>NC_091287.1:275527434-276755302 GCF_032444005.1 Ranitomeya imitator | reverse complement strand
CATATTTGTTATTGCCATGTCCGGAAAGATCATCATATACAGCTGTCTCATTAGTTAACCCCTTCAGTGAACACCGTAAAAAAATTGCAGAGTCTAAGCAGCACTGTACAGCCACATATGGGGTATGTTTACATTCAGCAGAAATTATGGGACACATTTTGCTGCCATTTTTACCCATTTCCTCTTGTGAAAATGAAAAATATGAGGCTAAAATTAAATTTTTGTGGTAAAAACAGTAATTATTTTTTCTTCACTACTCAGTGAAATAAAATTCTGGGACAAACCTGTGTAGTTTGTAAAATGGGGTCACTTATGGGAATTCTGTTGTTCTAACACCTCAGGGGCTCTGCCAATGTGACATGGCATTCTCAAACCAGTTCAGCAAAATCTGAACTCTAATTTGGCACTTCTTCCCTTATGAGCTTTTCACTACACATCAAAAGTAGTTTTTGACCTTGTATAGGTATCAGTGTACTCAGGAGAATTTGCACAACAATTTTTGGGGTCCCTGCTGTGCACGCAAACAGTAGTTTTCCTCCACAAATTGGGTTTCGACATACACAACAAATAGTACAGTGCAATTTCCTTTTACCTGTGTTCAAAGAGAAAATTTGGGGCTAGAAAACAATTTTGGTTGGAAAAATAGATTTTTTATTTTTACTGCTCAACATTATAAACATCTGTGAAGTACCTTGGGATTCAAGGTGCTCAACTCACATATAGATAGGTTCCCTTATGGTCTAGTTTCCAAAATTGTGTAACTTTGGAGCAGTTTATGCTGTTTAGGCACATCAGAGGCTTTCCAAACGCGAAATGGTGTCCTTTAATTGTTTAATTGTTCAGCAAATTTTACATTCAAAGAGTCACATGGTGCTCCTTCCCTTCCAAACCCTGCGATGTACCTCAAACTGTAGTTTTCCCCCACATATGTGGTATTGTCATACTCAGGAGAAATTGCTCAACAAATTGTATGGTGAAATTTCTCCTTTTACTCTTCTGAAAACGTAACATTTTAAACCAAAAAACAGTTTTTTGGAGAAAATTTTATTTTTTTTATTTTCATCGCTCACCATTACAAACTTCTGTGTAGCACCTGGGGTTTCAAGGTTTTCACAATACACCTAAATAAGTTCCCTGAGTGGACTAATTTACAAAATGGTGTGATTTGTGAGCGATTTCCACTGTTTAGGCAAATCAGGGGCTCGCCAAAGAATGACGTGGCATCCGCTAATTATTCCATCAAATCTTATATTTAAAAAAATCAAATGATGCTACTATGCTCCTAACCTTCCGAACCTAAACAGTAGCTTAAGCTCACTTATGGTGTATCAGCATGCTCAGGAGAAATTGTGCAACAAACTTGGAAGACATTTTTCCTTTTACCTTTGTAAAAATAAAAGAAAAAGTAAAACCTTTGTAAAAAAAAAATTAAATATTAATTTTTGACTTCCACAATTTATTAATTCCTTTGTAGCACCTGAAGGGTTGCAAATCTTCTGAACACCTTCAGGGGTGCAGTTTTTAGAATAATGTCACTTTTGGGTATTTTCTGTCATATAGACCCCTCAAAGTCACTTCAAGTAGAATGCGGTTCTTAAATAAATAGTTTTGTAAATTTTATTGGAAAAAATTAGAAATCACTGGTCAACTTTTAACCCTTATAACTTATTTGTCTGTGAATGCTAAAAATTCAAGTGATAAATAGGAAACTTCTGAGACTGTATAAACAATGAGTGACTATGCATTAATATGTAAGGTACTTCAGTACCAGAACCGTAATAGCTAGTTTGTTTTCTTTAACTCACATGCAAGGAGGGTTAGCATTAAACCCCACAATGCCAATTTCACAACTAACTCAAAATTCTGACTTTAAAACTTGCGTGTCACTGAAAATATGTACTGTACTTTGGAATGCACATGTCAAGTTTTAAAAACCCTGAAACTTAAAGGGAACCTGTCACCCCGAAAATCGCGGGTGAGGTAAGCCCACCGGCATTAGGGGATTATCTACAGCATTCTGTAATGCTGTAGATAAGCCCCCGATGTTACCTGAAAGAGGAGAAAAAGACGTTAGATTATACTCACCCAGGGGCGGTCCCGCAGCTGGTCCGGTCGGATGGGTGTCTCTGGTCCGCTGCGGCGCCTCCCATCTTCATTCCAAGACGTCCTATTCTGATCTTCAGCCACAGCTCCGGCGCAGGCGTACTTTGTCTGCCCTGTTGAGGGCAGAGCAAAGTATTGCAGTGCGCAGGCGCCGGGCCTCTCTGACCTTTCCGGCGCCTGCACACTGCAGTACTTTGTTCTGCCCTCAACAGGGCAGACAAAGTACGCCGGAGCCGGAGCCGTGGCTGAAGATCAGAAGAGGACGTCTTGGAATGAAGATGGGAGGCGCTGCAGCGGACCAGAGACACCCATCCGACCGGACCAGCAGCGGGACCGCCCCTGGGTGAGTATAATCTAACGTCTTTTTCTCCTCTTTCAGGTAACATCGGGGGCTTATCTACAGCATTACAGAATGCTGTAGATAATCCCCTGATGCCGGTGGGCTTACCTCACCTGCGATTTTCGGGGTGACAGGTTCCCTTTAAGTTTCAGGGTTTTTAAAACTTGACATGTGCATTCCAAAATACAGTACATATTTTCAGTGACACGCAAGTCAGCGTGGGCATTGGTTACAAAAATATTTTTAGCTCACATCATTGCTCTAAGAGTCTAATATAAGACCTTATATGTCCAATAAATACAATTGCAAGTTGTAGTTGATAGCTTTAGCTCGATTTTCTGGTCCTGTTAATATTTTATGAAAGCACATGGTAGAGTTTTGTTCACCTCTGATGTAAAAGGTCTTATTTTATTTTTTGAAAACCTGTTTTAACTTGCTACTATACATATCATACACTCCACAAGCACACTGCTTGCTGATGCTGCATGTTCATTTATGGTGATGAACCTACATTTGGAAACTTTGCAGAATTGCATTTTCAGTTCCTTTAAATTACATTTCAATTTGATAGAAGCTGAAATACCATCAATGCAAGACAAAAATGCTGAAAAAATAAAAAACTCAATAAAAGGGGAAGGTTTTGTAACAGTTTGACTAACAACTAGTGTTGAGCACTCCGATACTGCAAACATCGGGTATCGGCCGATATTCGCGGAATCGGAATTCCGATACTGAGTTCCGATACTTTCACCATATCGGATACCGGAATCGGAAGTTTCCATAATTCAATGAGCCAGTTTGATTTAATTCAGCCAATGAGGAATCCTAAGAAGTGTGGGCACATCATGTTATGCATGTTAGGCATGTAACTACTGGCATTGCTGTGATTGGCTGCTGAAATGATGTCATGATGCACTATAAAAGTCGCCGCCGCCATTTTGGGTTCAATCTGCTGTGAATTAAGTTAGGGACAGGACGCTGTGTTCAGACTGAGGGCCAGTTTGAGATAGAGATTTTCTTCATTGTGCTTTACCCAGGCTAATTTAGCAACCGCTGTGTGAGAACCTTGTTTTTGCCTTGCAGCGCTGTTCACAGCTGTCTTCAAGGTCTCTGTGTGAGAGCAGCTCACTCTGTAGTCTGTTGTGCATCCACATCTGGTTGTAGTCAGCTCAGCGTGCGTCACTGCCTCATACTGTTCCATTGTCCTTTTTTCAATTAGTGCTGCCTGCTGCACATTGTTAATGATTTATCCTATTAGCGGGTTTCCATCTGTATCCTGCTAGATTGTGGAAAAACACTATATAGGAGTACATAGAGGAGCTCTTTTTGGCCTTGCAGCACCGTTCATGGCTGCCTGCAAGGTCTCTGTGTGAGTTCAGCTCAGGCTGTTGTCTGTTCTGCAGCCACATCTGGTTGTAGTCAGCTCAGCGTGCGTCCCTGCCTCATATTGTTCTATTGTCCTTTTTTCAATTAGTGCTGCCTGGCTGCACCTTGTTCCTGATTTATCCTATTAGTGGGTTTCCATCCATATCCTGCTAGATTGTTGAAAAACACTATATAGGAGTACATAGAGGAGCTTTTTGTGGCCTTGCAGCACCGTTCACAGCTGTCTGCAAGGTCTCTGTGTGAGTTCAGCTCACGCTGTAGTCTGTTCTGCAGCCACAGCTGGTTGTAGTCAACTCAGTGTGCGTCACTGCCTCAGCTGTTCAGAAATAAGCACTCTAAGCCCTTAGTACATTTCTGCCTATCTTTATTAGTCTACTAAGATGAAGAAGGCAGGGAGTAAGGCACGTGGTCGTGGGCGTGGAGTTTCTGCAGGAAGAGGACGTGGGTAAGGTTGAGCGGAATGGATCGGACAAATTCAAAAATTGCCGACTTTCGGCAAAGTTGGATTTAATTAAACCCGACCCGATCCTAGTGTGAGATCGGCCATGAGGTCGGCGATCTTTGTACCAAAGTTGCGTTTCGTATGACACGTTCAGAGCCATTTTTCAGCCAATGAAGGAGGACACAGAGTGTGGGCAGTGTGATGACATAGGTCTCGGTCCCCACCATCTTAGAGAAGGGCATGATAGTGATTGGCTTTCTTTCTGCGGCGTCACAGGGGCTATAAAGGGGCGTGCATGCTGACCGCCATCTTACTTCTGCCGATCGTAGCATAGGGAGAGGTTGCCGCAGCTGCATCAGAAGAACGGATATAGTTAGGGAGGGAAGATTAAGCCCCGAAACTGCTTGTGCTGTAGCGATTTCCACTGTCCAACACCACCATTTGTTTGCAGGGACAGTGGAGGCTATATTTTTGTGCATCAGCTCTGTAACTTAGGCTGCCTTATAAGGCTCCATGATAGCTAAATTGCTGTTTGCATGCCGCTGTGCAAACCAACTGCCTTTTTAAAAGCAAAAACCTGTTTCTCCTTTCTGCACAGTTATCTTGTTTATTTGTCCACACGTTTGTGTGCAGCAGTCCTTTTTATTGCTGCCATACTTTTCCTGAGATCATTGTAGGGAGATTGAAATTGTACTACAGTCCTTGTATTTTTTCATATATCTTCCAGCCACTTTCTGCCACTTAGATTGCATTGTTTTATACATTGGGCCTGAGTTTTGGGTCAGTCTCCCCCCAAAAAAGGGGAAATTAAAATCTCACAAAGTGGATCTACTGCAGTCCTGTAAGTTTGGTGTATGTCAGCCAGCCACTTTCTGCCACTTATATATTGTTGTTATATACACTGGCCCTAAGTTGTGGTTCAGTCTCCCCCTAAAAAAGGGGAGATTCAAATTCTCACAAGTGGATATACTGCTGTCCTGTTAGTTTGTCTTATATCAGCCAGCCACTTTTTGCCACTTAGATTACGTTGTTATATACACTGGGCCTAAGTTGTAGTTCAGTCTCCCACAAAAAAAAAGGAGATTCAAATTCTCACAAGGTGGATATACTTCTGTCCTGTTAGTTTGTCGTATATCAGCCAGCCAGTTTCATCCACTTACATTGTGTTGTTTTTTTGCACAGGGCCTGATTTTTTGTTCAGTCTCCCTCCATAAAAGGGAGATTTAAAATCTCAACACGTTATATACACCTTCTACCTTGTTTTACAGTACCATATAACGGTTGTTATTTTGGTTAGATTTTCCAAAAAATAAAGAAGTCAGGTAGAAGAGGCCGTGGGCGGTGGTTGCGAGCTAATACTGATGGTGATGGTAGTGCATCTGGTGGTAGTGGCAAAAGCACAATAGCACCTAAGGCTGGAGGTGTTGAGCCAGCATCATCTTCTGGCTACACAAGGCCTCGAAGGCTCCCTTATCTGGGAGTAAGAATACGGCTTTTAAAGCTGGAACAGCAGGAAAAAGTTTTGGCTTTCCTTGCTGACTCAGCCTCTATCTCTTTCACCTCCTCTTCAGAAAGTTTCAAATATAAAAGCAGCGAGTCGTCAGTGGATGCTCCCGGTCAGGAACAAGACATTTCCTTGTGTCCTTCACCCAAACCAAAAGTGAAGAATGCATCAGGCGACATTACAGGTTACTCGATGGAGCTCTTTACACATACCGTGCCTGGGTTAGAATGGGAAATTGTTAACTGCCCATTACAAGATGAATCGGACATGGAGTGCACTGATGCACAGCCACAGCTAGATTATAATGCTGTTCCATTGACTCAGATCACTACATTGCCCTCGCAGTGTACTGAGCCAGAATCTCACTCTGATGAGAATATGCTGCCCTGTCCCAAACGCTATAGCACCTTACACGGTGACACAGAGGAAGGTGCACATGACATTGAAGAGGAGGTGATAGATGACCCAGTTGTTGACCCAGATTGGCAGCCATTGGGGGAAGAGTGTGCCACTGCCAGTAGCTCAGAAGCGGAGGAGGATGATCCGCAGCAGCCATCTACATCGCAACAGCTGTCATCTGGCAGGCCCGTATCAGGCCAAAAAGGTTTGTCAAAAACAAAAACAGTTTTAGGACAGCGTGGCCATCCGGTGAAAGTAGCACAGCGTGCAATGCCAGAAAAGGTATTCCATAGTAGGAAGAGTGCAGTGTGGCAATTTTTTAACCAAGATCCGATTGATCAGTCAAAAGTTATCTGTAAGAAATGCTCAAAGACCTTTAGTAGAGGGAAGAATCTTCAAAATTTAAATACAACGTGCATGCTTAGACATTTAACCAGCATGCACTTGCAAGCCTGGACTAACTACCAAATGTCCCATACCATTGGTGCACCTGCTCAGAATGAAGGTAGTCAGCAACGCTATATTGCTTCCCTCACTGTAAGCCCACCGGTTAGGACACTACCAGCAGCAAATGTGGAGGTATCGTCGCAAGGACAAAGCAGTCAGGGAATCACAAGGTTATTGGTAGGAAACTGTATGTAGGCCAACATCGAGACTACATCACCAACCCTCTCTCAATCCGCCATGTCCACCACCACCACCACCGCTAGTTCCACCATATGCACCTCTCCAGTCCAGCTCACCCTACAAGAGACTCTCATTAGGAAAAGAAAGCACTCATGCTATCATCCGTGTACACAGGGTTTGAACGCCCACATTGCTAGACTAATCTCGTTAGAGATGATGCCTTACCGTTTGGTTGAAAGTGAAGCTTTCAAAGCTCTGATTGCCTACGCAGTACCACGCTATGACCTACCCATTCGACACTTCTTTGCGAGAAAAGCCATCCAAGCCCTCCACAAGCATGTCAAAGACCGCATTGTCCATGCACAGAGGCAATCAGTCAGTAGAAAGGTGCACCTCACAACAGATGCATGGACCAGTAGGCATGGCCACGGACATTACGTGTCCATCATGGCACACTGGGTTAATGTGGTGGATGCAGGGTCCACAGGGGACAGCCAACAGCCATAGTGGGACAGTTCTGCCTAGCCCACGGTCTAGGAAACAGTTGGCTGTAGGTGTTCGCCACCCCTCCTCCAGAAGCGAAAGCTCATCCACAGAGCACAGTTGCACGACCACTCCATCCGCAGCTGCCAGTGTTGCACACGAGGTGTCCCATTATCGAACAGCTAGTGGTAAGCGTCAGCAGTCTGTGTTAGAAATGAAGTGTTTAGGTGACAACAGACACACCGCGGAAGTACTGGCCAAGTACTTGCAGCAACAAACTTAGTCATGGCTGGGCAGTATACATCTTGAGGCAGGCAAGGTAGTAAGTGATAACGGAAGGAATTTTATGGCTGCCATAGCCCTTTCAGAACTTAACCACATACCTTGCCTGGCTCACACCTTGAACCTGGTGGTGCAGTGCTTCCTCAAAAATTATCTGGAGTTACCAGCCCTGCTCCTGAAGGTGCGAAGACTTCGCTCGCACATCCGCCGGTCGCCCGTACACTCCAGCCGTATGCTGAACCATCAGCAATTGTTGAATCTTCTCCAGCACCACCTAATAATCAACGTTGCAACAAGGTGGAACTCCACACTGCACATGGTTCAGAGGCTGTGTGAACAGAGGTGTGCTGTAATTAATTTGTGGGAGGATATACATACACGGGCAGGCAGTTTGATGGCAGACATGGAGTTGTCTGGTGTGCAGTGGTCAAAGTTCCATGACCCCTGTCAAGTCCTTCAGTGTTTTGAGGAATGCACACGGCTGGTAAGTGCAGACGACGCCATCATAAGCATGAGCATCCCCCTAATGTGTCTGCTGATGCAAAGTTTGACACACATTAAGGAGCTGGCGTCTGCAGTCGAGGTGGAGGGAAGCCTTGATGACAGTCAGCCATTGTCTGCTCAGGGAACTCTCCTTGACGAGGTGGCGGACGAAGAGGAGGAGGAGGTTCATGGGGATGAATATTTATGGGAGGAGGATGCTTCACAGGGGGCAATAGAAACTGATGGCATTGCAAGGTCAAGTACAGGATTTTTGCGGGACACAAGTGATGTTGATTTGCAAGAAAGTGCTCCTTAACCCAGCACAAGCAGTGAATTGACACCTGGAACATTGGCCCACATGGCTGAGTATGCCTTGCGTATCCTAAGAAGGGACCCCCACATTATCAAAATGATGACCGATGATGATAACTGGTTGGCCTGCCTCCTGGATCCATGATATAAAGGAAAATTACAAAACATGATGCCACATGAGAACCTTGAGCAAATATTAGCTACCAAACAGGCAACTCTTGTAGACTGTTTGGCTCAGGGATTCCCAGCACACAGCGGCGGTGATGGTTCTCACACGAGCCGTAGGGGGCAACATGGCAGAGGTTTTAGAGGTGCACAAATCTGAAGTGGCGTTGGACAGAGGGGTTTTATGACCAGGTTGTGGAGTGATTTTGCAATGACCGCTGACACAACAGGTAGTGCTGCATCGATTCAAAGTGACAGGAGGCAGCATTTGTCCAGCATGGTTACGAACTACTTTTCCTCCCTTATCGATGTTCTCCCTCACAGGTCATTCCCCTTTGATTACTGGGCATCTAAAATAGACACCTGTCCTGAATTGGCAGAATATGCATTACAGGAGCTCGCTTGCCCTGCTTCTAGTGTGCTATCAGAAAGAGTCTTCAGTGCTGCTGGTTCAATACTGACTGAAAAAAGGACACGTCTGGCTACCCAGAATGTTGATTATCTAACCTTCATTAAAATGAACCAATCATGGATTTCAAATTATTTTGCTCCACCTTCTCCTGCTGACACGTAGCTTGCCTGAAAAATTTCTTGCTTTTGGCCTCCTCTTACTGACTTCTCCAATTCTGCCATTTGCAGCTGCTGAATGTCCAACATAGGCCATTTTTATACCTCCCTAAATGGGCTGACTTCCCCCACAGGGCCTTGGTCACCAACTGGTGCAAGCACCCGTGCGAGTGCCGTTTGCCTGGACAGGTGGGTGCGCTTACTCTTGGGCGACGGCACTGGCACAGGGTCCCTCATAGTACAATGAAGTGTCTCTGACGGTTGTGGTGCACAACCAACGTCAGACACACCATCGTAATATGAGGGTCCCTGTGCCAGTACCGCCGCCCACGAGAGAGTGTTCCCCCCAGCTCAAACAGTGCTCTACCACTTGCAATAATTACCTCTCCCTGCTCCACCACTGTGTAGTCTGTGCTGTTAAATCCTTGAATGGCACTGCCAATACTAATTTGTTGAAATGGTAGATGATAGTTAAAATATATAGGGGCCCTGGCCTCCATTTTGACAAGTTAATACTTTGCGCCTACTACCACTATCTGCTACTCAGCAGAGGAGCCCACCCCAGTACCTAGCTATGCCACCTGTTTAGTCCTGTTACCAATTTTGAACTGCTTTTAGCCTACTTTTGTATTTGGGCCTACTAACCGTGTCTGTGCCACTCATTACAGTTGTCCTCCACTGAACAAAGCTAGGCCGCCTGTTTAATCCTGTTACCAATTTTGAACTGCATTTAGCCAACGTTTTTATTTTGGGCCTACTAACTGTGTCTGTGCTACTCATTACAGTTGTCCTCCACTGAACAAAGCTATGCCGCCTGTTTAGTCCTGTTGCCAATTTTGAACTGCTTTTAGCCTACATTTTTATTTTGGGCCTACTAACTGTGTCTGCGCCACTCATTACAGTTGTCCTCCACTGAAAAAAGCTATGCCGCCAGTTTAGTCCTGTTACCAATTTTGAACTGCATTTAGTCTACTTTTTTATTGTGGGCCTACAAACAGTGTCTGCGCCACTCATTACAGTTGTCCTCCACTGAACAAAGCTAGGCCGCCTGTTTAGTCCTGTTACTAATTTTGAACTGCATTTAACCTACTTTTTATTTTGGGGATACTAACTGTGTCTACGTCACTCATTACAGTTGTCCTCCACTGAACAAAGCAATGCCGCCTGTTTAGTCCAGTTACCAATTTTGAACTGCTTTTAGCCTACATTTTTATTTTGGGCCTACTAACTGTGTCTGCGCCACTCATTACAGTTGTCCTCCATTGAACAAAGCTATGCTGCCTGTTTAGTCATGTTACCAATTTTGAACTGCATTTAGCCTACTTTATTATTTGGGCCTATATCTGTGTTTACTCCTCATCTTGCCCATTGCCTAGCCACTGCTAGATGAGTCTTCTGGTACATTGACCCAGACCACTACATTCCCCTTGCACTCTACACAGCCTGAATCTGACCCTGCTGAAAGTCAGGTTCCCCTTCCCACCTTACACGGGGACAAAGAGGAAGGTGCAGATGAAAGTGCAGGTTCCTTCATCAGGTGGGGGGGCATACTCATTGGCGAAGTCACTGACACAGGGCCCCTCATAATACGCAAAAGTGTCTCTGGCAGTGGGAGGTGTCAACCGCAATCAAACACACGCCGTACTATGAGGGGCCCTATGCCAGTGCCAAGTGCCAACAAGTGCCCCCCCTGCTTGCTCAGGATCACAGCACTTGCAAAATTTAAATACTTACCTCTCCCTGCTCTACCGCCGTAACTTATTCCGCGTTTCCTGGGCCCACGAAAATCTTGAGCCTGCCCTACCCCCCACAACTTTAGCCAAATGACCCCTGTTTTCAATGCCTAACTATTATTATAAAGTAAATTAAAATTGACAAGCTTAACAAATAAGAATTTATGTTTTTGGCATTAAAATGGGCACTGTAGGTGTTTTCCTGTCCTCCACTCACTGCCGACTTTGATTCCCCATTGACTTGCATTGAGTTTCGTGTTTCGGTCGGCCCTCGACTTTTCGAAATAATTGGCCGATTTCACCCAACCCGACTTTTGACAAAGTCGGGTTTCGCAACACCCGACTCGATCCTAAAAAAGTAAAAGTCTCTCAACTCTAGTCAAAACACTATTACCCTTTTGCTCATCAATTTACAACTGACAATGACCCTAAACACACTGCCATAGCTACAATGGCAAGGTTTAGATCGAAGCATGTTTGTGTTTGAATGGCCCAGTCACAGTCCAGACCTAAATACCATTAGGAATCTGTGGCAAGGTTTTCAAATTAATGTTCACAGACATTCTCCGTCCAATATGTACAGGTGCTTCTCACAAAATTAGAAAATCATTAAACAGTTAATTTATTTCAGGTCTTCAATACCAAAAGTGAAACTCCTATATTATATAGAGTCATTACAGAGTGATCTATTTCAAGTGTTTATTTCTGTTAATGTTGATGATTATGTATATTGTATATGTATATTATATATGTCCCTGGGCAGATATAGGACACATAATAGACCTGGTTAAGCCCTGACATGTGGTCTAATCGATAGTAGGAAACTGTTTTTAAGAAGACCATAACCTATTGGCCTATGAGCTTCTGCACAGCTTACACCAGTGTAGGGTTGAGCGACCTTTACTTTTATAGGATCGGGTCGGGTTTCACGAAACCCGACTTTTTCAAAAGTCGGGTCGAGTGAAATCGGCCGATCCTATAAAAAAGTTGGGGTCGGCCGAAACACGAAACCCAATGCAGTGCATTGGGTTTCCAATGGTTCCCAGGGTCTGAAGGAGCGGAAACTCTCCTTCAGGCCCTGGGATCCATATTTAAGTGTAAAATAAAGAATTAAAATAAAAAATATCGCTATACTTACCCTCTTCGACGTCACCGCGACGTCACCGTGACGTCACGCAAGGTCCTGCAAGCGCTGATTCTTAGGAAGGAAGGCTGCCGGAAAGAAGCAGGGCGTGTCCGAGGGTGAGTATATTCCTATTAGGTATATACTCACCCTCGGACGCGCCCTGCTTCTTTCCGGCAGCCTTCCTTCCTTCGAATCAGCGCTTGCAGGACCTTGCGTGACGTCGCAGTGACGTTGCGGCTTGTGATTGGTCGCGCGAGCGGTCACATGGGCGGCCGCGCGACAAATCACAAGCCGCGACGTCACCGCGACGTCACCGCAAGGTCCTGGAAGCGCTGATTCGAAGGAAGGTTCCCGGTCAGTACCAGGGTGCGTCAGAGGGTAAGTATAGCGATATTTTTTATTTTAATTCTTTATTTTACATTAAATATGGATTCCGATACCGATTTCCGATATTGCAAACATATCGGAAATCGGGATCGGAATTCCGATACCACATTCAGAAGATCGGCGACTTCATGGCCGACCCCACACAGGGGTCGGGTCGGGTTTCATGAAACCCGACTTTGCCAAAAGTCGGCGACTTCTGAAAGTGGCCGACCCGTTTCGCTCAACCCTTCACCAGTGGTAGGTCTGTTCCTGGTATGTGGACTACAAAAAAACACATCTTACATTTTATAAACAGTACAAGTTTATCCCTAAAAACTCTGACTAGAATGCTTAGTAAAATAGCAAAATTTACTATGCAATGTAAAATAATCACCATTATTGCCATTAGGCACAGATGTTGTTTTTTTCACATCTAAAAGTAAATTTATGCAACGCATACTGTACTCTTTGATTTAGATTCAAGTGGAAGATCATTTCATGTGTTTAAAGATGTGAGAAGTGGATTTTAATTATAGGAAGAAAACCGTAGCTTTCAGCAGATACATTTAAATGTTTAGCACAATAAAAATGTACCTTCCAAGTGAGTTTTATCAGATTTTAACCTATCTTCTATCTACAGTATCTATCTATCTATCTATCTATCTTTATCTAAATAATCAGATGCCTCTTGAAGGGATAAAGAGAAGCAAAAAGGAGAGTGGTGGTCAAGAAGAAATTCCCTAGTGAGTGGAACAAAAGTTCACCAGAAGTGTGCTGTCTTCCAGGTGCCTAAATCAAAGATGTGTCTGATAGGTTATCAAAACTCTTCAGTGCTACAGACAACTGCCCACGTCAAGTAATATATGTAGGAACAAATGGCGCAGCAAAAAAAGACCAGAAAACAATATGTAAAGATTTTGAAGACCTAGGCCGGAAAGCAAAGGAACTAGGAGCAAAGGTCATCTTCTCATCCATTCTCCCCAATTGAACAGGATTCTACAGGTGAACAACTGGCTAAGTCAATGGTTCTGTCAGCTGCATTTTAGCTTTTTTTTCCATGGAATTAATTTCTTGTATGATGGACTCCATGATATAGATCGATTGCATCTTACTAAAACAAGAAAATACATATTTGGTAAACACCTTGCTACACTCTTCAGGAAAGCTTTAAACTAGAGCAATATGGGATGAGAAATACACAGCCAGGAAAAGGTATGCAGCTACTGAATTCTTTTGAGAACCCTGCTAATAGAAGTGGAAATAAAGAGCAAAAAAAAACATATTCTGAATTAAAATAGAAAAGCAAGAGAAACCAAATACAAGCTAAAACGTGTCTATGCAAAAGCACAGTGCATGGGAAATAAACAAGGAGTATTGGAGAAGTGTCCAAGAAGGAATAGAGATTTTGCTAAATTAAATTCTCACAACAAAATCGGTAGTAATCCTGAAAAGAAGGAAGAATTGTAATAATTTAAAGATAACAGGTTGGATGAAAACAGAACTTAAAGGGAAGGTTCCACATTTGTAGATCATTAATAAATTAATGTAATGTAGCATAACATGCCATTATAACCAAGTTTTGAATGCATTTGAAACATATTTTGTGTGTTATACGAGTTTAAAGAACGCACTGGAGGCTGACATCTTACATTCACAGTAGCAGCACGGCACTATCAGTGTCATAATACGGCACCTCATGGTCATAGGAGATAACAGATGGACTCTGACCCTATCTATTGCAATGGAATTGTCACTGCTGTGAACTGGGCATGCCTTGTGGGTTGCAAAATTCACAGTAGTGGGAGTGTTCTGCTGCCATATTCATGGAGCCCTCCAATCGTCTAACATAAGCAGTACTGCTTCCAGCAGAACAGATCCTAGATTGATGGCTGATAGGAGTAAAATGCAGCAGAAAAGCAGAAATAGCAGAGACATCAAGTCTCAGTGTACCATTAGCATATTGGGAACATGAGCTGTCAGCTGCTGGGCAGGAGTTGTGATTAATCCCTTTGTAAGTTAAGATAAGGAGCTGCAGGTCTGCAGTGAATGACCAGGCATTGTAGAGGGGGGTGAGAGAATCATGTACTCTAAGTGAGAGAGACTGATGAGAGAGAGAGAGAGACAATGGGGCTGCCCTGTGATGCTACTCTTCATTCTGCCCAGGGATACTTGACCACCCAAAAGGGGAGGGAACTGGGGATGTCAGCAGTTACTGCCCTATAGCTGCTTGAGGTCTAAAACGGAAAATGCTCCTCCTAGTGGTAAATATATATATATATACAGTACTTAGCTGCTTTTTTCTTGCCATAATACAAATTCTAACAGTCTTGAGAAAGGCTCAGTGTGAGCCGAAACGTCGCGAGATGTGGGTCTGAAATAGTCTTCACAGCTTTTTCACCTTTACAAATTATTGGAGTGCTGCCTTCTTTTTCTGCCTGGCATATTATTTGGATGGACATGTGGATGGTTTTATCCAGGAGGCTTAGCACCCACCGGTGAGCATTGTGCTGCTCTCATCTTTTTCCTACCTACATATATATATATATATATATATATATATATATATATACATATACATATACATATACATATATATATATATATATATATATATATATATATATACAGTAATTAGCTGCTTTTTTCTTGCCATGATACAAATTCTAACAGTCTATTCAGTAGGATTATCAGCTGTGTATCCACCAGACTTCTGCACAACACAACTGATGGTCCCAACTCCATTTTTAATGCAAGAAATCCCACTTATTAAACCTGACAGGGCACACCTGTGAAGTGAAAACCATTCCCGGTGACTACCTCTTGCTACCTCTTGAAGCTCATCAAGAAAATGCCAAGAGTGTGCAAAGCAGTCATTAAAACAAAAGGTGGCTACTTTGAAGAACCTAGAATATAAGACATATATTGTTTCACACTTTTTTGGTTAAGTATATAATTCCATATGTGTTCATTCATAGTTTTGATGCCTTCAGTGTGAATGTACAATTTTCATAGTCATGAAAATACAGAAAAATCTTTAAATGAGAACAACCTTTTGGTCTGTACTGTATACAGTATATATATATATATATATATATATATATATATATATATATATATATATATATATATGTAAGAAAATATATAATATTTTTCATATAGAAATGTTTGCAAACAGTGCAAACATTGCATTAATACATTATAATTGCTATTTTTAGCTTAATTTCACAATAAAACAAACTGATGGCACCTTCCCTTAAATCAATTGTTAAAAAGGAAAAAAAGAAATGTACATCAAATGAAAAAAGGGAATGTAGGGTAAGTGTTAGAAGAGTGAGGCTATGTGCACACATTGCAAAAAATTCCAAAGTTTTATTGAAAGTAATACAAATTTAAAAAACAGCAGTGATGGAAATGGTACCAATATAGAGGCAACCCAGGCCAGAGCTAAGTTTGTTACAACAATGAAACCCACCGCCACAGTATCCAATCCTCATATGGGTACAGAGTCTCTCTCGCCACACGGCATAGTTATATTATTCTTCCATAGATAAATCATAATAGATGAGGCAAAGTAGAGAATACAATTAAACAATATTATAGCATATATATATTACCTCTGGTCTGATGGTGCCACGACCCCTACGTGCGTTTCGGCCGCGTGTGCCTTCTTCCGAAAGTGATCCTTGCAAGAGCAATAAAAAAGGATTTGGGGGGATTTTAAATACACCAAATAAAGGTGATGTTTTAAAATGTAATAATAAAAAAAGCATTGTAAATTAAGAGTGAGCTACTGATACACTTTTTTAAGATTACTATAGGGCAGACTGTAGCTATGGATGAACTATTTTTATATCAGATGTCTTTGTTCTCAAACAAGTATTACACAGTGATCATGTGAGGTTTTAACTATCTAGATATTTGTTGGAAATCTCTCTCAGGCAAAAGTAATGGGTCCAGAAAATTCTTATATTTTCTTGCTGACAACTTTATTTTTCAAAAGGTGGAAGAGAGAACAAGAGTATCTGCCATCTTGCACCTAATTCTTTCCAACAGGGAGCGAATGGTTGAAGAAGTAATGGTGTCTGGGAATTTAGGAGGCAGCGATCATGCTATCCTCAAATTTTGGAATACAGGAGGAAGAAGACCTGTCAGGACTTAGACTTTAAGATTGGACTTTAGAAAGCCAGATTTTCATGAACTCAGAAAGGGTAGGAAAGGTCCAATAGCTGGATATTTTAAAGGACAGAAAATGCCTAAAAAGGATGAGATGTTCAAATGAAATTCTCACTGCACAATCAATAACAATCCAGGATGGATGAAAACAGAACTTAAAGGGACTCTGTCACCTGAATTTGGCGGGACTGGTTTTGGGTCATATGGGCGGAGTTTTCAGGTGTTTGATTCACCCTTTCCTTACCCGCTGGCTGCATGCTGGCTGCAATATTGGATTGAAGTTCATTCTCTGTCCTCCATAGTACACGCCTGCGCAAAGCAATCTTGCCTTGTGCAGGCATGTACTATGGAGGACAGAGAATGAACTTCAATCCAATATTGCAGCCAGCATGCAGCCAGCGGGTAAGGAAAGGGTGAATCAAACACCTGAAACTATGCCCATATGACCCAAAACCAGTCCCGCCAAATTCAGGTGACAGAGTCCCTTTAAACACTTGCCAAAAAGGAAAAAAAAAGTAGATCAACTGGAAAGAGGGGGGTATATCTAAAGAATAATATAATGATTTCTGCAGGGAATGCAGGGCAAGCATTAGAAGAGCTAAGGCCAGTAATGAAGTGATCCTTGCAAGGCAGACCAAAAGTAATAGAAAGGATTTGGGGGTATGTCAAAAGCAGAAGAAAAGTCAAAGATGCTGTTGGATTTTGAAATGATGAAAAGGGTGAAGTGGTCAAAAATTATGTTAAAAGGCTGAACTTTTAAATTCCCATTTTGCATGTGTGTTCACTAAGTGAGCAAATGTAACATCAATTGATCTTCACTTCACTGTGCTATCAAAGGAATAAGATATTCCACACTATCTATAAACAGAAAGATAGCGAGTAAACACTTGGCTAATCTAAAATAATTTTAATCTTCTGGTCCACATGAATTACATCCCAGGGTACAGAAGTAGATAGCAGATGAAACTGAGGAACCACTAGCTACAATTCTTGAACGCAAAGAAGATGGAGCCAGGAAATTACAGGCTAGTAAGCCTTACTTCTACTGTATGTCAGGAAATATATTTGAACAAATTATTAAACAGCATGTATGGAAGACCTTGGATACGAATACAGTAATTAGGCAGAGTCAGCATGGGTTTGTAGTAAACAAGTCATGCCAGACTAATCTAATTTCCATCTATGATGGAATCACTGACTGGGTAGATCAGGGAAATGAGATAGATGTAGTGTATCTAGATGTCAGCACAGCATTTAAAAAAGTATCTCATAATATCCAATGGAGAAAATGAAAGAAAGACACCACGCTACAGCTAAGTGAATATAGAATGAAAGCTCCATACACTCACACAATGCTAAAGTGACATATATACAGCTAGAGATATAAGTCGAAAAGGGTACATAAAAAAGTACAATGTTGGTAGTGAACATGCAATTGGACATTAACATTCAAAGAAATATAACTAAAATAAAGTAAAGTACAGTAAAGCCATCTCTGGCTGCAGAAGTAAACCCTGCTGGTAATACTGAAGTGTAGACACAATGGGTTAATTATAGATACCAGCGCTCACTCCTGTGTGAGCTAAACACTTTTCCTTGGTGGTGCACAATAAGGAGTTAACTTGGGCTGCAATAATAAATGACAATGCTGTAAGAGGATATATGAACTTACTGGAGTTAGTCAAGCGTGGTATGACCAGTGGTGAAGATTAGTTGTGTGAGCTGTGAGCTGTGATGTCTCATAGCTGAATAGTGAGGACTTGTGCAGAGGAGGGAAGGTAGCGGTCACACCTGGGGAAGGTCCCACTCTGGGTGCGTGTGGTCTTCGGTTCTCCGCTTAGTCAGGGCAAAGTGGGGGCAGTGCACTTCGGTTGTGAGGCGCCACCAGACCATAGCAGTGTTGGAGGGGTGTTGTGAGTTCCGTTCTGGAGCTCCCTCCTGTGGTTTCTAATGGTATGTTTGCGAGTTCTGCCCTTGGGCTCCCTCTGGTGGTTTCGAGTGGAACTGCTGCTCCGTTAGGTAGCTGCAGCAGCTGCCTTCACTAATCGCCTTGCCTGGGTTTGTTATTTAAATCTGCTCTGGGCTTTAGTCCATGCCTGCTGTCAATGTTCTTGGTTGGATTTGATTCTTCCCTTGGATTTCTCATATGGCCAGTCCTTGTCTGCAAAAGATAAGTTTTGCTAGTTTGTTTGTCCATTTGTTTGGACTCTATTGCTTTGCATTTTGTCTCTTTGTCCAGCTTGTCACTATGTCTTATTTAGGCTAGCTGGAAGCTCTGGGAAAGCAGATTTGCCCCTCCACACCGTGAGTCGGTGTGGAGTTCATTTTTGTAAACTCTGCGTGGATTTTGTAGTTTTTAATACAGACCGCACAGTTTCCTTTGCTCTCTGTCTATCTAGTTTAGTATTGGCCTCCCCTTTGCTGAATTCTAATTTAATTTCTGTGTTCGTCATTTCCCTCTCCTTTCACAGTCAATATTTGTGGGGGGGCTGTCTTTCCTTTTGGGGGTTTCTCTGAGGCAATATAGCTTTCTATTTCCTTCTTTAGGGGTAGTTATATCTTAGGCTGTGACGAGGTGTCTAGGGAGTGTCAGGAACATCCCACGGCTATTTCTAGTTGTGTTGTTAGGATTAGGGACTGCGGTCAGTAGAGATACCACCTTCTCAGAGCTGTTCTATGTTGCGTTTTAGCCACCAGGTCATTTCAGTGTGGCCTCTTAACCACCAGGTCATAACAGTACAGCAGGCCAAGAATGAATTGAATGCATCTCAAAAGAAGGAAAAAAAAGAGTTCTGAACCATTTTTTTTCGGTGCTCTGTTCTGCCTTTTTTTTCCTCTTGATATCTGGGTGGTGCTGGATATATGCTCTGGTATGGAGCTTCAGGGTTTGTTTTCTCGTGTGGATCAACTTGCTGCAAGAGTCCAGAGTATCCAAGATTATATTGTTCAGACTCCGGCTCTAGAGCCAAGAATTCCTACTCCTGATTTGTTTTTTGGGGACAGATCCAAGTTTTTGAACTTTAAAAATAGTTGCAAATTGTTTTTTGCTTTGAAACCCCGTTCTTCTGGTGATCCTATTCAGCAAGTGAAAATCATCATATCCTTACTGTGTGGTGATCCTCAAGACTGGGCATTTGCTCTTGAAACAGGGAATCCGGCATTATTGAATGTAGATGCATTTTTTCAGGCGCTCGGATTGTTGTATGACGAACCTAACTCTGTAGAGCATGCTGAGAAAACACTGTTGGCCCTGTGTCAGGGTCAGGAAGCGTCAGAATTATATTGCCAGAAATTTAGAAAATGGTCTGTGCTCACTAAATGGAATGAAGAGGCGCTGGCTGCTATTTTCAGAAAAGGTATTTCTGAAACCCTTAAAGATGTTATGGTGGGCTTTCCTGCGCCTGCCGGTTTGAGCGAGTCTATGTCTCTAGCCATGCAGATTGATCGGCGCTTGCGTGAGCGCAAGGCGGTGCACCATATGGCAGTGTCCTCTGAGCGAAGTCCTGAGCCTATGCAGTGTGATAGGATTTTGACTAGAGCAGAATGGCAGAAATTCAGACGTCAGAATGACCTGTGTTTTTACTGTGGTGATTCAGCTCATGCTATTTCTGATTGCCCTAAGCGTACTAGGAGAGTCCCTAGGTCTGTTACCATTAGTACTGTGCAGCCTAAATTTCTCTTGTCTGTTACCCTGATTTGCTCATTGTCGTCCTTTTCTGTTATGGCATTTGTGGATTCTGGCCCTGCCCTGAACTTAATGGACTTAGAGTTTGCCAGGCGCTGAGGTTTTTCCTTGGAACCTTTGCAGAGTCCTATTCCCTTAAGGGGGATTGATGCTACGCCATTGGCCAAGAATAAACCTCAGTACTGGACACAGTTAACCATGTGCATGACTCCAGCTCATCAGGAAAATATTCGTTTTTTGGTGTTGCATAATTTGCATGATGTTGTTGTGCTGGGTTTTCCATGGTTACAGGAACATAATCCAGTGCTGGATTGGAGATCTATGTCTGTGACTAGTTGGGGTTGTCAGGGGATACATAGTGATATTCCTTTGATGTCAATTTCCTCGTCCCCTTCTTCTGAAGTTCCTGAGTTTTTGTCGGATTTCCAGGATGTATTTGATGAGCCCAAGTCCAGTTCCCTGCCTCCTCATAGGGACTGCGATTGTGCCATTAATTTGATTCCTGGCTGTAAGTTCCCTAAGGGCCGACTTTTCAATCTGTCTGTGCCAGAGCATGCCGCTATACAGAGTTATGTAAAGGAGTCCTTGGAGAAAAGGCATATTCGCCCGTCTTCGTCACCGTTGGGAGCGGGATTTTTTTTGTTGCCAAGAAGGATGGCTCCTTGAGACCCTGTATAGATTATCGCCTTCTCAATAAGATCACTGTCAAATTCCAGTATCCGTTACCTTTGCTTTCTGATTTGTTTGCTCGGATTAAGGGTGCTAGTTGGTTTACTAAAATCGACCTCCGAGGGGCGTATAATCTTGTGCGTATTAAACAAGGTGATGAATGGAAAACAGCATTTAATACGCCTGAAGGCCATTTTGAATATCTTGTGATGCCATCCGGGCTCTCTAATGCTCCATCGGTATTTCAGTCCTTTATGCATGATATCTTCCGGAATTATCTGGATAAATTTATGATTGTGTATTTGGATGATATTTTGGTTTTCTCCGATGATTGGGAGTCTCATGTGAAGCAGGTTAGGATGGTGTTTCAGGTCCTTCGTACTAATGCGTTGTTTGTGAAGGGGTCTAAGTGCCTCTTTGGAGTTCAGAGGGTTTCTTTTTTGGGTTTCATTTTTTCTCCCTCGGCTATTGAAATGGACCCTGTTAAAGTCCAGGCCATTCATGATTGGACTCAACCTACATCTGTAAAGAGCCTTCAGAAATTTTTGGGCTTTGCCAATTTTTATCGTCGCTTTATTGCTAATTTTTCTAGTGTGGTGAAGCCTCTGACCGATTTGACGAGGAAGGGCGCTGATGTGGTGAATTGGTCCTCTGCGGCTGTTGAGGCCTTTCAGGAGCTTAAACGTCGTTTTACTTGTGCCCCTGTGTTGCGTCAGCCAGATGTTTCTCTCCCTTTTCAGGTTGAGGTTGATGCTTCTGAGATTGGGGCAGGGGCCGTTTTGTCTCAGAGAAATTCTGATGGCTCTTTGATGAAACCATGTGCCTTCTTCTCCAGAAAATTTTCGTCTTCTGAGCGTAATTATGATGTCGGCAATCGGGAATTGTTGGCTATGAAGTGGGCATTTGAGGAGTGGCGACATTGGCTTGAGGGAGCCAAGCATCGCGTGGTGGTCTTGACTGATCACAAGAATCTGATTTACCTCGAGTCTGCTAAGCGGTTGAATCCTAGACAGGCTCGGTGGTCTTTGTTTTTCTCACGTTTTGATTTTGTGGTCTCGTATATTCCTGGATCTAAGAATGTGAAGGCTGATGCCCTTTCTAGGAGTTTTTTACCTGATTCTCCGGGAGTTCTTGAGCCGGCTGAGATCCTCAAGGAGGGGGTGATTCTTTCTGCCATCTCCCCTGATTTACGGCGGGTACTTTAGGAGTTTCAGGCTGATAAACCTGACCACTGTCCTGTGGGGAAATTGTTTGTTCCTGATAGATGGACTAGTAGGGTAATTTCTGAGGTTCATTGTTCGGTGTTGGCTGGTCACCCTGGGATTTTTGGTACCAGAGATTTGGTGGCTAGGTCCTTTTGGTGGCCTTCCTTGTCGCGGGATGTGCGTTCGTTTGTGCAGTCCTGTGGGACCTGTGCTCGGGCTAAGCCGTGCCAGCGGGTTGCTTTTGCCTTTGCCTATTCCTGAGAGGCCTTGGACGCATATTTCCATGGATTTTATTTCTGATCTTCCTGTTTCTCAGAAGATGTCTGTCATCTGGGTGGTTTGTGACCGGTTTTCTAAGATGGTTCATTTGGTGCCGTTGCCTAAGTTGCCTTCCTCTTCTGATTTGGTTCCATTATTTTTGCAGCATGTGGTTCGTTTGCATGGTATTCCGGAGAATATTGTGTCTGACAGAGGTTCCCAGTTCGTTTCCAGGTTTTGGCGGTCCTTTTGTGCTAGAATGGGCATTGATTTGTCTTTTCTTCTGCATTCCATCCTCAGACAAATGGCCAAACGGAGCGAACCAATCAGACCTTGGAAACCTATTTGAGATGCTTCGTGTCTGCTGATCAGGATGATTGGGTGACCTTTTTGCCGTTAATAATCGGGCTAGTTCGGCTACCTTGGTTTCGCCTTTTTTTTGTAACTTTGGTTTTCATCCTCGTTTTTCTTCAGGGCAGCTTGAGCCTTCTTACTGTCCTGTTGTGGATTCCGTGGTGGACAGGTTGCAGCAAATTTGGACTCATGTGGTGGACAATTTGACGTTGTCTCAGGAGAAGGCTCAGCGTTTTGCTAACCATCGTCGGTGTGTTGTTACCCGACTTCGTGTTGGGGATTTGGTCTGGTTGTCTTCTCGTCATGTTCCTATGAAGGTTTCTTCCCCTAAGTTCAAGCCTCGCTTTATTGGGCCTTATAAGATTTCTGAAATTATCAATCCAGTGTCTTTTCGTTTGGCCCTTCCAGCTTCCTTTTCCATTCATAATGTGTTCCATAGATCCTTGTTGCGGAGATATGTGGTACCTATGGTTCCCTCCGTTGATCCTCCTGCTCCGGTGTTGGTTGAGGGGGAATTGGAATATGTGGTAGAGAAGATTTTGGATTCCCGTTTTTCGAGGCGGAAGCTTCAGTATCTGGTCAAGTGGAAGGGTTATGGCCAGGAGGATAATTCTTGGGTTGTTGCCTCCGATGTTCATGCTCCCGATTTGGTTCATGCTTTCCATTTGGCTCGTCCTGATCGGCCTGGGAGCTCTGGGGAGGGTTCGGTGACCCCTCCTCAAAGGGGGGGGGTACTGTTGTGAGTTCCGTTCTGGAGCTCACTCCTGTGGTTGCTAATGGTATGTTTGCGAGTTCTGCCCTTGGGCTCCCTCTGGTGGTTTTGAGTGGAACTGCTGCTCCGTTAGGTAGCTGCAGCAGCTGCCTTCACTAATCGCCTTGCCTGGGTTTGTTATTTAAACCTGCTCTGGGCTTTAGTCCATGCCTGCTGTCAATGTTCTTGGTTGGATTTGATTCTTACCTTGGATTTCTCATATGGCCAGTCCTTGCCTGCAAAATATAAGTTTTGCTAGTTTGTTTGTCCATTTGTTTGGACTCTATTGCTTTGCATTTTGTCTCTTTGTCCAGCTTGTCACTATGTCTTATTTAGGCTAGCTGGAAGCTCTGGGAAAGCAGATTTGCCCCTCCACACCGTGAGTCGGTGTGGAGTTCATTTTTGTAAACTCTGCGTGGATTTTGTAGTTTTTAATACTGACCGCACAGTTTCCTTTGCTCTCTGTCTATCTAGTTTAGTATTGGCCTCCCCTTTGCTGAATTCTAATTTCATTTCTGTGTTCGTCATTTCCCTCTCCTTTCACAGTCAATATTTGTGGGGGGGGGGGGGCTGTCTTTCCTTTTGGGGGTTTCTCTGAGGCAAGATAGCTTTCTATTTCCTTCTTTAGGGGTAGTTATATCTTAGGCTGTGACGAGGTGTCTAGGGAGTGTCAGGAACATCCCACGGCTATTTCTAGTTGTGTTGTTAGGATTAGGGACTGCGGTCAGTAGAGATACCACCTTCTCAGAGCTGTTCCATGTTGCGTTTTAGCCACCAGGTCATTTCAGTGTGGCCTCTTAACCACCAGGTCATAACAGAGGGGGGGCGTGTGGACTAAGTGACTTCACAAGGAAACTAAAGGACGGAGGTTCAGAGGGGTCATTTGCACCAACGCATTTCAAAGGTGCTCGGACCTTCTTTGTCAGGGCTATAGACCCAGGCTTAACCAAGTCCTATTTATAGACCTGTGCTCTCCCCCTGTGTGTTACTGTACCATGTGCATACAAATTGGGTGGAAACATCCAATAAAGAACTGCTTTTAAGAATAATGCTGTTCGGTTCTCTTCATTCTAGGCAACAGTGAGTGCAACTGCTAATGGTATAGCTGCATTATGATTGCCCCATGCAGCATAGGGAGATATATAATCATTCAAAAATTAAAAAATTAAAAATACATATGCTTTATTAATAATGGTAAAATACATAGAACATATGAAGTATGTGACAATACAATATACTACTATAAAAACAAACAGAAATGAAGAAAAAATGAATAAGGAAAAATATATAAAATAAAGATTTTTCTAAAATAAGTTAGAAATCATGAGAAGGCATGTAGCTCTATCTCATAATTAAGACCTCTTGGTGCTAAAACGTCTGAGCATTCCATCTATATTCACTTAGCTGTAGCGCAGTGTCTTTTTCTCATTTTCTCCATTTGATTATTTATCTGACAGACTGTGCACAGAGGCTGTCTAGACACCAGCAGCTTACACTTTTCCCACTCAGGGGAGCCAGTATATTTTTATTACAATTTTATCTCATAATATCCTTGTTGAATCTTGTTGAAAAAATGACGAAGTATGGGACTGACAAGGCTATGATTAGGTGGATTCATGCCTGGCTCAGTGATCGCACTCAAAGAGTGTAATAGTTGTACATCCAATTGAACAACTGTTTCAAGTGGGGTGCCACTAGGCTCTTTCCTGGCCTCAGTGTTTCTCAACATTTTTCATAAATGATGTAGATAAGGGAACGGAAGGTAAACGAATCAAATTTGCAGTCGATGCAAAGCTAGAAGGGATAGCTAACACTAGAGAAGACAATGAAAGGATGAGAATGATCTAAATAATCTTGAACTATAGGCAGCAGCCATTAGAATGAAATTTAACAGGGAGAAATGCAAGTGTAGAGACAAAGGGTTAGTGGGTGCTCTCGCCTGCTGGCCCAGCTGTTTTTAGAAAGACTGAATGAACAGGGTTCATACGACTGAATGACTGCTCTCTTTCCCCATGTACAGAACATTACTCAGACAACACAGGGTGAGGGTAAAACATTGTGGCAATAATTTATTGAACCACCAACACATAATAACATACAGAGCAGTCCCAGCAAATTCCCAAGATGGTGAAAATGAAATAGTCTCACCCTTTTGCTGACTAGCTGGGATTAGAGCTTCTTCAAGGGTTGAGTACCCCCACCAGTAAATCAAAGCTTTTGGCCAGCCCCAACACTGAGGAGGTAATGACAAGTTTAGAAGCTGACAGTCCATTGATGTACGAGGCCAGGTGGCTTCATTGTCCCTGGATTCTCTAAACATATTTGAGGATTCAGTGATGGTCAATGAAGCAGCTCTCTGTTTCTTCAGTTGGAGCCATGATGCCATGACAACTGTAATGTAGAGTTCCTATAAATACAGGCAGATCCTCCTTTATATAGGTCACAACTTTTAATTCTGTCATTCCTACAAAGGCTAGGGGGAAGATGGAAGGAGGTCATCACTCACTGCAGGAGTGTTCAAACAACATGCATCGATTGTCCTTCATATTTTCAGAGCATCAATAGGTCATCAACATATCAACAAACATTGTGCCTTTGTTTCGTAGGGGCAGTAGAACAAAACTAGGACAGATACAATAGCTAATCAGCAGTCAGACAACAACCAGAAGCCATTGAATATTATTTCAATGTCAATTAAAGTCAACATTTATTCTCACATGAACTTTAGCTCATGTCCCTAGGCCTACTGAAGTAATATGTCATGATAATTCAGATTAAATGCTGTGTTGCCACATACCTTCCTCATCTTAATTAATCAGACATGATTGGCTTACAATCATCCTTCTCCACTTATCGAGGACAGTCCCTCAGCATATCTTTTAGCACAGACATGAATGTGCTAGGTTTCACCTTCATAACAACAAAACTTTGTGTCATCCAGTTTTCTCAAAGCAAATTTCATGTCTTCCTTGTGAATAAGCTCCGCAATCCCTGTGCCATCCTTGTGCACAATAGATTAGCATATATTTCCAGCTTTTCTCATATGATCTTTTAGATCCTGTCAATTTCCTGAGAGGGGAAGCTCTAAGACAAGTACTTTATTCAGTTCATCAGGAATATGATCCGCTCCTCCAGCTGGGTCCTCCATAACCCAGGCTTGACCAGGGAGCTCCAAATGCAATCAATGAGAACAGAACATCTGGGCAAGAAAAACAAAAATTGCATCTATAGAATGGGAGGAATAGAACTAAGCAACATCATGTGTGAAACAGACTTGGGTATACTATTAGATTCTAGACTGCACATCAGTCAACTGTATGATGCAGCAGCAAAAAAGGCAAACACAGTTCTAGCATGTATTAGGAGAAGCATAGAGTCCAGATCACATGAAGTAATTATCCCCCTCTGCTCATCCTTGATCAGGACTCATCTGTAATGCTATGTCCAATTCTGGGCACCACATTTTAAAAAAGACATTGAAAAACAGGAGCAAGTTCAGAGAAGAACTACCAGGATGGTAAGTGGACTGCAAAGTATGTCCTATAATGAACAGTTAAAGGATCTGGAAATGTTTAGCTTACAAAAAAGAAGGGTAAGAGAAGACTTTATAGCTGTCTACAAAAATCTGAAGGAATGTCACAGCGTAGAAGAATCATCATTATTCTCATTTTCACATGGAAACAAGAGAAGAAATGGAATTAAACTGAAAGGAAGAACATATAGATTAGATAATAGAAAAACTTTTTGACAGTGAGCATAATCAATGAGTGGAACCAGCTGCCAGGAGAGGTGGTGCGTTCTCCTTCAATGGAAGTCTTCAGAGACTGGAGAGACATCTGTCTGAGATGGGGGGTTGGACACGATGACTCTGGAGGTCTCTTCCAATTCTTACATTCAATGATTTTCTATTTATCTATGTATCTACCTCTCTATCTATCTACAATCCCTGGCAAAAATTATGGAATCACCGGCCTTGGAGGAAGTCCATTCAGTTGTTTAATCTTGTAGAAAAAAAAGTAGATCACAAACATGGCACAAAACTAAAGTTATTTAAAATGGCAACTTTCTGGCTTTAAGAAACACTAAAAGAAATCAAGAACAAAAAATGTGGTAGTCAGTAATGTTTACTTTTTTAATCCAAGCATAGGGGAAAAATTATGGAGTTGCTCAATTCTGAGGAAAAAATGATGGAATCACCGTTTAAATTTTTATAACCAAAACTAGCACCTGCATCAAATTAGTTCTGCTCGTTAGTCTGCATCTAAAAAGGAGTGATCACACCTTGGAGCTTGGAGAGCTGTTGCACCAAGTGGACTGACATGAATCATGACTCCAACATGAGAGATGTCACTTGAAACAAAGGAGAGGAATATGAAACTCTTAAAAGAGGGTAAATCATTACGCAATGTTGCAAAAGATGTTGGTTGTTCACAGTCAGCTGTGTCTAAAATCTGGACCAAATACAACAACATGGGAAGGCTGTTAAAAGCAAACATACTGGTAGACCAAGGAAGTCATCAAAGAGTCAAGACAGGAAACTTAAAGCAATATGTTTCCAAAACAGGAAAAGTACAACAAAACAAATGAGGAACAAATGGGTGGAAACTGGAGTCAATATCTGTGACTGAACTGTAAGAAACCGCCTAAAGGAAATGAGATTTACATACAGAAAAGCTAAACAAAAGCCATCATTAACACCTAAACAGAAAAAGACCAGGTTAAAATGGGCTAAGGAAAAGCAATCATGGACTGTGGATGACTAGATGAAAGTCATAGTCAGTGATGAATCGCAAATCTGCATTGAGCAAGGTGATGATGCTGGAACCTTTGTTTGGTGCCGTTCCAATAAGATTTATAAAGATGACTGCCTGAAGAGAACATGCAAATTTCCACAGTCATTGATGATATGGGGCTGTATGTCAGGTAAAGGCACTGGGGAGATGGCTGTCATTACATCTTCAATAAATGCACAAGTTTATGTTGATCTTTTGGACACTTTTCTTATCCCATCAATTGAAAAGATGTTTGGGGATGATGAAATCATTTTTCAAGATGATAATGCATCCTGCCATAGAGCAAAAACATTGCTTGAAAAAAGACAAATAAGGTCAATGTCTTGGCCTGCAAATAGTCCGGATCTCAATCAATTGAAAATCTTTGGTAGAAGTTGAAGAAAATGGTCCATGACAAGGCTCCAATCTGCAAAGCTGATCTGGCAACAGTAGAGAAAGTTGGAGCCAGATTGATGAAGAGTACTGTTTGACACTCATTAAGTCCATGCTTCAGAGACTGCAGGCTGTTATAAAAGCCAGAGGTGGTGCAACAAAATACTAGTGATGTATTGGAGTGTTTTTTTGTTTGTTTATTCTTCATGATTCCATAATTTTTTTCCTCAGAATTGAGTGACTCCTTAATTTTTCCTTATGCTTGGTTAAAAAAAGTAGCCATTACTGACTACCACATTTTTTTATCTTGATTTATTTTAGTGTTTCTTAAAGCCAGAAAGTTGCCATTTGAAATTACTTTAGGTTATGTGCACACGTTGCGGATTTTGCTGTGGATCTGCAGCGTCAAATCTGCGGATCTGCACCTGTTTTCCATGCGTTGTACAGTACCATGTTAACGTACGGAAAACAAAATCCACAGTGCACATGCTGCGGAAAAAAACGTGCGGAAATGCAGAGTTGTTTTTTCCGCAGCATGTCAATTCTTTGTGCGGATTCCGCAGCGGTTTACACCTGATCCTCAATTGGAATCCGCAGGTGTAAAACCGCAGGTGGAATCCGCACAAAAAACGCAGAAAAACTGCAATAAATCCATAGCAAATCTGCTGGTAATCCGCAGTGTGGATTACCTGCGGATTTTGCAAAAACAGTGCGGAAAAATCCACACACCAATCCGCAATGTGTGCACATAGCCTCAGTTTTGTGCCATGTCTGTGATCTGCTTTATTTCTACAAAATTAAACAACTGAATGAACATCCTCCAAAGCCGGTGATTCCATAATTTTTGCCAGGGGTTGAATCTATCTATTATCTATCTTTCTTTCTCTATTTTTCTCCCTTGTTGGTGACATCAGCCATTTTATTTATTTTAAACAAACCAGAAAAAAATGAAACACAAGCAAAACTGCTAATATTTTCTTTTATTTTTCTTCAACATTCTTTTTATAATAAAATGGTTGAACTAAAAATTACAACTTATCTAGAAAAAAAACAAAATCTGCTTTTAGCATTATCACTACAAATGTAAAAACAAAACTATGGCTATTTAAAAAAATGGGATAAAACCTCAAAAGCAAAAGATAAATAAAAACGGACCATGGACATAAGAGGTTAATTTAACCACTGGTTTAATACTGTTATCGAAAAACCTACTTTAGAAAAACAATATTACTCCACATTACAATACATAATTATGATGAATTAAAGATTAATTATCGTTTTACATTCTATTCCATAAAACAGTAGTTAAGAAATTAAGAAACTAAATGATATAGCTTTTAAAAATTACTTGTTTCTTCTACCAGATTGATATTTCACTTTAAATTCATGGATAAAGTCTGTAAAATAGTATTCAGTTATTATTATTATTATTATTATTATTATACATTTTTATAGCGCCATTTATTCCATGTCGCTTTACATGTGAACGGGGCAAATATAGACAAGTACAATAAGCAGGAGTAAAACAAGGCATACACAAGTACAGGAGGAGAAAGGACCCTGCCTGCGAGGGCTCGCAGTCTACAGGGGATGGGTGAGGATACACTAGGAGAGGGTAGAGCTGATCATGCGGCGGTTCAGTAGGCTTGGCAGCCCCTATCTTGATCAATTACTGCGTACAAGGACTTAATGTCTTAATGTCTTTGATACCGGCATATCTCAAAGACACAGGCCACGTGCTACAAATTTTGGAAACGGTTACGTCGAATCCCAGCTTTATTTTAGGTACATTGGACATTAAGTCCTTCTACACAGTAATTGATCAAGATAGGGGCTGCCAAGCAGCAGGCCACTATCTTCAACTGTTGGGTTCGTACTCTTCCACCCAGGTGGAGTTCATTCAAGAGTGCATACAATTCATTCTTAAGCACAATTATTTTTTATACGAAGAACAGTTCTTTTTACAAAAGTGGGGCACCGCTATGGGGACACGGTCTGCCCCTAGCTATGCAAACTTGTATGTAGCCAAGTGGGAGGAGTCTAAAATTTTTGTAACTGTAAAACTCCATGAAAAGTTGGTATTCTGGCGTCGGTTTATCGATGATGTTTTATTTATCTGGGAAGGATCACAATACGACTTTGAAGTATTTATATCTATTTTAAACGTAAATGAATATGGTCTTGAGTTTACCCTAACTACAAGCACCACGAATGTAAACTTCTTGGACCTCAACATCTATATAGATGGCAATCAACTGTGCACAAAGTGCCATCGTAAAGAAGTGGATGCCAATAGTTTCATCCACATAACGAGTTGTCATCTTCCCGTGTGGCTCACTAATATCCCTAGAAGTCAATTCACACGGATTAAGTGCAATTGTTCTAAAGAGGAGGATTACCATGTGGAGGCATAATTCTTGTCACAACAGTTTTTGGATAAAGGTTACCCGAAACATCTAGTGGATCAAGCAAGATGAGATATGGAACATATACCAAGAAATGAGTTAGTACATCCCGAAAAAATAATTGACACTCATAAAAATAATAACAGGGAACAAATTAATAAACTTCCACTTATATCTCAGTTCCATACAGGCCACAAACAGTTTAGGAGAATAATAGCCAAACATTGGGCAGTACTACAAGGGGATAAAATGGTGGGAGAATATTTGCCCAGTGCCCCAAGGTTCATCTATAAAAAAGCCCAATCTTTAGGCCACATCATAGCCCCAACCACTAAACTAGCAATTATTGATGGGAACAAGAAACCCAAGACTTCCCTACCACCGAATGCGGGTTTCGTGCCTTGTGGAAGCTGTTTTAGTTGTATTAACACTAATTTTAAGAAAGTACTACAGACTTCATTCAAAGATGCCAGCGGAAAAAAGGAATTCATGATTAGGGATAGGATTTCTTGCTTCTCTAAAGGGGTCATCTATGTGATCCGATGCCCATGTGATAAATTATATGTAGGGTGTACCAAACGGAGTCTTATGACCTGACTAAAAGAGCATATGAAGAATATTCAGAAAGGTCACTTAGGACATCCCCTATCCCGGCATTTTTAAATTAAACATAATAAATCCACTAAGGGAATATTCTTCGCTGGCATTCAACGTGTCCACCAGAACCCTAGGGGTGGTGATTATATTAAAAGCATGTCCAGGGTGGAGACACAATGGATATTCACCCAGGATAGTCTGGCCCCAAAGGGCTTGAACCATGAGGTGGAAATATTTGCCTTCTAAATAGCATTAAGGTGAACCGTTAACCAGATAGAACACTTTAAAATAGGGTATCGGAGAGGCGCCAATAGATATTACCGGCAGCCTCATATAATGGCTAATATTATTAATACAAACTTAAAGATAAGGCTCCTCTTTGGAGGTGATATTGTAGAGTGATTTTTTAAATATATTGTGTGAGTATATATTAATATAAGTCATTTTTACTGTAGTGTTTTTACTGTAGTGTATTTATTGCTCAGGTATCACTGAGAGTTTTTTTAATTGGTTTTATGTGTGTCATTGGCACTGTAATAATTTTAAATGCGCTTTAATGCGGTTCCTTTGGATATTTTGTGTTTGCTAATAAAGTTAAAGTTTTTAATATATGTATTTAGGTAGTTTGGGTTTTTATGCAGCATACCGAGGTAGTCATCTGTAGCCTATTTTGAATACAGGCAAAGGTGTCCAAATACACTGCGCTGTACTCTGTGAGTGCACAGTATCGGTGTGGCTGTTTCCATGAGAGCTGGGAAACCTGGGGTTAAGGAGGGGGCGGTGCACAGTTATGGCCAGACAGTATATAAGATAGGGTGAGCTAGGGGAGCGGTAACCCTGAGGAAGAAGAGCGTTGCTCTTTGAAACGCGTTTGTTAAATCCTCTCCCCCTTTTTGAGCGATCCAGCGCTCCTTACTGCAGATGACGTCACTACCGGCCGGGGCTTCCCTGAGTTACGCTGCATAGCGTCATTTGACACGCACCACGCCGGAGCCCTTGGCGGTCTATACCGGACAGAGGGACATCCATCCACACTCAGCGCGGACCCGCACGTAGCTGTGACAGTCTCATAATAGGTAAGCTAGAGGCATTGGCACCTAATTTATTGCGAGATAGACTGTGCTGCTAGTGCGGTACTGTAGTGGTGAGGGGAGTATCTGTTTCTGGGTTAGGGAGCCTCTGGTGACGTGAATCCACGGGGAGGCTCTGTTTGTTTTTTGTTTTTTGCTTTTAAGTTGTTCACCTCGTGCGATGTGATATTGGTTTCTGCATCTTTAAGCACGGCATCTATCTGTTTGTATTGAGAATAAGAGCTGCTTCCTCAAGGGCCAATGAAATCTCTCAGCAGAGAGAAGCAATACTTGCAGACAAGAGCTGCTTCATCAATGTCCACTGAAACGTCTCAGCAGAGAGAAGCAAGACTTACAGACATGAGAATCGCAACGGCTTCCACCAGGACTCAGGTAAAAATTGGATAATTGAAATACTCTGCTTTTTGCTACCACTCACACATCAAATATCAGAATAATCCAATAGGTAAGATAGGAAAAATGGATGTGGTATGCATGTACTGCAATGCCCTGAAGTTTAACCCCTTCCCGACCCATGACGCCACGTAGGCGTCATGAAAGTCGGTGCCAATCCGACCCATGACGCCTATGTGGCGTCATGGAAAGATCGCATCCCTGCAGATCCGGTGAAAGGGTTAACTCCCATTTCACCCGATCTGCAGGGACAGGGGGAGTGGTAGTTTAGCCCAGGGGGGGTGGCTTCACCCCCTCGTGGCTACGATCGCTCTGATTGGCTGTTGAAAGTGAAACTGCCAATCAGAGCGATTTGTAATATTTCACCTATTATAACGGGTGAAATATTACAATCCAGCCATGGCCGATGCTGCAATATCATCGGCCATGGCTGGAAATACTAATGTGCCCCCACCCCACCCCACCGATTGCCCCCCCAGCCCCCCGATCTGGCCGGTACACTGCTCCGGCTCCCCTCCGTCCAGTGCTCCGCTCCCCCCCGTGCTCTTGTCCGCTCCCCGCGTGCTCCAATCACCCCCCCGTGCTCCAATCACCCCCCCTGCACCCCGATCCACCCCCCCGTGCTCCGTTCCACCCCCCCGTGCTCCGTTCCAGCCCCCCGTGCTCCGTTCCACGCCCCCCGTGCTCCGTTCCACGCCTGCCGCGCTCCGATTTCCCCCCCCCGTGCTCCGATCCCCCCCGTGGTCCCCCCCACCCCATCATACTTACCGATCCTGCCGGGGTCCCGTCCGTCTTCTCCCTGGGCGCCGCCATCTTCCAAAATGGCGGGCGCATACGCAGTGCGCCCGCCGAATCTGCCGGCCGGCAGATTCGTTCCAAAGTGCATTTTGATCACTGAGATATAATCTATCTCAGTGATCAAAATAAAAAAAATAATAAATGACCCCCCCCCTTTGTCACCCCCATAGGTAGGGACAATAAAAAAATAAAGAAATTTTTTTTTTCCACTAATGTTAGGTTAGGGTTAGGGGTAGGGTTAGGGTTAGGGTTAGGGGTAGGGTTAGGGTTAGGGGTAGGGTTAGGGGTAGGGGTAGGGTTAGGGTTAGGGGTAGGGTTAGGGGTAGGGCTAGGGTAAGGGCTAGGGTTAGGGGTAGGGTTAGGGGTAGGGTTAGGGGTAGGGCTAGGGTTAGGGCTAGGGTTAGGGGTAGGGTTAGGGTTAGGGGTGGGGTTAGGGGTAGGGCTAGGGTTAGGGCTAGGGGTAGGGTTAGGGCTAGGGTTAGGGTTAGGGTTTCGGTATGTGCACACGTATTCTGGTCCTCTGCGGATTTTTCCGCTGCGGATTTGATAAATCCGCAGTGCTAAACTGCTGCGGATTTATGGCGGATTTACCGCGTTTTTTTCGTTGTCATTTCACTGCGGTTTTACAATTGCGATTTTCTTTTTGAGCAGTTTTAAAACCGCTGCGGAATCCGCACAAAGAAGTGACATGCTGCAGAATGTAAACCGCTGCGTTTCCGTGCAGTTTTTCCGCAGCATGTGTACAGCGATTTTTGGTTCCCATAGGTTTACATTGAACTGTAAACTCATGGGAAACTGCTGCGGATCCGCAGTGTTTTCCGCAGCGTGTGCACATACTGTACCTTTAGAATTAGGCCATGTGCCCACACTGCGGATTGGCCGCTGCGGATTTGCAGCAGTATTCCATCAGGTTTACAGTACCATGTAAACATATGAAAAACCAAATCCGCTGTGCCCATGGTGCAGAAAAAACCCCGCGGAAACGCTGCGTTGTATTTTCCGCAGCATGTCAATTCTTTGTGCGGATTCCGCGGCGTTTTACACCTGTTCCTCAATAGGAATCCGCAGGTGAAATCCGCACAAAAAACACTGGAAATCTGTGGAAAATCCGCAGGTAAAACGCAGTGCCTTTTACCCGCGGATTTTTCAAAAATGGTGCGGAAATATCTCACACGAATCCGCAACGTGGGCACATAGCCTTAGGGTTAGGGTTGGAATTAGGGTTGTGGTTAGGGTTGTGATTAGGGTTATGGCTACAGTTGGGTGTGTTGGGGTTAGTGTTGGAGGTAGAATTGAGGGGTTACCACTGTTTAGGCGCATCAGGGGTCTCCAAACGCAACATGGCGCCACCATTGATTCCAGCCAATCTCGTATTCAAAAAGTCAAATGGTGCTCCCTCACTTCCGAGCCCTGACGTGTGCCCAAACAGTGGTTTACCCCCACATATGGGGTATCAGTGTACTCAGGATAAACTGCGCAACAATTACTGGGGTCCAATTTCTCCTGTTACCCTTGTGAATCTAAAAAATTGCTTGCTAAAACAACATTTTTGAGGAAAGAAAAATGATTTTTTATTTTCACGGCTCTGCGTTGTAAACGTCTGTGAAGCACTTGGGGGTTCAAAGTGCTCACCACATATCTAGATAAGTTCCTTGGGGGGTCTAGTTTCTAAAATGTGGTCACTTGTGGGGGGTTTCTACTGTTTAGGCACACCAGGGGCTCTGCAAACGCAATGTGACGCCCGCAGACCATTCCATCAAAGTCTGCATTTCAAAAGTCACTACTTCCCTTCTGAGCCCCGACGTGTGCCCAAACAGTGGTTTACCCCAACACATTGGGTATCAGCGTACTCAGGAGAAACTGGACAACAACTATTGGGGTCCAATTTCTCCTGTTACCCTTGGGAAAATAAAAAATTCTGGGCTAAATAATTATTTTTGAGGAAAGAAAACGTATTTATTATTTTCACGGCTCTGCATTATAAACTTTTATGAAGCACTTGGGGGTTCAAAGTGCTCACCACACATCTAGATAAGTTCCTTTCGGGGTCTATTTTCCAAAATGGGGTCACTTGTGGGGGGTTTCTACTGTTTAGGCACATCAGGGGCTCTGCAAACGCAACGTGACGCCCGCAGAGCATTCCATCAATGTCTGCATTTCAAAACGTCACTACTTCACTTCCGAGCCCCAACGTGTGCCCAAACAGTGGTTTACCCCCACATATGGGGTATCACCGCACTCCGGAGAAACTGGACAACAAATATTGGGGTCAAATTTTTCCTGTTACCCTTGGGAAAATTAAAAAATTCTGGGCTAAATAATTATTTTTGAGGAAAGAAAACGTATTTATTATTTTCACGGCTCTGCATTATAAACTTCTATGAAGCACTTGGGGGTTCAAAGTGCTCACCACACATCTAGATAAGTTCCTTTCGGGGTCTAGTTTCCAAAATGGGGTCACTTGTGGGGGGTTTCTACTGTTAAGCCACATCAGGGGCTCTGCAAACGCAACGTGACGCCCACAGAGCATTCCATCAAAGTCTGCATTTCAAAACGTCACTACTTCACTTCCGAGCCTCGGCATGTGCCCAAACAGTGGTTTACCCCCACATATGGGGTATCAGCGTACTCAGGAGAAACTGGACAACAACTTATGGGGTCCAATTTCTCCTGTAACCCTTGGGAAATAAAAAATTCTGGGCTAAATAATTATTTTTGAGGAAAGAAAACGTATTTATTATTTTCACGGCTCTGCATTATAAACTTCTATGAAGCACTTGGGGGTTCAAAGTGCTCACCACACATCTAGATAAGTTCCTTTGGGGGTCTAGTTTCCAAAATGGGGTCACTTGTGGGGGGTTTCTATTGTTAAGCCACATCAGGGGCTCTGCAAACGCAACGTGACGCCCACAGAGCATTCCATCAAAGTCTGCATTTCAAAACGTCACTACTTCACTTCCGAGCCCCGGCATGTGCCTAAACAGTGATTTACCCCCACATATGGGGTATCAGCGTACTCAGGAGAAACTGGACAACAACTTTTGGGGTCAAATTTCTCCTGTTACCCTTGGGAAAATAAAAAATTGCAGGCTAAAAGATCATTTTTGAGAAAATAATTTTTTTTTTTTATTTTCATGGCTCTGCATTATAAACTTCTGTGAAGCACTTGGGGGTTCAAAGTCCTCACCACACATCTAGATTAGTTCCTTCGGGGGTCTAGTTTCCAAAATGGGGTCATTTCTGGGGGATCTCCAATGTTTAGGCACACAGGGGCTCTCCAAACGTGACATGGTGTCCGCTAATGATTGGAGCTAATTTTCCATTTAAAAAGCCAAATGGCGTGCCATCCCTTCCGAGCCCTGCCGTGCGCCCAAACAGTGGTTTACCCCCACATATGGGGTATCAGCGTACTCAGGACAAACTGGACAACAATATTTGGGGTCCAATTTCTCCTATTATCCTTGGCAAAATAGGAAATTCCAGGCTAAAAAATCATTTTTGAGGAAAGAAAAATTATTTTTTATTTTCATGGCTCTGCGTTATAAACTTCTGTGAAGCACCTGGGGGTTTAAAGTGCTCAATATGCATCTAGACAAGTTCCTTGGGGGGGTCTTGTTTCCAAAATGGGGTCACTTGTGGGGGAGCTCCAATGTTTAGGCACACAGGGGCTCTCCAAACGCGACATGGTGTCCGCTAACAATTGGAGCTAATTTTCCATTCAAAAAGTCAAATGGCGCGCCTTCCCTTCTGAGCCCTGCCGAGTGCCCAAACAGTGGTTTACCCCCACATATGAGTTATCGGCGTACTCGGGAGAAATTGCCCAACAAATTTTATGATCCATTTTATCCTACTGCCCATGTGAAAATGAAAAAATTGAGGCGAAAAGAATTTTTTTGTGAAAAAAAAGTACTTTTTAATTTTTACAGATCAATTTGTGAAGCACCTGAGGGTTTAAAGTGCTCACTAGGCATCTAAATAAGTTCCTTGGGGGGTCTAGTTTCCAAAATGGGGTCACTTGTGGGGGAGCGCCAATGTTTAGGCACACGGGTGCTCTCCAAACGTGACATGGTGTCCGCTAACGATGGAAATAATTTTTCATTCAAAAAGTCAAATGGCGCTCCTTCCCTTCCGAGCCTTACCATGTGCCCAAACAGTGGTTTACCCCCACATGTGAGGTATTGGTGTACTCAGGAGAAATTGCCCAACACATTTTAGGATCCATTTTATCCTGTTACCCATGTGAAAATGAAAAAATTGAGGCTAAAAGAATTTTTTTTGTGAAAAAAAAGTACTTTTTCATTTTTACGGATCAATTTGTGAAGCACCTGGGGGTTCAAAGTGCTCACTATGCATCTAGATAAGTTCCTTGGGGCGTCTAGTTTCCAAAATGGGGTCACTTGTGGGGGAGCTCCAATTTTTAGGCACACGGGTGCTCTCCAAACGTGACATGGTGTCCGCTAAAGAGTGGAGCCAATTTTTGATTCAAAAAGTCAAATGGCGCTCCTTCCCTTCCAAGCCCTGCCGTGCGCCCAAACAGTGGTTTACCCCCACATATGAGGTATCAGCGTACTCAGGACAAATTGAACAACAACTTTCGTGGTTCAGTTTCTCTTTTTACCATTGGGAAAATAAAAAAATTGTTGCTAAAAGTTAATTTTTGTGACTAAAAAGTTAAATGTTAATTTTTTCCTTCCATGTTGCTTCTGCTGCTGTGAAGCACCTGAAGGGTTAATAAACTTCTTGAATGTGGTTTTGAGTACCTTGAGGGGTGCAGTTTTTAGAATGGTGTCACTTTTGGGTATTTTCAGCCAAATAGACCCCTCAAACTGACTTCAAATGTGAGGTGGTCCCTAAAAAAAATGGTTTTGTAAATTTCGTTGTAAAAATGACAAATCGCTGGTCAAATTTGAACCCTTATAACTTCCTAACAAAAAAAAATTTTGTTTCCAAAATTGTGCTGATGTAAAGTAAACATGTGGGAAATGTTATTTATTAACTATTTTGTGTCACATATCTCTCTGGTTTAACAGAATAAAAATTCAAAATGTGAAAATTGCGAAATTTTCAAAATTTTCGCCAAATTTCCGTTTTTATCACAAATAAACGCAGAATTTATTGACCTAAATTTACCACTAACATGAAGCCCAATATGTCACGAAAAACAGTCTCAGAACCGCTAGGATCCGTTGAAGCGTTCCTGAGTTATTACCTCATAAAGGGACACTGGTCAGAATTGCAAAAAACGGCAAGGTCTTTAAGGTCAAAATAGGCTGGGTAATGAAGGGGTTAAAGATGAACCGCCAGGTTTATGCTGTGCAAATGGCAAGGAAAACTGCTTCCTCTCCTCTCACCGCCAGATCCCCTGAAGTCTTTGATGACAGGCATCACTGCAATATCAAACCATTTCTTTCACAACATCAGGAAGTACAACTCCAGCTTCCAAATGACATTTCTTGGTGCCAAAAAAGAGAAGTTATGATTTATGCCCACGTTCAAAGTTCAAGGACAGATTTACCACTCAATAGGCTCACTGCTTCCATTACAAGGAAAAGAACATCAATTTCTTCAACTCTTCTTCAAAGGAATTGTAGAATCAGAGGCTCAGCAGAGATGCTCTTTAATTCCATACACTCACCTTGATATTGTCACTAACTTGCAGAAGTTCCTTCACTTAAACAATCCATATGTTCAACTTTTCAAGACTGCACTTGAATGCATACCAAATGACGATTACAAAGTTGTAATCAGAACTGACAAAACACCACAAGGTGAGCATCAGAAGCAATTCAATGTCCTCACATTTGATGAGGTAGCTATTTTGATAGTGGGTAATGAGCTTCACAGCCGTGACATTGTGCTTCTGAAAATGAACAATGGTTTGCAACAGGTGGCAGAAACTCACAGGTCTTATGATGCACTGCAATATCCAATTATCTTTTCGCAAGGACAGGATGGCTATCAGTTTGAAATACCTCAGACAAATCTTGCAACAGGCAACCCTTCAGGAAAAAAAGTGTCAGCCATGGACTTCTATGCCTATAGGATCATGACAAGAACTGGTGAGGAAAATCACATCCTCAAATACAAATCTCTTCCACCAATTCATCGTTGACATATATGCAAAAATTGAGAATGAATGTCTTATGTATATCTGACTAAATCAAAAGAAGCTCAGAGCCGAGGAACACATTCACTTTAGAGATACTGTGGCAAATGATGTTTGTTATAGCTAACTACAAAGTTAATTACTTTGCCCAGGCAATGCCGGGCTCTTCAGCTAGTAATATTGTAAAATTCAAAGTAATATTCAATAAAACATTTCAAAGGGGAATGCAAAAACCTGTTACGTTAGGATACTGATTTCAACAAAGTAAGGGAAGAGCATAATTGTGTAGACTAGGACGATGTCATGCAATTTGCAGAAAAAAGAAAATGGACACCACCTCCAAAAAAATCATACATTACTCTAATGCCACTGGTCCAAAATATACAAAGCTGAACATGTGGTTCTTAGTTTAACATTCTGATCAGACTGTATGACGTCCACTGCCATGTCACAGTGAACCTCTCACTGGTCCTAACTTATATTGCCTGGTAACTGGGGATGCAGAACATGAATGGGGCATGTTTAAAACTATACTACTAGAATCCTGAAGAAAGCTTATACTCTCTGTTGATGATAAATTCGGCACAATTTGTTACTCACACAAATAGTACGGTATTCGGACTGTTCTTTATTTGGCGAGTAATTATGTATTCACCTCAATATATATTCTAGTGACCCTCCCAGCATTACTGGTGCTTTATTTGCAACCATGAACATGCTGGGCTGGCTTGCCAATCAAAGTAATGCTGGCACCATCTTTGGTGTGGGATTACTGTGATTGGCTGGCCGGTGCCATCTTGCAAACATTGCAGCCGGAAACAGCATAGGGATAGCATAGTTTGAGCATAGGGATAGTGAAAGTAGTGTAGAGAGATTGATAGGAGTTCATACTGAGTGTTCATTCATTCCAAAAAACTCTTTTAAGAGCTGAAGATTGTGAAGAGATTAGATTACTTAGATGGGGATTTCAGTAGTAGTAAGAAATTTAATAGGAGAGAGAGAGAGTGGGTGAAAGGCTAGCATCTGGGTCGGTGTTCTGATCATTGGAAGAACAGGCTACAGATCTCTGCTATTTTCCATGGTGTTGTATAGTAGTTATTATTAGGAACAGACTGTGTGAGTAGTGTGAAATAAGAAGAACCTTATTCAACACTTTCATTTTTTTTCTTTGTTTTCCAGCCACACTCAGATGGCACAAACATCAGTTTCATTGAGTAAAATTGGTAGAAAAATGTATGGAAAGTAACACGGGTAGTTGTCTTGCGTGAAACCACTCTTAAAGGGAACCTGTCACCCCGAAAATCGCGGGTGAGGTAATCCCACCGGCATCAGGGGCTTATCTGCAGCATTCTGTAATGCTGCAGATAAGCCCCCGATGTTACCTGAAAAAGGAGAAAAAGACGTTAGATAATACTCACCCAGGGGTGGTCCCGCTGCTGGTCAGGTCGGATGGGCGTCTCCGGTCCGCTGCGGCGCCTCCTATCTTCTTTCCATGACGTCCTCTTCTGATCTTCAGCCACGGCTCCGGCGCAGGCGTACTTTGCTCTGCCCTCTTGAGGGCAGAGGATAGTACTGCATTGCGCAGGCGCCGGAAAGGTCAGAGGCCCGGCGCCTGCGCACTGCAGTACTTTGCAGTTACACCTTACACCCCAAAATAGCGTTCACCTCGTAATCGTCCGTAGACGAACCCGATGTCCCGGCAGATGACTCGGAAAACCGGGACATGTATACGGGTTTCAAGAGGGACACATGAAAGGTGTCGGTGATACCCAAGCGTGGAGGAAGAGCCAGGCGGTAGACCACAGGATTAACCTGTTCGAGAACCTTGAAGGGACCCAAGTAGCGAGGCGCAAACTTAGTGGACTCAACTCGCAGCCTGATGTTACGGGCGGAGAGCCACACCAAGTCGCCAGGAGCAAAGGTCGGAGCGGGGCGCCGATGAACATCGGCGGAGGACCTCATTCTCTCCTTGGAAGCCCGAATGGCATCCTGAGTGCGATCCCAAATGTCCCATGCCTCCACAGCCCAGTCTGCCACCCTGGAATCGGCGGAAGACACGGGCATGGGCACAGGTACTCGCGGATGCTGACCATAGTTAAGGAGGAATGGGGTCTGTCCAGTGGAGTCAGCTACAGCATTGTTAAGAGCAAACTCCGCCCACGGTAGCAAACATGCCCAGTCATCTTGTTTAGCAGAGACAAAATGTCGCAGATATGTGACCAAGGTCTGGTTGGCTCTCTCCACCAACCCATTTGTCTCGGGATGATATGCCGAAGAGAGATTCAACTCGATACTGAGAAGGCGACAAAGCTCTCTCCAGAACCGAGACGCAAACTGGGGACCCCGGTCACTGACAATTTTGTCTGGCATACCGTGAAGACGGAAGATGTGTTTAACAAACAATGCTGCCAAGGCCCGTGCAGAAGGTAGCCGGGGAAGCGGCACCAAATGCACCATTTTAGAAAAATTGTCGGTGATAACCCAAATGACAGTACAGCCACGTGACTTGGGCAAACCCACCACAAAGTCCATCCCGACCATCTCCCAGGGCCTGTCTGCCACCGGCAGAGGGTATAACAACCCAGCTGGCCGTTGACGGAGAGACTTATTTTTGGCACAAGAGACACATGCCCGAACGCAGTCTCCAACGTCACGAACCATATGTGGCCACCAATACATTCTCGCCAACAACTCAGATGTCCTCTTTGCCCCAAAGTGTCCACCCACTCTGGACGAATGAGCCCACGAGAGAACCTCCGGACGCAAATTGATGGGGACAAAAGTCTTGCCCGGAGGCACAGACTCAAGCGAAACCGGAGCTACGGTTCTCAGACTCTCTGAAGGGACAATGAGCCGGGGCTCGTCCTCCTCCTCCACAGTAGACACCAGGGAGCGAGAGAGAGCGTCAGCACGAATGTTCTTCTCCCCGGCGAGATAATGTAGAGTGAAGTGGAACCAGGAGAAAAACAAGGACCATCTGGCCTGACGAGAATTCAGCCGCTGGGCTGTCTGTAAATAGACCAAATTCTTGTGGTCCGTGTAGACTTGGAATGGGAACCGAGCACCCTCCAAGAGATGTCTCCATTCCGAAAAGGCCAACTTCATTGCCAGCAACTCCCTATCCCCGATGGAGTAATTTCTCTCCGCTGGTGAGAAGGTTTTTGAGAAGAAGAAGCATGGATGCTTCCGACCTTGAGCATCCTTTTGATAGAGGACTGCTCCTGCACCAACGAAAGAGGCATCCACCTCCATTAGGAATGGCTTATCCACCTCGGGACGATGTAAGATGGGAGCGCTAGCAAAGTGGGACTTAATAGAAGTGAAGGCCTTGGAGACCTTTTCGGACCACGATTTAGGATTCGCTCCCTTCTTGGTGAGGGATACCAAGGGAGCTACCAGGGTTGAGAAGTGGGGGATGAACTGACGATAGTAATTTATGAACCCCATAAAGCGCTGCACCGCTTTCAGAGAATGGGGTTCCTGCCAGTCCATCACTGCCTGTAGTTTGGCAGGATCCATAGCCAATCCCTGGGCCGAGATGATGTAGCCCAGGAAAGGTAAAGACTCCTGCTCAAACATACACTTCTCCAATTTGGCATAGAGGGAGTTTGCCCGTAGGAGGTCGAAGACTTTGCAAACATCTCTCCGGTGGGAGTCAATATCTGGAGAGTAGATAAGAATATCATCCAGATAGACTACGACCGAGGTGGAAAGCATATCCCGGAAGATATCGTTCACAAAGTCTTGGAAAACGGCTGGGGCATTACAGAGCCCGAAGGGCATCACCAGATATTCATAGTGCCCATCCCTGGTGTTAAAGGCCGTCTTCCATTCGTCCCCCTCACGGATGCAAATCAGGTTGTAAGCACCCCGCAAATCTAATTTAGTAAATACCCTTGCTCCCCGAAGTCTATCGAATAACTCAGATATCAAGGGCAAAGGATACTTATTCTTAACGGTGATGGCGTTAAGACCCCTGTAGTCTATGCATGGGCGCAATTCCCCATTCTTCTTCTGCACGAAGAAGAACCCTGCCCCAGCAGGTGACACTGACTTCCTAATTAATCCTCTTGCCAGATTTTCCTGGATGTACTGTGACATTGCCTCCATCTCCGGGAGAGATAGCGGATAAACTCGACCCCGGGGAGGCTCAGCACCAGGCAAGAGATCAATAGGACAGTCATAGGGGCGATGAGGCGGAAGGACCTCCGCCGCCTTTTTGGAGAACACGTCTGCATAAGACCAATACTGCTTGGGGAGAGAGGATAGATCTGCGGGTACCTCAGTAGTAGCAACCTGAACGCACTCCCTCTGACACCTACCCCCACAAGATTCACCCCAACCCAGAATTCTGCCTGAGGACCACTCGATATGAGGAGAGTGGTACCGTAGCCAAGGTATTCCCAACAGGACCTCATCAATTCCTTCTGGAATGACGAGCAGAGAAATTATCTCCTGATGAGATGGCGACATGGACAGAGTAAAAGGGATGGTCTGGTGTGTTATCTGTGAGGGCAATGTAGACCCATTCACCACTCGCACCGTTACTGGTTGAGCAAGCATAACCAGGGGTATTGCGTGACGTTGGACAAAGGCAGAAGACATAAAATTGCCCTCCGCCCCAGAATCCACGCAGAGCTCTACCGAGTGGGAGAATGAGCCAATAGTAATTGTCCCCTTAAAGGACAACTTAGAGGCAAACGTCGCCATGTCTAGTGTACCTCCACCTACTACCACTAGACGCTGACGTTTCCTCGACCGCTGGGGACATCTGGTGGCTAGATGTCCTGACTGCTGGCAAACATGACAGACCCTGAGTGCACAAGCGGTCCGGGACTTAGATCCTGCTTGTGACACTTCCCTGGCCTCATGTGACTCAGGAACCAGGACCGGAAATTCCAGAGGTTTGGCGAAAGTAGGAGCCAGCCGAAACCTCTGCCTACACTGGGCTCGCTCTAACCTCCGCTCGTTAAAACGGAGGTCAATTCGAGTGGAGACAGTTATTAACTCCTCCAGTGTGGCAGGAATCTCCCTAGTGGCCAGAGCGTCCTTTACGTGGTCAGCTAAGCCCCTCCAAAATATGGGGATAAGAGCTTTATCCGACCAATCCAGCTCAGATGCTAAGGTGCGGAATTGGACGGCAAAATGACTGACCAAGGACTCACCCTGAGTTAATGCCAGCAATTGGAGCGCAGTATCATGGGTGACTTGAGGTCCTAAAAAGATCTGTTTCAGAGCGCTCAGAAACAGCGGAGCACTCTGCACCACATGATCGCCACGCTCCCACAGCGGCGTAGCCCATTCCAACGCCCTGTCCGACAATAGAGACAGAATAAATCCCACCTTAGCCCGCTCTGTGGGAAAACGTGTAGCCAGGAGCTCGAGGTGAATAGAGCACTGACTCACAAATCCCCTACAAAACTTGCTATCACCAGAAAATTTTTCTGGCAGCGGGAGGCGAGATAATGTCGGAACAGGGGTGGCAATGGACATAGTAGCTGCAGCCACGCTGGCAGCCTGTACAGCTACTGCAGTAACATCCACAGCTGAGGTCGCGCTCTCGAGAGCCGCCAACCTACCCTTCAGCTGCTGGATATGCCGCAGAGATTGCTGTTTGTCTGTCATCACAAGCCAGACCCTGGCGCTAGTGTAATGTTAGGACTGGCGGAACGCACCAAGAGAGATGATATAGATGCATTCGCAGTCCGGGGTCCACCGTGCAGGTGAAACCTGCTGCTAGGAAATGACAGACAATATGGCGGTATTCAAAAGTATACACGCGTGGGTTAAACCTCACCCAGCGTGAAGAAAGCGATCCTGTTGCGTCACAGGACCGCGGTACCGCACATAGAGCGCGAGCAAGTGGTCAGCGAACTAAACCCCAACAGGGATTGTAGTCCGATTAGACCCTTGCTGGCACTACACCGCAACTGGGTGTGAAAGGAATATATAATTAAGGCACCGAAGTGCGAACTGTGCCGTGCTGGCAGGCACCACTAAGCACCCAGACGTGGGTCAGGAAGCACGCACTGGCGCGTGGCACCGCACTGGCGGTCACAGCAGTAGACGCTGACACGTGTGTGACACGTTGAGTGATAAGTCGGGCGCTAGATAGCAGCCATACTCCATACGCGAACAATCATACAATAGGGTAGGGGTATTTAAAGAACGACTTGCACTCACAACAAACACACGTATTAAATTGTACACTAGCGCATGGCCGTGCGGTCATGCGCAGTTTATATAGTTGCAGGACAGGAAGCGGCCACAGAAACTTTTCCCTTCCAAGACCTGCCAAGAGGACCAATAGAATGCGCTGCAGAGTCTGAGCACATGACCCTCGATCTCCAACGGGAGATTGTTAGCCGGAGTATTACCACAGCAGCGCGTGTTACTTCATATAAGCAGCAGAATCCAACGTAAGGCAAACTGTGTTTAATATATGCAGCTTGAACTGGAACAAAATAAGAAAGCTTTGACAGTAACTACCGATATAATCTAGTCCATGTAACACATGTCTCTCTGTGAAGGAAACAGCAGCAGAATGATGCAATCAGTGAGAGTCCTCTGACCTTTTTTTTTGTACAAACTTTAACAATCACAGCATAGCTGACAAATGAACACTCATAGACATTCAATGCAGACTACAACAGGAATGGAGTTGTTGCATTTAAACTTATTCCAACACCCCCACTCAACAACTGCTTATCCTGTTAGTCCCATTGCAGTTCTGAATTCTTCAAACTTGGCTCTTGACAATGGCTTTGTCAAAACATCTGCTAACATCTTGTCAGATTCACAGTAAACAAACTTTAGAACTTCACGCTCTACTAAGTCACGCAAGTGATGATGTTTAACATCAATGTGCTTTGTTCTTGCACTTATCCTTTCACTGCTGGCGAGCTTGATACATCCTTGGTTGTCCTCATAGATAACAGTTGGTTCAGCTAGTGGTTTGCCGAATTCTTCCAAAAGTTGCTTCAACCAAATTAACTCTTGACTTGCATGAGCAGCTGATGTATATTCTGCTTCTGTAGAAGACAATGCAACTGACACTTGTTTTCTACTGGACCATGAGATTGAAGTGTGTCCTAACTTGAACAAGTAACCACTTGTTGATCTTCGATCACTTGAGTCTCCAGCCCAATCTGCATCTACATATCCTCTGAGAATTAGATCTCCTGATGCAGAAATCTTTAGACTTAACTCTTGGGTTGCCTTAAGATACTGAAGAAGTCTCTTAATTGCATTCCAATCTCTTTGGCGTGGCTTGCTTACACGTCGGCAGAGAATTCCCACTGTGGCTGAGATATCTGGACGGGTTGTGGTTGCTATGTATAGAAGTGCCCCCACTGCTTGTCTGTAACTGTCATTTGTGGGTAGCAGATCTTCTTCTCCTTCCAATTTTAGGTAAGATGGATCCATTGGAGTTGATATGCCTTTGGCTTCTGACATTCCAAACTGGTTTAGAACTGTGGAGATTTTAGAATTTTGATTAAGAAGAAAACTTCCATCTTCCTCTCTCTGGATTTGGATTCCCAAATAGTATGTCACATCTCCAAGGTCCTTGGTCTCGAAATGCTTGTTCAGAATTTGACCTAGTTTTGAAATTTCTCTCTCTTCTTGATGCGCTATTATTACATCATCCACATATAGAATAACATACATCCAATCTTGTGATACACCTTTTGTATACAAACATGGATCCGCTTGAGACCTTTTAAATCCTTCGTCGATTAACACTTTGTTCATCTTAGTGTTCCATGCTCTTGCTGATTGCTTAAGGCCGTAGAGAGATTTTTGCATTCTGCAAACAAGGTTCTCTTTACCCCTTTTAACATAGCCTTCTGGTTGAGTCATGTACAGCTCTTCTTCAATGTCTCCATGTAGAAAGGCTGTTTTGATGTCAAAATGTCTTACTTTCATCTGCTGAACAGCAGCTATGGATAATAAAGTTCTGAATGTAGTTTGCTTGGCAACTGGAGCAAAAGTAGCATCATAATCTTCACCATATTTTTGTGAATATCCTTTTGCGACCAATCTTGCTTTAAAACGGTGAACATTACCTTCGGAGTCATATTTGTTCTTAAAGACCCACTTACATCCAATTGCTTTCTTGCCTTGAGGTAGCTCTGTGAGCTCCCATGTTTTGAGCTTATGAAGGGATTCCATTTCTTCATCAGCAGCTTTTATCCATTTTTGCTTCTTATGAATAGGCAGTTTTTGCATTTCCTGCCATGACTGTGGCTCTTCTTCTGGAATTGATCTGACCATATAAGAAAGGCGTTTAGCTGGAATTCCTTTATTTGATCTTTCTGATCTTCTGATCTCCTGAGGTTGGCTTGGTTCTTCTGTTTCTTTTTCAGTACTTTCAGAGCATATCCAGACTTCAGTATTTTCTTTGAGATTCTCTTCAATGTCTGGAATCACTGACTGAAATTCTTGTTCCTTAGGTTGAATTATTTGCGTAACCTCATGAAATTTGAGCGATACTGAGTTTTCATCAATCACTACATCTCTGCTGATTGTTACTGTGTTGGTCTGTGGGTGCAGGATTCTGTATCCTTTCTGAGTTTCACTGTACCCCACAAGAACTCCTTCCTTTGCATGAGATTCCCACTTAGAACGTTTTTCTTTGGGAACATGCACAAAAGTTTTGCTTCCGAATATCCTGAGATGCTTCAGGTTGGGCTTCTCACAGTTCCATAGCTCATATGGAGTTTTACTTGTAGCTTTACTTGGCAGTCGATTTTGAAGATAGGTAGCAGTCATGATGGCTTCTCCCCAATATGTTGTAGGTAGGTTTCCATCAAATAGCATACTTCTTCCACTTTCACAAAGAGTTCGGTTCTTTCTCTCTGCTGTGCCATTCTGCTCTGGGTTGTATGGAACGGTTGTCTGGAACACGATTCCATTCTTTTTCAGGATGGTTTGCACTTTACCACTTGTATATTCAGTTCCATTATCTGCTCGCAGTACCTTTGGTATTCTTCCAAATTTGTTAAGAACTGCAGCAAGATATTCTTCAAGTTTCTGTGGAACTTCATCTTTACTTTGAAGTAGGTAAGTAACAGTATATCTGGAATAATCATCAATGAATGTGAGAAAATATCTCTTCTTGCTGGGAGTAAGAACACTCATTGGACCACACACATCTGTATGTATCAAATCCAGTATCTGTGCAGATTTAGTAGTGCTTACTTTAGGAAACGATTTTCTGGACATTTTCCCTTTTAGGCAACTTGTGCACTTCATTGTTTGATTACACTGGTTGATTGCAATACCATTTGCAAGTTGAGCTAGTTTCTTTACTGCTTCTGGATCTCTGTGGCCTAGGCGTCTGTGCCACACATGAATACAGTCCTTATGAAAATCTTGTCTAGCACTGTAAACAGTTTCATTGCATTTCAGCTGATAAAGTTCATCTTTAATTTTTCCTTCGGCAAGGGTATGACCCTTCTTTGAAATGATGCATCTGTCATCCTTAAATGTAACTATATTTCCCTGTTGTGCAAGCTTCTTTACAGATAAAAGGTTACTTTCAAGTTTGGGAACATACAGCACGTCTTTAACTGGGATTTTTCTGACTTGTGCTGAGGATTGAACTTGACAATGGAGATAACCATCTCCTATTCCTTCTGATGTCATATAGTGACCATTAGCTAAAATTACCTTTTCAGACTTGCTTTCATCTAGATTAATGAAGAAATCTTTATCACGTGTCATGTGAGCAGTCGCTCCAGAGTCAATACACCAAACATGGTTTGCATATGGGCTTGTGCTGACCCCAAATGCAGTCGCAATACATGCATCTTCCTTCTTTACAGCTGTTTTAACCTTTTGATGACTGTCCTGCTTTTTAAACTGATTCATTCTTGCTTTCCACACTCTGCAGTCTGCTTTAAGGTGACCAGGCTTTTTACAGACAAAACATTCACGAGTTTCCTTTAAATGACTCTGAGCTTTAGAAAAGTACTGTGTCTTTAATGCTGCTTCTGCTTTGCATATATTATTGCTAATAGTCTCTGACTTTCTCTTGTATTCATCTGCAAGTTTCCCTTTCACATATTCTAGTGTGAGTTCATCATCTGGTCTGGCATCTAATGCAGTCACAAGCGTGTCATAACTTTCTGGAAGACCACTTAATAGTAATGCAGCAACATGAAAATCTTTAATTTCTTCACCAATACCCCTTAGGCGCTCCACAATCTCTAGGGTGTTTCTGATATAGTCCTGCATATGCTGGCCATCACTTAATTTAGACTGATACAGCTTTCTCATAAGATATAGCTTATTGCTGAGATTTGACCTTTCATGCACTTTCTGTAATTCTTCCCACATTTTCTTTGCAGTATCACATTTGCATACATGTACAATCTGGTTATCATCTATGCTGAGGGAAATAGTGCTTTGTGCTTTCTGATCAGTCTCTAGCCAATCACCCGGTACTGGGTCAGGCACAGGCTGTTCAATACATTTCCATGTACCCTCTCTTATAAGTAACATCTTTACCTTGAATTTCCAGGAGCTGTAATTGTGATTTGTGAGACTTGGCACTGTGTACTTCACTGCATTCCTTTCTGTAGACATTCTTGTCTCTTGTACCCTTTTTTTTTGTTTGTTACTGGCCCTTTAAGCTGCGCTGTCCGGTGCTCTGTACACTGCGGTACCTTTGCGTTCCGGTGTCCTTGTATTCCGGGGGTTCCTCTGTGCTGTCTGCGCTTGGCTCGCTGCTTATTCCGGTGACTGGGCTTTTTACCATTTACTTTCCGGTGGCTGGGCCCATAACCTGTTAGCCGGAGTATTACCACAGCAGCGCGTGTTACTTCATATAAGCAGCAGAATCCAACGTAAGGCAAACTGTGTTTAATATATGCAGCTTGAACTGGAACAAAATAAGAAAGCTTTGACAGTAACTACCGATATAATCTAGTCCATGTAACACATGTCTCTCTGTGAAGGAAACAGCAGCAGAATGATGCAATCAGTGAGAGTCCTCTGACCTTTTTTTTTGTACAAACTTTAACAATCACAGCATAGCTGACAAATGAACACTCATAGACATTCAATGCAGACTACAACAGGAATGGAGTTGTTGCATTTAAACTTATTCCAACAGAGATCTTGCCCTGGGCATGCTCAGTGTGCGCAGACAAGGACTTAGTCCCAGAGAAGTCCACTCGCTGCTGACCAGTATATGCTTTACAGGCAGAAGCTGGAGAAGCAGCAGTAACTCTTCTCACAGAGTCAGACTGAGCGAGACGCTGCGATCGACGTCCCTGCTGAGCAGGCTCCACTGTGGCTGGAGGAGAATGGGAGACCGCAGCGGAGACGGATCGAGATTCCCCCTGTGCAGCAGAGGAAACTCGACTCCTAACACTGGGTAACACAAGTTTGCTTCCTCTGTCCCCTCCTGCTAACCACGACAACAGAGAGTATATCATTAACCTCTTCTTCTCCTGACTGTTACACGTACATCACCTTGTACTCCTCAATTTGTTCCTTGGCTCCTGTAACTTCACTAACAATTTGTCTGGTACCGTGAGCACTAGTGATGAGCGAGTATACTCATTGCTCCGGTATTCCCGAGTACGCTCGAGTGGACTCTGAGTATTTGTAAGTCCTTGGAGATTTAGTTTTTGTTGCCTCAGCTGCATGATTTACAGCTGATAGACAGCTTGAATACATGTGGGGATTCCCTAGCAACCAGGCAACCCCCACATGTACTCAGGCTGGCTAGCAGCTGTAAATCATGCAGCTACATCAACAAAAACTAAATCTCCGAAAAGTTACACTTACTTCCAACTCTTCCTCTGGGGCCTTCACCTCCTCACTCAGACTATTCAAAGTGTGAGCAAAAAAAGGGGAGAAGCCAGCGCAGCCTAAGGTTAAGACGCAATACATAAAGTGCAAATGCACATATTAATTTCTAACTGTATTTTCAAAATGAGACATTTAGCAAAAAATTGATCAATTTATTGAGCCTCCCCGCCTATTCACGGCAATCTCATATTGGGGCAGTCCTACACTACGTTTTTTATATTCGCTGTGCCATAAAGGCCTCTTAAATGAACTAAATGCAAGACCACATTAAAAACATGCTGTACCTGGAGCATATACTGAGTCACCCCCATGGCGCCAGAGTAGGCCAGCGAGGATAAAGGTTGACCAGGTCCAGACAGACATTTCGGACCCAACCTCCACACTGCCCATCCAGAGCCACAGATGAAGAGTGAAACAGGCTGAGGCACAGGTGCATAATTAAACAAAGCCTGAGGCAGGGCAGGGCTGCTGTGTGTGGACAGCAGCCTATCAATCACTGAGACACAGAAAGAATGGCGCACATAACCAGGCACGGCGCACGGCAACAGTGGTGGTCATCCACTTACCAATAACAGAGCAAAAAAAGGGGAGGCTTTGTTTAATTATGCACCTGTGCCTCAGCCTGTTTCACTCTTCATCTGTGGCTCTGGATGGGCAGTGTGGAGGTTGGATCCGAAATGTCTGTCTGGACCTGGTCAACCTATATCCTCGCTTGCCTACTCTGGCGCTATGGGGGTGACTCAGTATATGCTCCAGGTACAGCATGTTTTTAATGTGGTCTTGCATTTAGTTAATTTAAGAGGCCTTTATGGCACAGCGAATATAAAAAACGTAGTGTAGGACTGCCCCAATATGAGATTGCCGTGAAGAGGCGGGGTGGCTCAAAGAATTGATCAATTGTTTGCTAAATGTCTCATTTTGATAATACAGTTAGAAATTAATATGTGAATTTGCACTTTATGTATTGCGTCTTAACCTTAGGCTGCGCTGGCTTCTCCCCTCTTTTTTTTGCTCTGTTTTTGGTAAGTGGCTGACCACCACTGTTGCCGTGCGCCGCACCTGGTTATGTGCGCCATTCTTTCTGTGTCTCAGTGATTGATAGGCTGCTGTTCACACACAGCAGCCCTGCCCTGCCTCAGGCTTTGTTTAATTATGCACCTGTGCCTCAGCCTGTTTCACTCTTCATCTGTGGCTCTGGATGGTCAGTGTGGAGGTTGGATCCGAAATGTCTGTCTGGACCTGGTCAACCTTTATCCTCGCTTGCCTGCTCTGGCGCCATGGGGGTGACTCAGTATATGCTCCAGGTACAGCATGTTTTTAATGTGGTCTTGCATTTAGTTCATTTAGGAGGCCTTTATGGCACGGCGAATATAAAAAACGTAGTGTAGGACTGCCCCAATATGAGATTGCCGTGAAGAGGCGGGGTGGCTCAAAGAATTGATCAATTGTTTGCTAAATGTCTCATTTTGAAAATACAGTTAGAAATTAATATGTGCATTTGCACTTTATGTATTGCGTCTTAACCTTAGGCTGCGCTGGCTTCTCCCCTTTTTTTGCTCCACAAAATTTGTTGACCAGTTTGTCCTGAGTACTTGGGGGGTACCACTGTTTGGGCACACTTCGGGGCTCGGAAGGGAAGTAGTGACATTTTAAAATACAGACTTTGATGGAATGGTCTGCGGGCGTCATGTTGCATTTGCAGAGCTCCTGATGTACCTAAACAGTAGAAACCCCTTACAAGTGACCCCATTTTGGAAACTAGACCCCCCAAGGATATTATCTAGATGTGTTGTGAGCACTTTGAATGCCCAAGTGCTTCACAGAACTTTATAATGCAGAGCCGTGAAAACAAAAAATTCATTTTTTTCCTCAAAAATGATTTTTTAGCTCACAATTTGTTATTTTCTCAAGGGTAACAGGAGAACTTGGACCCCAAATTTTGTTGTCCAGTTTGTCCTGAGTACTCTGATACCCAATATTTGGGGGGACCACTGTTTGGGCACACATTGGGGCTCGGAAGGGATGTAGTGATGTTTTAAATGAGACTTTTATGGAATATTCTGCTGGCATCATGTTGCATTTGCAGAGCTCCTGATGTACCTAAACAGTATAAACCCCCACAATTGACCCTATTTTGGAAACCAGACCCCCTAAAGAGCTTATGTAGATGTGTGATGAGCACAATGAACCCCCAACTGCTTCACAGAAGTTTATAATGTAGAGCCATGAAAATAATAAAAAAATCATATTTTTTCAACAAAAATTATCTTTTCACCTTTAGATTTTTACTTTCACAAGGGTAACAGGAGAAATTGGACCCCAAAATTGTTTGTGCAATTTATGCTGAGTACACTGATAACCCATATGTGGGGGGAACACTGTTTGGGCACACATCAGGGCTCGGAAGGAAAGTAGTGACGTTTTAAAATGCAGACTTTAATGGAATGGTCTGCGGGTGTCATATTGCATTTTCAGAGCTCCTCATGTACCTAAACAGTAGAATCCCCCCACAAGTGACCCTATTTTGGAAACTAGACCCTGCAGGGAACTTATTTAGATATGTGATGAGCATCTTGAACTCCCAAGTGCTTCACAGAAGTTTGACGCAGAGTGTTGTGAATTCTGTTGTCAAGCTCCCTCCTGTGGTTATGAATGGTACTTCGGCTGGTTCTGTCCATGGGCTTCCTCTGGTGGGTGTGAGTGGAGCTGCGGCTTCTGAGTTTCCTTCTACAGGTGACGAGGTTAATTCGTTAGCTGGCTGCTCTATTTAACTCCACCTAGATCATTGCTCCATGCCACCTGTCAATGTTCCAGTATTGGTCTAGTTCTCTCCTGGATCGTTCTTGTGACCTGTCTTCCCAGCTGAAGCTAAGTTCCTGCTTGTTTTTCTCTGGTTTGCTATTTTTCTGTCCAGCTTGCTATTTTGATTTTTGTCTTGCTTGCTGGAAGCTCTGGGACGCAGGGGAAGCGCCTCCTCACCGTGAGTCGGTGCGGAGGGTCTTTTTGCGCCCTCTGCGTGGTCTTTTTGTAGGTTCTTGTGCTGACCGCAAAGTTACCTTTCCTATCCTCTGTCTGTTCAGTAAGTCGGGCCTCACTTTGCTAAATCTATTTCATCTCTGTGTTTGTAATTTTCATCTTTACTCACAGTCATTATATGTGGGGGCTGCCTTTTCCTTTGGGGAATTTCTCTGAGGCAAGGTAGGCTTTATTTTTCTATCTCTAGGGCTAGCTAGTTTCTTAGGCTGTGTCGAGTTGCATAGGGAGCGTTAGGAGCAATCCACGGCTATTTCTAGTGTGTGTGATAGGATTAGGGATTGCGGTCAGCAGAGTTCCCACGTCTCAGAGCTCGTCCAATATTACTAGTAACTATCAGGTCATTCCGTGTGCTCTTGACCACTAGGTCCATTATTGTCCTTACCACCAGGTCATAACAGTACAGGTTGCCCAAAGTATTAATGCATCTCAATAGAGGGATAAGAGAAGTTCTGAGACCATTTTTTTTTCTTTGCAGTGTGTTTTGTCTCTCTTTTCCCCTTTACCTCTGGGTGGTTCAGGATACAGGTGTAGATATGGACATTCAAGGTCTGTCCTCTTGTATGAATAATCTCACTGCAAGGGTACAAAACATTCAAGATTTTGTGGTTCAGAATCCTATCTTAGAGCCTAGGATTCCTATTTCTGATTTGTTTTTTGGGGATAGATCTAAGTTTCTGAATTTCAAAAATAATTGTAAATTGTTTCTTGCTTTGAAACCTCGCTCCTCAGGTGACCCTGTTCAACAAGTCAAAATCATTATTTCTTTGTTACGTGGCGACCCTCAAGACTGGGCATTTTCCCTTGCGCCAGGAGATCCGGCATTGCGTGATGTTGATGCGTTTTTTCTGGCGCTCGGATTGCTTTATGATGAACCTAATTCAGTGGATCAGGCAGAGAAAATCTTGCTGGCTCTGTGTCAGGATAAGGATGAGGTAGAAATATATTGTCAGAAGTTTAGGAAGTGGTCTGTACTCACTCAGTGGAATGAATGTGCCCTGGCAGCAATTTTCAGAAAGGGTCTCTCTGAAGCCCTTAAGGATGTCATGGTGGGATTTCCCATGCCTGCTGGTCAGAATGAGTCTATGTCTTTGGCCATTCAGATCGATCGACGCTTGCGTGAGCGTAAAGCTGTGCACCATTTGGCGATATTATCTGAGCATAGACCTGAGCCTATGCAATGTGATAGGACTTTGACCAGAGCTGAACGGCAAGAACACAGACGTCGGAATGGGCTGTGTTTTTACTGTGGTGATTCCACTCATGCTATCTCCGATTGTCCTAAGCGCACTAAGCGTTTCGCTAGGTCTGCTACCATTGGTATGGTACACTCGAAATTTCTTTTGTCCGTTACTCTGATTTGCTCTTTGTCATCCTATTCTGTTATGGCATTTGTGGATTCAGGCGCTGCCCTGAATTTGATGGACTTGGAGTTTGCTAGGCGCTGTGGTTTTTTCTTGGAGCCCTTGCAGTATCCTATTCCATTGAGAGGAATTGATGCTACGCCTTTTGCCAAGAATAAGCCTCAGTACTGGACCCAATTGACCATGTGCATGGCTCCTGCACATCAGGAGGATATTCGCTTTTTGGTGTTGCATAATCTGCATGATGTGGTCGTTTTGGGGTTGCCATGGCTACAGGTCCATAATCCAGTATTGGATTGGAAATCTATGTCTGTGTCCAGCTGGGGTTGTCAGGGGGTACATGGTGATGTTCCATTTTTGTCTATTTCGTCATCCACCCTTTCTGAAGTACCGGAGTTTTTGTCGGATTACCGGGATGTATTTGATGAGCCCAAATCCAGTGCCCTACCTCCTCATAGGGATTGCGATTGTGCTATCAATTTGATTCCTGGTAGTAAGTTTCCTAAGGGCCGACTGTTCAATTTATCTGTGCCAGAGCACGCCGCTATGCGGAGTTATGTAAAGGAATCCTTGGAGAAGGGTCATATTCGCCCGTCGTCGTCACCATTGGGAGCAGGGTTCTTTTTTGTGGCCAAGAAGGATGGTTCTTTGAGACCTTGTATTGATTACCGCCTTCTTAATAAGATCACAGTCAAATTTCAGTACCCTTTGCCGCTGCTGTCGGATATATTTGCTCGGATTAAGGGGGCTAGTTGGTTCACCAAGATAGATCTTCGTGGTGCGTATAATCTTGTGCGTATTAAACAGGGCGATGAATGGAAAACAGCATTTAATACGCCCGAGGGCCATTTTGAGTACCTGGTTATGCCATTCGGGCTTTCCAATGCTCCATCAGTATTTCAGTCCTTTATGCATGACATCTTCCGAGAGTACCTGGATAAATTCCTGATTGTATATTTGGATGATATTTTGGTCTTCTCGGATGATTGGGAGTTTCACGTGAAGCAGGTCAGAATGGTGTTCCAGGTCCTTCGTGCAAATTCTTTGTTTGTGAAGGGGTCAAAGTGTCTCTTTGGAGTTCAGAAGGTTTCATTTTTGGTTTTCATTTTTTCCCCTTCTACTATCGAGATGGACCCTGTTAAAGTCCAGGCCATTTATGATTGGACTCAGCCGACATCTGTGAAGAGTCTGCAAAAGTTCCTGGGCTTTGCTAATATTTATCGGCGCTTCATCAGTAATTTTTCTAGTGTTGCTAAACCGTTGACTGATTTGACCAAGAAGGGTGCTGATGTGGTCAATTGGTCTTCTGCGGCTGTGGAAGCTTTTCAGGAGTAGAAGCGTCGTTTTTCTTCTGCCCCTGTGTTGTGCCAGCCAGATGTTTCGCTTCCGTTTCAGGTCGAGGTTGATGCTTCTGAGATTGGAGCAGGGGCTGTTTTGTCGCAAAGAAGTTCTGATGGCTCGGTGATGAAACCATGTGCCTTCTTTTCTAGAAAGTTTTCGCCTGCTGAGCGCAATTATGATGTTGGCAATCGAGAGTTGTTGGCCATGAAGTGGGCATTCGAGGAGTGGCGTCATTGGCTTGAAGGAGCCAAGCATCGCGTGGTGGTCTTGATGGATCACAAGAATTTGACTTATCTCGAGTCTGCCAAACGTTTGAATCTTAGACAGGCTCGTTGGTCGCTATTTTTCTCCTGTTTTGATTTTGTGGTTTCGTACCTTCCAGGCTCTAAGAATGTGAAGGCTGATGCCCTGTCAAGGATTTTTTGTGCCCGACTCTCCGGGTGTTCCTGAGTCGGCAGGTATTCTCAAAGAGGGGGTAATTTTGTCTGCCATCTCCCCTGATTTGCGGCGGGTGCTGCAAAAATTTCAGGCTGATAGACCTGACCGTTGCCCAGCGGAGAAACTGTTTGTCCCTGATAAATGGACTAGTAGAGTTATCTCTGAGGTTCATCGTTCGGTGTTGGCTGGTCATCCTGGAATCTTTGGTACCAGAGATTTGGTGGCTAGATCCTTTTGGTGGCCGTCTTTGTCACGGGATGTGCGTTCTTTTGTGCAGTCCTGTGGGACTTGTGCTCGGGCTAAGCCCTGCTGTTCTCGTGCCAGTGGGTTGCTTTTGCCCTTGCCAGTCCCGAAGAGGCCCTGGACGCATATCTCTATGGATTTTATTTCGGATCTCCCTGTCTCTCAAAAGATGTCGGTCATTTGGGTGGTTTGTGATCGCTTCTCTAAGATGGTCCATTTGGTACCCTTGTCTAAATTGCCTTCCTCCTCTGATTTGGTGCCATTGTTTTTCCAGCATGTGGTTCGTTTACATGGCATTCCGGAGAACATCTTTTCAGACAGAGGTTCCCAGTTTGTTTCGAGGTTTTGGCGGGCCTTTTGTGCTAGGATGGGCATTGATTTGTCTTTTTCCTCGGCTTTCCATCCTCAGACAAATGGCCAAACCGAACGAACTAATCAGACTTTGGAAACATATCTGAGATGCTTTGTTTCTGCTGATCAGGATGATTGGGTGTCCTTTTTGCCTTTGGCTGAGTTCACCCTTAATAATCAGGCCAGCTCGGCTACTTTGGTTTCGCCGTTTTTCTGCAATTCTGGTTTCCATCCTCGTTTCTCTTCAGGGCAGGTTGAGTCTTCGGACTGTCCTGGTTTAGATACTGTGGTGGATAGGTTGCAGCAGATTTGGACTCATGTGGTGGACAATTTGACATTGTCCCAGGAGAAGGCTCAATGTTTCGCTAACCGCCGGCGCTGTGTGGGTCCCCGACTTCGTGTTGGGGATTTGGTTTGGTTGTCGTCTCGTTATGTTCCTATGAAGGTTTCCTCTCCTAAGTTTAAGCCTCGCTTCATTGGTCCGTATAAGATTTCTGAGGTTCTCAATCCTGTGTCGTTTCGTTTGACCCTTCCAGCTTCTTTTGCCATCCATAATGTATTCCATAGGTCATTGTTGCGGAGATACGTGGCGCCTGTGGTTCCATCCGTTGATCCTCCTGCCCCGCTGTTGGTTGAGGGGGAGTTGAAGTATGTGGTGGAGAAGATTTTGGATTCTCGTATTTCGAGACAGAAACTCCAGTAACTGGTCAAGTGGAAGAGTTATGGTCAGGAAGATAATTCCTGGGTCTTTGCCTCCGATGTTCATGCTGCCGATCTGGTTCGTGCCTTTCATTTGGCTCGTCCTGGTCGGCCTGGGGGCTCTGGTGAGGGTTCGGTGACCCCTCCTCAAGGGGGGGTACTGTTGTGAATTCTGTTGTCAAGCTCCCTCCTGTGGTCATGAATGGTACTTCGGCTGGTTCTGCCCATGGGCTTCCTCTGGTGGGTGTGAGTGGAGCTGCAGCTTCTGAGTTTCCTTCTACAGGTGACGAGGTTAATTCGTTAGCTGGCTGCTCTATTTAACTCCACCTAGATCATTGCTCCATGCCACCTGTCAATGTTCCAGTATTGGTCTAGTTCTCTCCTGGATCGTTCTTGTGACCTGTCTTCCCAGCTGAAGCTAAGTTCCTGCTTGTTTTTCTCTGGTTTGCTATTTTTCTGTCCAGCTTGCTATTTTGATTTTTGTCTTGCTTGTTGGAAGCTCTGGGACGCAGAGGGAGCGCCTCCGCACCGTGAGTTGGTGCAGAGGGTCTTTTTGCGCCCTCTGCGTGGTCATTTTGTAGGTTTTTGTGCTTACCGCAAAGTTACCTTTCCTATCCTCTGTCTGTTCAGTAAGTCGGGCCTCACTTTGCTAAATCTATTTCATCTCTGTGTTTGTAATTTTCATCTTTACTCACAGTCATTATATGTGGGGGCTGCCTTTTCCTTTGGGGAATTTCTCTGAGGCAAGGTAGGCTTTATTTTTCTATCTCTAGGGCTAGCTAGTTTCTTAGGCTGTGTCAAGTTGCATAGGGAGCGTTAGGAGCAATCCACGGCTATTTCTAGTGTGTGTGATAGGATTAGGGATTGCGGTCAGCAGAGTTCCCACGTCTCAGAGCTCGTCCAATATTACTAGTAACTATCAGGTCATTCCGTGTGCTCTTAACCACTAGGTGTTAGGGCTAGCGGAACGCACCAAATAATGATACAGATAGAGTATGGTGCGTTCGCAGCCCGGGGTCCACCGTGCAGAGATGGAACCTGCTGCCAAGTAATGACATACTATATGGCGGTACTCATAAGTATACACACGTGGGTTAGACTTCACCCAGCGTGAAGGAAGCGATCCTGTTGCGTCACAGGATCGCGGTACCGCACATAGAGCGCGAGCAAGTAGTCAGCGAACTCAACCCCAACTAGAATTGAAGTCCGATTAGACCCTTGCTGGCACAACACCGCAACTGGGTGTGTAAGGAAAATAACAATATTTAGGGCACAAGAGTGCATGCGGTGCCGCACTGACGAACGCCACTAACCACCCAGGCTTGGGTAAGGAAAGCACAGAGGAAGTGCACGGCGCCGTACTGGCGGTCACAGCAACTGGATGCTGTAACGTGTGATTTGTGCTGTAGGACAAGTTGGGCGCTAGATAGCAACCATACACCTTCCGCGAACAGACATTCAATAGGGAAGGGGTATCCAAGGACGACTTGCACTCACAACAAACACACGTATGCAAATGTACACTAGCGCATGGCCGTGCGGTCATGCGCAGTTTATATAGTTGCAGCACAGGAAGTGGCCACAGAAACTTTGCCCTTCCAAGACCTGCCAAGAGGACCAATGGAATGTGCTGCAGGGCCTGAGCACATGACCCTCGATCTCCAACGGGAGATCTTGCCCTGGGCATGCTCAGTGTGTGCAGACAAGGACTTAGTCCCAGAGAAGTCTGCTCGCTGCTGACCAGCACTGGCTTTAATGGCAGAAGCTGAAGAAGCAGCAGTAACTCTCTGTACAGAGTGAGACTGAGCAAGACGCTGGGACCGACGTCCCTGCTGAGCAGACTCCACTGCGGCTGGATAAGAATGGGAGACCGCAGCGGAGATGGCTCGAGATTCCCCCTGTGCAGAAGCGGGAACTCGAGACCTAATAGACCTAATAGGTCCATTATTGTCCTTACCACCAGGTCATAACAGCAGAGCCATGAAAAAAAAATAATTTTTTCCCCCAAAAAATGTTTTTTTAGCCCCCAGTTTTTTTTCATTTTCGCAAGGGTAACAGGAGAAACTGGACACCAAAAGTTGTTGTCCAATTAGTCCTGAGTATGCTGATACCCCATATGTGGAGGTAAACCACTCTTTGGGCGCACGGCAGAGCTCAGAATTGAGGGAGCACCATTTGACTTTTTGAGCACAAAATTGGCTGTCGCGTTTGGAGACCCCCTGATGTACCTAAACAGTGGAAACCCCCCAATTCTAACTCCCAAAGTAATCCCAACACTCCCATAACACTAATCCCGACTCAAATCATAACCCTAATCAAAACCCTAACCCCAAAACACCCCTAACCCTAATCCTAACCATAACCCTAATCACAACCCTAACTCCAAAACATCCCTAACCCTAATCCCAACCCTAACCCTAATCAAATCCCTAAGCCCAAACACACCTCTAGTCATAATCTCAACCCTAACCTCAAACCTAACCCTAATCCTAATCCCAACCCTAACCTTAACCCTAATCCCAAACCCAACCCTAATACCAAACGTAATTCTAATGCCAACCCTAACCCTAATACCAACCCTAACCCTAATCCAAACCCTAATCCCAACCCTAACTCTAATCTAAGTCTAACCCTAACTTTAGCCCCAACCCTAACTTTAGCCACAACCCTAACCCTAGCCATAACTTTAGCCCCAACCCTAACCCTAACTTTAGCCCCAACCCTAAACCTAGCCATAACTTTAGCCCCAACCCTAACCCTAACTTTAGCACCAACCCTAACCCTAGCCCTAACTTTAGCCCCAACCCTTTCCCTAACTTTAGCACCAACCCTAACCCTAGCCCTCAGCCTAACTTTAGCCCCAACCGTAACCGTAACTTTAGCCCTAACCCTAACCCTAATTGGAAAATAGAAATTCATACTTTTATTTTATTATTTTTTCCTAACTAAGGGAGTGATAAAGGGGGGGTTATTTACAATTTTTTTTATTTTGATCACTGTGATAGGATCTCACAGTGACCAAAATAAAAAAACAAGAGGAAGAAATCTTCCTCTGCTGGCCGTCACATTACGGCCGGAGCACTGCGCATGCGCCCACCATTTTCTTCCTGGAAGAAGAAGCCAGCTGCCAGGAGGGGACGCAGTAGGACCCATAGACACCGGTAAGTATAACAGGTTCCTCAAATCCCCCTATTTCTCTGTCCTCTGATGTGTGATCACATCAGAGGACAGAGAATGACAGGCTGCTTTTTTTTTCTTTTTGCTGTCGCTGGTAATTGCCGGCGATTAGTGTTGAGCGATACCTTCCGATATCGGAAAGTATCGGTATCGGATAGGATCGGCCGGTATTCAAAAAATATCGGATATCGCCGATACCGATACCCGATCCCAATGCAAGTCAATGGGACCAAAATATCGGAATTAAAATAAACCCTTTCTTGCCTTGTAGGTTCATTCTACATGAAGGAAAACAACTAAGAATAATGTAGGATGTATTGTGGGAGGTGGCGGAGACATTAAAGGCAATGAGGTTTAGCCCAATCAAATAGAATAGCATGTTTTTGTTTTTTTTAAGACGTTCGGAGTGAAAAAGATATTGAGTATGTTTATTTTTGTATTTATTTTGTCAAATATTGATGTTTCACTCTTCCACGCCCTTCCCCTTCTTTTTTTTTCTTTTTTTTTTTTACTTTTCCCACACTTTCATCTTCATCATCATCAGCATCTTTGACATCAACTTCTTCTTCACCTTATTCATCTTCTTCTTCATCTTCTACCTATTTTTTTTTTTTATTACATTCTTCATATTCATTTTATTCAACTATTATTATTCTTCCTATTCTACATATTCTTTTTATTCCACTGTTATTATTCTTCCTATTCTACTTCTTCATCATATTCTCATTTGTGACAGGCATTCCCGTAGTTGTTATCTATAAAAGTTGGAAGATTACACCTTCCGTTCTGACAGTCACAAAAGTTACATTTGTCCGCGTTCAGTTTGGCCTGCAGCATCAGGCTTTATCCAGGGGCACCACGAGGAGGAACGGACTCACCCCCATACACTGCTTAGTCTTCTTCTGCATATAATTTAGATAATATCTTTTGCTCTGATATTAAGTCTTATGCTTAATGTTCTTCTGCTCTTTGTTCTGCAGCCTCTTGTTCTTCTACTTCTCGGTCTTCCATGTCGTCGTCTCCAGGGTCGTCGTCTCCAGTGTCGTCATCTCTGCCGTCGTCGTCTCAGCCGTTGTCGTCTCCGCCGTCGTCGTCATCGGGGTGGTCTTCCGGGTCGTCGTCGTCGTCATCGGGGTGGTTTTCCGGGTCGTCGACTTTAGGGTCTTCAACTTGGAAATGTAGCAGAAGGTACAAGAAGGCTGAGAAAATGCCAAGAACCAGCTGATGGAACTGGAACTCGGATGGCTACCCGAAGGTTCAAGAGCCTATGGAACTACCGAGGACCAGCTGACGTTACTGGAACCCGGTTACTAAGCAGGAGGTACCCGTGCTAAAAAGCACTACCAAGGACCGCCTGACGTTGGCGGAACTCGGATACCCAGAAGGAGGCACCTAAGCCAAAGGCTCTGCCCGGAACCAGCTGACGGTACTGGAACCAGGATGGGGAGCAGAAGGTACAAGAGCAAAAGACACTGCCGAGAACCAGCTGACGGTGCTGGAACCAGGTGGTGGACCTGAAGGTCCACAGGAGAGGAGAGAACAGCTAGGCCGCGAGGCAGCCGCAGTTACCGAACCCCAACAGTCCTACAGGGGGAGCTGGGCCTACTGGCACTACAGAACCAGCCTTGACTACCAGTTCACGCAGCCCACATAGGAAGCTCCTAAACTGGAGGCACCCTGGAGTTGGCTAACCCGACCGCACCACGACGGGGCAAGCATAGGCGTCTCAGTGAGCTTGACACAACCCGGAAACAGCTGGCGGTGCTGAAACCAGGCTTGGCACGAGGGAGTACCTGTGTCAAGAACACTGCCGAGAACCAGCTGGCGGTGCTGGAACCCAGATGCGTTGCCCCAGTGTGCAAGAGCCAATGGCACGACCGAGGACCAGCTGGCGGTGCTGGAACCCGGTTACTAAACTGTAGGTGCCCGCGCTTAAAAGCACTACCAAGGACCGCCTGACGTTGGCGGAACTCGGATACCCAGGAGGAGGCACCTAAGCCAAAGGCTCGGCCCGGAACCAGCTGACGGTGCTGGAACCAGGTGGTGGACCCCAAGGCCCACAGGAGAGGAGAGAACAGCTAGGCCGCGAGGCAGCCGCAGTTACCGAACCCCAACAGTCCTACAGGGGGAGCTGGGCCTACTGGCACTACAGAACCAGCCTTGACTACCAGTTCACGCAGCCCACATAGGAAGCTCCTAAACTGGAGGCACCCTGGAGTTTGCTAACCCGACCGCACCACGACGGGGCAAGCATAGGCGTCTCAGCGAGCTTGACACAACCCGGAAACAGCTGACGGTGCTGAAACCAGGCTTGGCACGAGGGAGTACCTGTGACAAGAACACTGCCGAGAACCAGCTGGCGGTGCTGGAACCCAGATGCGTTGCCTATTAAAGATTGTCTTCCTAGAGCCCCAATTAGCGGTGTTGGAGCTAAGGGTAAGCAGGGGGAGCAGAGTGTAGGCCGAAGCCTGCACTGGAGGCAGCTTTGTGTCTGCGTTGCGTTTGCAGGACACTTTGCCGGCTACACAGTGGGGGAACAGCTGGCGTTGCTGAACCCCACTAACACAATGGCGTGTGTTTTTCTCTGTGCAGCTAGCACTTGCGGTCAAAAACTAGCGATGTTAGAGCCCGTGTTGAAGCAGGAGGAGGAGGAGAGGAGCAGAGTGTAGGCCGAAGCCTATTTGAACCAATTTCAAAGGAAACCTTTAACCCCCCCTCAGGTGTTACAAAGTACAAGAGACACACCTTGTGCAGTATTAATGCTGCACAAGTGAAAGGTTGCTCTATTAATTTGTCTACTTGCACACGCTGAATGAAAGACGTACACAATTTAGCCCATTCTACAGTCAAACTGTAGTGGATGCGTGACTTGGCTTTTTAAGGAGACGCAGCACAGGTGTCCCAAATAACGCCTTGGTGCTTGGCGCAGCTTCCTGAGCATTGTTATTTGCTGTACAGGAGTCTGCGCTCTTGTGTTATCCCTTGGCAATGCCCTGTTAGAGCTGCCCGTCTTATGACCTCATTTCATGTTGGCCGGTGCGGTTAACTATGGCCATAAATCCCAGACCCACAGTGCCTTTTCATAAAGTCACACTGCGGTGCTGTGATTCGTGGCCTTGAGCAGTAAATATTTTGGCCGCTCACACACGTCCTTACACCTGCTTCAGACTGGGCGGCCTCTGCTGATCCCTTCTCGCATGCCGCGGCCATGAGGCTGCACAGTCTGAAGAAGGCGGGAGATGAGTTAAGACAGGTGAAGATATGCACTGCTCGTGCCCATCAATCACACCCTCGCAGTCAAAATAAGACAACGAGGAGCATTGTTTCAGGCAGGGCGGACGCACAGGCGCAACAAGCCAACCAATGATGTCAGAAGACGGGAAGCGCTACCAAGGGGGGTGCTGCGTATCATTAGAAAGGAAAGTCACACCTCAGGGACAGTGGAATGGTCTCAATGAGACATATTTTGTACGTTTTGAGTTCCATGTGGGCAAGGACAAAAAGTCAGCCACCTTGTACAAATGCAGCAGTACTGCTGTACAAGGTGGCTGTTATACATAGAAACACCTGGGGGTGGGGGGCAGGCTCCCTTCAATTTCAGTTCATGTGCCTGCGTGGCGTTTGCAGGACACGTTGCCAGCTACACAGCAGGGGAACAGCTGGCGGTGCTGAACCCCACTAACACATTGGCTGGTGTTTTTCTCTGTGCAGCTAGCATGTCCGGGCAGAAACTGGCGTTGTTTGAGCCCAGGGTCAGCAGGAGGAGGAGAGGAGCAAAGTGTAGGCCGAAGCCTGCACTGGTGGCAGCTTTTGGTCAGTTGTGCCAGCGTGGCTTGTGCTGGACACGATGCCGACTACACAGCAGGGGAACAGCTGGCGGTGCTGAACCCCACTAACACATTGACCTGTGTTTTTCTCTGTGCAGCTAGCAGTTCCGGGCAGAAACTAGCGGTGTTTGAGCCCAGGGTCAGCAGGAGTAGTAGAGGAGCAGAGTGTAGGCCGAAGCCTAGTTGAACCAATTTCAACCCCCCCCTCAGGTGTTGCAAGGTACAAGAGCCACACCTTGAACAGCATTAATGATGCACAAGTCAAAGGTTGCTCTATTTAATTTTGCTCCTTGCACACGCTGAATTAAACACGTATACTATTTAGCCCATTATACTGTCAAACAGTAGTGGAGGCGTGACTAGTCTACTAGTCTTTTTAAGGAGACGCAGCACAGGTGTACAAATTTACACCTAGGTGCTGTGCGCAGATTCCTTACCGTTGTTATTTGCAGTACAGGAAACTGCGCTCTTGTGTTATCCCTTGGCAATACCCTGTTAGTGCAGGCCGTCTCATGACCTCATTTCATGTTGGCCGGTGCGGTTAACGATGGCCATAAATCCCAGACCCACAGTGGCTTTTCCTAAAGTCACACTGCGGTGCTGGGATTCGTGGCCTTGTGCAGTAAATATGTTCGCCGCTCACACATGTCCTTACACCTGCTTCAGACTGGGCGGCCTCAGCTGATCCCTTATCGCATGCCGCGGCCATGAGGCCGCACAGTCAGAAGAAGGCGGAAGGAGGGGAGTGAAGACAGGGGAACATATGCACTGCTCGTGCCCATCAATCACACCCTCGCAGTCAAAATATATGAGACAACGGGGGGCGTTGTGTCGGGCAGGGGGGACGCACAGGCACAGCCAGCCAACCAATGATGTCAGGAGACGGGCAGCGCTAACAATGGGGGTGCTGCGTGTCATTAAAAAGGAAAGTCACACCTCAGGGACATTGTAATGGTCTGTAATGAGACACATTTTGTACTTGTTGAGTTCCACGTGTGCAAGGAGAAAAAGTCAGCCACCTTGTACAAATGCAGCAGTACTGCTGTACAAGGTGGCTGTTATACATAGAAACACCTGGGGGGGTGGGGGGCAGGCTCCCTTCAATTTCAGTTCATGTGCCTGCGTGGCGTTTGCAGGACACGTTGCCAGCTACACAGCAGGGGAACAGCTGGCGGTGCTGAACCCCACTAACACATTGGCTGGTGTTTTTCTCTGTGCAGCTAGCATGTCCGGGCAGAAACTGGCGTTGTTTGAGCCCAGGGTCAGCAGGAGGAGGAGAGGAGCAAAGTGTAGGCCGAAGCCTGCACTGGTGGCAGCTTTTGTTCTGTTGTGCCAGCGTGGCTTGTGCTGGACACGTTGCCGACTACACAGCAGGGGAACAGCTGGCGTTGCTGAACCCCACTAACACATTGACTGGTGTTTTTCTCTGTGCAGCTAGCAGTTCCGGGCAAAAACTAGCGGTGTTTGAGCCCAGGGTCAGCAGGAGGAGTAGAGGAGCAGAGTGTAGGCCGAAGCCTGCAGTGGAGCAAGTTGAAAGGGAACCTTTAACCCCCCCCAGGCATTTGTTGCTGAAAGAGCCATCTTGTACAGCAGTAATACTGCACATGGAAAATGGTGGCTCCGAAAATTATGCTCCTTGCAAACGCTGAAGTACACACTCATATAATGTGTCCCCTCACACCGTCAAACCATCCCGGAAGTGGGACTTTCCTTTGTAATGTGACACAGCACAGCCGTCATTCCAACCCCCTTGGTGCCGGGCGCCACCTCCTCAACGTTGTTTGGTTCTGTCACGGAGCCCGCGCTGTAATGTTATCCCTTGGCCATGCACAGTTAGCGGTGCCCGTCTTCTGACATCATGTAGGTGTCAGGCTGGCAGTGCCTGTGCGTCCAAGCTGCCCGAGATCCAACCTTGCAGTGTCATCTAATGTAGTCCCACTGCGGGCCAGGGATCCATGGGCATGCGCAGTGCATATCACCGCCTCTCACTCACCTCCTTCCTGCTTCTTCAGACTGTGCGGCGTCACGGCCGTGGCATGCTATTAGGGATCAGCTGACGCCGCCTAGTCTGAAGAAGCGTGAAGAAGGGGAGTGAGAGGCTAGTATATGCACTGCGCATGGCCATGGATACCACGCCCACTGTGGGATCACATTAGACGACATTGCGAGGTGTGATTTCGGGCAGCGTGGACGCACAGGCGCAGCCGGGACGACAACAAATGATGTCAGAGGACGGGCAGCGCAAACTGTGCATGGCCAAGGGATAACATAACAGCGCAGGGTCCATGACGGAATCAAACAACGCTAAGGAGGCAGCGCACGGTGCCAAGGGGGTAGCAATGACGGCTGTGCTGCGTCACATTACAAAGGAAAGTCCCACCTCCGGGACGGTTGGACGGTGTGAGGGGACACATTACATGAGTGTGTAGTTCAGCGTTTGCAAGGAGCATAATTTCAAGAGCGACCTTTCCCTTGTGCAGTATTAGTGCTGCACATGGTGGCTCTTTCAGTAACAAACGCCTAGGGGGGGGGGGGGGGGACAGGTCCCCTTACATTTTAGTTGTGCCAGCGTGGCGGTCGCATGACACGTTGCCGGATACACAGCTGGGGATCAGCTGACGTTACTGAACCCCAATAACAGAGGAGCGACTGTTGACTGTGCACACAGCACTTCCAGGCACCAACTGGCGGTGTTAGAGCCCAGGGACAGCAGGAGGAGCAGATTGGAGGTATTGCCGCACACACAACTGGGGATCAGCTGACGTTACTGAACCCCAATAACAGAGGAGCGACTGTTGACTGTGCACACAGCACTTCCAGGCACCAACTGGCGGTGTTAGAGCCCAGGGACAGCAGGAGGAGCAGATTGGAGGTATTGCCGCACACACAGCTGGGGATCAGCTGACGTTACTGAACCCCAATAACAGAGGAGCGACTGTTGACTGTGCACACAGCACTTCCAGGCACCAAATGGCGGTGTTAGAGCCCAGGGACAGCAGGAGGAGCAGAGGAACAGAGTGTAGGCCGAAGCCTGATTGGAGCAAGTTGAAAGGAAACCTTTAACCCCCCCCCAAGACGTTTGTAGCTGAAAGAGCCATCTTGTGCAGCACTAAGGATGCAAAAGGAAAAGGTTGCTCTTTTAATTATGCTCCTTGCAAACACCGAAGTAAACACTAAAAATGTGTCCCTTTATACCGTTAAACCGTTCCGGAGGTGCGAATTTCCTTCGTAATGGGACACAGCACAGCTGTCATTCCTATCCCCTTGATGCCGTGCGCTGCCTCCTCAGCGTTGTTTTAAGCTGTCACGGAGCCTGCGCTGTTCTGTTAGCCCTTGGCCATGCCCAATTAGCGCTGCCTGTCTTCTGACATAATTTGGTGTCAGGCTGTCAGTGCCTGTGCGTCCATGCTGCTCCAGATCCCACCTCGCAGTCTCGTCTAACGTAATCCCACTGCGGGCCTTGGAACCATGGGCATGCACAGTGCATAACCTCGACTCTCACTCCCCTCCTTCCCTCTTCTTCAGACTGTGCGGTGTCACGGCCGTGGCATGCTAGGGATCAGCTGACGGCGCACAGTCTAAAGAAGGCGGAGGGAAATGAGCGAGAGCCCGAGGGGAAGATATGCACTGCGCATGCCCATGGATCCCAGGCCCGCAGTGTGACTCAATCAGAAGACACTGCGAGGCGGGATCTCGGGCAGCGCGGCCGCACAGGCGCAGCCAGCCTGACACCAAATTATGTCAGAAGACAGGCAGCGCAAATAGGGCATGCCCAAGGGATAACAGAACAGCGCAGGCTCCGTGACAGCTTAAAACAATGCTGAGGAGGCAGCGCATGGCACCAAGGGGGTAGGAATGACGGCTGTGCTGCGTCACATTACGAAGGAAAGTCCCAGCTCCGGGACGGTATAACGGTATCAGTGAACACATTTTATAAGTGTTAAGTTCTGCGTGTGCAAAGAGCTAAAAAAAAAGAGCTACCTTTTCCTTGTGCAGCATTACTGCTGCACAAGATGGCTCTTTCAGTAACAAACGACGGGGGGGGGGACAGGTTCCCTTACATTTAGGTTGTTGTGCCAGCGTGGCGGTCGCAGGACACATTGCCGGCTACACAGCTGGGGATCAGCTGACGTTACTGAAACCCAATAACACTGGGTCGTATGTTTTTACTGTGCAGCCTGCACTTCTGAGCCGCAACTGGCGGTGTTGGAGCCCAGGAATAGCAGTTCAGGTGGTAGAAAGATGAACACAGCAGGAGACCTGGATGACACCCAATTACTTAATCAGGCAGAGGAGTGGCAAATTCCTGCGAGATCCAGGCCTGGTTCATTTTCAGGAAAGTAAGCCGGTCAACGTTATCGGAGGATAGTCGCATGCGACGGTCTGTTAGTACACCACCTGCGGCACTAAAGACACGTTCCGATAAGACACTAGCCGCAGGGCAAGCCAGCACCTCCAATGCATACTGGCTTAGCTCTGGCCATGTATCCAGCTTAGAGACCCAAAACTTGAACGGGGAAGAGCCGTCTGGGAGTACAGTAAGAGGGCAAGCCATGTAGTCTGTCACCATCTGACGGAACCGTTGCCTCCTGCTGACTGGAGCCGCCGGTGATGGTGTAGACATTTGGGGCGGGCACACAAAAGTGTGCCAGAGTTGTGCCATACTGGGCTTGCCTTGGGCAGAGGCACTGCTTCTGCTCCCTCTTTGGGCAGAGCCTCCCCCACTGCCTCGACGCACTGAGCTGCTTTGTAAAGCACTAGCAGCACTCCTCTCAGTTGGACAGGAGAAGATGATGGAATTCACCAGTGTGTCGTGGTACTCCCGCAATTTACGCTCCCGGGTCAACGCAGGGATGAGGTTTTGGATGTTGTCCCGGTAGCGAGGATCGAGGAGGGTGAACACCCAATAATCAGGCATGTTGAGAATGTGGTCGATGCGGCGGTCGTTTCTCAGGCACTGCAGCATGAAATCCACCATGTGCTGCAGAGTGCCAACTGGCCCAGAAACGCTGTCCCCTGCTTGAGACATGATCTCTGCCCGCTCGTCATCACCCCACCCTCGCTGTACACACTGACCACTGGACAATTGTGTCGCTCCCTCCTCTGGACGGAGCTCTTCCTCCTCCATTGACTCCTCCTCATCCTCCTCACAAATTGGCCCCTGCGTACCCCTTTGTGAGGAACCACGTGGCGCTGACTCTCCAGAAGCTGATGGAAAAGGTGACTCCTCATCCTCCACCTCTTCCACCACATCATCCCTTAACCCTTGCAAAGTTTGCTGAAGCAGGCAGATAAGGGGGACAGTCATGCTGACTAGTGCATCATCTGCACTTGCCATCCGCGTGGAATAATCAAAAGGACGCAAAACCTGGCAGACGTCCTTCATAGTGGCCCACTCTGTGGTTGTGAAGTCTGATCGGCGCTGACTGCGACTTCTTTGCGCCTGATGCAGCTGGTACTCCATAACTGCTTGCTGCTGCTCACACAACCGCTCCAACATATGTAACGTGGAATTCCACAGGGTAGGTAGGTCACATATGATGCGGTGTTCCGGAAGGCGGAATCGGCGCTGCAGAGCAGCAATGCGGGATCTGGCCAAGCTGGAACGCCGCAAGTGAGCACACTCTAGGCGGACCTTGTGCAGCAGGGCATCAAGATCCGGATAGTCCCTCAGAAAACTCTGCACAACCAAATTGAGCACATGTGCCAGACATGGGATGTGAGTGAGGTTGCCAAGGGCCAAAGCTGCCACCAGATTTCGGCCATTGTCACACACTACCATGCCTGGCTGGAGATTCGCTGGCAGTAACCACACATCGCTCTCCTGCTTGATGGCATTCCAGAGCTCCTGCGCTGTGTGGCTTCGATGCCCCAATGAAACTAGTTTCAAGACGGCCTGCTGACGTTTGGCCACGGCTGTGCTCATGTCGGTCATAGGTAAACGTTCACGGGTCCATGTGGAGGTGGACTGTGACGGATCCTGCAGAGAGGAATCAGAGGAACTGGTGTAAGAGGAGGAGTCGATGCATACAGACTGGATTCCTGCAATCCTTGGAGTGGGCAGGACACGTCCTGCGCCACTCGCACGATCTGTACCTGGCTCAACAACATTAACCCAATGGGCAGTGAGGGAAACATATCGCCCCTGTCCATGCTGACTGGTCCACGCATCGGTGGTGAGGTGGACCTTGCTACTGACGGCGTTCAGTAGCGCATGTTTTATGTTTGCCTCAACATGCCTGTGCAGGGCAGGGACAGCCTGCCTGCTGAAGTAAAAGCGGCTGGGCACCTTGTACTGTGGGACTGCCAATGCCATCAAGTCACGGAAGCTGTCAGTCTCCACCAGCCTGAACGAGAGCATTTCCAGGGACAACAGTTTGGCAATGCCTGCATTCAGAGCCTGTGCTCGGGGGTGGTTGGCCGAGAATGCCCGCCTTTTCTCCCATGCCTGGACTACCGATGGCTGTAGAGTAGACTGGGAGTGTGAGGATGACTGGGAAGGTGGTGCTGTGGGTGGAATTACACTAGGTCTCTGGACAACAGTGGAGGAAGAGGCAACACGAGATGAAGAGGTGGTAGCTGCCGCTGTTGGTTGGCCTACGTCTTCACTGTGTTTCTGTAACTCCACCGCGTGCCTGTTCCGCACATGTTTCCACATATTTGTGGTATTGAGGTTGCTGACACTTTTACCTCTTTTTACTTTCTGATGACACAGCTTGCATTTGACAAAACAAATGTCATCTGCAACTGTGTCAAAAAAGGACCAGGCACTGCAAGTCTTGGGAGCGCCCATTTTGGCTTTGGAAAGAGACAGGCTCCTAACGGGTGCCAAAGTGGAGGCTACAGGCTCCGCAGTCTTCCCCCTCCCTCTCCCTCTTTGGCCCGTAAGGGGAAGCTCTTCCTCAGAGCTGCTCCCACCACCTTCCTGTTCCTCACGCCACGATGGGTCAAGGACCTCATCATCTCCACTACCCTCTGCCACCAACTGCTCCTCCTGGGTAGTCTCGGCAGCACAGTACGCATCAGAAAGCGGCACCTGGGTTTCATCATCAGATGCGTACTGCGCTGTGGTCACCGGAGGCACTGGCCCACCTGCCTCTTCAGAGTCAGAGAGATAAAGCTTTTGGGCATCACTGCACACTGCCTCTTCTTCCATTTCTCCAATGCTGCTTGGCTGGCCCCCTGTTTCCAAGCCAAGAGATTCAGAGAACAGAAGTAGAGACGGCTCCTGTCCTGGGCTCTCTGACTGCCTGGCCAATTTGGCAGGTGGTGAAGAGACAGATGGCTGCTCTCCAGTGCTCTGTGCCTGAGAGGATGTGGCACTAACTGAAGTCGATGCCGAGGCGTTAGCTGCCATCCACCCGACAACGGCTTCAATTTGGTCTTCACGTAGCAGCGGTGCACGGCGCTCTCCGACAAAGCTGCGCATGAAGGACTGTTCCCTGCTGAAACTGAGTGACGACGAGTCACCGGCGCCCGCAGCAGGCACAGAATCACCACGTCCTCTCCCTGCTCCGCGCCCACGCCCACGTGCCTTACTCCCTGCCCTCTTCATCTTGGTTGACAGATAAAGATAAGCAGAAAAGTACTAAGGCCTTAGTGTGCTTCTTCCTGAAATGCTCCTCCTAACAGGTGTAAGAAACACTAATGTTGTAAATTGTGGACTAAACTTTATTATTTTTCAAATGTGGCCTACACAAGTGTTAAGTTGTGTTTGGTGAACTTAACTTTTTTTTTGGTGCAGATCGGGCTACAGAGCTAGTTTAAATCACACGGAGACCGTGTAGACAGCCGTAAACGGCGCTGCAAGGCCAAAAAAACCTCCTCTAGGTTATCCTATATAGTGTTTTTCCACTATTTAGCTGGATACGAGTGGAAAGACACTAATAGGAATTTTTGTTTTTCAAATTTTAAACAGGCTGCACTATTTGAAAAAAAGGAAATTGTTTTTCAAGGTATGAGGCAGTAACGCACCCTGAGCTGAATCCAACCGGCTATGGCTGCACACAGACTACAGGGCGAGCTGCGCTCACACAGAGACCGTGCAGACAGCCGTAAACGGCGCTGCAAGGCCAACAAACCCTCCTCTAGGTTATCCTATATAGTGTTTTTCCACTATTTAGCTGGATACGAGTGGAAAGACACTAATAGGAATTTTTGTTTTTCAAATTTTAAACAGGCTGCACTATTTGAAAAAAAGTAAAATTTTTCTCTAGGTATGAGCCAGTAACGAACCCTGAGCTGAATCCAACCGGCTATGGCTGCACACAGACTACAGGGCGAGCTGGGCTCACACGGAGACCGTTCAGACAGCCGTAAACGGCGCTGCAAGGCCAACAAACCCTCCTCTAGGTTATCCTATATAGTGTTTTTCCACTATTTAGCTGGATACGAGTGGAAAGACACTAATAGGAATTTTTGTTTTTCAAATTTTAAACAGGCTGCACTATTTGAAAAAAAGTAAAATTTTTCTCAAGGTATGAGCCAGTAACGAACCCTGAGCTGAATCCAACCGGCTATGGCTGCACACAGACTACAGGGCGAGCTGGGCTCACACGAAGACCGTGGAGACTGACGTAAACGGCGCTGTAAGGCCCAAAAACCCCCCTCTAGGTTATCCTATGTAGTGTTTTTCCACAATAGAGCTGGAGACTGGTGGAAAAACACTAATAGGAAATTTGAGAAAAAATGTGCAGCAGGCTGCACTAAGAGCAAAAAAGGACAACTGTGTGAGGCAGTGTGAACCCCCCCTGAGCTGAATACAACCGGGTATATGGCTGCACACAGACTACAGAGTGAGCTGCACACACACACACACACACACACACACAGAGACCTTGCAGAACGCTGTTAAAACAGCGCTGCAAGGCAAGAGCAAGGTGAACAGTGAAGAACACACAGCGTTTTGCTAAATTAGCCTTTGGAAAGGAAAATAAAGCAATTAGCTAGCTCGACTGGCCCTCAGTTAGAACACAGCGTCCTGTCCCTAACTGAAATCACAGCAGAGTGAGCGCAAAATGGCGGCAGCGTTTTTTATAGTGCAGAGTGACATCATTTCAGCAGCCAATCCAAGCCTTGCCAGTACTTACATGCCCACCATGCTAAACAGGATGTGCCCACACTTCCAATCATTCCTCATTGGCTGCTGCGTTCAGTTTGAATTCTGGGAACTTCCGATTCCGGTATCCGATACGCGGGAAGTATCGGAATTCGGTATCGGAATTCCGATACCGCAAATATCGGCCGATACCCGATACTTGCGGTATCGGAATGCTCAACACTACCGGCGATTGAAAAACAGGGGTCGGTGAAAGCCGACCCCGATTAAGTTCTTTGGGGTCTCGGCTACCCCTGGCAGCCGAGACCCCAAAGATCTGCTGGGTGATGGCCGCCGGGCACACTGTGCATGTGCCCACCATTTTTTGTCTGGAAAAAGATAACGGCGCCCATCGGGAGCCACGAGGAGCATCGGGGGAGACGGGCGAGTATCGGGGGCTATCGGGGACCCCATTTCTCTGTCCTCTGATGTGAGATCACATCAGAGGACAGAGAAATTAAATGGGAAATCACATTTTTTTTGTGGCCGCCGGTAAACGGTTATTTACCGGCGATCGCAACCCGGGAGTCGGTAAAAACCGACCCGTATCATGTTCTCTGGGGTCTCGGCTACCCCCGGCAACCAAGACCCCAGAGAAAATCCGACTCTGGGGGGTGCTATACACTTCTTCTGGTTTAAGTACCCTTAACTGCCGCCATTAAAAAGCATATCGTTAAGGGGTTAAACCTCCTCAGAACCAGGAGTCTTATAATAGAGTTATTTTATGTTCAATGGAAAAATATAATAGAACAAGGCCATGTAACATTATCTACAGTCTTGGAATTTTAATAAAATGTTCACATGACATTGACCTTGACTGTGCACTATAGTGCACAGTTTGTCCCAATCGGAAACAATGTTTGAATGTACAGCATAATAACATTCACATAATTCCAAAGTTTACAGCTTAAAAGCTTAAACAGTTACCAAAATTACTTGAATACAAGGATTAAATCAGTAAATTAATTATTAAATTATTAAATAATCACTAAATAAAATCATTATACAAATGAAATATAAAAACAATTATATTGTTCATACGTATCAACAGTGATATCTTAACAATTTAACCATAACTAAGCATTGTTGCTATGGTAGCTTGTAATGAATTTAGATCACTGTGCACTACACTGTACATGTACTTTGCAGGCGACCTATGCAATATAGCTAAAACATTCGGCATGTGATGCTGGTACTATGAATAAGTAATTAAAGTACTAGTTAAAACTGCAGAGTACTGCTCAGCAACTGATAGTCTAACATAAATATCTTTCTTCCTCCCATAAAACACTCTAGTAGTCAGCGAGGCCATCTTTGTTTACAAAACTGACTATCGCTCTGTGTTAAATCTTAAAGTCATATGAAATGAGTTCTATGTGGATTACAGCTTCCAACAGCTCTAAACCACTTCAAGTTATCAACATTTAAATTATATAATTTAAAACCATTGTACACTACAGTGTACGTGAGGTCTAAGGAGGATTTATAGCCGCCAACAAGTTACACCCATTATCGCACACAACTAGACCTGGTTGGAGATTCAGAGGGAAGAACCGCTGATTGGTCTGTTTTTTTATCACCTACAACAGCTCGGCTGCATTATGAGCTTTATTACCTAAACAGATGTGATTCAGTAGAGCGTGCTGCCACTTTGCCAAGGCAGTGCTGCAGACCTCCCAGCTGAGGAGTGATGGGGACGCTACTTTCGGTGAGGAGGTAGAAGAGGATAAACACTAACTGTAATACGAGGAGACTGAAATTCATCACTATCTGCACTGCTGTGCTTGCTAGGCGTGCCACCATGCCAGATTGGATCAGTGGTCTTATCATCGACTGCATCATCTTCCTCAATCTGATCCTCCTTCTGAGTTGTGATTTTAGGCTGAACTCATAGCATTTCTGCGTCATGATTTTCCTCCACTTCTTGAGACATGAATTGACCTTCCTCAACGTGGCTTTCCCCATGGGTGCTCAAATGTTTAGGCATCACTCCACCTCCTCATGACCCTTTTAGTGATGCACATTGAGAGGCCTGACAAATTACAAGGGAAAGTAAATAGTTCCTCACAGTGGCCAGCATTGGAGTCATATGTCTCCTAGGACTTTTGATGGTGGGAGGAAGGAGGACCAGGTTGATGATTCAGAGGCCCAGCCTTTTGGCTACTGATACTGGACAGTGTGAAAGACTTCCATACAACCCACAACATCCTGGTGATTATCTGGGTTCGTCAGTGGTGTACCATACTGACCACATTTTGACAGGATGCTAAAATGAGATCATATCACCTTCTGATCTGTATCACGGCCTTAGCAGGTACCACCACATCCACGTCCCTTAACATCACCCTTTCTCATATTGAATGCTTTGTGCTTATGAAAAATAAAATTTCCCTTATTTATTTTTGACAAGTACCCTCACAGAGGTTTTATGTACAAATTCAATATATCTAGCAATATAAGTAATTTTTTAAAGATATCAGCTTTATTACACACGGCAACAGCAGACTTATGAAAATTAGAGATAAATTGTCATGTTTGCATAACTCTGCAGGCTTTGCGCCAATCACACAACTGCTAGATAAAGATACGCTATTTATTGAATCAATAGAAAATGCATACTCTTGTGCAGATTGGCCAATTGCACTCCTGCCTCTTTCCCTTGAGGAAGCTGCTTCCAAGTAAAATGAGGCATTTGTGCTAGGACTGATCCTTTTTTATCTCTTTATTAATGACCTTGTCATTGGCATTGGGAGTAAAGTGTCAGTCTTTGCTGATGACACCAAACTATGTAGGATATTAAAATCTGACCTTGACATTACAATATTGCACAGCAATCTAGATAAGATGACTGAATAGACAAACACTTGGCAAATGAGTTTTAACTTTGATAGATGTAGAGTAACACAACTAGGGCAGAGTAATCCTATTGCTGCATATACATTAAACCCTTCACAACATGCACAGTAATATGCTGCACATATCGTGTCTCTCCCTTTGATGGGGGCTCCGGTGCTGAGCCCACATCTTTCCCGGTACATGTCAGCTGTTTTGAACAGCTAACATGTGCCCCTAACCTGTTAACCTGGTAAATGCTGCTGTCAATCTCTGACAGCAGCATTTTATGTGATTGCGGCCAGAAGTGTGTCAGTAATCCTGCCAATTGGCATCCCTGTGCCCATCGGTCGGCGCTCATAGCAAGTGAGCTTTTCTGCTACACACAGGCGATCTGATCATCGCCTGTGTGTAACAGAAGTGATCAGAAGATTGCAGCTTCTAGTCTCCCATGGAGACTATTGAAGCAAGTGAAAAGTAAAAAAAAAGTTTTTATAAATATTTTAAAAATTATAAACGTTCAAATCACACCCCATTTGCTTCACTCAAAATAAAACAATTAAAAAAAACAAAACACATATTTGGTATTGCCGAGTTCAGAATCGCACGATCTATCAAGATATAGAAAGTATTAATTCGATCAGTAAACGTCATAGGAAAAAAACGTCAAAACGCCAGAATTATGTTTTTTTGGTCGCCGTAACAATGCATTAAAATGCAATAACTGGCATCAAAAAGATCATGTCTACACCAAAATAGTATCAATAAAAACATCAGTTCTGCACACCAAAAATAAGCCCTCACCGAGCCCCAAATCAAGAAAAATAGAGATGCTATGGGTCTAGGAAAATATAGTAACATAGTAACATAGTAACATAGTTAGTAAGGCTGAAAAAAGACATTTGTCCATCCAGTTCAGCCTATATTCCATCATAATAAATCCCCAGATCTACGTCCTTCTACAGAACCTAATAATTGTATGATACAATATTGTTCTGCTCCAGGAAGACATCCAGGCCTCTCTTGAGCCCCTCGACTGAGTTCACCATCACCACCACCATCACGCAATCAATGATGCAAAAAACAATCTATACATGTTGGGTATGTACGAACTTGTGATGACCTGGAGAATCATAGTGACAGGTCAGATTTAGCATTTGGCGAGCATGGTAAAAAAAAATCCCCAAAAAGTTGTGGATTGCACTTTTTTGAAATTTCACTGCATTTGGAATTTTCTTCCCATTTTCCAGAACATAATATGGAAAATCAATGATGTCATTCAAAAGTACATCTCGTCATGCAAAAAACGAGCCCTCATATGGCATATTGACGAAAAAATTAAAAAGATATCGCTTTGGAAAGCAGGAGAGCCAAAAACAGAAACGCAAAAATGAAAGTGAGATGCAGCATGAATGCTCTACTTGAAACTATCAGACAAATATCTAGCCCGTATGTTTTTAAGCGTACTTTAAAAACACATTGGTTTAGACACGCCTATCACCTCAACTCATTAAACTAACTCTTCTCTGTTCCCTCCTTCTAAATCATAATCTGCTTCTGGTTAGTCCTCTGTCTCCACATCGTCCATGCACCCAAGAGCACACGATAACTGCACTCAGACAGATCCTGATTGATGAATGTATCATGCAGATTTACATAAAAAAGCAAACCTTATCTATGATAACGACAGCTCTATTGTTCATAACAGCACCATTATGCTTGAAAAAGAGCTTAGTGGATGAAACATTGCATTATGGCAAAATAAAGATCGACTTTTATTTTTCTCACCTAGACTGGATGCTGTTGTCTTTCATTTTTGGTATGTATTTTCCAATTGGGTTCATTGGACTCTGAACGTGCATCCATATTTTTGAGGTGCTGTCAGCTGTTACTTTGTATTTTTTAAATGTTATCTGTCAGTCTTCACAAGGTTGGCATGCTCTGTTGGTGATATGTTGGCCCATTCCTCCATGATGATCTCCTCTAGAGCAGTAATGTTTTGGGCCTGTCACTGGGAAACATGGACTTTCAATTCCCTCCAAAGAATTGTTATGGAGTTTTGATCTGGAGACTGGCTAGGCCACTCCAAGACCTTAATATGTTTCTTACAAAGCCATTCCTTCATTGCCCTGGTGGTGTGCTTGGAATCATTATCATGCTGAAAGACCCATCCACATTTCATCTTTAATGCCCTTGCTGATGGAAGGAGGTTTGCACTCAAAATCTCACAATACATGGCTCCATTCATTCTTTCATGTACACGGATCAGTCATCCTGGACATTTGCAGAGAAACAGCCCCAAAGCATGATGTTGTCACCCCCATGCTTCACAGTAGGTATGGTGTTCTTTTAATGCAACTCAGCATTTTGTCTCCTCCAAACATGACAAGTTTTATTTCTACCAAACAGTTCTACTTTGGTTTCATCAGACCATATGAAATTCTCCCAATAATCTTCTGGATAATCAAAATGCTCTCTAGCAAACTTCAGATTGGCCCAGACATGTACTGGCATAAGCAGCGGGACATGTCTGGCACGGCAGGATCTGAGTCCCTGGCAGCATAGTGTGTTACTGATGGTAGCCTTTGTTATGGTGGTCCCAGCTCTATGCAGGTCATTCACTAGGTCCCCCCATGTAGATCTTGGATTATTGCTCACCATTATTGTGAACATTTTGACCCCACAAAGTGAGATCTTTCGTGGAGCCCCAGATCAAGAGAGATTTTAATTTTCTTATTATTGCTCTCACGGTTGATTTCATCACACCAAGCTGCTTGCCAATTGCAAATTCAGTCTTCCCAGCCTGGTGCAGGGCTACAATTTTGTTTCTGGTGTCTTTTGACAGCTCTTTAGTCTTAACCACAGTGGAGTTTGGAGTGTGACTGTTTGAGCTTGTGGACAGGTGTCTTTTATACTGAAAACAAGTTCAAGCAGGTGCCATTACTACAGGTAATGAGTGGAGGACAGGGGAGCTTCTTAAAAAAAGAAGTTACAGGTTTGAGAGAGCCAGAAATCTTGCATGTTTTAGATGACCAGATACTTATTTCCCACCATAATTAGCAAAATTAATCTTTGCTAAATTAAACAAGGCGATTTTCTGCATTTGTTTTCTCATTTTGACTCTCATAGTTGTCTTCTACCTATGATGTCTGTTACAGGCCTCTCTCATCTTTTTAAGTGGGAGAATTTGCACAATTGGTGGCTGACTAAATACTTTTTTCCACACTGTATGTATAAATACATGTGTGGTCAATACAAAGGACTGGCACATGACTTATTCCTTCCAGAAACCATACTAAGGACTAGGGGGCACTCATTACTCATGGAAGAAGGATAATTCTGGCAGCAAAAAGAAAATGTTCTTTACAATTAGAGAAATCAAACTGTGGAATGCTAAACCACAATTATTTGTAATGGCAGACACAATAACAGCTTTTAAAAAAGGTCTGAATGGTTTCCTCAGTACACAATATTGGAGGTTATAGATACTGAAAAGAAATGTTTAATTGGTGAAGAAAAGTTGAACTTGATAAACCTAGGTCTTTTTTCAGCATATGCAGCTATATAACTGTCTTCTCGAACAGTATCTCAGTAATGAAAAAGTCTGTATTCAGTGAGGACAGGTCTTGCCTGTGCATTGAGAATTTTGAAAATAAGTGATTATTCTATTAAGAGAAAGAAGCAAATTTATTTAGTAAGATATAGTTCAAATATTCCTATTTTCACATGTACTAATGATTTAAGGAATGAAAATAAAACAATGGTCAGTATTTAATATCATTAAACTGCAAATTAACATCCCATTACGCAGATTGCATATTAAAATAGAAAGATATTCAATTTATCAGATTCCAATAATGAAAAGTCCTCATGTGTGATGGCTGTAGGGCTGGCTAGAGAAAAAATTTAAATTAGTGTTAATTTATTAGCGCACTTTTGGAATGCAAATTAATCCTGAGCTTTCTCAGGGAATGAGAAAAAAACACTGCTGTGCTCTGAGTGCAAGGAAAACTGCTTTGCATCATTTTCTTTCACGCCCACTTATAAGAACACACTGATGGAAAGGAAAAGCAATTGAAATACATGAGGAACATTTTATTCATCCTTTCATTTTCTACGACACTATAGGATAATGAGCTGCATGTGGTAAGTTGCAGCTTCTATGGTCTTTTCATCTGCAATAGAGTTTTGCCAATTTAGATAATATTAACGTGTGTTAAAAATTCTTACAGACAACTTACTGTTGTAAATCATTTTTAGCAACTATGATGATTCTATATAAAAATAGCTATGTCCCCTTATTCTGCCTATATGTCATCCTCTTCCAATAGGACTCTCATCCAGAAGAAGCTTGCGGATAGTGGAGCACTTGATAAGATATGCTGTTAGTTGCCTCCATTTGAAACACAAGGAACCAGCCATCTGTCTGTGCAGCATCAGAAAGCTAACTTGTGAGCAAGGAGCCTAAGTTACCCTGTAGTCTCATCTAGTAGAAACTAAACAGAGATAGAAAAAAGGTTGCTGGTTCATACAGAGAGGCATTCTACTTTTAAGTTAAAACATTCAGTATTTATTTTTACCCTTGTAGTCAGGCTCGGACTGGCCCACAGGAAAATGGGAGAAATCTCTGTTGGGCCCCTCTACTAGAATGGGTCACCATACTTTCAAATGAGCAGTACTAGGCACACTACACTTAAAAAACTATGTATAGACAAAGGCAGCATCATACTTATTTATCAATCTACCCATTTTCTTTATAGTTAAATACATTTGTGACTGAGGATAATGTCTCATTTGCATGTAGCTGAAAAGTAGGGCCCTGGAGCTGGTTATTAGTGGGCTCTCAGTCTTGCACTGCTCATAGTAATATGTACATGAGATTTTCAACATGCACTTTGATAAAAAGCCAAAACATAGGCCCCTATACTGTATATGTTTTTCTGACTTGGTATCTGAAGTATGTCATCTTGAACTACTAACAGTATTAACGAGCATTTACTGCATAATTATTATTCCCCTCCCACAGAACTCAGTGATCCTTTATTAAAAATGTTTATTAATTAGTTCCACTAAATCTGACCATTGGTAAAAAGGGTAATCATTTATTAGAGATGTACAATACATTTATAGCTTCCTTTCTCTCTAATTTGGACAAAATTCTTTATGACGACGAAAGATGAGCGAGTATTTCAATGTTCGGTTCGGTTTACGATTGCCGAATTTGCAATATTTCCAAATTTATTAGTCAAATATTTGCTGAACATAGCCAAACGCTGACTAGACTGGTGAGACTGGATTCTCTTCAGAGACTACCGGGTGTGTTGCTTAAGCCAGCGGACAAGGGTGGTAACGTCGTTCTGTATCTGACAGCTATGTACAAGAGGGAGGCCTTTCGGCAGTTAAATAACGCAACATGCTATAAGAAATTGAAATCTCTCTGCATATTGTGCCCAGTTGGATACAATTATTAAACGGGCCCTGCAGAACGATGTTATCACCAAGGACCTGGCTTCTGCATTGGAGGTGTTGGAGCCTACCGTAGCTACACTATATCTCCTCCCTAAAATCCATAAGAGCACTACGATGCCACCTGGTAGGCCAATGATTTCTGGCAGGGGGAACTTCCTCGAGCACATCAATAGATGGATCGAGATTTCCACCTGCAACCCTTGGTTGTTAATCTTCCTTCCTTCCGCAAGGAAACGGAAATTGTTCCACAAGGTCGATGGATTGTGTCTGGGGGTGATACTCTACTGGTTTCAGCGGATGTTGAATCCCTTTATACCAATATTAAACATTGTGATGGAATTTCTGCAGTGAGAAATTTCCTTGGTACATCAACATTATCTCCTGGCTTGAGGGAGCTTCTTCTGGAGCTATTGGATTTCACCCTCTCTCACAACTTTTTTGTTTTTAAGGGGTCCTACTACCTGCAGCTCCAGAAAACGGCCATGGGAGCAAACTTTGCTCCCTCCTATGCCTGTCTTTTCCTGGGGCTGTGGGAGAAGGACCTCTTCCTGTCAGACGAACAGGTGTCAATGGACCGCGCCCCCTTATGGACACGGTACATTAATGACATCTTCTTCATCTGGCAGGGCACATCCCCCGACCTTGCGCAATTCATTTCTACTTTGAACAGCAACAACCTTAATATCCATCTCATGTCTACATGGAGTGTGAATAAGATAGATTTCTTGGATGTTACTATTTCAAAGGATTCTTCGGGCATGGTACAGACAGATATTTTCAAGAAAACAACAGCCACTAACACACTTCTCAATGCTTCTTCCAGTCACCCTTCCCATATGATTAGGTCGATCCCTGTTAGGCAATTTCTTAGGTTACGTCGTACATGCTCCACTGATACAGATTTTGAGAAGTCGTCTGAGGAATTAAGGGAGCATTTTTTCTCTCGAGGATACAGTGGTAGAGCAATAAAAAGAGCAGACCACAGGGCCAAACACACTTCTCACCAGGACTTGCTCTACATGTTTAGATCTGATTTGAGACATCAAGGTGTTGGAAAAGTGAGATTTTTTACATCATTTGACTCACAATCTAGCAGAGTAATAGGGGGACTGGAAAAGGCATGGCCTATGCTTACGGTAGACCCTATAATTAGCAAGTTCCTCCCGGATAAACCGTCCAGGAATTTGAGAGACTACCTTAAGCGGAGTCACTATATTGGACCTCATTCGTCCACATATTTGGATAGTTTTCCTATTAGGGGTGGTTGTGTTCCATGTGGTAGATGCATTACCTGTCCCAATATTGATGGATGTATTTCCTTCACGGATTCTAGCGGCAAGAAAACTTTTGAAATTAGACAACATATCACATGCACCATGAGACATGTATTATATCATGCTACGGGTCCATGCAGAATAATATATGATGGTCTTACAACGCGCCAGCTGAAGGTCTATGTTAGGGAACACATCCTGGGAATTCAAGTGGCCTCTGCTCACACAGACACTTCCACCCTGAAAAAGTTACCATGCCATTTTAAGACATTCCATGCTTGTGATAGCTCATTGCTAAGGGTGCGGGGGATTGATGCCCTCCATATTATTATCGGGGGTGGGCCAACTTACTAAACATTTTAGTAGGTTGGAAACACACTGGATTTGGAGTATACAGACAGTCCATCCATATGGCCTAAATGAGAATCTCTCCTTTGCTCCATTTCTGTGATCACCCTCTTGCTGTGTAACATGTTGTGTGTTATATTTACTAATGACAGGTGTTATGAAGGCAATCCAGAAACACAGTGTGCTTAGCGATCAGAGCGCACACAGTGATCTGACAAATACCCAAAAATACAAGAACGAGCTCTGAGACGTGGAAACTCTGTAGACTGCACACCTGATCCTATCCTAAACACAACTAAAAGCGGCTGTGGATTGCGCCTAACAACTACCTAGGCAACTCGGCACAGCCTAAGAAACTAGCTAGCCTGAAGATAGAAAAATAGGCCTGACTTGCCCCAGAGAAATTCCCCAAAGGAAAAGGCAGCCCCCCACATATAATGACTGTGAGTAAGATGAAAAGACAAAACGTAGGGATGAAATAGATTCAGCAAAGTGGGGCCCGATATTCTAGGACAGAGCGAGGACAGTAAAGCGAACTTTGCAGTCTACAAAAAACCCTAAAGCAAAACCACGCAAAGGGGGCAAAAATAACCCACCGTGCCGAACTAACGGCACGGCGGTACACCCTTTGCGTCTCAGAGCTTCCAGCAAAACAAAAGACAAGCTGGACAGGAAAAAAGCAACAAAAAAGCAAAAAGCACTTAGCTATACAGAGCAGCAGGTCACAGGAACAATCAGGAGAAGCTCAGATCCAACACTGAAACATTGACAAGGAGCAAGGATAGCAGCATCAGGTGGAGTTAAGTAATGAAGCAGTTAACGAGCTCACCAGAACACCTGAGGGAGGAAGCTCAGAAGCTGCAGTACCACTTGTGACCACAGGAGTGAATTCAGCCACAGAATTCACAACAGTTGTGCTGCAATTGCTGCATATATTGTTTTTAATTTTTGGTTTTAACATTTGTTCTTTTGGGTTTTCTGTTTAGTAATACTTACTTTGGATGGCAGATTGTGCCCGCTATATGGACAAACATGAAGATATCATTCCTTCGCTATTAACATCAAAATGATAAAGTATAAGCTCTCCTCTGGGACTCTTGCCATTATAACCATGATTTTATCTCTGATATCTCATATACACTATTTATTTGTATACTATGTGCAGTTGTGATCAATTGTATTATTCTATATGCTATGTTTATTATTATTATTTTTTATGTTAACTATATATAATGGTATTGTAACTATAGAACTTCCTGCACTAATGATTGTCTATGCATGTCTAGCGATGTCTCTTTATTGTGTCATTAATGATTTTATAATGAGGGGACTATTGATGGTATCTATATAGTATGCTACGGTGACTCTAGATCTCTCTGTAATCATGATTGGCTATTCATGCTTAGTGGTGTTTCTTTAACGTAATTGACTATTATGTAACGTGGGGGTTATCTTCTCTACTTTATATTTTGTGTTTTGTTCTATATTCTGTTTTCCATCTGCGGTTGTCACATGAATATATCCAATTGTATTATACTATGTCCCAAGACTAGTTTTCACATGAGCATTAAGCTCTAATTAAGCTGCCCTCTATTATGCCCATAACAAATATGTCTGCATTTCAATTCATTCTCTTTGTGCAAGCGCCACTTTACTTTTTTTTTTACCTTGCCTGCTTTTGCTCCCTCAGTACATCTGCTGTCTGGTCACGTGGGTGTTATGATCTGGTGGCCTTGGAGCAGCATGAGACGTACTCTGGAGAAGGTGGCACCTGTACTGACCGCAAACCCTGAACTTAGCAGCGCAACTAGAAGTAGCCGTGGGGGGTACCTAACACTCCCTAGACCCCTCGACACAGCCTAAGAACTAACTACCCCTAAAGACAGAAACAGGAAACCTATCTTGCCTCAGAGAAAATCCCCAAAGGATAGACAGCCCCCCACAAATATTGACTGTGAGAGGAGAGGTAAATAACATACGCAGACATGAAATCAGGATTTAGCATAGGAGGCCATACTAGCTAAATAGAAAGAATTGAACAGAGTACTATGCGGTCAGTATTAAAACACTAGAAAATATCCACCACAGAAAATACAAATCACCACATCTGACTAAAGACATGGAGGGTATATCTGCATCTCCAGAGACACAGCTAGGCTGCATAAAATCCTTCACAGACAAAGCTGGACAAGACGAAACATGAAAATGCACGGAACTATAAGGTCCACAGCAGGTGGACAGCAAAAACAAAGCCAGGACTTATCTTTGAAGAAAAGCACAGCGAACAGGAGAGACCAGAAGGGATGTGAATCCTCCAAAAACAATGGACAACTGGCACTGACTAAAGGATCAAGCAGGACTAAATAGCTGAATCCAAATTGAACACACCTGATAAATGCTGCGATCCACAGACAGCAGCACTACCACTCATAACCACCGGAGGGAGCCCAAGAGCAGAATTCACAACACATGGGGCCCCATGTGTTCTGGCATCAGCTGATCAGGCGGCGATGCTTTGAACCGGCGTACTTGTTGTTATGGTGATGCTGCTCTATTTCCTGCCGCAGCCACACTATATATACTCGTGGTAATGGGACTCAGACACCACCCCTGAGGAAGGAATCGAAGCGCATTGGGGTGGGCTGTGGACGGCGTGGGGTTTTAAGTATGTACTGACAGTATGTTTACTACTAATTACCCCCTTCACTGATCTCTCTCTTACTGCTGTGTTAGCGCATATGTTTAGATGGTAGCCCATTGTAGGTTGCGATGTGTAGTGACCTTGTCTAATCTGTGTTATTATTGGTGGAATTATTTTGATACTTATTCTTAAGACCAACTCCCTGTGCTGCTAACTGCCCTTGTCTATATGTGCTGTTTTGTTGTGTGACTTTTTCCCACTATGCCTTTTATCTGTTTGATATGCATTTAAAAATAAATTACATTTTATTCACTTTTTTGGACTATAAAAACTGTCTTTTGGTGCTTAGTTTTTTCTTATTGAATTATGCAGTTAGTCCTGGATTTGTCCATGTATGCACTGGGGACACTACTGTATTTAGTTTTATCACTTACTTGATTCCCATGTGAATTACCATTTCCCAGTCCGCATATGATCTTATTCCTAAGTTGTACAGTCAATGAGAGGCAAAAACAAACACATGCACAACACCATCAAAAGGCCACAAAATCTTTCAGAACCAATCAATGAGGGACAGACACCAGGAAAGTGGCCTCAGTTCACCCACAGTACAACTTGTAGCATGGTACTGAAGCAATCAGCTGTGCATGAGGTATTGGGGTCTGGGCCAGCATTTACAGCTTTAAATTAAACGTCAAAGTAAGATGAAGTGGGTGACGGATCAGTGTAAGCCTGCTTTGCTGGGAGCCCTGATACCACAAGCAACAGCTCAACCTGCTTTCTTGCTCATCCACACTCAGGTGGCACAAATATCAGTTTTGTGGACTACTATTGTCAGAAAAATCTAAATAGAGTAACATGGGTTTTTGACTCAAAGAAGTGGAGGCCTTACGGTCTCGGAGGCCTACTGCTACAGGCAACACACATGAAGGAGACCCAACCAGTAGTATACACCTTTGCAAAAATTAGTGACAGACATCAACAAAGTGTCATCAACTGCAATAGAATAGAAATAGTATAGCGGGGACTAACACTTCTTCCACTACAGCCAACCCAGCAGATGGAGACTGTGACAGGCAAGGTGGTAGAACCACTGTGCCGTATCCCTCAGATAGCTTGGAGGGGGTAACTAGGTGGTCTGCCAAATCCCAACTTGGATAAGTAGCAGAAGGTGAAAACTGCAACCCAAGGCAGGACAAGGAGGTGGCAACAGGTGCTACTCCAGCGCTGACCAAGAGAAGGTGGCAGCTGACTCAATACAGTGGGCAAGCTGCAACAGCCTGAAGAAGGGATGAAGAATGCAGGCAGGCACTGTAGGGACACTGGAACCACAGGTGTAAATCGGACTGGCTGAGGATTAGCAAAGCATTGGCAGGTGTGGGCTGGACCGAGTTTTAGACAGATGAGAACTTGAAGGTGCGATCTGGATCAGCTGATGGACAGAAGAGCGCAGACAGGTATGAGCAAACAGACAGGTATGAGCAGATGGGAACAGAGTAGACTTGCAGATGAGTGGACCTGGGGAACCTGACAACTAGCAAGCATGCAAGGCAAACTAATAACGTAGCTCAGGCACCTCCATATTGGAAGGTGTCACCCAGCTATAAACTGGGAATACCTTAGGTTGAAGTGGAAGGTCCCTTTAGGAGGAAGGGAGCACGTGCCTGCCCTAACCTTTGTGTCCGGTCTTACAACTGAACCTTAGGAGACACAGGCACATAAGGGGTAGAGTTTGAATGGGAGACACTGAATGTCCTGTCTGATAGGAACAAGGAGATCCAAAAAAGGGCTAAGTTTGTAACGGCAACAGATCATAAAGTCCATTTTTTTGGGGAAAAATGTGTTTGATATTTATGTGAATTAGTGACATTATCAATGAAACACAATGTTGGTGGTTGTTTTTATATGTCTTGCTCATGTGTTTCGCATGTTTTCATTATTTTAATTCTATGAGGTCATGTGATGACGTTTAAAAGGAAATTACATACCATCTGTTTCATTTGGACCCGTTGAAGCGTGTAACACGCGAGACGGCCGTAGTCCATTAACCTAACCAGCTTGCTCTGCATCTATCCTGCCCTCTGTAACCATGTCCACAGCACGTTGTTGACATAAAGGACAAAGGTTTTTTTATCTGAAGATTTGTGCGGTGCTGCTACTTTTTTTCCTATTTGGATTTGCATATATATTTAGTCTGGCTGGGATAGCACGTGCGGGGGGTCGCTTGTGCAACAGATATTAAGTGCAACAGGATCAAGTGCTTGGCAGTTAGACAATAGCATTGAAGCTGATGTTCCTCTCTTCTCTTCTTCACACAGGTAATTTATCCATCATCCATTTGTGTGCTGACTTCAAGTGTGAACAGAACCATATCTAGCAAGCTTTGCTCATGGTAATTTATCCATCATCCATTTGTGTGCTGACTGCAAGTGTGAACAGAACCATATCTAGCTAGCTTTGTTCATGGTAAATTATCCATCATCCAGTTGTGTGCTGACTGCACGTGTGAACAGAACTATATCTAGCAAGCTTTGCACATGGTAATTTATCCATCACTCCTGTGTTGCTTTTTTTTTCCTCTGATTTTGGTTTTTGATTTAAAACTATCTTTTTATTTTCTTTTTCCCACTGTTTTATGGCCTTGTTCAGCATTGGTTGTTTACCCTGCATAGTAATGCCTGCTATGGCCTTATGCTAATTGGCTAATTGCTGATTGTGGCCATTTGGTTCCTGATGCTAGCAGTCATTTCATTTCATATATATTTAGTCTGGCTGGGATAGATTATGAGAGGGGGTCGCGTGTGCAACAGATATTAAGTGCAAAAGGATCAAGTGCTTGGCAGTTAGACAATGGCATTTGGACAGGGCAGGAGACAGATAAAGTGCATAAGATTTTCAAACAATCATGCCTCTTGGTCAGTTATACTACATTATGCATTGATCATTTCAATCTGCTTATTTGTTTTTTCTTCTGCTTTCTCACAACCCGCCCTTTAACACATTCTGGGCACTCTCTCCATATCCACCCCTCCCTTCTCCCCTCTCCCATGTATAACTCTGAGGCTCTACTGACATTTATTACCCACTTCAAACCAGCCACTACCTCCATGCAACACTCAAAATGTTTATACAAATCATCCCACCACCTGTTCTTTCTGTTTTTTCTCCTTCTACTAGTTGCAGGAGACATCTCCCCCAACCCTGGGCCTCCCTCCACCAGCATGCATTACTCTCCTCCAGCTGCATATAGAAACCCTGCTAACGTTATTAACATTCAGTGCATGCCTTCTCCTACCGCTTTCCACTGTGCTCTCTGGAATGCACGGTCTGTGTGTAACAAACTAACTTACATTCACGATCTTTTCCTCTCTAATTCCTTTAACCTTCTGGCTATTACATAAACCTGGATCCAGCACTCAGACACCACCGCCGCTGCCGCTCTCATATTTGGTGGGCTGAAATTTTCACATATTACCAGACCTGAGAACAGACAGGGTGGAGGTGTTAGTTGGCTCCTTTCATCACAATGTGCTTTCCAGTTTGTTGGTTTGCTCCTTTCATCACAATGTGCGTTCCAGGTCATCCTCCCGCTTCCCTCACTTACATTTCCTTCCTTCTAAGTCCACGCCGTCAGACTCTTTAAGCCCTTCTCCTTGCGAGTGGCAGTTGTTTATCGCCCTCCAGGCTCCTCCCGCCTGTTTCTTGACCACTTTGCCACCTGGCTTACTCACTTTCTATCCTGTGATACCCCCACCCTCATCATGGGAGACTTTAACATCCCCATCAATGATCCCCTCTCACAATTTGCCTCTCATCTTCTTTCTCTACCTTCTTCCTTTGGCCTTTCACAGTTTACTAATTCTCCTACGCATGAGGATGGGAATACTCTGGACCTGATTTTTTCCTGTCCCGGCTCGCTGCACGACTTTACTAACTCCGCTCTCCCACTCTCGGACCACAACCTTCTTTCCTTCTCTGTCAAGAATTGTCTCCCCACCCGGGACACCCCCACTTACCACACTTATTGGAATACTGGTACCATTAATGCCCAGCAGCTTATGGACAATCTCCACACATCTTTAGCCCCCATCTCCTCCCTCTCCTGTCCAGACTTAGCAATGTCACACTTCAATAATACACTGAAGAATGCCCTAGATGAAGCAGCACCTTGTACACGAAGAAAGACCTGACACAGACAGCGGCAGCCCTGGCACACTATGCAAACACGCTTTCTTCAGCATTGCTCAAGGTGTGCAGAGCGGAAGTGGAGAAAATTTCTCTTAGCAGAAGACTTCTTCCACTAAAAGTTCATGCTCAATACCTCTACAGTAATTCTGCCCATTATCTGGCCAAACAATCCTACTTTACCACCCTCATCACATCACTATCCAACAACCCAAAACGACTTTTTGAAACCTTAAAGGGCCTGTCACCCCCTCCAGCCATTATAAACTAAAAGAGCCACCTTGTGCAGCAGTAATGCTGCATTCTAACAAGGTGGCTCTTTTAGTTTTTGGTGCATTTATTCCCAAAATAAAGCATTTTATAACTTCTCCAAAATACCTGTCTTTAGACATTGAGGCAGGTCTTAACCCCCCTGCTTGAAACGCCACACTGCAGTCACTCATATCTTCAGGGGCGCCGCCCCTTCCGCGCTGTTTTCCCATGAAATCCGGTGCCTGCGCTGTGTAGTACTGGCTGGTGCAGGCGCAGTCTGCAAGACTGGATGTGACGTCAGACGACCAGAGTTCACTGCGCCTGCACCATCCAGTACTAAACAGCGCAGGAGCCGGGAAAACAGCGTGGAGGGGGCGGCGCCTGGCGCCCGTGAAGATTTGAGTGACGGCAGTGTGGCGTTTCAAGCAGGGGGGTTAAGACCTGCCTCCCTGTCTAAAGACATGTATTTTGGAGAAGTTATAAAACACTTTATTTTGGGAATAAATGCACCAAAAACTAAAAGAGCCACCTTGTTAGAATGCAGCATTACTGCTGCACAAGGTGGCTCTTTTAGTTTATAATGGCTGTAGGGGGTGACAGTGGCCCTTTAAACTCCCTCCTGAAACCTAAAGTACAGGCCCCCATCCCCAATCTAAGTGGTGAGGATCTGGCCACATATTTCCTAGAAAAAATCTACCACATCCATCAGGATATCTCAGCCCAATCTCCTCAGTGCCTGGATCCCCTTCCCTGCTGCACCTCAAGCTCACTAGACATCTTTGAGCCTGTTTCAGAAGAAGTTTCCAAGCTCCTCGCTTCTGCTCGTCCTACAACCTGCAACAGTGACCCCATTTCTTCACATCTCCTGCAGTTTCTCTCACCATTGGTCACCACTCACCTGACTAAAATATTTAACCTCTCTCTTTCTTCAGGTATCTTTCCCTCCTTATTTAAACATGCCATCATAATCCCTTTATTTAAAAAGCCATCCCTGGACCAGAACTGCACTGCTAACTACAGACATGTCTCTCCTTCATCTCTAAACTCCTGGAGTGCTTGGTCCACTCCCATCTAATCCGCTATCTCTCAGATAACTCTCTTCTTGACCCCTTACAATCTGGTTTCCACTCTTTACACTCCACTGAAACTGCCCTCACTAAAGTCTCTAATGATCTAATAACAGCTAAATCCAAAGGTCATTGCTCTCTGCGGATTCTCCTGGATCTCTGCCGCATTTGACACTGTGGATCACCAGCTCCTTCTCACTATGCTCCGCTCCATAGGCCTCAAGAACACAGCCCGCTCCTGGTTCTCCTCCTACCTCTCTGACCGCTCCTTTACTGTTTCTTTTGCCAGCTCCTCTTCCTCCCCTCATCCTCTTACTATCGGTGTTCCGCAGGGCTCAGTCCTGGGCATCCTCCTCTTCTCTCTATACACTGCCCCTAATGGACAAACAAACAGCAGATTTGGGTTCCAGTATCATCTCTTTGCTGATGACACTCAATTATGCACTTCTTTCCCTGACATCACCCCTACCCTAATACAAAATACCAAGGATTGTCTGTCTGCTGTCTCTAACATCATGTCCTCCCTCAATCTGAAACTAAATCTCTCCAAAACTGAACTTCTTATGTTTCTCCCCTCTACTAACCTCACTCTATCTAACATCAAAATTACCCTGGAGGGTTCAACCATAACTCCTAAGCAGCATGTCCGCTGTCTTGGGCTCAAATTCGACACGGAACTTTCCTTTAGTCCCTATATCCGATCACTCACTTGCTCTTGTCCTGCATCTTAAAAACATCTCCAGAATCTGACCTTTTCTCACCTTTGAAACTGCTAAGACTCTTACTGTCGCTCTTATTCATTCTCGTCTGGACTACTGCAACTCTCTTTTGATCGATCTCCCTCTTACCAAACTTTCTCCTCTCCAATCCATCTTGAATACAGCAGCCAGAGTCATATTTCTGTCCAGCCATTTCACCGCTGCCTCCATCTTGTGCCAGTCATTACACTGGATACCCATTCGCTACAGGGTCCAGTATAAACTCATCTCTCTCACCCACAAAGATCTCCACAGTTCTGCACCGCCTTATATCTCCTCTCTCATCTCTGTCTATCGCCCTACACGTGCCCTTCGTTCTACAAATGGCCTAAGACTAACATCCCCTGTAATCCGAACCTCGCACCTCCGTCTCCAAGACTTCTCTCATGCTGCGCCAGCTCTCTGGAATGCACTTCCTCAGATCATCAGACTGATACCTAGCCCCGACCTATTCAGGCGCGTTTTGAAAACCCATCTCTTCAAACAAGCCTACCACATCAACTACTCAGTAAAATAACTTTGCCCTGTTCCCTCCTTACAAATACTATTCTGAATCTGCACCCTACTATTCATCTGTCTCCACACCCTCCATGCACATGATAACTGCACTTGATACTTGACTATTGCACTTAAACACACGGGCTGATGACTGGATCATGCAGCTTTAGATGAAAATCCCTATTTATTATAATTGCCAGACTTGAAATAACAAGCACTTTTCACCTATTGTGTCCCCCACTTTTCCTTGTAGTTTGTAAGCTTGCGAGCAGGGACCTCACTCCGAATGTCACAGTTTAACTGTCCTACTTGGTATTGAATTTATTGTCTGTACATGTCCCCGCTTAATTGTAAAGTGCTGCGGAATATGTTAGCACTATATAAATAAAAAATTATTATTAGTATTATTATTATAAGCACTTAAGCAGTCATCAAAGCAAAAGGTGGCTACTTTGAAGAACCTAGAATGTAAGACATATTCTCAGTTGTTTTACACTTTTTTGTTAAGTATATATTTCCACATGTGTTAATTCACAGGTTTGATGCCTTCAGTGTGAATGTACAATTTTCATAGTCATGAGAATACAGAAAAATCTTTAAATGAGAAGGTGTGTCCAAATTTTTGGTCTATATATATATATATATATATATATATACAGTGGGGCAAAAAAGTATTTAGTCAGTCAGCAATAGTGCAAGTTCCACCACTTAAAAAGATGAGAGGCGTCTGTAATTTACATCATAGGTAGACCTCAACTATGGGAGACAAACTGAGAAAAAAAAATCCAGAAAATCACATTGTCTGTTTTTTTAACATTTTATTTGCATATTATGGTGGAAAATAAGTATTTGGTCAGAAACAAACAATCAAGATTTCTGGCTCTCACAGACCTGTAACTTCTTCTTTAAGAGTCTCCTCTTTCCTCCACTCATTACCTGTAGTAATGGCACCTGTTTAAACTTGTTATCAGTATAAAAAGACACCTGTGCACACCCTCAAACAGTCTGACTCCAAACTCTACTATGGTGAAGACCAAAGAGCTGTCAAAGGACACCAGAAACAAAATTGTAGCCCTGCACCAGGCTGGGAAGACTGAATCTGCAATAGCCAACCAGCTTGGAGTGAAGAAATCAACAGTGGGAGCAATAATTAGAAAATGGAAGACATACAAGACCACTGATAATCTCCCTCGATCTGGGGCTCCACGCAAAATCCCACCCCCTGGGGTCAGAATGATCACAAGAACGGTGAGCAAAAATCCCAGAACCACGCGGGGGGACCTAGTGAATGAACTGCAGAGAGCTGGGACCAATGTAACAAGGCCTACCATAAGTAACACACTACGCCACCATGGACTCAGATCCTGCAGTGCCAGACGTGTCCCACTGCTTAAGCCAGTACATGTCCGGGCCTGTCTGAAGTTTGCTAGAGAGCATTTTGATGATCCAGAGGAGTTCTGGGAGAATGTCCTATGGTCTGATGAAACCAAACTGGAACTGTTTGGTAGAAACACAACTTGTCGTGTTTGGAAAAAAAAGAATACTGAGTTGCATCCATCAAACACCATACCTACTGTAAAGCATGGTGGTGGAAACATCATGCTTTGGGGCTGTTTCTCTGCAAAGGGGCCAGGACGACTGATCCGGGTACATGAAAGAATGAATGGGGCCATGTATCGTGAGATTTTGAGTGCAAACCTCCTTCCATCAGCAAGGGCATTGAAGATGAAACGTGGCTGGGTCTTTCAACATGACAATGATCCAAAGCACACCGCCAGGGCAACGAAGGAGTGGCTTCGTAAGAAGCATTTCAAGGTCCTGGAGTGGCCTAGCCAGTCTCCAGATCTCAACCCTATAGAAAACCTTTGGAGGGAGTTGAAAGTCCGTGTTGCCAAGCGAAAAGCCAAAAACATCACTGCTCTAGAGGAGATCTGCATGGAGGAATGGGCCAACATACCAACAACAGTGTGTGGCAACCTTGTGAAGACTTACAGAAAACGTTTGACCTCTGTCATTGCCAACAAAGGATATATTACAAAGTATTGAGATGAAATTTTGTTTCTGACCAAATACTTATTTTCCACCATAATATGCAAATAAAATGTTAAAAAAACAGACAATGTGATTTTCTGGATTTTTTTTTCTCAGTTTATCTCCCATAGTTGAGGTCTACCTATGATGTAAATTACAGACGCCTCTCATCTTTTTAAGTGGTGGAACTTGCACTATTGCTGACTGACTAAATACTTTTTTGCCCCACTGTATATATATATATACTGCTTAAAAAAATAAAGGGAACACTATAATCCCACATCCTAGATATCACTGAATGAAATATTCCGGTTGCAAATCTTTATTCATTACTGAGTTGAGTGCGTTGTGAGCAATAAACCCTAAAAAGTATCAACGTAAATCACAACTAATATCCCACGGAGGTCTGGAGTTGGAATGATGCTCAAAATCAAAGTGTAAAATGAAATTACAGGCTGATCCAAATTCAGTGAAAATGCCTCAAGACAAGGAAATGATGCTCAGCAGTATGTCTGGCCTCCACATGCCTGTATGACCTCCCAACAATGCCTGGGCATGCTCCTGATGAGGCAGTGGATGGTCTCCTGAGCGATCTCCTCCCAGACCTTGACTAATGCATTTGCCAACTCCTGGACAGTCTGCCGTGCAACATGATGCTGGTGGATGGTGCAAGACATGATGTTCCAGATGTGTGCAATCAGATTCAGGTCTGGGGAATGGGTGGGCCAGTCCATAGCTTCAATGCCTTCATCTTGCAGAAACTGCTGACACACTCTAGCCACATGAGGTCTGGCATTGTCCTGCATTAGGAGGAACCCAGGGCCAACCGCACCAGCATATGGTCTCACAAGGGGTCTGAGAATCTCATCTTGGCACCTAATTGCAGTCAGGCTACCTCTGGCGAGCACATGGAGGGCTGTGCGGCCCTCTAAAGAAATGCCACCCCACATCATTACTGACCCACTGCCAAACCGGTCATGCTGAAGGATGTTGCAGGCAGCAGATCGCTCTCCATGGTCTCTCCAGACTCATGACTGTCACATGTGCAAAGTGTGAACCTTTACATTTTAGATGAGGCATAATTATTCTTAAAGATGAGTAAGTCTGCCGAAGTTAGAAATTGCTTGTCTCACTACTCATCTCTTGTGTATTGTGATAGGTCTACTTGGTATCTGAAATTATGGCACAGAATGAAAATGGCCAAAGAGTACAACATGCACACAAGAAAATTGAAAATGAAAGGTCAAATGAAGCTGAGGACAGTGATAGTGAGGAGAATATAAAAAAAAATCTGAATAGTCCAATTTTTTTCTAGTTCAAGGCAATTTCTATATGATTTGAACAAATTTTCTTATCTTTAATTGTAAATTAATGTTTAAAAATTATATGTGTGCAAACTAATTTTAGACCATGAAAGTATTGGCCTGTCCAATCCATTTTATCGGTCATCAAAATATATACCTGAGTGTGATTGATAAGATTTCTTGTGCAGAGCTTTTTATAGGCATATCTGTTTAGCTGTTTTTCACAAGATTGAACATTTCCTTATGATAATGTGGAATAAATAATATATTTTCTTATTTGATATCACACACATCAACAAAATGAAATTGTGGATAGAGGTAAACTTTTCAATCTAGTTCCATTGCTTTCTTGCTTTCTTATAAAAAGTCAAATTAATGAATCCTCCTACCAAACATGCTGTCCATTTTTACTTCTTCAAAGGTTTTGCATGAGTTGTGATTCAAAATGTTGTAAATATAGTTACCTTCTGCATCATGGAAGAATTTTAAATAAAATTTCCACCTCTCTTATATTTACTTATTTATATATTCTCTCTTCAATCTTCAGCGAATCTCATTAACACTTTTCCAAGGCATGGCAAGTATTTCAAGATTTATTCACTTTTAATTTGAAATATACATAAATTCTATATGACATATATAATACAAAAATAAATATAGATTATTTTTTAGATAAACTAGTTTTTATAGTATAAAAGCACCAAAACATAAAAAAGATACAAATGAGGAGTTGCTGTAATAGTACTGACCTGAAAAATAAAACTGTTTACCAATTTTGCCAAAAGTGAAAAAGTATAAACGCCCCCCACCCCAAAGAAATTCATGAATTGCTGGGTTTTGGTAATTCTGCCTCACAAAAATCGGAATAAAAAGCGATCAAAAAATGTCACTTGCCTAATAATGGTACCATTAAAAATGTCAACTCGTTCCGCAAAAAACAAGACCTCACATGACTCTGTGGACCAAACTATGGAAAAATTATAGCTCTCAAAATTTGGAGAAGTAAAAACATTTTTTTGCTATAAAAAGCGTCTTTTAGTGTGTGACAGCTGCCAATCATAAAAATTCGCTAAAAAACTCACTATAAATAGTAAATCAAACCCCCTTCATCACCTTCTTAGTTAGGGAAAAATAATAAAATAAAAAAATGTATTTATTTCCTTTTTCCCATTAGGGTTAGGGTTAGGGTTGGGGCTAAAGTTAGGGTTAGGGTTAGTGTTGGGGCTAATGTAAGTGTTGGGGTTAGGGTTAGGGTTGGCGCTAAAGTTAGGGTTAGGGCTAAAGTTAGGGTTAGGGTTGGGGCTAAAGTTAGGGATAGGGTTAAATTAGGGATAGGGCTAAAGTTAGGGATAGGGTCTGGATTACATTTACGGTTGGGATTAGGGTTAGGGGTGTGTCAGGGTGAGGAGTGTGGTTAGGGTTATGGTTGGAATTAGGGTTAGGGGTGTGTTCGGGTTAGGGGTGTAGTTATGGTTATGGTTAGGGTTAGGATTAGGGTTAGGGATGTGTTTGGGTTAGGGCTTCAGCTAGAATTAGGGGTTTCCACTGTTTAGGCACATCAGGGGCTCTCCAAACGTGACATGGTGTCTGATCTCAATTCCAGCCAATTTTACATTGAAAAGTCAAACGGAGCTACTTCCCTTCCCTTCCGAGCTCTGCCATGCGCCCAAACAGTGGTTTACTCCCACATATGGGTATCAGCGTACTCAGGACAAATTGCACAGCAACATTTGGGGTCCAATTTCTTCTGTTACCCTTGGTAAAATAAAAAATTGGCGGCAAAAGATCATTTTTGTGAAAAAATTATTATTATTATTTTTTATATTTACAGCTCCACATTATAAACTTCTGTGAAGCATTTGGTGGGGTAAAGTGCTCACCACACATCTAGATAAGTTCCTTAGTGGGTCTACTTTCCAAAATGGTGTCACTTGTGGGGGGTTTCAATGTTTAGGCACATCAGGGGCTCTCCAAACGCGACATGGTGTCCTATCTCAATTCCAATCAATTTTGCATTGAAAAGTGAAATGGCGCTCCTTCTCTTCCGAGCTCGGCCATGGACTCAAACAGTGGTTTACTTCCACATATGGGGTATCAGCGTACTCAGAACAAATTGCAAAAAAACTTTTGGGGTCCAATTTCTCCTGTTACCCTTGATAAAATAAAACAAATTGGAGCTGAAGTAAATTTTTTGTGAAGACAAGTTAAATGTTCATTTTTTGTTAAACATTAGAAAAATTCCTGTGGAACACCTGAAGGGTTAATAAACTTCTTGAATATGGTTTTGAGAACCTTGAAGGGTGCAGTTTTTAGAATGGTGTCACACTTGGGTATTTTCTACTATTTAGACCCCTCAAAATGACTTCAAATGCGATGTGGCCCCTAAAGAAATGGTGTTGTAAAAATGAGAAATTGCTGGTCAAATTTTAACAATTATAACTTGCTAACAAAAAAAAATTGGTTCCAAAATTGTGCTGATGTAAAATAGACATGTGGGAAATCTTTCTTATTAAGTCTTTTGTGTGATATATCTCTGTGATTTTAGGGCATAAAAATTCAAAATTGAAAATTTACAAAATTTTCAAAATTTTCACCAAATTTCATTTTTTTCAAAAATAAATGCAGTCAATATCAAAAAAAGTTTACCACTATCATGAAGTACAATATGTCTCGAGAAAACAGTGTCAGAATCATCAGGATTCATTGAAGCTTTGTAAAAATTGACCCGTCATTAACGTGCAAACCACCCTTGGGGGTTAAAGGGTTAACAAAGGGTGACAGGAAAAAATTGACCCAAAAATTTGTTGTGCAATTTCTCCTGAATATGAGGGAAAACTACTGTTTTGGTGCATGTCACCGCTTGGAGGGGAAAGAGCGCCATTTGTTGAGTTTTGGAATGTAAAATGGCTGGAATCGAGAGTGAAGGCCATGTTTCATTTGGAGAGCCTCTGATGTACATAAACAGTAGAATCCCCCACAAATGACATCAGTTTGGAAAATAGACTTTTCAAGGAATTTATCTAGATGAGTGGTGAGCACATTGAAACCCAAGGTGGTTCACAGAAGTTTGTAACATTGAGCCGTAAAAAAAAATCACATTTTTCATGCAAAAATGTTGCTTTAGCCCCAAATTTTTCACAAAGGCAAAAAGGAAAAACCTGAAACTTAAAATGTGTTGTGCGATTTCTCCTGAGTATGTCGATGCCCCATATAAGGAAGGAAACTACTGTTTTTGCACACACAAGGGCTCGGAAGGTAAGGATCAGCATTTGACTTAATTTAGCGTAAAATTGACTGGCATCAAGAGTGGATGACATGTTACATTTGTAAAGCCCCTGATTTGCCTAAACAGTGGAAACCCTCACAAATGACCCCATTTCGGGAGCTAGACCCTCTCAAGGAATTTATTTAGAAGTGTGGGGAGCACATTGAACAGAAGATGAAGAAAAAAAGGGTGTTCTAGCTCTTTAAAAATGACAACTCTTTATTGATCCATATAAAACTACTTAATAGGCATGAGATCCTTGCACACATGGGATGCAAACATGTAGGACAAACAGATTAAAGCCACGCATTTCGATCTACAAAGATGTTAGTCATAGCTTCTAAGATCTTTGTACTAAGATCTTTGTAGATCGAAACCCTTCACTTTAATCTGTTTGTCCTACATATTTGCATCCCATGTGTGCAAGGATCTCATGCCTATTAAGAAGTTTTATATGGATCATTAAAGAGTTGTCAATTTTAAGGAGCTGGAACACCCTTTTTTTTCTTCATCTTCTATTACTACACGTTCAAGTCAAAACAGAGTTCCGTGGACCTGCGGTGGTCAGTGAGCTGGCTGGGGCTTCTTTTTAGCCTCCTTTTTTTCTTCATATTGTATATAGCACATTAAACATACAGGTTCTTCACAGAATTTTATAACATTGAGCAATGAAAATGAAAAAAAAAAACTTTTTATGCAAAAACGTTGCTTCAGGCTCAATTTTTTTAGTTTTGCAAAGATAAAAGGAGAAAATAGAAATTGAACCATGCAATTAGTCCTGAGTACAGCAATACTCTACATATGGAGGAAAACTAGTGTTTGGACATGTGGCAGAGCTCAGAAGGGAAGGAGCACCAATTGAATTCTGAAGTGCAATTAGGTGGAACAGCTGGCGAATGCCTTGTCACATTTGACGAGCCCCAGACAAGGAATACCAGAAGAAATTCTCACAAACTACACCTCTTGAGGTATTAATATATCCATGTAGTGAGCATTTTTAACGCTGTAGTGATTCTCATAATTGTATGACATTGGGCTGAGTAAATGGAAAATTACCATTTTTTCCACTTAAATGTTACTATGGTCGCATGTTTTTAATTTTCAAAAGTGATATTAGAAGAAAATGGACCATAAAAATATGTTACACAATTTTATCTGAGTGCGCCAATACCTCATATGTGGTCAAAACTACTTTTGAGGCGCAGTGCAAAGCTCAGAAGGGAAGGAGCACTATATTATAGTGCACATTTTGCTGGAATGATTTAAGGGTGCCATGTTACATTGTAACATAATGTCATAAATGATATTTTAAAGACAACACCTATCATTTAATTCATCTAGGGGTGTAGTGATTATATACACAACACAGATGTGTCACAAAACCTTATATCCCTGGGCGGTAGAAAAATAATAATTGCATTGTAACAACACAATGTTTGTTATAGTCACAGAATTTGCATTTTCACAGGGTGAAATGGGTAAAAATGCCACCAAAATGTGTCACACAAATTCTGCTGAACATGGTAGTGTCCCATATGTGATGTGGCTGTACCGCACTGCTTATCCCCAAGGTGTGACTCGAGAAGGAAGGAGCGCTATTTGTCTCTTGAATAACAAGTTATTGTAGAATAGTTTGCGGACTCTATATACGGTGACAGAAGAGCAAAACTCCCCCTCAACTGACCCCATTTTGGAAATTCCACATCTCTGGGAATTTACCTACAGGTGTAGTGATGATTTTAACTCCATGGGTGTTTGCTAGAAAGAAGCAGAATTGAATGTTGCTAAATGAAAATTGCAAATCTGCCCAGCTCATGCTTCTGGAGATATGCACCCGTAAATTAGGTGGGCTCTCATCACTACAATCACTGTAATGAGGCAGCAGAGTTAAGGCTGCTGTCACACTAGCAGTATTTGGTCAGTATTTTACATCAGTATTTGTAAGCCAAAACCAGGAGTGGAACAAATAGAGGAAAAGTATAATAGAAACATGTGCACCACTTCTGTACTTATCACCCACTCCTGGTTTTGGCTTACAAATACTCATGTAAAATACTGAACAAATACTGCTAGTGTGACGGCAGCCTTACTCTGTACACCATCTGTCCTTTGTTCAGTGTTGTCCTTCTTTTCAGAGGTGCACAAAACTGTGGTCGACTAAACTTTTATGCATGCTTTAAAAGACGTACACCTTTGGATTATAGACCAGATGGTGTCCGCAGTGTCTCCAACTGCCTCAGTATAGGGAATCTTCTGCAAGGATTTCCATCTGTATAACGCATTTTAGAGAAGTACATAGAAACCCCGGTGTAAGCTCTCAGGATAATAGTGACCAAACCTTACTGCCATCTTTGGGAGACAGAATTAATAACAGCAGGAGAAGAATTGGTTTTATTTATTTTTGACACCATTCCTCATGTGGTATAAGTGATTAGCAGGCTTTAATTCTTTGGCTCGTTGCTATTGCAGAGATATCAGATTTTAATTATTTTCTTTTGTTTTGCTGCTATTACACACTTAAAAAACCCTTTTTTTTGCAAAAGAAAGATTTTGCATTCCCATATTTTGAGAGCTATAATTTTTCGATATTTCTGCAGACAGACGGTTAGGAGTTGAGTTCCCGATGCTGCACAGGAGGAATCTCGAACCATGTCCGCCGCGGTCTCCCATGCTCCTCCAGCCGTGGTGGAGCTTGCTCAGCGGAGACGTCGGTCCCGGCTTCTGGCTCAAGCTGATACTGTGCTCTTGGTTACTGCTGCTGTTCCAGGCTCTGCCTTTGTAGCCAATGCTGACCAGCAGCGAGCAGGCGTTTCAGGGCCTAAGTCCTACTTTTCCCATGCTGAGCATGCCCACAGGACGACCTCCCATTCGAGGTCAGGGCTCACACGCTCAGGTCCTGTAGCTGCTCCTAGTGACCATTAGGAAGGTCCTTGAAAGCTACAGCTACAAAAGGTTTGCATGGCCGCACGGCCATACGCTAGTGTAAACTTGATAACGTGTGTGTGCAGATGAATGATGATGGATGAAAGCTCCTTAATCATTCCCATGCCTAGTGATGATGACTGCTCGCAAATGGTGAAAGCTACCTAGCATCCGATAGTGCTACCTGTACACTTAGCACACGTTTCTTCATCTATTTGCAGTGCCCGCCTGTACGGCACCGCACGCAATCAGTGCGCTTTCCTGACAGCCGGTCAGTGTAGGGTGGGAACTCCCGCTTGGACTTAGCATCTGATTCAGGGTGTCCTCAGGTGTGGGCTCAAAAGGGGGGTCAGAGCGAGTCCAATCACCAGTTTAGTGGGGGTGATTCATAGGGATCCCACTAGTGTCTTTCAGCTGCACCCTGTGACTGTTAACAGGGTGCAGCATATTTGCATCGACTCTGTGAAGCAACAGAGTTCACTTCCATTCACACTGGATGAGGTCTAACCCACGTGTGAGCAAGCGTCCATCCGTCATTACTCAGCTACAGGTGTCATCTCTGCACAGTGACCCCCGGACTGCGAACGCACCTCATATTTTCTTATATTATTATTTGGTGCATTCCGCCAGTCCTAACACAGACTCATTTGAGGTTGTGTTTCTTGTGGGACCTGTTGACATTTTCCTGGTACCATTTTTGATCACATATTTTTTTTTATCGCTTTCTATTCCAATTTTTGGGAGTCAAAATGGACAAAAAACAGCAATTTAGCATTTATTTAATGCAGTTCATCATGTGGTAAAAGTGATATCTTTTGGGTGAGTACGATTACAGTGATACCATATTTATTTTTATTTATTTAGGTTTTGCTGCTTATACACAATAAAAACTATTTTGTGGAAAAAATAATTATTCTTGCAACAGTTTATTCTCAGAGCAAAAACTTTTTTTTTGCATTGATGAAGCTTTATGGGGGATTCTTTTTTGTGAGACAAGATGTTGCTTTCAGTGATATCATTTTTATTTACATTCAAATGTATGATCGTGTTTTATTACAATTTTTATTCAGTGGCATGATAAAGAAGCACAGTTTTTTGCCACATTCTTTTTACCTTGTTCTGGATGCAGCAGTACCAAATAAGTGTGCTTTATTTGTTTTGTTTTTTGTTTTTGCATAATTATATGTGTGTATTGGATTACTATTTTTTATTTTTTTTAGCTCTCTATTTTGAATATATATATAATATTTTAACAATTTAAAAAAACTTTTCTTTTATTTTTACACTTGTCTCAGGATGGGGCATCAACTTTCCCTGCTCTGATCACTGCTCTAATACCCTGTAATGCTTTTGCATTGCATGGTATTAGATCAGCACATTGCTAACAGGAAGGAGGTGTGTCAGCTACTAATATGTGCAGGAGACTACAGGCCACCATTCTAGGTTGACCCCACTGCCATGTTTTATTCTGGGGTCAGCATGGAGACCGTTGTCACAGCACAATTGAAATCACTTTGTGCCACTCTGCGTTGCCGATCGATGTTACTGTCTATTGAAAGAGGCATCAAAGGGTAATTGCCCGCATTCAATGCTAGCATCTATTGCTGGCGTTGCTGCAGGATGTCAGCTCTCATATAGAGCTGGTATCCATATTTGATTTAACAAATGCTCTGCGTCCGTCCACATAATTGTCACACGGCACGTGTACAATGGTTTGCAGGAAAGCACATCCACTGTGCTGTACATGTACTGCAGATGTCGTGAAGAGGTCAAATATATATACTGTATATATATATATATATATATATATATATATATATATATATATATACTGCTCAAAAAAATAAAGGAGACACTAAAATCCCACATCCTAGATATCACAGAATGAAATATTCCAGCTGTAAATCTTTATTCATTACATAGTGGAATGTGTTGAGAGCAATAACCTAAAATTTATCAACGTAAATCACAACTACTATGCCACGAAGGTCTGGAGTTGGAATGATGCTCCAAACCAAAGTGGAAAATGAAGTTACAGGCTGATCCAACTTCAGTGGAAATGCCTCAAGACAAGAAAATGATGCTCAGTAGTGTGTGTGGCCTCCATATGCCTGTATGACCTCCCTACAACGCTGGGGCATGCTCCTGATTAGGCAGCGGATGGTCTCCTGAGGGTTCTCCTCCCAGACCTGGACTAATGCATCCGCTAACTCCTGGATAGTCTGTGGTGCAACGAGACATTGGTGGATGGTGCGAGACATGATGTCCCAGATGTGTTCATCGAATTCAAGTCTGAGGAACGGGCGGGGCAGTCCATAACTTCAATGCCTTCATCTTGCAGGAACTGCTGACACACTCCAGCCACATGAGGTCTGGCATTGTCTTGCATTAGGAGGAACCCAGGGCCAACCGAACCAGCATATGTTCTCACAAGGTGTCTGAGAATCTCATCATGGTACCTAATAGCAGTCAGGCTACCTCTGGTGAGCACATGGAGGGCTGTGCAGCCCTCCAAAGAAATGCCACCCCACACCATTACTGAACCACTGCCAAACCGTTCATGTTGAAGAATGTTGTAGGCAGCAGATCGCTCTCCACAGCGTCTCCAGACTCTGTCTCATCTGTCACAGTGCTCAGTGTGAATTTGCTTTCATCTGTGAAGAGCACAGGGCGCCAGTGGCAAATTTGCCAATCCTGGATTCTGTGGCAAATGCAAAGAATCCTGCATGATGGTGGGCTGTGATCACAACCCCAATCTGTGGACGTTGGGCACTCTGACCAACCTCATGGAGTCGGTTTCTAACCGTTTGTGCAGACACATGCACATTTGTGCATGTTGGTAGTCATTTTTCAGGGCTCTGGCAGTGCTCTTCCTTTTCCTCCTTGCGCAAAGGTTGAGGTAGTGGTCCTGCTGCTGGCTTCTTGCCCTCCTCCAGCCCCATCCACATCTACTGGTGTACTGGCCTGTCTCCTTGTAGCGCCTCCAGCCTCTGGAAACTATGCTGACAGACACAGCAAACTTTCTTGCCACAGCACACATTGATGTGCCATCCTGGATTAGCTGCACTACCTGAGCCACTTGTGTGGGTTGCAGAGACTGTCTCCTGCTGCCATGAGTGTCAATGCACAACCAACATTCAAAAGTGACCAAAACATCAGCCAGAAAGAATTGGTACTGAGATGTGGTCTGTGGACCCCACATGAAGAACCACTCCTTTATTGAATGTGTCTTGATAATTGCAAATAATATCCATCTGGTGTCTATTGCATTTGCACAAAAGCATGTGAAATTGATTTTCAAACAGTGTTGCTTCCTAAGTGGACAGTTTGATTTCACAGAAGTTTGATTTACTTGGAGTTATGTTCTGTTGTTTAAGTGTTAACTGTATATACTGCTCTAAAAATTAAAGGTAAGTCCATATATATTTGGGCAGAGACAACATTTTTCTAATTTTGGTTATAGACATTACCACAAGAAATTTTAAACAAAACAATTCAGATGCAGTTGAAGTTCAGACTTTCAGCTTTCATTTGAGGCTATCCACATTCAAATTGGATGAAGGGTTTAGAAGTTTCAGCTCCTTAACATGTGCCACCCTGTATTTAAAGGGACCAGAAGTAATTGGACAATTGACTCCAAGGCTATTTCATGGACAGATGTGGGCAATCCCTTCGTTATGTAATTCTCAATTAAGCAGATAAAAGGCCTGGAGTTGGTTTGAAGTGTGGTGCTTGCATTTGGAAGGTTTTGCTGTGAAGTAAACATGCGGTCAAAGGAGCTCTCCATGCAGATGAAACAAGCCATCCTTAAGCTGCGAAAACAGAAAAACCCATCCGAGAAATTGCTACAATATTAGGAGTGGCAAAATCTACAGTTTGGTACATCCTGAGAAAGAAAGAAGGAAAGCACTGGTGAACTCATCAATGCAAAAAGACCTGGGTACCCACAGAAGACAACAGTGGTGGATAGTGTTGAACATTCCGATACCTCAAGTATCGGGTATCGGCCGATATTTGCGGTATCGGAATTCCGATACCGAGTTCCGATATTTTTGCAATATCGGGAATCGGTATCTGGATCAAGATTGATGTGTAAAATAAAGAATAAAAATAAAAAATATTGATATACTCACCCTCGGACGCGCCCTGTTTGTAACCGCTGCAACCGCCATGCTTCCGTTCCTAAGAATGAGCACGTGAAGGACCTTCGATGACGTCGCGGCTTGTGATTGGCTGCGTGAGCGGTCACGCGACCAATCACAAGCCGCGACGTCATCGAAGGTCCTTCACGTACTCATTCTTAGGAAGGGAATCATGGCGGTTGCAGCGGTGACAACCAGGGCGCGTCCAAGGGTAAGTATATCAATATTTTTTATTTTTATTCTTTATTTTACACATAAATATGGATCCCAGGGCCTGAAGGAGAGTTTCCTCTCCTTCAGACCCTGGGAACCATGTAGGATACCTTCCGATATTTGTGTCCCATTGACTTGTATTGGTATCGGATATCGGTATCGGCAATATTCGATATTTTTCGGATATCGGCCGATACCATCCGATACCGATACTTTCAAATATCGAACGGTATCGCTCAACACTAGTGGTGGATGATCGCAGAATAATCTCCATGGTGAAGAGAAAAACCTTCACAACAGCCAACCAAGTGAACAACACTCTCCAGGAGGTCGGCGTATCAATATCCAAATCTACCATAAAGAGAAGACTGCATGAAAGTAAATACAGAGGGTTCACTGCACGGTGCAAGCCACTCATAAGAAAAGAAAAAAAAGACTAGTCTGGACTTTGCTAAAAACATCTAAAAAAGCCAGCACAGTTCAGGAAGAACATTCTTTGGACAGATGAAACCAAGATCAACCTCTACCAGAATGATGGAAAGAGAAAAGTATGGCGAAGGTGTGGTACAGCTCATGATCCAAAGCATACATCATCTGTAAATCACGGCGGAGGCAGTGTGATGGCTTGGGCATGCATGGCTGCCAGTGGCACTAGTGTTTATTGATGATGTGACACAGGACAGAAGCAGCCGAATGAATTCTGAGCTATTGAGAGACATACTGTGTGCTCAGATCCAGCCAAATGCAGCCAAACTGATTGGTCGTCGTTTCATACTACAGATGGACATTGATTCAAAACATAAAGGCAAAGCAACCCAGGAGTTTATTAAAGCAAAGAAGTGGAATATTCTTGAATGGCCAAGTCAGTCACCTGATCTCAACCCAATTGAGCATGCATTTCACTTGTTAAAGACTAAGCTTCACTTGTTAAAGACTAAGGCTCACAAACAAACAGCAAGTGAAAACCACCGCAGTGAAGGCCTGGCAGAGCATCAAAAAGGAGGAAACACAGTATCTGGTGATATCCATGAGTTCAAGACTTCAGGCAGTCATTGCCAACAAAGGGTTTTCAACCAAGTACTAGATATGAGCATTTGATTTAAAATTATTTAATCTGTCCAATTACTTTTGGTCCCTTTAAAAACAGGGTGGCTCATGTTAAGGACCTGAAGCGCCTAAACCCTTCATCCAATTTTAATGTGGATACCCTCAAATGAAAGCTGAAAGTCTGAACTTCAACTGCATCTGAATTGTTTTGTTTACAATTCATTGTGGTAATGCCTATAACCAAAATTAGAAAAAAATTGTCTCTGTCCAAATATATATGGACTTAACTGTATATATACAGTACAGACTAAAAGATTGGACACGCCTTCTCACTTAAAGATTTTTCTGTATTTTCATGACTATGAAAATTGTACATTCACACTGAAGGCATCAAAGCTATGAATTAACACATGTGGAATTATATACTTAACAAAAAAGTGTAAAACAACTGAAAATATGTCTTATAACATATAACAATGATGGTCACTCATTTTTCTTTACTTAGCTGCTTTTTTCTTGCCATAATACAAATTCTAACAGTCTATTCAGTAGGACTATCAGCTGTCTATCCACCAGACATCTGCACAACACAACTGATGGTCACAACCCCATTTATAAGGCAAGAAATCCGACTTATTAAGCCTGACAGGGCACACCTGTGAAGTGAAAAATATTTCCAGTGACTACCTTTTGAAGCTCATCAAGAGAATGCCAAGAGTGTGCAAAGCAGTCATCAAAGCAAAAGGTGGCTACTTTGAAGAACCTAGAATATAAGACGTATTTTCAGTAGTGTCACACTTTTTTGTTAAGTATATAATTCCACACGTGTTAATTCATAGTTTTGATGCCTTCAGTGTGAATGTACAATTTCCTTAGTCGTGCAAATACAGAAAAATCTTTAAATGAGAAAGTGTGTCCAAAATGTTGGTCTATACTGTATATATATATATATATATATATATATATATATCGTGCAGGGGTGCATTCGTGCACTGTTATTCGTGTATTTTTTATTCTAAGTACTTTTATTTCTAAGTACTCGGCAGTTATAACATGGCAGAATATAATCAAGCATCTCTTCTCTCTTCATACAGGTAAACATATCATTCATTCTCTGAGCTGAAATTTCCTGCATGTCTATTGCTCCAGTCCCTGACAGCAAGCAGCTTGGATGGTATCTGAGTCATTCTATCTTCGGCATTGAATCCTGCATGTATCTATATATGTTAGTCATCCTATTATGCCTTTGTTTGTGTTTATAGATATTTAACTCACTTTTGCATGTCCTTACTCAGAGAGATCACATAACTGTTTCAAAGTGGTTTATGATCCATGTAGACCTGGACATTTGTTTATCTGATCACTACATTTATTGTGTCCTGTTGTCTCAACTGAGTTAGATTGATTGCTAACGAGCTTTAACCCAAAAAAAAAAAAAAAAAAAAAAAAAAAAAGGGAAGATCTAAGGGCTAGCCTTCTATAAATGTAGATTTAGCTTGGGGATGCATTCGTGCAGGGGTGCATTCGTGCACTGTTATTCGTGTATTTTTTATTCTAAGGGTATGTTCACACGTTCAGGATTTCCATCCTTTTTTTTTCAGGACTGTTTTTTTAAAAAACTGCAGCTCTTGGCAGAAAACGCAGGTCTTTTTTGGTCCTTTTTTGTCCTTTTTTGATGCGTTTTTTGATGCGTTTTTTGATCCTTTTTTTTTATGCAGTTTTCTAACCCTAACCCTAACCCTAACCCTACCCCTAACCCTACCCCTAACCCTAACCCTAACCCTACCCCTACCCCTATTCTAACCTTAGTGAAAAAAAAAAAAAAATTCTTAATTTTTTTATTGTCCCTACCAATGGGGATGACAAAGTGGGGGGGGTGTCATTTACTATTTTTTTATTTTGATCACTGAGATAGGTTATATCTCAGTGATCAAAATGCACTTTGGAGCGAATCTGCCGGCCGGCAGATTCGGCGGGCGCACTGCGCATGCGCCCGCCATTTTGCAAGATGGCGGCGCCCAGGGAGAAGACGGCCGGATGGACACCTGGACGCCGGGTAAGTATAAGGGGGGGAGATTAGGGCACGGGGGGGCATCGGAGCACGGGGGGGGGGCATCGGAGCACGGGGGGGGCATCGGAGCACGGGGGGCGGGATCGGAGCACGGGGGGGCAGCCACACTCCGCCCACGCACTTCCGCCCGCTCCCCCGCACTTCCTGCTGCAGCGGTTCTGCACATCAAATCGCAGTAAAACCCGCAGATATATTTTTGATCTGCGGGTTTTACTGCGGTTTTGACCTCACAATGGAGGTCTATGGGTGCAGAACCGCTGCGGTTCAGGAAAAAGAAGTGACATGCTCCTTCTTTTTTGCCGCAGCTATTCTGCGCGGCTTTTTAAACGAAATTCCGGATCATGTGCACAGCAGTGACTGTTTTCCATAGGGTTACATTGTTATGTACCCTGCATGGAAAACAGCTGCGGAACCGCAGCGGCAAAACCGCTGCGGTTCCGCAGTAAAAAACGCACTGTGTGAACATGGCCTAAGTACTTTTTTTTCTAAGTACTCGGCAGTTATAACATGGCAGTTAGACAGGGCAGGAGACAGGTAAGAAAAACTAAATCTAATCCATATTCACTTGAAACAGCACAAATACTCACCATATTTATTTGTATAATCTATATTCTGGCTGCTGCATTCACTCACATTCACCGCCCTCGCATTAACTCTCAACACTCCATCCATATCGGCCCCTCTGTCCTTGCCTCTCCTATGTATAGCACTCATGCTCTATTCACATTGCTTAACAGCACAGATCCATTCAGTCCCACCATCCAACACAAGAGACGCTCTCACAAATCACTTAACCATCTGCTCACTCTTTCGATCCTTCTTCTCCTAGTCGCTGGAGACATATCTCCAAACCCCGGCCCCCCATGTTATAGCCAGTCAAACCTCCCAATTGCTACACCCAGAAACCCCTCTAACCTTATTAATATTCCCTGCATGCCTGCTGTCTCTTTCAATTGTGCCCTTTGGAATTCTCGCTCTGTGTGTAATAAACTCTCCTTCATTCATGACTTCTTCCTTTCTAATTCTCTTAATCTCCTGGCTCTTACTGAAACCTGGATCCAGCAGTCAGACACCACTGCGGCTGCTGCTCTTTCATATGGTGGACTACACTTTTCTCATACCCCAAGATCAGACAACAGAGCAGGTGGAGGCGTTGGCCTGCTCCTTTCACCCAAATGTACTTTCCAAGTTATCCCCCAAGTACCCTCACTTGTCTTCCCTTCCTTTGAGGTCCATGTGGTCAGACTCTACGTCCCCTTCTCCATGCGAGTGGCGGTGGTGTATCGTCCTCCCGGCCCCTCTCATCAGCTCCTGGATCACTTTGCCACCTGGCTTCCACACTTTCTCTCCTGTGACACCCCCACCCTTATCATGGGTGATTTCAACATCCCCATTGCCTCTCCCCTCTCCCCATCTGCTTCTCACCTTTTATCTCTATCCTCCTCTTTTGGCCTCTCGCAGCATACTAACTCTCCAACACATGAAGATGGAAACTCCCTTGACTTGGTCTTCTCCCGACTTTGCTCAGTGGATGATTTCACAAACTCCCCTCTCCCGCTCTCTGACCACAACCTTCTTTCATTCTCTATCAACAACTGCCATCCCGCTCAGGTCACCCCCACTTTCCACACTTATAGAAACATACAGGCCATTAACACCCAGAAACTTATGAAGAACTTGCAGTCCTCATTGGCCCCTATCTCCTCCATCTCATGTCCTGATTCTGCATTGAAGCATTACAATGAAACCCTGCAAAGTGCTCTGGATGAAGCTGCTCCTCCTATACATAAAACAACTCGGCACAGACGGCAACAACCGTGGCACACGCTGCAAACACGTTTCCTGCAGCGGTGCTCCAGGTGCGCAGAACGTCTGTGGAGAAAATCTAATCTACCCGAAGATTTCATCCATTATAAGTTCATGCTAAAGACATACAATTCTGCCCTTCACCTCTCCAAACAAACCTACTTCAACACCCTCATCACCTCCCTGTCCAATAACCCTAAACGTCTCTTTGACACGTTCCAGTCCCTACTCAACCCAAGAGAGCAGGCCCCAACCACGGATCTCCGTGCTGACGATCTGGCCAATTACTTCAAAGAAAAAATTGACCACATTCGACAGGAAATCATCTCCCAATCTCTTCATACCATGCACTGTCCTCCCTCCCCCACTGCATCTAGTTCACTTTCTGACTTTGAAACAGTTACAGAAGAAGAAGTAAGCAGGCTCCTTGCATCTTCTCGCCCGACCACTTGCACCAGTGACCCCATTCCGTCACATCTCCTCCAGTCCCTTTCCCCGGCTGTCACCTCTCACCTAACAAAAATATTCAACCTTTCCCTCACTTCCGGTATTTTTCCCTCCTCATTTAAGCATGCCATCATACATCCATTACTTAAAAAACCATCCCTCAATCAAAACTGTGCCGCTAATTATAGACCTGTCTCTAATCTTCCCTTCATCTCTAAACTCCTCGAACGCCTGGTCCACTCCCGTCTTACCCGCTATCTCTCAGATAACTCTCTTCTCGACCCTCTTCAATCTGGCTTCCGCTCTTTACACTCTACTGAAACTGCCCTCACTAAAGTCTCTAATGACCTACTAACAGCTAAATCTAATGGTCACTACTCCATGCTAATTCTCTTGGATCTCTCTGCAGCATTCGATACTGTGGATCATCAGCTCCTCCTCACTATGCTCCGCTCCATCGGCCTCAAGGACACCGTTCTCTCCTGGTTCTCCTCCTATCTCTCTGACCGATCCTTCACTGTATGTTTTGCTGGTTCCTCCTCCTCTCACCTTCCCCTTACTGTTGGGGTTCCTCAAGGATCAGTCCTAGGCCCCCTACTCTTCTCGTTGTATACTGCCCCTATTGGACAAACAATCAGTAGATTTGGTTTCCAGTACCATCTCTATGCTGACGACACCCAATTATACACTTCTGCTCCCTATATCACACCGACCTTTTTAGAAAACACCAGTGATTGTCTTACCGCTGTCTCTAACATCATGTCCTCCCTCTATCTGAAACTAAACCTGTCAAAAACTGAACTCCTCGTGTTCTCTCCCTCTACTAACCTACCTTTGCCTGACATTGCCATCTCCGTGTGCGGTTCCACCATTACTCCAAAGCAACATGCCCGCTGCCTTGGGGTCCTACTTGATTCTGACCTTTCATTCACCCCCTACATCCGATCACTTTCTCGCTCTTCTTACCTGCATCTCAAAAACATTTCTAGAATTCGCCCTTTTCTTTCTTTCAACTCTGCAAAAACTCTTACTGTTTCACTTATTCATTCTCGTCTGGACTATTGTAACTCTCTACTAATCGGCCTCCCTCTTGCAAAACTCTCCCCGCTCCAATCTGTCCTGAATGCTGCAGCCAGGATCATATTCCTCACCAACCGTTACACCGATGCCTCTACCCTGTGCCAGTCATTACACTGGCTACCCATCCACTCCAGAATCCAATACAAAACTACTACCCTCATCCACAAAGCACTCCATGGCTCAGCACCACCCTACATCTCCTCTCTGGTATCAGTCTACCACCCTACCCGTGCCCTCCGCTCCGCTAATGACCTCAGGTTAGCATCCTCAATAATCAGAACCTCCCACTCCCGTCTCCAAGACTTTACACGTGCTGCGCCGATTCTTTGGAATGCACTACCTAGGTTAATACGATTAATCCCCAATCCCCACAGTTTTAAGCGTGCCCTAAAAACTCATTTGTTCAGACTGGCCTACCGCCTCAATGCATTAACCTAACGATCCCTGTGTGGCCTATTTATAATAATAAAAAAAAAAAAAAAGGTTCCTCGCATCATGTTCTCATACACTTTATGCAGTATTAGCCCTCTGTGTCTGTACTGCTACATACTTAGGCAGTTAACTGGTTCATGCAGCTTTACATGAACACCTGAGCCTTACACTATAGCTGGTCCGAATAACTAAAGCAATTGTTACCATCCACCTCTCGTGTCTCCCCTTTTCCCCATAGTTTGTAAGCTTGCGAGCAGGGCCCTCATTCCTCCTGGTATCTGTTTTGAACTGTATTTCTGTTATGCTGTAATGTCTATTGTCTGTACAAGTCCCCTCTATAATTTGTAAAGCGCTGCGGAATATGTTGGCGCTATATAAATAAAAATTATTATTATTATTATTATTATACATATCAAATATATATTAAATTACAATGGGAACAGACAGCCCAAAATTCGTGTAAACAAAAAATTGATGGGTGAGTAATAGGTAAGTATATACTGGTCAGGGTCAGTGCATGGGAAATCATGTAGCCAAGTAGGGGAACTACATTAGAAAAAATGCATATGTTATGGAAATTTGGTTTGGATAAATCTACCCGTGTGTGCTGCGGCCGCTCCCAATTATTATTTATGAGCCCTCAAGAATGAATGAGTCTGACACGTGATGACAGCTTGACATTCAATCAAAGACTGGCCATTTATTTCCTGATACATAGTTTTTATAATAACATATAGAAAGGAGTGGTCAAGGCGGTTAGTTAATTAACATACAATTCAGTTATTGGTTATCTGATATATATGGAATATGTGTGATTAATTCACATATGACTGCTGATTATGCAACTAAAATGAAGTTCTCTGCATCTGGGACAAAATTGAGACCACTCATCAGCACTTAATACATCTGGAGTTCTTCTGCTTTTTGGGTGGAAAACACCGAACAGTCTGTCTGGCTTATATTAGTTTATGTCAGCCATTTTAAGCAATTGATTATAAAGTAGCTGAGTAGATAGTTATATATTTGCTTTTGTGTAAGTATATGTGATTTAAAGGAATATATATGGTTTAAAGGAGTATACATGCAAGTGAGATCTACATGATACACATATTTCTATCACAAGCCCCCCTTAGATATCACTTGCCCTAAGCCTAGCCTCCTGTCCCAAAGCGCTGCAACTCTTTTGTGCTGCCGGCGATCCGACGCAAACCTAGTGTCTACGCCGTACACCGTACAGTCTTTCGCAATGAGCGATCAGGAGATCTGTCCCTAAACGGGGGTAGAAACATGCATGGTCTCATATTGGCGACTCTGTGCGATCAGTTCCACATATTCGTCGTCATCAGGATTGGAGGAGCCATCAGGTGGGTGAATCTGAATTCGGATAGGTTCGTCCAGGAGGAGATGCGGCATCAGGTTTGTTGTTTCCTTGACTGTCTTTTCCATCATCAGGATCATTCTGGCTTAGGCGTATCTTCTGGTACGGGAGCCTTCTTGCAGTGCGATGCGTGGATCCAAGTGGGCCTTCCCTCTAGTTTCACAGAGGTTGGTGTCGTCAGCAGCACTTGGAAGGGACCGTCAAATCTGGGGTCAAGTGTTCTCCTCACAAACTTCTTCACCAACACCCAGTCTCCTGGTTTCAGGGAGTGTGAACCGGGTACCGATCCTGGATCTGGTAATGAAGAGAAAACTCGAGAATGGATGTTAGCAAGTTTCTTGGTGAGTTCAATTACATAAGCAGACAAAGTATCATATTGCATTGTCAACTGCTGAGGGAAGAATACCCCTAACCGAGGGCTGGACCCAAACAGAATCTCATGAGGTGACAGCTTTTCTGGGCCCCGGGGAGTGTGCCCAGAAAACACTAAACAGTGCGATGGGGAGTGTCTCATGCCATGGTTTGCGTGTCTCTTGGGCAACTTTTAACATCCTGTTTTTGAGTGTCCCATTCAGTCTTTCCACTTTCCCGCTACTCTGGAGGTGGTAGGGAGTGTGTAGGCCTAAGTCTGACCCTACTGCTGACCAGATCTCCCTTGTGAGGTTTGCTGTGAATGCGGGCCCCTGATCACTCTCTATCACTTCTGGGACCCCGTATCTGCACATGATCTCTGAGAGTAGCTTCTTTGCAGTAGTCTTTGCTGACTGATTCCTCACTGGGAAAGCTTCTGGCCATCCTGAAAACACGTCCACGACCACAAGGGCATATTCGAATCCCCCACTTGGCGGCATCTGGATGTGGTCTATCTGGATCCTCTGGAAGGGGTACAGCGGTCTGGCAAGATGATGTGTGGGAACTTTCTCCATTCTTCCAGGGTTGCATTTGCCGCAGGTCAGACAGCTGCTAGTGAACTTGGCTGTTAGGGTGGAGATCCCTGGAGCTAACCAGTAAGCACCAATCAGATCATTCATCTGTGTCTTTGATCTGTGCATGGGCCCATGTGCCCACTGGACCACCATAGGGTACATGCTTCGGGGTAAACAGGGTTTGTAGTCCATTGAGTATACCCTTCCTTCTTGATGTGTTGCACCCTTCCGCATCCAATTCTCCTTCTCCTCCTTTGGGGCTTGTTCTTGCAACTTCTTGAATAGATCCCAAGACGTCATCTCATCTGGTGTCTTGTCCTCAGTTGCCACGTAGTAGCCGTCCGGCTCTACGACCTCTCCCATTTCTCCATACTGTCTTCCTTTGGCGGCTTCTTTGGCTGCCATATCTGCCATGTTGTTGCCCCGTGCCTCTACTGTGTTCAGTTTTCCATGTGCTTTGACCTTCAGTACTGCCACCATTTTTGGGAGTTGGAGTGCGCTCAGTAGGTCTTTAATAGCTCCATGATGCTTTACGGTTGTTCCGCTTGCTGTGATGAAGTCTCTTGCAGCCCAGATGGGTCCGAAGTCGTGTACTATGCCATGCGAATACCTTGAATCGGTGTAAATGTTCGCAGTTTTGCCTTCTGCAATCTGGCAAGCCTTCGTCAGCGCTATCAGTTCTGCTTCTTCGGCTGACAGGCTAGGTGGCAGACTCCTGGACCACAGGATTTCTTGATTGCTGGTCACTGCACATCCCGTGTGAAATCTTCCTTCAGCATCTGCAAATCTGGAGCCATCTACATAGAGGATCAACTCTGGGTTGGCCAGTGGCTCTTCTGCCACATTGGGTAGTCCTGCTGTTTCCTGTTGCATGATGCTGAAGCAATCATGATCATCTGGTCGGAGCAAATCCAGATCCTTGTGGAAGGTATCATGCAGATTTTGATCTGGAGGGTCCATATCTGTATCCCCCCTTGGGAGTGGGAGTAGAGTGGCTGGATTGAGCACTGTACATCTGGAGATGGTGACGTTGTCAGGCAGTAGTAGGGAGCACTGTAGACGAAGATGTCTTGCTGTGGAGAGATGTTTTGGCTGGGTTTGATTGAGAATTGCGGAGATGTCATGTGGAGCCAGGATTTCCAGTGGATGTCCAAGAATGATGTCAGCTGTTTTGTCCAGGAGGGCGTGTGCTGCAAATACTGCTCTCATGCAGGAGGGGGCTCCCCTTGCAACTGGATCCAGGCGAGCTGAAAAATAGCCTAGACGTCTCTGTCTTCCCCCGTGAGTCTGTGTCAGGACTCCAGTAGCATGGCCTTCTTTCTCCATCAGGTAGAGACGGAATGGCTTCTCGTAGTCAGGTAGGCCTAGCGCTGGCGCTGAGACTACTGAGTCTTTTAGCTTCTTGAACGAACTGAAGGCCACATCTGTTAGCAGGAACGGGGTTACGTTAACGCAGTCATACAGAGGTTGCATTAGGACTGAGGCATCAGGGATCCAGGTTCTGCAGTACGATACTAGACCAAGGAAGGCCTGTAGCGCCTTTGGAGTTGTTGGAGGAGCCATCTTCTCCACTGTGGTCTTCCGGTCATCTGTCAGGTGTTTAGTCTGGTGAGCAATGCAGTGCCCAAGGAACGTAACTCGCTTCAGACACCACTGGACTTTGCTCTTCGAGACCTTGCAGTGTTGTTTCGCCAGGTAGAGTAGGAGAGACACAGAATGTGCTTTACACGTGTCAAAGTCAACTGCACAAAGGAGTAGATCGTCCACGTATTGTAGCAGGGTCACTTCTGCATGTTCTGTGATCCAGTTGGCGAGAACTGTGGACATTGCTTTGGTGAATTGCGAGGGGCTGTTTTGGGCCCCCTGGGGCATCACCGCCCATGTGTATTGTGCCCCCTGATGCGTGAAGGCAAACAGGAACTGGTCGTCTGGATGGAGGGGAACACTGAAGAAAGCATTTGCCAGGTCGATCACCGTGAACACTGTTGCTGTGGAAGGAACATTTGAGAGCAGGGTGTGTGGATTCGGCACAATTGGAGTTTCAAATACTGTAGCGTCATTTACCGCTCTTAGGTCATGTACCATTCTGAACTTGGCTGGCTCTCCTTTTACAGTCTTTTTCTTGACAGGGAAAAGCGGGGTATTGCAAGGAGAGGTGCAGGGGACAACGACCCCTATTTCCAGGAACACCTTCAATTGGTCTGAGACGGCTTGACTCTGTGCGATGGACAAGGGATACTGGGCCTTACGAGGATATGGAGTACCTGGCTTGAGCAATACCCGCACCGGGGCAACCTGAAGTTTTCCCACATCTTGTGGTCCCTTAGACCATAGACTTTCTGGTACTACGTCCAGTACCTCCTTGGGAAGGCCTTCATGGGTTGTTTGAGGTTCCTGTAAGGCTGCCAGCATGACTGACTCTTCCTGGGTCAGAGGTGAAGAAAGGGTCACGGTCCCATCTTCCTGGAACACTATGGTCGCTTTTAGTTTCTGTAGAATGTCTGCCCCCAGTAGGTTGAGTGGGCAGGTTCTTGACACCACAAACTGGGACAGGATAGAGTGTCCTGGCTGAGTGCACACGCTCAGAGGCTTTGTAAGCTGAGAATTTCTGACTTGACCATCGATGCCTATGCAAGACACAGAGGATTCTCATAGGCAGGTAGGGTCAGGGAGTTCCACAAGTCTCATCACACTTCTGGCTGCACCAGTGTCCACAAGAAAAGACCTGACAACGCCATCCACTTTCAGGGTAATTTGAGGGGTATGTCCTGCTGAAGGGGTTTTGCATGTCAGGAGCGTGGTGTCTTGCGGATCTGGCTTGCCCCTGTCCTATGGATGGGGCGCTTCACTGTCCACCTTGTCTGCTCCTTGGCTTGCTCCTCTGGGCAGGGTCTTGGGTTGTGATGGAGCTCTGCACCGGCTCTGGTAATGACCCAATTTGCCACAGTTGAAACATCTGACGTTCCTTCTGTCTCGGTATTGCGGTGGCTCTTCAGAATCTATGGCCGCCATAAGGGGTGTTGTCTTCCGCACTCCTGGTTGGGACTCGATCCCTTTGGCTACGGTGAGCAGGGTGTCCATTGCTATTGACCTGTACTCGGGCCTAGCCACTATCAGTGGCTTCTTGATTGGTTCTCTGAGTCCATGCACAAAGGCCTGTGCCAACATCTGCCTGTGTATCTGATCATGAATGGTGAAGCCCAGGTCCTGGAAAACCTGCATTACTCTGCCATAGAACTTCTCCACAGTCTCTGTCTTCTCCTGGCTCATGTCATGTAAGCTGAGGGCCTGTCCGGCCAGCCTGCCTTAGGCCCACTCTCTGAGTTGTTCAATCAGTTTCGGCCCTGACTCCCAGGCATGTACGTCTAAGTCTGCTGAAAGCTTGAAGTGTTCTTTCATGATTGGCCAGAAGGCATCACCTGCCTTTATCTCCATCACGGCCCACAGATCATTCCAGGTGGCTGCATATGTGCGCTGGTTCTGCGGCATTCTTCTGTAGAATGGCATGGGGTGCATCTCTGGATCTGGAAGATTGTTGAGGATACTGGTCACCTGACTTGGGGTGAAGTGCACATAGTGTAATGGTGGTGCTTCTATCTGCCCCTGTCTCCTAGGTGCTCGTGGGTTTTTCTTTCTAGTACTGGGTAGCATGTATGAAGTCCCCTCTTCATCCTCATCAGAGGAATAGTTGTGATAGAGTGCACTGGGGTCATGCAGTGGCTGATAAGCGGTCTTGGATATTGTCTTTTTGTGAGAGGATCTGTCTCCACCCTGCTGAGGCTGTGGAGGATTATAGTTCCATTGTGGTGTGAATGTTGGCTGCTCTGACCGGGGATACTGATCACCATCTGATGGTGATGCCTGTCTCTCCCCCCCTGTCCCCGGACCTGAGCTGCCTGCTGCGGCTTGGGGGGTGCCTTCTACTGGGGGATCTCCACCCTCCTCCCCCGATACCATGACTGTCAGAGGCTTAGCTGTATTGGGAACATAGAATGTGCCTTGTGCTGTGAGCACTGGATACAGGGACACCACACTGCCTAGACTCGGCACCTGCCCGACAGGCAGCAGATCAAGAGAAGGAGAGTGTGACACAGAGTAAGGAAAAGATGGATGATTTAGAGGAAGGGGAGAGTGCTTCAGAGAGAGAGAGAGGAGGAGATGAAAAGTGTGAAGGAGGTGGGTGTGGTGTAGGGGGAGGAGATGAAGAAGAAGAAGAAGGAGGAGGTGGGTGTGGTGTAGGAGGAGGAGGTGCGGAATAATGAGAAGGGTGAGGAAGAGAAAGAGGAGGAGAAAGAGGTGGAGAAGAAAGAGGAGGAGGAGAGGGCAGTGCAGAAGACGGAGAGGAAAAAGATGGAGGAGAAAGACAAGAAGAGAATTCCTTCTTCTTTGATGCAGCCCATGCTGGCATCGTCAGAGTAACAGTGCCATCTCCCTGTACCAAGTTTGGGCGGGGCGCACCACATGCTGAGCAAGTCTCCCTGTACAATGGATTCTGCTGGGTGCAGACTGCACACACCCAATATTTTTCATCCCCATATGGGGGAGGTGCTGATGGTTTAACACCTTTCCCTACTTTGTACACATAAAAATCACTTCCTGACTCCTTCACATATCTTTCAGTGCTCCCTAAACGTTGTAAGTCTGTAGCCACCTTATACCATGCTGTTGCAGTGGGCAGCAAGTTAGTATCAACTAGCTTTCCTTTCTTTCTTTTTTAAGACATCATGTCACTCTGTAGCTCTAAGCCTGCCTCCCTGATAGATTTCACATACTTTCATGAGCTGCCTGTAATTCTTCACATATCTGACACCTTCATGCTCTGCTACTATTTGAGGAGCCGTTTTCTCATCAGGAAGCAAAAGGCTCTCCTGTTGCTTGGCCAAATTATTCCCCATTGCAAAAAAAAGAAATAAAAAAAACACAACAATAAAAATCTCAAGTAGGTAAGTATATAAAAACACGAAAAGTAGAAGAAAAGAGGGAGCTTTCAAAAAATGGATGCAAGATGTTGAAATCAAAACATAAAAGAACCATAAAAAAACTCGGTACACGATCCAAAATTCAGGATCTTTACAGAAAAGAAAGAAACCCTTTTAAACAAAAAAGTGAAGAGGCAGAAAAGAAAAGAAAATTGGAAAAACTTAAAAAAAAAAAAGGTCTAAAGACTTCAAAAATGCAACAAAAAACAGAAAATAAAATTAAATTAAAAACGGCTTCTCCTCTCCCCCCTCCTTTTTTTTTTTTTCTGTACGCTGCGCTCAAATGCAGTCAGAGACACACTTCCCCTTTTAATCAGCAGCTGCAGTTTTACCCAAAAATCACGTATGTCACAGCAAAAATGATAGATATAATTTAGTTACACCTCTTCAAATAAATGTCATATATATGTAAAAAACAGAAAACTTAGCAACAAAAAGAAGAGGGAAAAAAAGACAAAAAAAAAAAACGGTGGTGACCGTGTGATTTACAATGCATATATTTCTCCTAACTGCATGGAGGAGGGGAAGTTCTAAATAGAGAACAGACAGGGAGAGAGAAGAAAAAAAACTTCTTTTTCAATTCTATGCAGTTAAGCAACAATACATGACATTAACAGACAAAGAACATTGACATCCAGGAGATTCGACACCCTCTTTATTATTTTGTGACACGTGCAGGAAGCCCTGGGAAAACAGACTACTGCCAATCGCACTGAGCACACCTATGCCCGGGCCACCTGAGTGAGAAACACAACAGGTGGTATTTCTACCACCCCGGTCCAACCTATCTAACTAGATAGTCGGCACTACGGGAATCTGCAGTAGCCCTCTAAGTTATCACTACCCGTGCCTGGAGCCTGGGACCAGCTGCCCCGGGACTAACTGTCCCTCCTATGCACGGGAATCCTGCAATAACTTATCGAGCGATTTGACTTCCTGCGGTCTGTTACCCAGCAACCACAAACAGTCACTGTTCCTTGCTTCTCCCGGATGTTACACAAACACAGAACATATACACGGCACACAGCAGACACCTTGACTTATATCCCAGGGTTTAGGTTCAGGCTCGGACTTTTTACACTACCTGGGAATGCGGTGGTGACCACACCTGACCGGATAAAGGTACAGACCCGGACTGGGCACAGGGGACATTCAGGTAAGATGATAGAATTTTCTTACCTTACTCTGATGGAGCTGCAGTCTCCGTCCCGTGGGCCAAGGCCGTGGCCCGCACCCTCTTCTGTCCGGTCAGCAGGATCCCCTCCTGTGATATATTCATCCGGCCTCGTGGGGGCGCCACTTGTTATGGAAATTTGGGTTGGATAAATCTACCCGTGTGTGCTGCGGCCGCTCCCAATTATTATTTATGAGCCCTCAAGAATGAATGAGTCTGACACGTGATGACAGCTTGACATTCAATCAAAGACTGGCCATTTATTTCCTGATACATAGTTTTCATAATAACATATAGAAAGGAGTGGTCAAGGCGGTTAGTTAATTAACATACAATTCAGTTATTGGTTATCTGATATATATGGAATATGTGTGATTAATTCACATATGACTGCTGATTATGCAACTAAAATGAAGTTCTCTGCATCTGGGACAAAGTTGAGACAACTCATCAGCACTTAATACATCTGGAGTTCTTCTGCTTTTTGGGTGGAAAACACCGAACAGTCTGTCTGGCTTATATTAGTTCATGTCAGCCATTTTAAGCAATTGATTATAAAGTAGCTGAGTAGATAGTTATATATTTGCTTTTGTGTAAGTATATGTGATTTAAAGGAATATATATGGTTTAAAGGAGTATACATGCAAGTGAGATCTACATGATATACATATTTCTATCACACATACTTATATATGCATAGTTGAGTAGCTAATATATAATGTAATACAATATATACTTATAAACTTAAGATGTCAATTTCCATAATGGATATATGAGTAAGTATACTGACCTATATATAACACTTTAGTGAAAACATACAGTGGGGAAAAAAGTATTTAGTCTGCCACTTAAAAAGATGAGAGAGGCCTGTAATTGACATCATAGGTAGACAACAATTACGAGAGTCAAAATGAGAAAACAAATCCAGAATATCACCTTGTCTGATTTGGCAAGATTTAATTTGCAAATTATGATGGAAAATAAGTATTTGGTTACCTAAAAAAATGCAAGATTTCTGGCTCTCACCTGTAACTTCTTCTTTAAGAGGCTCCTCTGTCCTCCACTCATTACCTGTAGTAATGGCACGTTTGAACATGTTATCAGTATAAAAGACACCTGTCCACAACCTCAAACAGTAACACTCTGATCTCCACTATGGTGAAGACCAAAGAACTGTCGAAGGATACCAAAAACAAAATTGTAGCCATGCACCAGGCTTTGAAGGCTGACCCTTGGATTGACAACACATTTGTCCTTGCTGCAACCTTGAAGCCAAAAGCCCACAGTGCAGTTTGAATGCTCTTCACAGTGGTGATTACAATAAATAAGTTTTCAACTGTTGAATGCATATTAATGAAAATTAAAATGGAATAAATGAAATTAAAGATAATCAAATCATATGACGTGTTTTGTACATTTTAGTGTTAAGTTTATGCCACATTTGATGTTGAAAATTTTTTCAAAAAGCACCATTAATGCATTGTCTGACCACAAAACCTTATTCCATAATTCATTTTTTCCTATGTAATGTTTTTCAAGAATCTCTAGAGCTTCCACTTCCATTCTCCTAAACAGGCCAGTTGTGTGCAGAGCTCTCTATAGATTTGCAACTACAGTGCACACCAATCTCTACAAATAAAGTTTATCTGTTTCAAAGTTTTCTTAAATTCTTCTTTTTTTGCTCTGATATTGAATTTTGTGAACAGACTTGCCTAACAAGCGACTGGGATGTACAATGTAGATTTTTTTTTCTTAATTTTTTTTAACAGTGCTCACTGTGAAGCAAAAATACTTTGTCAATAATATGTGGACTTTTCAATCCTAGGCAAGTATATTACTTTAACCCCTTCATGACCCTGGGATTTTTCATTTTTCCGTGTTCGTTTTTCACTCCCCTCCTTCCCAGAGCCATAACTTTTTTATTTTTCTGTGAATTTGGCCATGTGAGGGCTTATTTTTTGCGGGACGAGTTGTATTTTTGAACGACATCATTGGTTTTAGCATGTCGTGTACTAGAAAACGGGAAAAAAATTCCAAGTGCGGTGAAATTGCAAAAAAAGTGCAATCCCACACTTGTTTTTTGTTTGGCTTTTTTGCTAGGTTCACTAAATGCTAAAACTGAATTGACATTATGATTCTCCAGGTCAGTACGAGTTCATAGACACCTAATATGACTAGGTTATTTTTTATCTAAGTGGTGAAAAAAAATTCCAAACTTTGCTAAAAAAATAAAAATAAAAATTGCGCCATTTTCCGATACTCGTAGCGTCTCCATTTTTCGTGATCTGGGGTCGGTTGAGGGCTTATTTTTTGCGTGCCGAGATGACGTTTTTAATGATAGTATTTTGGTGCAGATACGTTCTTTTGATCGCCTGTTATTGCATTTTAATGCAATGTCACGGCGACCTAAAAAACATAATTCTGGCGTTTCAAATTTTTTTCTCGCTACGCCGTTTAGCGATCAGGTTAATGCTTTTTTTAGTTGATAGATCGGGCGATTCTGAGTGCGGCGATACCAAATATGTGTAGATTTGATTTTTTTTTTATTGATTTATTTTGATTGGGGCGAAAGGGGGGTGATTTAAACTTTTATATTTTTTTTATTTTTTTCACATTTTTTTTTTACTTTTTTTTTTACTTTTGCCATGCTTCAATAGCCTCCATGGGAGGCTAGAAGCAGGCACAACGCGATCGTGGAGGTGTGCTGTGAGCGCCGACCACAGGGTGGCGCTCACAGCCACCGGTCATCAGTAACCATAGAGGTCTCAAGGACCTCTATGGTTACAATGGAGATGCATCGCCGACCCCCGATCATGTGACGGGGGTCGGCGATGACGTCATTTCCGGCCGCCCGGCCGGATGCGGTAGTTAAATGCCTCTGTCTGCGATTGACAGAGCATTTAACAAGTTAATAGGTGCGGGCAGATCGCGATTCTGCCCGCACCTATTGCGGGCACATGTCAGCTGTTCAAAACAGCTGACATGTCCCAGCTTTGATGCGGGCTCACCGCGGAGCCCTGCATCAAAGTCCGAGGTCAGATAGGGGTTAATACCCTTTGCTCATAAATTTTTATTTTCATATATTCTCTTCAAAGTCACAGCCTGGTAAACATTATTGTTTGAATTTCTCAGAGAAAAAGTCCATTTATTAGTGCAAAAATCTTTAATGTTCCTACTTTATACTTTTTATATAACTTGCAATAACTTGCAAACAAGACCTATTGAACGAAGAAAAGAAAGAATATTTAGAGTTCTATGGCTAAAAAAACACAGATACGAAAACTAGTACTGATAACTTAAAAGCTTTGTGAAGGAAAAAAACAACAATTATAGTCTGAAGTAGTCAGCAAAACCACTAAGCAAATATTACTTCCTACAACTAGAATCCTGCTGTCTTTTAAAATGATTTTTGTAGATGCAAATGTATCTTTCTTCATCTGCACTTAAAAATAGAACAAGTAATTTTCTGTACGTAAGATATGCAATATCCTGAACTACAGGGGGTATAATACTTTTTTTCTGCTAATAGGTCAAACCTTAAACACAGCTTTGCCTAAATTTACAGTGTAGTGTTTATTACATTGGATATGTGTTATTATCTTGTAATGCAAATATAGTGGGAGTGGAGTTTTAATTTGATATATATTTTTAAAGGAGTGAGCGTTATATACAGTGGGTACGGAAAGTATTGAGACCCCTTTAAATTTTTCACTCTTTGTTTCATTGCAGCCATTTGGTAAAATCAAAAAAGTTCATTTTTCCTAATAATGTACACTCTGCACCCCATCTTGACTGAAATAAAGCAGAAATGTAGAAATTTTTGCAAATTTAATTTAAAAAAAACTGAAATATTAAATGGTCATAAGTATTCAGACCCTTTGCTATGACACTCATATTTAAGTCACGTGTTGTCCATTTCCTTGTAATCCTCGAGATGGTTCTACTCCTTCATTGGAGTCCAGCTGTGTTTAATTAAACTGACAGGACTTGATTTGGAAAGGCACACACCTGTCTATATAAGACCTCACTTATCAGAGTGCATGTCAGACCAAATGAGAATCAGGAGGTCAAAGGAACTGGCCAAGGGAAATGTCAGAGACAGAATTGTGGCAATGCACAGATCTGGCCATGGTTACAGCAGAATTTCTGCAGTACTCAAGATTTCTAAGAGTACAGTGGCCTCCATAATCCTTAAATGGAAGGAGTCTGGGACCACCAGAAGTCTTCCTAGACCTTGCTGTCCAGCCAAACTGAGCAAACATGATCGAAGAGCCTTGGTGAGAGAGGTAAAGAAGAACCCCAAGATCACTGTGGCTGAGCTCCAGAGATGCAGTAGGGAGATGGGAGAAAGTTCCACAAAGTCAACTATCACTGCAGCCCTCCACCAGTCGGGCCTTTATGGCAGAGTGGCCCGATGGAAGCCTCTCCTCAGTGCAAAACATATTAAAGCCCGCATAGAGTTTGCTAATAAACCACATGAAGGACTACCAGACTATGAGAAATAATATTCTCTGATGAGATGAAGATAGACCTTTTTGGTGATAATTCTAAGCAGTATGTGTGGAGAAAACCAGGCACTGCTCACCATGGTGGCAGCAGCATTATATGGGAATGTTTTTCAGCTGCAAGGATAGGATGACTGGTTGTCATTGAAGGAAACATGAATGTGGCCAAGTACAGAGATATCCTGGATGAAAACTACTTCCAGAGTGCTCTGGACCACAGATTTGGCCGAAGGTTCATCTTCCAAAAATACAATGACCCTAAGCACACAGCTAAATTAACAAAGGAGCTTCTTCAAAACAACTCTGTGACCATTCTTGACTTGCCCAGCCAGAGCCCTGACCTAAACCCAATTGAGTATCTCTGGAGAGACCTGAAAATGGCTGTCAACTAACATTCACCATCCAACCTGATGGAACTGGAGAGGATCTGCAAGGAAGAATGGCTGAGGATCCCCAAATTCAGGTGTGAAAAACTTTTTGCATCATTCCCAAGAAGACTCATGGCTGTACTAGCTCAAAAGGGTGCTTCTATTCAATACTGAGCAATTTACAATTTTTCTTTTTTAATAAATTTGCAAAATGTACTACATTTATGTTTTTTTTCAGTCAAGATTGGGTGCAGAGTGTACATTAATGAGAAAAAAAATTACCAAATGGCTGCAATGAAACAAAGAGTAAAAAAATGTAAAGGGGTATGAATATTTTCCGTATCCACTGAATAAATGTTGCGCAGCAGTACATATAGTGGTGACCAAAAGTTTTTCATTTTTCTTTTAAAGTGTGAGTGCTTCTGTCTGGTTGTTGTGATGCCATTTTCTTTGAGATTTTAGTAAACCACAGGCAAATGATTGTCAGCTATAAGGATGAGAATTTTTTTACATTGTTTTATCCTTTTATGTTTTAGTATTCAACAATTGCTGGGCCAAATGTTTTGCATATTTTGTCATGAGTAGCTATATTTTTCCTAAAATGTTTTTTTTATTGTGTGTGTTTTTCAGTTAAAACATGGAAAAGACAATGCCAAATTTATCACCAGATGTCAGGAAGCTTAATATTCTGAGAGTGAAGTCAAACAAAAGTCAAGAAGAAGTGTCTATGCTCTCATGGTCAAGTGTCATGTGTCATGTATAATAAAGGAAGAAAAATAAGATTATGGAACAGCTGACAAACCTAGAAGTGGACGACCACAGAAAACGTCCTCCAAAGTTGATCATATTATTAAGAAAAAGTCAGTATCTGATGTCCATAAAAGTGCTGCACAGATTTCGCACGAAATGAATGAAGAATATGGGTCAAAGTTAGTCGCCAAACTGTAGGGCTATGGTTAAGATTTGTAGGGTTGAATGCACGAGTTCCAGTCAAGAAGCCTTTCATCTCTGCAAAGAACCTGAAGGTCCAACTTGAGTTTATCAAAGAACATTACTAATGGAAAGAGACAGATTGGTATAAGATGTTGTGGTCAGATCAATCCAAGTTCAATCTGTTTGCTAGTGATGGCAGGATTATGTATACCGACCAATTGGTAAAACATCATGATTTAAGGAACGAAACACCTACAGTTAAAGATGGTGATTGCAGCTTGGAGCTGCTTTTCTGCAATTGACATTGGCATGCTGCATAGAATTGATGGAAATATGAATGCAACAATGTACAAGTATATACTGGAGAATGTAATGCTGCCACATTGTAAAACCATGGGGTAGAAATTCCAGCAAGACAATGATCCACAGCCAATTTAGTAAAAAATTGGTTAGCAAATAAAATTGTTTGCCTGTTGCAATGGCCAAGCCAATCACCTGATTTACACCCTATAGTGCACCTTTGGGAATGAGTTAGAAAGACAAATTGTGGCCCATACACATAGCAATAAAGTCGAGTTGTTTGCAGATTTGCAAGCGGAATGGAGCGAGGATGTCTTGAATACCCTATTGGCATCAATGCCCCTCCGGTGTGGTGCAGTAATTAAAGCAAGAGGTTATGCTACAAAATACTAAGTTATGGCATTGTACACAGTGAATTTTTCTCTATGTTGCAATTAATAAATAGTGTATGCAAAACTATAGGCAGTCAGTTTTCTTTTATTAAACGATGATTCCTATATTCTAATGCATTTTGTTTAAAATCACACTTTAAAAATAATGCAATGCAATTACTGTATATATATATGTATATATATATGTATATATATATATATATATATATATATATATATATATATATTACAGAGTACAGACCAAAAGTTTAGACACACCTTCTCATTTAAAGATTTTTCTGTATTTTCATGACTATGAAAATTGTACATTCACACTGAAGGCATCAAAACTATGAATTAACACATATGGTTACATTATATACAGGAGATCTCTATATCCAGTAGTATACTGTAAGCATACAATTAATACAGTGACTCACCAATGACAATATACACAGAAGCTCTGTATATAGTGTATAGTCTGCATGTAATACAGTGTTCACCAGTGGCATTATACACAGGAGCTCTGACTATAGTGTACAGGTATTACAGTGATTATGAGTTACATGGTACACAAGAGCCCTGTATATAGAATATAGTGTATAGCTTAAGTGTCCAGGTAACATGCTGACTTACCAATGGCATCTCTATTTGAAGTCTTTCATCTTACTTTTGTTCTTTATCTTGCTCAGACCATCCTTTCATCCAAAATTGATCAGGAGTGCTGCACTCTGGATGCAAAGCTGGTGCTCTGAAGGAAAATGAAGTAATACTGTAGAACAATGACCTTCGGCACTCAATAAATCACAATGCAATTCTATTTCAAAATAATTTTCAATTTAATTCACAGCTGACATAATAGAATATACAGACATAGTCCAAGAGATATGATTAACGTCATCATAAGAGATCCACAAAAAATATAACATATTATATCTTATCATAGGGGGAAAAAATGAATCACCATATAGTGTTTCTGCACAGCTGTACACTCTTGCTTAGGTGAGCTAACCGCAAGAAAAAGGAAAAAAAAGGAAAAAGCCAAAACATTTTCTTTACAATGATGTCACAGAAGAGAGAGAAGAGGGCGTGAAAAGAAGAAGAAAGAATATTGAGATGAGGTACAGAAAAAGAAAAGAGAGAGAAAAAAAAAGGAAATGATCCGGATATGATTTCACTTGAAATACCAGCAGCCATCACAGTGTGGAGACACGAAATCAGGAAAAGTGGAAGTTAATAAATAAGATTCAAGATGATTAATATTATTTATTTAATAATATGTACCGTATATACTCGAGTATAAGCCGACCCGAGTATAAGCTGACCCCCCTAATTTTGCCACAAAAAACTGGGAAAACTTAATGACTCAAGTACAAGCCTAGGGTAGGAAATGCAGCAGCTACCAGTAAATGTTAAAAGTAAAAATAGATAGCAATAAAAGTAAAATTAATTGAGACATCAGTAGGTTAAGTGTTTTTGAATATCCATATTGAATCAGGAACCCCATATAATGCTCCAGAAAGTTTATGATGGGCCCCATAAGATGCTCCATATTAAAATATGCCCCATATAATCCTGCATAAAGGTTAATAATGGCCCCATAAAATGCTCCATAGACACATTTGCCCAATATAATGCTGCACAAATGTTGATTATGGCCCCATAAGATGCTCCATAAAGATATTTGCCCCATATAGTGCTACACAAACGTTGATCATGGCCCCATACAGACACTTGCCCCCATACAGACACTTGCCCCATATAGTGCTACACAAACGTTATGGCCCCATACAGAGCTGCACAAACGTTATGGCTCCATACAGTGCTGCACAAACGTTATAGCCCCATATAATGCTGCACAAACGTTATGGCCCCATAGATGCTCCATACAGACACTTGCCCCATTTGCTGTTGCTGCGATAAAAAAATAAAAAAATCACATACTCACCTCTCCGTCGCTCAGTTCCCCGGCACTTTCAATATTCACCTGTTCCTCGTTCCGGCACCACTCCATCTTCAGCGTCTCCTGCACTGACGTTCAGGCACAGGGTGCGCACTAACCACGTAACCGCGCCCTCTGACCTGAGCGTCACAGCTGAAGATGGAGCGGCACCGGAACGAGGAGCAGGTGAATGTCGCGCAGCGCTCCCCTCCCCGTTATACTCATCAGCTCCTGGTGCGGTCCCTGAACGTCTGTTCCCTAGCGCCGGCAGCTTCTTCCTTTACTGAGCTGTTACCGTTACTGCTCATTACAGTAATGAATATGCTGTCAGCTGTCAGCACTGGGGAAAAGAGGTGCAGGGACCGCACCAGGAGTAGGTGAGTATACACCCTCAACCTACTGTCTCCTTCCCCATAATCCTGTAGAATGTAATCCCGCAAGGACAGAGTCCTCGCCCCTGTGTATCAGTCTGTCATTGTTAGTTTGTTTACTGTAAGTGATATCTGTAACTTGTATGTAACCCCTTCACATGTACAACACCATGGAATCAATGGTGCTATATAAATAAATAAATAATAATAATAATAATACTAGCGCATGGCCATGTGGCCATGCAAACCTTTTATAGAGAAAGATCTCCAGGATCTTCCTAGTGGTCCAATAGGAACTGCTTCAGGACCTGAGCATGTGACTCCCGACCCCAATGAGAGGTCGTCCCTTTGGCATGCTCAGTAGAGGAAAAGCAGGACTTAGTTCCAGGAGCATCTGCTCGCCAGTGAACAGTGCTGGTTACAATGGCTGAGCCTGGAAGATCAGCAGTAGCCAAGCGCACAGTATCTGACTGAACCAGATGCTGGGACCGACGTCTCTGCTGAGCAGGCTCCACTGTGGCTGAAGAAGAATGGGAGGCCAAAGCGGAGGTGGCTTGAGATTCCCCTTGTGCAGGGACAGGAACTCGACACCTAACATTACCCCCCTCCTTGGGCCTCACTACGTTCGAAGGCAGCTATGAGTTGCGGAGCACGAATGTGCTCAACAGGCTCCCAGAACCTGTCCTCTAGGCCACAGTCCTTCCAATCCACCAAATAAAATTTTTTGCCACGTACCACCTTACACCCCAAGATAGTATTCACTTCAAAATCATCCGTAGATGAACTCGATGTCCCAGTAGATGACTCAGAAAACGGACATTTGAAAGGGCTTAAGAAGAGACACATGAAAGGTGTCAGTGATACCTAGGCGTGGAGGAAGGGCCAGACGGTAGACGACAGGGTTAACCTGTTCCAGGACCTTACAGGGACCCAAGTTGCAAGCTGCAAACTTAGTGGACTCAACTCGCAGCCTGATGTTACGGGTGGAGAGCCACACTAAGTTGCCAGTAGCAAAGGTCGGACCGGGACGACGATGTGCATCATTGGAGGATCTCATTCTCCCCTTGGAAGTCCGGATGGCATCCTGAGTGTGGTCCTAAATGTCACATGCCTCCACAGCCCAGTCTGCAACCCTGGAATCGGCGGAAGACATGGGCATAGGCACAGGAACCCGCGGATGCTGGCCGTAGATAAGGAGGTATGGGGTCTGTCCAGTGGAGTCAGCTACAGTGTTGTTTAGTGCAAACGCCACCCATGGTAGCAAGGATGCCCAGTCATCCTGCCTAGCAGAAACAAAATGTTGCAGATATGTGACCAAGGTCAGGTTGGCCCTCTCTACCAACCCATTTGTCTCAGGATGGTATGCTGCAGAGAGATTCAGCTCAATGCTGAGTAGACGACAGAGCTCTCTCCAGAATCAAGACACAAACTGGGGACCCCGGTCACTGACAATTTTGTCCAGCATACCATATAGTCGAAAAATGTGTTTAATAAACAACGCTGCCAAGGCCCGTGCAGAAGGTATGCGTAGAAGAGGCACCAAGTGCACCATTTTAGAAAAATGGTCGGTGATTAACCAAATGATGGTGCAGCCACGGGGCTTGGGTAAGCCCACCACAAAGTCCATCTCAACCATCTTCCAGGGCCTGTCTGCCACTGACAGGGGGTAAAGTAAACCAGCTGGCCGTTGTCGAGAAGGCTTATTCTTGGTGCAGGAGACACATGCCCGAATATAGTCTCCAATGTCACGGGCCATATGCGGCCACCAGTACGTCCTCGCCAGAAGCTTAGATGTCCTTTTGGTCCCAAAGTGTCCACCCACCCTAGACGAGTGAGCCCAAGAGAGAACCTCCGGTTGCAAGTTCGATGGCACAAATGTCTTGCCCGGGGACACAGACTCTAGCGAAACCTGAGCCATGGTCCTCAGACTCTAAGAAGGGACAATAAACCGAGGTTCCTCCACCTCTGCTGATGACACTACGGAGTGGGAGAGAGCATCGGCACGAATGTTCTTCTCCCCGGAAAGAAAATGGAGAGAGAAATGGAAGCGGGAGAAGAACAGAAAAGGGACCATCTTGCCTGGCAAGAATTTAGCCGCTGGGCAGTCTGTATATAGACCAAATTCTTGTGGTCGGTGTAAACTTGGAAGGGAAAGCGAGCCCCCTTCAGGAGGTGTCTCCACTCAGAGAAAGCCAACTTCATGGCTAGCAACTCCCTGTCCCCAATGTAATAATTCCTCTCCGCTGGTGTAAAGGTCTTGGAGAAGAAGAAGCAAGGATGCTTCCGACCTTGAGCATCCTTCAGGTAGAGGACTGCTCCAGCACCGACGGAAGAGGCATCCACCTCCATAATAAAAAGTTTATCAACATCAGGGCGATGTAACATGGGACCACTAGCGAAGTGTGACTTAATTGAGAGATGGCTCTGGCAACCTCCTCCGACCACAATTTGGGATTTGCTCCCTTTTTGGTGAGGGCAACCAAGGGAGCTACCAAAGTTGAGAAGTGGGGAATGAACTGGCGATAATAATTAATGAACACCATAAAGTGCTGCACTGCTTTGAGAGAATGTGGTTCCTGCCATCACAGCCTATAGGTTGGCAGGATCCATAGCCAATCACTGAGCGGAGATGATATAGCCAAGGAAAGGCAAGGACTCCTGCTTAAACACACACTTTTCCAACTTGGCGTAGAGGGAGTTTGCCCATAGGAGGTCAAAGACTTTGCAAACATCTCTCCGGAGGGAGTCTATATCTGGAGAGTAGATGAGAATATCATCCAGATAGACTAAGACCGAGGTGGAGAGCATATCCTGGAAGATATCATTCACAAAGTCTTGGAAAACAGTAGGGGCATTACAGAGCCCAAAGGGCATCACCAAGTATTCATAGTGCCCCTCCCTGGTGTTAAATGCCGTCTTCCATTCATCCCCCTCACAGATGCGAATCAGTTTGTAAGCACCATCGCTCCCCACAACCTGTCGAATAGCTCTGATATCAGAGGCAGAGGGTATTTATTCTTAACGGTGATGACATTAACATGACATAACGGTGATGGCATTCAGCGTCTCCCACTCACACACCACTTCCTCACCTCACCCACTATCTGTCGGAGTCCGACAAGGTTCAGTCCTAGGGCCCCTGCTCTTCTCCATTTACACCTTTTGCCTGGGACAGCTCATAGAATCTCATGGCTTTCAGTATCACCTCTATGCTGATGACACACAGATCTACATCTCTGGACCAGATATCACCTCCCTACTATCCAGAATCCCTCAATGTCTGTCCACTATTTCATCCTTCTCCGCTAGATTTCTGAAACTTAACATGGACAAAACAGAATTCATCATCTTTCACCCATCTCACGCGACCCCCCCAACGAACCTATCCATTACAGTAAATGGCTGCCCACTCTCCCCAGTCCCACAAGCTCGCTGCCTCGGGGTAATCCTTGACGCTGATATCTCCTTCAAACCACATATCCAAGCCCTTTCCACTTCCTGCCGAATTCAACTCAAAAATATTTCACGAATCCATACATTCCTCAACCAAGAATCTACAAAAACCCTAGTACATGCCCTCATCATCTCTCGCCTTGACTACTGCAACCTCCTGCTCTGTGGCCTCCCCTCTAACACTCTCGCACCCCTCCAATCTATTCTAAACTCTGCTGCCCGACTAATCCACCTGTCCCCCCGCTATTCCCTGGCCTCTCCTCTCTGTCAATCCCTTCACTGGCTCTCCATTGCCCAGAGACTCCAGTACAAAACCCTAACCATGATGTACAAAGCCATCCACAACCTGTCTCCTCCATACATCTGTGACCTCGTCTCCGGTACTTACCTACAAGCAACCTCCGATCCTCACAAGATCTCCTTCTCTACTCCCCTCTAATCTCCTCCTCCCTCAATCGTATACAAGATTTCTCTCGCGTATTACCCCTACTCTGGAACCCTCTACCACAACACATCAGACTCTCGCCTACCATCGAAACCTTCAAAAAGAGCCTGAAGACCCACCTCTTCCGACAAGCCTACAAAATGCAGTAACCATCGATCGACCAAACCACTGTATGACCAGCTCTATCCTCACCTACTGTATTCTCACCCTTCCCTTGTAGATTGTGAGCCTTCGTGGGCAGGGTCCTATGTCCTCCTGTACCAGTTATGACTTGTATTGTTTAAGATTATTGTACTTGTTTTTATTATGTATACCCCTCCTCACATGTTAAGCGCCATGGAATAAATGGCGCTATAACAATAAATAATAATAATAATAATAATAATAATAATAATGAAGACCCCTGTAATCAATGCATGGACATAGTTCTCTGTTCTTCTTCTGCACAAAGAAGAATCCTGCCCCTGCAGGTGAAACTGACTTCCTAATAAATCCTCTTGCCAGATTCTCCTAGATGTATTGGGACATCGCCTCCATCTCTGTGAGAGACAGGGGATAGATTCCACCCTGGGGAGGCTCTGTACCAGGCAAGAGGTCAATAGGACAGTCATAGGGGCAATAGGGCGGAAGGGTCTCCGCAGCCCTCTTGGAGAATATGTCCGCATATGGCCAGTAGTGCTTGAGGAGAGGGGTAAGATCTGCGGGTACTTCAGTAGTAGCAACTTGAATGCACTCCCTCTGACATCTGCCCTCACAAGATTCACTCCATGCCAAAATTCTCCCTGAGGACCACTCTGTATGATGGGAGTGATAACGTAACCAAGGTATCACTAGCAGGATCTCGTCTATTCCCTCGGGGATGACAAGGAGGGAAATAATCTCCTGATGGGATGGAGACATAGATAATGTAAATGGGATGGTCTGGTGTGTTATTTGTGAGGGCATTGTCGACCCATTCACCACTCGTACAGTCACCGGCTTGGAGAGCATCACCACGGGTATTGCATGGCATTGGGCAAAGGCTGAGGACATAAAATTCCTCTCGCCCCAGAATCCACACAAAGCTCAACTGTAAGAGTGGAAGGGCCAAAGGTGATTGTCCCCTTAAGGGACAGTTTGGAGGAAAACGCTGCTGTGTCTTGTAAACCTCCTCCTACGGTTACTAGACGCGGTCGTTTCCCGACCGCTGGGGACATTTCTTGGCATAATGTTCTATCTGCTGGCAGACATTACAGACCACGGGTATTCGAGCGCCCTGGGACTTAGGTTTTGCTCGAGATACCTCTGTGGCCTCATGGGACTCGAACGCCTGAACAGGAGATTCCAGAGGAGTGGCGAAGGTAGGAGCCAACTGGAACCTCTGCCTACACTGGGTTCGCTCCAACATTCATTTGTTAAAACGAAGGTTGAATTAGTTAAGCTCCTTCAGTGTGGCAGGAATCTCTCTGGTGGCAAAGGCGTCCTTAACATGGTCAGCCAGTCCCTTTCAAAAGACTGGGATAAGGACTTTATCCAGCCACTCCTGCTCAGATGCTAAAGTCCGGAAGTGGACGGCGAATTGACTGACCATGGACGAGCCCTGTGTCAATGCCAGCAGTTTGAGCATCGTATCATGGGTGACACGAGGTCCCTCTGTTTCAGAGAGTCCAAGAAGCGAGGAGCACTCTACACCACATAATCATCACGCTCCCACAGCGGCGTTGCCCACTCCAACGCCCTGCCCGACAGAAGGGATAAAATAAATCCCACTTTAGCCCGTTCCGTAGGAAAACGTGCAGCCTGGAGCTCTAGCTGTATAGCACACTGACTCACGAACCCCAGACACAGCTTACTGTCACCAGCAAACTGGTCTGGTAATGGAAGGCGAGATAAAGTCAGAGCAGGGGTGGCAGTGGACAAACTGGCTGCAGCCATGCTATTAGCCTGAACAGCGATTGCGGTGACCACCACAGCCGAGATTGTGCATTCAAGAGCCGCCAACCTTCCCTCCAGCTGTTGGATGTACCGTTGTAGACGCTGATCGTCCGCTATTGCTAGCTTGACCCTGGCGTTAGTGTACTGTTAGGGCTGGCGGAACGCAATGAGTAAATATGGTGATACTATAGGTGCGATCGCATCCCAGGGTCCACCGTGCAGGAGTGGAATCTGCTGCAGATAAATGGTGGTACTGTATGGCGGTACTACGCCTGAATAGACACAGGTTCTGTCACCCGGTCTGTATAGGAGCAAACTCTGTTGCTTCACAGAGTTGCCGGGATTAAAGATAATGCTGTGCTCTTTTAACCTCACAGAGGATCACAGCTCTCTAACAGAGCAGGTAGCATACAGTGGTCATACAGTCAGCAACAGCACACAAACAACTCCTCTCCAGAGGTGCCGGAATTCTAGTGCCTATACGACAGCCCTAAATTCACACACACAAACTCAAGCTAAGCTCATACACAAGAACATAAGTTGATACTATCCCATGGCTGTGCGGCCATGCAAACCTTTTATAGAGAAAGCTCTCCAGGACCTTCCTAGTGGTCCAATAGGAACTGCTTCAGGACCTTACATGTGACCCCCGACCTCCAATGAGAGGTCGTCCCATGGGAATGCTCAGTGGAGGAAAAGCAGGAGCGTCTGCTCTCCGCTGAACAGTGCTGGTTACAATGGCTGAGCCTGGAAGATCAGCAATAACCAAGCGCACAGTATCTGACTGAGCCAGACACTGGGACCGATGTCTCTGCTGAGCAGTCTCCACTGCAGCTGAAGAAGAATGGGAGACCACAGCGGAGGTGGCTCGAGATTCCCTCAGTGCAGTGGCAGGAACTCGACACCTAAAAATGTATAGTTTTTGAACCAGAGTGGTCCCAGGCTGCAGAGCAAGGTAAGGCAGGATTGACCAGGGAGAAACACAGCGTGACCATGGTAAGGAATAAAGTAGGGAAAATACATAGTGGTGATCAAGACAAATGGAAGAAGGTTACACTGTGTGATTACATGTAAGACGAATACGTCAGCGTGCTTCCAGTGTTATGGTGCTGTGTGATGGAAGCAGTGCCAGGACTCTGAGATTTAATACACCTTCCTGCATGGCATCACATCCTGTGAACTCGTGATGAAGTACTCTTTTATGGAGGAAGCAGAAAAGCAGGATGCCGACGGCGCGTGTGCAGTGGAGCGTCGTGTGCCGAGTCAAGGAGACAAGAGAGAGAGTTTGTAGAGTGCGCATGCACCGCTAGGGTAATAGAGGATAATGCTAAATTGGAGGTGGTGCAGGGTAGAGACGGACCAAAGGGGTATAGTGGTAACCAAATGAGGGGAAGTAAAGATAATCGGAAAAAGGGGAGAAGGGGAAAAGGAGGCGAAAAAAATAAATAAAGGGAAGAAGAAGAATAAAGGCCAAAATGAAAATGAGATAAGAACACGGGTCAAAGTTAATACTGGGACTGCTAAGTACCTAGAACAAGGGGAGTAAAAAAGAAGAAATAAAGAAAAATAAAGACAAACAGATGGGAGTGTCACCCAGTTGGGAAATGGTATCCATGGACTATATTGAAGTCATTAGGGGATCTAAAAAAGATCGAAAGAACAAGGTTAGTACCATATAATGTACCTTCATTATAAAGATGTACAATACACTTAAAACAAATGATAAAATCATACATTATGATGATAGAAGCAAAAAGGACTTGATTAATAATGGAGGGGCTCATATTCTCTATTCATCCCCCATGGGTGAAGAGTCTGAAGAGTAAAGATCCAAAATGCCTTCCTTTATTTCAATTTATGTATTCTATCCCCCAACATCTGTATGGGACAATGTTTTCCAAGACCTGAATCTTAAGTAATAAAATACGAAGGGACCGGTAACATGGTACACTTGCATCAAATCATCTATTCATGTTGGGATATGCGTTCTGGGATATGTTGGGTGGTCTCACCCACATATCCAAGACTGCATGGACCTTTGATTACATGGACAACATACGTGAAGTCGCATATAAACAACCCCCTAATAGGGAAATATTTACTAGATCTGGGGTAGAAAAATGTATCATCTTTAATGACATTGGAGCACTGGTGACAATTTAAACAGGGGAATGTTTCCCATTTTGGGGTCACCAGTGTTAGCTGGCGCTGTGCCTGTCTATTGGAATTAATGTCTGCCTTCACTATTATGTTCCTGATATTCGGTGATGTCTTGTAACTGATTAAAGGGGTAATGCTAAATTCTTGAATAGTTGGGTAGGCCTTACCCAGAAATGGCCAATGTTCCAAAATACATTTTTTTAATAGGTTCATATATGGGTGGTACGTAGTGGTAAAAGATAGCCTTCAATTTTTTTTAGTTTGAGGTGGGGTAGGTTGTACTATTGTCTCTAATATTTTTTGTGGGTACCCTGATGGGTAAATTTATTGTGTATTTTCAAAATGCATTGCTCTCTCACAGTCGGATCGTAATAATATGGTTGACTTGGTGGATTTGTAACCTCGGTAGTGACTTCTTAATGTGGGAAGGGTGGCAACCGGAAAAATGTAACAAAGTGTTTCTATTGGTGGGTTTAGTGTACAAGTCGATGTCCAAGTGGCTACCTTCCTTCAGTGAGATCAGGGTACCCAGAAACTTAATCTTGTGTTGATCCTTATGCATTTTGAATATCATATTGGGAATTCAAGAATTGATTTCTTGGAAAAATTTTGTGAGGGAAACTTTATCACCATTCCATGTCATGAATACATCATCTATAAATCTTTTCCAATGTACAGAGTGTTTTTGGAAAAGTTTATGGGTGTATAGGTACCTTTCTTCAAATAATGCCCTAAAGATATTAGCATACAGGTGTGCCACATTTCACCCCATAGCCGTGACTACTTTCTGAATAAAAAACTGATTTGAAAAAAGAAAAAAGTTTTTTGTAAGGATCAAATTCAGTGATGTCATGCAAAATTCTTTCTGAGGTTGTGTAAAGTTGGTGTATGTGTCAAGGAAAAGGTGTACTGCTTCTATGCCCCTCTTCTGATCTACATTTGTACACAAGCTATTCATGTACATTGTGACCAAAATATAGTTTCTAGGTATTGTGTCTAATGTATGTAAGGCTGTCAGAAAATCTGAAGTATCTTTTATAAAGGAAGTTAAATGTATCAGGAGAGAATTTTCTCCAGTGTCATAGCTAAAGGGGAAAGTATGGAATTAGTCAATGCTACAATCCTGGTGGTCACATCAGATGTTTATGAACCTTCGGTAACCCATAGAAGACCAGATTGGTGGGGTGTGCGTTGATCAAGAATTGATTAAGAATTCACTTCATCACTTCTTACAGCCAGAACTTGTCTCTGCAGAAAATAACACACAGTTATCAATAGCTTAACGCTTCTAGAGCACATTTTCACTAACACCCTGACTTACACTACCATTCAAAAGTTTAGGGTCACTCAGACAATTTTGTGGTTTCCATAAAAACCCATACTTTTATTAATCAAATGAGTTCCCAAATGAATTTAAATTCTAGTCCAGACATTGACAAGGTTAGAAAAAAAGATTTTTATTTGAAATAATAATTTCCTCCTTCAAACTTTGCTTTCGTCAAAGAATGCTTCCTTTGCAGCATTTACAGCATTGCAGACCTTTGGCATTCTAGCAGTTAATTTGCTAAGGTAATCTGGAGAAATGTCACCCCATGCTTCCAGACGCCCCACCCACAATTTGGTTTGGTTTGATGGGCACTTTTTGCGTACCATACGGTCAAGCTGCTCCCACAACAGCTCAATGGGGTTTAGATCTGATGACTGCGCTGGCCACTCCATTACAGATAGAATACAGCTGCCTGCTTCTTCCCTAAATAGTTCTTGCATAATTTGAAGGTATGCTTTGGGTCATTGTCCTGTTATAGAATGAAATTGGCTCCAATCAAGTGCTGTCCACAGGGTATGGCATAGCATTGCAAAATGGAGTGATAGCCTTCCTTATTCAATTCAATACCTTATTCAAACCGGACATTTCCTTAGGATTATAAAATGGCTTGACACAGTTCCACCTAATAGTACTCTTGTCACACTTGATGTTAATAGCCTCTACACGTCATTCCAACACACTAAGGGCATTGAGGCTACAAAACACCTACTATGCCAGTCCTCAATATCAGAAGACGCCATCCAATTCTGCTTGGACCTACTCACCTTAGTGCTCTACGAGAACTACTTCTTGTTTGAGGATACCTTCTACATCCAGAAGTGCTGTACAGCAATGGGTTCGAATGTTGCACCAGCTTATGCTAACGCGTTTATGAACCATTTCGAGATAACCCATGTATTCACTAACGACCTTTTCTTACAGCATGTTCTGTGTTATCACCGATACATTGATGACATTTTCCTTATTGGGCAGGTACCTCTGACACACTATTATCTTTCCACTCTCACTTAAATTCCATACTCCCTGAGCTCCAGTTTACCATTCATTACAACACCGGTTCAGTACCTTTTCTGGACACCAAGGTCCTTAAGGATAACAATGGAGGCCTTTCCACAGACGTTTATTGCAAACCTACGAACTGTAATAGTCTCCTGCACTATACTATCTGTCATCAACGTTCATTGAAAAATAGCCTGCCACGTTCCCAGTTCAACAGGGTAGCCCGCATTGTCTCTGAACCCGGGACACTGAATGACAGATTAGGCATCATGACCCACAAATTCCAGGCAAGATGCTATCCTTCAAAACTTCTCACTGAGGAGAAAGCATGTACCCTTTCACCTCCATCTCCTCGGCCCCCGAGCAACACACGAGAAAGGATTCCATTCGTACACGTATTTCACCCGCTGGTACCTAAATCCATTCCATCATCAGGAGGCATTGGCCTCTTTTAGCCAAAGCATATCCCACTATTCCTCCTTTTAAGGAACCAGCTCTGATGTGCAACAAAAGACCCCCTAACATTAGGGATAAGCTCGTAAGGTCTGATATTGGCAGCAAGCAGCCCACCATTACAAAGAAATTGCTGGGTACCCGACGTAATGGCACCTTTCCGTGTCTAAATTGTTAAATGAAAAACCACAAGTACTCCAGTCACCAAATACCAAATAAAAACACTGATATAAAAAATACTAATATATAAACTATATATATTAACCAGTGACTAGTGTCCTGGGGAGAGGGGAGTGTAGGAAACACCAACGTACCAGACGAAGGCAACCACAACCGATAAGGAGTAATCCAAGAAGAATCACCAGACAGGGATAAGATACAAAGAATTTCTTTATTATATCAGATTGGCAATCATTAACAATAGTAAAAAATCAAAAAAATGTGCGCACAAGGGACAATATAATTAATAAATAATATATAAAATCAATACAGAATGGTACAGGCTGACCCAAAGGATATAAAAAAGATATAGAAACAGGTACATACACCCCCAGACAATTTATAGGTAACTAAAATCATATGGCCAGAGAATTACATGTTCATATCATGGATATTAAAAAATTGTGCAAAGTATAGCATAGAGTCCTTGACAAATAAGCCAAAAATGTGCGTGCAATGCTGCAGTGTAAAGTGCTGAACAGAAGGGTATTTAAAATTAATGTGACATTTAATAAAATGTCATGAAATATCTAGTGCAAAAAAAAGTGCAGTGTGCAATATAGTGCAAGGAGCATCAAGGTTATGATTGGCACAAAATTTGCATAACCTAGCAATATAGGATAAATAGCATTGTATGGTAATTTGAAATGTGCAAAAAACGCAAGATATGGACATACGTAAATGGCTAAACGTTTGTATAATTATAAGATCCTGACACTGTCCTTAAGGCAGGAAACAGCTGCCACTGCTCGGCCGCAGCACAAACCAAGTGCTGGTATAGAAGCCTATAATAAGGGGGGGGATTTGTATGTTATACTAAATTTACCTGTAACAATGGGTCAGCCAGGTCCCAGAGAGGCGCACCCCGACGCGCGTTTCGGATCTCAGTCCTTCGTCAGGGGGTGGCCACTGTATCGAATATGGGGGCTTTTATATAAAACACTCACCCGAGCGCTGCGGCCCGGATGTAGGCGGCGCATGCGCAGTTGCGTAGTTTGGGAACTTCCGCCGCCCGCGTCATGCCGCCGGACGTACGGGGTCAGAGTACCCGACGTCTCCCAGCAACAAGGACGCTAAGGCCGCGGAGCTCCGTCGCAGCAACCAGGCATGCGCACCACCAGGAACCGAGTCTCAGGTAAGTATGCGAAGCTTAACCCTATCAGTGCTACAGAATCGCTATCTCTTGATGAATGTTTGTATGTGAAGAGACCTCTCTTGCGTAACCCATTTATTTATGGCAGATACCCTCATGTAAAGAAAAAAAGGAAAAAAATAATAAAAATTAAAAAAAATTAAAAAAAAAATAAAAAAATGATAGTAGGGGAAGTGACCAATGTGTACCTAACAACTGAGGTGAATATATATATGATAATACATTCATATATGTGAATATAGGGCGCATGAAGAAAGGAAAGAGAGGAGGAAACCCCCCATATATACAGTTAGGTCCATATATATTTGGACAGAGACAACATTTTTCTAATTTTATTTATAGACATTACCACAATGAATTTTAAACAAAACAATTCAGATGCAGTTGAAGTTCAGACTTTCAGCTTTCATTTATGGGTATCCACATTAAATTTGGATGAAGGGTTTAGGAGTTTCAGCTCCTTAACATGTGCCACCCTGTTTTTAAAGGGACCAAAAGTAATTGGACAGATTCAATAATTTTAAATAAAATGTTCATTTTTAGTACTTGGTTGAAAACCCTTTGCTGGCAATGACTGCCTGAAGTCTTGAACTCATGGACATCACCAGACGCCGTGTTTCCTCCTTTTTGATGCTCTGCCAGGCCTTCACTGCAGTGGTTTTCAGTTGCTGTTTGTTTTGGGGCCTTTCTGTCTGAAGTTTAGTCTTTAACAAGTGAAATGCATGCTCAATTGGGTTGAGAGCAGGTGACTGACTTGGCCATTCAAGAATATTCCACTTCTTTGCTTTAATAAACTCCTGGGTTGCTTTGGCTTTATGTTTTGGGTCATTGTCCTTCTGTAGTATGAAACGACGACCAATCAGTTTGGCTGCATTTGGCTGGATCTGAGCACACAGTATGGCTCTGAATACCTCAGAATTCATTCGGCTGCTTCTGTCCTGTGTCACATCATCAATAAACACTACTGACCCAGTGCCACTGGCAGCCATGCATGTCCAAGCCATCACACTGCCTTCGCCGTGTTTTACAGATGATGTGGTATGCTTTGGATCATGAGTTGTACCACGCCTTCGCCATACTTTTCTCTTTCCATCATTCTGGTAGAGGTTGATCTTGGTTTCATCTGTCCAATGAAAGTTCTTCCAGAACTTTGCTGACTTTATTAGATGTTTTTTAGCATAGTCCAATCTAGCCTTTTTATTCTTGAATCTTGTGAGTGGCTTGCATCGTGCAGTGAACCCTCTGTATTTACTTTCATGCAGTCTCTCTTTATAGTAGATTAGAATATTGATACGCCGACCTCCTGGAGAGTGTTGTTCACTTGGTTGGCTGTTGTGAAGGGGTTTCTCTTGACCATGGAGATTATTCTGCGATCATCCACCACTGTTGTCTCCCGTGGGCACCCAGGTCTTTTTGCATTGATGAGTTCACCAGTGCTTTCTTTCTTTCTCAGGATGTACCAAATTGTAGATTTTGCCACTCCTAATATTGTAGCAATTTCTCGGATGGGTTTTTTCTGTTTTCGCAGCTTAAGGATGGCTTGTTTCACCTGCATGGAGAGCTCCTTTGACCGCATGTTTACTTCACAGCAAAATCTTCCAAATGCAACACCACACCTCAAATCAACTCCAGGCCTTTTATCTGCTTAATTGAGAATGACATAACGAAGGGATTGCCCACACCATTCCATGAAATAGCTTTGGATTCAATTGTCCAATAACTTTCGGTCCCTTTAAAAACATTGTGGCGCATGTTAAGGAGCTGAAACTCCTAAACCCTTCATCCAATTTTAATGTGGATACCCTCAAATGAAAGCTGAAAGTCTGAACTTCAACTGCATCTGAATTGTTTTGTTTAAAATTCATTGTGGTAATGTCTATAACCAAAATTAGAAAAATGTTTTCTCTGTCCAAATATATATGGACCTAACTGTAGGTAAAATGTGCAGTCACATCGCTGTTCAGACTAAAAATAGAGATGAACTAGGGATGAACAATATATGCATATTGACTGCAGTACATGTGTTTGTATAAATGGATTCATATATATATATATATATATATATATATATATATAAACAACATATAAGGGAGGAACCCTCCATATATATGGGATGTACTAATAGCCAAAAAAAGGGAACAACCGATATTATAACAGATAGAATATAATGATATATGAATATTTCATGTACAGAAAATGGGGCAACCAACAGTATGCTGATGTAATCTAACAATATATCGAACACCCCTAATAAAATGTACAATTCATATATTATTTGATTAAACATTTGTATATATATATAAAGAACAATTAACATGTACACTATTTTATACAAAATAAACAGGTTTGGTCCAAGGAAGATCCCAAATCATCCGCCACAGCAACTACATCCCGACATCCAACACTGGAATGCCAACATGGGAGTCGTGGGAGGCAAACATACATGGTAAGTAGACACTGTAAAAATAAGGGTAATAGTTAATATATAAAAACGGCATAAGATCAACAGTAGCCGATTAGTTAACTAAAATCTGAACATACATACGTTCTTACATATATACTGGTGATATCCTACTAAGAACAATAATCTATATAAAAGGATAATAGTTCTCATAATAAAATTCCTAAAAGGGGGACAATATTTAAAAATGTGTTTAAAAAAGATTAAAAAAGGAAGGAACGAAGGTTTTTACAAAAATGGAGCAAAGCTCAAGTTCTCATTTAGACCCTTGGGTGCCACTGTATCAAGGGTCCAGATCCACTTGGTCTCCAACCTAGCAAGGGGCATTCCAATCTCACCACCTCGCTCACTCAAAGTGATGGTGTCAATCCCTATAAATTTTAGACCAGATGGATCACAGTTGTGGTGACTTTTAAAATGTTTCGGGATTGTTTTGAGTTCTGATATATCTGCCACATCTTGTGCAGCCTGTATTCCGCGCACATGTTCTCTAACCCTCACCTTAAATTGCCTGGTTGTCATACCCACATAAATTAGTGGGCATGGGCATACTGCATAGTAGATTACTGCCTTTGATGCACACGTTATAGCATGTTTGATTTTAAATGTGCTGGTCCCACTTGAGTTTGTAAATGTTGTTGCTCTCATTACATTTGGACAGGCCACACATTTACCACATTCTTTACAACCAGATGGACGTCTGCCACCGTCCAAAAAGGAAGGGACTATAGGCTCAAATTTATAGTGGCTCTTAATCAGATAGTGGTGATATGGCCTAAACGACTATATGAGTGTGAAGTATTTCGCCAGTTAGGGGATAAAGTATGTTACCAGAAAATGACTTTTAACCCATTGAATAAATTCCAAGGGGAACTTGAGAAAATTCTGAAAATGGCCCTTGAGTGTAATGTAATTAATAAGGAACTATTTACGGCTCTACATGTGCCTGAACCCGCGATACCTACCCTATATATGTTGCCTAAGGTCCACAAAAACCAAACCAACCCGCCTGGGAGACCTATCATCTCGGGCTGTGGCAACTATTTGGAAAAAATTAACAAGTTCATAGATTTTAAACTTCAGCCAATGGTTGCCAAGCTTCCCTCCTATATCCAAGACACCAACGATTTCCTGAGGAAGATTGATGGTTTGCATGTTGGTGTGGACACTCTCCTAGTGTCATGTGACGTGGAGAGTCTCTACACCAACATCCGCCATCATGATGGTATATCTGCAGCTAGATATTTTTTGGGGTCCTCCTTTCTGCCAGAACCTATGAGGGAGTTTGTTGTCCAGCTACTTGAATTTTCTTTAACCATAAATTTTTTTCTTTCTAAGGGGTCCCTCTACCTACAGTTCCAGGGCACCGCCATGGGTGCTTCTTTTGCACCGGCGTATGCAAATTTATTCCTGGGGCTGTGGGAGAGGGACCATTTTATGTCTGGACTTATGCCTTCGGTGGACCGCATCCCATTGTGGGTACGGTTCATCGATGACATATTTTTCATTTGGCAGGGTTCAGCTGATGCTTTGCGTGGCTTTATGGAAGAATTGAATAACAACTCTCGGAATTTACGGTTAACATATAAATTCGATACTAATGAAATGGAATTCTTAGATGTACGCATCTACAGGAACAGTGATGACTCCCTTTCTAGCGATATCTTTCGGAAGGCAACAGCCGTTAATTCTTTGCTACACGCAGCATCTTCTCATCCCCAAACAATGATTAATGCAATTCCGATAGGACAATTTTTACGGCTGAGGAGGATAGCTCTAGTGATTCAGACTTTGAGGAACAATCGGCAAAATTGAAAGAGAGGTTTTTGGAAAGGGGATATAGCCGCCGATCAATTAAAAGGGGTTATAATAGAGCCAAAAATACTACTCGGCACCAGGCACTATATGGCAATAAATCCCAGAAAATGAACCAGAGGGTAAGGTTCATCACACAATTCAATGGTCAGACAGAAATGATGAGGGCCCATTTACTCAAGTCTTGGGGTATTCTCAAATCCGACCCAATCCTGTCTCAATATGTGGGTGATGGACCAAGTTTAACGTATCGGAGATCCAGAAATCTGAGTGACTATCTGATTAAGAGCCACTATAAATTTGAGCCTATAGTCCAAATGTAATGAGAGCAACAACATTTACAAACTCAAGTGGGACCAGCACATTTAAAATCAAACATGCTATAACATGTATTACACAAGGGAATTTCAAATCAGAAAAAACCCAAAAAAAGAGTGTTTATACAAAGAATATAAATTTATTTAGACATAAAAATGTACAAAATTATAACAAGGTAAAGCTAATATGCAAGGTAGGGGAAATAGCTATCCACATATAATAGTAGTATCGATATAATCAATATGCAGCTAGATCTGAGTAACTACCAGATAGATTTCCCATTTAGAAACCATCATATAGTCACAGGCATATCTAAAGCAGCACAGATGAAGAGAAATCTCTTAATTAGCCCGGTAACACCAGCGTACATCTATAGACATAAAGTGACTTAGTATAAGTATAACCAATATCAGCAAGTGCTGTGTCTAGTGATAACGCTATAGTGTCAGAGTATAGGCGATAAGATAAAGAATAGTGTGCTAACATATATTACCTATTAAAAAGTGTGGTAGCCGGACCCCTGCCTGCCGCCTCAACGCGCGTTTCGCCGATCTTCTTCAGGAGGCGTGGCTTGGGTCATATGTGTGTCACGTTATATAGTGCTAAGCAGCCAATAGAATACAGAGCCGCTATCAAGTCGGCGCATGCGCGGATGTCAAGGCGCCAGAAGGGGCACTTCCTGCAGCGCCCGTGGAGCGCAAGCAGTCCACCGTCGCTAAGCGACGGCGACTACGTGCCGTCACAGTGGGCGCGTTAGGAAGACCCAAGACGCCTCGATCCCGGGCATGCGCGCAAACACGGCAAGGGATGTGATGTAAATATCCTGAGACTGTGTTCCATGTAAGATCTAACTGTCAGCTCTGCGCATGCACGGGAGGGAAACACACCAAGGAAAAATATCCAGGCATGCCCCAGTCCCGGGCACATACACAGCCAGCACAGAGTAAAGATGTGCTCAAAGGAGAGTTCTAACAATTATAAAGCAACATCATAAATCCTACGCATATATTAATGTAGCAGTATGTAAAGGGATATCATATATACTGCCTCAAACAATAATAAACTATCACCGATCAACAAATAGAAGACATAGAGGAAATAGAAACAAACAAAAATATTACATAAAGTGTTGCATACATGATAAGATGTATACAAATAAGTATTAATGATTATACTGATAAAAATAATATTAGCAGTGTATGAATAAATATAAATGTAAATAATCTAGAAATAAAAGTATAAAAATATATATACTATATGATTTATAGATATAAGTTATGTGGGAAAATCGAATTGGCACAAAAATGCTAATAGTTAGATATCTATGTGTGTATAGTGTATATAGACAAAATGTGATATCAATAATTATAACACATTGTCAATAAATATAAAGGTCATACGGCACTATGTTATTTTTCCTTCCAAAAGATTACCATAAAAACCCAAAATATATACAATTAAATATACCGTATATACTTGAGTATAAGCCGAGATTTTCAGCCCATTTTTTTGGGCTGAAAGTCCCCCTCTTGGCTTATACTCGAGTCATATACCCGGGTGTCAGCAGGGGAGGGGGAGCGGGGGCTGTGTAATCATACTTACCTGCTCCCACCGCGGTCCCTGCAGTCCCTGGCTTCTCCGGCGCTGCAGATTCTTCCTGCACTGAGCGATCACATGGCACCGCTCATTACAGAAATGAATAGGCAGCTCCACTCCCATAGGGGAGGAGCCGCATATTCATTGCTGTAAATGATCGGTGCCATGTGACCGCTCAATTACAGGAAGAAGCTGCAGCGCCGGAGAAGCCAGGGACTGCAGGGACCGCGCCGCAGCAGGTAAGGGGAGCGCAGCGCTATAATTACCTGCTCCTCGCTCCGGCTCCGTCTGCAGCGTCCTCTAGCAGTGACGCTCAGGTTAGAGGGCGCTGTGACGTAGTCAGTGCGCGCCCTCTGCTGAGCGTCAGTGCTGGAGACGGAGCCGCAGAGGAGCAGGTAATTATTGAAAGCGCCGGCGTCCTGAGAAGAGAGGTGAGTATGTGATTTTTTTTTTTTTATGGCAGCACCAGCAGCATTCTAAGGAGCACCTATGGGGCCATAAAGGTGCAGAGCATATAAGGGGCACAGCATTATAAGGAGCACCTATAGGGCCATAAAGGTGCAGAGCATATATGGGGCACAGCATTATAAGGAGCACCTATGGGGCCATAATCAAAGGTGCAGAGCATATATGGGGCACAGCATTATAAGGAGCACCTATGGGGCCATAAAGGTGCAGAGCATATAAGGGGCACAGCATTATAAGGAGCACCTATGGGGCCATAATCAAAGGTGCAGAGCATATATGGCACAGCATTATAAGGAGCATCTATGGGGCCATAATCAAAGGTGCAGAGCATATATGGCACAGCATTATAAGGAGCACCTATTGGGCCATAATCAAAGGTGCAGAGCATATATATATATATGGGGCACAGCATTATAAGGAGCACCTATGGGGCCATAAAGGTGCAGAGCATATATGGGGCACAGCATTATAAGGAGCACCTATGGGGCCATAAAGGTGCAGAGCATAAATGGGGCACAGCATTATAAGGAGCACCTATGGGGCCATAAAGGTGCAGAGCATATATGGGGCACAGCATTATAAGGAGCACCTATGGGGCCATAATCAAAGGTGCAGAGCATATATGGCACAGCATTATAAGGAGCATTTATGGGGCCATAATCAAAGGTGCAGAGCATATATGGGGCACAGCATTATAAGGAGCATCTATGGGGCCATAATCAACGGTGCAGAGCATTCTATATAGCACAGTTGTATATGGAGCATCTATGGGGCAATAATGAACGGTATGGAGCATCTATTTTTACTTTTGAAATTCACCGGTAAATGCTGCATTTTCTACCCTAGGCTTATACTCGAGTCAATAAGTTTTCCCAGTTTTTTGTGGCAAAATTAGGGGGGTCAGCTTATACTCGGGTCGGCTTATACTCGAGTATATACGGTAAATATAAATATCAATAACGCCATAGTGAATGAACATTCATGTTTTTCATTTTTACTCTTTTCTTCTTATATCAGGACTGAAGAGCCGTTGTTGTCTGCCTGAAGTTCATTCAGTAGATTGGTGATATGAGGCAGCCTTTTTAACCCTGCCGTCAACAATATTCCTCACAGTTCATATCCAAGATGAATATAATATGCTTAAGCACTATATAGATACAGAAAAAAAGAAAATTAAAAACTAATCATAAACAATTAAAAGCAATGACCACACATGATAACTATCAAAAACAAAAATTATTTAAAAACCCAGAGTATATTCCAAGGAATTGTAAGGAAATTATAGAAAAGAACTAAATCCGTGACTTTCATTAAGCCCATTAGGTACTAATGTATTGAGACGAAAAATCCATCTACTCTCAACCTGAGATAGAATCTTAAACAGATTACCCCCCCTTATGCCAAGGTTTACCTGATCGATAGCTAGAACTTGAAGACCCTTTGCATCTGATTCATGAGCTGTTCTAAAATGTCTGGGGAGAGTTTTTAATTGATCTCCCTCTTTGCTTTCTTTTGATTTTTCAATGTCGCGCACATGCTCGCGTATTCTGACACGAAGCTCTCTAGTCGTCATTCCGATGTACATTAAGTTACATGGACAGCGTGCAAGATAGATCACGCCTTGGGATGAACAGGTAAGATATTTCCTAATTGAAAATTTCATTGATCCCTCTGAGTTGGAAAATTCTTTACTTTTTATAGTATTTGTACAAGCTTTGCATCTTTTGCAAGGGAAGAAACCTTGGATTTCTCTGAAGACATTAGTTTGTATCTGATCTTTTTTGAACTATAATGACTTCTAACCAGTAAGTCAGATAAGTTTTTAGATCTTTTAGTCGTAATCAGAGGCTTAGGGGTGAGTATCTTGTTCAAGATTGGATCAACCAGCAACACATTCCACCGATCATGTATAATTTTAGTAAACTGTTTCCACTGATTGTTATAGGGCGTAATAAGTCTCACATCCTTATTAGATGATTCTTGTTTTTTCTTATGGGAGTACAGCAGTTGGTTTCTGGTTGAGCTTCGTGCTTTATTGTAAGCTTGTCTGATTGGACGATGTCCATATCCTCTTTCTCTAAATCTAGTATAGAGCTCTTTTGCTTGTTCTTCATATGCTTGTTCAGTTGAACATATTCTTTTAGCTCTCACATATTGACTGATAGGGATAGATTTGATCGTAGAGGGTAAGTGAGATGAAGTCGCATGTAGGATCGAGTTTGTTGCGGTCGGTTTTCTAAAGATCGTTGTAGAGATCGATCCTTTAGGATCGACCGAAATATCGATATCCAAAAATGTGACTCTACGTCCATATGAATAGGTCAGATAAATATTCATATCGTTACTATTTAACTGAGACATTAAGATATTGAGTTCTTCAATGGTTCCCTCCCATACAAAAATAATATCGTCAATATATCTTGACCAATTATGTACTTTTTCAATACCAGGTATGGATGAACATTGGAAGATATCACGTTCCCATAATCCTAAAAAAAGGTTGGCATATGAGGGGGCACAAGCCGCCCCCATAGCCGTACCTTGTAATTGGAGAAAGATTTGATCTTTAAATGTAAAGCAATTATGGTTTAAAATGAACTCTAGGAGAGTCAATAGAAGTTCAACCAAAGGTCTTTCCATATTGCTGTTATTAAGAAACCAAGAGATTGCAGCTATACCCTGAGAATGTCGTATTGATGAATATAGAGCCTCTATATCTGCAGTAACTAGAATCATATTATCATCTAGATGGAGTTGATCAAGTCTTTTTAAGGCTGCTGTTGTATCTAGTATATGAGATGGCAAAGTATTAACGATCGGTTTTAAATAGTGGTCTATTACTTTACAAATTATTTCATTGAGACTATCATTGCCTGACACAATAGGTCAGCCGGGAGGATCTAGGGGGTCTTTATGCAATTTAGGGAGGAGGTAGGCAGGCGTTGAGGCGGCAGGCAGGGGTCCGGCTACCACACTTTTTAATAGGTAATATATGCTAGCACACTATTCTTTATCTTATCGCCTATACTCTGACACTATAGCGTTATCACTAGACACAGCACTTGCTGATATTGGTTATACTTATACTAAGTCACTTTATGTCTATAGATGTACGCTGGTGTTACCGGGCTAATTAAGAGATTTCTCTTCATCTGTGCTGCTTTAGATATGCCTGTGACTATATGATGGTTTCTAAATGGGAAATCTATCTGGTAGTTACTCAGATTTAGCTGCATATTGATTATATCGATACTACTATTATATGTGGATAGCTATTTCCCCTACCTTGCATGTTAGCTTTACCTTGTTATAATTTTGTACATTTTTATGTCTAAATAAATTTATATTCTTTGCATAAACACTCTTTTTTGGGGTTTTTTCTGATTTGAAATTCCCTTGTGTAATATAAGTAGTATTTGAGTGATCCATGTTAATGGATATGTTTTGGTGGAATTAGATGTTCTAATTATGCTATAACATGTGCATCAAAGGCAGTAATCTACTATGCAGTATGCCCATGCCCACTAATTTATGTGGGTATGACAACCAGGCAATTTAAGGTGAGGGTTAGAGAACATGTGCGCGGAATACAGGCTGCACAAGATGTGGCAGATATATCAGAACTCAAAACAATCCCGAAACATTTTAAAAGTCACCACAACTGTGATCCATCTGGTCTAAAATTTATAGGGATTGACACCATCACTTTGAGTGAGCGAGGTGGTGAGATTGGAATGCCCCTTGCTAGGTTGGAGACCAAGTGGATCTGGACCCTTGATACAGTGGCACCCAAGGGTCTAAATGAGAACTTGAGCTTTGCTCCATTTTTGTAAAAACCTTCGTTCCTTCCTTTTTAATCTTTTTTAAACACATTTTTAAATATTATCCCCCTTTTAGGAATTTTATTATGAGAACTATTATCCTTTTATATAGATTATTGTTCTTAGTAGGATATCACCAGTATATATGTAAGAACGTATGTATGTTCAGATTTTAGTTAACTAATCGGCTACTGTTGATCTTATGCCGTTTTTATATATTAACTATTACCCTTATTTTTACAGTGTCTACTTACCATGTATGTTTGCCTCCCACGACTCCCATGTTGGCATTCCAGTGTTGGATGTCGGGATGTAGTTGCTGTGGCGGATGATTTGGGATCTTCCTTGGACCAAACCTGTTTATTTTGTATAAAATAGTGTACATGTTAATTGTTCTTTATATATATACAAATGTTTAATCAAATAATATATGAATTGTACATTTTATTTGGGGTGTTCTATATATTGTTAGATTACATCAGCATACTGTTGGTTGCCCCATTTTCTGTACATGAAATATTCATATATCATTATATTCTATCTGTTATAATATCGGTTGTTCCCTTTTTTTGGCTATTAGTACATCCCATATATATGGAGGGTTCCTCCCTTATATGTTGTTTATATATATATATATGAATCCATTTATACAAACACATGTACTGCAGTCAATATGCATATATTGTTCATCCCTAGTTCATCTCTATTTTTAGTCTGAACAGCGATGTGACTGCACATTTTACCTATATATGGGGGTTTCCTCCTCTCTTTCCTTTCTTCATGCGCCCTATATTCACATATATGGATGTATTATCATATATATATTCACCTCAGTTGTTAGGTACACATCGGTTTTTTTTTATTTTTATTATTTTTTTCCTTTTTTTCTTTTTTTCTTTACATGAGGGTATCTGCCATAAATAAATGGGTTACGCAAGAGAGGTCTCTTCACATACAAACATTCATCAAGAGATAGCGATTCTGTAGCACTGATAGGGTTAAGCTTCGCATACTTACCTGAGACTCGGTTCCTGGTGGTGCGCATGCCTGGTTGCTGCGACGGAGCTCCGCGGCCTTAGCGTCCTTGTTGCTGGGAGACGTCGGGTACTCTGACCCCGTACGTCCGGCGGCATGACACGGGCGGCGGAAGTTCCCGAACTACGCAACTGCGCATGCGCCGCCTACATCCGGGCCGCAACGCTCGGGTGAGTGTTTTATATAAAAGCCCCCATATTCGATACAGTGGCCACCCCCTGACGAAGGACTGAGATCCGAAATGCGCATCGGGGTGCGCCTCTCTGGGACCTGGCTGACCCATTGTTACAGGTAAATTTAGTATAACATACAAATCCCCCCCCCCCTTATTATAGGCTTCTATACCGGCACTTGGTTTGTGCTGCGGCCGAGCAGTGGCAGCTGTTTCCTGCCTTAAGGACAGTGTCAGGATCTTATAATTATACAAACATTTAGCCATTTACGTATGTCCATATCTTGCGTTTTTTGCACATTTCAAATTAACCATACACTGCTATTTATCCTATATTGCTAGGTTATGCAAATTTTGTGCCAATCATAACCTTGATGCTCCTTGCACTATATTGCACACTGCACTTTTTTTTGCACTAGATATTTCATGACATTTTATTAAATGTCACATTAATTTTAAATACCCTTCTGTTCAGCACTTTACACTGCAGCATTGCACGCACATTTTTGGCTTATTTGTCAAGGACTCTATGCTATACTTTGCACAATTTTTTAATATCCATGATATGAACATGTAATTCTCTGGCCATATGATTTTAGTTACCTATAAATTGTCTGGGGGTGTATGTACCTGTTTCTATATCTTTTTTATATCCTTTGGGTCAGCCTGTACCATTCTGTATTGATTTTATATATTATTTATTAATTATATTGTCCCTTGTGCGCACATTTTTTTGATTTTTTTACTATTGTTAATGATTTCCAATCTGATATAATAAAGAAATTCTTTGTATCTTATCCCTGTCTGGTGATTCTTCTTGGATTACTCCTTATCGGTTGTGGTTGCCTTCGTCGTGTCTAAATTGTGCAGCCTGCTCGAACGTCATCAAATTCAACAGCATAACCCACCCCAGAATCGGAAAGTCCTATCCAATATGCGGATTCCACATGTGTGACTCTAACTTTGTTGTATACTTAATTAAATGCCCATTTGGTCTCCTGTACGTGGGAGAAACCACGCAGCACATAAGGGACAGGATTGCCAGCCATAAGTCCACCATTAGATGCGGAAAAAATTGGTTACCTCTACCAGACCATTTTACTAAATTCCAGACATACTGTGGCCCAGCTCAAATTTCAAATAATCGAACATGTCCCTCGCCCCAGAAGAGGGGCCCACCATATCAAACTTCTCAGGGCAAGTGAGACCCACTGGATATATAAACTGGACACCCTGACTCCTAGAGGACTAAATAGGGAGATTGATTGGTTAATATGAGCCTTGTGAATCCATTTACTAATTATCTTTTTCTTTACAGACCCGCTAAAACACTATTGCATTAGACCAACTAATACGACATTGGGTGAGTTGCCCATAGCCCTATAGCTTTTAGTATCCTTTGCCACTTCTTTCCCCCCATTTTCTTCCTTTCCAGGTGTTTATCTCAATATTATATTCATTTATCTACTGATCCTGTATTTTAACCTCTAGCCTTATGGCACCTCACATTTAGACTTATTGCGGCCACTACATGGTCCCCAGGCCATGTATTATCCCCATTCTGGCCTTTAACTTAATGACACATTGACATATTCAGAGTTACAAGCTGTGCATAGTTACAGGGTTGCTACAACATGGGCTGCGCATGCACATTGAATCTCCACATAGTAGCGATATGTCACTTACGGTACGCACCATCCATTTCCGGTGCGGCAGCCATTTAACACACACACGCTGTACCTGCAGCAGACCCGGCACACGCTGCACCAGAGCAAAGCGCGGGAGCGCCGCTCTATATCCTGATACCGCAGGTAATTAGCAGATATACCTCTCTTCCCCGGTGCACATTTGACATTAATAGGGGAGTGCTACATACATACCGTTTACTTTAAACAGATCCATGCTATCTGAAGGGAGTTTCTATAAGCATACTGAGTTACTTAAGGTACTTTATCAGTTTCTATGGGCACACCTCTCTTAGTCTATACCAGCTAACCCATGTTCACTATCTTCTGCAGAGCCTATATTTCACCGCTGGGACTTTCCCCTCTCTGCACACTATTTTCTAACTGGAACAAGGTAATTAACTGTGCGACTGTCTTAGACGATGGGATTTTAGCATTATGTTACATGTAATGTGATTTTCATATGTGGTGCCAGCAACATGTCTTGATCACACATCCTTTCTCTCTGGCAATGTCTATATTCTATATTTTATTGGAACTCACGATACTATCCCTACCCGCAGGATACTCAGGATCTCTTGTGCCCTACCCCGACTCTTGATCCCTGATTCGTCACTTCCACAGACGTCCTTGTATATTGCCGTTGGTGGACATGTCTTTCTTTTCTTTCTTCACGTTTAGGACGATCCACTTTTGTTCTGACAATCTATTATGTATTTTTATTTATGTTATTTATTTTATTTTGTATTTTGCGTATTTTCTTTTTCCACAGCAAATTTGTGACAAAGGCTCTCGTTGAGCCGAAACATTGTATGATCGCATATGCTGTAATATTCTGTTACGCTCCCAGATCATATTAATAAATTGATACTATAATTTGCATAACTAATCCACAGAGAGTGCGGTGAATGTTGATATTTTTACTGCCGGGGCCACTGGTCCATTACACCAGCACCTCGCCTTACTGTAGGCTGAGTGCACGCCAAAACCTTTTCCTATGACTCAATTCATGTCACTAAATAAACCGAACAAAAAAATAACAACTTAACAGAATGCCATCAATAACATCAATATATCATGCTGAAGAAAATGATGAAAATTCCAAATTATCATAATTCTCATGCTATTCATAGGGCAAACAATAGAATAGGGGAAAATTAAAACACTGAGAAAAATTTTGAAAATAAATAAAAAGTGGGAAGCAGCAGAGAAGACTCCATTAGGAGGGGCAGTGCCCTGCATTACTAGCCGCCCCTAGACCACATTGAGATAAGGTAAAAAGAGCCTTTTCATAATGGTATTATTTGAAGCAATAGATGCATTGGATGAAAAGTGCCCAGCTAGCCTGAGAAAAACAAGACAGGCAAAAATATGGGTAGCAGTAAAAAGATTAAAGAGCAAAATATATCTGTACGTAGCTGTGCATCAGAACACATACCAGCTGGATAGAGGAGACCTGTGTGGTTTGATCTCTGATGTCCCTGATCTTATCCCCTATATCCCTGGTGCCAGCCCCTATGTCCCTAGTGCAGGCCCTCATGTCCCTGTTGCAGGCCCTTATGTCCCTGGTCCCATGCCCTTAGTCTTGGTACCATGCCCCTGGCCCCATGCCCTATGCCCCTAGTCCCATGCCCAGTTCCCGTGCCTCTGGTTCCATGCCCCTGGTCCGATGTCCTGGCCCAATGCCGCTGGTCCCATGTCCCTGGTTCCATGTCACTGATCTGAGCCCCCATGTCCCTAGTCCCATTTCCTGGCACCATGTCTTGGCCCCATGCCCCTGGTCCCATACCTCTGGTCCCATGACCTTGGCCACATGTCTCTCTTCACATGCCTCTGTTCCCACATCCCAGCTCCATATCCATGGCTCTATGCCCCAGGTCTCATGCCCCTGCTCTGTGGTCACCATGTCCCATGTTCTAACCCCATGTCCTGGTCCGATGTCCTAACTCCATGTCTCTGGCCCCATGTCCTTGGTTCGTGGCACCCATGTCCCATATGCCTGGTCCATGGTCCTTATGTTCCCAGACTCAGGTCCCTGGTCTATTGTCCATTTTGTGGGATAAGCTGTACTTTTGAATGAAATCATTGATTTTACCATTTAGCATACTGGAAAATGGAAAACAAATTCCAAGTGTGGCAAAATTGCAAAAAAATTGCAAATACAAAATGCTTTTTTGGGTAGTTTTTTACCGTGCTGACTAAATCTTAAAATACACCTGACAATATGATTCCCCAGGTCAGTACGAATACGCAGATATCAAACAAGTGTAGTTTTCTCTTATTTAAGTAATGGGAAAAAAATCAGAAAGTTGTAAGAAAAAATAAATTTTGCTATGTTGCCTTTTTATGAGATTCATAGCTTTTCTGTTTTTCTTGATCTGAGGCTGGGTGATGGGATATTTTTTGCACCTTGAGCTGACATTTTTATTGATACCGTTTTGGGGAGCTGCAATTTTTTACCGCCTGTCATTGCATTTTATTGCAATGTTACAACTGGCAAATAAAGGCAATTCTGGTATTTCAAATTTGTTTTCAATTACACAGTTTATCGATCTGACTAATTTATTTTATATTTTCATAGATTGGACATTTCTGCCCTGCTATGTGCATCAAAAGTCACGATCTCGCTTATAGGAGATTTGCAATGACAGTCACGGGTGTTTTTTGCAGGCCCTCGGCTGTCATGAAAACCAATCAGCACCCCGTAAACACGTGACAGGGGTGTCGATAGGTGGGACTTCTGCCTGGAGCATGATAAATGCAGTTGTCAATAATTGACAGTTGCATTTAACTGGTTAACAGCCGCAAGTGGCTTTTTCTTTCTCTGTTTTCTTTTTTTTTGAGTGAGCTGATCCATTGCCCAGTTTCTGGAGCAATTTTAAGGGTGCCAACACTTTTGGCCATGACTGCATATGCAACCAAGGAGAGAAACGGTGTGCCAGGAACAAAATACAACATTTTGGTAAAATTTAAATTTTATTCAGTATATTAAAATAAATATATATATCGATCAATAAGCAATAGATAATTGTGTGATTTAATCGGAAAAATACATATCAATAGTATTTGTAGGTACATGAACATAGAAGTAGAAATGTATCAACTACAGAGTAAAGTAGCATCAAACATTGAATGGTTAATCTGCTATTGCCTATGGGTACAAGACAGAAGCATAATGAACAGCAATTTGTTTGGATAGAACAAAATTGTATATGAATCCCCTTTCAAGGACCACATCAGTTTATTGCGCCTTTATGCATGGCAATAACGGGGATGACCTGTATTAGGGTATTGTCAATGTCAAGTATGTGTACATTTATTTTATCAAGGTCAGCCTTGCTTCAGTTTGCTTGGAAGTATGTCTATTTTTACAATTTACATCTGTGAAATTAGAGACATTCAGTAGGTCCCAAAGATATCTCTCGGCGTTGTACTATGTCTTTACACAATTCAATTTGGCAGTCACCACTATATCTCAATAAATATCCAGCTAGCACTGCAGCAAATCCCTCTATAAATATTGCCAAGATGTTTGACAGTTCTTTTTATGGAAAATAATAATGACTAATTGTTTAAGGGAAATCGGTGAAACTTTTCTAATGTCTTCATAATTAGTCAAGGTCATTAAGAGAAGTGTCCATTTTTTCCGATAGAGACAGCTAATGAAATATTTATAGCTGTTCACACATTTACTGTAACAAGTAACACTCAGTAAATTGTGTGCATGAAATTAAAATATAATTAGAGTTAAATAAACTCACATTAATGTTATCTTAGTATTTAATAATTAATATAATATTTAACTGTTGACCAGTGTTTCATTATATAACAAAAACAGCAGTAAAGTTTAATTTGATATTAATAAGCTAATGTTTTTTTAATATTTTCATTTAATTACAGTGGAATTGTCAACAAAATTAAAACTTATAAATTGAAAGGACACATTTATTGAGTGACCATTTGTATATTTTCTGACATTGTATTATACTAGAAATTCAAATAGCGCCATTTAGTTTCATATCTGCTATTTAAATCAATGAGTAGAATTCAAATTATAAAGAAAAAAAAGTAAGTGGTTTAATAATGATGTACTAATGGTCACATAGTAATTAGACTATTACATTTTTCAGGACTATGGCAACACCTTAGCAGTAAATTGCTAATTAATTGCTTTCTGTAGTCAGAGTAAATTATGCTAAAATGCCAAATAAGTCAAAGCAGAATAAATTATTATGACTAATAATAGTAGACTGGGTTCCACTAGAATGCATATAGGGAAAAGTTTTGTTCATCTACACAGAACAAAGTAATTTATTTGCATTGATTTTCATTTTGTTTGCCCTCTATTTAAACTTGATAAGAAAATAAGTAACAACTATTTGACATAGAGGTAATTTTCCCTCCAACCCCAGTTTAATTCTAAAGCACTGTTATACAAAGCAAAATAGGGCTTGCTATGGTTTGGAAAATCTGCTGCTGTATAGAAATTGCAATTGATTTATTACACTGTAAGTAAATATGAATTATAAACCCTTCTTCATTTAACTTGTATTGTACATAAATTGTACTGTACATAGTTCTACTGTAAGTAAATTAGACTCTACATACCGTATATACTCGAGTATAAGCCGAGATTTTCAGCCCCAAAAAATGGGCTGAAAGTGCACCTCTCGGCTTATACTCGAGTCATGGAAGACGGGGGTTTCGCCTGTCAAATACTCACCTGCTCCCAGCGCTCCTGGCCTGGTCCCCGCATGTCCCACGGTCTTCGGGCATGGCAGCTTCTTCCCCTGTTCAGCGGTCACTTATAGCGCTCATTAAAGTTATGAATATGGACTCCACTCCCATAGGGGTGGAGCCACATATTCACTATTGTAATGAGCAGTGCCATGTGACCGATCACTACAGGAAGAAGCTGCTGCTCCCGGAGACATGGGACATGCGGGGACCGTGCCAGGAGTGCTGGGAGCAGGTGAGTATTTCATATTCACCTTTCCCTGTTCCACCGCTGCCTCGTCTTCCATGTCCTCTGCAGTGACTGCTGTTCAGGTCAGAGGGCAGGATGACGTATTAGTGTGCGGGCCACCCTCTGCCTGAACAGTCAGTGCGGAGAGAAGGGGCACTGAGGAGCAGCGACGAGAGGTGAGTATGTCATTTTTTTTTTTAGTGCAGCAGCATTACATGTGGCACAATGCTATATGGATCATCTATGGGGCCATACAGAACTGCATGGAGCATTATATGGAGCATCTATGGGGCCATAATTGTATGGAGCATTATATGGGACATCTATGGGGCCATAACTGCATGGAGCATTCTATGGGGTGCCTATGGGGCCATAACTGCATGGAGCATTATATTGGACATCTATGGGGCCATAACTGCATGGAGCATTATATGGGGCATTATTTGGGGCCATAATGAGCTGCATGGGGCATTATATGGAGCATTACATGGGGCCACAAAGAACTGCATGGAGCATTATATGGAGCATCTATGGGATCATAAAGAACAGCATGGAGCATTATATGGGGCATCTATGAGGCCATAAAGAACTGCATGGAGCATTATATGGGGTGTTTATGGGGCCATAAAGAACTGCATGGAGCATTATATGGGGCATCTATGGGGCCATAAAGAACTGAATGGAGCATTATATGGGGCATCTTATGGGATCATAAAGAACTGCATGGAGCATTATATGGGGCATATTTGTATATGGAGCATCTTATAGGGCCATAATGAACTGTATGGAGCATTATTTTGGGCCTATTTTGTATGGAGCATATCATGGGGCCATAATGAACTGTATGGAGCATTATATGGGGCCTATTTTGTATGGAGCATCTTATGGGGCCATAATGATCAGTATGGAGCATTATATGGGGCTCCTGATTCAATATGGATATTCAAAAACACTTAACCTACCGATGTCTCAATTAATTTTACTTTTATTGGTATCTATTTTTATTTTTGACATTTACCGGTAGCTGCTGCATTTTCCACCCTAGGCTTATACTCGAGTCAATAAAGTTTCCCAGTTTTTTGTTGCAAAATTAGGGGGTCGGCTAATACTCTGGTCGGCTTATACTTGAGTTTATACGGTAATTGTGCATTGTTTCTGCAGATTCCATATGCATAATTCTGGAACAAGTACACTGTGCAAACTCTAAAACTCACTTAATGGTCGACATAGTGTGTTTAAGAAAAATGAGTTTGAAACAATATGAAGGCTGAATTTACAGATGTATGTTGCATTTTTAATATCTCTTTATTAACATTGTCTCTATTGAGACAATTAAATCTTTACATTGAGCAGGTGTAGAGTTGAAAATGTGTATCATTATCTTGGATGCCTGATGGTAAATGCACAATAAAGTTTATTTCAGGTCAGGAGGTTTGAGTTAAGTGTTAGATATGAAAATGGCTAAATTCTGGACAAACTTTAATATTAATACGTTTGATGAAACACTATGTTGCGGAGAAAAATATATACCGGTACATATAAATAGATATTTATCCAAAAAAGTTGAGGCAGCACACTAAATCCACATGGGCTAATAAAAAGCACTTTATAATTTTGGATTTGGTGTGCTGCCTCAACTTTTTTGGATAAGTGTTTACTAGGACTGGTATGTACCTGTGAGGCGTCTGCACCCTACCTCTTAACTGTGCTGTTTTTTCTATTTTTTTAATACTACCCATATAAATAGATAGATAGGTAGAATGGAAAAGTAAGCGCAGCACCAAGACAATATGGGTGCAAAGCCTTCTTGACAAAAACCAAACCATCCAGGCAAGAATCAGTGAATGGAGTCAGATGGCAAAAAACAGTGGTTTATAAGCACATAATGGCTGGCAAGTAGAGATTGGCGAACCTAAATAGTAATGTTTGGGGTCTGTATTGAACACCTAGTGTTCTTGCACAGACCCTGGACACAAATTTCTCCAGGAAGCCGTGATAAATAACAACCGTGTTCAAAATGCGTCGCTGGCTCTTGTTCCTATTCACCATTTTTTTTTTGGATGGATTAAAGATTACTCTGAAAATTTTACCAGAATCTGGAACATTTTTTCTTCATTTTGCATTCAGAATTCACTCGCAACTGATCTAGAAAAGGAAGAGTAGAAGGCAACAAAAGATTTGAGAAAGTATTAAAGTTTGGTATTAAACCAACAGATTGCGTTACCTTCTTGTTTATGCAATTTCAAGGTTAAGGAGTTTATTTTGTCCTGAAATTGCACACGAATATAAAATGTCCAATGGGAATTTCCTACACTGACAGGGATGAACTCCTATAGTTATTTAAAAAATTATTTTATAGAAACCAACTATTTGAAAAATATAGAAAATCTGGGATGTTACCTCCTTTATAACCTGTACTCCTTGTAATTTGAAGATTGAATAAGTAAAATATGTTTTGTAAGGGTGGTTTGCACATTAATGACCTGTCCAATTTTTACAATTCTGACCACTGTCGCTTTATTAGGTAATAACTCTTAGGCGCTGGGATTCTCCCGCTGCACAGTGTAGATTCTGAGCCTTGCCTGCATCAGCGGTCTCTCATTCAGCTTTGGCCACTGCTGAGCATAAACATCAGTCTCAACATCTTGCTCAGGCTCATGCTGTTCGTCTGGTTACTGCTGGCTCTTCAGCCAAGCCTATGGTAACCAGCGGTAGGTAGCAATGAATGAACGCTCTGGAGACTAAGTTCAGAGATCACCATACTGAGCATGCTCATGATGTGGTGACATCCCATTGATGGTCGGTTGTCAGCTGCTCTGGTGATGGGGCAGCTCCGGATTGGTCCACGAGCAGGGTCCTGTCCGACTGGACTTGAGCTGTACATATAAAAGGGTCTCAGAGGCGCACATGGACGTGTTAGTATCATTATTGTTACATGTGTGCATGGGTCTTTGCACCAGTATGTCCTTTACCAGCATATGATCAGGGTCGGCAGTAAGCCGTTAAAATTCCAGTTATCTGGACCGCGGATTGTCTGAGTGAATTCAAGGCTGTTGTTTAGCCATTAGAATTCCTGCACCTTTGGAGAGTAGTTTTTTGAGTGCGTTGGCTGTTTGTGTGACCACTGCTTGCCTTTTGCCCTGTTTGCCAGCTACGTTCCCGTGAGGTTAACAGGGATCATGTCCAGCATCATTCCTACTCCGTTACTGTGTGTGAGTGACAAAGCTCTATAGCAGAGAATCTATATAATTTCTGGTGCGCGTGATACAGCTTCTTGTGATGTTCACTGAGTGGCGTTTAACTCAGTGTGAGCATGCAATCGCATGGCCATTGTTCACACTAGCTGCAGCTTTATATGTCTGTATGGTAAACCCCAGGTTTATTAACTTCTACCACCAGTAGATCCCCCACTTCTCTACTCTGGCAGCTCCCTTGTTAGCCCTCACCAAGAATGGATCTAACCCTAAGCAATGGATTGAGGAGGTCTCTAAGGCCTTTACTTTCTTGAAGTCCCACTTTGCTAGGGTCCCTATGCTACATTCGCCACATGTGGATAAGCCCTTCATTCTGAAGGTAGATGCCTCTTCCGTCAGTGCGGGAGCTGTCCTATATCAAAAAGATGCTCATGGATGGAAACATTCGTGTTTCTTTTTTTTCTAAAACCTTCTCACTGGCGGAGAGAAATGTATCTATCGGGGACAGGGAGTTACTGGCCATGAAGTTGGCCTTCTCAGAGTGGAGATATCTCCTAGAAGGAGCTCAGCATCCCTTCCAAGTACTCACGGACCACAAACATCTCCTCTATCTGCAGACGACCCAACGGCTGAATTGTCGCAAGGCCAAGTGGTCCTTATTCTTCCCCGATTTCGTTTTACTATTCATTTTCTCTCTGGGGAGAGGAATTTGCATGCTGACGCCCTATCCCTTTTTGAGTTCTCATCCGAGGAGGGGTACATGCCATAGCTAACTGTCCCCTTGGAGAGTCTTCAAGCGATGGCTCCGGTCTCGCTCGAGCAGGTGCATCCAGGCAAATATCTTGTACCAGCCAACCTGCGGCCGGAGGTTTTCTCTTGGGCTCACACTTCTAAGTTAGGTGGGCATTTTGGCAACAGCAAGACCACTGAGCTTTGGCAAGGTCTTATTGGTGGCCGCAGATGGCACGTGATGTGAGGGACTACGTTCAAGCTTGTGTTTCTTTTGCCAGGAATCGGCCTTCTCGACTGAGACCTGCAGGCTTGCTTCATCCCTTGCCGGTGGCAGATAAGCCCTGGGAGATGGTTGGGAAGGACTTTATTGTGGACCAGCCCAAGTCCTGTAACAACAGTCATTTGGGTAGTCACCAACCATTTCTCCAAGATGGTACATCTGGTCCCCCTTCCGCACGTACCGTTGGCACGGTCTTTGGCAGTACTTTTCGTGAAGCTTATTTTTGCCTTCACAGGATGCCTGAGAAGATTGTCCGTGATTGGAGTCCCCAGTTCACCTCTCGGTTTTGGAGAGAGCTTTGCCATTTGCTCAGTATTGAGCTCAATCTCTCTCTACCGCATAACATACCTTCGGCATTTTGCCTCGGCCAGGCATGACAACTGGGTACCCTTACTGCATTGGATGGAGTTTGCGCTAAATAATGCCGTCTATGATGACACAGGGCAGACACCGTTCCACCTTAACTACAATCAGCATCCGCCTGTTCCCGTGCCCATGCCCATCTCATCTTCCGACCCTAGGGTGGTAGACTGGGCAGTGGAGGCTCGTGATATCTGGGACTGCACACAGGATGCCATTAGGTCTTTTAAGGAGAGAATGAGGATCTCCAATGATGCGCATAGTCATCCTGCTCCGCTCTTTGCTCCTGACGATTTAGTGTGGCTCTCGGCTTGTAACATCAGGCTGCGTGTGGAGTCCACTAAATTTGCTCCCTACTGTCTAGGTCCTTTCAAGGTCCTAGAACAGGTGAACCCTGTAGTCTATCATGTCAGCCACATCAAAACATCACCAACACTTTCCATGTGTCTTTGTTAAAAAATGTTTATACAACCCAGTCTTCTGGGACTTCTGCCTGGAGCTCGGATACATCCCTGGATGATTTTCAGGTCAATGCCATTGTTGAGTCCAAGGTGGTATGTGGCAAACATTTTTTGGGGTGGACTGGAAGGGTCATGGACCTAAGGATAGGACCTGGGAACCTATGGAGCAATTTTGCGCTCTCCAGCTTACTGCAGCTTTTGAGTGTGACGAACGTCGCCAGGGGTAATGCTATCAGGGAAGGCAATGTAAGGCGCCGGGATTCTACCGCTGCACTTGGTTGATCCCAAACCTTGCCTGCATCAGCGGTCTCCCATTCAGCTTTGGCCAATGCGCGTGCTGCTGAGAATAGACGTCTGTCTTGCTCAGGCTTGTGCTGTTCTTCTGGTTACTTCTGTCTCTTCAGCCAAGCCTATGGTAGCGTGTGGTAGGCAACGACGAGTGAACGCTCTGGAGACTAAGTCCAGAAATCACCCTACTGAGCATGTTCTTGATGTGGCGACGTCCCATTAGTGGTTCGTCATCAGCTGCTCTGGTGTTGTGGCAGATCCGGAATGGTCCTCGAGCAAGGTCGTGTCCGACTGGACTTGAGCTGTACATATAAAAGGGTCTCAGAGGTGCACATGGTCATGCTAGTATCATTATTGTTACATGTGTGCATGGGTCTTTGCACCAATGTGGTCTTTACCAGCATGTGCTCAGTGTCGGCAGTAAGCCTTTTGACCCTTTCACACTAGCTGCAGTTTTACATCTCTGTTGTGTATTTTCTCCTGAGTATGCCAACACCCATATGAGGGAGAAAACCACTGTTTGTGCTCACGGCAGAGCTCGGAAGGGAAAGAGCACCATTTGACTTTTTGAAGGCAAAATTTGTTGGAACAATTGGTGAATGGAATGTTGCATTTGGAGAGCCCCAGCTGTGCCTAATCATTGAAAATCCCTCAGAAGTGACACCATTTTGGAAATTAGACCCCTCATTGAACTGATCTCGATGTGATGAGCACATTGAGCCCTCAGGTGCTTCACAGAAGTTTGAAACTTTGAGACATAAAAATAACAAAATAATATTTTTCCCACAAATATGTTTTAGCACAAAATTTGGGATTTTCAAAAGGGTAACAGAAGAAATTGCACCATACAATTTTTAGTGCAATTTCTACTTGGTACAACGATATCCCATCAGAGGGAGAAAACTACTGCTTGAGTGAATGGCAGGGCTAAGAAGGGAATGGGCATCATCTGACTTTTTGAATGTAAAATTTCCTGGAATCGTTAGCGGACGTCATGTCTAATTTGTGACCCCTGATGTGCTAAATAGTGGAAACCCCTACACGTGACCCCATTTTGAAAACTAGACCCCTCAAGGAATTTACTTAGATGTGAGGTGAGCACCTTCAGCCCCCAGTTTAGAAAGTTGAGCTGTGAAAATATTAAAATCAAAGTTTTCTCACAAAAAATGATATTTTCTCCCCAAATATTGCATTTAAATAAAGTTAACAGGAGAAATTGCACCATACAGTTTGTTGTGCAATTTCTCCTAGGACACTGATACCCCATATGTGGGGGAATACTAATTTTGAGGCACAATGAAAAGCTCAGAAGGGAAGAGATGCCATATTGAAGTTCAGATTATGCTGGAATTGTTTGAAGATGCCATGTCACATTGGAAGAGATTTTGAGGTGCCAGAACGACAGAAACCCCCTATATGTGAACCCATTTTACAAACTACACTCCCCAATGAATTAATCTAGTAATGTAGTGATCATATTGACTCTGCATGTACCTCACAGAATTTTATAACATTGAGCAGTTAAGAAAGAATAAATTAAATTTTTATCACTAAAATGTTGTTTTAGCCAAAAGATTTTAATTTTTCTAAGGGTTAATAGGAATTTTTTTTTTTACAACAAAATGAGGTCCATTTTTTTGTGAGTGCACTAATACCCTACTTGTAATCAGTAAATATTTTTCAGGCACAGTGCAAAGCTCAGAAGGCAAGGAGCGCCAGATTTTACTGTTATGGTTTGCAGGTGCCATGATTAACTGGTAGAGCTCATGTGGTGTCAGAACAGCAGTGCTCCCCATAAGTTACCCCATTTTACAAACTAAACTTCTCAATGAATTCATCTAGGAGTGCAGTGATCATATAGATTCCACGGGTGTGTCACAGAATTTTTTGTTATAGCCCCAGATTTTACATTTTCACACAAGAAGTGAGTAAAAATGGTTCCTAAATTTGTTCCACAATTTCTACTGAAAGTGGCAATACCCCATATGTGGATGTACAGTACTACTTAGCATTACGGAGAGACTCGGGAGGAATGGAGCGCTATTTGCCTCTGGGAGCGCAATTTTTTCTAGAACAGTTTGCGAACTCCATATACAGAGCCCCTAATTGATAGAAGAGCAGAATCACCTCTCAAGTGAGCCCATTTTGGAAACCATACCCCTTGGGGAATTTATCTACAGGTGTAGTGACGATTTTGACTCCTTGGGTATTTTTTAGAAATAAACAGCAGTGAATGTTGCCGAGAGAAAATTGCAACCTTCAATTGTAGTGACCAGTATGCTGTAGTGACCACTATATTGCAGTAACCTGTACGTTATGCCCAGCCTGTGCTTCTGGAGGCATGCACCCGTAAGATAGGCAGGCTCTCATTGCTTTAGAAATGCCAATTGTAATATACAATATGTGGTTTAGGTACACTGTGGGGCTCAGAAGGGAGGGAGCATTTGGATTTGAAAGTGCAGAATTTGCTGATTTTTTGGGCGGTTTTGGAGCCATTTTGCTTTTATTGAGCCGTTACACTACTAATAACGTAGTAGCTCCCTACATTTCCATTAACAGTTGACAGAACTAAGTGGACAGTTGCTTCTTTGTGCATTGAGTTGAAGCTTTTATTGGGAACATTTTACGTAACGTTTTGGATCAAAGTTATCTGGCTCTATACACTGAGCACTTATTTTGAGGTTTCCATCTAAATCTCTGAGTGACATGATTCAGGTGAAACCTTCGAGGAATGCATTCACTATAATGAGGCAGCAGATTACTCTTGACTTCATTTGGCCTCTGCTCAGCTGTGTCCTTCTTTTCAGAGGTGCACAAAACTGTGGCTGATGGCACTTTTATGCAATCCTAAAAAGACAGAAATCACTGAACCACAGGTCAGACGATGTCCACAGTACCTCCATCTGCCTCATTACAGGGAATCTTCCACCAGAGGCTCCTTCTGATTCATGTATTTCAAAGACTTACTTGGAAACCCCAATGAAAGGGCTCAGCGCAGGGCGCTGGATAACTTTGCACGGAGCCCTACTGCAATCTTTAGGAGGCAGAATGAAAAAATCAAGATTTGGTTTTATTTTTTACACCATTCCGCATGCGCTATAAGTGATTAGGCGACTTTATTCTTCAGGGTGGTGCGATTACAACGATACCAGATTTATATGGGGTTTTTATGTTTGGCTGCTGTCACACACTAAAAGACATTTTTTATTGCCAAAAATTGTTTTTGCATCACCATATTTTGAGAGCTGTTATTTTTCCATATTTTGGCCCACAAAGTCATGTTATGGCTTGCTTTTTGTGAGACGAGTTGACGTTTTGGTATCATTTTTGGGCACATGACATTTTTGATCACTATCTATTCCAATTTTTGGGAGGCAGAATGAACAAAAAAAAGGATTTTTTTTTGGGTGGGTGGGGTGGTTTATGTCGGTCTCTTTGTGGTAAAATTGATTAGGCAGTTTTACTATTCGGGTTAGTATGATTACATTGATACCCCACTTATATCTTTTTTTATGTTTTCGTACTTTTACACAATAAAAGCTATTTTATAGACAAAATAATTATTTTTGCATCGCTTTATTCTGAGAATTATAACTTTTTTTTTCGCTGATGGAGCTATATTGTGACTTGCTTTTTGCAGGACAAGATGTCGCTTTCCGAGATATCATGTTTATTTTTATCTGTCTTTTTGATCACGTTTTATTCCATTATTTTGTTTGGCGTATTAAGATAAAGCATTGTTTTTTGCATTTTTTTATTTTTTTTTATGGTTTTCACTAAAAGGGTTATCTAGTAGGGCAGTTTTATACGTCCTGTCATTGCAGAAGTGGTGATAGCAAATATGTGTACTTTTATTGTTTATATTTTTTTTCATTTAAATATTTATTCATAGATACAATATCTTTAGATTTTTTTAGCATTATTTTTTATTTAAAAATATATATATATTTTTACAATTATTGAAACCTTTTTTTAACTTTTTTTTTAAACTTTTTTACTTTGTCCTACTACGGGACTATCATTTTTTGCAGGTTGATTGCTTCTATTTAGACAGGTAAGCATCTTTGCCTGTTTTTTGGTGTTTTTTCTTGAATGTGTCCTTTTTTGGTGTTTTTCATGTTAGAGTAGGACTGGCAATACGTAAGGACCCTAGGCGTGGGTTGCCAGCTTCCATATTATGGCCCTAATATCAACTAATACCTTACATATATTTATATGGTTTTTTTTGCACGTATATTTTTTGTAGGGTGCAGCTGGGCCCAAATTGTTCTATACACTGTGGCCTCTGTTCGCACGGGATGTATTTTAGCACTGTGCAGCCCGCCATATGGCGTTATTAATAGGCTGTAGCCAGATGCTTTGCATTCCTTGTGTGAACACGCCACATACAGAGTATTTTATCTTAGTGCATTGGTGTACCACACGGCCAAACCCTTATTGAAGGCTGGCTGTTTCATTAGGTATTGCACCTGTGCACTTGCTATTTTGTTTGGGTCCGCTGCACCCTGCTTGTGCATTTGTATTGAGGCCTATTTAGACAGGTAAGCATCTTTGCCTGTTTTTTGGTGTTTTTTCTTGAATGTGTCCTTTTTTGGTGTTTTTTATCTTTTTAATTTGTAAAACCCTATAAAAATTATATAAACAATAGTCTTTATCTGGGAAAGGAGAACAAAACAATTGAAGGAGTTATACAATTTGGATAATATGAATAGTTTAGTTTTTGCACGTAAACAATTGGGTAATTTTTTGGTATCTGGACATTTTTTAGGGAGGGTAATCAAAGACTAGGACATATTTTAAAGAGATTGATTTGTAACAGTTACAATATATTGATTGTAGTAGTTGCCATTTTAAACCCTGGTTCAACAGCATCCCCAAGGGGCAATTTAAGAGGATCTATAAAAATTGTACAATTGAAAGCAATTTTAATATACAGATGGAAATTATTTAAAAAATGATTTTGAGATAAAAGCTATAATGAGCAAATAGTGCTGGAAGTACTTTGTTCAGTGTTAAAGAAAATAATATTGATGGAATAGAAAGAAAAAGAACAAAAGTGGAAAATGTAATAAGGAACATTCACAAGACTCAAATTTAATTAATAATATCATAAAAAAGAATTAGTATATTTTTCAGAGTGATCCTATCAACGCTTTTCATCCAGATAGACTAAGAATTGCAAATGAAGGAGCTATTCATTGTAAGTAGAACCCAATGGTAAGCAGATATATTATAGGGTTTTGTCATAGCTGTAAAGTGGTCAGAATCACCACTTTCAGCAAGAAAAAAACCCATTATTACTATAGTTATTTGTGGTGATATCTCAAAATTACTTAAAGGGACTCTGTCACCTGAATTTGGCGGGACTGGTTTTGGGTCATATGGGCGGAGTTTTCAGGTGTTTGATTCACCCTTTCCTTACCCACTGGCTGCATGCTGGCTGCAATAGTGGATTGAAGTTCATTCTCTGTCCTCCATAGTACACGCCTGCGCAAAGCAATCTTGCCTTGTGCAGTCGTGTACTATGGAGGACAGAGAATGAACTTCAATCCAATATTGCAGCTAGCATGCAGCCAGCAGGTAAGGAAAGGGTGAATCAAACACCTGAAAACTCCGCCCATATGACCCAAAACCAGTCCCGCCAAATTCAGGTGACAGGTTCCCTTTAAAATGCTCGATTTCATGTCATTATAGCAACGAGGTTTATGTTCTAAAATGTTCATGCGTATTGGGAGAATTTGTCATTGACTTAACACAATTCGGAGGATGCACAGATTTGTGATATAAACTTTATTTTTATTAAGGAAAAATAATAATATTCTTTATTTTTATATAGCGCTAAAATATTTCGCAGTGCTTTACAGTTTTGCACACACTATCACCGCTGCCTCTGATGGGGCTCACAATCTAGATTCCCTATCAGTATGTCTTTGGAATGTGGGAGGATACCGGAGTACTCGGAGGAAACCCACGCAAACATAGGGAGAACATACAAACTCCTTGCAGATGTTGTGCTTGGTGGGATTTGAACCCAGGACTCCAGCGCTGCAGTGCTTACCACTGAGCCACTGTGCTGCCCAATAGTATTTAAATGAAATTTAAGTTTTTAAATACTGTCTAGTTCTAAAGATTGATGCTAGACATGAGTGAAATTGATATTAGAAGATACCAACTTGTCTAATTTTTCAAAAAGTTTGATTCGTTATGAACTGCAAATATTGCAAAGCCTGCAACTGGCGGCAAAAAGATATGCGTAACTCTCTGAGGTACGCTAAGACTATGTTAAATAATTTTCAAGATTTTCAATGCAAACATAGACCTCGTGCAATGAGACCTCGAGTTATAAAAGGATGATATCTGAAGTAACCATCAACCGATTTAATAACACACTACACTGACAGACGTTTAACGCTTTTCAAAATGTAAAAACTGTCTAAGGCTACTTTCACACTAGCGTTAACTGCAATACGCTAAAATGCGTCGTTTTGCTGAAAAAACGCATCCAGCAAAATATTTTGCTGGATGCGTTTTTTCCCCATAGACTTGTATTGGCGACGCATGGCGACGAATTGGCATACGTCGGTATACATCTTTCGACGGATGCGTCGAAATTAGGCGACACGTCGTCTGGAAAAATGTAGATTGTAACGTTTTTTGGCTCCGACAATAAAACGTGTCTCGGCGCATCCTGCGGCATGCGTCTTTTGCTACAATGAAAGTCTATGAGCGACGGATGCGTAGAGACACGTCGTACGACGCAATGCAGCGCTGCAATACGTTTTTTTCTACTGAGCATGCTCAGAAACAGGATTTTTTATCTAATTGGCCAGACATCCCCAAATCTATATAAACCTGGTCTGGGCCTTCAACACCCACATATGCCAGCAAGACCCAGAGAGAAGAAAGAAGCCTCCAGCCAGCCGGACATCAAGACCCCAGCCGGACACCAAGACCCCAGCCTGGCAGCAAGACCCCAGCTGGACACCAAGACCCCAGCCTGGCAGCAAGACCCCAGCCTGGCAGCAAGACCCCAGCCTGGCAGCAAGACCCTAGCCTGACAACAAAACCCCAGCCTGGCAGCAAGGACCAGAGACACTCCAACAGTGTGAGTATATTGCCATTTTTGTGTGTGTGTGTGTGTGTGCGCGCATTTGTGTATGCCGTACTGACTACAGCAAGAGCTTTTAAAACCTGAATCCAACCTGAGGCCTGCCGTCGTCCTGCAACAGCCAGTGCCCTGCTACAGTCCAGATCCACCCCGAGGCCTGCCACTGTGAAGACATCAAGCTCCAGCCGGAGGACTGATGGCCGTGTGTGTGTGTGTGTGTGTGTGTGTGTATTTTTGTACTGCTGTGTGCTTTTGTATGTCTGTGTTCACGTGCCTGCACCTTATTATGCCTTTGTCAATATTACGCCTGTTGATGTGTTATGCTTGCGTTATGACTCTGCTTGCAGGTACGTTTGTGTGCGTTTCGTTGGTTGCATGTGCATTTGTCAATGTCATATTGGTTAATGTACTTTTTTGATGTATTTACTAGTATAGTGGTTTGTGCAGCCTGTGTGTTTTTTTTTTATCTGATGTATTATTGCAAAGTCTAGTGGTCTGCAGCTTGTGGTTGGAATGTGTTTTTTTTTTTTACAAAGTGTTGATTTTTTTAACTGTTGAAACCATTCCAAGGTGATGTACTTGTATTTAAAATAAAGAGCATTTCTGCTCCATTGTGATTACTTAAAAAAAAAAAAAAAAAAAACGAAAAAAAAATAATAATAAAATGTTTAAAAAATTGTCCGTAGTTAGTGTTGAGCATTCCGATACCGCAAGTATCGGGTATCGGCCGATATTTGCGGTATCGGAATTCCAATACCGAATTCCGATACTTCCCGCGTATCGGATACCGGAATCGGAAGTTCCCAGAATTCAAACTGAACGCAGCAGCCAATGAGGAATGATTGGAAGTGTGGGCACATCCTGTTTAGCATGGTGGGCATGTAACTACTGGCAAGGCTGTGATTGGCTGCTAAAATGATGTCACTCTGCACTATAAAAAACGCTGCCGCCATTTTGCGCTCACTCTGCTGTGATTTCAGTTAGGGAAAGGACGCTGTGTTCTAACTGAGGGCCAGTTGAGATAGCTAATTGCTTTATTTTCCTTTCCCAAGGCTAATTTAGCAAAACGCTGTGTGTTCTTCACTGTTCACCTTGCTCTTGCCTTGCAGCGCTGCGTTCAGCAAGGTCTCTGTGTGTGTGTGTGTGTGTGTGTGTGTGCAGCTCACTCTGTAGTCTGTGTGCAGCCATATACCCGGTTGTATTCAGCTCAGGGGGGGTTCACACTGCCTCACACAGTTGTCCTTTTTTGCTCATAGTGCAGCCTGCTGCACATTTTTTCTCACATTTCCTATTAGTGTTTTTCCACCCGTCTCCAGCTAAATTGTGGAAAAACACTACATAGGATAACCTAGAGGGGGGTTTTTGGGCCTTGCAGCGCCGTTTACGGCTGTCTGCACGGTCTCCGTGTGAGCCCAGCTCGCCCTGTAGTCTGTGTGCAGCCATAGCCGGTTGGATTCAGCTCAGGGTTCGTTACTGCCTCATACCTTGAAAAAAATTTTCCTTTTTTTTCAAATAGTGCAGCCTGTTTAAAATTTAAAAAAAAAAATTCCTATTAGTGTTTCTCCACCCGTCTCCAGCTAAATTGTGGAAAAACACTACATAGGATAACCTAGAGGGGTTTTTTTGGGCCTTGCAGCGCCGTTTACGGCTGTCTGCACGGTCTCTGTGTGAGCGCAGCTCGCCCTGTAGTCTGTGTGCAGCCATAGCCGGTTGGATTCAGCTCAGGGTGCGTTACTGCCTCATACCTTGAAAAAAAATTTCCTTTTTTTCAAATAGTGCAGCCTGTTTAAAATTAAAAAAAAAAAAATCCTATTAGTGTCTTTCCACCCGTCTCCAGCTAAATTGTGGAAAAACACTACATAGGATAACCTAGAGGGGGTTTTCTGGGCCTTGCAGCGCCGTTTACGGCTGTCTGCACGGTCTCCGTGTGAGCCCAGCTCGCCCTGTAGTCTGTGTGCAGCCATAGCCGGTTGGATTCAGCTCAGGGTTCGTTACTGCCTCATACCTTGAAAAAAATTTTCCTTTTTTTTCAAATAGTGCAGCCTGTTTAAAATTTAAAAAAAAAAATTCCTATTAGTGTTTTTCCACCCGTCTCCAGCTAAATTGTGGAAAAAAACTACATAGGATAACCTAGAGGGGGGTTTTTGGGCCTTGCAGCGCCGTTTATGGCTGTCTGCACGGTCTCTGTGTGAGCGCAGCTCGCCCTGTAGTCTGTGTGCAGCCATAGCCGGTTGGATTCAGCTCAGGGTGCGTTACTGCCTCATACCTTGAAAAAAAATTTCCTTTTTTTCAAATAGTGCAGCCTGTTTAAAATTTTAAAAAAAAATTTCCTATTAGTGTCTTTCCACCCGTCTCCAGCTAAATAGTGGAAAAACACTGCATAGGATAACCTAGAGGAGGGTTTTTGGGCCTTGCAGCGCCGTTTACGGCTGTCTGCACGGTCCCCGTGTGAGTTAAACTTGCTCTGTAGTCCGATCTGCAGAAAAAAAAAAAGGAAAGTTCACCAAACACAACTTAACACTTGCGTAGGCCACATTTGAAAAATAATAAAGTTTAGTCCACACTTTACAACATTAGTGATTCTGGAAACAGGAACACATGGGCTACTTGCACAGTGAACAAGTCTGTAAGAACATGTTCACACACCACCAAGAAACCTGAAGACACAAAAGAGAATGGTAAAACCAAAAACACTCAGTTTGAAAAAATGTTTGCAGTAATCCGCAAGTGCTAGTAAAAGATGTAAATAACAGGGTATTTGGTTGATACGTTTTTTGCAAAAAATGTATACTAAGCTGCTCTACCAATCTTCACGGTATACCCATATCAGAGCAGTCCTAACTAATGTATGCAATCCCTATCTGATGTATTTAAAAACCTGATCATCTGTATATTACCTGTGTGAACAGGGTTCAGAGAGGAAAAATCCATGTGTGCATACAGGGCAGAACAGCTTTTGTGCAGCTAGCCCAAGAGGAGTGGTGGAACTCCCCAGTCTTGTAGAGGAAGAGATTCCCCTTACGGGCCAAAGAGGGAGAGGGAGTGGGAAGACTGCGGAGCCTGTAGCCTCCACTTTGGCACCCATTAGGAGCCTGTCTCTTTCCAAAGCCAAAAAGGGCGCTCCCAAGATTTGCAGTGCCTGGTCCTTTTTTGACACAGTTGCAGATGACATTTGTTTTGTCAAATGCAAGCTGTGTCATCAGAAAGTAAAAAGAGGGAAAAATGTCAGCAACCTCAATACCACAAATATGTGGAAACATGTGCGGACCAGGCACGCGGTGGAGTTACAGAAACACACTGAAGATGTAGGCCAACCAACAGCGGCAGCTACCACCTCTTCAGCTCGTGTTGCCTCTTCCTCCAGCTCACGCACAGCTGGTTTGGCTTCCTCCCAGGATCGCCATGGAAGAACCTCTGGCACTGTTGTCCAGAGACCTTGTGTAATTCCACCCACAGCACCACCTTCCCAGTCATCCTCACACTCCCAGTCTACTCTACAGCCATCGGTAGTCCAGGCATGGGAGAAAAGGCGGGCATTCTCGGCCAACCACCCCCGAGCACAGGCTCTGAATGCAGGCATTGCCAAACTGTTGTCCCTGGAAATGCTCTCATTCAGGCTGGTGGAGACTGACAGCTTCCGTGACTTGATGGCATTGGCAGTCCCACAGTACAAGGTGCCCAGCCGCTTTTACTTCAGCAGGCAAGCTGTCCCTGACCTGCACAGGCATGTTGAGGGAAACATAAAACATGCGCTACTGGCCGCCGTCAGTAGCAAGGTCCACCTCACCACCGATGCGTGGACCAGTCAGCATGGACAGGGACGATACGTTTCCCTCACTGCCCATTGGGTTAATGTTGTTGAGCCAGGTACAGATCGTGCGAGTGGCGCAGGACGTGTCCTGCCCACTCCAAGGATTGCAGGAATCCAGTCTGTACGCATTGACTCCTCCTCTTACACAAGTTCCTCAGAATCATCTCTGCAGGAGCCGTCACAGTCCACCTCCACATGGACCCGTGAACGTTTACCTATGACCGACATGAGCACAGCCGTGGCCAAACGTCAGCAGGCCGTCTTGAAACTAGTTTCATTGGGGCATCGAAGCCACACAGCGCAGGAGCTCTGGAATGCCATCAAGCAGGAGAGCGATGTGTGGTTACTGCCAGCGAATCTCCAGCCAGGCATGGTAGTGTGTGACAATGGCCGAAATCTGGAGGCAGCTTTGGCCCTTGGCAACCTCACTCACATCCCATGTCTGGCACATGTGCTCAATTTGGTTGTGCAGAGTTTTCTGAGGGACTATCCGGATCTTGATGCCCTGCTGCACAAGGTCCGCCTAGAGTGTGCTCACTTGCGGCGTTCCAGCTTGGCAAGATCCCGCATTGCTGCTCTGCAGTGCCGATTCCACCTTCCGGAACACCGCATCATATGTGACCTACCTACCCGGTGGAATTCCACGTTACATATGTTGGAGCGGTTGTGTGAGCAGCAGCAAGCAGTTATGGAGTACCAGCTGCATCAGGCGCAAAGAAGTCGCAGTCAGCGCCGATCAGACTTCACAACCACAGAGTGGGCCACTATGAAGGACGTCTGCCAGGTTTTGCGTCCTTTTGATTATTCCACGCGGATGGCAAGTGCAGATGATGCACTATTCAGCATGACTGTCCCCCTTATCTGCCTGCTTCAGCAAACTTTGCAAGGGTTAAGGGATGATGTTGTGGAAGAGGTGGAGGATGAGGAGTCACCTTTTCCATCAGCTTCTGGAGAGTCAGCGCCACGTGGTTCCTCACAAAGGGGTACGCAGGGGCCACTTTGTGAGGAGGATGAGGAGGAGTCAATGGAGAAGGAAGAGCTCCGTCCAGAGGAGGGAGCGACACAATTGTCCAGTGGTCAGTGTGTACAACGAGGGTGGGGTGATGACGAGCGGGCAGAGATCATGTCTCAAGCAGGGGACAGCGTTTCTGGGCCAGTTGGCAGTCTGCAGCACATGGTGGATTTCATGCTGCAGTGCCTGAGAAACGACCGCCGCATCGACCACATTCTCAACATGCTTGATTATTGGGTGTTCACCCTCCTCGATCCTCGCTACCGGGACAACGTCCAAAACCTCATCCCAGCATTGACCCGGGAGCGTAAATTGTGGGAGTACCACGACACACTGGTGAATTCCATCATCTTCTCCAGTCCAACTGAGAGGAGTGCTGCTAGTGCTTTACAAAGCAGCTCAGTGCATCGAGGCAGTGGGGGAGGCTCTGCCCAAAGAGGGAGCAGAAGCAGTGCCTCTGCCCAAGGCAAGCCCAGTATGGCACAACTCTGGCACACTTTTGTGTGCCCGCCCCAAATGTCTACACCATCACCGGCGGCTCCAGTCAGCAGGAGGCAACGGTTCCATCAGATGGTGACAGACTACATGGCTTGCCCTCTTACTGTACTCCCAGACGGCTCTTCCCCGTTCAAGTTTTGGGTCTCTAAGCTGGATACATGGCCAGAGCTAAGCCAGTATGCATTGGAGGTGCTGGCTTGCCCTGCGGCTAGTGTCTTATCGGAACGTGTCTTTAGTGCCGCAGGTGTTGTACTAACAGACCGTCGCATGCGACTATCCTCCGATAACGTTGACCGGCTTACTTTCCTGAAAATGAACCAGGCCTGGATGTCGCAGGAATTTGCCACTCCTCTGCCTGATTAAGTAATTGGGTGTCATCCAGGTCTCCTGCTGTTTTCATCTTTCTACCACCTGAACTGCTATTCCTGGGCTCCAACACCGCCATTTGCGGCTCAGAAGTGCAGGCTGCACAGTAAAAACATACGACCCAGTGTTATTGGGTTTCAGTAACGTCAGCTGATCCCCAGCTGTGTAGCCGGCAATGTGTCCTGTGACCGCCACGCTGGCACAACAACCTAAATGTAAGGGAACCTGTTCCCCCCCCCCGTCGTTTGTTACTGAAAGAGCCATCTTGTGCAGCAGTAATGGTGCACAAGGAAAAGGTAGCTCTTTTAGTTTAGCTCCTTGCACACGCAGAACTTAACACTTATACCGTTATACCGTCCCGGAGCTGGGACTTTCCTTCGTAATGTGACGCAGCACAGCCGTCATTCCTACCCCCTTGGTGCCTTGCGCTGCCTCCTCAGCGTTGTTTTAAGCTGTCATGGAGCCTGCGCTGTTCTGTTATCCCTTGGCCATGCCCTATTTGCGCTGCCTGTCTTCTGACATAATTTGGTGTCAGGCTGGCTGCGCCTGTGCGGCCTCACTGCCCGAGATCCCGCCTCGCAGTGTCTTCTGATTGAATCACACTGCGGGCCTGGGATCCATGGGCATGCGCAGTGCATATCTTCCCCTCGGGCTCTCGCTCATCTCCCTCCGCCTTCTTTAGACTGTGCGCCGTCAGCTGATCCCTAATAGCATGCCACGGCCGTGACACCGCACAGTCTGAAGAAGAGGGAAGGAGGGGAGTGAGAGTCGAGGATATGCACTGTGCATGCCCATGGATCCAAGGCCCGCAGTGGGATTACGTTAGACGACACTGCAAGGTGGGATCTGGAGCAGCGTGGACGCACAGGCACTGACAGCCTGACACCAAATTATGTCAGAAGACAGGCAGCGCTAATTGGACATGGCCAAGGGATAACAGAACAGCGCAGGCTCCGTGACAGCTTAAAACAACGCTGAGGAGGCAGCGCACGGCACCAAGGGGATAGGAATGACAGCTGTGCTGTGTCCCATTACGAAGGAAATTCGCACCTCCGGGACGGTTTAACGGTATAAGGGGACACATTTTTAGTGTTTACTTCTGTGTTTGCAAGGAGCATAATTAAAAGAGCAACCTTTTCCTTTTGCATCCTTAGTGCTGCACAAGATGGCTCTTTCAGCTACAAACGTCTTGGGGGGGTTCCCTTTCAACTTGCTCCAATAAGGCTTCGGCCTACACTCTGTTCCTCTGCTCCTCCTGCTGTCCCTGGGCTCTAATACCGCCAGTTGGTGCCTGGAAGTGCTGTCTGCACAGTCAACAGTCGCTCCTCTGTTATTGGGGTTCAGTAACGTCAGCTGATCCCCAGCTGTGAGTGCGGCAATACCTCCAATCTGCTCCTCCTGCTGTCCCTGGGCTCTAACACCGCTAGTTGGTGCCTGGAAGTGCTGTCTGCACAGTCAACAGTCGCTCCTCTGTTATTGGGGTTCAGTAACATCAGCTGATCCCCAGCTGTGTATCCGGCAACGTGTCATGCGACCGCCACGCTGGCACAACTAAAATGTAAGGGGACCTGTCCCCCCCCCCCTAGGCGTTTGTTACTGAAAGAGCCACCTTGTGCAGCACTAATACTGCACAAGGAAAAGGTCGCTCTTGAAATTATGCTCCTTGCAAACGCTGAACTACACACTCATGTAATGTGTCCCCTCACACCGTCCAACCGTCCCAGAGGTGGGACTTTCCTTTGTAATGTGACGCAGCACAGCCGTCATTGCTACCCTCTTGACACTGTGCGCTGCCTCCTCAGCGTTGTTAGATTCCGTCATGGACCCTGCGCTGTTATGTTATCCCTTGGCCATGCACAGTTTGCGCTGCCCGTCCTCTGACATCATTTGTTGTCGTCCTGGCTGCGCCTGTGCGTCCACGCTGCCCGAAATCCCACCTCGCAGTGTCGTCTAATGTGATCCCACAGTGGGCCTGGTATCCATGGCCATGCGCAGTGCATATACTAGCCTCTCACTCCCCTTCTTCACGCTTCTTCAGACTAGGCGGCGTCAGCTGATCCCTAATAGCATACCACGGCCGTGACGCCGCACAGTCTGAAGAAGCAGGAAGGAGGTGAGTGAGAGGCGATGATATGCACTGCGCATGCCCATGGATCCCTGGCCCGCAGTGGGATTACATTAGATGACACTGCGAGGTTGGATCTCGGGCAGCTTGGACGCACAGGCACTGCCAGCCTGACACCTAAATGATGTCAGAAGACGGGCACCGCTAACTGTGCATGGCAAAGGGATAACATTACAGCGCGGGCTCCGTGACAGAACCAAACAACGTTGAGGAGGTGGCGCACGGCACCAAGGGGGTTGGAATGAAGGCTGTGCTGTGTCACATTACAAAGGAAAGTCCCACTTCCGGGACGGTTTGACGGTGTGAGGGGACACATTATATGAGTGTGTACTTCAGCGTTTGCAAGGAGCATAATTTTCGGAGCCACCATTTTCCATGTGCAGTATTACTGCTGTACAAGATGGCTCTTTCAGCAACAAATGCCTGGGGGGGGGGTTAAAGGTTCCCTTTCAACTTGCTCCACTGCAGGCTTCGGCCTACACTCTGCTCCTCTTTGATTCCCTGGGTTTCAACACTGTCAGTTGCCACCTGGAAGTGTTGTCTACACAGAAAAAACACTAGTTCATGTGTCAGTGGGGTTCAGCACCGCCAGCTGTTCCCCTGCTGTGTAGTCGGCAACGTGTCCAGCACAAGCCACGCTGGCACAACAGAACAAAAGCTGCCACCAGTGCAGGCTTCGGCCTACACTCTGCTCCTCTCCTCCTGCTGCTGCCCCTGGGCTCAAACACCGCTAGTTTTGGCCCGGAAGTGCTAGCTGCACAGAGAAAAACACCAGCCAATGTGTTAGTGGGGTTCAGCAACGCCAGCTGTTCCCCTGCTGTGTAGCTGGCAACGTGACCTGCAAACGCCACGCAGGCACATGAACTGAAATTAAAGGGACCCTGCCACCCACCCCAAGGTGTTTCTATGTATAACAGCTACCTTGTACAGCAGTAATGCTGCATTTGTACAAGGTGGCTGACTTTTTCTCCTTGCCAACGTGGAACTCAACACGTACAAAATGTGTCTCATTGAGACCATTCCACTGTCCCTGAAGTGTGACTTTCTTTTCTAATGACACGTACCACCCCCCTTGGGAGCGCTGCCCGTCTTCTGACATCATTGGTTGGCTGCCTGTGCCTGGGCGTCCGCCCTGCCCGACACAACCCCCCTCGTTGTCTCATATATTTTGGCTGCGAGGGTGTGATTGATGGGCATGTGCAGTGCATATGTTCGCCTGTCTTAACTCATCTCCTTCCGCCTTCTTCAGACTAGGCGGCCTCATGGCCGTGGTAGGCAATAAGGGATCAGCTGAGGCCGCCCAGTCTGAAGCAGGTGTAAGGACATGTGTGAGCGGCAAACATATTTACTGCACAAGGCCACGAATCCCAGCCACGCAGTGTGATTTGTTGAAAACACACTGCGGGTCTGGGATTCATGGCCATTGCTAACCGCACCAGCCAACATGAAATGAGGTGAGAAGACAGGCAGCGCTCACAGCGCATGGCCAAGGGAACACAATAGCGCAGACTCCTGTACAGCAAATAACAACGCTCAGGAGGCTGCGCCCAGCACCAAGGCGTTATTTATGTGCACCTGTGCTGCGTCTCCTTAAAAAGACAAGTCACGCTTCCAATACAGAACTGAACTACTGTTCAATGGGCTAAATTGTGTACGTCTTTCATTCTGCGTGTGCAATGAGCAAAACTTAAAGAGCAACCTTTAACTTGTGGAGCTTTACTGCTGCACAAGGTGTGGCTCTTCAACATTGTAACACCTGAGGGTGGGTTAAAGGTTACCTTTGAAATTGGTTCAAGTAGGCTTCCACCTACACTCTGCTCCTCCTGCAGACCCTGGGCTCTAACTACGCCAGTTGGGGCCCGGAAGTGCTGGCTGCACAGAGAAAAACACCCACCATTGTGTCAGTGGGGTTCAGCACCGCCAGCTGTTCCCCTTCTGTGTAACCGGCATCGTGTCCAGCACAAGCCACGCTGGCACTGCAGACCAAAAGCTGCCACCAGTGCAGGCTTCGGCCTACACTCTGCTCCTCTCCTCCTCCTGCTGCCCCTGGGCTCAAACACGGATAGTTTTTGCCCAGAAGTGCTAGCTGCACAGAGAACAACACCAGCCAATGTGTTAGTGGGGTTCAGCAACGCCAGCTGTTCCCCTGCTGTGTAGCCGGCATCGTGTCCAGCACAAGCCACACTGGCACAACAGACCAAAAGCTGCCACCAGTGCAGGCTTCGGCCTACACTTTGCTCCTCTCCTCCTCCTGCTGACCCTGGGCTATAACACCGCCAGTTGTAGCCTGGAAGTGCTAGCTGCACAGAGAAAACCACCCATCCCACCAATGTGTTAGTGGGGTTCAGCAAAGCCAGCTGTTCCCCTGCTGTGTAGCTGGCAACGTGTCCTGCAAACGCCATGCAGGCACCTGAACTGAAATTAAAGGGAACCTTGCCCCACCCCTCCAGGTCTTTCTATGTATAACAGCCACCTAGTACAGCAGTACTGCTGCATTTGTACAAGGTGGCTGATTTTTTCTCCTTGCCCACGTTTAATTAAACATGTACTCCTGCTGACCCTGGGCTCAAACACCGCCAGTTTTTGCCCGGAAGTGCTAGCTGCACAGAGAACAACACCAGCCAATGTGTTAGTGGGGTTCAGCAATGCCAGCTGTTCTCCTGCTGTGTAGCCAGCAACGTGACCTGCAAACGCCACGCAGGCACAACAACTGAAATTGAAGGGAGCCTGCTCCCCACCCCCAGGTGTTTCTTTGTATAATAGCCACCTTGTACAGCAGTACTGCTGCATTTGTACAAGGTGGCTGACTTTTTCTCCTTGCCCATGTTTAATTAAACACGTACTAAATGTGTCTCATTGAGACCATTCCACTGTCCCTGAGGTGTGACTTTCATTTTTAATGACACGCATCACCCCCATTGTTAGCGCTGCCCGTCTTCTGACATCATCGGTTGGCTGGCTGTGCATGTGCGTCCGCCCTGCCCGACACAACGCCCCTCGTTGTCTCATATATTATGACTGCGAGGGTGTGATTGCTGGGCACGAGCAGTGCATATCTTTGCCTGTCTTCACTCCCCTCCTTCCGCCTTCTTCAGACTCTGCGGCCTCATGGCCGTGGCAGGCGATAAGGGATCAGCTGAGGCCGCCCAGTCTGAAGCAGGTGTAAGGACATGTGTGAGCGGCGAACATATTTACTGCACAAGGCCACGAATCCCAGCACCGCAGTGTGACTTTATGAAAAGGCACTGTGGTTCTGGGATTTATGGCCATCGTTAACCGCACCGGCCAACATGAAATGAGGTCATAAGACGGCCTGCACTAACAGAGTATTGCCAAGGGATAACACAAGAGCGCAGTCTCCTGTACTGCAAATAACAACGGTAAGGAATCTGCGCCCAGCACCTAGGTGTAAATTTTGACACCTGTGCTGCGTCTTCTTCAAAAGAAAAGTCACGCCTCCACTACTGTTTGACAGTATAATGGGCTAAATAGTGTACGTGTTTTATTCAACATGTGCAAGGAGCAAAATTAAGAGACCAACCTTTGACTTGTGCAGCATTAATGCTGTTCAAGGTGTGGCTCTTGTACCTTGCAACACCTGAGGGGGGGTTAAAGGTTTCCTTTGAAATTGGTTCAACTAGGCTTCGGCCTACACTCTGCTCCTCTCCTCCTCCTGCTGACCCTGGGCTCTAACACCGCTAGTTTTTGCCCTGAAGTGCTAGCTGCACAGAGAAAAACACCAGCCAATGTGTTAGTGGGGTTCAGCACCGCCAGCTGTTCCCCTGCTGTGTAGCCGGCATCGTGTCCAGCACAAGCCACGCTGGCACAACCGACCAAAAGCTGCCACCAGTGCAGGCTTCGGCCTACACTCTGCTCCTCTCCTCCTGCTGCTGCCCCTGGGCTCAAACACCGCTAGTTTTGGCCCGGAAGTGCTAGCTGCACAGAGAAAAACACCAGCCAATGTGTTAGTGGGGTTCAGCAACGCCAGCTGTTCCCCTGCTGTGTAGCCGGCATCGTGACCTGCAAACGCCACGCAGGCACATGAACTGAAATTGAAGGAAGCCTTTCTAATGATACGCAGCACCACCCTTGGTAGCGCTTCCCGTCTTTTGACATCATTGGTTAGCTGGCTGCGCCTGTGCGTCCGCCCTACTCCAAACAACGCCCCTCGGATTCTTATTTATTTTGTCAGCGAGGGTGTGGTTTATGGGCACGAGCAGTGCATATGTTCGCCTGTCGTCACTCATCTCCTTCCGCCTTCTTCAGACTGTGCAGCCTCATGGCCGCGGCATGCGAGAAGGGATCAGCAGAGGCCGCCCAGTCTGAAGCAGGTGTAAGGACGTGTGTGAGCGGCCAAAATATTTACTGCTCAAGGCCACGAATCCCAGCACCGCAGTGTGACTTTATGAAAAGGCACTGTGGGTCTGGGATTTATGGCCATCGTTAACCGCACCGGCCAACATGAAATGAGGTCATAAGACGGGCAGCGCTAACAGGGCATTGCCAAGGGATAACACAGGAGCGCAGACTCCTGTACAGCAAATAACAACGCTCAGGAAGCTGCGCCAAGCACCAAGTCGTTATTTGGGACACCTGTGCTGCGTCTCCTTAAAAAGACAAGTCACGCATCCACTACAGTTTGACTGTAGAATGGTCTAAATTGTGTACGTCTTTCATTCAGCGTGTGCAAGTAGACAAATTAATAGAGCAACCTTTCACTTGTGCAGCATTAATACTGCACAAGGTGTGTCTCTTGTACTTTGTAACACCTGAGGGGGGTTAAAGGTTTCCTTTGAAATTGGTTCAACTAGGCTTCGGCCTACACTCTGCTCCTCTCCTCCTCCTCCTGCTTCACCACGGGCTCTAACATCGCTAGTTTTTGCCCGCAAGTGCTAGCTGCACAGAGAAAAATACCCGCCATTGTGTTAGTGGGGTTCAGCAACGCCAGCTATTCCCCCACTGTGTAGCCGGCAAAGTGTCATGCAAACGCAATGCAGACACAAAGCTGCCTCCAGTGCAGGCTTCGGCCTACACTCTGCTCCCCCTGCTTACCCTTTGCTCCAGCACCGCTAGTTGGGGCTCTAAGAAGACAATCTTTAATAGGCAACGCATCTGGGTTCCAGCACCGCCAGCTGGTTCTCGGCAGTGTTTTTGTCACAGGTACTCCCTCGTGCCAAACCTGGTTTCAGCACCGTCAGCTGTTTCCGGGTTGTGTCAAGCTCGCTGAGACGCCTATGCTTGCCCCGTCGTGTTGCGGTCGGGTTAGCCAACTCCAGGGTGCCTCCAGTTTAGGAGCTTCCTATGTGGGCTGCATGAATTGGTAGTCAAGGCTGGTTCTGTAGTGCCAGTAGGCCCAGCTCCCCCTGTAGGACTGTTGGGGTTCGGTAACTGCGGCTGCCTCGCGGCCTAGCTGTTCTCTCCTCTCCTGTGGGCCTTCGGGTCCACCACCTGGTTCCAGCACCGTCAGCTGGTTCCGGGCCGAGCCTTTGGCTTAGGTGCCTCCTCCTGGGTATCCGAGTTCTGCCAACGCCAGGCGGTCCTTGGTAGTGCTTTTAAGTGCGGGCACCTACAGCTTAGTAACCGGGTTCCAGCACCGTCAGCTGGTCCTCGGTCTTGCCATTGGCTCTTGCACACTGGGGCAACGCATCCGGGTTCCAGCACCGCCAGCTGGTTCTCGGCAGTGTTTTTGTCACAGGTACTCCCTCGTGCCAAACCTGGTTTCAGCACCGTCAGCTGTTTCGGGGTTGTGTCAAGCTCGCTGAGACGCCTATGCTTGCCCCGTCGTGTTGCGGTCGAGTTAGCTAACTCCAGGGTGCCTCCAGTTTAGGAGCTTCCTATGTGGGCTGCATGAATTGGTAGTCAAGGCTGGTTCTGTAGTGCCAGTAGGCCCAGCTCCCCCTGTAGGACTGTTGGGGTTCGGTTACTGCGGCTGCCTCGCGGCCTAGCTGTTCTCTCCTCTCCTGTGGGCCTTCGGGTCCACCACCTGGTTCCAGCACCGTCAGCTGGTTCCGGGCCGAGCTTTTGGCTTAGGTGCCTCCTCCTGGGTATCCGAGTTCCGCCAACGCCAGGCGGTCCTTGGTAGTGCTTTTAAGCGTGGGCACCTACAGCTTAGTAACCGGGTTCCAGCACCATCAGCTGGTCCTCGGTCGTGTCATTGGCTCTTGCACACTGGGGCAACGCATCCGGGTTCCAGCACCGCCAGCTGGTTCTCGGCAGTGTTTTTGTCACAGGTACTCCCTCGTGCCAAACCTGGTTTCAGCACCGTCAGCTGTTTCCGGGTTGTGTCAAGCTCGCTGAGACGCCTATGCTTGCCCCGTTGTGTTGCGGTCGGGTTAGCCAACTACAGGGTGCCTCCAGTTTAGGAGCTTCCTATGTGGGCTGCGTGAATTGGTAGTCAAGGCTGGTTCTGTAGTGCCAGTAGGCCCAGCTCCCCCTGTAGGACTGTTGGGGTTCGGTAACTGCGGCTGCCTCGCGGCCAAGCTGTTCTCTCCTCTCCTGTGGGCCTTCGGGTCCACCACCTGGTTCCAGCACCGTCAGCTGGTTCCGGGCCGAGCTTATGGCTTAGGTGCCTCCTCCTGGGTATCCGAGTTCCGCCAATGCCAGGCGGTCCTTGGTAGTGCTTTTAAGCGTGGGCACCTACAGCTTAGTAACCGGGTTCCAGCACCGTCAGCTGGTCCTCGGTCGTGCCATTGGCTCTTGCACACTGGGGCAACGCATCCGGGTTCCAGCACCGCCAGCTGGTTCTCGGCAGTGTTTTTGTCACAGGTACTCCCTCGTGCCAAACCTGGTTTCAGCACCGTCAGCTGTTTCGGGGTTGTGTCAAGCTCACTGAGACGCCTATGCTTGCCCCGTCGTGTTGTGGTCGGGTTAGCCAACTCCAGGGTGCCTCCAGTTTAGGAGCTTCCTATGTGGGCTGCGTGAATTGGTAGTCAAGGCTGGTTCTGTAGTGCCAGTAGGCCCAGCTCCCCCTGTAGGACTGTTGGGGTTCGGTAACTGCGGCTGCCTTGCGGCCTAGCTGTTCTCTCCTCTCCTGTGGGCCTTCGGGTCCACCACCTGGTTCCAGCACCATCAGCTGGTTCCGGGCCGAGCTTTTGGCTTAGGTGCCTCCTCCTGGGTATCCGAGTTCCGCCAACGCCAGGCGGTCCTTGGTAGTGCTTTTAAGAGCGGGCACCTACAGCTTAGTAACCGGGTTCCAGCACCGTCAGCTGGTCCTCGGTCGTGCCATTGGCTCTTGCACACTGGGGCAACGCATCCAGGTTCCAGCACCGCCAGCTGGTTCTCGGCAGTGTTTTTGTCACAGGTACTCCCTCGTGCCAAACCTAGTTTCAGCACCGTCAGCTGTTTCCGGGTTGTGTCAAGCTCGCTGAGACGCCTATGCTTGCCCCGTCGTGTTGCGGTCGAGTTAGCCAACTCCAGGGCGCCTCCAGTTTAGGAGCTTCCTATGAGGGCTGCATGAATTGGTAGTCAAGGCTGGTTCTGTAGTGCCAGTAGGCCCAGCTCCCCCTGTAGGACTGTTGGGGTTCGGTAACTGCGGCTGCCTCGCGGCCTAGCTGTTCTCTCCTCTCCTGTGGCCCTTCGGGTCCACCACCTGGTTCCAGCACCGTCAGCTGGTTCTCGGCAGTGTCTTTTGCTCTTGTACCTTCTGCTCCCCATCCTGGTTCCAGTACCGTCAGCTGGTTCCGGGCAGAGCCTTTGGCTTAGGTGCCTCCTTCTGGGTATCCAAGTTCCGCCAACGTCAGGCGGTCCTTGGTAGTGCTTTTTAGCACGGGTACCTCCTGCTTAGTAACCGGGTTCCAGTAACGTCAGCTGGTCCTCGGTAGTTCCATAGGCTCTTGAACCTTCGGGTAGCCATCCGAGTTCCAGTTCCATCAGCTGGTTCTTGGCATTTTCTCAGCCTTCTTGTACCTTCTGCTACATTTCCAAGTTGAAGACCCTAACGTCGACAACCCGGAAGACCACCCCGATGACGACGACGACGGCGGAGACGACGACGGCGGAGATGACGACGGCGGAGACGACGACGGCGGAGATGAAGACGGCGGAGACGACGACACTGGAGACGACGACCCTGGAGACGACAACATGGAAGACCGAGAAGCAGAAGAACAAGAGGCTGCAGAACAAAGAGCAGAAGAACATTAAGCATAACACTTAATATCAGAGCAAAAGATATTATCTAAATTATATGCAGAAGAAGACTAAGCAGTGTATGGGGGTGAGTCCGTTCCTCCTCGTGGTGCCCCTGGATAAAGCCTGATGCTGCAGGCCAAACTGAACGCGGACAAATGTAACTTTTGTGACTGGCAGAACGGAAGGTGTAATCTTCCAACTTTTATAGATAACAACTACGGGAATGCCTGTCACAAATGAGAATATGATGAAGAAGTAGAATAGGAAGAATAATAACAGTTGAATAAAATGAATATGTAGAATAGGAAGAATAATAATAGTTGAATAAAATGAATATGAAGAATGTATTAAAAAAAAAAGGTAAAGGATGAAGAAGAAGATGAATAAGGTGAAGAAGAAGTTGATGTCAAAGATGCTGATGATGATGAAGATGAAAGTGTGGGAAAAGTAAAAAAAAAAGAAGGGGAAGGGCGTGGAATAGTGAAACATCAATATCTGACAAAATAAAAAAAAAATTACATAGTCAATATCTTTGTCACTCCGAACGTCTTTAAAAAAAAAAAAAACGTGCTATTCTATTTGATTGGGCTAAACCTCTATGACTTTAATGTCTCCGCCACCTCCCCAAATACATCCTGCATTATTCTTAGTTGTTTTCCTTCATGTAGAATGAACCTACAAGGAAAGAAAGGGTTTATTTTAATTCCGATATTTTGGTCCCATTGACTTGCATTGGGATCGGGTATCGGTATCGGCGATATCCGATATTTTTTGAATATCGGCCGATCCTATCCGATACCGATACTTTCCGATATCGGAAGGTATCGCTCAACACTATCCGTAGTATAATTTCATAAAGGTAAATTTAAAACTGGTGTATGTACCAATGGTTACACATGCAATACAGAGTTGGTTGAGGGCTCATTTTTTACTAAAGGTTATCCTTGGAAGGTTTTTTGGGGGAGGTTATTTTTATTAAAAAAAATGTGGTAAAAATATTTTTCCATGGTGTCTCATTTTAAATTTTTTTTTTTTGGGACATGGAAATGAATGGTATAACGTGCACCTGTTTTTGGGTTTTGGTTTTCAGCCATTTCTCACATTTTAACAGGGTGTTTATTGGTAAACATTACCTATTTCTGCTGTGGTCTAACTCTAAATCCATTATACTTATTATATTGCAGATAGAGTAGGGACCACAGCGACCAGCCGTAGCCACCAGGACCACAGCCCCTGGCCGTAGCCACCTGGACCGCATCCTGAAATTCTTAAAAGTAAGTTTTGAAGATCCCAAATCTGCTACTTCAATGTGTAGAGCAGATTGCAAGTGTCTTTTAACTTACAGACCCACCAGGACCACAGCCACCAGGACCACAGCCACTGGCCGTAGCCACCTGGACCGAATCCAGAAATTCTTAAAAGTAATTTTTTGAAGACCCCAAATCTGCTACTTCAATGTCTAGAGCAGATTGCAAGTGTCTTTTAACTTACAGACCCACCAGGACCACAGCCACCAGGACCACAGCCACCAGGACCACAGCCACTGGCCGTAGCCACCTGGACCGCATCCAGAAATTCTTAAAAGTAAGTTTTTGAAGACCCCAAATCTGCTACTTCAATGTCTAGAGCAGATTGCAAGTGTCTTTTAACTTACAGACCCACCAGGACCACAGCCACCAGGACCACAGCCACCAGGACCTCAGCCATTGGCCGTAGCCACCTGCACCGCATCCAGAAATTCTTAAAAGTAAGTTTTGAAGACCCCAAATCTGCTACTTCAATGTCTAGAGCAGATTGCAAGTGTCTTTTAACTTACAGACCCACCAGGACCACAGCTACCAGGACCACAGCCACCAGGACCACAGCCACTGGCCGTAGCCACCTGGACTGCATCCAGAAATTCTTAAAAGTAAGTTTTGAAGACCCCAAATCTGCTACTTCAATGTGTAGAGCAGATTGCAAGTGTCTTTTAACTTACAGACCCACCAGGACCACAGCCACCAGGACCACAGCCACCAGGACCACAGCCACTGGCCGTAGCCACCTGGACCGCATCCAGAAATTCTTAAAAGTAAGTTTTGAAGACCCCAAATCTGCTACTTCAATGTGTAGAACAGATTACAAGTGTCTTTTAACTTACAGACCCACCAGGACCACAGCCACCAGGACCACAGCCACTGGCCGTAGCCACCTGGACCGAATCCAGAAATTCTTAAAAGTAATTTTTTGAAGACCCCAAATCTGCTACTTCAATGTCTAGAGCAGATTGCAAGTGTTTTTTAACTTACAGACCCACCAGGACCACAGCCACCAGGACCACAGCCACCAGGACCACAGCCACTGGCCGTAGCCACCTGCACCGCATCCAGAAATTCTTAAAAGTAAGTTTTGAAGACCCCAAATCTGCTACTTCAATGTCTAGAGCAGATTGCAAGTGTCTTTTAACTTACAGACCCACCAGGACCACAGCCACCAGGACCACAGCCACCAGGACCACAGCCACTGGCCGTAGCCACCTGGACCGCATCCAGAAATTCTTAAAAGTAAGTTTTGAAGACCCCAAATCTGCTACTTCAATGTCTAGAGCAGATTGCAAGTGTCTTTTAACTTACAGACCCACCAGGACCACAGCCACCAGGACCACAGCCACCGGCCGTAGATACCAGGAACACAATGTCCTCTTCTGGCAGCCCTCCTCCACAGCAACAGCGTGTATCGGTAAGTACCCCAATTTTTTTTTTTTGTTTTTTTAATTTTCTTAATTTTTATTCACTACATGCATTTGTTATGTTTAAACAGGAATCAGAATCCGATGAGGAGCTGTCAGAAGGGACCGAGACGGGTGGAGATATACGAGTGGAGGAGGAACCAAGTGTAAGTAGTTGTGAAACACTTGCTTCACACCATACACCAGCACCATACACGAACAGATTTTCAGATACAACGGAACCAAGAAAACATATACATACATTAAAGCTAATTTTTTTTCTCCTTTATTTCAGTCTCCTGCTGCTGCTGCTGCTGCTGCTGCTGCACACCATGAAGGTTCTCCCAGGCACTCCCAGAGTCAGCGGACTCAACGCCGCGGTTGGCCATCAGTAAGTTGCTTTTTGGGGGGGCTTCGATTGGTCATTTTTTTTTTCAGTGTACTAATTTTTATTTTTTTCTTATATTTTTTTCTCACAGGCTTCACAGCGTGCTCCCGCAGAAGATTCTGACATTGAGATTGAAGCCCTCATCGAGGAGGTTCGCGAGCGGGAGCCGCTGTGGAACAGGGCTGACCGCAGGCATGCTGACACCAGTGTCACCCGTCGGCTCTGGGAGGAAGTATGCCAGAACATATTTCCGAGGTGGGAGGACCTTCTTCCACAGCAGCAGAGCAAACTATGTAAGTATTCACTTTTCAGTGATGTTTAGAGCTGAATGTAATGTCTTGCATTTACCATTTTTTTTTTCTTCATTCCTGTCTTCACAGGTAGCAAGGTTAGGAAGCGGTGGCGGTCACTGAGGGATCGCTTTAAGAGGGAATTTAACCATGAGATGCAGGCCCGGAGTGGCTCAGCAGGAAGGAAGAAGAGAACATATAGATACGCCCCTGCCCTCTCCTTCCTGAGGCGAACCATGCTGAGTCGAGTGTAAGTATTCAACATCCCAGTAATAACCATGTTAACCTGTCTAATCACAAAACTTTTGTTTCAGTCCAGGCTTTTCCATATCAATATATTAATTGTTTTTGGTTTTTTTTCACAGCACCTACTCCAGCCACCGTGTGCCTGCATCTTTCTCTGCGCCCTCTGGAGCGATCCCTCCTGAGTCCGCCACCGGGGACCACATCGGTAGGCCCCACACCTCTGACCCCTCCACTTCATCCACCTCAGGCACTGTAGCGCAGCCTTCGTTACTCGCATCTGATGGTCAACAGATAGCGTTCCCTTTACCCCACCCCTCTGACCCTGCCACCTCTACACCACCGTTAGGTTCGTGGCGGCAGCGTCAGAGGGGTCAGGAAAGGAGCTATGCTCCTGAGTTCTTGCATCTAAATGCAGGCTTCCAAAGTTCTTTCAAAATTTTGGGAGAACAAGTGACTGCTGGTTTCAACATGGTGCAATCACGCATCAGTGAAACCCACCAGGAAATCAGCAGTCGCTTGGATAGGCTGCATTTAGATGTAAGTCAAGCTCCAGCAAATCTTTTTTTTTCAATCCATGCTCAGGAGCATGGAAAAGCTTTCTTTTGATCAGCAGATGCGGGTAATGAATAGCTGCCATAACGCTCTTCTTAAGGTCCTCAAGGAATCCCAATCTACCACCACACCTCCCCACACATACCACACCATTTCCACACCATGCCCCCCAATATCAATGTCAGTCCCAATACCATACCAGGCCCCCAACCCAAATGTATTCCCCAGTGTTTTCGTCTTCCTTGCCCAGCTTTTCTTCCCCATTCAGTTTCACAACTACCCCAACACAACCCCCCTCTGGTCAGCCTCCTGCTTTTCACCCCCCTTCCACTGCAGAACAAACAAGTAGGGTTTCCCCAATCCCACCTACCAATGTGGTCCAACCTTCCAGCCCCTCCTCCCATAGTTACTCCACCCGACACTACCAGGACTTGTAGTCCACAAATGTAAAATTTTAGAAATGTTAAAAAAATCTTTATTTTGCAACTAAAAAAAAATGTTTTTTGAAAATGAAAAAAAAAAAAAAAACAAGGTTTTAAATAAAAATCTTTCTGGTTTAAAATCTACTCTGTGTTGATTCAATAAGGTAAATATTAAAGGTTAAGTGAAAAGAAACACCAGACGTTTTAAAGGTATAAAAAAATGGTTTTATATTACCAAGCAAACCACACTTTGGGTTTTTTTTTTTTTTTGGGTTTTGTTTTGTTGCTACAAACACAATTTTTACATAAACAACAAAAGCCATGAAAAACATGTCACACAATGATGTCTTGCCATGGAATCCGCTCAACAGGTGACAAAAAATAATCCGCAAACTGGTCCCTCATCCTAGTAGCAGAACCAGTGGAGCGAACAGAGGCACTGCGGTAATCCCACAAGGTTGTCTCCAATTCTTCGTCATCCAAGGTAACGGGCTCCTTTGAAATGACAAAATTATGGAGCACCACACATGCCTTGACAACATCGTCTACAGTTTTGGTTTCCAGTTTTATAGCCGTCAGCAGAACTCTCCACTTTGCCGTCAATATACCGAAAGAGCACTCTACTACTCTTCTTGCTCTGGTAAGACGGTAATTAAATACCCGCTTGGTACGGTTTAATTCACGGCTGCTGTATGGTTTCAGTAGGTGCGGCGACAGTTGAAAGGCTTCATCACCTACACACACATATGGCATGGCTGGTTCACTTGTTCCTGGGAGCGGTCTGGCTGGCGGGAAATTGTATATATCTCCATACAGGCAGTGACCCATCGGAGAGTTTTTAAAAACTTGGGAGTCGTTGGACCGGCCATACGCTCCTATGTCCACAGCAAGGAATCGGCAGTTGGCGTCTGCAATAGCCATGAGTACAATGGAGAAGTATTTTTTATAGTTATAGTACTCGGATCCTGTTCCTGCCGGTTTAGCAATCCTTATGTGTTTGCCGTCCACGGCACCAACACAATTTGTGAAATTGCAAATTCTCTCAAATTGTTCGGAACTTCTCAACTAGACTTCCATTGATGGTTGTGGGATATACTCCAGCTGTAAAGTGTCCCAAATCGCCCGGCATATGTCCTTCACTATTCCGCCAATAGTGGAAATCCCCAGCCTGAATTGGAAATGGAGTGAAGTCAGAGACTCACCCGTAGCTAGGAAGCTGCAGAAAAAAAAAAATGTAAAAAAAATTGCACAGACCATCAACAAACACAACCAGTGGAATGGCCTCAAAGAAACCAAAAAATTACATGCTGCAGAAAATGCTGCGCAATGTGTCAGCGCAGTTTTGTCTGCAGCATGTAATAACATTCAATATGAGCAATGACACAAGAAAAAACAACCAGTGGAATGGCCTCAAAGAAACCAAAAAATTACATGCTGCAGAAAATGCTGCGCAATGTGTCAACGCAGTTTTGTCTGCAGCATGTAATAACATTCAATATGAGCAATGACACAAGAAAAAACAACCAGTGGAATGGCCTAAAAAAAAAAAAAAATTACATGCTGCAGAAAATGCTGCGCAATGTGTCAGCGCAGTTTTGTCTGCAGCATGTAATAACATTCAATATGAGCAATCACATAAAAAAAAGATGCTTATCGCAGTGTCACCAGGAGCCGCTCAGCCGGTGTGATGGCAAGCCTCATCATTGTGTCCTGCCTTTGGATGACATCCTCTAGTTTTCCAACTAATAATCGAAATAATAATAAAAAAAATAATGTCCTCATCCGTACATAATTGTAGAATTTCTGTGGGTTGCACCGCAACTCCAGATAGAGAGTGGACTGGACACCCCTGGTCATCCGCAGCTCATTGATTGGATGTATCCAGAATCGTCGCACTCTCCGTTTCATCCTCCGTCTTTCGGCTGCCGCCTCCTTCTCCCGCACTATGATATCCAGGCGATTCGTCTCAAATATAACATCAGTAACCAAACTCGCAATCCTCCCAATTACACCATCCATCCTTGCCGCTAAACTAAAACCCTCCAAGATGGGCTGTAAATACAGTCAGTATATAGATTTCCCTTAGTTTCCAGTAGCCAATCAAATTTTGGTGCCTCCCATTTTAACAACGGATCCGTCGTAAAAACGGATGCAACGGATGGTAAAAATGTATGCAACGTATGCAACGCATCCAGCATTTCAACGCAACCGTTTATCGGATTTGCGACGGATCCGTCGAAATGCTGTATGCGTTGCATACGTTTTGCAGTTTTTTGACGCATCCGTTTTTTTGGGAAAAAGACGTTTTTGTGACGGTTTGCAGTTAACGCTAGTGTGAAAGTAGCCTAAGAATAATCTTTTTTAGACTTTTGTGATCAGACAAACCATTCTGTTGCTTTCTGTTAGATAAGGATAACATCTAAAATTTCCTTTTAAGGAATCCACTTGCCTTGGCCTGTGGTCTACTCCTAACTTGATTTGACCCTGCATTTCATAAACAATGCTCAAAGACAGGGCCAAAATCAGCAACTGGCACCTGGGTGCTGTTTGCCAGAGTGACGGCAGCTGTAACTGACTTGAGGAAATAGGTGCTGACTTGACGTACCATGACCAAACACTTTAATACATTTGCTTGAGTTTTCAGAACCCGATGAACTACCAAATTGTGCATATGGGCCAAGCACGGTACGTGTGTGAGCTTGCCAAGCTTCAAAGCTGCCACCAGGTTATGCCCATTATTATACACAACCATGCCTGGTTGTAGCCTCAGCAACTCAAGCCACAGACCTGTCTGGTCAATAACTCTGCCGTGGTGTGCAGTTTGTCTCCTAGACAAATTAGCTTCAGCAGAGCAAATTTGCTGCTCCATTGAGGCAGTGCTGCAGAGTTTTCAGCTTCCAGCTGATGCAGTTAACGTGTTCTGAGATAGCACTTGGGAGATGGAGGATGAGAAAGAGAAGAGCAGAGTGCAGAAACTGCTGTATGAAGTGGGGGAAGCCTTGTTATAAGTAAGGTCAGCAATCATTGGCATTAGTAGCTAATGTGTCATGCCAGAGTGGAACTTGTCCCTGGATGCCACATAGTTCACCCAGTGTGCTTTCAGAGAAATGTAGAATCTCTGGACAAAAGCACGTGTCCATGTGTCAATTATTAAGTGGACAATCTGTGTAACCATGTTGGTAAGGGCATATGTGTTGTTCCTGGACACGTACTCATACAAGGTGGAGATGACACAAATGGAGAAATAGTGGCAGCTGGGGACAGAGTACTGAGGGACCTAATTTATACGCCTGCAGCAGGACATTTTTTTTTATTACAAACCAAGGATATTTCACACAAACCATGTTCAACAGTATGTATGACAATATTCAACTTTTGAACAACCAAATTTGTACACTTCTAGCAGGACATTTATTGGTTTTAATTTCAAAACAACAAAATTTCACACAAACCAAGTTCAAAACTATATGTAACTATATGCCAAAAGTCAATTTTTTAACAACTAAATTTGTACACCTGTAGCAGGCTGAAATCTATGGTCAGACTGAGAGGACAAATAAATCTTTGGAACAAATTTTAAGTTGTTTTGTGGCAGATCAGCAGGAGGATTGGTCTATGTTTTTACCTCTCACTGAGTTTGCTTGTAATATTTGTGCAAATCAGTTTACTGGAACCTCACCTTTTTTGTAATTATCGTTTTCATCCTTGTTTTGGTGAATTTTCCAGTATTAGATCTGAATGTCCTGGGGTGGAGGTTGCCGTAGAGAGAATTGGGGATGTCTGGAGAGAGGTTGAAAATAATATTATGACTTCTCAAATTTGCCAAAAAACGGAAGGATGATAGAAAACCTTCGGTGGGTCCTGTTCTAAGATTGGAGATAAGGTTTGATTTTCATCTAGGAACATTAAACTGAAAGTGTCATCAGTGAAGTTGGGTCCAAAGATAAATGGTCCAAATAATATCCTAGATGTGGTAAATCCTGTGGCATTTAGATTAAAGCTTCCTCAATGCCTTTGCAACCCTAACTTGTTCCATAAATCCCTAATAAATGAGTTTGTCACTTCAGCATTGTCTCTTTCATCTCCACATCCTAAGGTTTTGGCAGCTTGGAGTAGGAGATTCAGAGAGTTGTGGATTCTTATAGGGTCCGAAATTTCTTCCAATACCTCATCCTCTGGATGGGATATGGACCAGATGAGAACCCTGGGTCCCAGCTCGAGATGTGAAGACCCTTCGGTCTGTCAAGGCCTTCTATCTATAGTTTCCTGGGAAGCCAGGGGTTCCAGCGGCCCTCCATTTAGAGGGGATATGGTCAGCGTTCCACCCCTCAGTGTGTCTGAGATGCAGTTACTGACAGGTCAGTTGTCCAATCTGGTACCAGACAGTGCTGAGCTGTCAGTGTGTTGATTGAAAGCTCAGCCGTCCAATATGAGACTGGGAGGAGTTGGCTGTCTTCAGGTGTTCAGGATCCCAGGTGATTGCCGGCAACTTAACTAAGCTGATACTCCTGGATGGCTGCTAGACATACATTTAGGTACTGTGTGGTTTGCCTCTATGCCTTGCTTTCTGTTTGTAGATGCATTTTTCTCTTCCTTCTGTTTATGACATACCATCCTGGCTTTTGACTTTGGACTCCTGACTATTCCATCTTGTGGCTTGGCCATGAGATTTGACTCAGTGTCACAATTATATACCACTGAAATGTAACAGAAAGCACCTAATGTTGTATGGATGACTAATTGAATACAGACAAATTTTTCAACACTTTTTTGAGTCTTATATATCACCGGTATTTAACAGAAAGCATCTTATACCATATAGATGACGAAATGAATCTAGACTAATTTTTCAATGCTTATTTGTAAGAGCAATATAATACCCAAAAAATATTGATCACTTTTTTGAGTGTTATATACCACAGAAATGTGCACCAGAGCACTTAATACCCTATGGATGAGTAATTGAATACTGAAAAATAACAACAAAAAGAAATGGAGATGGCACTCACCCGGATTTTGCTGCAATTCAGTGTCCTTTATTCATCTTACAATGAATCAGACATGGTAAGGAGAGGCGGCTGGTGAGAGTTGCGGGGAGTGAGGAGAGGACGACGGCCATTTCGCGCTCGTGCGCTTCCACGGGTCCAGGACCCCTTTTCTTACCATGTCTGTTTCTTGTAAGATAAATAAAGGACACTGAATTGCAGCAAAATCCGAGTGAGTGCCATCTCCATTTCTTTTTGTTGGTACTTGTCTGCAACTTCTTGTTGAACACCACCCGTGCACTGCTGTATACACATGTGTTGTATGAGCCCTAATAAGGATCCCACGTCTGCTATTGAACCGTCTGTTGCTATACCGCCTGGTGCCGTTCATACTTTAAACTTTGTTTATGCTATATGAATACTGAAAAATGTTTAATGCATTTGTGGACTCTTATGTAACAACAAAATGCACCACAGACCACAAAATGGTACTGTACTTTTCGGATTATAAGACGCACTTTTTCCCCAAAAAATTTTTTGGGGAAAAAGGAGAATGCATCTTGTAATGCGAATGTACCTTATCGGTACTGTTGCTGCAGGCCGCGGGCTAGGATGATGGGGTGTCCACCAGTGCTGTGGGTGTCCGGCACTGCTACCCAGTGCTCTGCAGGTGTCTCTGGTGCCCAGCGGTACTGCAGGGGTGTCCAGCAGTGCTACTGTGGGTGTCCGGCGCTGCTGCCCGGAGCTCTGCTGGTGTCTCTGGTGCTCTGCTGGTGTCTTTGGTGCTGCAGATGTGGGGCTGGTGCTGCCCAATGCTGCTGCAGTGGTCTGCGGTGCTGCCGGGGCCAACCCTGACAGTCCTATGGTTTCCTCCTGGAAAATGGCTGCCTGGCAGGGCGGCACATGAGAAGATGGAGATCTCGACACCGAGATCTCGGGAGATGAGATTTCATTGTTGAAATCTCATCTCCCAAGATCTCGGTGCCAAGATCTTCATCTGCGCATGAGCCGCCCCCCGGTGGCCATTTTCCCGCAGTCCACCACACAGGAAATTGTGGGACTGCTGGGGCTCTGGCCTTTCACAAAATGTCAGCAGATCCCCCGCAGCACTAGAGACTGCCACAGCAGCTCTGGGCAGTGCCGTCCGGGTACCTGCAGCATCCGAGACACCAGCAGAGCACCGGGCAGCAGTGGCGGACCCTTGCAGCAGGAATGCCGGACACCCCTGCAGCACCACTGGGCACCGGAGACACCCGCAAAGCACCAGGCAGCAGTGCCAGACACCAGCAGTATTGCCAGACACCCTTTCATCCCAGCCTGTGACCTGCAGCATCACCCCACTCCTGCCTCCTCCAGCAGCGACCCTGGGTCCCCGCAGCCACAACCCCTGGTAAGCAATAAGATACATGGATTATAAGAAGCACCACCATTTTATTTATTTTTTTAAATCCTATTTTTCTCCTCAAAATTTATAGTGCATCTTATAATTCGGAGCATCTTATAAAGCAAAAAATGCAGTATATACGGATGAGTAAATGCAGAAAAGAAATATTTCAAGGCTGCTTTGGAGTGTTATGTAGTACAGAAATGTTCCACAGACCATGTTATAGTATATGGATGAGTTATTGACTACAGAAAAATGTTCCAAGGCTTTTATGGACTGTTATGTAACACCAAAATGTACCAAAGATTACTTAATATAATAAAGCCTACAAAATCTCACGGAGTCAATGTCCAAACAAAAGTATAATAAAAACTATGACAGCTGACAGCGCCCGAGGAAGCCCATGCGAAACACACACCGTGGCTGAAGCAAGCTGGGCATTCCATGTTATACAGGATACCCTCTTTTGGTTTTGTGACACTTGAAGTTGAAACTGATCTTTATATCGAGCCACTACCCATGTAATGTCATTTAATGATTCTGGGGACCCTCTGACCTTATCTTTATACCACACCTTATATACACTTTGCATTTTGAGTATAAAAGCATCCTGATTCTTTGAGGTTTGCTTGCCTATCTCTCTCCTCTTTCCCATCCTGTGACATAATCAATGTGTGATGTCCTTCCCACATGATCCCTTTTCTGTGCTTTGTTCTTTTAGTAATTTGTCATATGTATTATGCCTTGTATTTTTTGAAATAAATGTGTTAGTTTTTATTACACTTTTGTTTGGACATTGACTCCGAGAAATTTTATAGGATTTATGATATTTGTGGCGTCCATATATATTTATCCTAGTTCTTCATTGAGGCATATGGCCTGTGTGATAGTTTATATTGTGCATCAGTGGATTCTGTTTCCCCAGACCACGTAATAGTATATGGATGAGTAATAAAATACAGAAAAATGTTTTAAGGCTTTTTTGAGCGTAATGTAACACCAAATGTACCCAAGAGCACGTAATACCCTATTGATGAGCAATATAATATATGCTTTTGAATGCTTTTTTGGAGAGTTATATATCACAAAAATGTAACCCAGAGTACATATTGGTGTAAACATGAGTAATTGGACTTTTTTTTCCAGAAGTCATCTTTACTGGCTTTGGTACCAGATAAAATTTGTTGAAAGGCTGCAGCACATCCAAATCAACAAGGTTTTAGGCTTTGGGCACTTTTGGAGCCATTACAGCCATGCCATGTATTGGCATGGCTGTGCTTGGCTGGCACACCATGTGACCCAACCTATATAAATGCTGAATCTTGTGGCCATTTTTTTTTTATCACCACTGGTGCAGAGTGCCCTAACAGCCTGTTGTAGCGTGCTTTAACAGCCTTGAGCAGTACTATGTTATAACAGCCTCATGAAGAGTGTCATAACAGCCTAATGGAGCATGCCCTTGTAGCCTGGTGTACAATGCCATAACTGCCTGGAGGAGAGTGTCATAACAGCCTTGTGGAGCATGCCATAACAACCTGGTGCACAGTGTCATAACAGCCTTGAGTTCAGTGCCATACCAGCCTTGTGTAGAGTGAGATAATAGCCTAGTGTTGAGTGCAATAACAGCCTAGTATACAGTGCCGTAATAGCCTTGTGTAGAGTGAGATAATAGCCTAGTGTAGAGTACCATAACAGCCTAGTATGGAGTGCCATAACTGCCTGAAGTGCAGTGCCATAACAGCCTTGTGCCCAGTATCAGAACAGCCTTGTGTAGAGTGCCAAAACAGTTTAATGCAGCATGCCCTTGCAGCCTGCTATAACAGCCTAATGCAGAGTGCCAGAACATCCTGAGGTGGAGTGCCATACCAGACTAATGCAGTGTGCCCTAATAGCCTGGTGTACAGTACAGTGCCATAAGAGCTGGGACAGAGTGTCATAACAGCCTTGTGCAGAGTGCTATAACAGCCTGCAGTAGAGTGCCATAACAGTCTGGTGCAATGTGCCGTAAGAGTCTGGGGCACAGGTCCATAACAGGCCTTTTCCAATGCAATCCACTTCCCAATGTTTTTAAAATCATCCCAACATTTTTTTAGAGGCCAAGTCAAGTTCTTGCTTTTTGCCATCTTATTCTGTTTCATGTTGTCTCATACAGTATGACTATGATCTGCTGGAAATGAGTGTTCCTTCTGGGCATTTACATCTTTTTCACAGTGCAGACCACAGTAATGTCACACTCGCTCCCAGACTGGATGGCGCGAGCGAGGATTGTGGCCCCACTGTGCCATAAACCACACTACCCTGGAGGGGTGTGACTAAGCAGATACCTTCGTGTTCACTGGAGCCTCTAGTGGTGAGGTCAGGCTTGTGCGGCAGATAGCTGCCAGGGCCACTCCAGGGCGGTTTCTGGCCGTAGCAGCTGATCCCACTCGGGAACAGAAGTCTATTGACAGGTGTGGGCAAGTACAGACAGGCACAACTGTTACTCTGGTGGACACAGCTGGCACTCTGGCAGACAGGCGGGCATGGCACAGATGGGTGGAATCGAGACACACACGCAGGTACAAATAGGGACCAGTTGAGACTGGAGGGACAGCAATTGCTAGGAACCAGTTCAGACTGGTGGGACAGGAACTGCTTCAGGAGACACTATAACACAGACAGGTACAAGTGCGATAAGGGAACGAGTAGTAACGAGTACAAACTGGAAGGACAAAGCCATGGGGTGCGGAGTAGAGAGGAGTGCAGAACCGCAGGACGTGGAGAGCAGAGCAGAACCGCAGGATGCAAAGAGCAGAGCAGAACCGCAGGACGCAGAGAGCAGAGCAGAACCAAAGGACACGTAGGGCGGCGCAGAGCAGAACCGCAGGATGCGGAGAGCAGAGCAGACCTGCTGGATGCAGAGAGCAGAGCAGAGCCATTGGATGCGGAGCACAGAGCAGAGCTGCAGGATGCAGGAAACAGCAAAGCAACAGGTTGTGCAGAGGCAAAACAGAGCTACAGGATCTGGAGAGCAGAGCAGAGCAGCAGGTTGCGCAGAGCAGAGCCAGAGGATGCACAGAGCTGAGCAGAGAGAATGGATACCAAGATACACACAGCTGAATAGGGAAGGCAACAAATAAGGATACAAACAGGTATAGGAATAGGCCAGAGTTTTGACAGGGACAGACACGGGAACAATTTCAGGACAAGGATTCATGCCTGGGTATACAGCCTCCAGGGTAAAAGAAACAAGACACAAAGACAACAGATACAGGCCTGGGTATGCAGCCCCCAGGGTGGTGGAAAACAAGACACACAGAATCGGGTCTGAGTATATAGCCCCCAGAGAGGTGGAAAACAGGACAGGACCTGGCAACTCAGAAGCAAGACACTAACTGAGAGATTTCGTTGCTCAGGCATCTCCCAGTGCATGGAGATGCCTTAAGTACTTGAAGCCTCTTGGCAATTTTCTGGGGACATCTTAGGAAGGTGCACACTTTCTCTATAAGAAACATGGAGTGTCAGCGTCGCCCCCACTAGGCACATAGCTAGGAAGTATGCAAAGAGCAGGCAGAAGACATGAGGTTCACAGCATGGAGCCGTTCTAGAGAAATGGCATGCACTCTGCTAAATATAGAGTAGGTGCAGGCTGAACCTGGAGCCAGTCCAGTCAAAATCATAAAATTCGAAAAAGCAGATGGACCTACCGACAATCTGCAAGGACTTTGAAGAGTTGGGGAAGAAAGTAAAGGAACTGGATGCACAGGTAGTTTTTTCTTCTATCCTTCCAGTAGACGGGCATGGCACCAGGAGATGGAACAGGATCCTTGATGCAAACAACTGGCTAAGACGATGGTGCAGACAACAAGGATTCGGATTCCTGGACCACGGTGTGAATTACTGGTACGATGGACTCCTCGCCAGAGATGGACTACACCTCAACAAACCTGGGAAACACACATTCGCCAGAAGACTCGCTACACTCATCAGGAGGGCGTTAAACTAGAAGAAGAGGGGACGGGAAGAAAAACATTAGACTTGAACAAAGAAGACCCAGGAAAACATACTCAGAAGGGAGGTAAGAACATTTCTAAAACAATCCACAGCGAGGAGATTGGAACAAAACAAAATCCTCTAAACTGCATGCTCGCAAACGCCAGAAGCCTGACAAACAAGATGGAAGAACTAGAAGCAGAAATATCTACAGGTAACTTTGACATAGTGGGAATAACCGAGACATGGTTAGATGAAAGCTATGACTGGGCAGTTAACTTACAGGGTTACAGTCTGTTTAGAAAGGATCGTAAAAATCGGAGAGGAGGAGGGGTTTGTCTCTATGTAAAGTCTTGTCTAAAGTCCACTTTAAGGGAGGATATTAGCGAAGGAAATGAGGATGTCGAGTCCATATGGGTCGAAATTCATGGAGGGAAAAATGGTAACAAAATTCTCATTGGGGTCTGTTACAAACCCCCAAATATAACAGAAACCATGGAAAGTCTACTTCTAAACCAGATAGATGAAGCTGCAACCCATAATGAGGTCCTGGTTATGGGGGACTTTAACTACCCGGATATTAACTGGGAAACAGAAACCTGTGAAACCCATAAAGGCAACAGGTTTCTGCTAATAACCAAGAAAAATTATCTTTCACAATTGGTGCAGAATCCAACCAGAGGAGGAGCACTTTTAGACCTAATACTATCTAATAGACCTGACAGAATAACAAATCTGCAGGTGGTTGGGCATCTAGGAAATAGCGACCACAATATTGTACAGTTTCACCTGTCTTTCACTAGGGGGACTTATCAGGGAGTCACAAAAACACTGAACTTTAGGAAGGCAAAGTTTGACCAGCTTAGAGATGCCCTTAATCTGGTAGACTGGGACAATATCCTCAGAAATAAGAATACAGATAATAAATGGGAAATGTTTAAGAACATCCTAAATAGGCAGTGTAAGCGGTTTATACCTTGTGGGAATAAAAGGACTAGAAATAGGAAAAACCCAATGTGGCTAAACAAAGAAGTAAGACAGGCAATTAACAGTAAAAAGAAAGCATTTGCACTACTAAAGCAGGATGGCACCATTGAAGCTCTAAAAAACTATAGGGAGAAAAATACTTTATCTAAAAAACTAATTAAAGCTGCCAAAAAGGAAACAGAGAAGCACATTGCTAAGGAGAGTAAAACTAATCCCAAACTGTTCTTCAACTATATCAATAGTAAAAGAATAAAAACTGAAAATGTAGGCCCCTTAAAAAATAGTGAGGAAAGAATGGTTGTAGATGACGAGGAAAAAGCTAACATATTAAACACCTTCTTCTCCACGGTATTCTCGGTGGAAAATGAAATGCTAGGTGAAATCCCAAGAAACAATGAAAACCCTATATTAAGGGTCACCAATCTAACCCAAGAAGAGGTGCGAAACCGGCTAAATAAGATTAAAATAGATAAATCTCCGGGTCCAGATGGCATACACCCACGAGTACTAAGAGAACTAAGTAATGTAATAGATAAACCATTATTTCTTATTTTTAGGGACTCTATAGCGACAGGATCTGTTCCGCAGGACTGGCGCATAGCAAATGTGGTGCCAATATTCAAAAAGGGCTCTAAAAGTGAACCTGGAAATTATAGGCCAGTAAGTCTAACCTCTATTGTTGGTAAAATATTTGAAGGGTTTCTGAGGGATGTTATTCTGGATTATCTCAATGAGAATAACTGTTTAACTCCATATCAGCATGGGTTTATGAGAAATCGCTCCTGTCAAACCAATCTAATCAGTTTTTATGAAGAGGTAAGCTATAGGCTGGACCACGGTGAGTCATTGGACGTGGTATATCTCGATTTTTCCAAAGCGTTTGATACCGTGCCGCACAAGAGGTTGGTACACAAAATGAGAATGCTTGGTCTGGGGGAAAATGTGTGTAAATGGGTTAGTAACTGGCTTAGTGATAGAAAGCAGAGGGTGGTTATAAATGGTATAGTCTCTAACTGGGTCGCTGTGACCAGTGGGGTACCGCAGGGGTCAGTATTGGGACCTGTTCTCTTCAACATATTCATTAATGATCTGGTAGAAGGTTTACACAGTAAAATATCGATATTTGCAGATGATACAAAACTATGTAAAGCAGTTAATACAAGAGAAGATAGTATTCTGCTACAGATGGATCTGGATAAGTTGGAAACTTGGGCTGAAAGGTGGCAGATAAGGTTTAACAATGATAAATGTAAGGTTATACACATGGGAAGAAGGAATCAATATCACCATTACACACTGAATGGGAAACCACTGGGTAAATCTGACAGGGAGAAGGACTTGGGGATCCTAGTTAATGATAAACTTACCTGGAGCAGCCAGTGCCAGGCAGCAGCTGCCAAGGCAAACAGGATCATGGGGTGCATTAAAAGAGGTCTGGATACACATGATGAGAGCATTATACTGCCTCTGTACAAATCCCTAGTTAGACCGCACATGGAGTACTGTGTCCAGTTTTGGGCACCGGTGCTCAGGAAGGATATAATGGAACTAGAGAGAGTACAAAGGAGGGCAACAAAATTAATAAAGGGGATGGGAGAACTACAATACCCAGATAGATTAGCGAAATTAGGATTATTTAGTCTAGAAAAAAGACGACTGAGGGGCGATCTAATAACCATGTATAAGTATATAAGGGGACAATACAAATATCTCGCTGAGGATCTGTTTATACCAAGGAAGGTGACGGGCACAAGGGGGAATTCTTTGCGTCTGGAGGAGAGAAGGTTTTTCCACCAACATAGAAGAGGATTCTTTACTGTTAGGGCAGTGAGAATCTGGAATTGCTTGCCTGAGGAGGTGGTGATGGCGAACTCAGTCGAGGGGTTCAAGAGAGGCCTGGATGTCTTCCTGGAGCAGAACAATATTGTATCATACAATTATTAGGTTCTGTAGAAGGACGTAGATCTGGGGATTTATTATGATGGAATATAGGCTGAACTGGATGGACAAATGTCTTTTTTCGGCCTTACTAACTATGTTACTATGTTATGTTACTCAGGATATGTATTTTCAAATGCGTAACATAAATCAGGTTTTATTGGAGTCACCACAGTAGTAAAAAAGTGTTAAGGTAACGTTTCGACCCCGTAATGGATCTTTGCCAAACCTCACTTTTAATGAAGAAAAGAGTAGGGAAAAGGAGCCACAGCAGAGTATAGGGACTCACAGGTAGAGCTAGATGGCAGTATTTGAGTGGATCTGGAAAGGCACGGAAAGGGACGATAGTGCTGGTGGGAGCTGCAGGTCCCGTGTGGCGAGTGTCTGTGGTGATGTGCCAGGGTCAAAACGTTACCCTGACACTTTTTTACTACTGTGGTTAATCCAGTAACACCTGATTTATGTTACACATTTGAAAATTCATATCCTGAGTGCGGCTGTTTTTTCTAATTTTTTTCACAGCATGGAGCAGGCAGAGGACAGAATTCACAGCATGGCCTGGAAGGGTAAGTAAGATGGCGTATCTGCCTAATGAGAGAAGGAAAGCAATGCAGTAATGCTGGCAGGAAGGTTACAGGTAGCTTCTTTCCATGCACTCATTAACACATTCAGACTATTTATGGTCATCTGAAGACAGAAATGCAAGAAGAATGCAAAATTAACTGATTTAATGACCATTCACAGTTTAACAGTACCTCCATGTGTACATGATAATCATGGGAGACCAATTCATCCTATCCACTTCACATTCTTTTTGATATTTTCTCAAAAAAAATTTTCAGAGGTCATATCAAGTTATTGCCTTTTGCCATCTTGTTCTGTTTCTTGTTGTCTCATATGACTATAATCTGCTGGAAATGAGTGTTCCTTTTGGTCACATACATCTCCTTCACAGTGCACAACACAATAGCTTATTTTAATGCCTTTATTGACAGATTCAGACTGTTTATGGTCATCTGTAGACAGAAATTCCCCCAAAAAGTTAAAATTAACTGATTTAACAGTTTCAATGTATTATTCGTGTGTACGTGTTAGACTTGGGAGAGGGCCTCATCTCCCAAGCTTTTTAAAATCTAATCCACTTCACAATCTTTTTAAAACATTGCAAACTTGTTTCAGAGGCAAAGTCAAGTTCTTGCTTTTTGCCGTTTTGCTCTGTTTCATGTTGTCTTATATGACTATCATCTGCTGGAAATTACTATTCCTTCTGATCACATACAGTGGCATGTAACAGTTTAAGCACACATGGTCAAAATTATTGTCATTGTTATCACTTAAGCAAGTTGAAGACTAAATGATCTCTAAAATATCTGAATTATCTTTGTATTTTAATAAAGAAAATGACCTTATTTTACGAACTATAAGGTGCACCGGACCAGAAGACACATCTAGGTTTTAGAGGAAGAAAATAGAAAAAAATGAAGGAAAAATGTGGTAAATTCAGTACTAATATCCCCCATCCTGGTATATATACATCCTCAATTCAGGTATACATGGTCCCCTCATCCCCATGCTGGTATACATGGTCCCCTCATCCTCTTTCTAGTATACATGGTCCCGTCATCACTATCCTGGTATGCATGGCCCCCATCCCCATCCTAGTATGCATAGCCCCCCTCAACACTTCCTAGTATGCATGGCCCCCTAATCCCTATCCTGGTATGCATGGCCCCCTCATCACCATCTTGGTATGCATTATCCCCTCATCACCATCTTGGTATGCACGACCCCTCCTTGTATACATGGTCATATCATCCCCATCCTGGTGTGCATGGCCTCATCATCCCTATCCTTGTGTGCATGGCCCACTCATCCCTATCCTGGTATGCATAGTGGCCTGATACCCATTCTGGTACACATGGTCTCCTCATCTCCATCCTGGTATGCATGGCCACCTCATCTCTATCCCGATATGCATGGCCTCATCATCCCTATCCTGGTATGAATGGCCCTCTCATCCCTATCCAGAAAAACATTAAAAAACCCTTCTACTTACCTTCCCTGTGCTCCCTCACATGGGAAGTGGAGAGCAGTGAACATTCATTCCCTTAGGTAGGGGGCACTCATGATCGTCTAGCCACTGCAGGAAGCGGAGTCTGTGGCTACTGTGTCCACTATTAAAAATACATTTATATTCACTGCTCCCCACACCAGTAGGAGTGGAGAGCAGTGATTATTCATTCTCTTTAGTAGCGGGCACACGTGATAGCCCAGCCACTGCAGGTAGCTGGCAGCTGCAGCTACCTGTATGACTGCTATTAAAGATAAATGAATATGTAAGGATTCTCATGCCAATAGTCCCTTCCACCTCTCAGCACTGAATTCAGTGAAAAGAGGTAGCAGATACTATTTGTGAGGGGAGCAGTGAATATTAATTCACCGCCTGCCCGCTTGCCTACAAGTTTTTGGAGGGAAAAAGTGCATCTTATAGTCCAAAAAATATGGTACATGTTTTCATCTTTTACATTTAAAAATTACAAAAATGAAAATGAACTGATGCAAAAGTTTGGTCACCCTACATGGTCAGCACCCAGTAGCACCACCTTTTGCAAGTATCACAGCTTGTAAGTGCATTTTGTAGCCAGCCAAGACTTTTGAGTCTTTCATGAAGGCCACATTTGTGCAGGTGACTCTGAACAGTAGAATAATGTACCACAACTATAGAGTTTGCTAAGTCTTTCCGAAGATCTTTTGCAGTCAAGAAGGGGTTCTGATTTGCCGCTCGAGCAATTCCTAAAATTTTGCTTGATCTTCCAGTCCTTATTTTGACCTCCACTGTTCCTGTTAACTGCTATTTCTGAATTACAATTCAAAAAAAAGAAAAGGCAACTTGAAAACACTTTGCAATCTTCTTATAGCCTTTTCCTGCTTTGTTGGCCTCCATCATTTTCATTTTCAGAGTGCTGGATAGCTACTTAGAAGAACGCATGGCTGCTGTTTTTTAAACAAGTTTAGAGAAAGCAGGGTTTTTATTAAGCTGGGAAATATTCATCACCTGACCTTTCCTAATGATGTAAATGAACAAGCCATAACATTTATAGGTTCATTAATGTCTGAAATCAAAGTTATCTGAACAAACAAATCTTCAAGGGTGCCCAAAGTTTTGCATGGCCCATTTTTTGTAATTTTTTAAATTTAAAACATGACAATATATTTTTTTTGTCTAAAATTCAAAGGAAATGTGTAATTTTTATCTTTATTCCTTTTAGAGATTATTTCATCTTTAACTTGCTTAATTGTTTTCAATAACAGTAATTTTGACCAGGGGTGCCCAAAATGCCACTTTACATCTTTTCCACAGTCCAGTTGAGCTCTTGCTTCGTACCATGTTGTTGTATTTCTTGTTGTCAAATGTCTCACCTAATGAAAATGAGTAGAGATTAATGTATAGTTTTGGGGTTTGAGCTCCGAAAGACAAATTTTTTTCCCAAGCTGATTAAAGTTCCTTGAAAGCCAATCAATAAGCTTTTAAAAATGGGCACTTTTGAAGCCATCCCAGCCATGCAAAGCTTTGGCATGACCAAAAGAAAGGGCACTGAACATAAGATCAAGGAAAAATTTGGAACAATTGATGTAAGGAAAAAAATCCTTTATTGACAAGAGTAGAATAAAATAGCACCACATGCAAAGAGGTGCCCGCATATGACAATGAAAAGAAAATTAAACACAATAAAAACATGTAATTAAAAAATGAACCACTGGGTGAGTAATAGAATAATACATGTGAACATGGATACATAAATATATACCATAGTAAATCATGTATGTCATTAGCCTGAAAGGAGGGAACATACTGTGTCCCACAAATCCAGTGTGAGAGACAGAAATGGAATATAGTCAAGGATAATGTATGATACCTAGCTAAGAGATCATAAATCAGAGGAACCAGTTAAGCACATATATATGGGGAGATGAGGGTATATATGCTCATTAAGTAGGGAATAAATACCGAGTGGACACAAACTATCACGTTGGCAACTTATTTCTCCTCTTCTGCTTTGTTGAGCTTCCACTGAGCCACAGACAACCCACACTTTCTGCTGCAGTTCTAACATCACTTGGTAATTTTTCAGGTAGCTCTGCACTACCTAATTCAGCACATGGGCTATGTGTCAAACCGGTAAGGCCCAGAGCTACTAAGAGATTTTGCCAATTATCGCACACCACCAGGTCAGACTTAAGGTTCAGAGGCATAAACCACTGATTGGTCTGTTTTTTTTTTTATGTCCGTCCTCATCTCCTGCTTGGTGTGTGATTTTTCTCATAAACAAATGAGTTTCAGAAAAGCATGCTGTTGTTTGCCCTGGCACCTTAAAGTTGGTGGTGCAGGTGTTACACTGATTGGATTAAGAGGTGGTGGAAGAAGTGGAGTAGGAGGAGGAGGAAACATGGACAGAGAAACATTCAAGAAACATACATCAATCTTCAGTGGTGATAGGACATGCACCAAAATGTCTCTGGCATAGCCACTTCTACATGTACCCACTGTGCAGTTAAGGAGATATAATGTTCCTGCCCATGCTTACTGGTCCACATATCGGTGGTCATATGGACCTTGACAAGGATAGCGTTGCGCAGTGCACACATAATTTTCTCCGCAACATGTTCATGCAGTGCAACGATGGCTCGCCTAGAAAACTAGTGATGGCTGGGAACCACGTACTTTGGTTTCCGTCATCTCAACAAATTGTTTTCCCTTTATAAATTACATGTGAATCTGTGGATGAGACCGAGACCGCAGCAGAAGAGGGAGCAGAAGATTTTTATCTATTCTGCTTTTTCAGGTGTGTATTCCATTGCAGCCCGTGCTTTGCCTTTAGATGCATCGTCATGCAGGTGGTTCTCAGGTTAAGAACATTTATATCTCACTTCAATCTCTAATGGCACAGCATGCATACCATTCATGTCTTGTCAGGGAGTTCCTTTGCTGTGGGCAGTAGCATCAGACATAATGGCTAAGGGCTGGCCGCTGTTCTCTAGCACCTTGCTTCTTCTTTTGCTGTGCTACTGGAGCAGCATTAACATCCTCTCTTCCTCCGAAATGCCCAAGTCACTTGGATGATCTTGACTCCATGTGTGGTCTAGGACCTCATCATCTGCCTTCACACTGTTTCATTATCACACCTCTCTAGTCAGTCCTTATCTCTGCTGCCCTACTAATCCACCTCTCTCATTGCTACTCCTCCACTTCTTTCCTCTGCAAATCCATTCATTTTCTCACAATTCCCCAATGCATCCACTTCAAGCTGCTAACACTGACCGTCATCCATAATTTTTCTTCCATATATCTCTGAACTAATCTCCTGATATCTCCCACCACGTTATCTCTAATTCTCTCCTTCACAATCGTACATTCCTCATCCTAATGCCTGCAAGACATCCCCGAGTATCCCCCATCCTTTGGAATTCTGTGCCCTAACACATATGATTATCCTTTAGATTTAGATTTTTTAAGTGGAACTTGAAAACCCATTTGTTCCGAACAGCTTACAGTATGCAATGATGCCAATGCTACTTCACCACTAACAGAACTACTGTCTCACCAACACTTGAGCTGCCTCAACTTCCAAACCTTATTTCTCCTCCATTATCCTGTAGAATGTAAGTCTGCACAGGTAGGGTCCTCTCCCCTTGGTACCAGTCTGTCACTACACCATGATCCAAATTATTATGCAAATTATATTTTTCTCAGATTTTCCTAAATGGTCAGTGCAAATGACAGTCAGTCTAATAACAGTCATCACCTGTTAGATTATACATCAAATTTTATTGAAGAAACTTCCCAATGATAACAGTAAAATTAATAAAAACTCAAAATGCACTGTTCCAAATTATTAGGAACAGTAGAATTTCTAAATATTTGATATGTTTTAAAGAACTGAAAATTCTCATTTGTGGAATTTACAGCATTAGGAAGTCACATTCACTGAACAAAAAAAGCTGTTTAACTCCAAAACATCCTAACAGGCCAAGTTACATGTTAACCATAGAAACCCATCTTTGATATCACCTTCACAATTCTTGCATCCATTGAACTTGTGAGTTTTTGGAGTGTTTCTGCTTGTATTTCTTTGCATAATGTCAGAATAGCCTCCTAGAGCTGCTGTTTTGATGTGAACTGCTTCCCACCCTCATAGATATTTTGCTTGATGATACTCCAAAGGTTGTCTATATGATTGAGGTAAGGAGAAGATGGTGGCCACTCCATGAGTTTATCTCCTTTTATGCCCATAGCAGCCAATGGCTCAGAGGTATTCTTTGTAGCATGAGATGATGCATTGTCATGCATGAAGATGATTTTGCTCCTAAAGGCATGTTTCTGCTTTTTATACCATGGAAGAAAGTTGTCAGTCAGAAACTCTATATACTTTGCAGAGGTCATTTTCACACCTTCAGGAACATTAAAGGGTCCTACCAGCTGTTTCCCCATGATTCCGGCCCAAAGCATGACTCCTCCACCTCCTTGCTGACGTCGCAGCCTTGTTGGGACATGGTGGCCATCCACCAACCATCCACTACTCCATCCATCTGGACCATCCATGGTTGCTCGACACTCATCAGTAAACAAGACTGTTTGAAAATTGGTGTTCATGTTTGTCTTGGCCCACTGCAACCGTTTCTACTTGTGAACACTGTTTAGGGGTGGCCAAATAGCAGGTTTATGCACCACAGCAAGTCTTTGAAGGATCCTACACATTGAGGTTCGAGGGACTCCAGAGGCACCAGCAGCTTCAAATATCTGCTTGCTCATTTATAATGGCTTTTTAGCAGCTGCTCTCTTAATCCTAGAAACTTGCCTGGCAGAAACCTTCCTCATTCTGCCTTTATCAGCATGAACACATCTGTGCTTAGAATCAGCCACAAATCTCTTAAGAGTACGATGATCATGCTTAAGTTTTTGGGAAATATCTAATGTTTTCATCCCTTGACCAAGGCATTGCACTATTTGATGCTTTTCAACACCAGGGAGATCATTTTCCATTCCCATGTTACTTGAAAACTGTGGCCTGCTTAATAATGTGGATCATCATTTTTAAGTAGTTTTCCTTTAATCACAGAATCATAGAATCACCTGGAAAACTAATTATCACAAGTGTTTAAGATTGATTTCAGTGATCCATTGCGCCCTGAGACACAATACCATCCATGAGTTTATTTGAAAAATAAAACAAATAAAAATCTTTATGACACTTAAATCCAATTTGCATAATAATTTGGAACATTTGGTGTATTAGTCTGTTCTTGTAATTTCTATTTGTGCTTTATATGTAACCCCTTCTCGTGTACAGCACCATGGAATCATTGGTGATATAAAAATAAATAATAATAAATATCCCCCACATGATCTTCCAAACAGTCCTCATCCCTGCCCTCCTTGGCTGTCTGCACACAGAAGAAAGCTGCAGCGGTCCGCAGCTGTGTTTCGTCATTATCAACATCTGAGATGTTCTGCGGTGGTCTGCTGATAATTTGCACTACCCCTACCTTGTACTCATAATCAAACAAAACAAGTGGATGGCCATCAGTGCACTCAATCTCTACCACATGAGGGGCAGGGCCAGGAGAATATCCCACGGATCCACTGCCAGCGGAGTCAGAAAAAAGCATAAGTGACTGCTGCATGACTTGGAGCTCAGACTGCTTGCCTGATTTGAAAGGGGGTGAGGTGGAAGACACATGCCAATGGGCCGCAAGTGCCAACACTGAGATTTCAGCAGGAGACCAGGTGGAAGACAAAGCGATGGGACTGGAGGCACTCTCAGCCATCCAACTTAAAACTGTCTCCACTTTTTCTGAACTCACCATTCATCCAGCGGTACTCGGGTCTATGGAATTATGCAGAATGATTTTTCACCTGCTTGCACCAGTGGAAGGTGTTTCATTTGGGAATGTAGCAGGGACAAATCAACAACATTCTCTCTCTCCCTGAAGCAGATACTCCATGACCAGCAACAACACAGCCAAGTCCTTTATTTGATGCTCTTCTCATTCTTTGCACTCCAAAAAAAGTGCAGAATTTTACATACATGTATACAGAGAGAGAATGACTAGTGCATGTATGCAGAGTGCCCCTACAGAGCCTATTTTCCGACTATCCCCCAAAAAATAAATAAAAAACTAAACACAAAAACAGTGTTGGCTTCCTCCTCCTTCGCTTCTTCTATCTACACTGCAGCGTCCACCTCCACCTCATACTCCACTTGGACCTTCATGTCCTGTTTCAAAATTATTATTTTTAGTTTTCTTTTGTGTGTATTTTAAGTTTATCCCCAATCTTTACTCATTGTGCACAGTTTGAATAGACATTTGTTTAGTCCATCCTATATCTGACCACAAAGGTCAAATGGTTGTCCTCATCAGAAAATGAAGCTTTCAGACGAGTGGGCTACCCGGCAGTACTCCAGATGAAGAGTGAGAAATAAGAGGTTGAGTATATATTTGTTTTTATTTTTACATCATTCACGTTGAGTTTTAAGAAAATAAAGGAGTAGACAACTCTACAATTATTTTTGGTGGGAGTAAGGGCATTTTATTATGGCTGCCTAGTTACTTAATATTCCATTATCTTTTCATAAGTAGACACAAATTATTTAAATTTTGTATAAGGTTTAGTCTGCAACATGCTGTGTTTTAATTGATTTATGTGCCTATTTATGTTACTGTAGTGTTTTTCTTCCCTGATAATCTTGATAATAGAATAGAAAGCTACACAAAAAATGATTTCCTGAGTCTAAATCTGCTTTAAATCCAGTAACAATTCTATAAGACCTGTGTCACAGATTGTAGAGTTTTTAAGGTACATCATGTTATTTTACAATTATTAACCTCTTCATGACATATCAGAACATCATATTTTGTGGTTACTTCTCGCAAATGGATGTATCGGTACATAATGATGCTTATGCTGACTTAAGAGTCGTGCCCATATGGAGAGACTCGGGAGGGATGGAGCGCTAAGTGCTATAAAAGCATAATTTCCCTTTAAGTGACCGCATTTTGGAAATGACACCCTTTGGGAATTTAGCTACAGGTGTAGTGACGATTTTGACTCCAGGCATATTTTCCAGAAACAAGCAGCAGTGTGTGTTGCTGAGTAAAAATTGCAAACTGCCATTGTAGTGACCAGTAGGGTTGAGCGAAACGGATCGGTCATTTTCATAAGTCGCCGACTTTAGGCAAAGTCGGGTTTCGTGAAACCCGACCTGATCGCTGTGTGGGGTCGTCCATGCGGTACGCGACATTCGCACCAAAGTTGCGTTTCATATGACGCGTTCAGCGCCATTTCTCAGCCAATGAAGGAGGACGCAGAGTGTGGGCAGTGTGATGACATAGTTCTCAGTTCCCACCATCTTAGAGAAGGGCATGGCAGTGATTGGCTTGCTTTCTGTGGCATCACAGGGGCTATAAGGGGGCGTGCACGCCGACTGCCATCTTACTGCTGCTGATCTGAGCATAGGGAGAGGTTGCTGCCACTTCGTCAGAAGCAGGGATAGCGTTAGGCAGGGAATATAAACCCCCAAACCGCTTGTGCTGTAGCAATTTCCAATGTTCAACACCACCTTTTCTTTGCAGGGACAGTGGAGTTTTTTTTTTGGTGCATCAGCTCTGTAGCTTATTAGGCTGCCTTATAAGGCTCCCTGATAGCTGCATTGCTGTTTGTACGTCACTGTGCAAACCAACTGCTTTTTTCAAAGCACAAATCCTTTTGTTCCTTCCTTTCTGCACAGCTATCTTGTTTGTTTGTCCACACTTTTGTGTGCAGCAGTCCCTTTTATTCCTGCATGCCATACTTTTCTGAGATTACTGTAGGGAGATAGTAATTGTAGTACAGTCCCCACACCTAAAAAGGGAGATTTATATTGCCAATCAGTGCATCTGTGCCAGTCCAGTCTGTTGTATCTGTCAGTCATTTTGTGCCACAGAAACACTACTGTAAAACAGTGGGCCAGATTGATTCACTAGTCTCCCATCCCACCCAAAAAATAAGGGGAGATTAATATTGGCAAATCTGTGCATCTGTGCCAGTCCAGTCTGTGGTATCGGTCTGTCATTTTGTGCCACTGAAACACTACTGTAAAACTGTGGGCCAGATTGATTCACTAGTCTCCCATCCCCCCAAAAAAAGAAGGAGAGATTAATATTGGCAAATCTGTGCATCTCTGCCAGTCCAGTCTGTGGTATCGGTCTGTCATTTTCTGCCACTGAAACACTACTGTAAAACTGTGGGCCAGATTGATTCACTAGTCTCCCATCCCCCGAAAAAAGAAGGGGAGATCAATATTGGCAAATCTGTGCCAGTCCAGTCTGTGGTATCGGTCTGTCATTTTGTGCCACTGAAACACTACTGTAAAACTGTGGGCCAGATTGATTCACTAGTCTCCCATCCCCCCCAAAAAAGAAGGGGAGATTAATATTGGCAAATCTGTGCATCTGTGCCAGTCCAGTCTGTGGTATCGGTCTGTCATTTTCTGCCACTGAAACACTACTGTAAAACTGTGGGCCAGATTGATTCACTAGTCTCCCATCCCCCCCAAAAAAAGGGGAGATTAATATTGGCAAATCTGTGCCAGTCCAGTCTGTGGTATCGGTCTGTCATTTTGTGCCACTGAAACACTACTGTAAAACTGTGGGCCAGATTGATTCACTAGTCTCCCATCCCCCCAAAAAAAGAAGGGGAGAATAATATTGGCAAATCTGTGCATCTGTGCCAGTCCAGTCTGTGGTATCGGTCTGTCATTTTTTGCCACTGAAACACTGCTGTAAAACTGTGGGCCAGATTGATTCACTAGTCTCCTATCCCCCCAAAAAAGAAGGGGAGATTAATATTGGCAAATCTGTGCCAGTCCAGTCAGTGGTATCGGTCTGTCATTTTTTGCCACTGAAACACTACTGTAAAACTGTGGGCCAGATTGATTCACTAGTCTCCTTCCCCCCCAAAAAAGAAGGGGAGATTAATATTGGCAAATCTGTGCCAGTCCATTCTGTGGTATCGGTCTGTCATTTTGTGCCACTGAAACACTACTGTAAAACTGCGGGCCAGATTGATTCCCTAGTCTCCCATCCCCCCAAAAAAAGAAGGGGAGATTAATATTGGCAAATCTGTGCCAGTCCAGTCTGTGGTATCGGTCTGTCATTTTGTTAATCCCTTTACCCACAAGGGTGGTTTGCACGTTAATGATCGGGCCAATTTTTACAATTCTGACCACTGTCCTTTTATGAGGTTATAACTCTGGAACGCTTTAACAGATCCTGATGATTCTGACAATGTTATCTTGTGACATATTGTACATCATAATAGTGGCAAAATTTCTTTGATATTACCTGTGTTTATTTGTGAAAAAAATGGAAATTTGGCGATATGTCACATAAAATTCTTAATAAGTAACATTTCCCACATGTCTACTTTACATCAGCACAATTTTGGAACAAAATTGTTTTTTGTTAGTGAATTATAAGGGTTAAAAGTTGACCAGCAATTTCTCATTTTTACAACACCATTTTTTCAGAGGGACCACATCACATTTGAAGTCACTTTGAGGGGTCACAAATCACATTCAAGAAGTTTATTAACCCTTCAGGTGTTTCACAGGAATTTTTGGAATGTTTAAAAAAAATGAAGATTTAACTTTTTTCACCAAAAAAATATTACTTTAGCTCCAATTTGTTTTATTTTACCAAGGGTAACAGGAGAAATTGGACCCCAAATGTTGTTGTCTAATTTATCCTGAGTATGCTAGAACCCCATATGTGGGGGTAAACCACTGTTTGGGTACATGGCAGAGCTCGGAATAGAAGGAGCGCCATTTGACTTTTCAATGCAAAATTGACTGGAATTGAGATGGGACGCCATGTCGCGTTTGAAGAGCCCCTGATGTGCCTAAACATTGAAACATCCCACAAATGACACCATTTTGGAAAGTAGACCCCCTAAGGAACTTATCTAGATATGCGGTGAGCAATCTGACCCTCCAAGTGCTTCACAGAAGTTTATAATGTTGAGCCGTAAAAATAAAAAATCATATTTTTTCATAAAAATGATCTTTGCGCCCCCACTTTTTTATTTTACCAAGGGTAATGGAAGAAACTGGATCCCAAATGTTGCTGTGCAATTTGTCCTGAGTATGCTGATACCCCATATGGGGGGTAAACCACTGTTTGGGCGCATGGCAAAGCTCGGAAGGGAAGGAGCGCCATTTGACTTTTCAATGCAAAATTGACTGGAATTGGGATGGGATGCCATGTCGCGTTTGGAGAGCCCCTGATGTGCCTAAACATTGAAACCCCCCACAAGTGACACCATTTTGGAAAGTAGACCCCCTAAGGAACTTATCTAGATGTGTTGTGAAAACTTTGAATTTCCAAGTCTTTCACTACAGTTTATAACGCAGAGCCGTGAAAATAAAAATTATTTTTTTTTCCACAAAAATTATTTTTAGCCCCCAGTTTTGTATGTTCCCAAGAGTAAAAGGAGAAATTGGATGCCAAAAGTTGTTGTCCAATTTGTCCTGAGTACGGTGATACCCCATATGTGGGGGGAACCACCGTTTGCGAGCATGGCAGCACTTGGAAGGGAAAGAGCGCCGTTTGGAATGCAGACTTAGATGGATTGGTCTGCAGGCGTCAAGTTGCATTTGCAGAGCCCCTGATGTACCTAAACAGTAGAAACCCCCCACAAGTGACCCCATATTAGAAACTAGACCCCCCAAAGAACTCATCTAGATGTGTTATGAGAACTTTGAACCCCCAAGTGTTTCACTACAGTTTATAACACAGAGCCATGACAATAAAAAAATCTTTTTTTTCCACAAAAATTATTTTTTAACCCCTGGTTTTGTATTTACCCAAAGGTAATAGGAGGAATTGGACCCCAAAAGTTGTTGTCCAATTTGTCCTGAGTACGCTGATACCCCATATGTTGGGGTAAACCCCTGTTTGGGCGCATGGGAGAGCTCGGAAGGGAAGGAGCACTGTTTTACTTTTTCAACGCAGATTTGGCTGGAATTGAGATCGGACGCCATGTCACGTTTGGAGAGCCCCGGATGTGCCTAAACAGTGGAAACCCCTCAATTATAACTGAAACCCTAACCCAAACACACCACTAACCCTAATCCCAACAATAACCCCAACTCCAACCCTAACTTTAGCCCCAATCCTAACCCTAACTTTAGCCCCAACCCTAACCCAAACTTTAGCCCCCAACCTTAACCCTAAATTTAGCCCCCACCCTAACCCTAACCCTAATGGGAAAATCGAAATAAATACATTTCTTAAATTTTTATTATTTTTCCCTAATTAGGGGTAATGAAGGGGGTTTGATTTACTTTTATAGCAGGATTTTTAGCGGATTTATATGATTGGCAGCCATCACACACTAAAAGACGCTTCTTTTTCAAAAAATAGTTTTAGCGTCTCCACATTTTGAGAGCTATAATTTTTCCATATTTTGGTCCACAGAGTCATGTGAGGTCTTGTTTTTTGCGGGACAAGTTGACTTTTTTTTGCTTCTATTTTTGGGCGCGTGATATTTTTTGATCGCTTTTATTCCGATTTTTGTGAGGTAGAGTGAACATAAACCAGCTATTCATGAAATTCTTTGGGGGGGCGCTTATACCATTCCACATTTGGTAAAATTGATAAATCAATTTATTTTTATGTTTTGGCGCTTTCATACGATAAAAACTATTTTATATATATAAAAAAATAACTTTTGCATCGCTTTATTCTGAGGATTATAGCTTTTTTATTTTTTCGTTGATGATGCTGTATGGCAGCTCGTTTTTTGCGGGACAAGATGACATTTTCAGTGGTACCATGGTTATTAATATCCATTTTTTATTGCTTGTTATTCCACTTTTTGCTTAGTGGTATGATAATAAAGCGTTGTTTTTTGCCTCATTTTTTTACGGTGTTCACTGAAGGGGTTAACTAATGGGACAGTTTTATAGGTCAGGTCGTTACGGACGCGGCAATATTAAACATGTGTACTTTTATTTTATTTTTTTTATTTAGATAAAGAAATGTATTTATTGGAACAATATTTTTTTTCTTTTTTTTTACACATGTAAATATTTATTGTTTACTTTTTACATTGCCCCGGGGGGGACATCACATTATAGTGACAGATAGCTGATCTGACACTTTGCAGTGCACTGTGTCAGATCAGCGATCTGGCAGGCACTTCAGGGAGGCTTCCTGGTGCCTCCTCTGAGCAGGCGCTTGAAAGCCACCTCCTTGCAGGACCCGGAAGGCCCCCCGTGGCCATTTTGGATCCGGGCCTGCAGGGAGGAGGTAGGAGACCCTCAGAGCAACGCGATCACATGGCGTTTCTCTGAGGGTCTCAGGGAAGCATGCAGTGAGCCCCCTCCCTGCGCGATGCTTCCCTGTGCCGCCGGAACGCTGCGATCATCTTTGATCGCAGTGTGCCAGGGGTTAATGTGCCAGGAGTGGTCCGTGACCAATGCTGGCACATAGTACCGGATGTCAGCTGCGATAGTCAGCTGACACCGGGCCCGATCGGCCACACTCCCCCCATGAGCACGGCTGATCTGTGATGACATACTATCCCGTCAGTGGTCATACCACCTCAACAGGATAGTACGTCAGTTGTCAGAAAGGGGTTAATGGAAACATAGGCAGCTTCATCATTACTGGTAGCACAAAGGTTTTGGAATACCACCCTCCTCCTTTCCTCCTTGGAAAACCCCCCTCCTGTCAAGATGACACCTCACCACTTGCACGCTTGACCCGCTCCCATCCCACCTTATCCCGAACTTCACAACAGTCTTCATCCCAGATCTAACACACCTCTTTAACCTCTCACAAGTGGCGTCTTTCCCTCATCCTTCAAACATGCCTCGATCACACCCATCCTCAAAAAGCCCTCTCTCGACCCATCCTCTGTGTCTAGCTATTGCCTGATATCTCTTCTCCCTTATGCCTAAAAACTACTTTAACAGCATGTTCATCTTAAACTGTCCACCCACCTCTCCTCCTGCTCCCTCTTTGACTGGTTACAATCTGGTTTCCGACAGCATCACTCAACTGGCACTGCCGTAGCTAAAGTCACCAATGACCTAAAAACCGCCAAGATCAAATGACACTACTCTGTCTTCCTTCTCCTGGACCTGGCTTCTGCTTTTGACACTGTGGACCATTCCCTCCTGCTACAGATTCTCTCATCTCTTGGCATCACAGACTTGGCCCTATCCTGGATCTCGTCTTATCTAACAGACTGGACATTCAGTGTCTCCCTCTCCCACACCACCTCCGCAACTCACCCCATCTGTCAGTGTTACCCAATGCTCAGTTCTAGGACCCCTACTCTTCTCCATCTACACCTTTGGCCTGGGACAACTCATAGAATCCCATGGTTTGCAGTATCAACTATCCCTGTCAGATTTACCCAGTGGTTTCCCATTCAGTGTGTAATGGTGATATTGATTCCTTCTTCCCATATGTATAACCTTACATTTATCATTGTTAAACCTCACAACTAGCTCTACCCTCTCCTAGTATATCCTCACCCATTCCCTTTAGACTGTGAGCCCTTGCAGGCAGGGTCTTCTCTCCTTCTTTACTTGTGTGTGCCTTGTTTTTGCTCATGTTTATTGTACTTGTCTATATTTGCCCCTTTTCACATGTAAAGCTTCATGGAAAAAATGGCGCTATAAAAATGTCTAATAATAATAATAATAATAATAAGCAACCGTATATTACACCAAAAGAAATCTAGCAAAATCCAGCTAATCCAAATGCCCCCCTTCCCTCTGAGATCCACGGTGTGCCTAACTCACATATAATAATAATAATAATCTTTATTTATATAGCGCCAACATATTCCGCAGCGCTTTACAGTTTAACAGTTTCAAACACAAAAGTCATAAGTAACAACGTTAACAATACAATAATTAAAGCAAAATAAGACGACCCTGCTCGTGAGAGCTTACAATCTACAATGAGGTGGGGGAGATACAAAGTACAGGTGTGTATTTACAATGATGTATTTACAATCATGGTCCAGCCATCTTCAGGGGTTGGGGAATAGATGGGGATAGTGAATGGGCTACACACACACAAACATAACATAACTTTGATTAGTGAACGTGAGAGGCCGCTCTGAACAAATGTGTTTTGAGCGAGCGCCTAAAACTATGCAAATTATGGATGGTCCTAATATCTTGGGGTAGAGCATTCCAGAGGATTGGCGCAGCACGGGAGAAGTCTTGGAGTCGGGAGTGGGAGGTACGGATTAGTGCAGAGGTTAGCCGAAAGTCATTTGCAGAGCGCAGTGGTCTGTTAGGCTGATAGACAGAAATGAGGGAGGAGATGTATGGGGGTGCCGCACTGTGGAGAGCTTTGTGGGTGAGAACAAGTACTTTGAATTGTATCCTGTAATGAACACATATAGTGTCCACATGCTTGGCATTACTGTAGCAAAGAGAGCCCACTTAACTTATGGGGTCCATATCTTTAGAAGCATGAAAGATATATATCTTTGTACCATGTTAGCCAGTCGATAGAATAATATTTGGAATTGAGAGTCCTCAGTGGTTGATACCTTTTAATGGCTAACTGAAAAGATGGTAACAAATTGCAAGCTTTCGAGACTACTCAGGCCTCTTTATCAGGCATAGACTAATACAACATCTGAAGAATCACACATTTATACACATATATACTGTGCTGTGTTATGTATAAATATGTAATTCTTCAGATGTTGTATTAGTCTATGCCTGATAAAGAGGCCTGAGTGGTCTCGAAAGCTTGCAATTTGTTACCATCTTTTCAGTTAGCCATTAACCTCTTTCTGAACTCGGACGGGATAGTACGTCCGAAGTCACATACCGCGCTTTGATGCAGGGCTCCGGCGGTGAGCACGCATCAAAGCCAGGACATGTCAGCTGTTTTTAACAGCTGACATGTGCCCGCAATAGCGGCAGGTGAAATCGCAATTCACCCACCGCTATTAACTAGTTAAATGCCGCTGTCAAATGCTGACAGCACCATTTAACCGGCGCTTCCGGCTGGGCGGCCGGAAATGAGCGCATCGCCAACCCTGTCACATGATCGGTGGTCAGCGATGCGTCAGAACGGTAATCATAGAGGTCCTTGATACCTCTATGGTTACTGATGCAGGCCTGCTGTGAGCGTCCCCCTCTGGTCGGCACACCTGCATTTCTGCTGCATAGCAGCGATCTGATGATCGCTGCTATGTAGCAGAGCCGATCGAGTGGTGCCAGCTTCTAGCCTCCCATGGAGGTTATTGAAGCATGGCAAAAGTTAAAAAAAATTAAAAAAAATGTGAAAAAAGTAAAAAAAATAAAAGTTTATATCACCCCCCTTTCTCCCCATTCAAAATAAATCAATAAAAAAAAAAAATCAAACCTACACATGTTTGGTATCGCCGTGTTCAGAATCGCCCGATCTATCAATAAAAAAAGGATTAACCTGATCGCTAAACGGTGTAGCGAGAAAAAATTTGAAATGCCAGAATTACGTTTTTTTGGTCAGGTCACCGTGACATTGCATTAAAATGCAATAACGGGCAATCAAAAGGATGTGTCTGCTCCAAAATGCTATCATTAAAAACGCCAGCTCAGCACGCAAAAAATAAGCCCTCACCCGACCCCAGATCATGAAAAATGGAGACGCTACGGGTATCGGAAAATGGCGCAATTTTTTTTTTTTTTTAACAAAGTTTGGAAATTTTTTTCACCACTTAGATAAAAGAAAACCTAGACATGTTAGGTGTCTATGAACTCCTAATGACCTGGGGAATCATAATGTCAGGTCTGTTTTAGCATTTATTGAAGCTAGCAAAAAAGCCAACCTAAAAACAAGTGTGGAAATGCATTTTTTTAACAATTTCACGGCACTTGGAATTTTTTTCCCATTTGCTAGTACACGACATGCTAAAACCAATGATGTTGTTCAAAAGTACAACTTGTTTTGCAAAAAAATAAGCCCTCACATGGCAATATTGATGGAAAAATAAAAAAGTTATGGCTCTGGGAAGAAGGGGAGCAAAAAATGAACACGGAAAAACGGAAAATCCCAAGGTCATGAAGGGGTTAAAAAGTATCAACCACTGAGGATTCTCAATTCCAAATATTCTAGAAGCACGAGCATTATAATGGCATATTTGACATTTTCATTCTGCAACATTCTGTGTTTAAGTCCATGGGTGTTTTCCAGAAACCAAATTGTCACTAGACCTGTAGATTAATGCCCAAAGAAGTGTAATTTCAAAACTTGAGGGTGTTTTTGCTGTTCTGGCATAAACAAAAAAAAAGAAAAAACATTTAACATTAGACTCTGGCTATGCACTGGAGCTGTCACACATTTGCCATTTTACTTGACTTGTGGTGGTTAATTGTTCGTTTGGAAAAAATATTATTGCTCCATGCAAGGATTGTCAACTGTTTTTATAATCCATATACTTTTATTTTTAACTTTTTTTCTTTAAACATTATTTAGATTTGAAAATGTGCTCTTTATATCTCCTAATATTTTTTGGTAATTTTGGTAGTTCTCTGTTACTCTTTATTTATCAGGTTCATCTGTGTTAACTAATAGTACAGTTCATCCTCATCCTGTTCACTTATCTGCAGTCAGTTCCTTGGATTTTAATCAATTTGCCTTATCATTTAATCCTCCTGTTCAGCATAACCAACTCACTTAATTTATCGCTGATTTGCATGAACTCGTATTGGTTACTTAACTAATCCCCTTTCACTGTTACATCTCCCTATTAACCCTTAAAAACCATGTTCTTTCTCTAAAATTTCTGAAAGTAACCTACGCTGACATTTCATAGTTTTATTCATTTCAGTACATTTTATTCAGTCAACAACACATCTGCTTTCTTTAAATATTTTGTCTCTCGGCTTTTTCTACGATACATCATTTTAGACCTTACAAGTTATCATTTTGACCTACCCTTTAAATAGTAAATTATTAGCTTGTTTGTTTTATGTGTTGATGTTTAAGTCAGTAATAACCTTCAGCTAAGTTTTAAAGTAATAAAAATATGTTTCATTCCACTGTTCTTGTATTTTTATATGATTGTAATCTAAATAGAGTTTTTCAGGACATCCAAAACCAATACTAAAAGTTTAGGCAATATCTAGAAACAAGAAATTTGAATATGTGAGAATCAAGCTCATGTAAATGTTTAGGAAATTTACTGGAACTGGAAATTTTGGATTCACTTAGCAAATTGCCTAAAAGGTCTCTGCCATTTTACACAAAACAGAAGATTGTACAAGTTCCACATGATCCCTAGAGTGATAGCATGGTTCTTACTCATAATGCTTTGCAGATATTGCTTCACATGGTGTTTCATAACCAATAAGGAAGGACTGTATTAAAACCTGTGTTAACCCCTTTGTGACAGAGCCAATTTGGTACTTAATGACTGAGCCAATTTTTGCAATTCTGACCACTGTCACTTTATGAGGTTATAACTCTGGAACGCTTCAACGGATCCCGCTGATTCTGAGAATGTTTTTTCGTGACATATTGTACTTCATGTTAGTGGTAACATTTCTTCATTATTACTTGCGATTATTTATGAAAAAAACGGAAATATGGCGAAAATTTTTAAAATTTTGCAATTTTCAAACTTTGTATTTTTATGCCCTTAAATCAGAGAGATATGTCAGAAAAAATAGTTAATAAATAACATTTCCCACATGTCTACTTTACATCAGCACAATTTTGGAAACAAAATTTTTTTTTGTTAGGGAGTTATAAGGGTTAAAAGTTGACCAGCAATTTCTCATTTTTACAACACCATTTTTTTTAGGGACCACATCACATTTGAAGTCATTTTGAGGGGTCTATATGATAGAAAATAATGAAGTGTGACACCATTCTAAAAACTACACCCCTCAAGGTTCTCAAAACCACATTCAAGAAGTTTGTTAACCCTTTACGTGCTTCACAGGATCTGAAACAATGTGGAAGGAAAAAATGAACATTTAACTTTTTTTTGCAAACATCTTAATTCAGAACCATTTTTTTTATTTTCACAAGTGTAAAAACAGAAATGTAACCATAAATTTTGTTATGCAATTTCTCCTGAATACGCCAATACCCCATATGTGGGGATAAACCTCTTTTTGGGCGCACCGCAGAACTTAGAAGTGAAGGAGCGCAGTTTGACTTTTTCAATGCAGAATTGGCTGGAATTGAGATCGGACGCCATGTCACGTTTAGAGAGCCCCTGATGTGCCTAAACAGTGGAAACTCCCCACAAGTGACACCATTTTGGAAACAAGACCCCTTAAAGAACTTATCTAGATGTGTGGTGAGCACTTTGAACCCCCAAGTGCTTCACAGAAGTTTATAACATAGAGCCGTGAAAAAAAAATCGCATTTTTTCTACAAAAATGATATTTTTGCCCACAAATTTTTATTTTCACAAGGGTAACAGGAGAAAATAGACCACAAAAGTTGTTGTGCAATTTCTCCTGAGTACGCTCATACCCAATATGTGGGGGTAAACCACTGTTAGGGCGCACCGCAGAGCTTGGAAGAGAAGGAGTGCCGTTTTACTTTTTCAATGTAGAATTGGCTGGAATTGAGATTGGACGCCATGTCGCGTTTGAAGAGCCCCTGATGTGCCTTAACAGTGGAAACCCCCCACAAGTGACACCATTTTGGAAACTACACCCCTTAAGGAACTTATCTAGATGTGTGATGAGCACTTTGAACCCCCATGTGCTTCACAGAAGTTTATAACGTAGAGCCTTGAAAAAAAAAATCGCATTTTTTCTACAAAAATGATTTTTTGCCCACAAATTTTTATTTTCACAAGGGTAACAGGAGAAATTAGACCACTAAAGTTGTTGTGCAATTTCTCCTGAGTACGTCGATACCCAATATGTGGGGGTAAACCACTGTTTGGGCGCATCGCAGAGCTTGGAAGAGAAAGAGTGCCGTTTTACTTTTTCAATGTAGAATTGGCTGGAATTGAGATCGGACGCCATGTCGCGTTTGGAGAGCCCCTGATGTGCCTAAACAGTAGAAATCCCCCACAAGTGACCCCAATTTGGAAACTAGACCCCCCATGGAACTTATCTAGATGTGTGGTGAGAACTTTGAATGCCCAAGTGCTTCACAGAAGTTTATAATGCAGAGTTGTGAAAATAAAAAATATTTTTTTTTTCCACAAAAAAGATTTTTTAGCCCCCAAGTTTTTATTTTCACAAGGGTAAAAAGAGAAATTGGACCCCAAAAGTTGTTGTAAAATTTGTCCTGAGTATGCTGGTACCCCATATGTGGGGGTAAACCACTGTTTGGGCGCACGGCAGAGCTCGGAAGGAAGGAGCACCGTTTTGGAATGCAGACTTTGATAGAATGGTCTGCGGGCATTATGTTGCGTTTGAAGAGCCCCTGATGTACCTAACCAGTAGAAACCCTCCACAAGTGACCCCATTTTGGAAACTAGACCCCCCAAGGAACTTATCTAGATGTGTGGTGAGAACTTTGAATGCCCAAGTGCTTCACAGAAGTTTAGAATGCAGAGTCGTGAAAATAAAAAAAAATTTTTTTTCCACAAAAAAGATATTGTAGCCCCCAAGTTTTTATTTTCACAAGGGTAACAGGAGAAATTGGACTGCAATAGTTGTTGTCCAATTCATCCCGAGTATGCTGATGCGCCATATGTGGGGGTAAACCACTGTTTGGGCGCAGGGCAGAGCTCGGAAGGGAAGGAGCGCCTTTTTGGAATCCAGACTTTAATAGAATGGTCTGTGGGCATTATGTTGCGATTGCAGAGCCCCTGATGTACCTAAACTGTAGTAACCCCCCCACAAGTGACCCCATTTTGGAAACTAGACCCACCAAGGAACTTTTCTAGATGTGTGGTGAGAACTTTGAATGCCCAAGTGCTTCACAGAAGTTTAGAATGCAGAGTCGTGAAAATAAAAAATATTTTTTTTTTCACAAAAAAGATATTGTAGCCCCCAAGTTTTTATTTTCACAAGGGTAACAGGAGAAATTGGACCACTAAAGTTGTTGTGCAATTTATCCTGAGTATGCTGATGCCCCATATGTGGGGGTAAACCACTGTTTGGGCGCACGGCAGAGCTCGGAAGGGAAGGAGCGCCGTTTTGGAATGCAGACTTTGATAGAATGGTCTGTGGGCATTATGTTGCGTTTCCAGAGCCCCTGATGTGCCTAAACAGTAGTAACCCCCCACAAGTGACCCTGTTTTGGAAACTAAACCCCCCAAGGAACTTATATAGATGTGTGGTGAGAACCTTGAATGCCCAAGTGCTTCACAGAAGTTTATTATGCAGAGTCATAAAAAAATATATATATTTTTCCACAAAAAGGATTTTGTAGCCCCCAAGTTTTTATTTTCACAAGGGTAACAAGAGAAATTAGACCTCAGAAGTTGTTGTCCAATTTATCCCGAGTATGCTGATGCCCCATATGTGGGGGTAACCCACTGTTTGGGCGCACGGCAGAGCTCAGAAGGGAGGGAGCACCATTTGACTTTTTGAGCGCAAAATTGGCTATCGTGTTTGGAGACCCCCTGATGTACCTAAACAGAGGAAACCCCCCAATTCTAGCTCCAACCCTAACCCCAACACACCCCTAACCCTAATCCCAACCTGATCCATAATCCTAATAACTAACCCTAACCATAATCACAACCCTTACCCCAAATCAACCCTAATGTCAACCCTAACCATAACCCTAATCAAAACACTAAATCCAACACACCCCTAATCCTAATCTCAACCCTAACTGTTATGGCCGGCAATCAGGCAACACAGTGTGCAGTAATCAGCGCACATACAGAGATCTGGCAATAACCAAAAACAATAGGACGAGCTCTGAGACGTGGAATCTCTGTAGACTGCAGTACCTGATCTATCCTCACACAACCATAAGCAGCAGTGGATTGCGCCTATCACTACCTATGCAACTCGGCACTGCCTGAGGAGCTGACTAGCCCGAAGACAGAAATACAAGCCCGACTTACCTCAGAGAAATACCCCAAAGGAATAGGCAGCCCCCCACATACAATGACTGTTAGCAAGACGAAAAGACAAACGCAGGAATGAAATAGACCCAGCAAAGTGAGGCCCGACATTCCAGACAGAGCGAGGATAGCAAAGAGAACTATGCAGTCTACAAAAAACCCTAAAATGAAAACCACGCAAAGGGGCAAAAAGACCCACCGTGCCGAACTAACAGCACGGCGGTGCACCCCTTTGCTTCTCAGAGCTTCCAGCAAAAGATAATAGCAAGCTGGACAGAAAAAACAGAAAACAAACCAGAAGCACCTATCTAGCAGAGCAGCAGGCCCAAGGAAAGATGCAGTAGCTCAGATCCAACACTGGAACATTGACAAGGAGCAAGGAAGACAGACTCAGGTGGAGCTAAATAGCAAGGCAGCCAACGAGCTCACCAAAACACCTGAGGGAGGAAGCCCAGAGACTGCAATACCACTTGTGACCACAGAAGTGAACTCAGCCACAGAATTCACAACAGTACCCCCCCCTTGAGGAGGGGTCACCGAACCCTCACCAGAACCCCCAGGCCGACCAGGATGAGCCACATGAAAGGCACGAACAAGATCTGGGGCATGGACATCCGAGGCAAAAACCCAGGAATTATCTTCCTGAGCATAACCCTTCCATTTGACCAGATACTGGAGTTTCCGTCTAGAGACACGAGAATCCAAAATCTTCTCCACAATATACTCCAATTCCCCCTCCACCAAAACAGGGGCAGGAGGCTCCACAGATGGAACCATAGGTGCCACGTATCTCCTCAACAACGACCTATGGAATACATTATGTATGGAAAAGGAGTCTGGGAGGGTCAGACGAAAAGACACCGGATTGAGAATCTCAGAAATCCTATACGGACCAATAAAACGAGGTTTAAATTTAGGAGAGGAAACCTTCATAGGAATATGACGAGAAGATAACCAAACCAGATCCCCAACACGAAGTCGGGGTCCCACACGGCGTCTGCGATTAGCGAAAAGCTGAGCCTTCTCCTGGGACAAGGTCAAATTGTCCACTACCTGAGTCCAGATCTGCTGCAACCTGTCCACCACAGAATCCACACCAGGACAGTCCGAAGACTCAACCTGTCCTGAAGAGAAACGAGGATGGAACCCAGAATTGCAGAAAAATGGAGAGACCAAGGTAGCCGAGCTGGCCCGATTATTAAGGGCGAACTCAGCCAACGGCAAAAATGACACCCAATCATCCTGGTCAGCGGAAACAAAACATCTCAGATATGTTTCCAAGGTCTGATTGGTTCGTTCGGTCTGGCCATTAGTCTGAGGATGGAAGGCCGAGGAGAAAGATAGGTCAATGCCCATCCTACCACAAAAGGCTCGCCAGAACCTCGAGACAAACTGGGAACCTCTGTCAGAAACAATATTCTCAGGAATGCCATGCAAACGAACCACATGCTGGAAGAACAAAGGCACCAAATCAGAGGAGGAAGGCAATTTAACCAAGGGCACCAGATGGACCATTTTAGAAAAGCGATCACAGACTACCCAAATGACCGACATCCTTTGAGAAACGGGAAGGTCAGAAATGAAATCCATCGAAATATGTGTCCAAGGCCTCTTCGGGACCGGCAAGGGCAAAAGCAACCCACTGGCACGTGAACAGCAGGGCTTAGCCCTAGCACAAATTCCACAGGACTGCACAAAAGCACGCACATCCCGTGACAGAGATGGCCACCAGAAGGATCTAGCAACCAACTCCCTGGTACCAAAGATTCCTGGATGACCGGCCAGCACCGAACAATGAAGTTCAGAGATAACTTTACTAGTCCACCTATCAGGGACGAACAGTTTCTCGGCCGGACAACGATCAGGTTTATTAGCCTGAAATTTCTGCAACACTCTCCGCAAATCAGGGGAGATGGCAGACACAATGACTCCTTCCTTGAGGATACTCGCCGGCTCAGATAACCCCGGAGAGTCGGGCACAAAACTCCTAGACAGAGCATCCGCCTTCACATTTTTAGAGCCCGGAAGGTATGAAATCACAAAATCAAAACGAGCAAAAAATAACGACCAACGGGCCTGTCTAGGATTCAAGCGCTTGGCAGACTCAAGATAAGTAAGGTTCTTATGATCAGTCAATACCACCACGCGATGCTTAGCACCCTCAAGCCAATGACGCCACTCCTCGAATGCCCACTTCATGGCCAGCAACTCTCGGTTGCCCACATCATAATTACGCTCAGCAGCAGAAAATTTCCTGGAAAAGAAAGCACATGGTTTGAACACTGAGCAACCAGAACCTCTCTGTGACAAAACCGCCCCTGCACCAATCTCAGAAGCATCAACCTCGACCTGGAACGGAAGAGAAACATCAGGTTGACACAACACAGGGGCACAGCAAAAACGACGCTTCAACTCCTGAAAAGCTTCCACGGCAGCAGAAGACCAATTAACCAAATCAGCACCCTTCTTGGTCAAATCGGTCAATGGTCTGGCAATGCTAGAAAAATTACAGATGAAGCGACGATAAAAATTAGCAAAGCCCAGGAATTTCTGCAGACTTTTTAGAGATGTCGGCTGAGTCCAATCCTGGATGGCCTGAACCTTAACCGGATCCATCTCGATAGTAGAAGGGGAAAAGATGAACCCCAAAAATGAAACTTTCTGCACACCGAAGAGACACTTTGATCCCTTCACGAACAAGGAATTAGCACGCAGTACCTGGAAAACCATTCTGACTTGCTTCACATGAGACTCCCAATCATCTGAGAAGATCAAAATGTCATCCAAGTAAACAATCAAGAATTTATCCAGATACTCACGGAAAATGTCATGCATAAAAGACTGAAAAACAGATGGAGCATTGGCAAGTCCGAACGGCATCACCAGATACTCAAAATGACCCTCGGGCGTATTAAATGCCGTTTTCCATTCATCTCCCTGCCTGATTCTCACCAGATTATACGCACCACGAAGATCAATCTTAGTAAACCAACTAGCCCCCTTAATCCGAGCAAACAAGTCAGAAATCAATGGCAAGGGATACTGAAACTTAACAGTGATCTTATTAAGAAGGCGGTAATCAATACACGGTCTTAGCGAACCATCCTTCTTGGCTACAAAAAAGAACCCTGCTCCCAATGGTGACGATGATGGGCGAATATGTCCCTTCTCCAGGGACTCCTTCACATAACTGCGCATAGCGGTGTGTTCAGGTACGGACAAATTAAATAAACGACCCTTAGGGAATTTACTACCAGGAATCAAATCGATAGCACAATCACAATTCCTATGCGGAGGTAGGGCATCAGACTTGGACTCTTCAAATACATCCTGAAAGTCCGACAAGAACTCTGGGATGTCAGAAGGAATGGATGACGAAATAGACAAAAATGGAACATCACCATGTACTCCCTGACAACCCCAGCTGGTTACCGACATAGAGTTCCAATCCAATACTGGATTATGGGTTTGTAGCCATGGCAACCCCAACACGACCACATCATGCAAATTATGCAGTACCAGAAAGCGAATAACTTCCTGATGTGCAGGAGCCATGCACATGGTCAGCTGGGCCCAGTACTGAGGCTTATTCTTGGCCAAAGGTGTAGCATCAATTCCTCTCAACGGAATAGGACACCGCAAAGGCTCCAAGAAAAATCCACAACGTTTAGCATAATCCAAATCCATCAGATTCAGGGCAGCGCCTGAATCCACAAACGCCATGACAGAATACGATGACAAAGAGCACATTAAGGTAATGGACAAAAGGAATTTGGACTGTACAGTACCAATAACGGCAGAGCTATCGAACCGCCTAGTGCGTTTAGGACAATTAGAAATAGCATGAGTAGAATCACCACAATAGAAACACAGTCTGTTCAGACGTCTGTGTTCTTGCCGTTCTACTTTAGTCATAGTCCTGTCGCACTGCATAGGCTCAGGTTTACTCTCAAACAATACCGCCAGATGGTGCACAGATTTACGCTCGCGCAAGCGACGACCGATCTGAATGGCCAAGGACATAGACTCATTCAAACCAGCAGGCATAGGAAATCCCACCATTACATCCTTAAGAGCTTCAGAGAGACCCTTTCTGAACAAAGCCGCTAGTGCAGATTCATTCCACAGAGTGAGTACTGACCACTTCCTAAATTTCTGACAATATACTTCTATATCATCCTGACCCTGGCATAAAGCCAGCAAATTTTTCTCAGCCTGATCCACTGAATTAGGCTCATCGTAAAGCAATCCCAGCGCCTGGAAAAATGCATCAACATTACTCAATGCAGAATCTCCTGGTGCAAGAGAAAACGCCCAGTCCTGTGGGTCGCCGCGCAAAAAAGAAATAATAATCAAAACCTGTTGAATAGGATTACCAGAAGAATGAGGTTTCAAGGCCAAAAATAGCTTACAATTATTTCTGAAGCTCAGGAACTTAGTTCTGTCACCAAAAAACAAATCAGGAATCGGAATTCTTGGTTCTAGCATCGATTTCTGATCAATAGTATCTTGAATCTTTTGTACATTTACAACGAGATTATCCATTGAGGAGCACAGAGCCTGAATATCCATGTCCACAGCTGTGTCCTGAAGCACTCTAATGTCTAGGGGAAAAAAAAGACTGAAGACAGAGCTAAGAAAAAAAAATGATGTCAGGATTTCTTTTTTCCCTCTATTGGGAATCATTGGTGTGGCTCCTTGTACTGTTATGGCCGGCAATCAGGCAACACAGTGTGCAGTAATCAGCGCACATACAGAGATCTGGCAATAACCAAAAACAATAGGACGAGCTCTGAGACGTGGAATCTCTGTAGACTGCAGTACCTGTTCTATCCTCACACAACCATAAGCAGCAGTGGATTGCGCCTATCACTACCTATGCAACTCGGCACTGCCTGAGGAGCTGACTAACCCGAAGACAGAAATACAAGCCCGACTTACCTCAGAGAAATACCCCAAAGGAATAGGCAGCCCCCCACATACAATGACTGTTAGCAAGACGAAAAGACAAACGCAGGAATGAAATAGACCCAGCAAAGTGAGGCCCGACATTCCAGACAGAGCGAGGATAGCAAAGAGAACTATGCAGTCTACATAAAACCCTAAAACGAAAACCACGCAAAGGGGCAAAAAGACCCACCGTGCCGAACTAACAGCACGGCGGTGCACCCCTTTGCTTCTCAGAGCTTCCAGCAAAAGATAATAGCAAGCTGGACAGAAAAAACAGAAAACAAACCAGAAGCACCTATCTAGCAGAGCAGCAGGCCCAAGGAAAGATGCAGTAGCTCAGATCCAACACTGGAACATTGACAAGGAGCAAGGAAGACAGACTCAGGTGGAGCTAAATAGCAAGGCAGCCAACGAGCTCACCAAAACACCTGAGGGAGGAAGCCCAGAGACTGCAATACCACTTGTGACCACAGAAGTGAACTCAGCCACAGAATTCACAACACCTAACCTCAAACCTAACCCTAATCCCAATACACCCCTAATCACAACCCTAACCTTAACCCTAATCCCAAACCTAACCCTAATCCCAAGCGTAACCCTAATGCCAACCTTAACCCTAATACCAACCCTAATCCAAACCCTAACCCTAATCCCAACTCTGACCCTAAATTTAGCCGCAACCCTAGCCCTAACTTTAGCCCCAACCCTAAGGCTACTTTCACACTTGCGTCGTTTGGCATCCGTCGCAATCTGTAGTTTTGGACAAGAAACGGATCCTGCAAATGTGCCCGCAGGATGCGTTTTTTGCCTATAGACTTGTATTGCCGACGGATCGTGACGGATGTCCACACGTCGCGTCCGTCGTGCACTGGATCAGTGTTTTGGCGGACCGTCAGCACAAAAAAACGTTCAATGTAACGTTTTTTTGTACGTCGCATCCGCCATTTCTGACCGCGCATGCGTGGCCATAACTCCGCCCCGTCCTCCCCAGGACATAGATTGGGCAGCGGATGCGTTGAAAAACTACATCTGCTGCCCACGTTGTGCACAATTTTCACAACGTGCGTCGGTATGTCGGGCCGATGCATTGCGACGGCCCCGTACCGACGTAAGTGTGAAAGTAGCCTAACCCTAAATTTAGCGCCAACCCTAACTCTAAATTTAGTCCCAACCCTAACCCTAAATTTAGCCCCAACCCTAACCCTAAATTTAGCCCTAACCCTAACCCTAATCCTAGCCCTAACCCTACCCCTAGCCCTAACCCTACCCCTAGCCCTACCCCTAACCCTAGCCCTACCCCTAACCCTAGCCCTAACCCTACCCCTAACCCTACCCCTACCCCTAACCCTAACCCTACCCCTAACCCTACCCCTAACCCTACCCCTACCCCTAACCCTACCCCTAACCCTACCCCTAAACCTACCCCTAACCCTACCCCTAACCCTAGCCCTAACCCTAGCCCTAACCGTAACCCTACCCCTAATTTTAGCCCCAACTGCTCTTCTCCTGCCGGCCGGCAGATGGAGACAGATGGCGGGCAACTGCGCATGCGCCCGCCATTTTCTTTTCCCCAGAAGACGCCTGCGGCCAGGAGGAGCAGCAGGAGGACCCAGGGACACAGGTGAGTATGGCAGGGTCCCCGAATCCCCCTATTTCTCTGTCCTCTGATGTGCGATCACATCAGAGGACAGAGAATTACACTTAGCTTTTTTTTTTTTTTTTTTTTGCAGTCGCCGGTAAACAGTTAATTACCGGCGATCGCAAAACAGGGGTCGCTAAAACCGACCCTGATCATGCTCTTTGGGGTCTCGGCTACCCCCGGCAGCCGAGACCCCAAAGATTCTCGCGGGGCCAGCCGGCGGGCGCACTGCGCATGCGCCCGCCATTTTGAAGATGGCGGTGCCCACCGGGAGCCACGAGGAGCATCGGGGAGATAGGTAAGTATTGGGGGGCTACCTGGGACCCCTTTTCTCTGTCCTCCGATGTGCGATCACATTGGAGGACAGAGAAATTAAAAAGAAATCGCGTTTTTTTTTTTGCGATCGCCGGTAAACGGTTATTTACCGGCGATCGCAAAAGCGGGGTGGGTAAAAAAAAACTCAAATCATATTCTCTGGGGTCTCGGCTACCTCTGGCAGCCGAGACCCTGGAGAAAATCCGACTCTGGGGGGCACTATTTACTTTTTCCACAGCGCCGTTAATTAACGGCGCTGTGGTTTAAGTACCCTTAGCGGCCGCCGTTAAAAGGCATATCGGCGGTCGCTAAGGGGTTAAAGCTAAGGAATTGAATGCATTAGCCATTTGGGGCAGCTGAATCTGGAAAGTAAAGGACACCAAAACCCACAGATAAGAAATAGAGTAAAGGAAAGAAATGTAATAAAGCATTAGACAAATACTACTAGTGTGTACTTCACTCCCTTTCTTTGGCAGCCACACAGCAGTTCACCGTGTAGATTAGGGCCAGAAAGAGCATGTGCTTCAGTGGATGACAAGGGCTGCATCAAGTGGCCTCTCCTCCTCTCCTTCCACCTTAACATCACACACAGTAAAATCCTCAGAGGTGGCACCAATCACCCTTGTTTCTTGCCTTGTCATACATTTACAAAAGCTAAAATGACTGTGTGGAACCACAGATGGGTAATTCTGTAGAGGTTCTTCCTCATCTAACACCAATCCAAGTATTCTTACACAGGTCTCCGGTCGTAGAAATCACAATTGTTTAAGCACCACAGCTGTGGTGAGTGAGAGCTGTCAGATGTTACAGAAGTAGACATGACTGCTAATTTTGTGTTATCTATCTGTGCGCGACCTATCTCAGCACAGCAGCCAGTTTTGTCCCGCCATTGTGGTCATGTGAAAGAATGTTTCCTCCTGCACATGGCAAAGCTAAGAGCTTGAACTTCACCATCTCCAATCCGTTGGCTTCAGAAATGCTGCCTTTCCAACTGGTGGATACAGATGGTTTCCAAAAGTGTATGGCCTTCGCATTTCCCCAGTGCCAGTTGCCAAGTTACCATTACTTCTCAAAGAAAGCTGTGCATCCGCTACACCATCATGTCGCCGACAACATCAGACGTTGTATGACAAAAACTATGCCTGCCATGTTGCATTTTACCACTGACACTTGGACAAGCAAACATGGGCAGGGCATTACATCTCACTGACTGGGCACTGGGTGACTCTGGAGGCTTTGGGGGTAGACGGTCATGGGGCTGCTCTGCAAGTCTTTGAATAGCCAAGGCCTGCAGGACAGACCTCTGTATCTAACAGTTCCTCCACTGCTTCTGCCTCCTCAACCCCTCCTTTATTTAGACATGTTTCCAACCTCTTCACCCTTCTGCCCAGTTTTGAAATGTCTACTAAGATGATTAGTACTAACGATGCCATCATCATCATCATCACTATTCCGGTCATCTACATGCTAGAGCACACTTTGAATAATCTGTGTGAGAAGGTGATGGTTCCAGAGGAAGATTTGGAAGTAGAGGAGGATGCAGAAGGGATAACAATATCTTAACTTTCCGGACTGTCGTTGCAAAGGCAGGTGCCATGGGAAGGTTGCTTACAGCTATTAAGTGGGACTCACGGTGCAAAACAAACTATTAGTGAAGATGCAGGAGCCAAATAACAAATTGAGGCAGATGAGGTGATGGACCCACAACAGTCAGGAGATGAAGAGAATAATGATGCTGTCTCTGTTTTCCATTATTGTTGGGAAGGGACAGAGGAAGAAATCTTGAGTATTACCCACCACCAGCACATCATGAGCTTGAACCTCATGGAAGCGCCCGGTACATGAGCACCTTCTTGATCTTCAACATGATGCCTGTATTCTTTGGTTTAGAAATAGTGCTGACTACTGGGTAGATCCACAGTCCAAGAGTAGATTTTGCTAGATGCTTACACCCTGGAATGGGATGCACGGATGCTGGAGTATCAAAATACACTTGTAGACAATCTTAAGAGTGGATAACAATCCAATGAAAAAAAGAAGAAAAGAAAACGTCTTGCATTCACCAGGCCCGATGAACTGTGACAGTCTTTATTAGAACATATGCAGTAAAATCAGGGAGAATGTGTCTTAAGAGTGGTTTTCCCAAAGACAGCAGTGAGGCACACAGTGAACATCCCTGTTGTATACGTCCAACCCCAGGAACCTCAAGGCACCAAAACATTAGCAGCAGCAGCAGTGTAATTGGCCTAATCAATTTCTGTGAGTTGTTTAACACATTTTTTAGACAAACACATGCAACAGCAGAACAGAGTACAAGTCTATGACCTTCTGAACGACTGGCAAGGATGGTGCAGGAGTATTTGAAGCTCAATATCAATGCCATTAGGAAGTTTGGACTTTTTTAAAAAAAAATACAAGAATGGTCTGAGCTCACCTTTCATGCCTTGGAGGTTTTGACAAGCCCGGCAGCCATCATTCGCACAGATTGTGTCTTCAGCACTGCTTGTGGTGTACTGACAGATGGTCCCAACAAAGTGTAGGCCACCTAACTTTAATTAAAATGAACAAGTCATGGATCTCCGATGATTTTTGCAACCCAGTCGCAGATTGGACTAGGCGACGGGGTAGTTTTTAGTGACATGTATTGATCTCGTGTTATTGCAGTCAGTGCCATCTTATTGGTGTCTTCTGTGCCTGCTGTTGATAATGCTGCTGATGTTACAATAATTTTTTTAAATATGTAGTCTCCAAGATGGGTTTCAATCTGGTGAGTTGCCAGTGGTGGAAGGTATGTCAAAGGACTATTATACTGTTTCTACTCTGTGGAAATTGATGCCACTTTAGGGCTGTGTGACAATTATTTTTCAAAAGTGGATACTCCAAGTTGGGTCTCCATCTAGTGGTTGCCTGTGGTGAAAGGTGTGTCAAAGGCCTATTAGAATATTTTTACTCTGTAGAAATTGATGCCACTTTAGTGATGTGTGACAATTATTTTTTGAAATGTAGAGACTCCAATTTAAGTCTCCATCTGGTGGGCTGCCCTTGTCAGTTGTTCTCCCAGACATAGAAACATAGAATGGTAGAGTTGGAAGGGACCTCCTGGGTCATCTTGTCCAACCCCCTACTCAAAGCAGGATTCATAAATCATCCCAGACAGATGTCTGGTCAGCCTCTGAAGACTTTCATTGAAGGAGAACTCACTACCTCTCACTGCAGCCTGTTCCACTCATTGATCACCCTAACTGCCAAAAAGTTTTTTTCTAATATCTAATCTGTGTCTCCTCCCATTCAGTTGCATCCCATTGCTTCTAGTCTTTCCTTGTGCAAATGAGAATAAAGATGATCCTACAATGTGACAGCCCTTGTGATATTCATAGACAGCTATTAAGTCTCCTCTCAATCTTCATTTTTGCAAGCTAAACATTCTCAAATCCTGTAACCGTTCCTCATAGGACATGGTTTGAAGACCGGTCACCATTCTGGTCGCTCTTCTCTGAACTTTCTCTAGTTTGTTGATGTCTTTTTTAAAATGTGGTGCCCAAAACTGGACAGTTTATTTATATCTTTTTGAATCCTCTCTCACTTTTCTTTAGTATTAGCTATCCCTCCTAGCTTTGTGTCATCATTTACTTTCAGTCAACTACCTGGGTTACTTTCCTTACATTTTTCGACCAATAGTGGTCTATAAAACTGATATTTGTGCCATTTGAGTGTGGCTTGAATAATAAAAAAAAAAAAAATGGACTTGTTGCATGAGGTGTGAGGTCTCCCAGTTAAAAAGACTTACACTGCTCCCTTAACCACCAGATTCTCATTAAAACTTTAATTCCAAGCTGCAAATGCTGGACCTGAGCCTGATACCACATGCATGACCATTGACTGACTGCTGCTGAGCCATTATAACAGGTTTTACTGTGGGTCAATTGATCAGTCAACTACCTGTGTTACTATTCCTACATTTTTCTATCAATAGCTTAGTATACATTTTTTGCAAACAACGTATCAACCAAATACCCTGTTATTTACATCTTTTACTAGAACTTGCGGATTACTGCAAACATTTTTTCAAACTGAGTGTTTTTGGTTTTACCATTCTCTTTTGTGTCTTCAGGTTTCTTGGTGGTGTGTGAACATGTTCTTACAGACTTGTTCACTGTGCAAGTAGCCCATGTGTTCCTGTTTCCATGATTGTTCTCTTGTGTCTACAAGACTGGGGAGTTCCACCACTCCTCTTGGGCTAGCTGCACAAAAGCTGTTCTGCCCTGTATGCACACATGGATTTTTCCTCTCTGAACCCTGTTCACACAGGTAATATACAGATGATCAGGTTTTTAAATACATCAGATAGGGATTGCATACATTAGTTAGGACTGCTCTGATATGGGTATACCGTGAAGATTGGTAGAGCAGCTTAGTATACATTTTTTGCAAAAAACGTATCAACCAAATACCCTGTTATTTACATCTTTTACTAGCACTTGCGGATTACTGCAAACATTTTTTCAAACTGAGTGTTTTTGGTTTTACCATTCTCTTTTGTGTCTTCAGGTTTCTTGGTGGTGTGTGAACATGTTCTTACAGACTTGTTCACTGTGCAAGTAGCCCATGTGTTCCTGTTTCCATGATTGTTCTCTTGTGTCTACAAGACTGGGGAGTTCCACCACTCCTCTTGGGCTAGCTGCACAAAAGCTGTTCTGCCCTGTATGCACACATGGATTTTTCCTCTCTGAACCCTGTTCACACAGGTAATATACAGATGATCAGGTTTTTAAATACATCAGATAGGGATTGCATACATTAGTTAGGACTGCTCTGATATGGGTATACCGTGAAGATTGATAGAGCAGCTTAGTATACATTTTTTGCAAAAAACGTATCAACCAAATACCCTGTTATTTACATCTTTTACTAGCACTTGCGGTTTACTGCAAACATTTTTTCAAACTGAGTGTTTTTGGTTTTACCATTCTCTTTTGTGTCTTCAGGTTTCTTGGTGGTGTGTGAACATGTTCTTACAGACTTGTTCACTGTGCAAGTAGCCCATGTGTTCCTGTTTCCATGATTGTTCTCTTGTGTCTACAAGACTGGGGAGTTCCACCACTCCTCTTGGGCTAGCTGCACAAAAGCTGTTCTGCCCGGTATGCACACATGGATTTTTCCTCTCTGAACCCTGTTCACACAGGTAATATACAGATGATCAGGTTTTTAAATACATCAGATAGGGATTGCATACATTAGTTAGGACTGCTCTGATATGGGTATACCGTGAAGATTGGTAGAGTAGCTTAGTATACATTTTTTGCAAAAAACGTATCAACCAAATACCCTGTTATTTACATCTTTTACTAGCACTTGCGGATTACTGCAAACATTTTTTCAAACTGAGTGTTTTTGGTTTTACCATTCTCTTTTGTGTCTTCAGGTTTCTTGGTGGTGTGTGAACATGTTCTTACAGACTTGTTCACTGTGCAAGTAGCCCATGTGTTCCTGTTTCCATGACTGTTCTCTTGTGTCTACAAGACTGGGGAGTTCCACCACTCCTCTTGGGCTAGCTGCACAAAAGCTGTTCTGCCCTGTATGCACACATGGATTTTTCCTCTCTGAACCCTGTTCACACAGGTAATATACAGATGATCAGGTTTTTAAATACATCAGATAGGGATTGCATACATTAGTTAGGACTGCTCTGATATGGGTATACCGTGAAGATTGGTAGAGCAGCTTAGTATACATTTTTTGCAAAAAACGTATCAACCAAATACCCTGTTATTTACATCTTTTACTAGCACTTGCGGATTACTGCAAACATTTTTTCAAACTGAGTGTTTTTGGTTTTACCATTCTCTTTTGTGTCTTCAGGTTTCTTGGTGGTGTGTGAACATGTTCTTACAGACTTGTTCACTGTGCAAGTAGCCCATGTGTTCCTGTTTCCATGATTGTTCTCTTGTGTCTACAAGACTGGGGAGTTCCACCACTCCTCTTGGGCTAGCTGCACAAAAGCTGTTCTGCCCTGTATGCACACATGGATTTTTCCTCTCTGAACCCTGTTCACACAGGTAATATACAGATGATCAGGTTTTTAAATACATCAGATAGGGATTGCATACATTAGTTAGGACTGCTCTGATATGGGTATACCGTGAAGATTGGTAGAGCAGCTTAGTATACATTTTTTGCAAAAAACGTATCAACCAAATACCCTGTTATTTACATCTTTTACTAGCACTTGCGGATTACTGCAAACATTTTTTCAAACTGAGTGTTTTTGGTTTTACCATTCTCTTTTGTGTCTTCAGGTTTCTTGGTGGTGTGTGAACATGTTCTTACAGACTTGTTCACTGTGCAAGTAGCCCATGTGTTCCTGTTTCCATGATTGTTCTCTTGTGTCTACAAGACTGGGGAGTTCCACCACTCCTCTTGGGCTAGCTGCACAAAAGCTGTTCTGCCCTGTATGCACACATGGATTTTTCCTCTCTGAACCCTGTTCACACAGGTAATATACAGATGATCAGGTTTTTAAATACATCAGATAGGGATTGCATACACTAGTTAGGACTGCTCTGATATGGGTATACCGTGAAGATTGGTAGAGCAGCTTAGTATACATTTTTTGCAAAAAACGTATCAACCAAATACCCTGTTATTTACATCTTTTACTAGCACTTGCGGATTACTGCAAACATTTTTTCAAACTGAGTGTTTTTGGTTTTACCATTCTCTTTTGTGTCTTCAGGTTTCTTGGTGGTGTGTGAACATGTTCTTACAGACTTGTTCACTGTGCAAGTAGCCCATGTGTTCCTGTTTCCATGATTGTTCTCTTGTGTCTACAAGACTGGGGAGTTCCACCACTCCTCTTGGGCTAGCTGCACAAAAGCTGTTCTGCCCTGTATGCACACATGGATTTTTCCTCTCTGAACCCTGTTCACACAGGTAATATACAGATGATCAGGTTTTTAAATACATCAGATAGGGATTGCATACACTAGTTAGGACTGCTCTGATATGGGTATACCGTGAAGATTGGTAGAGCAGCTTAGTATACATTTTTTGCAAAAAACGTATCAACCAAATACCCTGTTATTTACATCTTTTACTAGCACTTGCGGATTACTGCAAACATTTTTTCAAACTGAGTGTTTTTGGTTTTACCATTCTCTTTTGTGTCTTCAGGTTTCTTGGTGGTGTGTGAACATGTTCTTACAGACTTGTTCATTGTGCAAGTAGCCCATGTGTTCCTGTTTCCATGATTGTTCTCTTGTGTCTACAAGACTGGGGAGTTCCACCACTCCTCTTGGGCTAGCTGCACAAAAGCTGTTCTGCCCTGTATGCACACATGGATTTTTCCTCTCTGAACCCTGTTCACACAGGTAATATACAGATGATCAGGTTTTTAAATACATCAGATAGGGATTGCATACATTAGTTAGGACTGCTCTGATATGGGTATACCGTGAAGATTGGTAGAGCAGCTTAGTATACATTTTTTGCAAAAAACGTATCAACCAAATACCCTGTTATTTACATCTTTTACTAGCACTTGCGGATTACTGCAAACATTTTTTCAAACTGAGTGTTTTTGGTTTTACCATTCTCTTTTGTGTCTTCAGGTTTCTTGGTGGTGTGTGAACATGTTCTTACAGACTTGTTCACTGTGCAAGTAGCCCATGTGTTCCTGTTTCCATGATTGTTCTCTTGTGTCTACAAGACTGGGGAGTTCCACCACTCCTCTTGGGCTAGCTGCACAAAAGCTGTTCTGCCCTGTATGCACACATGGATTTTTCCTCTCTGAACCCTGTTCACACAGGTAATATACAGATGATCAGGTTTTTAAATACATCAGATAGGGATTGCATACATTAGTTAGGACTGCTCTGATATGGGTATACCGTGAAGATTGGTAGAGCAGCTTAGTATACATTTTTTGCAAAAAACGTATCAACCAAATACCCTGTTATTTACATCTTTTACTAGCACTTGCGGATTACTGCAAACATTTTTTCAAACTGAGTGTTTTTGGTTTTACCATTCTCTTTTGTGTCTTCAGGTTTCTTGGTGGTGTGTGAACATGTTCTTACAGACTTGTTCACTGTGCAAGTAGCCCATGTGTTCCTGTTTCCATGATTGTTCTCTTGTGTCTACAAGACTGGGGAGTTCCACCACTCCTCTTGGGCTAGCTGCACAAAAGCTGTTCTGCCCTGTATGCACACATGGATTTTTCCTCTCTGAACCCTGTTCACACAGGTAATATACAGATGATCAGGTTTTTAAATACATCAGATAGGGATTGCATACATTAGTTAGGACTGCTCTGATATGGGTATACCGTGAAGATTGGTAGAGCAGCTTAGTATACATTTTTTGCAAAAAACGTATCAACCAAATACCCTGTTATTTACATCTTTTACTAGCACTTGCGGATTACTGCAAACATTTTTTCAAACTGAGTGTTTTTGGTTTTACCATTCTCTTTTGTGTCTTCAGGTTTCTTGGTGGTGTGTGAACATGTTCTTACAGACTTGTTCACTGTGCAAGTAGCCCATGTGTTCCTGTTTCCATGATTGTTCTCTTGTGTCTACAAGACTGGGGAGTTCCACCACTCCTCTTGGGCTAGCTGCACAAAAGCTGTTCTGCCCTGTATGCACACATGGATTTTTCCTCTCTGAACCCTGTTCACACAGGTAATATACAGATGATCAGGTTTTTAAATACATCAGATAGGGATTTCATACATTAGTTAGGACTGCTCTGATATGGGTATACCGTGAAGATTGGTAGAGCAGCTTAGTATACATTTTTTGCAAAAAACGTATCAACCAAATACCCTGTTATTTACATCTTTTACTAGCACTTGCGGATTACTGCAAACATTTTTTCAAACTGAGTGTTTTTGGTTTTACCATTCTCTTTTGTGTCTTCAGGTTTCTTGGTGGTGTGTGAACATGTTCTTACAGACTTGTTCACTGTGCAAGTAGCCCATGTGTTCCTGTTTCCATGATTGTTCTCTTGTGTCTACAAGACTGGGGAGTTCCACCACTCCTCTTGGGCTAGCTGCACAAAAGCTGTTCTGCCCTGTATGCACACATGGATTTTTCCTCTCTGAACCCTGTTCACACAGGTAATATACAGATGATCAGGTTTTTAAATACATCAGATAGGGATTGCATACATTAGTTAGGACTGCTCTGATATGGGTATACCGTGAAGATTGGTAGAGCAGCTTAGTATACATTTTTTGCAAAAAACGTATCAACCAAATACCCTGTTATTTACATCTTTTACTAGCACTTGCGGATTACTGCAAACATTTTTTCAAACTGAGTGTTTTTGGTTTTACCATTCTCTTTTGTGTCTTCAGGTTTCTTGGTGGTGTGTGAACATGTTCTTACAGACTTGTTCACTGTGCAAGTAGCCCATGTGTTCCTGTTTCCATGATTGTTCTCTTGTGTCTACAAGACTGGGGAGTTCCACCACTCCTCTTGGGCTAGCTGCACAAAAGCTGTTCTGCCCTGTATGCACACATGGATTTTTCCTCTCTGAACCCTGTTCACACAGGTAATATACAGATGATCAGGTTTTTAAATACATCAGATAGGGATTGCATACATTAGTTAGGACTGCTCTGATATGGGTATACCGTGAAGATTGGTAGAGCAGCTTAGTATACATTTTTTGCAAAAAACGTATCAACCAAATACCCTGTTATTTACATCTTTTACTAGCACTTGCGGATTACTGCAAACATTTTTTCAAACTGAGTGTTTTTGGTTTTACCATTCTCTTTTGTGTCTTCAGGTTTCTTGGTGGTGTGTGAACATGTTCTTACAGACTTGTTCACTGTGCAAGTAGCCCATGTGTTCCTGTTTCCATGATTGTTCTCTTGTGTCTACAAGACTGGGGAGTTCCACCACTCCTCTTGGGCTAGCTGCACAAAAGCTGTTCTGCCCTGTATGCACACATGGATTTTTCCTCTCTGAACCCTGTTCACACAGGTAATATACAGATGATCAGGTTTTTAAATACATCAGATAGGGATTGCATACATTAGTTAGGACTGCTCTGATATGGGTATACCGTGAAGATTGGTAGAGCAGCTTAGTATACATTTTTTGCAAAAAACGTATCAACCAAATACCCTGTTATTTACATCTTTTACTAGCACTTGCGGATTACTGCAAACATTTTTTCAAACTGAGTGTTTTTGGTTTTACCATTCTCTTTTGTGTCTTCAGGTTTCTTGGTGGTGTGTGAACATGTTCTTACAGACTTGTTCACTGTGCAAGTAGCCCATGTGTTCCTGTTTCCATGATTGTTCTCTTGTGTCTACAAGACTGGGGAGTTCCACCACTCCTCTTGGGCTAGCTGCACAAAAGCTGTTCTGCCCTGTATGCACACATGGATTTTTCCTCTCTGAACCCTGTTCACACAGGTAATATACAGATGATCAGGTTTTTAAATACATCAGATAGGGATTGCATACATTAGTTAGGACTGCTCTGATATGGGTATACCGTGAAGATTGGTAGAGCAGCTTAGTATACATTTTTTGCAAAAAACGTATCAACCAAATACCCTGTTATTTACATCTTTTACTAGCACTTGCGGATTACTGCAAACATTTTTTCAAACTGAGTGTTTTTGGTTTTACCATTCTCTTTTGTGTCTTCAGGTTTCTTGGTGGTGTGTGAACATGTTCTTACAGACTTGTTCACTGTGCAAGTAGCCCATGTGTTCCTGTTTCCATGATTGTTCTCTTGTGTCTACAAGACTGGGGAGTTCCACCACTCCTCTTGGGCTAGCTGCACAAAAGCTGTTCTGCCCTGTATGCACACATGGATTTTTCCTCTCTGAACCCTGTTCACACAGGTAATATACAGATGATCAGGTTTTTAAATACATCAGATAGGGATTGCATACATTAGTTAGGACTGCTCTGATATGGGTATACCGTGAAGATTGGTAGAGCAGCTTAGTATACATTTTTTGCAAAAAACGTATCAACCAAATACCCTGTTATTTACATCTTTTACTAGCACTTGCGGATTACTGCAAACATTTTTTCAAACTGAGTGTTTTTGGTTTTACCATTCTCTTTTGTGTCTTCAGGTTTCTTGGTGGTGTGTGAACATGTTCTTACAGACTTGTTCACTGTGCAAGTAGCCCATGTGTTCCTGTTTCCATGATTGTTCTCTTGTGTCTACAAGACTGGGGAGTTCCACCACTCCTCTTGGGCTAGCTGCACAAAAGCTGTTCTGCCCTGTATGCACACATGGATTTTTCCTCTCTGAACCCTGTTCACACAGGTAATATACAGATGATCAGGTTTTTAAATACATCAGATAGGGATTTCATACATTAGTTAGGACTGCTCTGATATGGGTATACCGTGAAGATTGGTAGAGCAGCTTAGTATACATTTTTTGCAAAAAACGTATCAACCAAATACCCTGTTATTTACATCTTTTACTAGCACTTGCGGATTACTGCAAACATTTTTTCAAACTGAGTGTTTTTGGTTTTACCATTCTCTTTTGTGTCTTCAGGTTTCTTGGTGGTGTGTGAACATGTTCTTACAGACTTGTTCACTGTGCAAGTAGCCCATGTGTTCCTGTTTCCATGATTGTTCTCTTGTGTCTACAAGACTGGGGAGTTCCACCACTCCTCTTGGGCTAGCTGCACAAAAGCTGTTCTGCCCTGTATGCACACATGGATTTTTCCTCTCTGAACCCTGTTCACACAGGTAATATACAGATGATCAGGTTTTTAAATACATCAGATAGGGATTGCATACATTAGTTAGGACTGCTCTGATATGGGTATACCGTGAAGATTGGTAGAGCAGCTTAGTATACATTTTTTGCAAAAAACGTATCAACCAAATACCCTGTTATTTACATCTTTTACTAGCACTTGCGGATTACTGCAAACATTTTTTCAAACTGAGTGTTTTTGGTTTTACCATTCTCTTTTGTGTCTTCAGGTTTCTTGGTGGTGTGTGAACATGTTCTTACAGACTTGTTCACTGTGCAAGTAGCCCATGTGTTCCTGTTTCCATGATTGTTCTCTTGTGTCTACAAGACTGGGGAGTTCCACCACTCCTCTTGGGCTAGCTGCACAAAAGCTGTTCTGCCCTGTATGCACACATGGATTTTTCCTCTCTGAACCCTGTTCACACAGGTAATATACAGATGATCAGGTTTTTAAATACATCAGATAGGGATTGCATACATTAGTTAGGACTGCTCTGATATGGGTATACCGTGAAGATTGGTAGAGCAGCTTAGTATACATTTTTTGCAAAAAACGTATCAACCAAATACCCTGTTATTTACATCTTTTACTAGCACTTGCGGATTACTGCAAACATTTTTTCAAACTGAGTGTTTTTGGTTTTACCATTCTCTTTTGTGTCTTCAGGTTTCTTGGTGGTGTGTGAACATGTTCTTACAGACTTGTTCACTGTGCAAGTAGCCCATGTGTTCCTGTTTCCATGATTGTTCTCTTGTGTCTACAAGACTGGGGAGTTCCACCACTCCTCTTGGGCTAGCTGCACAAAAGCTGTTCTGCCCTGTATGCACACATGGATTTTTCCTCTCTGAACCCTGTTCACACAGGTAATATACAGATGATCAGGTTTTTAAATACATCAGATAGGGATTGCATACATTAGTTAGGACTGCTCTGATATGGGTATACCGTGAAGATTGGTAGAGCAGCTTAGTATACATTTTTTGCAAAAAACGTATCAACCAAATACCCTGTTATTTACATCTTTTACTAGCACTTGCGGATTACTGCAAACATTTTTTCAAACTGAGTGTTTTTGGTTTTACCATTCTCTTTTGTGTCTTCAGGTTTCTTGGTGGTGTGTGAACATGTTCTTACAGACTTGTTCACTGTGCAAGTAGCCCATGTGTTCCTGTTTCCATGATTGTTCTCTTGTGTCTACAAGACTGGGGAGTTCCACCACTCCTCTTGGGCTAGCTGCACAAAAGCTGTTCTGCCCTGTATGCACACATGGATTTTTCCTCTCTGAACCCTGTTCACACAGGTAATATACAGATGATCAGGTTTTTAAATACATCAGATAGGGATTGCATACATTAGTTAGGACTGCTCTGATATGGGTATACCGTGAAGATTGGTAGAGCAGCTTAGTATACATTTTTTGCAAAAAACGTATCAACCAAATACCCTGTTATTTACATCTTTTACTAGCACTTGCGGATTACTGCAAACATTTTTTCAAACTGAGTGTTTTTGGTTTTACCATTCTCTTTTGTGTCTTCAGGTTTCTTGGTGGTGTGTGAACATGTTCTTACAGACTTGTTCACTGTGCAAGTAGCCCATGTGTTCCTGTTTCCATGATTGTTCTCTTGTGTCTACAAGACTGGGGAGTTCCACCACTCCTCTTGGGCTAGCTGCACAAAAGCTGTTCTGCCCGGTATGCACACATGGATTTTTCCTCTCTGAACCCTGTTCACACAGGTAATATACAGATGATCAGGTTTTTAAATACATCAGATAGGGATTGCATACATTAGTTAGGACTGCTCTGATATGGGTATACCGTGAAGATTGGTAGAGCAGCTTAGTATACATTTTTTGCAAAAAACGTATCAACCAAATACCCTGTTATTTACATCTTTTACTAGCACTTGCGGATTACTGCAAACATTTTTTCAAACTGAGTGTTTTTGGTTTTACCATTCTCTTTTGTGTCTTCAGGTTTCTTGGTGGTGTGTGAACATGTTCTTACAGACTTGTTCACTGTGCAAGTAGCCCATGTGTTCCTGTTTCCATGATTGTTCTCTTGTGTCTACAAGACTGGGGAGTTCCACCACTCCTCTTGGGCTAGCTGCACAAAAGCTGTTCTGCCCGGTATGCACACATGGATTTTTCCTCTCTGAACCCTGTTCACACAGGTAATATACAGATGATCAGGTTTTTAAATACATCAGATAGGGATTGCATACATTAGTTAGGACTGCTCTGATATGGGTATACCGTGAAGATTGGTAGAGTAGCTTAGTATACATTTTTTGCAAAAAACGTATCAACCAAATACCCTGTTATTTACATCTTTTACTAGCACTTGCGGATTACTGCAAACATTTTTTCAAACTGAGTGTTTTTGGTTTTACCATTCTCTTTTGTGTCTTCAGGTTTCTTGGTGGTGTGTGAACATGTTCTTACAGACTTGTTCACTGTGCAAGTAGCCCATGTGTTCCTGTTTCCATGATTGTTCTCTTGTGTCTACAAGACTGGGGAGTTCCACCACTCCTCTTGGGCTAGCTGCACAAAAGCTGTTCTGCCCTGTATGCACACATGGATTTTTCCTCTCTGAACCCTGTTCACACAGGTAATATACAGATGATCAGGTTTTTAAATACATCAGATAGGGATTGCATACATTAGTTAGGACTGCTCTGATATGGGTATACCGTGAAGATTGGTAGAGCAGCTTAGTATACATTTTTTGTAAAAAACGTATCAACCAAATACCCTGTTATTTACATCTTTTACTAGCACTTGCGGATTACTGCAAACATTTTTTCAAACTGAGTGTTTTTGGTTTTACCATTCTCTTTTGTGTCTTCAGGTTTCTTGGTGGTGTGTGAACATGTTCTTACAGACTTGTTCACTGTGCAAGTAGCCCATGTGTTCCTGTTTCCATGATTGTTCTCTTGTGTCTACAAGACTGGGGAGTTCCACCACTCCTCTTGGGCTAGCTGCACAAAAGCTGTTCTGCCCTGTATGCACACATGGATTTTTCCTCTCTGAACCCTGTTCACACAGGTAATATACAGATGATCAGGTTTTTAAATACATCAGATAGGGATTGCATACATTAGTTAGGACTGCTCTGATATGGGTATACCGTGAAGATTGGTAGAGCAGCTTAGTATACATTTTTTGCAAAAAACGTATCAACCAAATACCCTGTTATTTACATCTTTTACTAGCACTTGCGGATTACTGCAAACATTTTTTCAAACTGAGTGTTTTTGGTTTTACCATTCTCTTTTGTGTCTTCAGGTTTCTTGGTGGTGTGTGAACATGTTCTTACAGACTTGTTCACTGTGCAAGTAGCCCATGTGTTCCTGTTTCCATGATTGTTCTCTTGTGTCTACAAGACTGGGGAGTTCCACCACTCCTCTTGGGCTAGCTGCACAAAAGCTGTTCTGCCCTGTATGCACACATGGATTTTTCCTCTCTGAACCCTGTTCACACAGGTAATATACAGATGATCAGGTTTTTAAATACATCAGATAGGGATTGCATACACTAGTTAGGACTGCTCTGATATGGGTATACCGTGAAGATTGGTAGAGCAGCTTAGTATACATTTTTTGCAAAAAACGTATCAACCAAATACCCTGTTATTTACATCTTTTACTAGCACTTGCAGATTACTGCAAACATTTTTTCAAACTGAGTGTTTTTGGTTTTACCATTCTCTTTTGTGTCTTCAGGTTTCTTGGTGGTGTGTGAACATGTTCTTACAGACTTGTTCACTGTGCAAGTAGCCCATGTGTTCCTGTTTCCATGATTGTTCTCTTGTGTCTACAAGACTGGGGAGTTCCACCACTCCTCTTGGGCTAGCTGCACAAAAGCTGTTCTGCCCTGTATGCACACATGGATTTTTCCTCTCTGAACCCTGTTCACACAGGTAATATACAGATGATCAGGTTTTTAAATACATCAGATAGGGATTGCATACATTAGTTAGGACTGCTCTGATATGGGTATACCGTGAAGATTGGTAGAGCAGCTTAGTATACATTTTTTGCAAAAAACGTATCAACCAAATACCCTGTTATTTACATCTTTTACTAGCACTTGCGGATTACTGCAAACATTTTTTCAAACTGAGTGTTTTTGGTTTTACCATTCTCTTTTGTGTCTTCAGGTTTCTTGGTGGTGTGTGAACATGTTCTTACAGACTTGTTCACTGTGCAAGTAGCCCATGTGTTCCTGTTTCCATGATTGTTCTCTTGTGTCTACAAGACTGGGGAGTTCCACCACTCCTCTTGGGCTAGCTGCACAAAAGCTGTTCTGCCCTGTATGCACACATGGATTTTTCCTCTCTGAACCCTGTTCACACAGGTAATATACAGATGATCAGGTTTTTAAATACATCAGATAGGGATTGCATACATTAGTTAGGACTGCTCTGATATGGGTATACCGTGAAGATTGGTAGAGCAGCTTAGTATACATTTTTTGCAAAAAACGTATCAACCAAATACCCTGTTATTTACATCTTTTACTAGCACTTGCGGATTACTGCAAACATTTTTTCAAACTGAGTGTTTTTGGTTTTACCATTCTCTTTTGTGTCTTCAGGTTTCTTGGTGGTGTGTGAACATGTTCTTACAGACTTGTTCACTGTGCAAGTAGCCCATGTGTTCCTGTTTCCATGATTGTTCTCTTGTGTCTACAAGACTGGGGAGTTCCACCACTCCTCTTGGGCTAGCTGCACAAAAGCTGTTCTGCCCTGTATGCACACATGGATTTTTCCTCTCTGAACCCTGTTCACACAGGTAATATACAGATGATCAGGTTTTTAAATACATCAGATAGGGATTGCATACATTAGTTAGGACTGCTCTGATATGGGTATACCGTGAAGATTGGTAGAGCAGCTTAGTATACATTTTTTGCAAAAAACGTATCAACCAAATACCCTGTTATTTACATCTTTTACTAGCACTTGCGGATTACTGCAAACATTTTTTCAAACTGAGTGTTTTTGGTTTTACCATTCTCTTTTGTGTCTTCAGGTTTCTTGGTGGTGTGTGAACATGTTCTTACAGACTTGTTCACTGTGCAAGTAGCCCATGTGTTCCTGTTTCCATGATTGTTCTCTTGTGTCTACAAGACTGGGGAGTTCCACCACTCCTCTTGGGCTAGCTGCACAAAAGCTGTTCTGCCCTGTATGCACACATGGATTTTTCCTCTCTGAACCCTGTTCACACAGGTAATATACAGATGATCAGGTTTTTAAATACATCAGATAGGGATTGCATACATTAGTTAGGACTGCTCTGATATGGGTATACCGTGAAGATTGGTAGAGCAGCTTAGTATACATTTTTTGCAAAAAACGTATCAACCAAATACCCTGTTATTTACATCTTTTACTAGCACTTGCGGATTACTGCAAACATTTTTTCAAACTGAGTGTTTTTGGTTTTACCATTCTCTTTTGTGTCTTCAGGTTTCTTGGTGGTGTGTGAACATGTTCTTACAGACTTGTTCACTGTGCAAGTAGCCCATGTGTTCCTGTTTCCATGATTGTTCTCTTGTGTCTACAAGACTGGGGAGTTCCACCACTCCTCTTGGGCTAGCTGCACAAAAGCTGTTCTGCCCTGTATGCACACATGGATTTTTCCTCTCTGAACCCTGTTCACACAGGTAATATACAGATGATCAGGTTTTTAAATACATCAGATAGGGATTGCATACATTAGTTAGGACTGCTCTGATATGGGTATACCGTGAAGATTGGTAGAGCAGCTTAGTATACATTTTTTGCAAAAAACGTATCAACCAAATACCCTGTTATTTACATCTTTTACTAGCACTTGCGGATTACTGCAAACATTTTTTCAAACTGAGTGTTTTTGGTTTTACCATTCTCTTTTGTGTCTTCAGGTTTCTTGGTGGTGTGTGAACATGTTCTTACAGACTTGTTCACTGTGCAAGTAGCCCATGTGTTCCTGTTTCCATGATTGTTCTCTTGTGTCTACAAGACTGGGGAGTTCCACCACTCCTCTTGGGCTAGCTGCACAAAAGCTGTTCTGCCCTGTATGCACACATGGATTTTTCCTCTCTGAACCCTGTTCACACAGGTAATATACAGATGATCAGGTTTTTAAATACATCAGATAGGGATTGCATACATTAGTTAGGACTGCTCTGATATGGGTATACCGTGAAGATTGGTAGAGCAGCTTAGTATACATTTTTTGCAAAAAACGTATCAACCAAATACCCTGTTATTTACATCTTTTACTAGCACTTGCGGATTACTGCAAACATTTTTTCAAACTGAGTGTTTTTGGTTTTACCATTCTCTTTTGTGTCTTCAGGTTTCTTGGTGGTGTGTGAACATGTTCTTACAGACTTGTTCACTGTGCAAGTAGCCCATGTGTTCCTGTTTCCATGATTGTTCTCTTGTGTCTACAAGACTGGGGAGTTCCACCACTCCTCTTGGGCTAGCTGCACAAAAGCTGTTCTGCCCTGTATGCACACATGGATTTTTCCTCTCTGAACCCTGTTCACACAGGTAATATACAGATGATCAGGTTTTTAAATACATCAGATAGGGATTGCATACATTAGTTAGGACTGCTCTGATATGGGTATACCGTGAAGATTGGTAGAGCAGCTTAGTATACATTTTTTGCAAAAAACGTATCAAGCAAATACCCTGTTATTTACATCTTTTACTAGCACTTGCGGATTACTGCAAACATTTTTTCAAACTGAGTGTTTTTGGTTTTACCATTCTCTTTTGTGTCTTCATTTTTCTATCAATAGTAGTGTTGAGCATTCCGATACCGCAAGTATCGGGTATCGGCCGATATTTGCGGTATCGGAATTCCGATACCGAATTCCGATACTTCCCGCGTATCGGATACCGGAATCGGAAGTTCCCAGAATTCAAACTGAACGCAGCAGCCAATGAGGAATGATTGGAAGTGTGGGCACATCCTGTTTAGCATGGTGGGCATGTAAGTACTGGCAAGGCTTGGATTGGCTGCTGAAATGATGTCACTCTGCACTATAAAAAACGCTGCCGCCATTTTGCGCTCACTCTGCTGTGATTTCAGTTAGGGACAGGACGCTGTGTTCTAACTGAGGGCCAGTCGAGCTAGCTAATTGCTTTATTTTCCTTTCCAAAGGCTAATTTAGCAAAACGCTGTGTGTTCTTCACTGTTCACCTTGCTCTTGCCTTGCAGCGCTGTTTTAACAGCGTTCTGCAAGGTCTCTGTGTGTGTGTGTGTGTCTGTGTGCAGCCATATACCCGGTTGTATTCAGCTCAGGGGGGGTTCACACTGCCTCACACAGTTGTCCTTTTTTGCTCTTAGTGCAGCCTGCTGCACATTTTTTCTCAAATTTCCTATTAGTGTTTTTCCACCAGTCTCCAGCTCTATTGTGGAAAAACACTACATAGGATAACCTAGAGGGGTTTTTTGGGCCTTGCAGCGCCGTTTACGGCTGTCTGCACGGTCTCCGTGTGAGCCCAGCTCGCCCTGTAGTCTGTGTGCAGCCATAGCCGGTTGGATTCAGCTCAGGGTTCGTTACTGGCTCATACCTTGAGAAAAATTTTACTTTTTTTCAAATAGTGCAGCCTGTTTAAAATTTAAAAAAAAAAATTCCTATTAGTGTCTTTCCACTCGTATCCAGCTAAATAGTGGAAAAACACTATATAGGATAACCTAGAGGAGGGTTTTTTGGCCTTGCAGCGCCGTTTACGGCTGTCTGCACGGTCTCTGTGTGAGCGCAGCTCGCTCTGTAGTCTGTGTGCAGCCATAGCCGGTTGGATTCAGCTCAGGGTGCGTTACTGCCTCATACCTTGAAAAACAATTTCCTTTTTTTCAAATAGTGCAGCCAGTTTAAAATTTGAAAAAAAAAATTCCTATTAGTGTCTTTCCACTCGTATCCAGCTAAATAGTGGAAAAACACTATATAGGATAACCTAGAGGAGGGTTTTTTGGCCTTGCAGCGCCGTTTACGGCTGTCTGCACGGTCTCCGTGTGAGCCCAGCTCGCCCTGTAGTCTGTGTGCAGCCATAGCCGGTTGGATTCAGCTCAGGGTTCGTTACTGCCTCATACCTTGAGAAAAATTTTACTTTTTTTCAAATAGTGCAGCCTGTTTAAAATTTGAAAAAAAAAATTCCTATTAGTGTCTTTCCACTCGTATCCAGCTAAATAGTGGAAAAACACTATATAGGATAACCTAGAGGAGGGTTTGTTGGCCTTGCAGCGCCGTTTACGGCTGTCTGCACGGTCTCTGTGTGAGCGCAGCTCGCCCTGTAGTCTGTGTGCAGCCATAGCCGGTTGGATTCAGCTCAGGGTGCGTTACTGCCTCATACCTTGAAAAACAATTTCCTTTTTTTCAAATAGTGCAGCCAGTTTAAAATTTGAAAAAAAAATTCCTATTAGTGTCTTTCCACTCGTATCCAGCTAAATAGTGGAAAAACACTATATAGGATAACCTAGAGGAGGGTTTTTTGGCCTTGCAGCGCCGTTTACGGTTGTCTACACGGACTCCGTGTGATTTAAACTAGCTCTGTAGCCCGATCTGCACCAAAAAAAAAGTTAAGTTCACCAAACACAACTTAACACTTGTGTAGGCCACATTTGAAAAATAATAAAGTTTAGTCCACAATTTACAACATTAGTGTTTCTTACACCTGTTAGGAGGAGCATTTCAGGAATAAGCACACTAAGGCCTTAGTACTTTTCTGCTTATCTTTATCTGTCAACCAAGATGAAGAGGGCAGGGAGTAAGGCACGTGGGCGCGGAGCAGGGAGAGGAGCAGGGAGAGGACGTGGTGATTCTGTGCCTGCTGCGGGCGCCGGTGACTCGTCGTCACTCAGTTTCAGCAGGGAACAGTCCTTCATGCGCAGCTTTGTCGGAGAGCGCCGTGCACCGCTGCTACGTGAAGACCAAATTGAAGCCGTTGTCGGGTGGATGGCAGCTAACGCCTCGGCATCGACTTCAGTTAGTGCCACATCCTCTCAGGCACAGAGCACTGGAGAGCAGCCATCTGTCTCTTCACCACCTGCCAAATTGGCCAGGCAGTCAGAGAGCCCAGGACAGGAGCCGTCTCTACTTCTGTTCTCTGAATCTCTTGGCTTGGAAACAGGGGGCCAGCCAAGCAGCATTGGAGAAATGGAAGAAGAGGCAGTGTGCAGTGATGCCCAAAAGCTTTATCTCTCTGACTCTGAAGAGGCAGGTGGGCCAGTGCCTCCGGTGACCACATCTGATGATGAAACTCGGTTGCCGCTTTCTGATGCGTACTGTGCTGCCGAGACTACCCAGGAGGAGCAGTTGGTGGCAGAGGGTAGTGGAGATGATGAGGTCCTTGACCCATCGTGGCGTGAGGAACAGGAAGGTGGTGGGAGCAGCTCTGAGGAAGAGCTTCCCCTTACGGGCCAAAGAGGGAGAGGGAGGGGGAAGACTGCGGAGCCTGTAGCCTCCACTTTGGCACCCGTTAGGAGCCTGTCTCTTTCCAAAGCCAAAAAGGGCGCTCCCAAGACTTGCAGTGCCTGGTCCTTTTTTGACACAGTTGCAGATGACATTTGTTTTGTCAAATGCAAGCTGTGTCATCAGAAAGTAAAAAGAGGTAAAAGTGTCAGCAACCTCAATACCACAAATATGTGGAAACATGTGCGGAACAGGCACGCGATGGAGTTACAGAAACACAGTGAAGACGTAGGCCAACCAACAGCGGCAGCTACCACCTCTTCATCTCGTGTTGCCTCTTCCTCCACTGTTGTCCAGAGACCTAGTGTAATTCCACCCACAGCACCACCTTCCCAGTCATCCTCACACTCCCAGTCTACTCTACAGCCATCGGTAGTCCAGGCATGGGAGAAAAGGCGGGCATTCTCGGCCAACCACCCCCGAGCACAGGCTCTGAATGCAGGCATTGCCAAACTGTTGCTGTTGCTGGAAATGCTCTCGTTCAGGCTGGTGGAGACTGACAGCTTCCGTGACTTGATGGCATTGGCAGTCCCACAGTACAAGGTGCCCAGCCGCTTTTACTTCAGCAGGCAGGCTGTCCCTGCCCTGCACAGGCATGTTGAGGCAAACATAAAACATGCGCTACTGAACGCCGTCAGTAGCAAGGTCCACCTCACCACCGATGCGTGGACCAGTCAGCATGGACAGGGACGATATGTTTCCCTCACTGCCCATTGGGTTAATGTTGTTGAGCCAGGTACAGATCGTGCGAGTGGCGCAGGACGTGTCCTGCCCACTCCAAGGATTGCAGGAATCCAGTCTGTACGCATCGACTCCTCCTCTTACACCAGTTCCTCTGATTCCTCTCTGCAGGATCCGTCACAGTCCACCTCCACATGGACCCGTGAACGTTTACCTATGACCGACATGAGCACTGCCGTGGCCAAACGTCAGCAGGCCGTCTTGAAACTAGTTTCATTGGGGCAACGAAGCCACACAGCGCAGGAGCTCTGGAATGCCATCAAGCAGGAGAGCGATGTGTGGTTACTGCCAGCGAATCTCCAGCCAGGCATGGTAGTGTGTGACAATGGCCGAAATCTGGTGGCAGCTTTGGCCCTTGGCAACCTCACTCACATCCCATGTCTGGCACATGTGCTCAATTTGGTTGTGCAGAGTTTTCTGAGGGACTATCCGGATCTTGATGCCCTGCTGCACAAGGTCCGCCTAGAGTGTGCTCACTTGCGGCGTTCCAGCTTGGCCAGATCCCGCATTGCTGCTCTGCAGCGCCGATTCCGCCTTCCGGAACACCGCATCATATGTGACCTACCTACCCGGTGGAATTCCACGTTACATATGTTGGAGCGGTTGTGTGAGCAGCAGCAAGCAGTTATGGAGTACCAGCTGCATCAGGCGCAAAGAAGTCGCAGTCAGCGCCGATCAGACTTCACAACCACAGAGTGGGCCACTATGAAGGACGTCTGCCAGGTTTTGCGTCCTTTTGATTATTCCACGCGGATGGCAAGTGCAGATGATGCACTAGTCAGCATGACTGTCCCCCTTATCTGCCTGCTTCAGCAAACTTTGCAAGGGTTAAGGGATGATGTGGTGGAAGAGGTGGAGGATGAGGAGTCACCTTTTCCATCAGCTTCTGGAGAGTCAGCGCCACGTGGTTCCTCACAAAGGGGTACGCAGGGGCCAATTTGTGAGGAGGATGAGGAGGAGTCAATGGAGGAGGAAGAGCTCCGTCCAGAGGAGGGAGCGACACAATTGTCCAGTGGTCAGTGTGTACAGCGAGGGTGGGGTGATGACGAGCGGGCAGAGATCATGTCTCAAGCAGGGGACAGCGTTTCTGGGCCAGTTGGCTCTCTGCAGCACATGGTGGATTTCATGCTGCAGTGCCTGAGAAACGACCGCCGCATCGACCACATTCTCAACATGCCTGATTATTGGGTGTTCACCCTCCTCGATCCTCGCTACCGGGACAACGTCCAAAACCTCATCCCTGCGTTGACCCGGGAGCGTAAATTGCGGGAGTACCACGACACACTGGTGAATTCCATCATCTTCTCCTGTCCAACTGAGAGGAGTGCTGCTAGTGCTTTACAAAGCAGCTCAGTGCGTCGAGGCAGTGGGGGAGGCTCTGCCCAAAGAGGGAGCAGAAGCAGTGCCTCTGCCCAAGGCAAGCCCAGTATGGCACAACTCTGGCACACTTTTGTGTGCCCGCCCCAAATGTCTACACCATCACCGGCGGCTCCAGTCAGCAGGAGGCAACGGTTCCGTCAGATGGTGACAGACTACATGGCTTGCCCTCTTACTGTACTCCCAGACGGCTCTTCCCCGTTCAAGTTTTGGGTCTCTAAGCTGGATACATGGCCAGAGCTAAGCCAGTATGCATTGGAGGTGCTGGCTTGCCCTGCGGCTAGTGTCTTATCGGAACGTGTCTTTAGTGCCGCAGGTGGTGTACTAACAGACCGTCGCATGCGACTATCCTCCGATAACGTTGACCGGCTTACTTTCCTGAAAATGAACCAGGCCTGGATCTCGCAGGAATTTGCCACTCCTCTGCCTGATTAAGTAATTGGGTGTCATCCAGGTCTCCTGCTGTGTTCATCTTTCTACCACCTGAACTGCTATTCCTGGGCTCCAACACCGCCAGTTGCGGCTCAGAAGTGCAGGCTGCACAGTCAAAACATACGACCCAGTGTTATTGGGTTTCAGTAACGTCAGCTGATCCCCAGCTGTGTAGCCGGCAATGTGTCCTGCGACCGCCACGCTGGCACAGCAACCTAAATGTAAGGGAACCTGTCCCCCCCCCCCCGTCGTTTGTTACTGAAAGAGCCATCTTGTGCAGCAGTAATGCTGCACAAGGAAAAGGTAGCTCTTTTTTTTTTAGCTCTTTGCACACGCAGAACTTAACACTTATAAAATGTGTTCACTGATACCGTTATACCGTCCCGGAGCTGGGACTTTCCTTCGTAATGTGACGCAGCACAGCCGTCATTCCTACCCCCTTGGTGCCATGCGCTGCCTCCTCAGCGTTGTTTTAAGCTGTCACGGAGCCTGCGCTGTTCTGTTATCCCTTGGGCATGCCCTATTTGCGCTGCCTGTCTTCTGACATAATTTGGTGTCAGGCTGGATGCGCCTGTGCGGCCGCGCTGCCCGAGATCCCGCCTCGCAGTGTCTTCTGATTGAGTCACACTGCGGGCCTGGGATCCATGGGCATGCGCAGTGCATATCTTCCCCTCGGGCTCTCGCTCATTTCCCTCCGCCTTCTTTAGACTGTGCGCCGTCAGCTGATCCCTAGCATGCCACGGCCGTGACACCGCACAGTCTGAAGAAGAGGGAAGGAGGGGAGTGAGAGTCGAGGTTATGCACTGTGCATGCCCATGGTTCCAAGGCCCGCAGTGGGATTACGTTAGACGAGACTGCGAGGTGGGATCTGGAGCAGCATGGACGCACAGGCACTGACAGCCTGACACCAAATTATGTCAGAAGACAGGCAGCGCTAATTGGGCATGGTCAAGGGCTAACAGAACAGCGCAGGCTCCGTGACAGCTTAAAACAACGCTGAGGAGGCAGCACACGGCATCAAGGGGATAGGAATGACAGCTGTGCTGTGTCCCATTACGAAGGAAATTCGCACCTCCGGAACGGTTTAACGGTATAAAGGGACACATTTTTAGTGTTTACTTCGGTGTTTGCAAGGAGCATAATTAAAAGAGCAACCTTTTCCTTTTGCATCCTTAGTGCTGCACAAGATGGCTCTTTCAGCTACAAACGTCTTGGGGGGGGGGGGTTAAAGGTTTCCTTTCAACTTGCTCCAATCAGGCTTCGGCCTACACTCTGTTCCTCTGCTCCTCCTGCTGTCCCTGGGCTCTAACACCGCCAGTTGGTGCCTGGAAGTGCTGTGTGCACAGTCAACAGTCGCTCCTCTGTTATTGGGGTTCAGTAACGTCAGCTGATCCCCAGCTGTGTGTGCGGCAATACCTCCAATCTGCTCCTCCTGCTGTCCCTGGGCTCTAACACCGCCAGTTGGTGCCTGGAAGTGCTGTGTGCACAGTCAACAGTCGCTCCTCTGTTATTGGGGTTCAGTAACGTCAGCTGATCCCCAGCTGTGTGCGTGGCAATACCTCCAATCTGCTCCTCCTGCTGTCCCTGGGCTCTAACACCGCCAGTTGGTGCCTGGAAGTGCTGTGTGCACAGTCAACAGTCGCTCCTCTGTTATTGGGGTTCAGTAATGTCAGCTGATCCCCAGCTGTGTGTGCGGCAATACCTCCAATCTGCTCCTCCTGCTGTCCCTGGGCTCTAACACCGCCAGTTGGTGCCTGGAAGTGCTGTGTGCACAGTCAACAGTCGCTCCTCTGTTATTGGGGTTCAGTAACGTCAGCTGATCCCCAGTTGTGTATCCGGCAACGTGTCATGCGACCGCCACGCTGGCACAACTAAAATGTAAAGGGACCTGTCCCCCCCCCCCCTAGGCGTTTGTTACTGAAAGAGCCACCATGTGCAGCACTAATACTGCACAAGGGAAAGGTCGCTCTTGAAATTATGCTCCTTGCAAACGCTGAACTACACACTCATGTAATGTGTCCCCTCACACCGTCCAACCGTCCCGGAGGTGGGACTTTCCTTTGTAATGTGACGCAGCACAGCCGTCATTGCTACCCCCTTGGCACCGTGCGCTGCCTCCTTAGCGTCGTTTGATTCCGTCATGGACCCTGCACTGTTATGTTATCCCTTGGCCATGCACAGTTTGCGCTGCCCGTCCTCTGACATCATTTGTTGTCGTCCTGGCTGCGCCTGTGCTTCCACGCTGCCCGAAATCCCACCTCGCAGTGTCGTCTAATGTGATCCCACAGTGGGCCTGGTATCCATGGCCATGCGCAGTGCATATACTAGCCTCTCACTCCCCTTCTTCACGCTTCTTCAGACTAGGCGGCGTCAGCTGATCCCTAATAGCATGCCACGGCCGTGACGCCGCACAGTCTGAAGAAGCAGGAAGGAGGTGAGTGAGAGGCGATGATATGCACTGCGCATGCCCATGGATCCCTGGCCCGCAGTGGGACTACATTCGATGACACTGCAAGGTTGGATCTCGGGCAGCTTGGGCGCACAGGCACTGCCAGCCTGACACCTACATGATGTCAGAAGACGGGCACCGCTAACTGTGCATGGCCAAGGGATAACATTACAGCGCGGGCTCCGTGACAGAACCAAACAACGTTGAGGAGGTGGCGCCCGGCACCAAGGGGGTTGGAATGACGGCTGTGCTGTGTCACATTACAAAGGAAAGTCCCACTTCCGGGATGGTTTGACGGTGTGAGGGGACACATTATATGAGTGTGTACTTCAGCGTTTGCAAGGAGCATAATTTTCGGAGCCACCATTTTCCATGTGCAGTATTACTGCTGTACAAGATGGCTCTTTCAGGAACAAATGCCTGGGGGGGGGTTAAAGGTTCCCTTTCAACTTGCTCCACTGCAGGCTTCGGCCTACACTCTGCTCCTCTTTGATTCCCTGGGTTTCAACACTGTCAGTTGCCACCTGGAAGTGTTGTCTACACAGAATAAACACTAGGTGATGTGTCAGTGGGGTTCAGCACCGCTAGGGGGGTTAAAGGTAACCTTTGAAATTGGTTCAACTAGGCTTCGGCCTACACTCTGCTCCTCTCCTGCTGATCCTGGGCTCAAACACCGCTAGTTTTTGCCCGGAACTGCTAGCTGCACAGAGAAAAACACCAGTCAATGTGTTAGTGAGGTTCAGCACCGCCAGCTGTTCCCCTGCTGTGTAGTCGGCATCGTGTCCAGCACAAGCCACGCTGGCACAACTGACCAAAAGCTGCCACCAGTGCAGGCTTCGGCCTACACTCTGCTCCTCTCCTCCTCCTGCTGACCCTGGGCTCAAACACCGCCAGTTTCTGCCCGGAAGTGCTAGCTGCACAGAGAAAAACACCAACCAATGTGTTAGTGGGGTTCAGCACCGCCAGCTGTTCCCCCGCTGTGTAGCCGGCATCGTGTCCAGCACAAGCCACGCTGGCACAACTGACCAAAAGCTGCCACCAGTGCAGGCTTCGGCCTACACATTGCTCCTCTCCTCCTCCTGCTGACCCTGGGCTCTAACACCGCCAGTTTTTGCCCGGACATGCGAGCTGCACAGAGAAAAACACCAGTCAATGTGTCAGTGGGGTTCAGCACCGCCAGCTGTTCCCCTGCTGTGTAGCTTGCAACGTGTCCAGCACAAGCCACGCTGGCACAACTGACCAAAAGCTGCCACCAGTGCAGGCTTCGGCCTACACTTTGCTCTTCTCCTCCTCCTGCTGACCCTGGGCTCAAACAACGCCAGTTTCTGCCCGGACATGCTAGCTGCACAGAGAAAAACACCAGCCAATGTGTTAGTGGGGTTCAGCACCGCCAGCTGTTCCCCCGCTGTGTAGCCGGCATCGTGTCCAGCACAAGCCACGCTGGCACAACTGACCAAAAGCTGCCACCAGTGCAGGCTTCGGCCTACACATTGCTCCTCTCCTCCTCCTGCTGACCCTGGGCTCTAACACCGCCAGTTTTTGCCCGGACATGCGAGCTGCACAGAGAAAAACACCAGTCAATGTGTCAGTGGGGTTCAGCACCGCCAGCTGTTCCCCTGCTGTGTAGTCGGCATCGTGTCCAGCACAAGCCACGCTGGCACAACTGACCAAAAGCTGCCACCAGTGCAGGCTTCGGCCTACACTTTGCTCCTCTCCTCCTCCTGCTGACCCTGGGCTCAAACAACGCCAGTTTCTGCCCGGACATGCTAGCTGCACAGAGAAAAACACCAGCCAATGTGTTAGTGGGGTTCAGCACCGCCAGCTGTTCCCCTGCTGTGTAGCTGGCAACGTGTCCTGCAAACGCCACGCAGGCACATGAACTGAAATTGAAGGGAGCCTGCCCCCCACCCCCCCAGGTGTTTCTATGTATAACAGCCACCTTGTACAGCAGTACTGCTGTATTTGTACAAGGTGGCTGACTTTTTCTCCTTGCACACGTGGAACTCAACAAGTACAAAATGTGTCTCATTACAGACCATTACAATGTCCCTGAGGTGTGACTTTCCTTTTTAATGACACGCAGCACCCCCATTGTTAGCGCTGCCCGTCTCCTGACATCATTGGTTGGCTGGCTGTGCCTGTGCGTCCCCCCTGCCCGACACAACGCCCCCCGTTGTCTCATATATTTTGACTGCGAGGGTGTGATTGATGGGCACGAGCAGTGCATATGTTCCCCTGTCTTCACTCCCCTCCTTCCGCCTTCTTCTGACTGTGCGGCCTCATGGCCGCGGCATGCGATAAGGGATCATCTGAGGCCGCCCAGTCTGAAGCAGGTGTAAGGACATGTGTGAGCGGCGAACATATTTACTGCACAAGGCCATGAATCCCAGCACCGCAGTGTGACTTTAGGAAAAGCCACTGTGGGTCTGGGATTTATGGCCATCGTTAACCGCAACGGCCAACATGAAATGAGGTCATGAGACGGCCTGCACTAACAGGGTATTGCCAAGGGATAACACAAGAGCGCAGTTTCCTGTACTGCAAATAACAACGGTAAGGAATCTGCGCACAGCACCTAGGTGTAAATTTGTACACCTGTGCTGCGTCTCCTTAAAAAGACTAGTAGTCACGCCTCCACTACTGTTTGACAGTATAATGGGCTAAATAGTGTACGTGTTTAATTCAGCGTGTGCAAGGAGCAAAATTAAATAGAGCAACCTTTGACTTGTGCATCATTAATGCTGTTCAAGGTGTGGCTCTTGTACCTTGCAACACCTGAGGGGGGGTTAAAGGTAACCTTTGAAATTGGTTCAACTAGGCTTCGGCCTACACTCTGCTCCTCTACTCCTCCTGCTGACCCTGGGCTCAAACACCGCTAGTTTCTGCCCGGAACTGCTAGCTGCACAGAGAAAAACACCAGTCAATGTGTTCGTGGGGTTCAGCACCGCCAGCTGTTCCCCTGCTGTGTAGTTGGCATCGTGTCCAGCACAAGCCAAGCTGGCACAACCGACCAAAAGCTGCCACCAGTGCAGGCTTCGGCCTACACTCTGCTCCTCTCCTCCTCCTGCTGACCCCGGGCTCAAACACCGCCAGTTTCTGCCCGGACATGCTAGCTGCACAGAGAAAAACACCAGTCAATGTGTTAGTGGGGTTCAGCACCGCCAGCTGTTCTCCTGCTGTGTAGTCGGCATCGTGTCCAGCACAAGCCACGCTGGCACAACTGACCAAAAGCTGCCACCAGTGCAGGCTTCGGCCTACACTTTGCTCCTCTCCTCCTCCTGCTGACCCTGGGATCAAACAACGCCAGTTTCTGCCCGGACATGCTGGCTGCACAGAGAAAAACACCAGCCAATGTGTTAGTGGGGTTCAGCACCGCCAGCTGTTCCCCTGCTGTGTAGCTGGCAACGTGTCCTGCAAACGCCACGCAGGCACATTAACTGAAATTGAAGGGAGCCTGCCCCCCACCCCCCCAGGTGTTTCTATGTATAACAGCCACCTTGTACAGCAGTACTGCTGCATTTGTACAAGGTGGCTGACTTTTTCTCCTTGCACACGTGGAACTCAACAAGTACAAAATGTGTCTCATTACAGACCATTACAATGTCCCTGAGGTGTGACTTTCCTTTTTAATGACACGCAGCACCCCCATTGTTAGCGCTGCCCGTCTCCTGACATCATTGGTTGGCTGGCTGTGCCTGTGCGTCCCCCCTGCCCGACACAACGCCCCCCGTTGTCTCATATATTTTGACTGCGAGGGTGTGATTGATGGGCACGAGCAGTGCATATCTTCACCTGTCTTAACTCATCTCCTTCCGCCTTCTTCAGACTGTGCAGCCTCATGGCCGCGGCATGCGAGAAGGGATCAGCAGAGGCCGCCCAGTCTGAAGCAGGTGTAAGGACGTGTGTGAGCGGCCAAAATATTTACTGCTCAAGGCCACGAATCACAGCACCGCAGTGTGACTTTATGAAAAGGCACTGTGGGTCTGGGATTTATGGCCATCGTTAACCGCACCGGCCAACATGAAATGAGGTCATAAGACGGGCAGCTCTAACAGGGCATTGCCAAGGGATAACACAAGAGCGCAGACTCCTGTACAGCAAATAACAACGCTCAGGAAGCTGCGCCAAGCACCAAGGCGTTATTTGGGACACCTGTGCTGCGTCTCCTTAAAAAGCCAAGTCACGCATCCACTACAGTTTGACTGTAGAATGGGCTAAATTGTGTACGTCTTTCATTCAGCGTGTGCAAGTAGACAAATTAATAGAGCAACCTTTCACTTGTGCAGCATTAATACTGCACAAGGTGTGTCTCTTGTACTTTGTAACACCTGAGGGGGGGTTAAAGGTTTCCTTTGAAATTGGTTCAAATAGGCTTCGGCCTACACTCTGCTCCTCTCCTCCTCCTCCTGCTTCAACACGGGCTCTAACATCGCTAGTTTTTGACCGCAAGTGCTAGCTGCACAGAGAAAAACACACGCCATTGTGTTAGTGGGGTTCAGCAACGCCAGCTGTTCCCCCACTGTGTAGCCGGCAAAGTGTCCTGCAAACGCAACGCAGACACAAAGCTGCCTCCAGTGCAGGCTTCGGCCTACACTCTGCTCCCCCTGCTTACACTTAGCTCCAACACCGCTAGTTGGGGCTCTAGGAAGACAATCTTTAATAGGCAACGCATCTGGGTTCCAGCACCGCCAGCTGGTTCTCGGCAGTGTTCTTGTCACAGGTACTCCCTCGTGCCAAGCCTGGTTTCAGCACCGTCAGCTGTTTCCGGGTTGTGTCAAGCTCACTGAGACGCCTATGCTTGCCCCGTCGTGGTGCGGTCGGGTTAGCCAACTCCAGGGTGCCTCCAGTTTAGGAGCTTCCTATGTGGGCTGCGTGAACTGGTAGTCAAGGCTGGTTCTGTAGTGCCAGTAGGCCCAGCTCCCCCTGTAGGACTGTTGGGGTTCGGTAACTGCGGCTGCCTCGCGGCCTAGCTGTTCTCTCCTCTCCTGTGGGCCTTGGGGTCCACCACCTGGTTCCAGCACCGTCAGCTGGTTCCAGGCCGAGCCTTTGGCTTAGGTGCCTCCTCCTGGGTATCCGAGTTCCGCCAATGTCAGGCGGTCCTTGGTAGTGCTTTTAAGCACGGGCACCTACAGCTTAGTAACCGGGTTCCAGCACCGCCAGCTGGTCCTCGGTTGTGCCATTGGCTCTTGCACACTGGGGCAACGCATCTGGGTTCCAGCACCGCCAGCTGGTTCTCGGCAGTGTTCTTGTCACAGGTACTCCCTCGTGCCAAGCCTGGTTTCAGCACCGTCAGCTGTTTCCGGGTTGTGTCAAGCTCACTGAGACGCCTATGCTTGCCCCGTCGTGGTGCGGTCGGGTTAGCCAACTCCAGGGTGCCTCCAGTTTAGGAGCTTCCTATGTGGGCTGCGTGAACTGGTAGTCAAGGCTGGTTCTGTAGTGCCAGTAGGCCCAGCTCCCCCTGTAGGACTGTTGGGGTTCGGTAACTGCGGCTGCCTCGCGGCCTAGCTGTTCTCTCCTCTCCTGTGGGCCTTGGGGTCCACCACCTGGTTCCAGCACCGTCAGCTGGTTCCGGGCCGAGCCTTTGGCTTAGGTGCCTCCTCCTGGGTATCCGAGTTCCGCCAACGTCAGGCAGTCCTTGGTAGTGCTTTTAAGCGCAGGCACCTACAGCTTAGTAACCGTGTTCCAGCACCGCCAGCTGGTCCTCGGTCGTGCCATTGGCTCTTGCACACTGGGGCAACGCATCTGGGTTCCAGCACCGCCAGCTGGTTCTCGGCAGTGTTTTTGTCACAGGTACTCCCTCGTGCCAAACCTGGTTTCAGCACCGTCAGCTGTTTCCGGGGTGTGTCAAACTCGCTGAGACGCCTATGTTTGCCCCGTCGTGTTGCAGTCGGGTTAGCCAACTCCAGGGTGCCTCCAGGTTAGGAGCTTCCTATGTGGGCTGCGTGAACTGGTAGTCAAGGCTGGTTCTGTAGTGCCAGTAGGCCCAGCTCCCCCTGTAGGACTGTTGGGGTTCGGTAACTGCGGTTGCCTCGCGGCCTAGCTGTTCTCTCCTCTCCTGTGGGCCTTTGGGTCCACCACCTGGTTCCAGCACCGTCAGCTGGTTCCGGGCCGAGCCTTTGGCTTAGGTGCCTCCTCCTGGGTATCCGAGTTCCGCCAACGTCAGGCGGTCCTTGGTAGTGCTTTTAAGCGCGAGCACCTACAGCTTAGTAACCGTGTTCCAGCACCGTCAGCTGGTCCTCGGTCGTGCCATTGGCTCTTGCACAATGGGGCAACACATCTGGGTTCCAGCACCGCCAGCTGGTTCTCGGCAGTGTTCTTGACACAGGTACTCCCTCGTGCCAAGCCTGGTTTCAGCACCGCCAGCTGTTTCCGGGTTGTGTCAAGCTCACTGAGACGCCTATGCTTGCCCATCGTGGTGCGGTCGGGTTAGCCAACTCCAGGGTGCCTCCAGTTTAGGAGCTTCCTATGTGGGCTGCGTGAACTGGCAGTCAAGGCTGGTTCTGTAGTGCCAGTAGGCCCAGCTCCCCCTGTAGGACTGTTGGGGTTCGTTAACTGCGGCTGCCTCGCGGCCTAGCTGTTCTCTCCTCTCCTGTGGGCCTTCGGGTCCACCACCTGGTTCCAGCACCGTCAGCTGGTTCCGGGCCGAGCCTTTGGCTTAGGTGCCTCCTCCTGGGTATCCGAGTTCCGCCAACGTCAGGCGGTCCTTGGTAGTGCTTTTAAGCGCGGGCACCTACAGCTTAGTAACCGGGTTCCAGCACCGCCAGCTGGTCCTCGGTCGTGCCATTGGCTCTTGCACACTGGGGCAACGCATCTGGGTTCCAGCACCGCCAGCTGGTTCTCGGCAGTGTTCTTGACACAGGTACTCCCTCGTGCCAAGCCTGGTTTCAGCACCGCCAGCTGTTTCCGGGTTGTGTCAAGCTCACTGAGACACCTATGCTTGCCCCGTCGTGGTGCGGTCGGGTTAGCCAACTCCAGGGTGCCTCCAGTTTAGGAGCTTCCTATGTGGGCTGCGTGAACTGGCAGTCAAGGCTGGTTCTGTAGTGCCAGTAGGCCCAGCTCCCCCTGTAGGACTGTTGGGGTTCGGTAACTGCGGCTGCCTCGCGGCCTAGCTGTTCTCTCCTCTCCTGTGGACCTTCAGGTCCACCACCTGGTTCCAGCACCGTCAGCTGGTTCTCGGCAGTGTCTTTTGCTCTTGTACCTTCTGCTCCCCATCCTGGTTCCAGTACCGTCAGCTGGTTCCGGGCAGAGCCTTTGGCTTAGGTGCCTCCTTCTGGGTATCCAAGTTCCACCAACGTCAGGTGGTCCTTGGTTGTGCTTTCGGGCACGGGTACCTCCTGCTTAGTAACCGGGTTCCAGTAACGTCAGCTGGTCCTCGGTAGTTCCATTGGCTCTTGGACCTTCGGCTACCCATCCGGGTTCCAGTACCGTCAGCTGGTTCTCGGCAGTGTCTTTTGCTCTTGTACCTTCTGCTCCCCATCCTGGTTCCAGTACCGTCAGCTGGTTCCGGGCAGAGCCTTTGGCTTAGGTGCCTCCTTCTGGGTATCCGAGTTCCGCCAACGTCAGGCGGTCCTTGGTAGTGCTTTTTAGCACGGGTACCTCCTGCTTAGTAACCGGGTTCCAGTAACGTCAGCTGGTCCTCGGTAGTTCCATAGGCTCTTGAACCTTCGGGTAGCCATCCGAGTTCCAGTTCCATCAGCTGGTTCTTGGCATTTTCTCAGCCTTCTTGTATCTTCTGCTACATTTCCAAGTTGAAGACCCTAAAGTCGACGACCCGGAAGACCACCCCGATGACGACGACGACGACGACCCGGAAGACCACCCCGATGACGACGACGACGACGACGGCGGAGACGACGACGGCTGAGACGACGACGGCGGAGATGACGACACTGGAGACGACGACCCTGGAGACGACGACATGGAAGACCGAGAAGCAGAAGAACAAGAGGCTGCAGAACAAAGAGCAGAAGAACATTAAGCATAAGACTTAATATCAGAGCAAAAGATATTATCTAAATTATATGCAGAAGAAGACTAAGCAGTGTATGGGGGTGAGTCCGTTCCTCCTCGTGGTGCCCCTGGATAAAGCCTGATGCTGCAGGCCAAACTGAACGCGGACAAATGTAACTTTTGTGACTGGCAGAACGGAAGGTGTAATCTTCCAACTTTTATAGATAACAACTACGGGAATGCCTGTCACAAATGAGAATATGATGAAGAAGTAGAATAGGAAGAATAATAACAGTGGAATAAAAAGAATATGTAGAATAGGAAGAATAATAATAGTTGAATAAAATGAATATGAAGAATGTAATAAAAAAAAAAATAGGTAGAAGATGAAGAAGAAGATGAATAAGGTGAAGAAGAAGTTGATGTCAAAGATGCTGATGATGATGAAGATGAAAGTGTGGGAAAAGTAAAAAAAAAAAAGAAAAAAAAAGAAGGGGAAGGGCGTGGAATACTGAAACATCAATATCTGACAAAATAAAAAAAAATTTACATACTCAATATCTTTTTCACTCCGCACGTCTTAAAAAAAAAACAAAACATGCTATTCTATTTGATTGGGCAAAACCTCATTGCCTTTAATGTCTCCGCCACCTCCCACAATACATCCTACATTATTCTTAGTTGTTTTCCTTGATGTAGAATGAACCTACAAGGAAAGAAAGGGTTTATTTTAATTCCGATATTTTGGTCCCATTGACTTGCATTGGGATCGGGTATCGGTATCGGCGATATCCGATATTTTTTGAATATCGGCCGATCCCAACTGATACCGATACTTTCCGATATCGGAAGGTATCGCTCAAAACTAATCAATAGTAGTCTATAAAACTGATGTTTGTGCCTTTTGAGTGTGGTTGTAATAATAAAAAAAAGAATGGAGGTGTTGCATGAGGTGTGAGGTCTCCCATCTAAAAAGGCTTTCACCGCTCCCTTAACCACCAGGTCCTAATTAAATCTTTAATTCCAAGCTGTAAGTGCTGTGCCAGAGTCTGAAACCTCATGTATGGCCCTTGACTGACTGCTTGTGTGCTATTTAACAGGTTCTACTGTGGGTCAATTGATCAGTCACCTACCTGTGTAAGTATTCCTACATTTCTCTATCAATAGTAGTCTATAAAACTGATGGTTGTGCCACCTGAGTGTGGCTTGAATAATAAAAAAATATGTAAATGTTGCATAAGGTGAGTGGTCTCCCAGCTAAACAGGCTTACACCGCTCCCTAAACCCCTAGGTCCTCATTAAAACTTCAATTCCAAGCTGTAAATGCTGGGCCAGAGCCTGATACCTCATTCATGGCACATGGCTGTCTGCTGTTGAGCCATTTGAATTTTCTACTGTGGAACAACTGATGCCACTTTCCCTGGTGTCTGCCTCTAATTTTAACTGTTTGGGAAGCTTTTTGTCTCCCCTTAAGGTGTTGTCTCTGCATTTGGTTTTGCCTCTCATTGAATGTAATGGCATTCCCTTTGTCGAAACCGTACGGTGAAAGGTTCACTCATCTCTAAACAATACCCTTGATGAAACCACTCACTATGAGGCAGATGATTTTTTTATTGCAGAAGTGTGGACAACTACAGTGTGCACAGCTTAAAAGATACATTCCACTAGAACCAATGCCAAACATAGTCCAAAGTTATTCCTTCTTCCTGATGATGTTTCCATCAGGACTGTTGTCTGATTAACAATTTTGTGTGTATTACACTGAGACCACAACGTAAATGCTCAGTATAAAAAAAGATTGCAATCTTAGCCATATACTAAAAAACAAAAAAAAATATTACGTCGCCACCAAATGTTACCAATAAGGACCCTAACTTATTTCATACAAAACCATCCCCCATCCGTGGTCTTTCAATGAAAATATAGGGGTTATCCATTTGAATGGTTGAGCAAAAGTTCTGAAAATGAGAAACAGCTTCCATCTCTTCAATAAACTCCAGTGGAATCTGGCCTCCTAAATCCAAATGCACTCTTCTATCTAAACCCCACAGTGTGCCTAAACCATATTAACCCCTTACCGGCATCGGACGTACTATACCGTCCGATGCCGGCTCCCCTGCTTTGATGCAGGGCTCCGCGGTGAGCCCACACCAAAGCCGGGACATGTCAGCTGTTTTGAACAGCTGACATGTGCCCGTAATAGGCGCGGGCAGAATCGCGATCTGCCCGCACCTATTAACTAGTTAAATGCCGCTGTCAAACGCAGACAGCGGCATTTAACTACCGCTTCCGGCCGGGCGGCCGGAAATGACGTCATCGCCGACCCCCGTCATATGATCGTGAATGGTAACCATAGAGGTCCTTGAGACCTCTATGGTTACTGATGACCGGTGGCTGTGAGCGCCACCCTGTGGTCGGCGCTCACAGCACACGTGCAATTCTGCTACATAGCAGCGATCAGCAGATCGCTGCTATGTAGCAGAGCCGATCGCGTTGTGCCTGCTTCTAGCCTCCCATGGAGGCTATTGAAGCATGGCAAAAGTTAAAAAAAAAAGTTTAAAAAAATGTGAAAAAAATAAAAAAAACATAAAAGTTTAAATCACCCCCCTTTCGCCCCAATCAAAATAAATCAATAAAAAAAATATCAAATCTACGCATATTTGGTATCGCCGCGCTCAGAATCGCCCGATCTATCAATTAAAAAAAGTATTAACCTGATCGCTAAACAACATAGCGGGAAAAAAATTCGAAACGCCAGAATTACGTTTTTTTGGTCGCCGCGACATTGCATTAAAATGCAATAACGGGCGATCAAAAGAACGTATCTGCACCGAAATGCTATAATTAAAAACGTCATCTCGGCACGCAAAAAATAAGCCCTCAACCGACTCCAGATGATGAAAAATGAGACGCTACGAGTATCGGAAAATGGCGCAATTTTTTTTTTTTTTTTTTTTTAGCAAAGTTTGGAATTTTTTTTCACCACTTAGATAAAAAAATAACCTAGTCATGTTTGGTGTCTATGAACTCGTAATGACCAGGAGAATCATAATATCAGGTCATTTAGTGAACCTAGCAAAAAAGCCAAACAAAAAACCAATGTGGGATTGCACTTTTTTTGCAATTTCACCGCACTTGGAATTTTTTTTCCCGTTTTCTAGTACACAACATGCTAAAACCAATGATGTCGTTCAAAAGTACAACTCGTCCCGCAAAAAATAAGCCCTCACATGGCCAAATTGACGGAAAAATAAAAAAGTTATGGCTCTGGGAAGGAGGGGAGCGAAAAACGAACACGGAAAAACGAAAATCCCCCGGTCATGAAGGGGTTAAGCAACCATATGTTTTGCATTGCTGTAGCAGGGAGAGGCCCACTTAACAATTTTGTGGGGGTCTGTCTACAGATGTTCAAGCTGGGCACAATGTAAGGGCAGTAAACTGGATATTTGCAATTCTCCAGACAAAGGCATGGCGTGGATGTTACAAAATGAAATTATCTGTTGGGTCAAAATAGTCACTGTACCCACAAGGAATTAATTGAGAGCTGCAATTTCGAAAGTAGGATCACTTTTGGAGTCTTTCTACTTTTTTATTATCTGTGGGGCTTCGCAAATGTCGCCCACAAACTATTCCAGCAAAATCTGTGCTCCAAAATTCAAACAGTGCTCCTTCCTTTTTAAGCTTTTTTGTGTGACCAAACAGTAATTTCTGAGGACATGGGGCATCACTACATTTGGGAGAAATTATGCAACAGCTTGTCAGGTCCAGTTTTACTTATTAACACTTGTGTAACTGAAAAAATTGAAGCTAAAAAAATTACATTTTTACAACTGCTATGCTATGTTACCATGTCCCAATGTTATAAAATTCTGTGAGACACCTGTGGCTTCCAAATACGATACCCACATTTGAATTCCTTAAGCATTGCCTTTTCCAATAAAGGGTCACGGGTGGAAATTTATTCTGGTCTGACATCTCAGGGACTTGACTAATGAAGACCACAATCTCTAAAGTCAAGTAGCGCTCCTTCCTATTTAATCCTCACTGTCTTCTCAAACAGTAATATACAACCACTTGTAGGGTATTGTCATGTTGGGTAAACATTGCATAACAAATGGTCATGACCATTTTCTCATATTACCCTTTGTGTGAATTAAAACTTTGGGGCTAAAATAAACTTCTATCAGAAAGAAACTACGTTTTTAGCTTTCACAGAGCAGTTTTATAAAATTCTGTGATGTATATTGTTGGTTGAAAATGCTCACCGAACCCTAAATGATTCATTATAGGGTTCAGATTGCCTAATAGGGTTACTTTGGGGTGTGTTTACTTTTGGCATATCAAGGGCTCTGCAAATGCAACACAATGTCCAAATTTGTGTCCCAAAAATTAAACAGCTCTCTATGTGTTAGGGACTGACGGAACGCACCAAGTATAGATGATATGAAACTAGGTGCGTTCGCAGTCCGAGGTCCACCGTGCAGGTATAAACCCTGCTGCTAGTAAGACGGACTATATGGCGGTACTATAAGTATACACGCACGGGTTAACTTCACCCTGCGTGAAGGAAGCGATCCTGTTGCATCACAGGACCGCGGTACCGCACATAGAGCGCGAGCAAGAAGTCAGCGGACACAACCCCAACTCAGGATTGAAGTCCGATTAGACCACTTGCTGGCACAACACCGCAACTGGGTGTGTAAGGAAACTATTAAATAGTGTATAGAGGCACGAGAGTGCATGCGGTGCCGCACTGACGGACGCCACTAACCACCCAGGCTTGGGTAAGGAAAGCGCAGAGGAAGCGCACAGCGCCGTACTGGCAGGCACAGCAACTGGACGCTGTGATGTGTGTTATGTGCAGATAGCTAGTCGGGCGCTAGATAGCTACCATAATCCGTGAGCAGTCAACAACACTAGGGAGGGATACTTAGGAGCTTTCATCCATCGACATACATCCATCTACACACACATTATAACAAGACAATACTAGCGCATGGCCGTGCGGTCATGCGCAGTTTATATAGTTGCAGCACAGGAAGCAGCTACAGAAGTTTTGCCCTTTCAGGACCTGCCAAGAGGACCAATGGGATGTGCTGCAGTGCCTGAGCATGTGACTCTCGATCTCCAACGGGAGATCTTGCCCTGGGCATGCTCAGTGTGTGCAAATAAGGACTTAGTCCCAGAGAAGCCCGCTCGCCGCAGATCAGTGCAGGGTACAACAGGAGAGCCAGAAAAGGCAGCAGTAACCCCCTGCACAGAATCAGTCCCAACAAGACGCTGGGAGCGACGCCTCCGCTGAGCAGAGCCCACTGCGGCCGAAGCAGAATGGGAGACCGCAGCAGACACGGATCGAGATTCCCCCTGTGCAGCAGAGGAAACTCGACTCCTAACATTACCACCCCTCCTAGGGCCCCCCCTCCTTGAGCCTCACTACGCTCAAAAGCTGCAATAAGCAGCGGAGCCCGAATGTGCTCCACAGGCTCCCAGGTTCTATCCTCTGGGCCGTGACCCTTCCAGTCCACCAGATAAAATTTCTTGCCACGTACCACCTTGCACCCCACAATAGCATTCACCTCAAACTCATCCGTGGATGAACCCGATGTCCCAGCAGATGACTCAGAAAACTGGGACAAATGAACGGGCTTTAAGAGGGAAACGTGAAAAGTATCGGTGATACCAAGGCGTGGAAGAATAGCCAAATGGTAGACCACAGGGTTGACCTGTTCCAGAACCTTAAACGGGCCAATGTAGCGAGGAGCAAACTTAGTGGACTCAACTCGCAGCCTGATGTTACGGGCGGAGAGCCACACTAAGTCGCCAGGAGCAAAGACCGGAGCGGGGCGCCGGTGTGTATCAGCCGAAACCCTCATTCTCTCCTTGGAGGCCCAGATGGCATCCTGTGTGCGGTCCGAGATGTCACGTGCCTCCACCGCCCAGTCTGCCACCCTAGAATCGGTGGATGACACGGGCATGGGCACAGGGACACGCGGATGCTGGCCGTAATTAAGGAGAAAGGGAGTTTGACCAGTGGAATCGGTTACGGCGTTGTTCAAGGCAAATTCCGCCCAAGGTAGCAAAGATGCCCAGTCATCCTGCCTAGCAGAGACGAAATGTCGCAAATATGTCACCAGAGTCTGGTTGGTTCTCTCCACCAACCCATTCGTCTCGGGATGGTATGCAGAGGAGAGGTTTAACTCTATGCTGAGTAAACGGCAGAGCTCTCTCCAAAACCGAGACGCGAACTGGGGACCCCGATCGCTGACAATCTTTTCAGGCATACCATGCAATCGGAAAACGTGCTTAATGAACAACACCGCCAAGGCCCGTGCTGAGGGTAACCGAGGAAGTGGCACCAAATGCACCATCTTAGAGAAATGGTCGGTGACAACCCAAATAAAGGAGCAGCCACGCGACTTGTGTAAGCCCACCACAAAGTCCATCCCGACCATCTCCCAGGGCCTGTCTGCCACCGGTAGAGGGTAAAGCAACTCAGCAGGCCGTTGCCGAGGAGACCGATTCTGGGCGCAAGAAACGCACGCCTGAATATAGTCCCTGACATCTCGGGCCATATGCGGCCACCAGTATGTTATCGCCAAAAGCTCAGATGTCCTCTTGGTCCCAAAATGCCCACCCACTCTGGAGGAGTGAGCCCAAGAGAGAATCTCCGGTCGCAAGTTAGCTGGTACGAAAGTCTTGCCCGGGGGCACAGACTCTAGCGAAACCGGAGCTACAGTTCTCAGGCTCTCAGAAGGGACAATAAGCCGAGGCTCCTCCTCCGATGACACTACGGAGCGGGAGAGAGCGTCAGCACAAACGTTCTTCTCCCCGGAGAAGAAATGGAGAGTAAAATGGAACCGGGAGAAGAACAGGGACCATCTAGCCTGGCGAGAATTCAGCCGCTGGGCCGTTTGTAGATATACCAAGTTCTTATGGTCAGTGAAGACTTGGAAGGGAAAGCGAGCTCCCTCCAAGAGATGTCTCCACTCTGAAAAAGCCAACTTCATGGCTAGCAACTCCCTGTCCCCGGTGGAATAATTCCTCTCCGCTGGTGTGAAGGTCTTGGAGAAGAAGAAGCAAGGATGCTTCCGACCTTGAGCATCCTTTTGGAAAAGGACTGCTCCAGCACCAACGGATGAGGCATCCACCTCCAAGATAAATGGTTTATCAACATCGGGGCGATGTAGGATGGGAGCGCTAGCGAAGTGTGACTTGATCGAGAGAAAGGCTTTGGAGACCTCCTCTGACCACAACTTGGGATTTGCTCCCTTCTTGGTGAGGGCAACCAAGGGAGCTACCAAAGTTGAGAAGTGTGGGATGAACTGGTGATAGTAATTAATGAACCCAATAAAGCGCTGCACCGCTTTAAGAGAATGGGGTTCCTGCCAGTCCATTACAGCCTGTAGCTTGGCAGGATCCATAGCAAAACCCTGGGCAGAGATGATATAACCAAGGAAAGGCAAGGACTCCTGCTCAAACACACACTTCTCCAACTTGGCGTAGAGGGAGTTTGCCCGTAAGAGGTCGAAGACTTTGCGAACATCTCTCCGATGGGAGTCAATATCTGGAGAGAAGATGAGAATATCATCCAGATAGACTACGACCGAGGTGGTGAGAATATCCCGGAAGATGTCGTTCACAAAGTCTTGGAAAACGGCTGGAGCATTACAGAGCCCGAAGGGCATCACCAGATATTCATAGTGCCCATCCCTGGTGTTAAAAGCCGTCTTCCATTCATCCCCCTCACGGATGCGAATCAGGTTGTAAGCACCCCGCAGATCTAACTTAGTAAATATCCTCGCTCCCCGTAGCCTATCAAACAGCTCAGATATCAGGGGTAATGGGTACTTGTTCTTAACGGTGATGGCGTTAAGACCCCTGTAGTCTATCCATGGACGTAAGTCTCCAGTCTTCTTCTGTACGAAGAAGAACCCAGCCCCTGCCGGTGACACTGACTTCCTAATGAATCATCTTGCCAGATTCTCTTGGATGTACTGAGACATTGCCTCTGTCTCCGGGAGAGATAACGGATAGACTCGACCCCGGGGAGGCTCAGCACCAGGCAAGAGGTCAATAGGACAGTCATAGGGGCGGTGAGGCGGAAGGGTCTCCGCAGCTCTTTTGGAGAACACGTCTGCATAGGGCCAATAGTGCTTGGGAAGAGAGGAAAGATCTGCGGGTACCTGTGTAGTAGCAACCTGAACGCACTCCCTCTGACATCTACCCTCGCAGGATTTACTCCATCCCAAAATTCTCCCAGAGGACCACTCAATATGAGGAGAATGGTAGCGAAGCCATGGTATCCCCAACAGGACCTCATCAATTCCCTCAGGAATGACTAATAGGGAGATTATCTCCTGATGTGATGGAGACACAGAAAGCGTGAAAGGAATGGTTTGGTGGGTAATCTGTGAGGGTAGTGTTGACCCATTTACCACTCGAACAGTTACAGGCTTGGCGAGCATCACCAAGGGTATTGCGTGACGCTGGGCAAAAGAGGAAGACATAAAATTACCCTCTGCCCCAGAATCCACGCATAGCTCGACCATAAGAGTGGATGGGCCTATGGTAATTGTCCCCTTGAAGGACAACTTTGAGGCAAACGTCGCCATGTCTAGTGTACCTCCTCCAACCGCCACTAGACGCTGACGTTTCCCCGACCGCTGAGGACCCTTGGAGGCAAGATGTCCTGACTGCTGGCAAACATGACGGACCCTATGTGCACGGGCGGACTGAGATTTGGATCCCGCTCGTGTCACCTCTAAGGCCTCATGTGACTCAGATGCCTGGATTGGAGATTCCAAAGGTTTGGCGAAGGTGGGAGCCAGCCGAAACCTCTGCCTACACTGGACTCGCTCTAATCTCTGCTCGTTAAAACGGAGGTCAATATGAGTAGAGACAGTTATTAACTCCTCCAGTGTGGCAGGAATCTCCCTAGTGGCCAGAGCGTCCTTAACGTGATCAGCCAGGCCCCTCCAAAATATGGGGATAAGGGCTTTATCCGACCACTGCAGCTCACAAGCTAAAGTTCGGAAGCGGACGGAAAAATGGCTGACCAAGGACTCACCCTGAGTTAATGCCAGTAGTTGGAGCGCTGTGTCATGGGTGACTTGAGGTCCTAAAAAGACCTTTTTCAGAGTGCTCAGAAACAAAGGAGCACTCTGCACCACATGATCACCACGCTCCCACAGCGGCGTAGCCCACTCCAACGCCCTGTCCGACAAGAGAGAGATAATAAATCCCACCTTAGCCCACTCTGTAGGAAAACGTGCAGCCAGGAGCTCGAGGTGGATAGAGCACTGACTCACGAATTCCCTACAAGTTTTGCAATCTCCAGAAAATTTTTCTGGCAATGGGAGGCGAGAAAATGTTGGAACAGGGGTGGCAGTGGACAAGGTTGCTGCAGCCACGCTAGCAGCCTGTACAGCAACTGCGGTAACATCCACAGCTGAGGTTGAGCTCTCGAGAGCCGTCAACCTACCCTCCAGTTGCTGGATATACCGCAAAGATTGCTGAATGTCCGCCATTTACTAGCCAGACCTTGGCGCTAGTATTATGTTAGGGACTGGCGGAACGCACCAAGTAGAGATGATATGAAACTAGGTGCGTTTGTAGTCCGAGGTCCACCGTGCAGGTATAAACCCTGCTGCTAGTAAGACGGACTATATGGCGGTACTATAAGTAGACACGCACCGGTTAACTTCACCCTGCGTGAAGGAAGCGATCCTGTTGCATCACAGGACCACGGTACCGCACATAGAGCGCGAGCAAGAAGTCAGCGGACACAACCCCAACTCAGGATTGAAGTCCGATTAGACCACTTGCTGACACAACACCGCAACTGGGTGTGTAAGGAAACTATTAAATAGTGTATAGAGGCACGAGAGTGCATGCGGTGCCGCACTGACGGACGCCACTAACCACCCAGGCTTGGGTAAGGAAAGCGCAGAGGAAGCGCACGGCGCCGTACTGGCAGACACAGCAACTGGACGCTGTGATGTGTGTTACGTGCAGATGGCTAGTCGGGCGCTAGATAGCTACCATCATCCGCGAGCAGTCAACAACACTAGGGAGGGATACTTAGGAGCTTTCATCCATCGACATACATCCATCTACACACACACATTATAACAAGACAATACTAGCGCATGGCCGTGCGGTCATGCGCAGTTTATATAGTTGCAGCACAGGAAGCAGCTACAGAAGTTTTGCCCTTTCAGGACCTGCCAAGAGGACCAATGGGATGTGCTGCAGTGCCTGAGCATGTGACCCTCGATCTCCAACGGGAGATCTTGCCCTGGGCATGCTCAGTGTGTGCAAATAAGGACTTAGTCCCCGAGAAGCCCGCTCGCCGCAGATCAGTGCAGGGTACAACAGGAGAGCCAGAAAAGGCAGCAGTAACCCCCTGCACAGAATCAGTCCCAGCAAGACGCTGGGAGCGACGCCTCCACTGAGCAAAGCCCACTGCGGCCGAAGCAGAATGGGAGACCGCAGCAGACACGGATCGAGATTCCCCCTGTGCAGCAGAGGAAACTCGACTCCTAACACTATGCTTTCCAAGATTTGGTATAATTGCATTTTGGAGAAATTGCTTAACAAATTATGCTGTTTGTTTTTCCTGCTTTCTGTCCTATTACCCCTCATAGAAATTATAAATGGTGTGCTAAAACAGTGTTTTAGTGTGTAAAATACCTGTTTGTCTTCACATTTAAATAGTATAAAGTTTCATGAATCATCTGTAGATTAACAATGAGCAATACACCCCTAGATGAATTGTCTGAGGGTCTAGTCTCCAAAATGTGTCTGTCTGTCTGTTTTGATATGTCAGGGGCTCTGCAAATGTGATATGGCTTTCAGAATTTATTCCATTCAGATGGACTTTACATTGTGTGACCAATCGTGGTTCTTTAACCCCTTTACCCCCAAGGGTGGTTTGCACGTCAATGACCAGGCCAATTTTTACAATTCTGACCACTGTCCCTTTATGAGGTTATAACTCTGAAACGCTTCAACGGATCCTGGTGATTCTGACATTATTTTCTCGTGACATATTGTACTTCATGATAGTGGTAACATTTCTTTGATAGTACCTGCGTTTATTTGTGAAAAAAATGGAAATTTGGCGAAAATTTTGAAAATTTCGCAATTTTCAAACTTTGAATTTTTATGCAATTAAATCACAGAGATATGTCACACAAAATACTTAATAAGTAACATTTCCCACATGTCTCCTTTATATCAGCATAATTTTGGAACCAAATTTTTTTTTGTTAGGGAGTTATAAGGGTTAAAAGTTGACCAGCAATTTCTCATTTTTACAACACCATTTTTTTTTTAGGGACCACATCTCATTTGAAGTCATTTTGAGGGGTCTATATGATAGAAAATACCCAAGTGTGACACCATTCTAAAAACTGCACCCTTCAAGGTGCTCAAAACCACATTCAAGAAGTTTATTAACCCTTCAGGTGTTTAATAGGAATTTTTGGAATGTTTAAATAAAAATGAACATTTAACTTTTTTACACAAAAAATTTATTTCAGCTCCAATTTGTTTTATTTTACCAAGGGTAACAGGAGAAAATGGACCCCAAAAGTTGTTGTACAATTTGTCCTGAGTACGCTGATACCCCATATGTGGCAGTAAACCACTGTTTGGGCGCATGGGAGAGCTCGGAAGGGAAGGAGCGCCGTTTGACTTTTCAATGCAAAATTGACAGGAATTGAGATGGGACGCCATGTTGCGTTTGGAGAGCCACTGATGTGCCTAAACATTGAAACCCCCCACAAGTGACACCATTTTGGAAAGTAGACCCCCTAAGGAACTTATCTGGATGTGTGGTGAGCACTTTGACCCACCAAGGGCTTCACAGAAGTTTATAATGCAGAACCGTAAAAATAAAAAATCATATTTTTTCACAAAAATTATATTTTTGCCCCCAATTTTTTATTTTTCCAAGGGTAAGAGAAGAAATTGGACCTCAAAAGTTGTTGTCCAATTTGTCCTGAGTACGCTGATACCCCATATGTGGCAGTAAACCACTGTTTGTGCGCATGGGAGAGCTCGGAAGAGAAGGAGCGCCGTTTGACTTTTCAATGCAAAATTGACAGGAATTGAGATGGGACGCCATGTTGCGTTTGGAGAGCCACTGATGTGCCTAAACATTGAAACCCCCCACAAGTGACACCATTTTGGAAAGTAGATCCCCAAAGGAACTTATCTGGATGTGTGGTGAGCACTTTGACCCACCAAGGGCTTCACAGAAGTTTATAATGCAGAGCCATAAAAATAAAACAAATTTTTTTTCCCACAAAAATTATTTTTTAGCCCCCAGATTTGTATTTTCCCTAGGGTAACAGGAGAAATTGGACCCCAAAAGTTGTTGTCCAATTTGTCCTGAGTACGCTGATACCCCATATGTGGGGGGGAACCACCGTTTGGGCACATGGGAGGGCTCGGAAGGGAAGGAGCGCCATTTGGAATGCAGACTTAGATGGAATGGTCTGCAGGCGTCACATTGCGTTTGCAGAGCCCCTAATGTACCTAAACAGTAGAAAACCCCCACAAGTGACACCATTTTGGAAAGTAGATCCTCTAAGGAACTCATCTTGATGTGTTGTGAGAGCTTTGAACCTCCAAGTATTTCACTACAGTTTATAACGCAGAGCCGTGCAAATAAAAAATATTTTTTTTCCACAAAAATTATATTTTAGCCCCCAGTTTTGTATTTTTCCAAGGTTAGCAGGCGAAATTGGACCATAAATGTTGTTGTCCAATTTGTCCTGAGTACGCTGATACCCAATATGTGGGGGGGAACCACCGTTTGGGTGCATGGGAGGGCTCGGAAGGGAAGGAGCATCATTTGGAATGCAGACTTAGATGGATTGGTCTGCAGGCGTCACATTGCGTTTGCAGAGCCCCTAATGTACCTAAACAGTAGAAACCCCCCACAAGTGACCCCATATTGGAAACTAGACCCCTCAATGAACTTATCTAGATGTGTTGTGAGAACTTTGAACCCCCAAGTGTTTCACTACAGTTTATAACGCAGAGCTGTGAAAATAAAAAATCTTTTTGTTTTCCCACAAAAATTATATTTTAGCCCCCAGTTTTGTATTTTCCCAAGGGTAACAGGAGAAATTGGACCACAAAAGTTGTTGTCCTATTTGTCCTGAGTACGCTGATACCCCATATGTTAGGGTAAACCCCTGTTTGGGCACACGGGAGAGCTTGGAAGGGAAGGAGCACTGTTTTACTTTTTCAACGCAGAATTGGCTGGAATTGAGATCAGACGCCATGTCGTGTTTGGAGAGCCCCTGATGTGCCGAAACAGTGGAAACTCCCCAATTATAACTGAAACCCTAATCTAAACACACCCCTAACCCTAGTTCCAACGGTAACCCTAACCACACCTCTAACCCTGACACACCCCTAACCCTAATCCCAACCCTATTCCCAACTGTAAATGTAATCTAAACCCTAACCCTAACTTTAGCCCCAACCCTAACTGTAGCCCCAACCCTAACCCTAGCCCTAACCCTAGCCCTAACCCTAGCCCTAACCCTAGCCCTAATCCTAGCCCTAACCCTAGCCCTAATCCTAGCCCTAACTCTAGCCCTAACCCTAACCCTAGCCCTAACCCTAGCCCTAACCCTAGCCCTAACCCTAACCCTAGCCCTAACCCTAACCCTAGCCCTAATCCTAACCCTAGCCCTAACCCTAGCCCTAATGGGAAAATGGAAATAAATACATTTTTTTTTATTTTTCTCTAACTAAGTGGGTGATGAAGGGGGGTGTGATTTACTCTTATAGCGAGTTTTTTAGCGGATTTTTATGATTGGCAGCCGTCACACACTAAAAGACGCTTTTTATTGCAAAAAATATTTTTTGCAATACCACATTTTGAGAGCTATAATTTTTCCATATTTTGGTCCACAGAGTCATGGGAGGTCTTGTTTTTTGCGGGACGAGTTGGCGTTTTTACTGAAAACATTTTCGGGCACGCGACATTTTTTGATCGCTTTTTATTCCGATTTTTGTAAGGAAGAATGACCAAAAACCAGCTATTCATGAATTTCTATTGGGGGAGGCATTTATACCGTTCCGCGTTTGGTAAAATTGATAAAGCAGTTTTATTCTTCGGGTCAGTACGATTACAGCAATACCTCATTTATATCATTTTTTTATGTTTTGGCGCTTTTATACGCTAAAAAATATTTTACAGAAAAAAAAATTATTTTTGCATCGCTTTATTCTCAGGACTATAACTTTTTTACTTTTTGCTGATGATGCTGTATGGCAGCTCGTTTTTTGTGGGACTAGATGACGTTTTCAGCGGTACCATGGTTATTTATATCTGTCTTTTTGATCGCGTGCTATTCCACTTTTTGTTCGGCGGTATGATAATAAAGCGTTGTTTTTTGCCTCGTTTTTTTTTTTTTTTTCTTACGGTGTTTACTGAAGTGGTTAACTAGTGGGACAGTTTTATAGGTCGGGTCGTTACGGACGCGGCGATACTAAATATGTGCACTTTTATTGGTTTTTTTTTTATTTAGATGAAGAAATGTATTTATGGGAATAATTTTTTTTTTTCATTATTTTGGAATATTTTTTTTTATTTTTTTTTACACATTTAGAAATTTTTTTTTAACTTTTTTACTTTGTCCCGGGGGGGACATCACAGATCGGTGATCTGACAGTTTGCACAGCACTGTCAGATCACCGATCTGAGAGCAGTGCAGGCTGCTTCACAGTGCCTGCTCTGAGCAGGCTCTGTGAAGCCACCTCCCTCCCTGCAGGACCCGGATCCGCGGCCATCTTGGATCCGGGGCTCGAGCAGGCAGGGAGGGAGGTAAGACCCCCGCAGCAACGCATTCACATCGTGTTGCTGCGGGGGGCTCAGGGAAGCCCGCAGGGAGCCCCCTCCCTGCGCGGTGCTAACCTGCACCGCTGGCACATCGCGATCATGTTTGATCGCGGTGTGCCAGGGGTTAATGTGCCAGGGGCGGTCCGTGACCGCTCCTGGCACATAGTGCCGGATGTCAGCTGCGATAAGCTGCTGACACCCGGCCGCGATCGGCGGCGCTCCCCCCGTGAGCGCTGCCGATCGCTATGACGTACTATCCCGTCCAGGGTCAGATAAGCCCAGGGCACCTCGACGGGATAGTACATCTAAGGTCAAAGAGGGGTTAAGCTTAATGATGTTTTTAAGGAGGATTCAAATTTGCTTCTAGATTCTAGCTACAAAGATAATCGTGAGCAAACTCTAACAAAAATTTAATAATTCATAAATAAAAAGGAACGTAGTTGAATAAAGAAGTTTTGGAAAATAACTTGGGAAAAGATTAATGTCAAAAGATTTGCATGAACAAGAGTTTGCTTCCTTTGTGATTAATGATGATTGGTTTAAATCAATCATGATTGACAGAAATTGCTAGTGTTCTAGAGTTTTTATGGAACTACTTATTAAATTAAATAAACAAACGTAAAAATATGTAGAAGGAGACAGTTAGGAATTACAAATGCATTTGAAGAGTTATCTATCCACAGCAGCCAATATTAAATTGAACGATGAATTAAAAAAATATATTTTTTCTTAATGGGAATAAGAGTAAAACACCATAAAAATACACCAAATACAATGTTCCAGAGAAACATGTTCGATATTCAAATAGAGTGTGTAAATGGAGAAGAGGTAGAGGCTCATCGTGCTTTCTCTCCTGTGCATAATTGTGATTTGGTTAATCATATTTTACATTTGATTAAACAATCAAGACACAGTATAGACTTGAAGCAATTAATTTATCACACATCCCTTCTTTCGTACACAGTGTGAAGTCCTATGTCTAGGACTTACTTTTGTGTCTAACAATTCTTTATTTTTTTACAGTCATGAATAGTGTTGAGTAGAGTTGAGCGACCTTGACCTTTTTAGAGTCGAGCCGGGTTTCGCGAAACCCGACTATCTCAAAAGTCGGGTCGAGTGAAATCGGCCGATTATGACGTAAAGTCGGGATCGACCGAAACACGAAACCCAATGCAAGTCAATGGGGCAGCATAGTCGGCAGTGAGTGGGGGCCAGGAAAACACCTAGAGTGCCCATTTTAATGTCAAAACCATCCATTCTTCTTAATGAAGCTTGTCAAGCGTAATTTACCTTATAATAATTGGAAGGCATTTGAAATTGGGGGTCATTTGGCTAAAGTTGTGTGGGGTAGGGCTGGTTCAAGTAATTAGTGGGCCCAGGAAATCTGGACCACGTCACGGCAGTGGAGCAGGGAGAGGTAAGTATTTCAACTTTGCAAGTGCTGTGATCCTGAGCAAGCAGGGGGGGCCCACTTGTTGGCATTGGCACTGGCACAGGGCCCCTCAAAGTACAGCGGTGTGTTTGCACGGCGGGTGCGCCTCCCACCGGCAGCAACACTTTTGCGTACTATGAGAGGCCCTGTGCCAGTGACGTCGCCAACTAGTATTCCTCCCCCCACCTGATGAAGGAACCTGCACTTTCATCTGCACCTTCCTCTTTGTCCCCGTGTAAGGTGGTATGGTATGCGGGAAGAGCAACCTGACTTTCAGCAGGGTCACAATGTTGTTGTGTAGCATGCATGGGGAATGTTGCGTTATGGGTCAATGTACCAGCAGACTCATCTATCACTGGCTGGGCAATGGGCACGATGAAGTGGAAACACAGATATAGGCCCAAAGAATAAAGTGGGCTAAATGCAGTTCAAAATTGGTAACACAGGAATAACCAGGGGGCATTGCAGTGGAGGACAACTGGAATGAGAGGCTGACACAGAGAGTAGGGCCAAATCAGTAAGTAGTCGAAATGCAGTTCAAAATTGGCAACCGTAGTAAACAGGCGGCACAGCTTTGTTCAGTGGAGGAGAACAGCAAGGAGTGGCAGACACCGATAGTAGGCCCCAACCCAACTAGTAGGCCAAATGCAGTCTAACATTAACAACTACTTAACGAGAGCCTGAAAATGGAATTTCAGGACAGGAAACCAGGAGAACAGCAAGGAGTGGCAGACACCGATAGTAGGCCCCAAACCAACTAGTACGCCAAATGCAGTTGTTCCATTTAACCACAATTTAATGAGAGCCTGAAGATAGAAGCTCAGGAAAGGCAACCTGGGGAACACCTTGGAGTGTAACACACCATCTCTCTCCACCCCATACCCATTTTGTAGGCCTAATGCAGTGTACTTTTCTACAACTACTAAACGAGAGTCGGAAGACCGAAGCAATGGCAAGGAAACCTGGGGAACACCTTGGAGTGTAACACACCATCTCTCTCCACCCCATACCCAATTTGTAGGCCTAATGCAGTGTAGTTTCCAAGAACTACTAAACGAGAGCCGGAAGATCGAAGCTCAGGAAAGGCAACCTGGGGAACACCTTGGAGTGTAACACACCCTCTCTCTACACCCCATACCCAATTTGAAGGCCTAATGCAGTGTAGTTTCCAAGAACTACTAAACGAGAGCCGGAAGATCGAAGCTCAGGAAAGGCAACCTGGGGAACACCTTGGAGTGTAACACACCCTCTCTCTACACCCCATACCCAATTTGAAGGCCTAATGCAGCGTAGTTTCCAACAACTACTAAACGAGAGCCGGAAGATCGAAGCTCAGGAAATGCAACCTGGGGAACACCTTGGAGTGTAACAAACCCTCTCTCTACACCCCAAACCCAATTTGTAGGCCTAATGCAGCGTAGTTTCCGACAACTACTAAACGAGAGCATGAAGATCGAAGCTCAGGAAAGGCAACCTGGGGAACACCTTGGAGTGTAACACACCCTCTCTCTACACCCCATACCCAATTTGAAGGCCTAATGCAGTGTAGTTTCCAAGAACTACTAAACGAGAGCCGGAAGATCGAAGCTCAGGAAAGGCAACCTGGGGAACACCTTGGAGTGGAACACACCATCTCTCTACACCCCATACCCAATTTGAAGGCCTAATGCAGCGTAGTTTCCAACAACTACTAAACGAGAGCCGGAAGATCGAAGCTCAGGAAAGGCAACCTGGGGAACACCTTGGAGTGTAACACAACGTCTCTCTACACCACGGAAGGGCTGATTCTTAGGAAGGAAGGCTGTTGGAAATAAGCATTGCGCGTCCGAGGGTGATTATATTCTTATTAGGTATATACTCACCCTCGGACGCGCCCTGCTTCTTTATTTGGAATGAATGTTTATTTGCAATGTGGTGTTGACTTTCTCTATTATTTTGGTAATTAATGATTTTATTATTTTCATTGTTTTGCATCTTCTCGGCAATAATATAAAGAAGATGCGACAGGACAACACTCAGTGGATGCCATATCTGTGTTTTCAATTTAAAAAACCTTTCAGTTAACTACTTGCAGGAGAAAGTAATTGTAGCTGGTGGCCATTTTTAGTACTGTACCAGATTTTAGTTGTGTGTTTGTTTTTAATGTTAAAATGTCTGCATTTGATATCTCTCCAGTATTTTCTTTTTTATAAGCAAAATACTTATTTTTATATTTTCTGATGTTGGTTCCAGGGGTACACGGGCAGCAGTGGTGTGGTCAGTGGAGGCCTAGTGGAAGGAGTGACCGCAGACAGGCATCGAAGGCCTAAAATAATAACACATGGCTGTAGGCAATTTTAAATTGGTTCCAGGGGTACACGGGCAGCAGTGGTGTGGTCAGTGTAGTAGTAGTTGAAAGAATGGACCGCAGACAGGCATCGAAGGCCTAAAATAATAACACATGGCTGTAGGCAATTTTAAATTGGTTCCAGGGGTACACGGGCAGCAGTGGTGTGGTCAGTGGAGGCCTAGTGGAAGGAGTGACCGCAGACAGGCATCGAAGGCCTAAAATAATAACACATGGCTGTAGGCAATTTTAAATTGGTTCCAGGGGTACACGGGCAGCAGTGGTGTGGTCAGTGGAGGCCTAGTGGAAGGAGTGACCGCAGACAGGCATCGAAGGCCTAAAATAATAACACATGGCTGTAGGCAATTTTAAATTGGTTCCAGGGGTACACGGGCAGCAGTGCCCTGGTCAGTGTAGTAGTAGTTGAAAGAATGGACCGCAGACAGGCATCGAAGGCCTAAAATAAAAAAATTGGGCTGGCTGTAGGCAATTTTAAATTGGTTCCAGGGGTACACGGGCAGCAGTGGTGTGGTCAGTGGAGGCCTAGTGGAAGGAGTGACCGCAGACAGGCATCGAAGGCCTAAAATAATAAGACATGGCTGTAGGCAATTTTAAATTGGTTCCAGGGGTACACGGGCAGCAGTGCCCTGGTCAGTGTAGTAGTAGTTGAAAGAATGGACCGCAGACAGGCATCGAAGGCCTAAAATAAAAAAATTGGGCTGGCTGTAGGCAATTTTAAATTGGTTCCAGGGGTACACGGGCAGCAGTGGTGTGGTCAGTAGAGGCCTAGTGGAAGGAGTGACCGCAGACAGGCATCGAAGGCCTAAAATAATAACACATGGCTGTAGGCAATTTTAAATTGGTTCCAGGGGTACACGGGCAGCAGTGCCCTGGTCAGTGTAGTAGTAGTTGAAAGAATGGACCGCAGACAGGCATCGAAGGCCTAAAATAATAACACATGGCTGTAGGCAATTTTAAATTGGTTCCAGGGGTACACGGGCAGCAGTGGTGTGGTCAGTGGAGGCCTAGTGGAAGGAGTGACCGCAGACAGGCATCGAAGGCCTAAAATAATAACACGTGGCTGTAGGCAATTTTAAATTGGTTCCAGGGGTACACGGGCAGCAGTGGTGTGGTCAGTAGAGGCCTAGTGGAAGGAGTGACCGCAGACAGGCATCGAAGGCCTAAAATAATAACACATGGCTGTAGGCAATTTTAAATTGGTTCCAGGGGTACACGGGCAGCAGTGCCCTGGTCAGTGTAGTAGTAGTTGAAAGAATGGACCGCAGACAGGCATCGAAGGCCTAAAATAATAACACATGGCTGTAGGCAATTTTAAATTGGTTCCAGGGGTACACGGGCAGCAGTGGTGTGGTCAGTGGAGGCCTAGTGGAAGGAGTGACCACAGACAGGCATCGAAGGCCTAACATAACAAAAATGTCAATACAATGGTATTGTCAGTGGCAGGCATTGAAGGATGTCAGCGCATAGACTAAACATTGGTGGAGCTGTGAGATAATTTTGCAAGTGGTAGAGCACTGTTTGAGCTGGGGTGGGGGGAAACTGTCTTGTGGCCGGCGGTACAGGCCCAGGGCCCCTCATATTACAACGGTGTGTCTGACGTTGGGTGCGCACCACCACCGCCAGAGACACTTTATTGTACTAGGAGGGATCCAGTGGCAGTGCTGTCGACCAAAAGCGGGCTCACCCACCTCTTCAGACAAACTGCACTCTCACGGGTGCTGTCGCCAAGTGTCGATACCACGGCCCCGTGTGGGGAGTTTGGCCATTTAGTGAGGTGTAAACATGTCGTATGCTGGACAATCAGGTGCTGAAAATTACGAGATTGGAAAAGGCATTCAGAATAGTCCACAGGCAAGACCTTTTCATAGGAAAGCTAGGTGTCAGCCGGGCAAGGTGGGGCAAAAGATTTCGAAATCCAGTTGTGGTTCATTTTAATGAAGGTTAGATCATCTACATTTTGGGTAGCCAGACGAGTCCTTTTTTCTGTTAGTATTGAACCTGCAGCACTGAATACTCTTTCTGATAGGACACTAGCTGCCGGGCAAGCAAGCTCCTGCAATGCATATTCTGCCAATTCTGGCCAGGTGTCTAATTTTGATGCCCAGTAATCAAATGGGAATAACGGTTGAGGGAGAACATCGATAAGGGATGAAAAATAGTTTGTAACCATACTGGACAAATGTTGTCTCCTGTCACTTTGAATTGATGCTGCAGTACCTGTCCTGTCTGCGGTCATAGCAAAATCACTCCACAACCTGGTCAGAAAACCCCTCTGGCCAACGCCACTTCTGATTTCTGCCCCTCTAACTCCTCTGGTCTGCTGGCCCCTGCAGCTCGTGTGAGAACGATCACGGGCGCTGTGTGCAGGGAATGCCAGAAGCAAACGGTCAACAAGAGTTGATTGTTTGGTTGCTAATATTAGTTCCAAGTTCTCATGTGGCATTATATTTTGCAATTTGCCTTTATAGCGAGGATCAAGGAGGCAGGCCAACCAGTAATCGTCATCATTCATCATTTTAGTTATGCGTGTGTCCCTTTTGAGGATACGTAAGGCATAATCCGCCATGTGGGCCAAAGTTCCAGTTCTCAAATCTACGGTTGTGCTTGGTTGAGGGGCAGTTTCAGGCAAATCCACGTCACTTGTGTCCCTCAAAAAACCAGAACCCGGCCTTGCCGTGCCACCAATTTCCAGTGGCCCCGGAAAAGCTTCCTCATTAAAAATATAATCATCCCCATCATCCTCCTCGTCCTCCTCCTCCTCTTCGCCCGCTACCTCGTCCTGTACACTGCCCTGGCCAGACAATGGCTGACTGTCATCAAGGCTTTCCTCTTCCTCAGCTGCAGACGCCTGATCCTTTATGTGCGTCAAACTTTGCATCAGCAGACGCATTAGGGGGATGCTCATGCTTATTATGGCGTTGTCTGCACTAACCAGCCGTGTGCATTCCTCAAAACACTGAAGGACTTGACACATGTCTTGAATCTTCGACCACTGCACACCTGACAACTCCATGTCTGCCATCCTACTGCCTGCCCGTGTATGTGTATCCTCCCACAAAAACATAACAGCCCGCCTCTGTTCACACAGTCTCTGAAGCATGTGCAGTGTTGAGTTCCACCTTGTTGCAACGTCTATGATTAGGCGATGCTGAGGAAGGTTCAAAGAACGCTGATAGGTCTGCATACGGCTGGAGTGTACGGGCGAACGGCGGATATGTGAGCAAAGTCCACGCACTTTGAGGAGCAGGTCGGATAACCCCGGATAACTTTTCAGGAAGCACTGCACCACCAGGTTTAAGGTGTGAGCCAGGCAAGGAATGTGTTTCAGTTGGGAAAGGGAGATGGCAGCCATGAAATTCCTTCCGTTATCACTCACTACCTTGCCTGCATCAAGATCTACAGTGCCCAGCCACGACTGCGTTTCTTTCTGCAAGAACTCGGACAGAACTTCCGCGGTGTGTCTGTTGTCGCCCAAACACTTCATAGCCAATACAGCCTGCTGACGTTTGCCAGTAGCTGCCCCATAATGGGAGACCTGGTGTGCAACAGTGGCAGCTGCGGATGGAGTGGTTGTGCGACTGCGGTCTGTGGACGAGCTCTCGCTTCTGCAGGAGGACGAAGAGGAGGAGGAGGGGGTGCGAACGGCTACAGCCAATTGTTTCCTAGACCGTGGGCTAGGCAGAACTGTCCCAAACTTGCTGTTCCCTGTGGACCCTGCATCCACCACATTTACCCAGTGTGCCGTGATGGACACGTAACGTCCCTGGCCATGCCTACTGGTCCATGCATCTGTTGTCAGGGGCACCTTTGTGCTCACAGATTGCCTGAGTGCATGGACGATGCGCTCTTTAACATGCTGGTGGAGCGCTGGGATGGCTTTTCTGGAAAAAAAGTGTCGACTGGGTAGCTCGTAGCGTGGTACAGCGTAGTCCATCAGGGCTTTGAAAGCTTCGCTTTCAACTAACCGGTAGGGCATCATCTCTAACGAGATTAGTCTAGCTATGTGTGCGTTCAAACCCTGTGTACGCGGATGCGAGGCTAAGTACTTCCTTTTTCTAACCATAGTCTCATGTAGGGTGAGCTGGACTGGAGAGCTGGAGATCGTGGAACTAGCGGGGGTGCCGGTGGACATGGCAGACTGAGAGACGGTGGGAGATGGTATTGTTGCCACCGGTGCCCTAGATGCAGTGTTTCCTACTACGAAACTGGTGATTCCCTGACCCTGATGGCTTTGGCCTGGCAAAGAAACCTGCACAGATACTGCAGGTGGTGCGGAAAATGGTGGCCCTACACTGCCGGAAGGGATGTTGCGTTGCTGACTAGCTTCATTGGCCGAGGGTGCTACAACCTTAAGGGACGTTTGGTAGTTAGTCCAGGCTTGCAAATGCATGGTGGTTAAATGTCTATGCATGCAACTTGTATTGAGACTTTTCAGATTCTGTCCTCTGCTTAAGGTAGTTGAACATTTTTGACAGATGACTTTGCGCTGATCAATTGGATGTTGTTTAAAAAAATGCCAGACTGCACTCTTTCTAGCATCGGATACCTTTTCAGGCATTGCAGACTGAGCTTTAACCGGATGGCCACGCTGTCCTCCAACAGGTTTTAGCTTTGCCACGCGTTTTGGGCAAGATACGGGCCCGGCAGATGGAACCTGTTGCGATGTTGATGCCTGCTGCGGCCCCTCCTCCTCCGCTTCAGAACTGCTGCCGCCTGCACCCTGTTCCCCCAATGGCTGCCAATCGGGGTCAAGAACTGGGTCATCTATTACCTCTTCTTATAGCTCGTGTGCAACTTCGTCTGTGTCACCGTGTCGGTCGGTGGTATAGCGTTCGTGATGGGGCAACATAGTCTCATCAGGGTCTGATTCTTGATCAGCACCCTGCGAGGGCAATGTTGTGGTCTGAGTCAAAGGACCAGGATAGTAGTCTGGCTGTGGCTGTGCATCAGTGCACTCCATGTCAGATTCAACTTGTAATGGGCATGGACTGTTAACTGCTTCACTTTCTAAGCCAGGGACTGTATGTGTAAAGAGCTCCATGGAGTAACCCGTTGTGTCGCCTGCTGCATTCTTCTCTGTTGTTGTTTTTGCTGAAGAGGACAAGGAAGCGACTTGTCCCTGACCGTGAACATCCACTAACGACGCGCTGCTTTGACATTTACCAGTTTCACGAGAGGAGGCAAAAGAGCTAGAGGCTGAGTCAGCAAGATAAGCCAAAACTTGCTCTTGCTGCTCCGGCTTTAAAAGCGGTTTTCCTACTCCCAGAAAAGGGAGCGTTCGAGGCCTTGTGTAGCCAGACGACGAACCTGGCTCCACAGCTCCAGACTTAGGTGCAATATTTTTTTTCCCACGACCAGCTGATGCTCCACCACTACCACTACCCTCATTACCAGCTGACAATGAATGCCCCCGGCCACGACCTCTTCCACCAGACTTCCTCATTGTTTTAAAAACGTTACCAAACGAACGGTATTTGTTGCTGTCACACAACTTACACGGTGAGCTATAACTTCAGTATGATTTAGCTACCCCTTTACAGGTGGGTGAGACCACAACGAAAATCAGCCACAATGTTACACACTCTGTTGTTGTTGGCAACAAATGAGATGGCACACACGCAGGACTGTCACTGAAGCGCAAATGTAAATATTTATCTCCCACTGATTTGTGTTTGTTTTTTTTAAAAGGGAGACTTCAGAAAAAAAAAAAATTAAAAAAAAATTATTTTTTACAGAAGAATTTATAAAACAAATAAAATGAAATGATTGTTTCAGGGAGAATTTAGGAAAAAAAAAAAAAAAAAGGCTTTGTAGGGTCCACTGAGTGAGAGAGGACGCACACAGGAGTCAGGAGTGGCACACAAGCCCAGAGGACAATATTAATCTCCCACTGATTGATTTAGTGATTTTTTTGGTAGATTTTGGAACCCAAATCAAGCAAAAAAATTAATAGGCTTTCTATGGCCCACAATTGGGGAGAGAGAGAGAGATGGCACACCCAGGAGTCAAGACTGGCACACAAGCAGAAGGGGCAATATGAATCTCCCACAGATTTTTATTTTTTTTTTTCAGGGAGACTTGAGAGAAAAAAAAATACAAAAAAAATGATTTTTTTCAGGAATAATTTAGAAACCAAAGAAAATAAAATGATTGTTTCAGGGAGAATTTAGAAAACAAATAAAACAAAAAATAGGCTTTCTAGGGCCCACTGAGTGACAGATGACGCACACAGGAGTCAGGAGTGGCACACAAGCCCAGAGGCCAATATTAATCTCCCACTGATTGATTTAGTGATTTTTTTTGGTAGATTTTGGAACCCAAATCAAGCAAAAAAATTAATAGGCTTTCTATGGCCCACAATTGGGGAGAGAGAGAGAGATGGCACACCCAGCAGTCAAGACTGGCACACAAGCAGAAGGGGCAATATGAATCTCCCACAGATTTTTATTTTTTTTTTTCAGGGAGACTTGAGAGAAAAAAAAATACAAAAAAAATGATTTTTTTCAGGAATAATTTAGAAACCAAAGAAAATAAAATGATTGTTTCAGGGAGAATTTAGAAAACAAATAAAACAAAAAATAGGCTTTCTAGGGCCCACTGAGTGACAGATGACGCACACAGGAGTCAGGAGTGGCACACAAGCCCAGAGGCCAATATTAATCTCCCACTGATTGATTTAGTGATTTTTTTTGGTAGATTTTGGAACCCAAATCAAGCAAAAAAATTAATAGGCTTTCTATGGCCCACAATTGGGGAGAGAGAGAGAGATGGCACACCCAGGAGTCAAGACTGGCACACAAGCAGAAGGGGCAATATGAATCTCCCACAGATTTTTATTTTTTTTTTTCAGGGAGACTTGAGAGAAAAAAAAAATACAAAAAAAATGATTTTTTTCAGGAATAATTTAGAAACCAAAGAAAATAAAATGATTGTTTCAGGGAGAATTTAGAAAACAAATAAAACAAAAAATAGGCTTTCTAGGGCCCACTGAGTGACAGATGACGCACACAGGAGTCAGGAGTGGCACACAAGCCCAGAGGCCAATATTAATCTCCCACTGATTGATTTAGTGATTTTTTTTGGTAGATTTTGGAACCCAAATCAAGCAAAAAAATTAATAGGCTTTCTATGGCCCACAATTGGGGAGAGAGAGAGAGATGGCACACCCAGCAGTCAAGACTGGCACACAAGCAGAAGGGGCAATATGAATCTCCCACAGATTTTTATTTTTTTTTTTCAGGGAGACTTGAGAGAAAAAAAAATACAAAAAAAATGATTTTTTTCAGGAATAATTTAGAAACCAAAGAAAATAAAATGATTGTTTCAGGGAGAATTTAGAAAACAAATAAAACAAAAAATAGGCTTTCTAGGGCCCACTGAGTGACAGATGACGCACACAGGAGTCAGGAGTGGCACACAAGCCCAGAGGCCAATATTAATCTCCCACTGATTGATTTAGTGATTTTTTTTGGTAGATTTTGGAACCCAAATCAAGCAAAAAAATTAATAGGCTTTCTATGGCCCACAATTGGGGAGAGAGAGAGAGATGGCACACCCAGGAGTCAAGACTGGCACACAAGCAGAAGGGGCAATATGAATCTCCCACAGATTTTTTTTTTTTTTTCAGGGAGACTTGAGAGAAAAAAAAATACAAAAAAAATGATTTTTTTCAGGAATAATTTAGAAACCAAAGAAAATAAAATGATTGTTTCAGGGAGAATTTAGAAAACAAATAAAACAAAAAATAGGCTTTCTAGGGCCCACTGAGTGACAGATGACGCACACAGGAGTCAGGAGTGGCACACAAGCCCAGAGGCCAATATTAATCTCCCACTGATTGATTTAGTGATTTTTTTTGGTAGATTTTGGAACCCAAATCAAGCAAAAAAATTAATAGGCTTTCTATGGCCCACAATTGGGGAGAGAGAGAGAGATGGCACACCCAGGAGTCAAGACTGGCACACAAGCAGAAGGGGCAATATGAATCTCCCATAGATTTTTTTTTTTTTTCAGGGAGACTTGAGAGAAAAAAAAAATAAAAAAAATGATTTTTTTCAGGAATAATTTAGAAACCAAAGAAAATAAAATGATTGTTTCAGGGAGAATTTAGAAAACAAATAAAACAAAAAATAGGCTTTCTAGGGCCCACTGAGTGACAGATGACGCACACAGGAGTCAGGAGTGGCACACAAGCCCAGAGGCCAATATTAATCTCCCACTGATTGATTTAGTGATTTTTTTTGGTAGATTTTGGAACCCAAATCAAGCAAAAAAATTAATAGGCTTTCTATGGCCCACAATTGGGGAGAGAGAGAGAGATGGCACACCCAGGAGTCAAGACTGGCACACAAGCAGAAGGGGCAATATGAATCTCCCACAGATTTTTATTTTTTTTTTTCAGGGAGACTTGAGAGAAAAAAAAATACAAAAAAAATGATTTTTTTCAGGAATAATTTAGAAACCAAAGAAAATAAAATGATTGTTTCAGGGAGAATTTAGAAAACAAATAAAACAAAAAATAGGCTTTCTAGGGCCCACTGAGTGACAGATGACGCACACAGGAGTCAGGAGTGGCACACAAGCCCAGAGGCCAATATTAATCTCCCACTGATTGATTTAGTGATTTTTTTTGGTAGATTTTGGAACCCAAATCAAGCAAAAAAATTAATAGGCTTTCTATGGCCCACTATTTGTGAGAGAGATGGCACGCTCAGGACTGGCACACAAGCCCAGAGGCCAATATTAATCTCCCACTTTTTTTTTTTTTCCAGGGAAAATTTATAAACCCAATAAAATAATAAAAAAATAGGCTTTCTATGGCCCACTATCTGAGAGAGAGAGATGGCACGCTTAGGACTGGCACACAAGCCCAGAGGCCAATATTAATCTCCCATTTTTTTTTTTTTCCAGAGAAAATTTATAAACCCAATAAAAAAAATAATAATAAATAGGCTTTCTATGGCCCACTATCTGAGAGAGAGAGATGGCACGCTTAGGACTGGCACACAAGCCCAAAGGCCAATATTAATCTCCCACCGATTGATTGATTGATTTTTTCAGGTAGAATTATGAACCCAAATCAACCAAAAAAATAAATAGGCTTTCTATGGCCCACTATTTGTGAGAGAGATGGCACGCTCAGGACTGGCACACAAGCCCAGAGGCCAATATTAATCTCCCACTTTTTTTTTTTTTCCAGGGAAAATTTATAAACCCAATAAAATAATAAAAAAATAGGCTTTCTATGGCCCACTATCTGAGAGAGAGAGAGATGGCACGCTTAGGACTGGCACACAAGCCCAAAGGCCAATATTAATCTCCCACTGATTGATTTATTGATTTTTTCAGGTAGAATTTAGAACCCAAATCAAGCAAAAAAATTAATAGGCTTTCTATGGCCCACTGAGTGAGAGATGGCACACACAGGAGTAAGGAGTGGCACACAAGCCCTGAGGCCAATATTTTTCTCCCACTGATTGATGTTGTGATTTTTTCTGGTAGATTTTGGAACCCAAATCAAGCAAAAAAATAAATAGGCTTTCTATGGCCCACTGAGTGAGAGATGACACAGACAGAGATGGCACTCTAGCAGAAATGTCAATCTTAATCTCCCACAAAAAAGAAAAAAAAAAAAAAATGGAACTGTCCTTCAATTACTATCTCCCTGCAGTAATCTCAGCCAGGTATGGCAGGCAGCAATAAGGAGTGGACTGATGCACAAATTAAATAAAAAGTGTGGACAAACAAACAAGATAGCTGTGCAGAAAGGAAGGAACAAGAGGATTTGTGCTTTGAAAAAAGCAGTTGGTTTGCACAGCGGCGTACACACAGCAATGCAGCTATCAGGGAGCCTTCTAGGGCAGCCCAATGAGCTACAGCGCTGAGGAAAAAAAAAAAAAAGGAGCTTCCACTGTCCCTGCACACCGAAGGTGGTGTTGGGCAGTGGAAATCGCTACAGCACAAGCGGTTTTGTGGTTAATGGACCCTGCCTAACGCTATCCCTGCTTCTGACGAAGCGGCAGCAACCTCTCCCTAAGCTCAGATCAGCAGCAGTAACATGGCGGTCGGCGGGAACTCCCCTTTATAGCCCCTCTGACGCCGCAGACAGCAAGCCAATCACTGCAATGCCCTTCTCTAAGATGGTGGGGACCAGGACCTATGTCATCACGCTGCCCACACTCTGCGTTTACCTTCATTGGCTGAGAAATGGCGCTTTTCGCATCATTGAAACGCGACTTTGGCGCGAAAGTCGCGTACCGCATGGCCGACCACGCACAGGGGTCGGATCGGGTTTCATGAAACTCGACTTCGCCAAAAGTCGGCGACTTTTGAAAATGTTCGACCCGTTTCGCTCAACCCTAGTGTTGAGCATTCCGATACCGCAAGTATCGGGTATCGGCCGATACTTGCGGTATCGGAATTACGATACCGAATTCCGATACTTCCCGCGTATCGGATACCGGAATCGGAAGTTCCCAGAATTCAAACTGAACGCAGCAGCCAATGAGGAATGAATGGAAGTGTGGGCACATCCTGTTTAGCATGGTGGGCATGTAAGTACAGGCAAGGCTGTGATTGGCTGCTGAAATGATGTCACTCTGCACTATAAAAAACGCTGCCGCCATTTTGCGCTCACTCTGCTGTGATTTCAGTTAGGGACAGGACACTGTGTTCTAACTGAGGGCCAGTTGAGATACCTAATTGCTTTATTTTGCTTTCCCAAGGCTAATTTAGCAAACGCTGTGTTCACTGTTCAGTTCACCTTGCTCTTGCCTTGCAGCGCTGTTTTAACAGCGTTCTGCAAGGTCTCAGTGTGTGTGTGTGTGTGTGCAGCTCACTCTGTGGTCTGTGTGCAGCCATATACCAGGTTGTATTCAGCTCAGGGGGGTTCACACTGCCTCACACAGTTCTATCCATTGTCCTTTTTTGCTCATAGTGCAGCCTGCTGCACATTTTTTCTAAAATTTCCTATTAGTGTCTTTCCACCCGTCTCCAGCCAAATAGTGGAAAAACACTAGATAGGATAACCTAGAGGGGGGTTTTTGGGCCTTGCAGCGCCGTTTACGGCTGTCTGAACGGTCTCAGTGTGAGCGCAGCTCTGCCTGTAGTCTGTGTGCAGCCACAGCCGGTTGTATTCAGCTCAGGGTTTTGTCACTGCCTCATACTGTAAAATAACTTGTCCTTTTTTCAAATAGTGCAGCCTGTTGAAAAATTTTTTAAAAATTTCCTATTAGTGTCTTTCCACCCGTCTCCAGCTAAATAGTGGAAAACACTAGATAGGATAACCTAGAGGAGGGTTTTTGGGCCTTGCAGCGCCGTTTACGGCTGTCTGCACGGTCTCAGTGTGAGCGCAGCTCGCCCTGTAGTCTGTGTGCAGCGACAGCCCGTTGTATTCAGCTCAGGGTTTGTCACTGCCTCATACCATTAAAAAACTTTTCCTTTTTTTCAACTAGTGCAGCCTGTTTAAAAATTATTTAAAAAAATCCTATTAGTGTCTTTCCACCCGTCTCCAGCTAAATAGTGGAAAAACACTAGATAGGATAACCTAGAGGAGGGTTTTTGGGCCTTGCAGCGCCGTTTACGGCTGTCTGCACGGTCTTCGTGTGATTTAAACTCGCTCTGTAGCCCGATCTGCACAAAAAAAAAAGTAAAGTTCACCAAACACCACTTAACACTTGTGTAAGCTACATTTTATCAATAATAAAGTCTAGTCCACACTTTACAACATTAGTGTTTCTTACACCTGTTAGGAGGAGCATTTCAGGAATAAGCACACTAAGGCCTTAGTACTTTTCTGCTTATCTTTATCTGTCAACCAAGATGAAGAGGGCAGGGAGTAAGGGTCGTGGGCGTGGGCATGGAGCAGGGAGAGGAGCAGGGAGAGGACGTGGTGATTCTGTGCCTGCTGCTGGCACCGGTGACTCACCATCACCCAGTTTCAGCAGGGAACAGTCCTTCATGCGCAGCTTTGTCGGAGAGCGCCGTGCACCGCTGCTGCGTGAAGATCAAATTGAAGCCGTTGTCGGATGGATGGCAGCTAACGCATCGACTTCAATTAGTGCCACATCCTCTCAGGCACAGACCACTGGAGAGCAGCCATCTGTCTCTTCACCACCTGCCAAATTGGCCAGGCAGTCAGAGAGCCCAGGACAGGAGCAGTCTCTACTTCTGTTCTCTGAATCTCTTGGCTTGGAAACAGGGGGCCAGCCAAGCAGTATTGGAGAAATGGAAGAAGAGGCAGTGTGCAGTGCTGCCCAACAGCTTTGTCTCTCTGACTCTGAAGAGGCGCGTGGGTCAGTGCCTGCGGTGACCACATCGCAGTACGCATCTGATGATGAAACTCAGGTGCCGCTTTCTGGTGCGTACTGTGCTGCCGAAACTACCCAGGAGGAGCAGTTGGTGGCAGAGGGTAGTGGAGATGATGAGGTCCTTGACCCATCGTGGCGTGAGGAACAGGAAGGTGGTGGGAGCAGCTCAGAGGAAGAGATTCCCCTAACGGGCCAAAGAGGGAGAGGGAGGGGGAAGACTGCGGAGCCTGTAGCCTCCACTTTGGCACCAGTTAGGAGCCTGTCTCTTTCAAAAGCCAAAAAGGGCGCTCCCAAGACTTGCAGTGCCTGGTCCTTTTTTGACACAGTTGCAGATGACATTTGTTTTGTCAAATGCAAGCTGTGTCATCAGAAAGTAAAAAGAGGTAAAAGTGTCAGCAACCTCAATACCACAAATATGTGGAAACATGTGCGGACCAGGCACGCGGTGGAGTTCCAAAAACACACTGATGAGGTAGGCCAACCAACAGCGGCAGCTACCACCTCTTCAGCTCGTGTTGCTTCTTCCTCCAGCTCACGCACAGCTGGTTCGGCACTGTTGTCCAGAGACCTAGTGTAATTCCACCCACAGCACCACATTCCCAGTCATCCTCACACTCCCAGCCTAGTCTACAGCCATCGGTAGTACAGACTTGGGAGAAAAGGCGGGCATTCTTGGCAAACCACCCCCGAGCACAGGCTCTGAATGCAGGCATTGCCAAACTTCTGTCGCTGGAAATGCTCTCATTCAGGCTGGTGGAGACTGACAGCTTCCGTGACTTGATGGCATTGGCAGTCCCACAGTACAAGGTGCCCAGCCGCTTTTACTTCAGCAGGCAAGCTGTCCCTGCCCTGCACAAGCATGTGGAGGGACAAATAAAACACGCGCTACTGAACGCCGTCAGTAGCAAGGTCCACCTCACCACCGATGCGTGGACCAGTCAACATGGACAGGGGCGATACCTTTCCGTCACTGCCCATTGGGTTAATGTTGTTGAGCCGGGTACAGACCGTGCGAGTGGCGCAGGACGTGTTCTGCCCACTCCAAGGATAGCAGGAATCCAGTTTGTACGCATTGACTCCTCCTCTTACACCAGTTCCTCAGATTCATCGCTGCAGGATCCGTCACAGTCCACCTCCACATGGACCCGTGAACGTTTACCTATGACTGACATGAGCACAGCCGTGGCCAAACGTCAGCAGGCCGTCTTGAAACTAGTTTCTTTGGGGAATCGAAGCCACACAGTGCAGGAGCTCTGGAATGCCCTAAAGCAGGAGAGCGATGTGTGGTTTGTGCCAGCGAATCTCCAGCCAGGCATGGTAGTGTGTGACAATGGCCGAAATCTGGTGGCAGCTTTAGGCCTTGGCAACCTCACTCACATCCCATGTCTGGCACAGGTGCTCAATTTGGTTGTGCAGAGTTTTCTGAGGGACTATCCGGATCTTGATGCACTTCTGCACAAGGCCCGCCTAGAGTGTGCTCACTTGCGGCGTTCCAGCTTGGCAAGATCCCGCATTGCTGCTCTGCAGCGTCGGTTTCGCCTTCCTGAACATCGCATCATATGTGACCTACCTACCAGGTGGAATTCCACGTTACATATGTTGGAGCGGTTGTGTGAGCAGCAGCAAGCAGTAATGGAGTACCAGCTGCATCAGGCGCAAAAAAGTCACAGTCAGCGCCGCTCAGACTTCACAACCACAGAGTGGGCCACTATGAAGGACGTCTGCCAGGTTTTGCGTCCTTTTGATTATTCCACGCGGATGGCAAGTGCAGATGATGCACTAGTCAGCATGACTGTCCCCCTTATCTGCTTGCTTCAAGAAACCCTGCAAGGGATAAGGGATGATGTGGAAGAGGTGGAGGATGAGGAGTCACCTTTTCCATCAGGTTCTGGACAGTCAGCGCCACGTGGTTCCTCACAAAGGGGTCGGCAGGGGATCCTTTGTGAGGAGGATGAGGAGGAGTCAATGGACGAGGAAGAGCTACATCCAGAGGAGGGAGTTCCACCATTGTCCAGTGGTCAGCGAGGGTGGGGTGATGAAGAGTGGGCAGAGATCATGTCTCAAGCAGGGGACAGCGTTTCTGGGCCAGTTGGCAGTCTGAAGCACATGGTTGAGTTCATGTTGCAGTGCCTGAGAGACGACCGCCGCATCGACCACAGTCAGCAGGAGGCAACGGTTCCGTCAGATGGTGACAGACTACGTGGCTTGCCCTCTTAGTGTACTCCCAGACGGCTCTTCCCCGTTCAAGTTTTGGGTCTCTAAGCTGGATACATGGCCAGAGCTAAGCCAGTATGCATTGGAGGTGCTGGCTTGCCCTGCGGCTAGTGTCTTATCGGAACGTGTCTTTAGTGCCGCAGGTGGTGTACTAACAGACCGTCGCATGCGACTATCCTCCGATAACATTGACCGGCTTACTTTCCTGAAAATGAACCAGGCCTGGATCTCGCAGGAATTTGCCACTCCTCTGCCTGATTAAGTAATTGGGTGTCATCCAGGTCTCCTGATGTGTTCATCTTTCTACCACCTGAACTGCTATTCCTGGGCTCCAACACCGCCAGTTGCGGCTCAGAAGTGCAGGCTGCACAGTCTAAACATACGACCCAGTGTTATTGGGTTTCAGTAACGTCAGCTGATCCCCAGCTGTGTAGCCGGCAATGTGTCCTGCGACCGCCACGCTGGCACAACAACCTAAATGTAAGGGAACCTGCCCCCCCCTCGGCGTTTGTTACTGAAAGAGCCATCTTGTGCAGCAGTAATGTTGCACAAGGAAAAGGTAGCTCTTTTATTTTAGCTCCTTGCACACGCAGAACTTAACACTTATAAAATGTGTTCACTGATACCGTTATACCGTCCCGGAGCTGGGACTTTCCTTCATAATGTGATGCAGCACAGCCGTCATTCCTACCCCCTTGGTGCCATGCGCTGCCTCCTCAGCGTTGTTTTAAGCTGTCATGGAGCCTGCGCTGTTCTGTTATCCCTTGGCCATGGCCAGTTTGCGCTGCCTGTCTTCTGACATAATTTGGTGTCAGGATGGCTGCGCCTGTGCGCCCGCGCTGCCGAGAACCCACCTCGCAGTGTCTTCTGATTGAATCACACTGCGAGCCTGGGATCCATGGGGATGTGCAGTGCATATCTTCACCTCGGGCTCTTGCCCATCTCCCTCCGCCTTCTTTAGACTGTGCGCCGTCAGCTGATCCCTAATAGCATGCCACGGCCGTGACGCCGCACAGTCTGAAGAAGAGGGAAGGAGGGGAGTGAGAGTCGAGGATATGCACTGTGCATGTCCATGGATCCAAGGCCCGCAGTGGGATTACAATAGACGACACTGCGAGGTGAGATCTGGAGCAGCGTGGACGCACAGGCACTGACAGCCTGACACCAAATTATGTCAGAAGACAGGCAGCGCAAATTGGGCATGGCCAAGGGATAATAGAACAGCGCAGGCTCCGTGACAGCTTAAAACAACACTGAGGAGGCAGCGCACGGCACCAAGGGGATAGGAATGACAGCTGTGCTGCGTCCCATTACGAAGGAAATTCCCACCTCCGGGACGGTTTTACAGTATAAGTGGACACATTTTTAGTGTTTACTTCTGTGTTTGCAAGGAGCATAATTAAAAGAGCAACCTTTTCTTTTTGCATCCTTAGTGCTGCACAAGATGGCTCTTTCAGCTTCAAACGTCTTGGGGGGGGGGGTTTAAGGTTCCCTTTCAACTTGCTCCAATCAGGCTTTGGCCTACACTCTGTTCCTCTGCTCCTCCTGCTGTCCCTGGGCTCTAACACCGCCAGTTGGTGCCTGGAAGTGCTGTCTGCACAGTCAACAGTCACTCCCCTGTTATTTGGGGTTCAGTAACGTCAGCTGATTCCCAGCTGTGTGTGCGGCAATACCTCCAATCTGCTCCTCCTGCTGTCCCTGGGCTCTAACACCGCCAGTTGGTGCCTGGAAGTGCTGTCTGCACAGTCAACAGTCGCTCCTCTGTTATTGGGGTTCAGTAACGTCAGCTGATCCCCAGCTGTGTGTGCGGCAATACCTCCAATCTGCTCCTCCTGCTGTCCCTGGGCTCTAACACCGCCAGTTGGTGCCTGGAAGTGCTTACTGCACAGTCAACAGTCGCTCCTCTGTTATTGGGGTTCAGTAACGTCAGCTGATCCCCAGCTGTGTATCCGGCAACGTGTCATGCGACCGCCACGCTGGCACAACTAAAATGTAATGGGACCTGTCCCCCCCCCCCCCTAGGCGTTTGTTACTGAAAGAGCCACCTTGTGCAGCACTAATACTGCACAAGGAAAAGGTCGCTCTTGAAATTATGCTCCTTGCAAACGCTGAACTACACACTCATGTAATGTGTCCCCTCACACCGTCCAACCATCCCGGAGGTGGGACTTTCCTTTGTAATGTGACGCAGCACAGCCGTCATTGCTACCCCCTTGGCACCGTGCGCTGCCTCCTTAGCGTTGTTTGATTCCGTCATGGACCCTGCGCTGTTATGTTATCCCTTGGCCATGCACAGTTTGCGCTGCCCCTCCTCTGACATCATTTGTTGTCGTCCTGGCTGCGCCTGTGCGTCCACGCTGCCCGAAATCCCACCTCGCAGTGTCGTCTAATGTGATCCCATAGTGGGCCTGGTATCCATGGCCATGCGCAGTGCATATACTAGCCTCTCACTCCCCTTCTTCACGCTCCTTCAGACAAGGCGGCGTCAGCTGATCCCTAATAGCATGCCACGGCCGTGACGCCGCACAGTCTGAAGAAGCAGGAAGGAGGTGAGTGAGAGGCGATGATATGCACTGCGCATGCCCATGGATCCCTGGCCCGCAGTGGGATTACATTCGATGACACTGCGAGGTTGGATCTCGGGCAGCTTGGACGCACAGGCACTGCCAGCCTGACACCTAAATGATGTCAGAAGATGGGCACCGCTAACTGTGCATGGCCAAGGGATTACATTACAGCGCGGGCTCCGTGACAGAACCAAACAACGTTGAGGAGGTGGCGCACGGCACCAAGGGGGTTGGAATGACGGCTGTGCTGTGTCACATTACAAAGGAAAATCCCACTTCCGGGACGGTTTGACGGTGTGAGGGGACACATTATATGAGTGTGTACTTCAGCGTTTGCAAGGAGCATAATTTTAGGAGCCACCATTTTCCATGTGCAGTATTACTGCTGTACAAGATGGCTCTTTCAGCAACAAATGCCTGGGGGGGGGTTAAAGGTTCCCTTTCAACTTGCTAGACTGCAGGCTTCGGCCTACACTCTGCTCCTCTTTGATTCCCTGGGTTTCAACACTGCCAGTTGCCACCTGGAAGTGTTGTCTACACAGAAAAAACACTAGCTGATGTGTCAGTGGGGTTCAGCACCGCCAGCTGTTCCCCTGCTGTGTAGTCGGCAACGTGTCCAGCACAAGCCATGCTGGCACAACCGACCAAAAGCTGCCACCAGTGCAGGCTTCGGCCTACACTCTGCTCCTCTCCTCCTCCTGCTGCCCCTGGGCTCAAACACCGCTAGTTTTTGCCCGGAAGTGCTAGCTGCACAGAGAAAATCACCAGCCAATGTGTTAGTGGGGTTCAGCACCGCCAGCTGTTCCCCTGCTGTGTAGTCGGCAACGTGTCCAGCACAAGCCACGCTGGCACAACCGACCAAAAGCTGCCACCACTGCAGGCTTCGGCCTACACTCTGCTCCTCTCCTCCTCCTGCTGCCCCTGGGCTCAAACACCGCTATTTTTTGCCCGGAAGTGCTAGCTGCACAGAGAAAATCACCAGCCAATGTGTTAGTGGGGTTCAGCACCGCCAGCTGTTCCCCTGCTGTGTAGCCGGCAACGTGACCTGCAAACGCCACGCAGGCACATGAACTGAAATTAAAGGGACCCTGCCACCCACCCCAAGGTGTTTCTATGTATAACAGCTACCTTGTACAGCAGTCATGCTGCATTTGTACAAGGTGGCTGACTTTTTCTCCTTGTCAACGTGGAACTCAACACGTACAAAATGTGTCTCATTGAGACCATTCCACTGTCCCTGAGGTGTGACTTTCCTTTCTAATGGTACGCAGCACCACCCTTGGTAGCGCTGCCCGTCTTCTGACATCATTGGTTGGCTGCCTGTGCCTGTGCGTCCGCCCTGCCCAACACAACGCCCTCGTTGTCTCATATATTTTGACTGCGAGGGTGTGATTGATGGGCATGTGCAGTGCATATGTTTGCCTGTGTTTACTCATCTCCTTCCGCCTTCTTCAGACTGGGTGGCCTCATGGCCGCGGCATGCGATAAGGGATCAGATGAGGCCGCCCAGTCTGAAGCAGGTGTAAGGACATGTGTGAGCGGCAAACATATTTACTGCACAAGGGCACGAATCCCAGCCATGCAGTGTGATTTTTTGAAAACACACTGAGGGCCTGGGATTCATGGCCATTGCTAACCGCAGCGGTCAACATGAAATGAGGTCAGAAGACAGGCAGCGCTCACAGCGCATGGCCAAGGGATCAAAATAGCGCAGTTTCCTGTACAGCAAATAACAACGCTCAGGAATCAGCGCCCAGCACCTAGGTGTAAATTTTGACACCTGTGCTGCGTCTCCTTAAAAAGACAAGTCACGCCTCCACTACTGTTTGACAGTATAATGGGCTAAATAGTGTACGTGTTTTATTCAGCGTGTGCAAGGAGCAAAATTAATAGAGCAACCTTTTACTTGTGCAGCATTAATGCTGCACAAGGTGTGGCTCTTGTACCTTGCAACACCTGAGGGGGGGTTAAAGGTTTCCTTTGAAATTAGTTCAACTAGGCTTCGGCCTACACTCTGCTCCTCTCCTCCTCCTGCTGACCCTGGGCTCTAACACCGCTAGTTTTTGTCCTGAAATGCGAGCTGCACAGAATAAAACACCAGCCAATGTGTTAGTGGGGTCCAGCAACGCCAGCTGTTCCCCCACTGTGTGGCCGGCAAAGTGTCCTGCAAACGCAACGCAGACACAAAGCTGCCTCCAGTGCAGGCTTCGGCCTACACTCTGCTCCCCCTGCTTACCCTTTGCTCCAACACCGCTAGTTGGGGCTCTAGGAAGACAATATTTATCAGGCAACGCATCCGGGTTCCAGCACCGCCAGCTGGTTCTCGGCAGTGTTTTTGTCACGGGTACTCCCTCGTGCCCAGCCTGGTTCCAGCACAGTCAGCTGTTTCCGGGTTGTGTCAAGCTCACTGAGACGCCTATGCTTGCCCCGTCGGGTTGCGTTCGGGTTAGCCAACTCCAGGGTGCCTCCAGTTTAGGAGCTTCCTATGTGGGCTGCGTGAATTGGTAGTCAAGGCTGGTTCTGTAGTGCCAGTAGGCCCAGCTCCCCCTGTAGGACTGTTGGGGTTCGGTAACTGCGGCTGCCTCGCGGCCTAGCTGTTCTCTCCTCTCCTGTGGACCTTCGGGTCCACCACCTGGTTCCAGCACCGTCAGCTGGTTCCGGGCTGAACCTTTGGCTTAGGTGTCTCCTCCTGGGTATCCGAGTTCCGCCAACGCCAGGCGGTCCTTGGTAGTGCTATTAAGCGCGGGCACCTACAGCTTAGTAACCGGGTTCCAGCACCATCAGCTGGTCCTCGGTCGTGCCATTGGCTCTTGCACACTGGGGCAACGCATCCGGGTTCCAGCACCGCCAGCTGGTTCTCGGCAGTGTTTTTGTCACAGGTACTCCCTCGTGCCAAGCCTGGTTTCAGCACCGTCAGCTGTTTCCGGGTTGTGTCAAGCTCACTGAGACGCCTATGCTTGCCCCGTCGGGTTGCGGTCGGGTTAGCCAACTCCAGGGTGCCTCCAGTTTAGGAGCTTCCTATGTGGGCTGCGTGAATTGGTAGTCAAGGCTGGTTCTGTAGTGCCAGTAGGCCAAGCTCCCCCTGTAGGACTGTTGGGGTTCGGTAACTGCGGCTGCCTCGCGGCCTAGCTGTTCTCTCCTCTCCTGTGGGCCTTCGGGTCCACCACCTGGTTCCAGCACCGTCAGCTGGTTCCAGGCCGAGCCTTTGGCTTAGGTGTCTCCTCCTGGATATCCGAGTTCCACCAACGCCAGGCGGTCCTTGGTAGTGCTTTTAAGCGCGGGCACCTACAGCTTAGTAACCGGGTTCCAGCACCGTCAGCTGGTCCTCGGTCGTGCCATTGGCTCTTGCACACTGGGGCAACGCATCCGGGTTCCAGCACCGCCAGCTGGTTCTCGGCAGTGTTTTTGTCACAGGTACTCCCTCGTGCCAAGCCTGGTTTCAGCACCGTCAGCTGTTTCCGGGTTGTGTCAAGCTCACTGAGACGCCTATACTTGCCCCGTCGTGTTGCGGTCGAGTTAGCCAACTCCAGGGTGCCTCCAGTTTAGGAGCTTCCTATGTGGGCTGCGTGAATTGGTAGTCAAGGCTGGTTCTGTAGTGCCAGTAGGCCAAGCTCCCCCTGTAGGACTGTTGGGGTTCGGTAACTGCGGCTGCCTCGCGGCCTAGCTGTTCTCTTCTCTCCTGTGGACCTTCGGGTCCACCACCTGGTTCCAGCACCGTCAGCTGGTTCCGGGCCGAGCCTTTGGCTTAGGTGTCTCCTCCTGGGTATCTGAGTTCCGCCAACGCCAGGCGGTCCTTGGTAGTGCTTTTAAGCTCGGGCACCTACAGCTTAGTAACCGGGTTCCAGCACCGTCAGCTGATCCTCGGTCGTGCCATTGGCTCTTGCACACTGGGGCAACGCATCCGGGTTCCAGCACCGCCAGCTGGTTCTCAGCAGTGTTTTTGTCACAGGTACTCCCTCGTGCCAAGCCTGGTTTCAGCACCATCAGCTGTTTCCGGGTTGTGTCAAGCTCACTGAGACGCCTATGCTTGCCCCGTCGGGTTGCGGTCGGGTTAGCCAACTCCAGGGTGCCTCCAGTTTAGGAGCTTCCTATGTGGGCTGCGTGAATTGGTAGTCAAGGCTGGTTCTGTAGTGCCAGTAGGCCAAGCTCCCCCTGTAGGACTGTTGGGGTTCGGTAACTGCGGCTGCCTCGCGGCCTAGCTGTTCTCTCCTCTCCTGTGGACCTTCGGGTCCACCACCTGGTTCCAGCACTGTCAGCTGGTTCTCGGCAGTGTCTTTTGCTCTTGTACCTTCTGCTCCCCATCCTGGTTCCAGTACCGTCAGCTGGTTCCGGGCAGAGCCTTTGGCTTAGGTGCCTCCTTCTGGGTATCCAAGTTCCACCAACGTCAGGTGTTCCTTGGTAGTGCTTTTTAGCACGGGTACCTCCTGCTTAGTAACCGGGTTCCAGTAACGTCAGCTGGTCCTCGGTAGTTCCATTGGCTTTTGGACCTTCGGCTACCCATCCGGGTTCCAGTACCGTCAGCTGGTTCTCGGCAGTGTCTTTTGCTCTTGTACCTTCTGCTCCCCATCCTGGTTCCAGTAACGTCAGCTGGTTCCGGGCAGAGCCTTTGGCTTAGGTGCCTCCTTCTGGGTATCCGAGTTCCGCCAACGTCAGGCAGTCCGTGGTAGTGCTTTTTAGCACGGGTACCTCCTGCTTAGTAACCGGGTTCCAGTAACGTCAGCTGGTCCTCGGTAGTTCCATAGGCTCTTGAACCTTCGGGTAGCCATCCGAGTTCCAGTTCCATCAGCTGGTTCTTGGCATTTTCTCAGCCTTCTTGTACCTTCTGCTACATTTCCAAGTTGAAGACCCTAAAGTCGACGACCCGGAAGACCACCCCGATGACGACGACGACGGCGTAGACGACGACGGCGTAGACGACGATGGCGTAGACGACGACCCTGGAGACGACGACCCTGGAGACGACGACATGGAAGACCGAGAAGCAGAAGAACAAGAGGCTGCAGAACAAAGAGCAGAAGAACATTAAGCATAAGACTTAATATCAGAGCAAAAGATATTATCTAAATTATATGCAGAAGAAGACTAAGCAGTGTATGGGGGTGAGTCCGTTCCTCCTCGTGGTGCCCCTGGATAAAGCCTGATGCTGCAGGCCAAACTGAACGCGGACAAATGTAACTTTTGTGACTGGCAGAACGGAAGGTGTAATCTTCAAACTTTTATAGATAACAACTACGGGAATGCCTGTCACAAATGAGAATATGATAAAGAAGTAGAATAGGAAGAATAATAATAGTTGAATAAAATGAAGAAGTAGAATAGGAAGAATAATAATAGTTGAAAAAAATGAATATGAAGAATGTAATAAAAAAGAAGAAGATGAATAAGGTGAAGAAGTTGATGTCAAAGATGCTGATGATGATGAAGATGAAAGTATGGGAAAACTAAAAAAAAAAAAGGGGAAGGGCGTGGAATAGTGAAACTTCAATATCTGACAAAATAAAAAAAAAATTACATAGTCAATATCTTTGTCACTCCGAACGTCTTTAAAAAAAAAAAAAAAAAGGCTATGCTATTTGATTGCGCTAAACCTCTATGACTTTAATGTCTCCGCCATCTCCCCAAATACATCCTGCATTATTCTTTGTTGTTTTCCTTCATGTAGAATGAACCTACAAGGAAAGAAAGGGTTTATTTTAATTCCGATATTTTGGTCCCATTGACTTGCATTGGGATCGGGTATCGGTATCGGCGATATCCGATATTTTTTGAATATCGGCCGATCCAATCCGATACCGATACTTTCCGATATCGGAAGGTATCGCTCAACACTAGTCATGAAGCCTTTTCATTTCATGCAGATTGGTTTTGAAAAAGCCATATGCAACCAGTGCAACAGCACAGGGGCCAAAGAGGTAAGGTCCCATTTCTACATCAAAAGCAAGTGGAATTGTGCATTATGAGGAGCTATTTGCCTTTAACTCCTTTGAGATGACAGGCCAATTTTTACATTTCTGACCACTGTCACTTTATGAGGTTATAACTCTGGAACACTACAACGGATCCAGTGATTTTGAGAATATTTTCTCATGACATATTGTACTTTATGATAGTGGTAAAATGTTTTTGATATGACATGCATTTACTTGTGAAAAAACTGAAATTTTGCAAAAATGTTGCAATTTTCTAAATTTTAATCTTTATGCCCTTAAATCAAGAGAGTCATATCGCACAAAATAGTTAATAAATAACATTTCCCACATATTTACTTTACATCAGCATAATTTTGGAACCAACATTTTTTTTGTTAGGAAGTTTTTGACCAGCGATTTTTCATTTTTTCAGCACATTCTACAAAACCATTTTTTTTTGGGACAACATCACATTTGAAGTCACTTTGAGAAGTCTATATGAGAGAAAATACCCAAAAGTGACACCATTCTAAAAACTGCACCCCTCAAGGTACTCAAAACTACATTCCAGAAGTTTATTAACCCTTCAGGTGCTTCACAGGAATTTTTGGAATGTGGAAAGAAAAAATAAACAATTACTTTTCTTTCATCCAAATTTTCCTTTAGACCTATTTTTTTTTACTTTTGCAAGGGTAAAAGGAGAAAATTAACCATACATTTTGTTTTGCAAATTCTCCTGAGCATGATGATACCCCATATATGGGGAAAATCTACTGTTTGGGCACACGGCAGGGCTCGGAATGGAAGGAGCGCCATTTGACTTTTTGTATGTAAAATATGCTGGAATAATTAGCAGTTGCAATGTCGCGTTTGGAGAGCCCCTGATGTGCCTAAATAGTGGAAACCCCCAACAAGTGACACCATTTTGGAAAATAGACTCCTTAGGGCAGGGGTCCCCAACTCCAGTCCTCAAGGCCCACCAACATGTCATGTTTTCAGGATTTCCTTAGTCTTGCCCAGGTAATAATTGCATCACCTGTGCAATGCAAAGGAAATCCTGAAAACATGACCTGTTGGTGGGCCTTGAGGACTGGAGTTGGGGACCCCTGCCTTAGGGAACTTATCTAGATGTGTATTGAGCACCTCAATCCCACAGGTTCTTCACAGAAGTTTATAATGTAGAGCCGTGGAAATAAAAAATCACATTTTTGCCAAATAAATCATTTTAGATCCAAATTTTGCATTTACATATGGGTAAAAGGATAATTTGCACCATACAATTTGTTGTGCAATTTCTCCTGAGTATGCCAATACCCCACTTGTGGAGGAATACTACTTTTGGCACACGGCAGGGCTTGAAAATTAAGGACCACCATTTGACTCTTTGAATGCAAAATTTGATGGAATAATTATCAGATGCCATGTTGCGTTTGAAGAGCCCCTGATGCGCCTAAACGGTGGAAACCCCCTCAAGTGACACCATTTTGGAAACTAGACCTCTTTGTGACATTGTCTAAATATATATTGAGCATTTTTAACCCCCAAGTGCTTCACAGAAATTTATAACATTAAGCCTTGAAAATAAAAAAAAATCACATTCTTTCCACAAAAATCTTTTTTAGCTACAAATTTTGTATTTTCACAAGGGCAAAAGGAGCAAATGGACCGCAAAGTTTGTTGGTCAATTTCTCCTGACTTCAAAGATACCCCAATGTGGTCAAAAACTACTTTTGAGGCACAGTGCAAAGCTCAAAAGGAAGTAGCGCCATATTACAGAGCAGATTTTTCTGCACTTGTTTGAGTGTGCCATGTTACTTCGACAGAGTCCCTGAGGTGCCAGAACAGCAGAACCCACCATATGTGACCACATTTTGGAAATATATTATATCCCTTTGGGAATTTATCTACAGATGTAGTGACTATTTTGACTCCATGAGTGTTTTCCAGGAGCAGGCAGCAGTGGACATTGCTAAGTGAATATTGCAAACTCCCGTTGCAGTCACCAGTACATTATGCCCAGCTAATGCTTCTGGAGACACGCACATGTAAATAAGGTGGGCTGTTATCACTACAGAAATGCCAAATGTGAGCGCTCAGAAGGGAGGAGGGCATTTGGATTTGGGAGCGGAGAATTGGCTGAATTTCTTTTCGCAGGTGAGGAGCCATTTCGCTTTTCCAGAGCCTTTGTGCTACTAGTGACATGGAAGACCCCTATATTTCTGTTAACAGATGACAGATCTCTGAGTGGGGTTTTGCTTTTTTTGTCAATTGAGTGGAAGCTTTTAATGGGAACATTTTACATAACGTTTGGTATCACATGTATCCGGTGCTCTACGCTGAAAACTTACTTTGGGGTTTCCATCTAAATCTCTGAGTGATGTGATTCAAATGAAATCCCAGATGGATCCATTCACTATAGTGAGGCAGCAGAGTTACTCTGTTGTGAGGCAGTGACCGCTTTGACAGGTAGGAGTCACTATATGTTCTCCCGAGGATGCGCATGAAGGCGTATTGAGACCATGGGGGTGATTGCAGTCACAGGCATAGTTGTGATTGCAATTGTGAGGCAGTGATCGATGTCATAGGCAGGGGTCGCTGTGTGTTATTCCCAGGATGTGGACAGAAACGTATGGAGGCCAAGCGATTGCATAGCTGTGATTGCAATGCAGACTAAAAATAAGTGTTAGTTTTGGGCATGCTAGCGTCCAAGGCAGAGTTGTGAAAACCTGCCCGAGGTTTTTGAATTTTGAAACAGTCTGCAGGATGGTAGTTGTGCAATCCATTTCATGCTAGGCCTGGGTTTTCTATCTGGTTGAAGGCCACAGATCCCAGTTAAAATCCCTGCAGTCAAGGATTTGGGTGTGTCAGGGTCAGAATCAGTATCAGTCTGGTGTATGCTAGAGGGCAGAGCAATTGGCTCTGCAGAGCTCCTGTGTGAGACAACACAGGCAAGTGGAACCAAGCAGCTAGGGGAGCTGAGATGCCTGGCACCCACAGCGTGAATAGCGGTATCAGCTTTTACACAATAAAAACTATTTTATGGAAAAAAAAATTATTTTTGTATCACTTAGAGCTATAATTTATTACTTTTTTTCTGCTGATGGAGCTGCATGGCATCTTGTTTTTTGAGGTACCAATTTTGTTTACATCCGTCTTTTTTTATTAAAAAAGTCTGTCTACGACTGCCTCTCCCAAGATGCTGGAGCGTAAGGACACTCATTGCTCCCTTCCTATTAAGATCCGGTCATCGGGTCAATGTATTCCCTGTGCAGCTATGGTGGATTCAGGGGCAGGAGGAATTTTTATGGACTTAATATTTGCCCCAGAACATGGCATAGAGATCCAGCAGAGAGCCACCCCGGTAACTATGGAAACGGTGGATGGCTCCCCTCTAGTCTCTGGACCAGTAGATCAAGAGACTGTACTTCTGGAAATCTTCATAGACCCTGATCATCAGGAAATGCTGTCATTTATGTTGATCTCTTCACCACATTTCCCTTTAATTTTAGGGATTCCATGGCTGCAGTCTCAAAATCCTATTATCAACTGGGAGACCAAGGAAATCACTTTCCCATCAAAGGAGACACCGGTAACAGGCCTAGTGAGTCTTCGAGATACGAAATGTGCCACTGATCAGCTCGACCATAACTTAAAATTAACTATAATTCATATATGTCTAGTGGTGAAAAACTAAATTGCTTTTCATTGGAAGAGTCAACAGATTCCATCATTAAAAGATATCATACTAAGAGTTTCTCAGCACAGATCCCATGAATTTAATTTTTCAATAGCGAATAACCAGTGTCCAAAATTCATGAAAAAATGGTCCAGATGGGATGAAATATTCCCTACCCCGATTACTTGAAGTTTTAGTCAAGTTCAGGCTCCATTTATTAATCATAAAGTGATTACCTTGATTCCTGTTTCATGTGGTCCTAATTTACACTCTTGATTTCATTCCAAGACGTTTATTAACATGCTTGTAAGAATCTGTATATAGTTCTTGTTATCATATTTGTCCTATACAATATTACTGTATGATCATCATTATACCCCATTGTTAGGGGTTTGTTTTCTCTCTACCTCCATTCTTCTCCCCCTCCCCTCCTCCCCCTCCTGATTTATCCCTCCCGGTTAAAGTTTAAAATTTAATAAAATATTTTGAAAGCGAAATGTGTCACTGAGGTATCTACTTTACCATCTGTGTATAGTGAATTTTCGGACATTTGTGAGAAGAAGATGGCAGACCAGCTTCCTCCTCACAGACCGTATGATTGTCCCATTGAGCTGCTTCTGGGGGCCGCTATTCCTTTTAAGAATGTCTACCCACTTGCAGCTCCGGAGCTGAAGGCTTTAAAAGAATACATCGATGAGAATTTGGCTAAGGGTTTTATTCGCCCCTCCTCATCACTGGCAGGAGCACCCATCTTTTTCGTTAAGAAGAAGGATGGAACTATTAGACTATGTATCGACTACCGGGAGCTTAATAAGGTGACCATTCGGAATCGCTACCCTTTGCCGTTGATTCCTGAACTGCTGGAAATAGTGCGACAGGCCAAGATCTTCTCCAATTTAGATCTTCGGGGAGCATATAATTTAATTAGGATCCGCTCTGGAGTGAATGAATGGAAGACTGCATTTAGATGTCGTTATGGGCATTTCGAATATCTGGTGATGCCTTTTGGTCTCTGCAATGCTCCGGCAACCTTCCAACATCTGGCTAATGATATTTTCAGAGATATATTGGACCATTTTGTTGTGATCTACCTGGATGACATCTTAATTTTTTCTGATTTATTGCAGGAAGATTAGGAGCATGTGTAGACTGTCCTGAGGCGTCTAAAGGAGAATCACCTCTACATTAAGCCTGAGAAATGTGAATTCCATTGCACAAAGATTCAGTTCCTGGGTTATGTCATCTCGCCACAGGGGCTTAGCATGGAGGCAAGTAAGATCCAGGCTATTCTTGATTGGCCCGCACCTAAAAATGTCAAGGAGGTACAGCGTTTCATCGGATTCGCAAACTTATATAGACGATTTATTCGTAATTTCTCTGAAATTGTGCAACCCATTACACAGCTAACTAAGAAGGAAAATACTTTCTTGTGGTCTGCACAGGCTCAGGAAGCTGTTCATTGTCTTAAATCCCGGTTTACATCTGCACCTGTACTAATTCACCCAAACCCAGCACTTCCTTTCATCGTAGAAGTGGATGCTTCGGATTGTGCTCTGGGGGCCATCCGCTCACAGAGAATGGGAGCGAAAAGCTTGTTACATCCGTGTGCTTTCTTTTCTCGCAGACTCTCCGCTGCAGAAAGGAACTACGATGTGGGAGATAAGGAGCTTCTTGCCATTATCGCTGCATTTAAGAAATAGAGACATCATCTGCAGGGGGCATCACAACTCACGGATCATCGCAACCTGGAGTTCCATAGATCTGCAAGATGTCTTTCTCCACGGCAGGCTCGTTGGAGTCTATTTTTGAATCAATTTAATTTTGTTATTTCGTACCGCCCAGGTTCACGTAATGGGAAAGCGGATGCTTTGTCCCGAATCCATGACATGGATTCCGTACCTGGGACCCCGTCTAAGACCATCCTGTCTGATGCCAACTTTATCGGAGTCATTCAGAATAAGGACTTATGGAAGACCATTAAGGAAGCCTACGACGCAGACCCATTTCTCGCCAATCTGACTGCTGATGTGAACTTGGTTCTCAGAAATTGTATGTGGGTCCGGGATCAACGTTTATACGTTCCAGAGGCCGTAAAGTTGAATGTCCTCAAGTTTGTCCATGATTCCAAGTTGGCGGGTCATTGGGGGTACAGAAGACACAGGAATTTCTGAACCGTTTTTTTGGTGGCCTACCTGTCTGAAGGACGTGAAAAGTTATGTTCTATCTTGTGATGTATGTGCACGTTTCAAGACTCCTCGTGTATCACCTACTGGACTGCTTCAGCCACTACCTGTCCCCTCTCGTCCTTGGGGGTCTAATTCAATGGACTTTATAGTTGAATTGCCCACCTCTGGGGGAAAAAATTATATTCTGGTGGTTGTAGATCGCCTTACTAAGGCTGCCCACTTCATTCCCTGCAATGGTCTTCCTTCAGCCAAGGAGACGGCGGATCTGGTCATCCAGAATGTGTTTTGGCTGCATGGAGTTCCGGACGAAGTCATCCCAGATCGGGGATTGCAGTTTACATCCAAGTTCTGGAAATGATTCTGTGATTCGCTTGGTGTTAATGTTTGTCTGTCCTCTGCATACCATCCTCAGACTAATGGGCAAACAGAATGGACGAATCAGACTCTGGAACAGTATCTTCGATGTAATATCAACCATTCTCAGGATGACTGGTCGGAGTTGTTCCCGCTCGCAGAATTCTGTTATAACAACTCTCAGAGTTCTTCTACAAAGGTAACACCTTTCTTTGCCAACCTAGGTTATCATCCCAGTATTCTGCCCAGATCCCTGATCAACGCACCGGTGCCTGCAGTTCATGAGAGGTTGGTGGCAATGAGACAGAATCTGGAAACCTTGAAGGAATCACTGTCTTCTGCACAAGAGAGATATAAGAAATCTGCCGACAGGTTTCGGAAGCCTGCACCTATGTTCAAGGTAGGGGACTCTGTATGGTTATCTACTAAAAATCTGAGATTGAACATTCCATCACAGAAACTCAGACAAAAGCTCATCGGCCCGTTCAAGATCTCTGGGATTATGAGTTCCGTTGCCTGTCGTCTGAAGTTGCCAAGAACCTTGAAGGTACACCCTGTGTTTCATGTCTCCCTGTTAAAACCGGTGTCTCCAAATACATTTCAGGGTCAGATTACACCTCCTCCTCAGCCTGTGTTAGTGGACGGACAAGAACAGTTTGTGGTAGAGAAGATTCTGGACTCCAGGATCCGCAGGGATCAACTGCAGTACCTCATCAAATGGCAAGGATATCCGTCTGAGGAGAATTTTTACTCTGTTCCATCAGAAATATCCTGACAAGCCTGGTCCTGGATCGTCCTGAGGCCGCTTCTGAGGTGGGAGTAATGTAAGGATTCCGGACTTTCCTGGTGTCTGTTCGCCCTGATCCAAGATGGAGTCTTGGATCTCGCCCTGTCATGGAACTTCCTGTCTGTCCTGACTATTTAAGTCCGGGTCTTCTGTTCACCTGTGCTTGAGTATTTTATGCTGCTGGCTCCTGAGCATCTGCCTGTTTGCTGGCTAACTTCCTGCTTCTGCAACTCTCTACTCGGTGGTCTGCTTCACCCCATTCAGCTACCTCTCGCCTCTGGAACTGCTGCGATTTGCAGCACACCAGTGGAAGGATTTCCTTAGTTGTACAAAACTTTTCCCAGTGTTGTGCCTCTTTGCACAACCACACCAGGTGAGCAAGATTCAAGCTGTGCTTTTCTCTCCAAGAAAGATGTACTCATCTACTACGCTTAGATAGCGCTCTCCCTCTTTCTCCCCTCGTCCTCTCTTTTCCAGGACGTCATTCACATGACGCACCATCTGTGAACAATTGGACTCCTACTAACAAGTACTGTGCACACGTGTGAGCAAGGTTTGCTGGACTTCATCATTTGAGTACTGTGTGCATTTGCACTATAACTTTATTGGACTTCCTCGTTCAAGTGTCTTGTTTGCTTCCACATTATTTCCTTGCTGTACTGGTTCACATTAGCGGTTGCGCCCTGCTTCTCAGTTTGCTGTGATTTTCTACATAGAGCTGAGGACCTCATTACTATTGCAGAAATATCTGTAGCATGTTTTGTTCGCTATTCTGGTTGCTGTGATTCTCTATATAGAGCCGAGGACCTCGTTACAATTGCAGAAATATTTGTTAGTTCTGTTTACATTTCTGTTTTTGAGTAAATACATCTTTTGTTGCAACTTTGCTCTCAGACTGGCTTTATCCCATGCTATCAGATTCCGTAGTACCCATATAATTATTACACCCGGAATGGTCTTCTAACAATCTTGAAGGAGTTCCCAGAGATGCTTAGCACTTGTTGGCCCTTTTGCCTTCACTCTGCAGTCCAGCTCAACCCAAACCATCTCAATTGGGTTCAAGTCTGGTGACTGTGGAGGCCAGGTCATCTAGTGTAGCACCCCATCACTCTCATTCTTTGTCAAATAGCCTGTAGGTGTGTTTGGAGTCATTGTCCTGTTGAAAAATAAATGATGGTATAACTAAACGCAAACCGGATGAAATAGCATGCCGCTGCAAGGTACTGTGGTAGCCATGCTGGTTCAGTATGCCTTCAATTTTGAATAAATCCCCAACAGTGTCACCAGCAAAGCACCCCCACCATCACACCTCCTCTTCCATGCTTCACGGTGGAACCAGGCATGTAGAGTCAATACGTTCACCTTTTCTGTGTCACACAAAGACACGGTGGTTGGAACCAAAGATCTCAAATTTGGACTCATCAGACCAAAGCACAGATTTCCACTGGTCTAATGTCCATTCCTTGTGTTCCTTAGCCTAAACAAGTCTCTTTTGCTTGTTGCCTGTCCTTAGCAGTGGTTTCCTAGCAGCCATTTTACCATGATGGCCTGCTGCACAAAGTCTCCTCTTAACAGTTGTTGTAGAGATGTGTCTGCTGCTAGAAATTTGTGTGGCATTGACCTGGTCTCTAATCTGAGCTGCTGTTAACCTGTGATTTCTGAGGCTGGTGACTCGGACAAACTTTTCATCAGAAGCAGAGGTGACTCTTGGTCTTCCTTTCCTGGGGCGGTCCTCATGTGAGCCAGTTTCTTTGTAGCGCTTGATGGTTTTTGCCACTGCACTTGGGGACACTTTCAAAGTTTTCCCAATTTTTGGGACTGACAGACCTTCATTTCTTAAAATAATGATGACCACTCATTTTTCTTAGCTACTTTTTTCTTGCCATAATACAAATTCTAACAGTCTATTCAGTAGGATTATCAGCTGTGTATCCACCAGACTTCTGCACAACACAACTGATGGTCACAACCCCATTTATAAGGCAAGAAATCCCACTTATTAAACCTGACAGGGCACACCTGTGAAGTGAAAACCATTCCCGGTTACTACCTCTTGAAGCTCATCAAGAGAATGCCAAGAGTGTGCAAAGCAGTCATCAAAGCAAAAGGTGGCTACTTTGAAGAACCTAGAATATAAGACATAATTTCAGTTGTTTCACAATTTTTTGTTAAGTATATAATTCCACATGTGTTAATTCATAGTTTTGATGCCTTCAGTGTGAATGTACAATTTTCATAGTCATGAAAAAACAGAAAAATCTTTAAATGAGAAGGCGTGTCCAAACTTTTGGTCTGTACTGTATATTGGGGAATTAGCCATTATGTGGCAGTGACAAAATATGTGAATCTGGGAACAAAATTGGGATGTTATCCATAAGGCGACTGTTCAAAGAACATCATTTAAACGTGAAGATGGCAACAGGAAATATAGAAATTCACATTAAACTGCATATATTATTCAGTACTAGTTGTACTTTTTATTATGCAACATGTTTATGCACTAACATCTATTGTAGCTTGACATCACATCAATTACATATACATGTTTAGGGACATGTTTGGATTGGCCATGGTATGACCACTGCTTTCTTTAAGAAATTTCAGGATTTGTCCCTTGTAGGGAGCATGCATTACTTTGCCCAAACATAGCAGTAACAAAGTTCTGGGCACTGCCACCCAGTTGCAATTGATGTGGAGCCATCCATTGTGAGATTTTCTATTGATGAAGAGAAGCAACTTGCTTGTTGTAAGGCTTTTGTCATCCATGCTCACAAAAAGTAAAATATCTTGGCAGAATGAAAGAATGAGGGTGTTAAGTGGATACCAGACCATGCCCTGTTGATGATGTGGATTGACTGAGCAGAGGAGGCCAAGGAAGAGGTGGATAGGATCCATACTTTGCATCAACTAAGGAGTCTTCACCACATGTATCGGCTGAAGCAGTGCTGTCCTTGTCTATAAGTGCGGCTAAAGCTCATATAAGGTGCAGTGCACTTTTAAGCTTAATATCAAGTCAAAGCAAGTCAGAACAGCAGCCCACTTTTTCATTTTCATAAAAGTACAGAGTGGGCACTACTCTATGTAAGAAAAATGTCAGCTGGGTATCTTTGAGGCCACTAAGGCTACTTTCACACTAGCGTTTTTTGCAATACGTCGCAATGCGTCGTTTATGGGAAAAAACGCATCCTGCATAGATTAACATTAGCGATGCATTGCGATGCATTGACACACGGTTGCGACGGTTGCGCCGTGTTGTGGCGGACCGCCGGGAGCAAAAAACGTTACATGTAACGTTTTTTGCTGCCGACAAACCGCTTTTTCCGACCGCGCATGCGCGGCCGGAACTCCGCCACCACCTCCCCGCACCTTACAATGGGGCAGCGCATACACAGGAAAAATGCATCCGCTGCCTCCGTTGTGCAGCGCATTCACTGCTAGCGTCGGAACCTCGGCCCGACGCACTGCGACGGGCCGAGTCCGACGCTAGTGTGATAGTAGCCTAAGAGGTATGGCAATGACTGCAAAACTATCAATTTTACCTGATGGGAACTGATGGCAGACAAGCGGATTAGAGGAAGCATTTATTGTCTCATAATAAGAAATAGATATCTGATGGCTATGCAAGAAAGAAAATGAGGAATAATCAGAATATAACTCTCAAATGATTCAAATTATTTGTTTATTAAGCTCCCCATAAAGCACAGGGGTAAGTATACAACTGAAAAAAAAGAAGAAAAAAAGTTTTGCGTCTGAGTGTATGTGAGTGCTTATATGTGTGTGCATATCCATATGTGCATACCTGTTAACCATTTTATTTTTCCATTCAGTCTGTTCTTATTTTTAGTGTGGTAAATTAGGATTATCCATCTCGCAGATTACCTGTTTTGTAATCCATTTATCATCCTCATTCATTATTTCTTCTCTTTCTTCACAGTTCCCATCACAGTATCACCTCTGGTCATTTTCTGACTCATGATGTAGAGAGGATATAACTATACCTTTGGACCTGTGGACTCTCTGTTTTAGTCTATCACCATTCTGAAATGCGTCCTCTCAAGGATTTATGCATGGTGCACATATATACATATAAAATAACCTAGCGGTGCTTTTTTGTATTCAATTTTTGGTCTAAGTCTTCACAACCCATACCCTTTATTACTCATATTCGCTCTACATGTTGGGTTAATACCTGTATCTATGCATTCTTTATATCTAATCACCTTACACCTTATAATGTTACTTACCCATGCTACAGTATATTACTACTTCTCTTATTGCTCCAGATGTGTTTATATAACATTTTATTATTGTATTTGACTTTTTAAATCACTTCTCAGTACGTACTGATTTGCTGAGTCTGCGGTCTTGTTCTAAAACAGCATTCGGTTGTGTTAGACTCCAGTGCACTAGCACTTTCTGTTCTATTTCAATTGTAGCCATATAATTTGCAACCTCAGCGTCATGGAAACTTCAATTGTGACTCACCCCTCAATCATGTGTCCATGACATGGTAGGTTCTATTTGGTTTACTTAAACGTGAGAAGCCAGGTCCTGCAATGTTGTTCCATGCGCTCATGCGCACTTCTTCGAGATGCCACAATAATATGGTCATATGATCCTAGTGTGTTTACACAGCTGCGCATGCGCTGGCATTGCTGCTGACGAGGATTTTTCTTTGACTTTAGAACAGGTGGTGGATTCTTCTTTCTTTACTCTGATTGGCCAGCAATCACATTTAAATTTGCCTGACTTTCTTACCAACTACCCTAGTTGTGGTGAAACATGTGTCGGATCTCTTGATGGGAGAGCTGATCGCACTTATGCATTACTGATTTTGCTGTCTGTATACTCTAATGCCCTATCTGTACTTATTATTCATTATTTATTTATTATTATTATTATTATTATTATTATTATTATTACCATTGATACGGTCCTTTGAAAGCGATCCACTAACAACTCTGTAACATCAGAAAAACTTGATATACTCAAAGATTTGAGTGAAAAACAGACTGGTCAGTTGATTCGTGATGTTACCTCATTTTGATTTGCTTCTTGTACATCCTTATACAAATGTACTTATGAACTCTGTTGATATATTTTATTGATTAGCTCACACACCAATTTTCTTTGCTGTCTGTGCTGCTTAAATTGTACTGTTCATTATTTTTACATTTATTGAACAAAATGTATATTTTAATAATATATAGTTGCACTTTGTTCCTGGCACATTCTTCTCTTTTTCAGTTGTATAAACGAAATACTGAGAGTACAACATTTAAGAGATATTACAAGAGGACAATTAAGCATCGGGTGATGCTATCTAAAGATAAGCCAAATAAATCAAATTAAGGTTTTTGTTACAAATGGAGAGGTGGTGGTAGTGATAGTTTAGTGATCTGGAGTCGGACTGGTGGAGGAGTGGACTGTGTCCATGTAGTGAGCCGTTAATACAGGTGGTAAATTGAGTCTCATTATGAAAAAGTTGAACATCCTTGTCAGTTTGAATTTCCAGAATTTCCTTTCCTTGTCGTCCTTAAAATGATCTTTCAGTATTAAGACTTTTAAATCCGTCATATAGTGTCTAGGTTCAAAGAAATGTTTTCTCACAGGCGTGTCCAGTTCACAAGCACACAATTAAGAATGAACTAATGACTAGTGATGAGCGAGTGTACTCGTTGTTCGGGTTTTCCCAAGCACGCTCAGGTGACCGAGTATTTATGACTGCTCGGAAATTTAGTTTTCATCGCGGCAGCTGAATGATTTACAGATACTAGCCTGATGATTACATGTGGGAATTCCCTAGAAACCAGGCAACCCCCACATGTACTCAGCCTGGGAAGTAGCTGTAAATCGTTCAGCTGCCGCGATGAAAACTAAATCTCCGAGCCGTCATAAATACTCGGAGGTCACCCGAGCGTGCTTAGGAAAACCCGAGCAACGAGTACACTCGCTCATCACTACTGATGACATGAGCTTATTGACACCTGACTGCTGCCAATGACAGGTTGGAGCGTTCTTATCCACTATCAAATAAAGCAGAAATCCCATTTGGAGCTGGCGTACATCTCAGTGGCAGCCTGCACTGGATCTGTGGGGTTGCTAAAAGTTGAGTTTGCCTTCCTTTAGTTTCAATTCATTCATGCCTAGAAAAAAATGTATTTCAGTATGATACCAATGACACAAATCCCCAAAATGCCACCAATAGTTCAAAAATAAAAAGGGAATTGATGTAGGTTTTTAGTAGTAATTACATTTTAAAATAATATATTTTTGCAGCATTAGCTAAAAAACAGCATTACCAAATATCAAATGCAAAAAGTTATGCAAAACATCACGGGAGAATTTATCTTCTCATTATTGAAGAACTGGCTTTAGTAAGCCCTAATATTTATTACAAGTAGTATTTGATCAAAATTTAGTAACCTTTCGCTTTGGCTCTGGCATTTTTTATTTCCAAAACAAAGGCAGGACTATAAATAATACAGTGGGATAGTGCCACATGACAAATTTACTATAATCTTAGCCAGAATACTGTCAAACATTGTAGCAGAAATCTGAGGCATCTCATGGTTGTCATTGATTTCATTTTCTGGCACATGGACAGAGCTCATTGATGTACCAAATATGATAAGAGGCGGGAGCCTCATAATAATTTTGGCTCTTTTTTCTGTAGCATTATAATAGGATCAAAGCTGGCCTATAAATTCTCTCCTGTGCGTGAACTAAGACTTCTCAGTTACAATAATCCCATGCGCATATGAATAAAATATTTGTTTTACATACTTGTGGATACAAACCTCTTGCATCAATACTATGGCAATTAAATAGCTAGTCTTTTTATTTTTGGCACACTGTTCTTTAGGACTGCTGACATGCAGGAAATGTTATGCTTTATTGAACAATCTTAAAGTGGCTTTTTACTTCCAGTAACAAATAATAATTCAGCATTTTAGATAAGACTTTCAATGCCAAAAATGATTGTTTTATTTATTCTCATTTTTGATAGATGTACTTGGCAAACATCCTTCACATCACTTTGCAATGTGAGCCAAAATGTTGTTTGACAGAGAGATTAATTAATGCTTCTTTTGTAGAGCAAGGATGTCTTTCTTGATGATGATGCATGTTTAGTAATATGGACACTGTGAAGACAGTTTCTATATTTGAATAAATGTACTGCTTCACAGTGTGAGATGACAAATGCTTACAATGCAAAAGAATTTGATTTCTTGAATATTTTTTTAAACCTTTATATGTCAACGTATTTTATATTTTATTGCGGCTGTACGTGTAATTCTAAATATAAATTAATAAGACGCTAAAATGTGTTCTATCAAATATATATATTCTTATAGTTTTGACTCTTGAACTCAGCTTCTGCATTCCTGTTTAAATGTTTTGCCAAGAAATGGTGAATATTATTTTTATGAGAAGCATACAATAGCTGCATCATCATAAGTTACTCTCATGCTGACCACATGGACATTGCTACTACGTCTGTGCAACCCAAGAATTAGCCTTTGTCAACAGTAGCCTCATTACTTAGGGCTCATTTAAACAAGCAAAATGTGTGTTATCTAAATACAACTTCGAAAGCATCTAGAAAACCAATGAAACAATGGGATAGTTCACATTAATATTTTTACATAAGGACCAATGTTCCGTGTTTTAAAATCATTGCATGCTATACTCATAAATTTTTCAGGTCAGACTCATCCGTTAAACTCTGGTGCATGACAAAAGCTAATGCCAAAAGAACACTATTCATATGGTATCCTCTTTTTATCGATCCATTGAAATAAATTACATCGTCAATATGGCCATGTGAGGGCTTATTTTTTGCGGGATAACTTGTACTTTTGAATGACATCATTGGTTTTAGCATGTCATTTACTAGAAAACAGAAAAAAATTCCAAGTGCTGAGAAATTGCAAAAAAAAGTGCAATAACACACTTGTTTTTAGTTTGGCTTTTTTGGTAGGTTCACTAAATGCTAAAACTGACCTGAAAATTTGATTCTCCAGGTCATTATGAGTTCATAGACACCAAACATGTCTAGGTTATTTCTTATCTAAGTGGTAAAAAAATGTGCAATTTGCCGATGCCTGTAGCGTCTCCTTTTTTTCGAGATCTGGGGTTGGGTGAGGGCTTATTTTTTGTGTGCCGAGCTGACGTTTTTAAGGATACCATTTTGGCGCAGATATGTTCTTTTGATAGCCCGTTATTGCATTTTAATGCAATGTTGCGGCGACCAAAAAATCGTAATTCTGGCGTTTCAATTTTTTCTCGCTACTCCATTTAGCGATCAGTTGAATCCTTATTTTTATTGATAGATCAGGTGATTCTGAATGCAGCGATACCAAATATGTATATATTTTTTTTAATTGTTTTATTTTGAATGCAGCAAAAGGGGGTGATTTGAACTTTTATGGTTTTTGTTTTCATATTTTTCTAAACATTTTTTCTCACTTTTGCCAGGATTCAATAGCCTCCATGGAAGGCTAGAAGCTGACATTGCCCAATCGCCTCTGCTACATAGGCGCAATGCATTGATCACTCTTATGTAGCTGAATTACTACATTGCTATGAGCGCCGACCACAGGGTGGCTCTCACAGCAATCCATCATTAACAACCGTAGAGGTCTTCAATAGACCTCTGGTTGTGATGTCGATGCATTGCTAACCCCTGATCATGTGACGGGGTCAGCGAAGCACGCATTTGCGGCCCAATGGCCGTAAGCGCTGACTAAATGCTGCTGTCAGCGTTTGACAATGGCACTGAACTAGTTAATTCCGGCGGGTGGATCGCGATCCCACCCATGCTATTGCGGGCACATGTCAGCTGTACAATACAGCTGAAATGTCCCGGCTTTGATGCGGGATCACTGTCGGAGCCCGCATCAAAGCGACGGTTCTGACCTTGGACGTGCTGTCCTGTCCGAGGTCAGAAAGGGGTTAATGCACGTTGTGAAAAAAATGAACAATGGGGGCAGCGGATGCAGTTTTTCAACGCATCCGCTGCCCCATTGTAATGTCCGGGGAGGAGGAGGCGGAGGTTCAGCCGCGCACGCGCAGTCGAAAATAGCAGACGCGATGCACAAAAAATCGCTACATGGAACTTTTTTTGCGCCGAGGGTCCGCCAAAACATGACGCATCCATCGCACGACGGATGCGACGTGTGACCATACGTCACAATGCATTGCTAATGCATGTCTATGGAGAAAAACGCATCCTGCGGGCTACTTTGCAGGATGCGTTTTTTCTCCAAAACGACGCATTGCGATGGACGTCACACGACGCTAGTGTGAAAGTAGCCTAATGGGAAGGGCTCATACCCTGATTGCCCCCCTTTTGTCTGATTCAAGAAATTATTTGACATCCTTGCTAAACCAGGAGTTTTCTACTTTTTTGCATTATCCAATGAAATTGTTCCAGCAATACAAGCTTTGAAAGCACATATAATTATAATCCACAAATATTGGAAATATATTTCTTTACTAAAAGCAAATATTAGACTGTGGGTAAAACTGTTAGCTTTCCAAATTTTTCCTTTCTTATTAAAATTAATAAACCCATGGTAAATTCAGTTTATTAGAGGGTGGGGGCAGCAAAAAGTTTTTTGTGTCCTCCAAGCGATATAGTTTGCTACCAAAACACAACCTCTCCCTATCCCTTCTCAGCATTGTTGCCAAGAAGGTGTCTGATGGAGGTGATTGCGAGTTTATGACTAGAATGTTGGTAAAATTAGCTTTCCCCCTTTATTCATTAATGCAATTCTTACTTTTCAAGGGTCCCAACATGTCAAAATATTTATTAATTGTTCTCTTTTAGACCCCTTTAACATTAGGAATCGCAAATTTCATGGCTTCCCACTTTCCCCCATCTTGTTCAGCCTTACTCAAGAAACCTTAATTCTAGCTATCCTCTAAAACACTGCCATCAAAGGCATAAATATAGGTAACAATTGTCAGCAAGGCACAGCCTTTGTGGATGACATACTTCTATTTATTGCCAGTTCCAAACAAACATTCTCTGAATTATTGCTCCTTTAAAAATAATTTGGTACTGTTTCTGATTTCAAATCTACAAGAATGTAAGGTATCAAAAGTTACAAATGACCCTCACCAATTTAGCTGTGATATTAGCAAGAACAACAGCTTCAGTTGGTCAAAGTCCTATATTTAAAATCTACAATTCAAGCAACAATTTAATACTGGAAATTTTAAATAATATTTATAAATTAAAGGCAGTCTCGAAGTTAAGAATATCAGACTTAAATACATTTTATAGCTACAAATTTCAAATGTAAGAACCGCTAATACCTCATTGCTGACCTCTCCGGCCACCTCGCTGCTTGCAGATTGCCATTTGGTGCTATTTTTTCCATCAATGCACAATGCATCTCTGGCCTCTTCATTACAGACCAGGATTTCTGGCCAAGTCCAGGCCTTGGAAGCCATTGCATGTTGTAAGATCTCAACATCATCATGACGTTAAGATGTGAAGCATGAATTTACAATGCAAAGTTATCCCCTTCTTAAGCAATTTTGGTGATGTCATATGGGAAGCAAAAGTATTTCAATTAGGATTTTTTTTTATTAGAACATATCATGTGGTATGTCAGATACATTGATAATATGCTCCTCATTTGGAGGATCTGCCATACCCCACTTCAATGATTACATGAATTCCAATCCCTACAACCTATATTTTACTTTTTAATTTCTTTCTTTTATCTACAATTTTCAAAGGCTCCCGTCAAAACTATTTGCACTACCATTTACTGTAAACCACTAACTGGTAACACCATTTTCCATGCGGCAAGTTGTCACCTGAAGCATGTCATTGAAGCCATTCCTTCCGGTGAATTTACTAGAATCATTGCAAATTGTAGTGAGTCTCAAAATGCTGCACATGAAATCGATACATCTTGTGTTAAACTGCAAGATCGTTGTTATCAGCTCAATAGCTGTAATCCCAAATTATGCAAGAAAATGGTAAAACATCCAAACTTGCTTTGTCCCTGCTGTACAACTCTCAATTTACTTCAATTAAATATATTAGAAAACTTTATTAATCCAGTAGATCACATATATAAATATCTTTAAAAAGGCTTTAAGTAAAAAGAAAGCCCATGGCATGGAGCAACCAAATAAGTAAATGTATAATTTAAGGGTTAAAGATTAGTGAGTGACATATAATCCAAATTAAATGAGAACCAGACACAGTACCAAGGCATATGCGGCAGAGTATTAACAATATATTGCTATAGCACATAAGATATCATATTAGCGCAAGTTCAGGTAGCATAATATTGGAGTCCCATTGTGGCCATGATAAAGTTTATTTCCCATGTGGGTACTAATGGCCACTAATGTATACTCCCAATGTAATTTAAGCCCAGTAGGGTGACTCTAAACACTATTAGCTCCATAAAAATGTACATAGCGGTATCATATGTTTATAAAATATATTTACCCGTCATGATGCCTGGTAAGTGTGTCAGGGCTCGTTGCCCAATGAACGATTCGGAAGTAGTTTTCCTTTTTCAAGGGGCGTGGCTTGTGGGGTGAAGTGTCCCTCTCTAAATACTCACCTGGTCAAAAAAGAGCAACAAGGGTGCGCCTGTTGCACCTGTGCACCATCACCGAGCCGCAGGACGTGGAGCGCTCAGCGTCACCCCTCCCCAGTTGGATCACATGGGGTGGCCGGCGCCTAGCCGTCTCCACGCAAGCAAGCACACGAAGGGGCGACAGAGGCGCACGGAGAAGAGCCAACACAGCAGATCAGTGCGCATGCGCACATAAGCAACACAGTCCTCACGTACGTATTTGAGCATTGGTGCCTGGCTAATTGATCATACGCTACTTAACCAGCCCAAAGGGCACAAATATATTTCATAGTATAGTCTTAAGAGAAGACAAGCAGTCGTATTGGTAAAAAAATAAAGTCCATAAAGTGCTTGATAATGAAGCTAGATCCAGGTAGAGGTCGAAATCATGCTTCTTTTCCACCAGAATAGACATACAGGGAAAGTCCACATAAAGGCTATGTAGGCGGTTGATTCATATTAGAGAGTACATCTTGTAAGGGTATATCATATAGATGTCAACATAATTAGTCACTACAAAAAAAGAGAGAAGGAACACACAAAGAATTAAAAAATGATAAAAGCCACAGCTAAAATCATCAGGTGGCAGTGAGGCAGTGAGGCATGCAGGGGCAGGAGGCAAACAGGGTAGAATACATAGGGTTAATTTAGAGAAAAGATGCAAATCCTTGTGATTTGTTAAGACCATGTGGGGACATTGTGCTCAAGATGGTAATCCATCTTCATTCTTTTTGGGCTAGCAGCTGCTTAATGTCACCCCCACGAATCCCTCCCTGTATATGTTGTATACCTCTAACCATAAACGATTTAGGGTTGCTTTGGTGAAACAGTTTGTAATGTCTTGGTATTGTTTTTAATGTCGTAAGGTCTGTGACTGTAGCTGCCGTAAGGATATCACGTACATGCTCACGCGTGCATTTTCTTAATTGACGCGATGTTAAGCCTATATATATTTTTTGGCAACAACAAGTAGTAATATATTACTTCTGTGATAGCACAAGTAATATGTTGTCTAATGGTGAATTCACGCATACCATCAGCAGAGATAAAGGTGGCAGTACGTAGAGTGTTCTTACACGCTATACAGGTACCACAGGGAAAACAAACCTACGGTGGTCCCTGAGAATTGAAGAAATTTCTTTCAATTTTAGGAACATGGTGGCTCTGAACCAAAGTATCTGCCAAATTTTGACATCTTCTTGCTGTCATCAAGGGGTCCCTCGACAGAAAGTTTGATAGAGCTGTGTCAGTCCGCAAAACGCTACAAAGGTGCTTGAGGCATTCCCTCATTTGTTTCCATTGGCCATTAAATGTAGATATAAATCTAATCTGTTCTTGATATTTTTTCATTGTTTTTGCCTGGGGATGTAACAGAGCAGTACGACTACTCCTCTTCGCCTGAATGTATCCATTTCTAATACATCTGTTGCTGCACCCACGCATCCAAAATCTATCCATATGCCTTGGTACTGTGTCTGGTACTCATTTAATTTGGATTATATGTCACTAATCTTTATCACCTAAAATTATACATTTACCTGTACTTATTTGGTTGCTCCATGCCATGGGCTTTCTTTTTACTTAAAGCCCTTTTAAAGATATTTATATATGTGATCTATTGGATTAATAAAGTTTTCTAATATATTTCAATTATTAGCATGACTTATTCTTCTCCTGTATACTATGTATTTTTGAGTAGCTTTTTTCACAATATGCAATTTAGCATAAAAAGGCAAATAAATGCAATGCAATATTTATTGATTAACATGTTTTGGGGACTATATATGCAATTAAGTATATTATAATCAAATATAGTATATGTCTGTAGTGTTAGAGGATTAAATTTCATCATCATTGTTGTCATATTGTTGCCAAAAAAGCTTCATTCTTTGAAACATTATTTTACCAAATGTTTTCTCTAGTGTCTATAATAGCAATTAGGGTTGAGCGAAACGGGTCGAAATTGTTCAAAAGTCGCCGACTTTTGGCAAGGTCGGGTTTCATGAAACCCGACCCGACCCCAGTGGGGGGTCGGCCATGAAGTCGGCGATCTTTTGAATCTGGAATCGGAATTCCGATCCCGATTCCCGATATGTTTAAGATATCGGGAATTGGTATTGGAATTCAGATTAAAGTGTAAAATATAGAATTAAAATAAAAAATATTGCAATACTTACCCTCTGACGCGCCCTGGTACTAACCGGCAGCCTTCCTCCTTCGAATCCGCGCTTCTAGGACCTTGCCGTGACGTCGCGGTGACGTCGCGGCTTGTGATTGGCCGCGCGGCCGCCCATGTGACCGCTCGCGCGGCCAATCACAAGCCGCGACGTCACCCGCGACGTCACCGAAGGTCCTGGAAGGGCTGATTCTTAGGAAGGAAGGCTGTCGGAAGGAAGCAGGGCGCTTCCGAGGGTGAGTATATACCTAATAGGAATATACTCACCCTCGGAAGCGCCCTGCTTCCTTCCGACAGCCTTCCTTCCTAAGAATCAGCCCTTCCAGGACCTTCGGTGACGTCGCGGGTGACGTCGCGGCTTGTGATTGGCCGCGCGAGCGGTCACATGGGCGGCCGCGCGGCCAATCACAAGCCGCGACGTCACCCGCGACGTCACCGAAGGTCCTGGAAGGCTGATTCTAAGGAAGGAAGGTTCCCGGTTAGTACCTGGGCGCGTCAGAGGGTAAGTATAAGGATATTTTTTATTTTAATTCTATATTTTACACTTAAATATGGATCCCAGGGCCTGAAGGAGAGTTTCCGCTCCTTCAGACCCTGGGAACCATGGAAACCCAATGCACTGCATTGGGTTTCGAGTTTCGGCCGACCCCGACCCCGACTTTTTTATAGGATCGGCCGATTTCACTCGACCCGACTTTTCCAAAAGTCGGGTTTCGTGAAACCCGACCCGATCCTATAAAAGTGAAGGTCGCTCAACCCTAATAGCAATAATATTTGGCATACTTACAATTCATGCTTGTCTCCCGAGTTCTCAATTAGCGCATGCGCCTCATCCGGCAACCATTGTCCCGAAACCCGTTGCAGGAAAATCAATGGAAAGGGGACTTCGTTCAGCTCTGACATCTTGGGAAAGCCCAGGTCCCACAGCCTTGCTGCTCTGAGACATCCCCTCATCATTGCCCCATTCCTGCTGCCGGCCTCCTGAAGCCACAGCCCTGACTCCTGTGATCCTACTCCATCGACGCTGCCCCCCTTGGTAAGATACCTTTGCTTTAATTTTTGGGGGAAAAAGTTCAACTTATAATCTGAAAATATGGTATATTCTATTATGCCCTTTCCTGCTTTCCCACTGGTATACTTGCCAGAGAAAAGCAGACCAACTGCAATGTAGGTTTCATTCTAAGATTGCCTAGACAGTTTTAACTTAAAGAGTCATTCGTGCTACTGCTAGTGGCTTCCATATTATTTTGCCATGATATAGGTAATTTTTCCTCTCATAATGCCACATTAATTTGCAGTGCCATGTTTATATTTAACATACACTTTTGGACAAAAATACAACAGCTTATGGATTTAAATCGTTACCTTCCCAATATATATTTTGCATTCATACTGAACTTACTTTATCATGACTGTATTTACTGGATGACTTACTGGATGACTAATTGTCATTTATAGAAATCTGCATAGCACATAAACCTCTATTGTGTATAACTCAATGAGGTAAGGAGAATTTTCTTTCAAGTATAAATATTTTTATTAGCAAACACAAATAAAATACATTACATACGATAAGAGTACCACAAACCAAGCAGGCTTAAATGGGAATATAACCAGGTAGTTTGAACAACAGCTATATTATCTATATTATGCCCCCTTAAAAACAAACACCATATATCTCCAAACATTTAGTATAAATAAATCCTATGTACAGTTACAAAAGTATAGGAGAAAAAGGAGTTTTGGCCCTATAAGAGCAGGGGAAATAGACCTAGTCCAGATCACTAAAAATGCAGCTGGCTATATAAAGCAGGGTTTTCATTAGAAAACGAGTTTTTTTCTCTTTTCTTTTTTATATATATAGTGGCATGTGCCATATATTATATACCTGCCACCGAAGTAGTTACCCAGCTGAGAATTAGACAGAAAATGAGCCAGAGTGTAGATAATAAACTTACATAAAGCTAGTGAAGACCTGGAAGCCCCAGCCTGCCGCCTCGACGCGCGTTTCGCTGTTTTCCTTCTTCAGGAGGCGTGGCTAAAGCAAAGCTCATATCCGTATATATCCAGGGAGTAGGCCAATGGGAAGGTGGCGATTAAGCAGGTGTCAGCTAATATATGGCGCATGCGCCGGTGCTTCCCGGCTCCAAATGGGTACCTCCCTCCATGCTCCTGAAACGCAAGCGGTCCACCGCTGCCTAGCAGCGGGGAGCGCCCGCGCGTCACTTGAGCACATCAGGAGGATCCGAGCACGATAACATCCGGTCATGCGCACTAGCTGAAGAACAGGAAGGAGATCCTAAGCGGGCGCAGTCGCGTCCAAGCTCAAACACAGGTACCTCCCCCGGCACGCCTGCGGCGTGAGCGATCCCCAGTTGCTATGCAACGGGAAACGCTACAACGTCACAGAAGCGAGCCAGGAAAGGCACAAGCATAAAAACGCCTAGCTATACCTGCAACAAAGGGAGCATATAAGACAGTAAGATCCTGGGTATATGCAGACGTAGCTAATACCCTATTAGCTGCTATAATAAAAAGTTCGGACATAAAAATATCAAGCCGAACTCGCTGACAATAGCAGGAGAGAGATATAGCTATAACAACTACTAAAGAATAAAAATCATATAACAACAAAAAGAAGAATGATAGGTGAACATATGAAAAAACTACCAAATATAATGGTAAATAGTATATAAATGCTAAATGTGGTTGAAATAGCAGTGTATATTATTCATACAAAAATTCTATATATGAAGTGCTACTAATTAATTATGTACCTTGGTACCTGTGGTCACGCTAGAAAAATGACCACTTGTGCCAATGTGAATTTTGTACAAAAATGAATGAAAATTTTTTTTTCAAAATAATGATGTGAATAAAATTAGAGTGAAATTTTAAGTGATACTGAAATTGTGTTATAATATAAAAAATATTTTTGTTATGTACCTGTTACAGTATAAAACATTGCTACATATATCAGCAATAGATATTTAAGGAGAAAACATAAAAACATGACACATATTAAAACAGCCAATATACTGCCAAGGAGTCTTAGAAATTTCTCAGAGTCCATAAATCCAGAATCTTTAAACAGTCCAGATGCTCTTGTATTTTCCAGATGCAGGTTAGTTCTCCACTTCCATACAAGCCCTTGGCCATCTCCACTCATAAACAAATAATCTAGAATAGTAGAACAAAAATATCAAAACCAAATAAAAACAATTAAAACCTAACGAATACAAGATAAAAACTATCCATGATGAAACCAAATTTAAATTTAAAGAAATGAGCCAAACCCATGGCTCTCATTTAACCCATGGGGTACCAGACTGTTCAACCTAAAAATCCAGCGACTTTCTACCTGAGATAGCACCTTAAATAAATTCCCTCCCCTAATGCCCAAAGTTACCTGATCGATAGCCATAAATCGGAGATTACTGGCGTCGGAGTTGTGAACGGCTTGGAAATGCCTGGCGAGGGTTTTAAGTTGCTCATTATCTTTTACTTCCTTGGATTTTTCTATATCTCTTATATGTTCGCGAATTCTTACACGGAATTCACGAGTTGTCATGCCGATATATAATTTATCACATGGACAAGAAGCCATATAAATTACTCCCTGTGACGTACAGGTAAGGTATTTTCTGATGGAAAAGGTGCGTGATTTGTCCGAATTGCAAAATTCTTTGCTCTTGACTGTATTTGCACATGCTTTGCATTTTTTACAGGGAAAGAAGCCTCGTATTTTTCCATAAATATTCGTTTGAATGGATTTTTTGGGGGCATAATGACTTCTAACAAGTAAATCAGATAGATTTTTTGACCTCTTCGCAGTAATGAGTGGTTTTGATGTCAAGGTTTTCTTCAAAATAGGATCCGTGAGTAATATGGACCAACGGTTATGTATAATTTTAGTTAGTTTGTTCCATTGCCCATTAAACGTGGTAATTAACCTTACTTGTTCAGATTTTGGTTTTTTGTCTTTATTCGTATACAAAAGTTGATTTCTTGTAGTACCCTGGGCTCTTTTATAAGCCTGACGAATTGGGCGGTGTCCATAGCCCCTCTCACGAAACCTAGAATAGAGATCAGCCGCTGGAGTTTGAAAAGCTTGATCAGTAGAACAGATTCTTTTTGCCCTTAGGTATTGACTTACTGGGATTGATCTGATAGTTGAAGGCAGATGGGATGATTGTGCACATAATAGAGAGTTAATAGATGTAGGTTTTCTAAAAATAGTAGTGAAAATAGTACAATCCTGGTTGACAGATATGTCAATATCCAGAAATGTAACTCTCCAACCAAAAGAATAGGTCAAATTTATATTCAAGTCGTTGTTGTTGAGATAAGTCATCAAATCATTAAGCTCCTCCACAGTGCCCTCCCAGACAAACATAATGTCGTCGATATATCTAATCCAGTTTTGAATTTTTTCTATACCTGGAATTGAAGAGCACTGGAAGATATCTCTCTCACAAAAGACCTAAAAACAAATTCGCATATGAGGGGGCACAAGCCGCCCCCATAGCAGTCCCTTGCAATTGGAGGAACACCTGTTCCTTAAAAGTAAAGCAATTGTGTGTTAACACAAATTCTAGAAGTGTCAAAAGAAATCTTACCAGATCATTGTCCAAATTACTGTTGTGCAAGAACCAAGAAACAGCCGCTAATCCTTGTGAGTGCCTAATTGACGTGTAGAGCGCCTCCACATCGGCTGTAACGAGAATCATATGATCTTCCAATTGTAATTGGTCCAGGCTCCTTAGGGCAGCTGTCGTGTCAAGAATATGTGAATGAATCAGGGAATGGTGAGCAAATTTCCCAATTTTTTGTTCAACAAATCTAAAAAATTTCCAAATATCAATACTTGCCCTGCTGTTGACGTTTTTGTTAAAATGGTGACAAATGACTTAGAGAATATGAATTCTAGATATTATGGCAAGTCATCTGACGTTACAGAAAAGATAATCATTCAGGAATTACAAGGGTGGATGGATGTAACCTTTAAAATGGCCGATAAAGGAGGTAATCTGGTCATTTGGCCTAATCACCTTTATGAAAAGCAGGCCTTTAAGTTACTTCATGACAGCAAATGTTATAAAAAATTACCATACATTCCTTTACAGGAATTTCAAAGAGAATTGGTCAATATTATGTTGGAGGCATATGATAATGGAATTATTCCCAAAAAATTACTGGAAGCAATTGAGACAATGAAACCTAAATTACCGACCTTTTATTTACTTCCTAAATTACATAAGGACTCTAGCGATCCCCCGGGTCGACCTATAGTGTCGGGAAATGAGGGACTCAATGAATTGGCATGTAAAATTATTGATTATTATCTAAAACCATTGGTTTCCAGCTCACCATCACATATTCTTGACACGACAGCTGCCCTAAGGAGCCTGGACCAATTACAATTGGAAGATCATATGATTCTCGTTACAGCCGATGTGGAGGCGCTCTACACGTCAATTAGGCACTCACAAGGATTAGCGGCAGTTTCTTGGTTCTTGCACAACAGTAATTTGGACAATGATCTGGTAAGATTTCTTTTGACACTTCTTAAATTTGTGTTAACACACAATTGCTTTACTTTTAAGGAACAGGTGTTCCTCCAATTGCAAGGGACTGCTATGGGGGCGGCTTGTGCCCCCTCATATGCGAATTTGTTTTTAGGTCTTTTGTGAGAGAGATATCTTCCAGTGCTCTTCAATTCCAGGTATAGAAAAAATTCAAAACTGGATTAGATATATCGACGACATTATGTTTGTCTGGGAGGGCACTGTGGAGGAGCTTAATGATTTGATGACTTATCTCAACAACAACGACTTGAATATAAATTTGACCTATTCTTTTGGTCGGAGAGTTACATTTCTGGATATTGACATATCTGTCAACCAGGATGGTACTATTTTCACTACTATTTTTAGAAAACCTACATCTACTAACTCTCTATTATGTGCACAATCATCCCATCTGCCTTCAACTATCAGATCAATCCCAGTAAGTCAATACCTAAGGGCAAAAAGAATCTGTTCTACTGATCAAGCTTTTCAAACTCCAGCGGCTGATCTCTATTCTAGGTTTCGTGAGAGGGGCTATGGACACCGCCCAATTCGTCAGGCTTATAAAAGAGCCCAGGGTACTACAAGAAATCAACTTTTGTATACGAATAAAGACAAAAAACCAAAATCTGAACAAGTAAGGTTAATTACCACGTTTAATGGGCAATGGAACAAACTAACTAAAATTATACATAACCGTTGGTCCATATTACTCACGGATCCTATTTTGAAGAAAACCTTGACATCAAAACCACTCATTACTGCGAAGAGGTCAAAAAATCTATCTGATTTACTTGTTAGAAGTCATTATGCCCCCAAAAAATCCATTCAAACGAATATTTATGGAAAAATACGAGGCTTCTTTCCCTGTAAAAATGCAAAGCATGTGCAAATACAGTCAAGAGCAAAGAATTTTGCAATTCGGACAAATCACGCACCTTTTCCATCAGAAAATACCTTACCTGTACGTCACAGGGAGTAATTTATATGGCTTCTTGTCCATGTGATAAATTATATATCGGCATGACAACTCGTAAATTCCGTGTAAGAATTCGCGAACATATAAGAGATATAGAAAAATCCAAGGAAGTAAAAGATAATGAGCAACTTAAAACCCTCGCCAGGCATTTCCAAGCCGTTCACAACTCCGACGCCAGTAATCTCCGATTTATGGCTATCGATCAGGTAACTTTGGGCATTAGGGGAGGGAATTTATTTAAGGTGCTATCTCAGGTAGAAAGTCGCTGGATTTTTAGGCTGAACACTCTGGTACCCCATGGGTTAAATGAGAGCCATGGGTTTGGCTCATTTCTTTAAATTTAAATTTGGTTTCATCATGGATAGTTTTTATCTTGTATTCGTTAGGTTTTAATTGTTTTTATTTGGTTTTGATATTTTTGTTCTACTATTCTAGATTATTTGTTTATGAGTGGAGATGGCCAAGGGCTTGTATGGAAGTGGAGAACTAACCTGCATCTGGAAAATACAAGAGCATCTGGACTGTTTAAAGATTCCCAAATATGGACTCTGAGAAATTTCTAAGACTCCTTGGCAGTATATTGGCTGTTTTAATATGTGTCATGTTTTTATGTTTTCTCCTTAAATATCTATTGCTGATATATGTAGCAATGTTTTATACTGTAACAGGTACATAACAAAAAAATTTTTTATATTATAACACAATTTCAGTATCACTTAAAATTTCACTCTAATTTTATTCACATCATTATTTTGAAAAAAAATGTTTCATTCATTTTTGTACAAAATTCACATTGGCACAAGTGGTCATTTTTCTAGCGTGACCACAGGTACCAAGGTACATAATTAATTAGTAGCACTTCATATATAGAATTTTTGTATGAATAATATACACTGCTATTTCAACCACATTTAGCATTTATATACTATTTACCATTATATTTGGTAGTTTTTTCATATGTTCACCTATCATTCTTCTTTTTGTTGTTATATGATTTTTATTCTTTAGTAGTTGTTATAGCTATATCTCTCTCTTGCTATTGTCAGCGAGTTCGGCTTGATATTTTTATGTCCGAACTTTTTATTATAGCAGCTAATAGGGTATTAGCTACGTCTGCATATACCCAGGATCTTACTGTCTTATATGCTCCCTTTGTTGCAGGTATAGCTAGGCGTTTTTATGCTTGTGCCTTTCCTGGCTCGCTTCTGTGATGTTGTAGCGTTTCCCGTTGCATAGCAACTGGGGATCGCTCACGCCGCAGTCGTGCCGGGGGAGGTACCTGTGTTTGAGCTTGGACGCGACTGCGCCCGCTTAGGATCTCCTTCCTGTTCTTCAGCTAGTGCGCATGACCGGATGTTATCATGCTTGGATCCTCCCGATGTGCTCAAGTGACGCGCGGGCGCTCCCCGCTGCTAGGCAGCGGTGGACCGCTTGCGTTTCAGGAGCATGGAGGGAGGTACCCATTTGGAGCCGGGAAGCACCGGCGCATGCGCCATATATTAGCTGACACCTGCTTAATCGCCACCTTCCCATTGGCCTACTCCCTGGATATATACGGATATGAGCTTTGCTTTAGCCACGCCTCCTGAAGAAGGAAAACAGCGAAACGCGCGTCGAGGCGGCAGGCTGGGGCTCCAGGTCTTCACTAGCTTTATGTAAGTTTATTATCTACACTCTGGTTCATTTTCTGTCTAATTCTCAGCTGGGTAACTACTTCGGTGGCAGGTATATAATATATGGCACATGCCACTATATATATAAAAAAGAAAAGAGAAAAAAACTCGTTTTCTAATGAAAACCCTGCTTTATATAGCCAGCTGCATTTTTAGTGATCTGGACTAGGTCTATTTCCCCTGCTCTTATAGGGCCAAAACTCCTTTTTCTCCTATACTTTTGTAACTGTACATAGGATTTATTTATACTAAATGTTTGGAGATATATGGTGTTTGTTGTAATGGGGGCATAATATAGATAATATAGCTATTGTTCAAACTACCTGGTTATATTCCCATTTAAGCCTGCTTGGTTTGTGGTACTCTTATCGTATGTAATGTATTTTATTTGTGTTTGCTAATAAAAATATTTATACTTGAAAGAAAATTCTCCTTACCTCATTGAGTTATACACAATAGAGGTTTATGTGCTATGGTGAAATTTGGAGTAAAATTATATGAGATCCCTTGGTGTATAGAAATCTGCATGTAGGGTTTGAATTGTTATGCAACACATGTACTGTATGATAAGGAGGTTTAGTTCCATTTAGCCCTCCTTCCTCTTCTTTTCAAAAAACTTTTCCTTTCGTTTTTATTAAGATTTTTTTGTCCTTGTAGCAATAAAACTTACTGTTGTTATATTATTTAATTTCCAAGAAAAAAGAAAAGGTAGCACTCACGGTCCTTTGTGAAATCCTTTATTCAAAACTGATAATACATGGCAGAGGGAGACATGTGTGGAGACAAATTTGGACTAGGGCCATTTCACGCTGCATGCGCTTCTACGAGTCCAAAGGTGAACGGCTTCTCCTTTGGACCCACAGAAGCGCACGCAGAGAAAAACGGTCATAGTCCAAATTTATGTCCACACATGTCTCCCGCCGCTATGAGTTAACAGTTCTAAATAAAGGATTTCACAGGAGATGGCAAGTGCTACCTTCTCTTTTTTCTTGGACATTTCTGTTTACCCCTTTTCCAGTAAGCACCCAAGATCCATGATGCTGTTTTGCAAGTGTAGGCAAGTGTAGTGCAGAAGGGTTAGTGCAGTGTGACAGACAGGCAGTGACCCAGGAAAGTTCAAAACAAGTGTGCTTTAATGTTCAGAACTCACAAAGTAAACAGCACACAGTATCATACAGATCGCAGGAGGAAATCAAGACCACCACCGTGCTACGCTGAGTGGTGCCAGGCCTATTGGCTTCACTTGGCTTCATGTTACTTCACACAGGCTGAGCTTTGCAGAGCCACCTGCTCTGCAAGTTTGCAAACCAACACTGACACCTAAGCCTTTGCTGCAGGGTTTTTAAATGGAATCTGTGGCCACGGGCCACTTGTAAAACCTGGCCTGGAGGGAGCGAACTGCATCACTACTATCCTGCAGTTCATTCCAAAAAGGAAAGTTCTTAATAGGTTTTCCTAAACATTGCCTTGGTCCAATAACTTGACCAGGTCCACGCTTACTTTTATTTTGCACTGCAGCCACAGCTATGCCTGTGACTGAAATGCACTCCAGCAGGTGTAATACTCTTCTGTGCACATCCTGGGGGACAAATAGTGACCTTCACTTATAACACCTGTCACTGCTTCACATACCCCCTTTGTTCAAACTTGTGGGGTTGAACAGTTGTCACCATGCAAGGGGCCCGTGACAGGGCATCTGCATTTAACTGCGACTTCCCTGCAAGATGTTCAAAGGTGAAATTAAAATTCTGCAGAGATAGAAACCATCTGGTGACCCAAGCATTCCTCTCCTTGGCATTTCTCATCCATACCAAGGGTGAATGATCTGTCACCAAGTGAAACAGTCGACCGAGTAAAAAGTAGAGTAGGGACTCCAAGGTCCACTTAATGGCGAGGCACTCCTTATCCACTATGCTATAATTTTTCTAGACCTGACTGACTTTCCTACTTAAATAGGTGACCGGATGTTCCTCCCCTTTCACCTCCTGCAATAGCACCAATCTTCGGCCCATGTTAGAGGCTTCGGTCTGTACGATGAAGTGCTCCTGGAAGTTAGGGCTAATGAGGATGGGCTTTCTGCACAGTACCATCTTCATGGATTCCCTTGAGGAGATCAGTTAGAGGTGTTGTTCTCTCCAAAAAAAATTAAATATAGACCTCTGCTACTACCCAATGTTTCCGAGAAATGCTCTCACCTGTTTGGTATAAACAGGTTAGAGCCAGTTCTGAATGGCCTCGATTTTATTTATTTGGGGTTTGATAACTCCACAGCTGATCACATAACCTTGCCTTCAAGCCCACGGCTCTGAGCGAATCTACTACCGTTTGTACCCAGGACAAGTGGGAATGCCAGTCAGTATTAAAGATGATGATATCATCCAAGTACGCGGATGCATGCTTCCGATGGGTTTCTAGTACTATGTCCATCAACCTCTAGAATGTGGCTAGTGCCCCATGTAGTCCAAAGTCAAGATGACATAGTGGTATAGACCCTCCGGTGTAATGAAGGCGTTTTTTTTCCTTTGCCTACTCCATAAAAGACACCTGCCAATTAACATTGGTCAGATCCAGAGTGGTAAAGTACTGGGCCTGACCCAGTCGCTCAATCAGCTCATCCACCTGGGGTATTGGAAAAAAGTAGAACTTCTACACCTCATTTAATTTATGGAAGTCATTACAGAACAGTAATTATCCATGCGGCTTTAGGATTAACAATTCAGGCTTGCCCACTCACTCTGGGATTTCTCAATTACTCCCAGCTGGAGCATTTGTCTTACCTCACTCACGATGTCTTGTCTCCGGGCCTCGGGCAACCGGTATGGTTTCATTCACATCCTTACATGAGGCTCGGTGACAATGTCATGCTGGATGACAGAGGTACGACCATGTAGTTCGGAGAATACATCAGTATTCTCTTGAACTAATTTCCGTACCTCTCGACACTGCTGTTTCAAGAGAGTGTCTACTATTTTAACCTCTCTCTCAGCCTCATTCTTGACCCGTGACTGAGGCTTCCCTGTTGATATGACCGGATTGCCTCTGCAACCAAGCATTCCTGGTCATTCCAGGCTTTTAGTAATTTCACATGACATAACTGTTTTCTCTTCCCTGGGTGGTAAACTCAGTAGTTCACTTCCCCCACTTTTTCCCAAACCTCATTTGGATCTTGCCACTTGGCCATCATGTTATTCTCCGCAGTGGGCACTAGAACTAGCACTATCCCTTTCCTTAAAGGATTTGACTATGGCCTTTTTGTTTGATGTGTACCTCCATCAGGTGTCCCTTTACTATGGGCCTGACTGCCACAGCCCACTTGCCACATGCTCGATTACACTAATATGTGGTGTTGGCTTCTGTATCCATGTCTCCTTAGCTACATCCAGCAACCCCCTCAGATTCCGGTCATACAATAGCTCAAAAGGAGAAAATCCCGTGGACGCCTGTGGTACCTCATAGATAGCGAACATAAGATAGGGCAATACATGTTCCAATCCCTTCAGTCCTTGGAGACCACCTTTTTTAGCATGGGCTTGAGGGTTTTGTTGAAGCGCTCAACTTATCCGGCTGTCTAGGTGTCAAGTGTGAAAGTGCTTTATCTTGAAGAGTCTGCACAGTTCCCTCTTCACCTTGGACATAAAAGAAGTCCCCTGATTAGTAAGGATCTCCTTTGGTAGCCTAAAGCAACAGAAAATGGCAAACAATTCCTGAGCTATAAGCTTAACCGAGGTGTGCCGAAGCAGAATGGCTTCCAGGTACCGGGTGGTGAAGTCTATGACCACAAATATGTGTTGGTGGCCCTGGGTGGATTTTACTATTGGCACTACTAGATCATCATAATCTGCTCAATAGGTACTTCTATTGATGGGCAAAGGTACCAATGGACTCTGGTAGTTTGCCGTGGATGAGGTTAGCTAGCACTCCGGACACGTATCACAGTACCTCTGGACTTGTGCGTAGACCCCAAGCTAAAAAAAACACTGCAGTATGTGTTCATACATCTTTTTGGCCTCCAAATGTCCTCCCAGCATGTAGGTGTGAGACATTATGAGCACAAACAATGGTAGGATTGGGGCACTACCATTTGTTCCACCACCTCATCCCAGATTTTATCCATCCTGTATAATAAATCCTGGTGGATAGCCATGAGGAGAAAACTGCCTCAGCACCCAGTTGCTGAGCCACTCGATTTATTTCTATCACCCTTTCTCGTGCCCAGGCGAGAGTGGGATCCTCGAGCTTAGCTGTCCTGAATGTACCAGGGGACACTTCCAGCTTGGGGATCTGTGGGGCCTCCCTCACCTCTCCTGCCAATACCTCTAGGGGAAACGTATTGGGGTTACACTCTGTCTCTAGGTTGGTGACCCCTATGGCAAGTACCTTTGACTCAGGATCTTCGGTTTTGTAGCACATTCCAGCTTTGTGCAGGTCTATGATCTTGTCCCTGACATCCTTAGAAAGCTCTTTGGTCTGGCTCATGTTGTAGAGGTAAGAGTCTGACTGATTAATTGAGTCTGTGGACTGGAGTCTTTTATAAAGGTGACTATGTAAGACAGCTGTTTTTAATGCAGGCAACAAGTTGATTAGGAGCATCTAACTGGTCTGTAGAAGCCAGAACTCTTAACGGTTGGTAGGGGATCAAATACTTATTTCTCACTGCAAAATGCAAAATATTTATATAATTTACACTTTATGATTTTCTGGATTTTATTTTTGATATTCCATCTCTCAATGTTAAAATTAGCCTAACCTTAAAATTATAGACTTGTTCATGTCTTTGTCTTTGTCAATGGGCAAACTTACAAAATATTATTATTAGTATTATTATTATTATTAAGCAAGGAGCCAAATACTTATTCCCCACTGTATATATTATTTATTTATTATGCTTAGCTTATATAGCGCTATCATATTCTGCACCACTTTCCATTCATTATCATCGCTGTCCCCATTGGGGCTTATACTCTAAATTCCTTATCAGTATGTTTTTGAAATGTGAGAGGAAACCAGAGTACACAGAGGAAACCCACGCAAATATGAGGAGAACATACAAACTCCTTGCAGATGTTGTCCTTGGTGGGTTTTATATCTAAAATATCCGGATCGTCGTGGGACAGAATTAATTATCTTTACATCTGACAGTTAAGGGGCATTTTTGCTTATTATTTTTATTTTTTTTTCTAGGTGACGTGGACATCAGTGGATTAGGCTTAAGGTGAGTATCATGGTTTTTTAATTTCTGTCTTTTACATGGGACAAGGGATTCAATGGAATTGGCTTAAGGTGAGTATAACTTTGCATTTTTATTTTTAAATAAACGTGTAAAACAGGGTGTTGATTTTTATTTCAAATAAAGAATTTTATTCTTGACGTGTGTTTATTTCCAAACTTACCATGGGGTTAGTAATGGAGATGTATTAATGATGCCTCTCCAATACTACTCATTGAGTATTGATGTCACCTGTCAATACAAAGCTGACATCAACCCCATAACTATTACCCTACTTGCCACCACCACAGAGTGAGGCATAGCTCCACCTTTGGTACATCTTATTGATGAGCCATTTCTGGTGCAGCTGAGGGCTCATTTTCTTAGCCTAGGAGGTGGGTCAATTTCCTTGGCCCCTTCCCTGGCTATTAATATCTGTCCACAGCTGTCTGTTTAGCCTTTGCTGGTTTGAAATTATTTGTGGACCCTATGCAATTTATTTTCAATGGTCCCCTCATAAAATGACCAGTAAAGGCTAACGAAACAGCTGTGAACTGTTATTAATTGCTTGGAAACCATAAGGGATATTGCCCACCTTTCCAGAATATTAACATCAGCCCTCAGCCATCGGCTTTCCATCTGCTGCTTATGAAAATTATGAGCTACTTCCATGCATTTGACAAAGCCAAGGCACTTAAACATGCTTTGAGGCTCCTGTTGTATCCCCTTTGCATTCCTGCACTGTCTGATACCATGTCTCATGGTAGACTTTGTTATTCATATGACCTGTCCCTCATGATTTTATGATTGTCAGCTTGAGTTAGGTCTGTTATACCCACAGTGACTGTAGTTACAATCCATGCCAGTTCTCCCCTTATTTTGGATCCATCATTTTGGTCTCTTGTGTGTTGTTCTCTGTTATTACATATTTTACACTGCCTTCCAGATAATACTGTTTGTGACTTATAAGATATATGTACATTACCCCTTTACCAGATCTGAAGATTGCTCAGATACTGTACCGCTCAGGAGTGCATGCGATGTCGGACTCATTTTGTATCTTCTCTGATGTGGTGTAAACTTTCCAGCTGTTCCCACATTAGTCTTTAGCTGCCTTTATCTCTCCACCCCATTTTATTCTTATTTTGTAATATTTACTGCTTAATAAAATGTATCTTTTGCTAGATAAACCCCTTGTTTATTGGGTTAAATCTAGATAGAGAATCCGCTCTTTTGGTTATATAATCATATAAGTGTAGTACCCATTGCCCAGAGTTTGAGATTATATTAATGTTTTTATCATGTTTAGAAAAATTCCCTAACCCCATTCACGACATATGATGTAAGTTTACATCATCATCGGGAATGGGTTCCCATAAATTGACGGAAACTTACTTCATGGAGATCATGTGGGTACAGGAGCTATGCCCACACAGTTGCTGCAGGGAGCTCAACTTACGTGATAGTCAAACCCCAGCTGTCACAGCCAGGGGTGGTGCTTGCACAACCTCGGGCAAATTAACCTTCTAATTGCAAAAGTCCATAGCGGATACAGCATTGATGTCATAGCTAGTGTTGAGCATTCCGATACCGCAAGTATCGGGTATCGGCCGATATTTGCGGTATCGGAATTCCGATACCGAATTCCGATACTTCCCGCGTATCGGATACCGGAATCGGAAGTTCCCAGAATTCAAATTGAACGCAGCAGCCAATGAGGAATGAATGAAAGTGTGGGCACATCCTGTTTAGCATGGTGGGCATGTAAGTACTGGCAAGGCTGGGATTGGCTGCTGAAATGATGTCACTCTGCACTATAAAAAAGCGCTGCTGCCATTTTGCGCTCACTCTGCTGTGATTTCAGTTAGGGACAGGACGCTGTGTTCTAACTGAGGGCCAGTTGAGCTTGATAATTGCTTTATTTTCCTTTCCAAAGGCTAATTTAGCAAAACGCTGTGTGTTCTTCACTGTTCACCTTGCTCTTGCCTTGCAGCGCTGTTTTAACAGCGTTCTGCAAGGTCTCTGTGTGTGTGTGTGTGTGCAGCTCACTCTGTAGTCTGTGTGCAGCCATATACCCGGTTGTATTCAGCTCAGGGGGGGTTCACACTGCCTCACACAGTTGTTCTTTTTTGCTCTTAGTGCAGCCTGCTGCACATTTTTTCTCAAATTTCCTATTAGTGTTTTTCCACCAGTCTCCAGCTCTATTGTGGAAAAACACTACATAGGATAACCTAGAGGGGGGTTTTAGGGCCTTGCAGCGCCGTTTACGGCTGTCTGCACGGTCTCCGTGTGAGCCCAGCTCGCCCTGCAGTCTGTGTGCAGCCATAGCCGGTTGGATTCAGCTCAGGGTTCGTTACTGGCTCATACCTTGAGAAAAATTTTCCTTTTTTTCAAATAGTGCAGCCTGTTTAAAATTTGAAAAAAAAAATTCCTATTAGTGTCTTTCCACTCGTATCCAGCTAAATAGTGGAAAAACACTATATAGGATAACCTAGAGGAGGGTTTTTTGGCCTTGCAGCGCCGTTTACGGCTGTCTGCACGGTCTCCGTGTGAGCCCAGCTCGCCCTGTAGTCTGTGTGCAGCCATAGCCGGTTGGATTCAGCTCAGGGTTCGTTACTGGCTCATACCTTGAGAAAAATTTTCCTTTTTTTTCAAATAGTGCAGCCTGTTTAAAATTTGAAAAAAAAAAATCCTATAAGTGTCTTTCCACTCGTATCCAGCTAAATAGTGGAAAAACACTATATAGGATAACCTAGAGGAGGGTTTTTTGGCCTTGCAGCGCCGTTTACGGCTGTCTGCACGGTCTCCGTGTGAGCCCAGCTCGCCCTGTAGTCTGTGTGCAGCCATAGCCGGTTGGATTCAGCTCAGGGTTCGTTACTGGCTCATACCTTGAGAAAAATTTTCCTTTTTTTGAAATAGTGCAGCCTGTTTAAAATTTGAAAAAAAAAAAATTCCTATTAGTGTCTTTCCACCAGTCTCCAGATCAATTGTGGAAAAACACTACATAGGATAACCTAGAGGGTTTTTTTGGGGCCTTGCAGCGCCGTTTACGGCTGTCTGCACGGTCTCTGTGTGAGCGCAGCTCGCCCTGTAGTCTGTGTGCAGCCATAGCCGGTTGGATTCAGCTCAGGGTGCGTTACTGCCTCATACCTTGAAAAACAATTTCCTTTTTTTCAAATAGTGCAGCCAGTTTAAAATTTGAAAAAAAAAATTCCTATTAGTGTCTTTCCACTTGTATCCAGCTAAATAGTGGAAAAACACTATATAGGATAACCTAGAGGAGGGTTTTTTGGCCTTGCAGCGCCGTTTACGGCTGTCTGCACGGTCTCCGTGTGATTTAAACTAGCTCTGTAGCCCGATCTGCACCAAAAAAAAGGTTAAGTTCACCAAACACAACTTAACACTTGTGTAGGCCACATTTGAAAAATAATAAAGTTTAGTCCACAATTTACAACATTAGTGTTTCTTACACCTGTTAGGAGGAGCATTACAGGAATAAGCACACTAAGGCCTTAGTACTTTTCTGCTTATCTTTATCTGTCAACCAAGATGAAGAGGGCAGGGAGTAAGGCACGTGGGCGTGGGCGCGGAGCAGGGAGAGGAGCAGGGAGAGGACGTGGTGATTCTGTGCCTGCTGCGGGCGCCGGTGACTCGTCGTCACTCAGTTTCAGCAGGGAACAGTCCTTCATGCGCAGCTTTGTCGGAGAGCGCCGTGCACCGCTGCTGCGTGAAGACCAAATTGAAGCCGTTGTCGGGTGGATGGCAGCTAACGCCTCGGCATCGACTTCAGTTAGTGCCACATCCTCTCAGGCACAGAGCACTGGAGAGCAGCCATCTGTCTCTTCACCACCTGCCAAATTGGCCAGGCAGTCAGAGAGCCCAGGACAGGAGCCGTCTCTACTTCTGTTCTCTGAATCTCTTGGCTTGGAAACAGGGGGCCAGCCAAGCAGCATTGGAGAAATGGAAGAAGAGGCAGTGTGCAGTGATGCCCAACACCTTTTTCTCTCTGACTCTGAAGAGGCAGGTGGGCCAGTGCCTCCGGTGACCACAGCGCAGTACGCATCTGATGATGAAACTCAGGTGCCGCTTTCTCGTGCGTACTGTGCTGCTGAGACTACCCAGGAGGAGCAGTTGGTGGCAGAGGGTAGTGGAGATGATGAGGTCCTTGACCCATCGTGGCGTGAGGAACAGGAAGGTGGTGGGAGCAGCTCAGAGGAAGAGCTTCCTCTTACGGGCCAAAGAGGGAGAGGGAGGGGGAAGACTGCGGAGCCTGTAGCCTCCACTTTGGCACCCGTTAGGAGCCTGTCTCTTTCCAAAGCCAAAAAGGGCGCTCCCAAGACTTGCAGTGCCTGGTCCTTTTTTGACACAGTTGCAGATGACATTTGTTTTGTCAAATGCAAGCTGTGTCATCATAAAGTAAAAAGAGGGAAAAATGTCAGCAACCTCAATACCACAAATATGTGGAAACATGTGCGGACCAGGCACGCGGTGGAGTTACAGAAACACACTGAAGATGTAGGCCAACCAACAGCGGCAGCTACCACCTCTTCAGCTCGTGTTGCCTCTTCCTCCAGCTCACGCACAGCTGGTTTGGCTTCCTCCCAGAGACCTTGTGTAATTCCACCCACAGCACCACCTTCCCAGTCATCCTCACACTCCCAGTCTACTCTACAGCCATCGGTAGTACAGGCATGGGAGAAAAGGCGGGCATTCTCGGCCAACCACCCCCGAGCACAGGCTCTGAATGCAGGCATTGCCAAACTGTTGTCCCTGGAAATGCTCTCGTTCAGGCTGGTGGAGACTGACAGCTTCCGTGACTTGATGGCATTGGCAGTCCCACAGTACAAGGTGCCCAGCCGCTTTTACTTCAGCAGGCAGGCTGTCCCTGCCCTGCACAGGCATGTTGAGGCAAACATAAAACATGCGCTACTGAACGCCGTCAGTAGCAAGGTCCACCTCACCACCGATGCGTGGACCAGTCAGCATGGACAGGGGCGATATGTTTCCCTCACTGCCCATTGGGTTAATGTTGTTGAGCCAGGTACAGATCGTGCGAGTGGCGCAGGACGTGTCCTGCCCACTCCAAGGATTGCAGGAATCCAGTCTGTACGCATCGACTCCTCCTCTTACACCAGTTCCTCTGATTCCTCTCTGCAGGATCCGTCACAGTCCACCCCCACATGGACCCGTGAACGTTTACCTATGACCGACATGAGCACAGCCGTGGCCAAACGTCAGCAGGCCGTCTTGAAACTAGTTTCATTGGGGCATCGAAGCCACACAGCGCAGGAGCTCTGGAATGCCATCAAGCAGGAGAGCGATGTGTGGTTACTGCCAGTGAATCTCCAGCCAGGCATGGTAGTGTGTGACAATGGCCGAAATCTGGTGGCAGCTTTGGCCCTTGGCAACCTCACTCACATGCCATGTCTGGCACATGTGCTCAATTTGGTTGTGCAGAGTTTTCTGAGGGACTATCCGGATCTTGATGCCCTGCTGCACAAGGTCCGCCTAGAGTGTGCTCACTTGCGGCGTTCCAGCTTGGCCAGATCCCGCATTGCTGCTCTGCAGCGCAGATTCCGCTTTCCGGAACACCGCATCATATGTGACCTACCTACCCGGTGGAATTCCACGTTACATATGTTGGAGCGGTTGTGTGAGCAGCAGCAAGCAGTTATGGAGTACCAGCTGCATCAGGCGCAAAGAAGTCGCAGTCAGCGCTGATCAGACTTCACAACCACAGAGTGGGCCACTCTGAAGGACGTCTGCCAGGTTTTGCGTCCTTTTGATTATTCCACGCGGATGGCAAGTGCAGATGATGCACTAGTCAGCATGACTGTCCCCCTTATCTGCCTGCTTCAGCAAACTTTGCAAGGGTTAAGGGATGATGTGGTGGAAGAGGTGGAGGATGAGGAGTCACCTTTTCCATCAGCTTCTGGAGAGTCAGCGCCACGTGGTTCCTCACAAAGGGGTACGCAGGGGCCAATTTGTGAGGAGGATGAGGAGTGTTATGGCTGGCAATCAGGCAACACAGCGTGCAGTAATCAGCGCACATACAGAGATCTGGCAATAACCAAAAACAATAGGACGAGCTCTGAGACGTGGAATCTCTGTAGACTGCAGTACCTGATCTATCCTCACACAACTATAAGCAGCAGTGGATTGCGCCTATCACTACCTATGCAACTCGGCACTGCCTGAGGAGCTGACTAGCCTGAAGATAGAAATACAAGCCTGACTTACCTCAGAGAAATACCCCAAAGGAATAGGCAGCCCCCCACATATAATGACTGTTAGCAAGATGAAAAGACAAACGTAGGAATGAAATAGATTCAGCAAAGTGAGGCCCGATATTCTAGACAGAGCGAGGATAGCAAAGAGAACTATGCAGTCTACAAAAAACCCTAAAACGAAAACCACGCAAAGGGGCAAAAAGACCCACCGTGCCGAACTAACAGCACGGCGGTGCACCCCTTTGCTTCTCAGAGCTTCCAGCAAAAGTTAATAGCAAGCTGGACAGAAAAAAACAGAAAACAAACTAGAAGCACTTATCTAGCAGAGCAGCAGGCCCAAGGAAAGATGCAGTAGCTCAGATCCAACACTGGAACATTGACAAGGAGCAAGGAAGACAGACTCAGGTGGAGCTAAATAGCAAGGCAGCCAACGAGCTCACCAAAACACCTGAGGGAGGAAGCCCAGAGACTGCAATACCACTTGTGACCACAGAAGTGAACTCAGCCACAGAATTCACAACAGTACCCCCCCCTTGAGGAGGGGTCACCGAACCCTCACCAGAACCCCCAGGCCGACCAGGATGAGCCACATGAAAGGCACGAACAAGATCTGGGGCATGGACATCAGAGGCAAAAACCCAGGAATTATCTTCCTGAGCATAACCCTTCCATTTGACCAGATACTGGAGTTTCCGTCTAGAGACACGAGAATCCAAAATCTTCTCCACAATATACTCCAATCCCCCCTCCACCAAAACAGGGGCAGGAGGCTCCACAGATGGAACCATAGGTGCCACGTATCTCCTCAACAACGACCTATGGAATACATTATGTATGAAAAAGGAGTCTGGGAGGATCAGACGAAAAGACACCGGATTGAGAATCTCAGAAATCCTATACGGACCAATAAAACGAGGTTTAAATTTAGGAGAGGAAACCTTCATAGGAATATGACGAGAAGATAACCAAACCAGATCCCCAACACGAAGTCGGGGTCCCACACGGCGTCTGCGATTAGCGAAAAGCTGAGCCTTCTCCTGGGACAAGGTCAAATTGTCCACTACCTGAGTCCAGATCTGCTGCAACCTGTCCACCACAGAATCCACACCAGGACAGTCCGAAGACTCAACCTGTCCTGAAGAGAAACGAGGATGGAACCCAGAATTGCAGAAAAATGGAGAGACCAAGGTAGCTGAGCTGGCCCGATTATTAAGGGCGAACTCAGCCAACGGCAAAAATGACACCCAATCATCCTGGTCAGCGGAAACAAAACATCTCAGATATGTTTCCAAGGTCTGATTGGTTCGTTCGGTCTGGCCATTAGTCTGAGGATGGAAGGCCGAGGAGAAAGATAGGTCAATGCCCATCCTACCACAAAAGGCTCGCCAGAACCTCGAGACAAACTGGGAACCTCTGTCAGAAACAATATTCTCAGGAATGCCATGTAAACGAACCACATGCTGGAAGAACAAAGGCACCAAATCAGAGGAGGAAGGCAATTTAACCAAGGGCACCAGATGGACCATTTTAGAAAAGCGATCACAGACCACCCAAATGACCGACATTTTTTGAGAAACGGGAAGGTCAGAAATGAAATCCATCGAAATATGTGTCCAAGGCCTCTTCGGGACCGGCAAGGGCAAAAGCAACCCACTGGCACGTGAACAGCAGGGCTTAGCCCTAGCACAAATTCCACAGGACTGCACAAAAGCACGCACATCCCGTGACAGAGATGGCCACCAGAAGGATCTAGCAACCAACTCCCTGGTACCAAAGATTCCTGGATGACCGGCCAGCACCGAACAATGAAGTTCAGAGATAACTTTACTAGTCCACCTATCAGGGACGAACAGTTTCTCGGCCGGACAACGATCAGGTTTATTAGCCTGAAATTTCTGCAACACTCTCCGCAAATCAGGGGAGATGGCAGACACAATGACTCCTTCCTTGAGGATACTCGCCGGCTCAGATAACCCCGGAGAGTCGGGCACAAAACTCCTAGACAGAGCATCCGCCTTCACATTTTTAGAGCCCGGAAGGTATGAAATCACAAAATCAAAACGAGCAAAAAATAACGACCAACGGGCCTGTCTAGGATTCAAGCGCTTGGCAGACTCAAGATAAGTAAGGTTCTTATGATCAGTCAAAACCACCACGCGATGCTTAGCACCCTCAAGCCAATGACGCCACTCCTCGAATGCCCACTTCATGGCCAGCAACTCTCGGTTGCCCACATCATAATTACGCTCAGCAGCAGAAAATTTCCTGGAAAAGAAAGCACATGGTTTGAACACTGAGCAACCAGAACCTCTCTGTGACAAAACCGCCCCTGCACCAATCTCAGAAGCATCAACCTCGACCTGGAACGGAAGAGAAACATCAGGTTGACACAACACAGGGGCACAGCAAAAACGACGCTTCAACTCCTGAAAAGCTTCCACGGCAGCAGAAGACCAATTAACCAAATCAGCACCCTTCTTGGTCAAATCGGTCAATGGTCTGGCAATGCTAGAAAAATTACAGATGAAGCGACGATAAAAATTAGCAAAGCCCAGGAATTTCTGCAGACTTTTTAGAGATGTCGGCTGAGTCCAATCCTGGATGGCCTGAACCTTAACCGGATCCATCTCGATAGTAGAAGGGGAAAAGATGAACCCCAAAAATGAAACTTTCTGCACACCGAAGAGACACTTTGATCCCTTCACGAACAAGGAATTAGCACGCAGTACCTGGAAAACCATTCTGACTTGCTTCACATGAGACTCCCAATCATCTGAGAAGATCAAAATGTCATCCAAGTAAACAATCAAGAATTTATCCAGATACTCACGGAAAATGTCATGCATAAAAGACTGAAAAACAGATGGAGCATTGGCAAGTCCGAACGGCATCACCAGATACTCAAAATGACCCTCGGGCGTATTAAATGCCGTTTTCCATTCATCTCCCTGCCTGATTCTCACCAGATTATACGCACCACGAAGATCAATCTTAGTAAACCAACTAGCCCCCTTAATCCGAGCAAACAAGTCAGAAATCAATGGCAAGGGATACTGAAACTTAACAGTGATCTTATTAAGAAGGCGGTAATCAATACACGGTCTTAGCGAACCATCCTTCTTGGCTACAAAAAAGAACCCTGCTCCCAATGGTGACGACGATGGGCGAATATGTCCCTTCTCCAGGGACTCCTTCACATAACTGCGCATAGCGGTGTGTTCAGGTACGGACAAATTAAATAAACGACCCTTAGGGAATTTACTACCAGGAATCAAATCGATAGCACAATCACAATTCCTATGCGGAGGTAGGGCATCAGACTTGGACTCTTCAAATACATCCTGAAAGTCCGACAAGAACTCTGGGATGTCAGAAGGAATGGATGACGAAATAGACAAAAATGGAACATCACCATGTACTCCCTGACAACCCCAGCTGGTTACCGACATAGAGTTCCAATCCAATACTGGATTATGGGTTTGTAGCCATGGCAACCCCAACACGACCACATCATGCAAATTATGCATTACCAGAAAGCGAATAACTTCCTGATGTGCAGGAGCCATGCACATGGTCAGCTGGGCCCAGTACTGAGGCTTATTCTTGGCCAAAGGTGTAGCATCAATTCCTCTCAACGGAATAGGACACTGCAAAGGCTCCAAGAAAAATCCACAACGTTTAGCATAATCCAAATCCATCAGATTCAGGGCAGCGCCTGAATCCACAAACGCCATGACAGAATACGATGACAAAGAGCACATTAAGGTAATGGACAAAAGGAATTTGGACTGTACAGTACCAATAACGGCAGAGCTATCGAACCGCCTAGTGCGTTTAGGACAATTAGAAATAGCATGAGTAGAATCACCACAATAGAAACACAGTCTGTTCAGACGTCTGTGTTCTTGCCGTTCTACTTTAGTCATAGTCCTGTCGCACTGCATAGGCTCAGGTTTACTCTCAGACAATACCGCCAGATGGTGCACAGATTTACGCTCGCGCAAGCGACGACCGATCTGAATGGCCAAGGACATAGACTCATTCAAACCAGCAGGCATAGGAAATCCCACCATTACATCCTTAAGAGCTTCAGAGAGACCCTTTCTGAACAAAGCCGCTAGTGCAGATTCATTCCACAGAGTGAGTACTGACCACTTCCTAAATTTCTGACAATATACTTCTACATCATCCTGACCCTGGCATAAAGCCAGCAGATTTTTCTCAGCCTGATCCACTGAATTAGGCTCATCATAAAGCAATCCCAGCGCCTGGAAAAATGCATCAACATTACTCAATGCAGAATCTCCTGGTGCAAGAGAAAACGCCCAGTCCTGTGGGTCGCCGCGCAAAAAAGAAATAATAATCAAAACCTGTTGAATAGGATTACCAGAAGAATGAGGTTTCAAGGCCAAAAATAGCTTACAATTATTTCTGAAGCTCAGGAACTTAGTTCTGTCACCAAAAAACAAATCAGGAATCGGAATTCTTGGTTCTAGCATCGATTTCTGATCAATAGTATCTTGAATCTTTTGTACATTTATAACGAGATTATCCATTGAGGAGCACAGAGCCTGAATATCCATGTCCACAGCTGTGTCCTGAAGCACTCTAATGTCTAGGGGAAAAAAAAGACTGAAGACAGAGCTAAGAAAAAAAAAATGATGTCAGGATTTCTTTTTTCCCTCTATTGGGAATCATTGGTGTGGCTCCTTGTACTGTTATGGCTGGCAATCAGGCAACACAGCGTGCAGTAATCAGCGCACATACAGAGATCTGGCAATAACCAAAAACAATAGGACGAGCTCTGAGACGTGGAATCTCTGTAGACTGCAGTACCTGATCTATCCTCACACAACTATAAGCAGCAGTGGATTGCGCCTATCACTACCTATGCAACTCGGCACTGCCTGAGGAGCTGACTAGCCTGAAGATAGAAATACAAGCCTGACTTACCTCAGAGAAATACCCCAAAGGAATAGGCAGCCCCCCACATATAATGACTGTTAGCAAGATGAAAAGACAAACGTAGGAATGAAATAGATTCAGCAAAGTGAGGCCCGATATTCTAGACAGAGCGAGGATAGCAAAGAGAACTATGCAGTCTACAAAAAACCCTAAAACGAAAACCACGCAAAGGGGCAAAAAGACCCACCGTGCCGAACTAACAGCACGGCGGTGCACCCCTTTGCTTCTCAGAGCTTCCAGCAAAAGTTAATAGCAAGCTGGACAGAAAAAAACAGAAAACAAACTAGAAGCACTTATCTAGCAGAGCAGCAGGCCCAAGGAAAGATGCAGTAGCTCAGATCCAACACTGGAACATTGACAAGGAGCAAGGAAGACAGACTCAGGTGGAGCTAAATAGCAAGGCAGCCAACGAGCTCACCAAAACACCTGAGGGAGGAAGCCCAGAGACTGCAATACCACTTGTGACCACAGAAGTGAACTCAGCCACAGAATTCACAACAGAGGAGGAGTCAATGGACGAGGAAGAGCTCCGTCCAGAGGAGGGAGCGACACAATTGTCCAGTGGTCAGTGTGTACAGCGAGGGTGGGGTGATGACGAGCGGGCAGAGATCATGTCTCAAGCAGGGGACAGCGTTTCTGGGCCGGTTGGCACTCTGCAGCACATGGTGGATTTTATGCTGCAGTGCCTGAGAAATGACCACCGCATCGACCACATTCTCAACATGCCTGATTATTGGGTGTTCACCCTCCTCGATCCTCGCTACCGGGACAACGTCCAAAACCTCATCCCTGTGTTGACCCGGGAGCGTAAATTGCGGGAGTACCACGACACACTGGTGAATTCCATCATCTTCTCCTGTCCAACTGAGAGGAGTGCTGCTAGTGCTTTACAAAGCAGCTCAGTGCGTCGAGGCAGTGGGGGAGGCTCTGCCCAAAGAGGGAGCAGAAACAGTGCCTCTGCCCAAGGCAAGCCGAGTATGGCACAACTCTGGCACACTTTTCTGTGCCCGCCCCAAATGTCTACACCATCACCGGCGGCTCCAGTCAGCAGGAGGCAACGGTTCCGTCAGATGGTGACAGACTACATGGCTTGCCCTCTTACTGTACTCCCCGACGGCTTTTCCCCGTTCAAGTTTTGGGTCTCTAAGCTGGATACATGGCCAGAGCTAAGTCAGTATGCATTGGAGGTGCTGGCTTGCCCTGCGGCTAGTGTCTTATCGGAACGTGTCTTTAGTGCCGCAGGTGGTGTACTAACAGTCCGTCGCATGCGACTATCCTCCGATAACGTTGACCGGCTTACTTTCCTGAAAATGAACCAGGCATGGATCTCGCAGGAATTTGCCACTCCTCTGCCTGATTAATTAATTGGGTGTCATCCAGGTCTTCTGCTGTGTTCATCTTTCTACCACCTGAAATGCTATTCCTGGGCTCCAACACCGCCAGTTGTGGCTCAGAAGTGCAGGCTGCACAGTCAAAACATACGACCCAGTGTTATTGGGTTTCAGTAACGTCAGCTGATCCCCAGCTGTGTAGCCGGCAATGTGTCCTGCGACCGCTACGCTGGCACAACAACCTGAATGTAAGGGAACCTGCCCCCCTCCCCCCCGTCGTTTGTTACTGAAAGAGCCATCTTGTGCAGCAGTAATGCTGCACAAGGAAAAGGTAGCTATTTTTTTGGGGCTCCTTGCACACGCAGAACTTAACACTTATAAAATGTGTTCACTGATACCGTTATACCGTCCCAGAGCTGGGACTTTCCTTCGTAATGTGACGCAGCACAGCCGTCATTCCTACCCCCTTGGTGCCATGCGCTGCCTCCTCAGCGTTGTTTTAAGCTGTCACGGAGCCTGCGCTGTTCTGTTATCCCTTGGCCATGCCCTATTTGCGCTGCCTGTCTTCTGACATAATTTGGTGTCAGGCTGGCTGCGCCTGTGCGGCCGCGCTGCCATAGATCCCGCCTCGCAGTGTCTTCTGATTGAGTCACACTGCGGGCCTGGGATCCATGGGCATGCGCAGTGCATATCTTCCCCTCGGGCTCTCGCTCATTTCCCTCCGCCTTCTTTAGACTGTGCGCCGTCAGCTGATCCCTAATAGCATGCCACGGCCGTGACAACGCACAGTCTGAAGAAGAGGGAAGGAGGGGAGTGAGAGTCGAGGATATGCACTGTGCATGCCCATGGATCCAAGGCCCGCAGTGGGATTACGTTAGACGAGACTGCGAGGTGGGATCTGGAGCAGCGTGGACGCACAGGCACTGACAGCCTGACACCAAATTATGTCAGAAGACAGGCAGCGCTAATTGGGCATGACCAAGGGATAACAGAACAGCGCAGGCTCCGTGACAGTTTAAAACAACGCTGAGGAGGCAGCACATGGCACCAAGGGGATAGGAATGACAGCTGTGCTGTGTCCCATTACGAAGGAAATTCGCACCTCCGTGACGGTTTAACGGTATAAGGGGACACATTTTTAGTGTTTACTTCTGTGTTTGCAAGGAGCATAATTAAAAGAGCAACCTTTTCCTTTTGCATCCTTAGCGCTGCACAAGATGGCTCTTTCAGCTACAAACGTCTTGGGGGGGGGTTAAAGGTTCCCTTTCAACTTGCTCCAATCAGGCTTCGGCCTACACTCTGTTCCTCTGCTCCTCCTGCTGTCCCTGGGCTCTAACACCGCCAGTTGGTGCCTGGAAGTGCTGTGTGCACAGTCAACAGTCGCTCCTCTGTTATTGGGGTTCAGTAACGTCAGCTGATCCCCAGCTGTGTGTGCGGTAATACCTCCAATCTGCTCCTCCTGCTGTCCCTGGGCTCTAACACCGCCAGTTGGTGCCTGGAAGTGCTGTGTGCACAGTCAACAGTCGCTCCTCTGTTATTGGGGTTCAGTAACGTCAGCTGATCCCCAGCTGTGTGTGCGGTAATACCTCCAATCTGCTCCTCCTGCTGTCCCTGGGCTCTAACACCGCCAGTTGGTGCCTGGAAGTGCTGTGTGCACAGTCAACAGTCGCTCCTCTGTTATTGGGGTTCAGTAACGTCAGCTGATCCCCAGCTGTGTGTGCGGTAATACCTCCAATCTGCTCCTCCTGCTGTCCCTGGGCTCTAACACCGCCAGTTGGTGCCTGGAAGTGCTGTGTGCACAGTCAACAGTCGCTCCTCTGTTATTGGGGTTCAGTAACGTCAGCTGATCCCCAGCTGTGTGTGCGGTAATACCTCCAATCTGCTCCTCCTGCTGTCCCTGGGCTCTAACACCGCCAGTTGGTGCCTGGAAGTGCTGTGTGCACAGTCAACAGTCGCTCCTCTGTTATTGGGGTTCAGTAACGTCAGCTGATCCCCAGCTGTGTATCCGGCAACGTGTCATGCGACCGCCACGCTGGCACAACTAAAATGTAAGGGGACCTGTCCCCCCCCCCCCCCCTAGGCGTTTGTTACTGAAAGAGCCACCATGTGCAGCACTAATACTGCACAAGGGAAAGGTCGCTCTTGAAATTATGCTCCTTGGAAACGCTGAACTACACACTCATGTAATGTGTCCCCTCACACCGTCCAACCGTCCCAGAGGTGGGACTTTCCTTTGTAATGTGACGCAGCACAGCCGTCATTGCTACCCCCTTGGCACCGTGCACTGCCTCCTTAGCGTTGTTTGATTCCGTCATGGACCCTGCACTGTTATGTTATCCCTTGGCCATGCACAGTTTGCGCTGCCCGTCCTCTGACATCATTTGTTGTCGTCCTGGCTGCGCCTGTGCGTCCACGCTGCCCGAAATCCCACCTCGCAGTGTCGTCTAATGTGATCCCACAGTGGGCCTGGTATCCATGGCCATGCGCAGTGCATATACTAGCCTCTCATTCCCCTTCTTCATGCTTCTTCAGACTAGGCGGCGTCAGCTGATCCCTAATAGCATGCCACGGCCTGAAGAAGCAGGAAGGAGGTGAGTGAGAGGCGATGATATGCACTGCGCATGCCCATGGATCCCTGGCCCGCAGTGGGATTACATTTGATGACACTGCAAGGTTGGATCTCGGGCAGCTTTGACGCACAGGCACTGCCAGCCTGACACCTAAATGATGTCAGAAGACGGGCACCGCTAACTGTGCATGGCCAAGGGATAACATTACAGCGCGGGCTCCGTGACAGAACCAAACAACGTTGAGGAGGTGGCGCACGGCACCAAGGGGGTTGGAATGACGGCTGTGCTGTGTCACATTACAAAGGAAAGTCCCACTTCCGGGATGGTTTGACGGTGTGAGGGGACACATTATATGAGTGTGTACTTCAGCGTTTGCAAGGAGCATAATTTTCGGAGCCACCATTTTCCATGTGCAGTATTACTGCTGTACAAGATGGCTCTTTCAGCAACAAATGCCTGGGGGGGGGGGGTTAAAGGTTCCCTTTCAACTTGCTCCACTGCAGGCTTCGGCCTACACTCTGCTCCTCTTTGATTCCCTGGGTTTCAACACTGTCAGTTGACACCTGGAAGTGTTGTCTACACAGAAAAAACACTAGGTGATGTGTCAGTGGGGTTCAGCACCGCCAGCTGTTCCCCTGCTGTGTAGTCGGCATCGTGTCCAGCACAAGCCACGCTGGCACAACCGACCAAAAGCTTCCACCAGTGCAGGCTTCGGCCTACACTTTGCTCCTCTCCTCCTCCTGCTGACCCTGGGCTCAAACACCGCTAGTTTTTGCCCGGAACTGCTAGCTGCACAGAGAAAAACACCAGCCAATGTGTTAGTGGGGTTCAGCAACGCCAGCTGTTCCCCTGCTGTGTAGCTGGCAACGTGTCCTGCAAACGCCACGCAGGCACATGAACTGAAATTGAAGGGAGCCTGGCCCCCTCTCCCCCAGGTGTTTCTATGTATAACAGCCACCTTGTACAGTAGTACTGCTGCATTTGTACAAGGTGGCTGACTTTTTCTCCTTGCCCACGTGGAACTCAACACGTACAAAATGTGTCTCTTTGAGACCATTCCACTGTCCCTGAGGTGTGACTTTCCTTTCTAATGATACGCAGCACCCCCCTTGGTAGCGCTTCCCATCTTCTGACATCATCGGTTGGCTAGTTGCGCCTGTGCGTCCGCCCTGCCTGAATAAAATGCTCCTCGTTGTCTTAATTATTTTGACTGCGAGGGTGTGATTGATGGGCACGAGCAGTGCATATCTTCGCCTGTCTTAACTCATCTCCTTCCGCCTTCTTCAGACTGTGCAGCCTCATGGCCGCGGCATGCGAGAAGGGATCAGATGAGGCCGCCCAGTCTGAAGCAGGTGTAAGGACATGTGTGAGCGGCAAACATATTTAGTGCACCAGGGCACAAATCCCAGCACCGCAGTGTGATTTTTTAAAAACACACTGTGGGTCTGGGATTCATGTCCACCGCTAACCGCAACGGCCAACATGAAATGAGGTCATAAGACAGGAAGCGCTCACAGCGCATGGCCAAAGGATCACAAGAGCGCAGACTCCTGTACAGCAACTAACAACGCTCAGGAAGCTGCGCCCATGCAAAAAGGTGTTGTTTTCGACACCTGTGCTGCTTTTCTTTAAAAAGACAAGTCACGCCTCCACTACTGTTTAACAGTATAATGGGCTAAATAGTGTACGTGTTGCATTCAGCGTGTGCAAGTAGACAAATTAATAGAGCAACCTTTTACTTGTGCAGCATTAATGCTGCAGAAGGAGTGGCTCTTGTACTTTGTAACACCTGAGGGGGGGTTAAAGGTAACCTTTGAAATTGGTTCAACTAGGCTTCGGCCTACACTCTGCTCCTCTCCTCCTCCTGCTGACCCTGGGCTCTAACAACGCTAGTTTTTGCCCGGAAATGCTAGCTGCACAGAGAAAAACACCAGCCAATGTGTTAGTGGGGTTCAGCACCGCCAGCTGTTCCCCCGCTGTGTAGCCGGCATCGTGTCCAGCACAAGCCACGCTGGCACAACCGACCAAAAGCTGCCACCAGTGCAGGCTTCGGCCTACACTTTGCTCCTCTCCTCCTCCTCCTGCTGACCCTGGGCTCTAACACCGCTAGTTTTTGCCCGGACATGCAATCTGCACAGAGAAAAACACCAGTCAATGTGTCAGTGGGGTTCAGCAACGCCAGCTGTTCCCCTGCTGTGTAGCTTGCAACGTGACCTGCAAACGCCACGCAGGCACATGAACTGAAATTGAAGGGAGCCTGCCCCCCACCCCCAGGTGTTTCTATGTATAACAGCCACCTTGTACAGCAGTACTGCTGCATTTGTACAAGGTGGCTGACTTTTTCTCCTTGCCCACGTGGAACTCAACACGTACAAAATGTGTCTCATTAGAGACCATTACAATGTCCCTGAGGTGTGACTTTCCTTTGTAATGACACGCAGCACCACCCTTGTTAGCGCTGCCCGTCTTTTGACATCATTGGTTAGCTGGCTGCGCCTGTGCATCTCCCCTGCTCGAAACAACGCCCCTCGGTGTCTTATTTTTTTGGACAGCGAGGGTGTGATTGATGGGCATGTGCAGTGCATATGTTTGCCTGTGTTCACTCATCTCCTTCCGCCTTCTTCAGACTGGGTGTCCTCATGGCCGCGGCAGGCGATAAGGGATCAGATGAGGCCGCCCAGTCTGAAGCAGGTGTAAGGACATGTGTGAGCGTCAAACATATTTACTGCACAAGGCCACGAATCCCAGCCACGCAGTGTGATTTTTTGAAAACACACTGTGGGTCTGGGATTCATGTCCACCGCTAACCGCAACGGCCAACATGAAATGAGGTCATAAGACAGGAAGCGCTCACAGCGCATGGCCAAAGGATCACAAGAGCGCAGACTCCTGTACAGCAACTAACAACGCTCAGGAAGCTGCGCCCATGCAAAAAGGTGTTGTTTTCGACACCTGTGCTGCTTTTCTTTAAAAAGACAAGTCACGCCTCCACTACTGTTTAACAGTATAATGGGCTAAATAGTGTACGTGTTGCATTCAGCTTGTGCAAGTAGACAAATTAATAGAGCAACCTTTTACTTGTGCAGCATTAATGCTGCAGAAGGAGTGGCTCTTGTACTTTGTAACACCTGAGGGGGGGTTAAAGGTAACCTTTGAAATTGGTTCAACTAGGCTTCGGCCTACACTCTGCTCCTCTCCTCCTCCTGCTGACCCTGGGCTCTAACAACTCTAGTTTTTGCCCGGAAATGCTAGCTGCACAGAGAAAAACACCAGCCAATGTGTTAGTGGGGTTCAGCACCGCCAGCTGTTCCCCCGCTGTGTAGCCGGCATCGTGTCCAGCAAAAGCCACGCTGGCACAACCGACCAAAAGCTGCCACCAGTGCAGGCTTCGGCCTACACTTTGCTCCTCTCCTCCTCCTGCTGACCCTGGGCTCAAACACCGCTAGTTTTTGCCCGGAAATGCTAGCTGCACAGAGAAAAACACCAGCCAATGTGTTAGTGGGGTTCAGCACCGCCAGCTGTTCCCCCGCTGTGTAGCCGGCATCGTGTCCAGCACAAGCCACGCTGGCACAACCGACCAAAAGCTGCCACCAGTGCAGGCTTCGGCCTACACTTTGCTCCTCTCCTCCTCCTCCTGCTGACCCTGGGCTCTAACACCGCTAGTTTTTGCCCGGACATGCAATCTGTACAGAGAAAAACACCAGTCAATGTGTCAGTGGGGTTCAGCAACGCCAGCTGTTCCCCTGCTGTGTAGCTTGCAACGTGACCTGCAAACGCCACGCAGGCACATGAACTGAAATTGAAGGGAGCCTGCCCCCCACCCCCAGGTGTTTCTATGTATAACAGCCACCTTGTACAGCAGTACTGCTGCATTTGTACAAGGTGGCTGACTTTTTCTCCTTGCCCACGTGGAACTCAACACGTACAAAATGTGTCTCATTAGAGACCATTACAATGTCCCTGAGGTGTGACTTTCCTTTGTAATGACACGCAGCACCACCCTTGTTAGCGCTGCCCGTCTTTTGACATCATTGGTTAGCTGGCTGCGCCTGTGCATCTCCCCTGCTCGAAACAACGCCCCTCGGTGTCTTATTTTTTTGGACAGCGAGGGTGTGATTGATGGGCATGTGCAGTGCATATGTTTGCCTGTGTTCACTCATCTCCTTCCGCCTTCTTCAGACTGGGTGTCCTCATGGCCGCGGCAGGCGATAAGGGATCAGATGAGGCCGCCCAGTCTGAAGCAGGTGTAAGGACATGTGTGAGCGTCAAACATATTTACTGCACAAGGCCACGAATCCCAGCCACGCAGTGTGATTTTTTGAAAACACACTGTGGGTCTGGGATTCATGTCCACCGCTAACCGCAACGGCCAACATGAAATGAGGTCATAAGACAGGAAGCGCTCACAGCGCATGGCCAAAGGATCACAAGAGCGCAGACTCCTGTACAGCAACTAACAACGCTCAGGAAGCTGCGCCCATGCAAAAAGGTGTTGTTTTCGACACCTGTGCTGCTTTTCTTTAAAAAGACAAGTCACGCCTCCACTACTGTTTAACAGTATAATGGGCTAAATAGTGTACGTGTTGCATTCAGCTTGTGCAAGTAGACAAATTAATAGAGCAACCTTTTACTTGTGCAGCATTAATGCTGCAGAAGGAGTGGCTCTTGTACTTTGTAACACCTGAGGGGGGGTTAAAGGTAACCTTTGAAATTGGTTCAACTAGGCTTCGGCCTACACTCTGCTCCTCTCCTCCTCCTGCTGACCCTGGGCTCTAACAACGCTAGTTTTTGCCCGGAAATGCTAGCTGCACAGAGAAAAACACCAGCCAATGTGTTAGTGGGGTTCAGCACCGCCAGCTGTTCCCCCGCTGTGTAGCCGGCATCGTGTCCAGCAAAAGCCACGCTGGCACAACCGACCAAAAGCTGCCACCAGTGCAGGCTTCGGCCTACACTTTGCTCCTCTCCTCCTCCTGCTGACCCTGGGCTCAAACACCGCTAGTTTTTGCCCGGAAATGCTAGCTGCACAGAGAAAAACACCAGCCAATGTGTTAGTGGGGTTCAGCACCGCCAGCTGTTCCCCCGCTGTGTAGCCGGCATCGTGTCCAGCACAAGCCACGCTGGCACAACCGACCAAAAGCTGCCACCAGTGCAGGCTTCGGCCTACACTTTGCTCCTCTCCTCCTCCTGCTGACCCTGGGCTCTAACACCGCCAGTTTTTGCCCGGACATGCGATCTGCACAGAGAAAAACACCAGCCAATGTGTTAGTGGGGTTCAGCAACGCCAGCTGTTCCCCTGCTGTGTAGCTTGCAACGTGACCTGCAAACGCCACGCAGGCACATGAACTGAAATTGAAGGGAGCCTGGCCCCCACCCCCAGGTGTTTCTATGTATAACAGCCACCTTGTACAGCAGTACTGCTGCATTTGTACAAGGTGGCTGATGTTTTCTCCTTGCCCACGTGGAACTCAACACGTACAAAATGTGTCTCTTTGAGACCATTCCACTGTCCCTGAGGTGTGACTTTCCTCTCTAATGATACGCAGCACCCCCCTTGGTAGCGCATCCCGTCTTCTGACATCATTGGTTGGCTACTTGCGCCTGTTCGTCCGCCCTGCCTGAATAAAATGCTCCTCGTTGTCTTAATTATTTTGACTGCGAGGGTGTGATTGATGGGCACGAGCAGTGCATATCTTCGCCTGTCTTAACTCATCTCCTTCCGCCTTCTTCAGACTGTGCAGCCTCATGGCCGCGGCATGCGAGAAGGGATCAGCAGAGGCCGCCCAGTCTGAAGCAGGTGTAAGGACGTGTGTGAGCGTCCAAAATATTTACAGCTCAAGGCCACGAATCCCAGCACCGCAGTGTGGCTTTATGAAAAGACACTGTGGGTCTGGGATTTATGGCCATCGTTAACCGCACCGGCCAACATGAAATGATGTCATAAGATGGGCAGCGCTAACAGGGCATTGCCAAGGGATAACACAAGAGCACAGACTCCTGTACAGCAAATAACAACGCTCAGGAAGCTGCGCCAAGCACCAAGGCGTTATTTTGGACACCTGTGCTGCGTCTCATCAAAAAACCAAGTCACGCATCCACTACAGTTTGACTGTAGAATGGGGTAAATTGTGTATGTCTTTCATTCAGCGTGTGCAAGTAGACAAATTAATAGAGCAACCTTTCACTTGTGCAGCATTAATACTGCACAAGGTGTGTCTCTTGTACTTTGTAACACCTGAGGGGGGGGTTAAAGGTTTCCTTTGAAATTGGTTCAACTAGGCTTCGGCCTACACTCTGCTCCTCTCCTCCTCCTCCTGCTTCAACACGGGCTCTAACATCGCTAGTTTTTGCCCGCAAGTGCTAGCTGCACAGAGAAAAACACACGCCATTGTATTAGTGGGGTTCAGCTACACCAGCTGTTCCCCCAGTGTGTAGCCGGCAAAGTGTCCTGCAAACGCAACGCAGACACAAAGCTGCCTCCAGTGCAGGCTTCGGCCTACACTCATCTCCCCCTGCTTACCCTTTGCTCCAACACCGCTAGTTGGGGCTCTAGGAAGACAATCTTTAATAGGCAAGGCAACGCATCTGGGTTCCAGCACCGCCAGCTGGTTCTCGGCAGTGTTCTTGTCACAGGTACTCCCTCGTGCCAAGCCTGGTTTCAGCACCGTCAGCTGTTTCCGGGTTGTGTCAACTTCACTGAGACGCCTATGCTTGCCCCGTCGTGGTGCGGTCGAGTTAGCCAACTCCAGGGTGCCTCCAGTTTAGGAGCTTCCTATGTGGGCTGCGTGAACTGGTAGTCAAGGCTGGTTCTGTAGTGCCAGTAGGCCCAGCTCCCCCTGTAGGACTGTTGGGGTTCGGTAACTGCGGCTGCCTCGCGGCCTAGCTGTTCTCTCCTCTCCTGTGGACCTTCGGGTCCACCACCTGGTTCCAGCACCGTCAGCTGGTTCCGGGCCGAGCCTTTGGCTTAGGTGCCTCCTCCTGGGTATCCGAGTTCCGCCAACGCCAGGCGGTCCTTGGTAGTGCTTTTAAGCACGGGCACCTACAGCTTAGTAACCGGGTTCCAGCACTGTCAGCTGGTCCTCGGTCGTGCCATTGGCTCTTGCACACTGGGGCAACGCATCTGGGTTCCAGCACCGCCAGCTGGTTCTCGGCAGTGTTCTTGTCACAGGTACTCCCTCGTGCCAAGCCTGGTTTCAGCACCGTCAGCTGTTTCCGGGTTGTGTCAACTTCACTGAGACGCCTATGCTTGCCCCGTCGTGGTGCGGTCGAGTTAGCCAACTCCAGGGTGCCTCCAGTTTAGGAGCTTCCTATGTGGGCTGCGTGAACTGGTAGTCAAGGCTGGTTCTGTAGTGCCAGTAGGCCCAGCTCCCCCTGTAGGACTGTTGGGGTTCGGTAACTGCGGCTGCCTCGCGGCCTAGCTGTTCTCTCCTCTCCTGTGGACCTTCGGGTCCACCACCTGGTTCCAGCACCGTCAGCTGGTTCCGGGCCGAGCCTTTGGCTTAGGTGCCTCCTCCTGGGTATCCGAGTTCCGCCAACGCCAGGCGGTCCTTGGTAGTGCTTTTAAGCGCGGGCACCTACAGCTTAGTAACCGGGTTCCAGCACCGTCAGCTGGTCCTCGGTCGTGCCATTGGCTCTTGCACACTGGGGCAACGCATCCGGGTTCCAGCACCGCCAGCTGGTTCTCCGCAGTGTTCTTGTCACAGGTACTCCCTCGTGCAAAGCCTGGTTTCAGCACCGTCAGCTGTTTCCGGGTTGTGTCAACTTCACTAAGACGCCTATGCTTGCCCCGTCGTGGTGCGGTCGAGTTAGCCAACTCCAGGGTGCCTCCAGTTTAGGAGCTTCCTATGTGGGCTGCGTGAACTGGTAGTCAAGGCTGGTTCTGTAGTGCCAGTAGGCCCAGCTCCCCCTGTAGGACTGTTGGGGTTCGGTAACTGCGGCTGCCTCGCGGCCTAGCTGTTCTCTCCTCTCCTGTGGGCCTTCGGGTCCACCACCTGGTTCCAGCACCGTCAGCTGGTTCCGGGCCGAGCCTTTGGCTTAGGTGCCTCCTCCTGGGTATCCGAGTTCCGCCAACGCCAGGCGGTCCTTGGTAGTGCTTTTAAGCACGGGCACCTACAGCTTAGTAACCGGGTTCCAGCACCGTCTGCTGGTCCTCGGTCGTGCCATTGGCTCTTGCACACTGGGGCAACGCATCTGGGTTCCAGCACCGCCAGCTGGTTCTCGGCAGTGTTCTTGTCACAGGTACTCCCTCGTGCCAAGCCTGGTTTCAGCACCGTCAGTTGTTTCCGGGTTGTGTCAACTTCACTGAGACGCCTATGCTTGCCCCGTCGTGGTGCGGTCGAGTTAGCCAACTCCAGGGTGCCTCCAGTTTAGGAGCTTCCTATGTGGGCTGCGTGAACTGGTAGTCAAGGCTGGTTCTGTAGTGCCAGTAGGCCCAGCTCCCCCTGTAGGACTGTTGGGGTTCGGTAACTGCGGCTGCCTCGCGGCCTAGCTGTTCTCTCCTCTCCTGTGGACCTTCGGGTCCACCACCTGGTTCCAGCACCGTCAGCTGGTTCCGGGCCGAGCCTTTGGCTTAGGTGCCTCCTCCTGGGTATCCGAGTTCCGCCAACGCCAGGCGGTCCTTGGTAGTGCTTTTAAGTGCGGGCACCTACAGCTTAGTAACCGGGTTCCAGCACTGTCAGCTGGTCCTCGGTCGTGCCATTGGCTCTTGCACACTGGGGCAACGCATCCGGGTTCCAGCACCGCCAGCTGGTTCTCGGCAGTGTTCTTGTCACAGGTACTCCCTCGTGCCAAGCCTGGTTTCAGCACCGTCAGCTGTTTCCGGGTTGTGTCAACTTCACTGAGACGCCTATGCTTGCCCCGTCGTGGTGCGGTCGAGTTAGCCAACTCCAGGGTGCCTCCAGTTTAGGAGCTTCCTATGTGGGCTGCGTGAACTGGTAGTCAAGGCTGGTTCTGTAGTGCCAGTAGGCCCAGCTCCCCCTGTAGGACTGTTGGGGTTCGGTAACTGCGGCTGCCTCGCGGCCTAACTGTTCTCTCCTCTCCTGTGGACCTTCGGGTCCACCACCTGGTTCCAGCACCGTCAGCTGGTTCCGGGCCGAGCCTTTGGCTTAGGTGCCTCCTCCTGGGTATCCGAGTTCCGCCAACGCCAGGCGGTCCTTGGTAGTGCTTTTAAGCGCGGGCACCTACAGCTTAGTAACCGGGTTCCAGCACCGTCAGCTGGTCCTCGGTCGTGCCATTGGCTCTTGCACACTGGGGCAACGCATCCGGGTTCCAGCACCGCCAGCTGGTTCTCGGCAGTGTTCTTGTCACAGGTACTCCCTCGTGCCAAGCCTGGTTTCAGCACCGTCAGCTGTTTCCGGGTTGTGTCAACTTCACTGAGACGCCTATGCTTGCCCCGTCGTGGTGCGGTCGAGTTAGCCAACTCCAGGGTGCCTCCAGTTTAGGAGCTTCCTATGTGGGCTGCGTGAACTGGTAGTCAAGGCTGGTTCTGTAGTGCCAGTAGGCCCAGCTCCCCCTGTAGGACTGTTGGGGTTCGGTAACTGCGGCTGCCTCGCGGCCTAGCTGTTCTCTCCTCTCCTGTGGACCTTCGGGTCCACCACCTGGTTCCAGCACCATCAGCTGGTTCCGGGCCGAGCCTTTGGCTTAGGTGCCTCCTCCTGGGTATCCAAGTTCCGCCAACGCCAGGCGGTCCTTGGTAGTGCTTTTAAGCGCGGGCACCTACAGCTTAGTAACCGGGTTCCAGCACCGTCAGCTGGTCCTCGGTCGTGCCATTGGCTCTTGCACACTGGGGCAACGCATCCGGGTTCCAGCACCGCCAGCTGGTTCTCGGCAGTGTTCTTGTCACAGGTACTCCCTCGTGCCAAGCCTGGTTTCAGCACCGTCAGCTGTTTCCGGGTTGTGTCAACTTCACTGAGACGCCTATGCTTGCCCCGTCGTGGTGCGGTCGAGTTAGCCAACTCCAGGGTGCCTCCAGTTTAGGAGCTTCCTATGTGGGCTGCGTGAACTGGTAGTCAAGGCTGGTTCTGTAGTGCCAGTAGGCCCAGCTCCCCCTGTAGGACTGTTGGGGTTCGGTAACTGCGGCTGCCTCGCGGCCTAGCTGTTCTCTCCTCTCCTGTGGGCCTTCGGGTCCACCACCTGGTTCCAGCACCGTCAGCTGGTTCTAGGCAGTGTCTTTTGCTCTTGTACCTTCTGCTCCCCATCCTGGTTCCAGTAACGTCAGCTGGTTCCGGGCAGAGCCTTTGGCTTAGGTGCCTCCTTCTGGGTATCCAAGTTCCACCAACGTCAGGTGGTCCTTGGTAGTGCTTTCAGGCACGGGTACCTCCTGCTTAGTAACCGGGTTCCAGTAACGTCAGCTGGTCCTCGGTAGTTCCATTGGCTCTTGGACCTTCGGCTACCCATCCGGGTTCCAGTACCGTCAGCTGGTTCTCGGCAGTGTCTTTTGCTCTTGTACCTTCTGCTCCCCATCCTGGTTCCAGTAACGTCAGCTGGTTCCGGGCAGAGCCTTTGGCTTAGGTGCCTCCTTCTGGGTATCCGAGTTCCGCCAACGTCAGGTGGTCCTTGGTAGTGCTTTTTAGCACGGGTACCTCCTGCTTAGTAACCGGGTTCCATTAACATCAGCTGGTCCTCGGTAGTTCCATAGGCTCTTGAACCTTCGGGTAGCCATCCAAGTTCCAGTTCCATCAGCTGGTTCTTGGCATTTTCTCAGCCTTCTTGTACCTTCTGCTACATTTCCAAGTTTAAGACCCTAAAGTCGACGACCCGGAAGACCACCCCGATGACGACGACGACCCGGAAGACCACCCCGATGACGACGACGACGATGGCGGAGACGACGACGGAGACGACGACGGCGGAGACGACGACGGCGGAGATGACGACACTGAAGACGACGACCCTGGAGACGACGACATGGAAGACCGAGAAGCAGAAGAACAAGAGGCTGCAGAACAAAGAGCAGAAGAACATTAAGCATAACACTTAATATCAGAGCAAAAGATATTATCTAAATTATATGCAGAAGAAGACTATGCAGTGTATGGGGGTGAGTCCGTTCCTCCTCGTGGTGCCCCTGGATAAAGCCTGATGCTGCAGGCCAAACTGAACGCGGACAAATGTAACTTTTGTGACTGGCAGAACGGAAGGTGTAATCTTCCAACTTTTATAGATAACAACTACGGGAATGCCTGTCACAAATGAGAATATGATGAAGAAGTAGAATAGGAAGAATAATAACAGTGGAATAAAAAGAATATGTAGAATAGGAAGAATAATAATAGTTGAAGAAAATGAATATGAAGAATGTAATAAAAAAAAAAAATAGGTAGAAGATGAAGAAGAAGATGAATAAGGTGAAGAAGTTGATGTCAAAGATGCTGATGATGATGAAGATGAAAGTGTGGGAAAAGGAAAAAAAAGAAGGGGAAGGTCGTGGAATAGTGAAACATCAATATCTGACAAAATAAAAAAAAAATTACATAGTCAATATCTTTTTCAATCCGAACGTCTTTAAAAAAAAAAAAAATCATGCTATTCTATTTGATTGGACTAATCCTCATTGCCTTTAATGTCTCCGCCACCTCCCCCATACATCCTACATTATTCTTAGTTGTTTTCCTTCATGTAGAATGAACCTACAAGGAAAGAAAGGGTTTATTTTAATTCCGATATTTTGGTCCCATTGACTTGCATTGGGATCGGGTATAGGTATCGGCGATATCCGATATTTTTTGAATATCGGCCGATCCAAACCGATACCGATACTTTCCGATATCGGAAGGTATCGCTCAACACTAGTCATAGCTGTTTTCATTCTGACCTATAGTCAGACATGACAGATCACCAGTGAGGCCAAATCAGGAGGTTACGCCAGTCATTTTACAAGCGCGCTTGAAAACAAAGGACACCTCACACATATTCTGTGAGCAAGTCACTTTTATCTGATATAATGCAGCAAAAGGCAGTATTTTATACCATTTACAACAAATGTAACTCTCAATGTAATTCATGTAGCCCCCACCATCACCCAGGGTCACACTGACCTTTATTCCTCACCACATACCGAGAACATGTTGTGGCTGACTATTGAGAACATACATGATAAGAAGTGTAGTCTCCTTGAAGCGGAGACCATCAGACTACTGCATCAACAGATTCTATTAATTCTAGCAATTAAAGGCAAAAGGCACTTAAAGGCAAACTGTTAACCCTTCTATATCATTGAGAAGTCTGGGAGAGAGAGGGGTCATTCCTCTCCCATGCATTCTTCACCCTTGCAAAGTGATCATGAGGGCAACCGGAAGTGATATCATGACTTCTAAGGCTAGGTTCCCATTGCGTTAATGGGAACACGCTAACGGACAGCGTTGCATGGCGAAATTAACGCCGTGCAACGCGTCCGTTAGCACGCCCATTCACGGCAATGGGAACACGCAGCACTAGCGCATGCCATGTTCGGCACGCGCTAGCGACGCGCAGGTGTTTCCTGGCGCGCCGCGGACGCTGCTTGCAGCGTCCGAGGCGCGCCCGCGGTCCGTTCCCCGCTCTCGCAGATCGGGGATCTGCGCGAGCGGGGACGTTACCGCGACCCCGGGACGCGGCTCCGTTAAAAACATTGCATTAGCGCAATCCGCTAGCGCTAGCGCTAAACGGATTGCTCTAACGCAATGTGACCCTAGCCTAAGTCTGACCGCTTTGGTGGTGTATTAGGCCATGCCATGAGCAGTATAACACTGAAAGCTATAATGCATTGCAATGCTTGTGCATTGCATTGCATTAATCAAGTGTTCAGAGAAATTCAAGTTAAAGTGCCAGAAAGATCCAATAAACAAAGTAAAAAAAATCTCAAAATAAGAAAAAAACATGAGAAAAATATTAGACCAAAAAAAGCTATATTTTATTTACGTAAAAAAAACAAAAAAGTAAACAAATTTTGTAGTGTCGCATCCAGAATGACCCAATATATAAGACTGTCACACTATATAACCCCTTCTGTAAACATTTTAAGAAAAAACATAGCAAAGAACTATGGTTTTTCCTTATACCGCCAAAAAAAGTGGAATAAAATGTGATCAAAAAGTGGAATGGGCAAATGGTAACACTGAAAACATCACAAAAAAACTAGCTTGTTATACATCTTTGTCAGCAAAGAAATAAAAAATGCATCGCTCTCAATATACAGGAATGCAAGAACAATTCTTTTTTCTCTAAAATAGTTTTTACGGAGTGATAGAGGCAAAATAAAAAAAAAAATTCTTTAAAAGTAGTATCGCTGTAATCATAGTGACCTGACCTGAAGTACAAAGCGGCCTTATCACTGTTGCCACACTGTGAACAGCATAGAAATAAATAGAAGAAACGCTTGACCTGCTGTTGATTTGTTCATTCTTCCTAAAAAAAGATTGCAGTAAGGCTCGGCTCACATTTCTCCTGCACTCTGCTCTGAGCACTTATACTGAGATTTCCATTTAAATCTCTGAAATACGTGATTTAGATGGAACCCCTGGTGGAAGATTCCCTATAATGAGGCAGATAGAGACACTGTAGACACCTTCTGACCTATAATCCAGCGGTGTCCATTGTTTTAAGCTTGCATAAAAGTGCGCCCGACCATAGTTTCGTGCACCTCTGAACAGAAGTACACCTCTGAACAGAAGCCAAGAGGAGTCCAGATCAAAGGCAATACTAGGGTCCTAAAAACATCTGGGGATCAAGCCCAGTTTATTATAATATTTCACAGCTTTCAAAAGAAATGATGTATGTACAGGTTTTTAGAAAGAAAAATCACTATAATAGCCTCTGTAATTTGTGATGTATTAAAATGCAACCTTTATTTATAATAATAGTAAACTGTGACATAAACCACAAACAAAAAAAGGACCACCATCACCCTTAAAATTAGAATCCAGGGGTGTGCCTGACCCTATAAGGTTGCTGTACTTGTCCTGCCTTGCTGCGGAGGTTGGCACACTAAAACCTGCACATTGGTGCCCCCGTTCATCGATGGCAGTCCCTTCTAACCCTACACAACACTCTTGGGATCAGAAGAGAGGAAAGACAGAAAATACAGTGTTTATATGTGTTATAATCTCTAGCCAGTAGGCCAAAGGTTAGAAAAAAATTCTTATATTGTTGCCAGAACGGACATTAATATTGCACTAATTTGTGTTTAAAGTGCATATGTGCTTCGAGTGTGATGACAGGAATGAAAAAATGGCTTAACAAATGGGGATGGGCAAATTTACCCTAGATGTGCTCTACCAATCAGCAGAGTTTGGCGCCCTATAAACCTACGCAAAATTGGGCACCCCCTCTCACTGGCTATCTCTTTAGGTGAATAACCCCACATTTACTGAAAAAAACAGAATGTAAAAAATCTAGCTTAAACCCATGATGAATTAGGCACATGGAACAGAGCTGCACTGCATAGCTATATCAATGTGTAGTGGCCCCCGCCTATTTCTGATTCTGTAGAACAGCCTCTACTAAAGCTCATCAATATTATTTCACCAGACAACCCTTTTATGAATTTGTGAAGAGTGAAGTAAACACTGAAAATCTTCAGAAATATGATACAGATTTGAAATCTCATTCACTTTGCTGCTAGTATAATGAGCTGTGGATTTTCCATCCACAAATCAAGACAGATAATAATAAGTCAATTTTTATTGGAGTCAGGAAAAAAATCACAATCTATGGGTCTGTAAAAATCATGGACAGCTCATCGATGTAATTAGAGTGCAGATGTTGTGTTGTCCATGATTAACATTGTAAAATATAGAAGTTTTGTGACTGATTCATTTATATATTTTCTCCTACATCTTTGTTGTGTGTGCTTCATTACTACTCTAACAGGCCACAAGGGCTGCAGCATTTTATGAACTAAACTCCACCCACTTAACTATTCCCTACCAGCCAGCTAACTAGTACGTTTAATCCCTTAGTGTGTTCCAAATGCTATACAATAAAACAGTGCAATAATTCAAGTGGTTAAAACCTTTACCCAAAGCCTGTTTTCATCTTCCTGACCAGGCCAAATTTTACAATTCTGACCAACTGTGATTCTAGTACTGTTTTTTCCTGACACATTGTACTTCATGTTAGTGATACAATCTGCGTTTATATTATTACACTGTTTTATTGTATGAGCTGTGTGACAAAGTCACTGCCAGAGTGCTGGAAGATACATTTCACTGAGGCTATTAGCTTCAGTGATTTGAAACCCAGACAACCATAGAGCAGGCAAAAGTTTGTCCACCTTATCTCCACCCAAGGGTGTGGTCTCGGGGTTAAATAGTGGGCCTCCAGGAGCATTTAGTGTTCAGTAGGGCTGGAAAGAGGAACTCCAGTGTTTTGTGTCCTGAGAAAAAGAAGCTTGACCAGTTAGTATTTACTATTCTGAGAAGGTGGATCCCTGCAATGCCCAAAGAGCTGTGTTTATTTCCACTCCGTGTTGGTTTATGCCACATATCTAATAACAACAGAAGATTTAAAGAGACAGTGTACCTGTGTCTATCTACATGTGCAGCCGTGTGAGTTTATGTACCACAGTTGGTACTAGGTGTGTTGGCAAATTCCCCAGGGAGCACGCATGATGGCTGTGGATAAAACCGCATGTCCTGGATGAAGGCGACCATAAGCCGGGAAATGACATCAGATCAGACTACATGGAGTACCTGATTAAGCACCTTGTGAAAGCCCAGCAGGAGACAAGTCATCTGCATATGCAACAGATACAGCAGCTCCAGCAGAACCTCCAACAACAGCAGCAGCAGAAACAAGACCAGTTTCGAGAACAGCAGCAGTAAATTGAGTTGCTCACAGAGGCCATTCGTGGGAGACTGACAGCCCCTCTTCCAAGCACAGGTGAAGACACATATGTCTGGAAATTGGTAAGATGAGCAGTGCAAAAGTTAACCCTGGTGGATGATGTGTAAGCATTTTTGACTGTCTTAATCAGGTAGCAGAGTGGGAAAAACTACTGCCAGACCAGTGGGCAGATGTACAAGCCCCTATCGAACTGGCGAGCCACAGAAGGCTTATTATGATCTGGCCTTGCAAGATGCCTCGGAATATGCCACGCTAAAAGCTGAGATACTGGCACACTCTGGGGTGACTATGTCTGTCCGAGCTCAAAGGGTCAACTACTGGGCATATTACAGTGATAAACCACCTCGCTCACAAGTGTTCCATTTGCTGCATTTGGTACAGATGTGGTTTCACCTGGAGTCCTCCACCCTAGCCCAGAAAGTAGAGTGGTTCATAATGGACAGATTAATCCCCTCCCTACGCAGGCCGGTGAAGTCCTTGGTGGAGCAGGGGGTTCCTGGTCTGAAGGGGACATTGAGGGGTTGCCAAAGGCTGCGGGTAAAGGCTTGCTCTACTGGAGATGTCACGGTCCTGGTTATATAGTCACCCAGTGTCCTATTCCCTGCAAACAGATGGACTGTGGCATGGGGAGGTGCTGTTTATACTATGCCTAATCCTCCTGCAGTGTGGGCTATCAGCCTGTTTAGCTTCCGCAGGCATATAACAATAAATGAGGTACTGGTGTCATGACTCTTGGACTCAGGGAATTTGGTAACCCTGGTAAGGGCCACACTCCCCCACCAGTTGATCCAAAGAACACACATGGGTGTCCGCTGTGTTTATGGGGACATCAAAGACTACCCCATTGCCAGAGTGTTTATAGAAATGAACTATGCGGCTGAGACCCATGAGGTGGGGGTAGTTAAAGACTTGCTACACCCGGTGATAATAGGGCAGTACTTTAGCCTGTTCAGGGACTTATGGCAGAAAGCAGGGATACCAAGTAACTCAGACAGGAGCCAGTTCAACCATGATGAAATCCCATCACAGTCGGATGTGGCTGAACTCTCCTTGTGTGTCCTGGCTGCTGACAAGAACGAGATGGTAACTAGTGAGGTTGAAATTCCAGAACTGGGGGTTTCTGGGGATATTTTGGGACTGCTCAAATGTGGGATTTTACTCTAAAAGGGGCATTTGACAAAGTGACTGTGATAAGTGGGGTCGCTCAAGAGCTGGGGGCTGACACCATGTTTCCACATGTTGCTTTAAATGAGAAGCTGCTATATTGGATCTCTAAACTAAGAGAGGTACAGTAGTGGTAGAGCAGTTGTTAGTACCTAGTCTCTCTAGGCATATTGTATTAGACCAGTCCCATTCTCATGTCAAGGGTGGGCATCTGGAAGTAGACAAAACTCAAGATTGGGTCCTGCATAGGTTCTACTGGTCTGGGGGTGTCACAGAGAAATTTGTTAACTACTGCTGGTCCGGCAGTACTTGTCAGCTAACTACTCACGTATCCCACTTCCGAAGTCCCCTAATGTTTTTGCCAATTATAAAGGTCCCATCTGACTGGATTTCCATGGATGTCTTAGGGCCCCTAATTAAGTCCACCAGGGGGCATCAACACATCCTATAAATAATGGTCTATGCAAAATGGTACCCAGAGGCAGTACCCATAATAAACTCCTCTGCCAGGAGCATTGCCTGAGAGTTAGGACACATTTTCTACCAGACGGGCCTGCCAAAGGAGATCCTAATCGACCAAGGAACTCCGTTTATGTCCAAAGTAATGAGGGAGCTGTGTAGGCTCTTGAGATTACACAACTCCGGATGTCAGTGTACCATCCGCTGATGGATGGTCTGGTGGAGAGGTTCAACAAGACCTTGAAGTCCATGCTTAAGAAGGTCATGGAGAAGGATGACCGAGACTGTGATTGAGTACCTGTTGTTCTTTATCAAAGAGCTCTCAAATGCCTCTATGAGGTTCTCACTGTTCGAGCTGCTATACTGATGACACCCTCTGGGACTTCTGGATATTGCAAAGGAGACCTTGGAAGCAGACATTACACCCCACCAGAGCATCATCGAGCATGTGACCCAGATGCAGCACCGGATCACAAAGATAATGCTGATTGTGAAGGAGAGCCTCCTTCAAGCACAAAAGCCCAGGCAAGGGTATACAATCAGTCAGTGAGACTAAAACAGTTTAGCACTGGAGACCAGGTGTCGGTTCTGATCCCCACAGTGGAAAGTGAGCTGATCAACCACACCTGTTAGAGTAGCAGTAAGACAGCCACAGAAAACTTGTAAGATAGCAGCTCTCTCACCACTTTCAGTAGGCTGACACAGCAGAGCTATCTAAGAAAGTATAGCTCAGCATGTAGAATATCTCAAAAGAAAAGAAGGATTCATGAACAAATAGCCAGCTGCACAGTAATGTACTGGAAGACTGCTCCTGAAGGACTTGAATTGCTCTGGTTTCTACTTGCACACAGTCATCCACATGCAGAGAAATCTCAGATGTAAGTCACTCAGTGAATATGGGAAACATGTAATGATGAATACAAGGTACTATGATAATAGGATACAGATGTCCACTGGAGTATCAGCATAGGACTTCAGCATGTCATTGGGCCTTCTGGCTGCTCAGGAAGTACGTACTTCATAGCATTGTCCATATTTATTTGCAGTACACCTGTTCCTATTGTGGTTAGCTGTTGTTATTGGAGTCTTTCAATGCATAACCACCAAGATTTTGCACCACCATTTCCTGTGTTGAATCTGCTGCTGTTTAAAGAAAAGTTTACTTTTTTTTTACAAAATCATTGCTCTCTCTCCTGTTTTCTCTTTATATCACCATCATGGGATGTGCCAAAGAAAATTCCTTTCCAAACAAAGACGAAGCACTGTGCAAGTCAGTTATTTGGCACAGAAGCCTATATCCTGTGATGTAAAAGTGTCTATTTCCAAGAGTGTCTGTGTAATATTTTTTTTTACAGGGTAATAGTTAAACATGGCATTGTAAAAATGCCATTCAGTTGTGCCTAATCAAGTCAAGTCCTATTATTAAAGAGTCTTGATCCTAAAAAAGACAAAAAATAAGCTTGCCTCATTTTAGAAGATAATGCTTTCCGACATCATTATATTGCTCTTAGAATAAATCCCCTGGCTCAATGACTCATCTCAAGAAATGTAGAATGCATCACTTATATTATTTTAGATTATGTATTTTTACATTCTAATTGCCTAGTCTTTTTTAATGCTGGTGGTAAAAATGCCCCATCTGAAGACCGTTAAAGGGGTGATTTGAAATCTGTAGCACTGAAAATTCGGGAGATATATATTTTTAGATAGTATTTTTAAGAGGTTTATTCAGATATGACACCACAGGGCTGAAGCATGAAAAAGACCCAAATTCAGTTTTGTATGCCAGTTTTGATGAAGTCAGACCCTTATGAAGAGGCACAAGTGTCTTAGTGAATCAGGATTGTCTGATTGGAGGCATGAGCCTCTGTTTGAGCCTTGTCACAAATCTTTCTCCAGTTGCGGACTGGAGTAGGGTTTGTGGCACATAGAATGTCTGTGCTCCTCATAAGTTTGGCAAGCTGGGATTGCAACACACCTATCCCAACGCAGCTTCATTCTCTTGCGGGGAGCTGAGTGAAAATACTGCGAGAATAGCTTAAGTTGGAAAATTTTAGTATAGCCTCATGTTGCACCAAACACTTGCAACTTTTCAAAGCTTTTTATGGCAGAATTCTGGCGCAAAGCTTTAAGTAATCAAGCCTGGATCTTTCTAAAGGTTGATTTCAGGAGCATGAGTTATTCTTAGACTAAACTAGACACATTCCAATACAAGTGAGAGATAGGAAAATGATTATGAGGTCATTTTGACTAATCACACATTGTTAGTGCAACATAGCAAAATTATTGTTATTGTTATTATTATTACTAATACTATTATTGCCAACAAAAGTTCCTAAATCTTTCAGTTGACTTTAATTTCCTTTTCTTCCAATGCTTTAGTTATGTATTTTCTTTTGGTAGCTATTTATTGCACAGCAACAGTTTTGTAATCATTTATAAGCTGATCTCAGCATTGCTTTGTGTGATTTGTCTGCCGTACATTGTAATTTTATAAACTGGTGAATAAATATTTTCTCAAAATTATATAGACGCAGAAAAAATCACAACGTGCTTATGTTGTTTTTTGTTTATTTTAAAGAAAATAGACCAATACACATTTTAAGCATCTGAAACGTGCAACATACATTATTTACTCACATTCTCAAATACCTTCGCATCCCAGATGTAATTCATCACAATCCTATTTAGAAACATGAAAAAATAATCTCCTATAAAATGTGCAATTGTATTTGACACATCAGTTTTTTGATCCATAAAAGTAATCCCAGTACTTCATTCATATACAGCGAAGTACACATTTGAATGTGATTGCTAAGTGTAAATAGCAGTTTTAACCTGAGGGGTTCTTGACTGGAACAATAATATGTTAAATGACTGTTGACAATGGTTGGTCAGTCTTACAAGATTTAAAGAAAAAAGAGCTTAAGGGTATGAGCACATTATGTCTTTTTCAGGTGGGTACGCTCTGTAACCCACCTAAAATAGCTTTAAATAAATGATAACATGAATGAAAATGTACATTGCAATGAAAAAATGCCATGCCATGCATATGCTAAGCTTTTTGAACTTCTTTTAACAGCTTCAGGATTTCATTGATACAAAGTAATTAAAATTAGTGACCTAACCGTTCTTCAGACAGGTTTGATTTTGAAGCCACTTGCCCACGGCTAGTGATGGGCATACCTGACAATGTTTGGGTCTTTGGAGTTCAGCTGAATATCTAAAAAATTCTCTTCCGGTACCAGAAAAAACTCGAACCCAAACCTAGACCCCTTTCAAATGAATGGAGTGCCCTAACATTTGTTTGCCACTCTGCAATCTGAATGACAGTGCGGCAAACACAGGCTATGACCGGCAGCAAGATCAATAATGCCAGTCAGAGAGCTGTGATTCCTATGCTGTCAGGTGACAGCATGAGCCAGCAGCTGTGACCGATGGTGAAAAGGTTACCTCTGGTCCCACACATCGGCTGATGAGAGAATACTACTCCCATGAGGCTATACCTGATGTTGCTTATAACAGTGAGAACAGGTGATGCTAATGGGAGTATTCATTTCAAAATAATTACTTTTTTTTTTAACCCCTTAGTGACAGAGCCAATTTGGTACTTAATGACCGAGCCAATTTTTGCAATTCTGACCACTGTCACTTTATGAGGTTATAACTCTGGAACGCTTCAACGGATCCCGCTGATTCTGAGATTGTTTTTTCGTGACATATTGTACTTCATGTTAGTGGTAACATTTCTTCGATATTACTTGCGATTATTTATGAAAAAAACGGAAATATGGCGAAAATTTTTAAAATTTTGCAATTTTCAAACTTTGTATTTTTATGCCCTTAAATAAGAGAGATATGTCACGAAAAATAGTTAATAAATAACATTTCCCACATGTCTACTTTACATCAGCACAATTTTGGAAACAAAATTTTTTTTTGTTAGGGAGTTATAAGGGTTAAAAGTTGACCAGCAATTTCTCATTTTTACAACACCATTTTTTTTTAGGGACCACATCACATTTGAAGTCATTTTGAGGGGTCTATATGATAGAAAATAATGAAGTGTGACACCATTCTAAAAACTACACCCCTCAAGGTTCTCAAAACCACATTCAAGAAGTTTATTAACCCTTTACGTGCTTCACAGGAACTGAAACAATGTGGAAGGAAAAAATGAACATTTAACTTTTTTTTGCAAACATCTTAATTCAGAACCATTTTTTTTATTTTCACAAGTGTAAAAACAGAAATGTAACCATAAATTTTGTTATGCAATTTCTCCTGAATACGCCAATACCCCATATGTGGGGGTAAACCACTGTTAGGGCGCACCGCAGAACTTAGAAGTGAAGGAGCGCCGTTTGACTTTTTCAATGCAGAATTGGCTGGAATTGAGATCGGACGCCATGTCACGTTTAGAGAGCCCCTGATGTGCCTAAACAGTGGAAACCCCCCACAAGTGACACCATTTTGGAAACTAGACCCCTTAAGGAACTTATCTAGATGTGTGGCGAGCACTTTGAACCCCCAAGTGCTTCACAGAAGTTTATAACGTAGAGCCGTGAAAATAAAAAAATCGCTTTTGTTTACACAAAAATGATCTTTTTGCCCACAAATTCTTATTTTCACAAGGGTAACAGGAGAAATTAGACCACAAAAGTTGTTGTGCGATTTCTCCTGAATACGTCGATACCCCATATGTGGGGGTAAACCACTGTTTGGGCGCACCGCAGAGCTTGGAAGAGAAGGAGTGCCGTTTTACTTTTTCAATGTAGAATTGGCTGGAATTGAGATTGGACGCCATGTCGCGTTTGGAGAGCCCCTGATGTGCCTAAACAGTGGAAACCCCCCACAAGTGACACCATTTTGGAAACTAGACCCCTTAAGGAACTTATCTAGATGTGTGGCGAGCACTTTGAACCCCCATGTGCTTCACAGAAGTTTATAACGTAGAGCCGTGAAAAAAAAAAAAATCGCATTTTTTCTACAAAAATGATCTTTTTGCCCACAAATTTTTATTTTCACAAGGGTAACAGGAGAAATTAGACCACAAAAGTTGTTGTGCAATTTCTCCTGAGTACGCTGATACCCAATATGTGGGGGTAAACCACTGCTAGGGCGCACCGCAGAGCTTGGAAGAGAAGGAGTGCCGTTTTACTTTTTCAATGTAGAATTGGCTGGAATTGAGATCGGACGCCATGTCGCGTTTGGAGAGCCCCTGATGTGCCTAAACAGTAGAAATCCCCCACAAGTGACCCCATTTTGGAAACTAGACCCCCCATGGAACTTATCTAGATGTGTGATGAGAACCTTGAATGCCCAAGTGCTTCACAGAAGTTTATAATGCAGAGCCGTGAAAATAAAAAATATTTTTTTTTTCCACAAAAAAGATATTGTAGCCCCCAAGTTTTTATTTTTACAAGGGTAACAAGAGAAATTGGACCCCAAAAGTTGTTGTCCAATTTGTCTTGAGTATGCTGGTACCCCATATGTGGGGGTAAACCACTGTTTGGGCGCACGGCAGAGCTCGGAAGGAAGGAGCGCCGTTTTGGAATGCAGACTTTGATAGAATGGTCTGCGGGTATTATGTTGCATTTGCAGAGCCCCTGATGTACCTAACCAGTAGAAACCCTCCACAAGTGACCCCATTTTGGAAACTAGACCCCCCAAGGAACTTATCTAGATGTGTGGTGAGAACTTTGAATGCCCAAGTGCTTCACAGAAGTTTAGAATGCAGAGTCGTGAAAATAAAAAATATTTTTTTTTTCACAAAAAAGATTTTGTAGCCCCCAAGTTTTTATTTTCACAAGGGTAACAGGAGAAATTGGACTGCAATAGTTGTTGTCCAATTTATCCCGAGTACGCTGATGTGCCATATGTGGGGGTAAACCACTGTTTGGGCGCACGGCAGAGCTCGGAAGGGAAGGAGCGCCTTTTTGGAATGCAGACTTTGATAGAATGGTCTGTGGGCATTATGTTGCGATTGCAGAGCCCCTGATATACCTAAACTGTAGTAACCCCCCACAAGTGACCCCATTTTGGAAACTAGACCCCCCAAGGAACTTATCTAGATGTGTGGTGAGAACTTTGAATGCCCAAGTGCTTCACAGAAGTTTAGAATGCAGAGTCGTGAAAATAAAAAATATTTTTTTTTTCACAAAAAAGATTTTGTAGCCCCCAAGTTTTTATTTTCACAAGGGTAACAAGAGAAATTGGACCCCAGAAGTTGTTGTCCAATTTATCCCGAGTACGCTGATGCCCCATATGTGGGGGTAACCCACTGTTTAGGCGCACGGCAGAGCTCAGAAGGGAGGGAGCACCATTTGACTTTTTGAGCGCAAAATTGGCTGTCGTGTTTGGAGACCCCCTGATGTACCTAAACAGTGGAAACCCCCCAATTCTAGCTCCAACCCCTAACCCTAATCCCAACCTGATCCATAATCCTAATCACTAACCCTAACCATAATCACAACCCTTACCCCAAAACAACCCTAATGTCAACCCTAACCATAACCCTAATCAAAACCCTAAATCCAACACACCCCTAATCCTAATCTCAACCCTAACCCTAATCCCAATACACCCCTAATCACAACCCTAACCTTAACCCTAATCCCAAACCTAACCCTAATCCCAAGCGTAACCCTAATGCCAACCCTAACCCTAATACCAACCCTAATCCAAACCCTAAACCTAATCCCAGCTCTAACCCTAACTTTAGCCCCAACCCTAGCCCTAACTTTAGCCCCAACCCTAACCCTAGCCCTAAGGCTACTTTCACACTTGCGTTGTTTGGCATTCCGTCGCAATCCGTCGTTTTGGACAAGAAACGGATCCTGCAAATGTGCCCGCAGGATGCGTTTTTTGCCCATAGTATTGCCGACGGATCGTGACGGATGGCCACACGTCGCGTCCGTCGTGCACTGGATCAGTTGTGTTTTGGCGGAGCGTCGGCACAAAAAAAGTTCAATGAAACGTTTTTTTGTACGTCGCATCCGCCATTTCTGACCGCGCATGCGTGGCCGTAACTCCGCCCCCTCCTCCCCAGGACATAGATTGGGCAGCGGATGCGTTGAAAAACTACAGCTGCTGCCCACGTTGTGCACAATTTTCACAACGTGCGTCGGTATGTCGGGCCGACGCATTGCGACGGCCCCGTACCGACGTAAGTGTGAAAGAAGCCTAACCCTAAATTTAGCCCCAACCCTAACCCTAAATTTAGCCCCAACCCTAACCCTAAATTTAGCCCCAACCCTACCCCTAACCCTACCCCTAACCCTACCCCTAACCTAACCCTAGCCGTAACCCTACCCCTAACCCTAACCTAACCCTACCCCTAACCTAACCCTAGCCGTAACCCTACCCCTAACCTAACCCTAGCCCTAACCCTACCCCTACCCTAACCCTACCCCTAACCCTACCCCTAACCCTACCACTAACCTAACCCTAACCCTACCCCTAACCCTACCCCTAACCCTACCCCTAACCTAACCCTAACCCTACCCCTAACCTAACCCTAACCCTACCCCTAACCCTACCCCTAACCCTACCCCTAACCTAACCCTACCCCTAACCCTACCCCTAACCCTACCCCTAACCCTACCCCTAACCCTACCCCTAACCCTACCCCTAACCCTAACCCTAACCCTAATTTTAGCCCTAACTGCTGTTCTCCTGCCGGCCGGCAGATGGAGACAGATGGCGGGCGCACTGGGCATGCGTCCGCCATGTTCTTCTGCCGGCGGCCAGGAGGAGCAGCAAGAGGATCCAGGGACCTAGGTGAGTATGCTAGGGTCCCCGAATCCCCCTATTTCTCTGTCCTCTGATGTGCGATCACATCAGAGGACAGAGAATTACACTTTACTTTTTTTTTTTTTTTTTGCGGTCGCCGGTAAACAGTTAATTACCGGCGATCGCAAAACAGGGGTCGCTAAAACCGACCCCCGATCATGCTCTTTGGGGTCTCGGCTACCCCAGGCAGCCGAGACCCCAAAGATTCTCCCGGTGCCGGCCGGCGGGCGCACTGCGCATGCGCCCGCCATTTTGAAGATGGCGGCGCCCACCGGGAGACACGAGGAGCATCGGGGGAGCTAGGTGAGTATTGGGGGGCCACCTGGGACCCCTTTTCTCTGTCCTCCGATGTGCGATCACATCGGAGGACAGAGAAATTAAAAAGAGATCGCTTTTTTTTTTTTTTTTTTTTTTTTTTTTTGCGATCGCCGGTAAACGGTTAATTACCGGCGATCGCAAATGCGGGGAGGGTTAAAAACCCCCCGAATCATGTTCTCTGGGGTCTCAGCTACCCTCGGCAGCCGAGACCCCGGAGAAAATCGGCCTGTGGGGGGCGCTATACACTTTTTCCACAGCGCCGTTAATTAACGGCGCTGTGGTTTAAGTACCCTTAGCGGCCGCCGTTAAAAGGCGTATCGGCGGTCGCTAAGGGGTTAAATGACATGAGGTTTCTTCCATTTTTGACAACTAGCTCTTGCAAAACTGACAACTTCAGGCTGAAACCCTTATCTATCAGATTTATCATGGCTGCTTATTAAAAATAGATGGGTCACATGATTTTTGTTTCAATTATTTACATATGCAAATTGTCTCTTCAGATAGGTAGAGGACTAGAACTCTAGTGCCACCTATAGGAAGTAGCAATCCTAACAATCAATGTCGACCCTTTAACGAGCCTTGTCACATGACTTAGGATAATAGCCAAACCAGAATCTCAATTTGAAGACACTGTGGTTCGGGGTACTGCCCCTCGTCAGTGCAAAGTGGAGATCTGGTTTGGCTGATTGAGAGGCGTCGGACCGGGATCCAAGAACTATCGTTTCTCCTTGCGGAGAGTGACATGATAAGCATGTCGAGGTGAGGAGACTTAAAGCCGCAATGCTCCGTTGGGAAATATGCAAATTGTCTCTTCAGAGAGGAAGAGGACTAGAACTCTAGTGCCACCTATTGGAAGTAGCAATCCTAACAGTCAATGTCGACCCTTTAACGAGCCTTGTCACATGACTTAGGATAATAGTAAAACGAGATCTTCACTTCGCACTGACGAGGGGCAGTACCCCGAAACACAGTGTCTGCAAATTGAGATTTCGGTTTGGCTATTATCCTGTGCAACACGCACTGAATATCACTCATGAACATTAGTTAGCTCATCGGTGTACACACGCCTGGAGGTTGCTCCCCACTTTATAGCATCATACCCCTGAAACACTTGCCATAAACGCTTAGTGCGTGCCCAATGCGGACAGCCAAACACTGTACATATAGGTAAGCACAGCCTCCGCTACATTAAGACGGCACAAACACATAAAGAAAATCCTCACGTTACAAGCCCTGATCATTGAAATTAAATGATCATGGACATTAGTATCACTGATATGGTATACAGTTTAGTAAGAACCCTCAGGAACCCTTGTAGATCTCCACTACTTAGGGGTCAACCTTCATACAGTGGGGATACCAATTGTCCAGCATATATTGGAATGGGGAAAGGACCATCAATGCAGTAGAGATAAATATGTGTACATAGAGGTAATGTTCATAATACAAACGGATCACGGCGAGCCAAATTGGATGTCCGTAAGCATTGGATACTGCTATTCTCAAATTACAAAGAGATTTTTTGAGGGTCAAATGTCTCCGAGAGTGGCCAGACCAAGACTCCAACCAAGAAGTAACATCAGAGGAGATTGACTCCAGAGCCACATATTAGACTTCACTGTCAAAGCCATGGGATTATAGACACCATAGTCACCACAGAACAGTTCAAAGGCGCATTTTTTTAGGGAACCTAGGTTTATTACCAAAACCAGCCACCAACTACCAATATACAGGCCCCAATATCCCCACATCTCATGGAGGATATAGAACACTCATATCATGGCAGGTGCAAATGTTGCTGGGGGGGGTTGAATATTATGCTGTTCACGCAGACATTTGGTCAGTTACCTCGTACCACCCTTAAGAAGATCATGCTGCTCATGCAGAGATCGAGACCTAGTAAACAGGGAGGTAAGATTACAAGCTTATCATGAACCTGCTCAGGCCTTCTTTCAATCTTATACATATACGCTTGAGCATAGTCTCAGACAAAAAGGTTTCAATTGCTTATTCAAACCCAAAACCTATGGAATACGGTTTCAAGATTGTTTATAAAACCCTGTGAACAATAGGTCTTCATTAAGTCCAAATGGGGTTTGACTATTCAAATTGAAAATCCATTTAGACTCTCATCTGAGCAGTTCGAGCGTGATGTCTCCACCTCTGATGTCTGGTTGAACGGATTCCAGGCCCACGATCTTAATTCCTCTGCTCTGTGAATTATGTGTCGACAGAAAGTGCGATGCCACAGAGGACAATGTTTTGCCCTTTTCCAAGTCCTTCTTTGCCGTTGTTATAGTTGAAAGATGTTGTTGTATTCTTCTTTTTAACTCCTGTGTTGTTTGGCCAACATATGTCTTTGGGCATGGGCAGATGAGGGCATAGACCAAATTACGTGATTTGCAGTTGAAATACGTTTTCACAGCCATCTGTAATGAGGAGGAAAGAGATGAAAAGAGCATTTCATTACTGCCAATAAACGGGCATATACTGGATTTGCCACAAGGAAATGTGCCAGTCAGCCTAATTCCTCTGTTCAGCCTAGTTACCGGGCGTTTAAAGTGGCTGTGACTCAAACAGTCTTTCAGATATTTTGGTCTTCTCGCTATCAGGCTTGGCCGTTCAGATATGTGTGGTTTTAGTTTAGGTTCACTACAAAGGATCCCCCAGTACTTTGTAAGTATCCCACGAACCTCCTGCCACTGGTTGTTGAATGTGGTAATGACCCCTAATGGTCTTGGGGCAGTTTTTTGTCGGGGTTGCAATAGGCTTCCTCTATCAACCTCTTTTGCCGTGCTGTATGCATTCGCAATTACCTTTCTAGGGCAGCCTCGATTTTTGAACCGTTGAGTCAAGTCCTGTGAATGCCTTCGGAAATCCTCCTGAGTACTGCAGTTACGCCTTATCTGATAAAACTGTCCCTTTGGGATGCCTTTCTTCAAGTGCTGTGGGTGAAAACTTGAAAAATGTAAAAGGCTATTAATAGCCGTAGGTTTGCGGTACAGCGTGGTTTGAACGTACCCATCCCCAGGATAGAGCTTAAGATCAAGAAATTCCACTTCCATCTGTGAAAAGTGTGACATCAATCTTATGTTCCATGGGTTCTGATTGAGAGTATCGACAAACTGATGGCATTCTTTCAGGGTGCCTGTCCAGAGAAAAAGGATATCATCTATATAGCGATACCATTTGATGACATGTGATGAAAAAGCCTCCAGACAGTACACCCTGGTGACCTCCCACCACCCCAAGAACAGATTTGTGTACGAGGGCGCACAACGTGCGCCCATCGCGGTCCCTCTGATTTGTCTATAAAAAACCCAATCGAAGACAAAATAATTTTTGTCCAAAATAAAAGAAAGTAGATCGAGCAAGAAGGAGTCGTGTTGTCTGTCACCTGTAGTGTTCTGATCCAGAAAGAAGGCAACTGCTTGCGTCCCCAGGTCATGTCCAATGCAGGTGTACAGGGCTTCAACATCTAGTGTGACGAGCCATACACCAGGTGGAACTCTTAGAGTTTGCAGTTGCTGAATCAGGAAGGTTGAGTCCCTCACAAAGGAGTCTAGAGATGAAACAAAGGGCTGTAGAAAAAAATCCACATAAGTACAGGGGTGTTCTAAAAGGCCCCCCAACCCAGATACAATAGGTCTACATGGGGGGGTTTCCACAGATTTGTGGACCTTTGGGATGAGGTAAAAAGTTGGTACCCTAGGATAGCGATTGGTCATAAATTCCCTCTCTCGCTTATTAATGATGTTTATGGTGAATGCTGAGTCCAGGAGCCGATCCAATTTGGACCTAAATACATCAGTGGGGTCTGATGGTTGAACCTGGTAACATTCAGAATTTGATAATTGAAGTTTTGCCTCATTTAGATATAATTCAGTAGGCCATATCACTAGGTTACCACCCTTGTCAGCCTCTCGGATGACGAAATCCCGGTTTGAGCCAAGTCCCACAATGGCTTTCTGTTCAGCCCTATTCAAATTTCTCCCCTTATTTGGGTCTAATTTTAGACTTTGTACTTCGTGACATACAGCATTAAAAAAACTCTGTAGAACCAGAAAAAGAGACAGAGAGGGTGTAGCTTGCGAGGGTAACCTACCAGGAAATTTCTTCTTTTTAGGGTGTCCAGATTCACCTTCTTCCAGTAGATCAAGTAAATCTCTAAAGACTTCTCGCTCATCAGCAGGTAGGCCATCCACAATGGAGGGTTGGTGGTATAGTAATTTGAAAGCCAACTGTCTACAAAAAAGTACACATCTTTGATTACGGTAAATTTGTCCAAACCATTGGCTGGACAAAAGGAGAGCCCTCTCTCCAATACTGAAGACTCTACATCTGAAAGATTATATGATGAAAGATTAATGATAGACAGCTTACCAGAGTCCGAGGGGCTAGTCCCTAGAATCGGGGGATTCAGCGTTTCCTGTTCTGTCTCGTCTCCCGTCTGTATTTGGGAGACCAGGCTCTTTAGTTCCTGTTGTGTCTCTTTCGGACCGTGTCTCCTCCTTCGGCCCCTCCTGTTGTGCCTTCTGCCTCGCTTTGTTCCGACGATAAAAAATCGCTTGATGTAAGCTCATGTAAAGTTGCCACATCTCTTTCTGTTGGTGGATTCAAATTAACTCCCCTCCTGTTGCCTTTGTGCACCCATCTGTATGCTCGTCCGTTCTTAAAATCCTGCTGGTCTCTTTTGAATTTCTGCCTCTTGCCCCTTAATCTCCTTTTCAAATTTTTCAATAATATTCTTAAGCTGGCCTTGGAATGGCTCAACTAGAGTTTTCTTATCAAATGTTTCCAATTTACTTTCAATATTCTTGATCTTATCTTTAATTACAGACAGAATTTCTCGATCGTGTTCAATGAGCAAATCTATCAGAATATTCGAACATGTTTTGTCTATGTCTATGTCTTACGTTATTGCAAAAAGGTTTTTCTTTGCATATCTGCTTGTTTGTGTTATATAGGTAATCCTGCTGGTGTGAGGTATCAGGCAAAGACTGATGAAGAGACCTGTGTAGTCTCGAAAGCTTGCAATTTGTTACCATCTTTTCAGTTAGCCATTAAAAGGTATCAACCACTGAGGACTCTCAATTCTAAATATTTTACAATAATTGAACAATCCAAAATAAAGATAAAGAGGTCACAGGCACAATCTAGCTAAAGAAGTACAATAAGTATATAACATCCTGAGTTATGATACAAAGGCACAGATGATTGGCCTCGGGGAGACCAAAACATCCAACACCGCGGAGACACCATCACATGTTTCTCAACGCAGTGATTCCAGAACACTGCTCCCATCCCTTATGGGAAATATGCAGATGCATGTAAAGAAGCTGCGGAGACACCATCACGTGTTTCTCAACGCAAGCAGTGAATAGCCAGGCCTTTCCCCGGGAAGGAACAACCACGGGAAGGGCAGCATCCTATGAAGGAAAGCCACCTATGCCAAGCATGGTATCCATCCACAGACAGCTGTTTCGGGGTTCTTGCCCCTCATCAGTGTGGAGTAGGAATCTGGCTATTAGGAGCAGTGCCTAGTAAAAAGGCTATAAAGGCACAGATGATTGGCCTCGGGGAGACCAAAACATCCAACACCGCGGAGACACCATCACGTGTTTCTCAACGCAGTGATTCCAGAACACTGCTCCCATCCCTTATGGGAAATATGCAGATGCATGTAAAGAAGCTGCGGAGACACCATCACGTGTTTCTCAACGCAAGCAGTGAATAGCCAGGCCTTTCCCCGGGAAGGAACAACCACAGGATAGGGCAGCATCCTATGAAGGAAAGCCACCTATGCCAAGCATGGTATCCATCCACAGACAGCTGTTTCGGGGTTTTTGCCCCTCATCAGTGTGGAGTAGGAATCTGGCTATTAGGAGCAGTGCCTAGTAAAAAGGCTATAAAGGCACAGATGATTGGCCTCGGGGAGACCAAAACATCCAACACCGCGGAGACACCATCACGTGTTTCTCAACGCAGTGATTCCAGAACACTGCTCCCATCCCTTATGGGAAATATGCAGATGCATGTAAAGAAGCTGCGGAGACACCATCACGTGTTTCTCAACGCAAGCAGTGAATAGCCAGGCCTTTCCCCGGGAAGGAACAACCACGGGAAGGGCAGCATCCTATGAAGGAAAGCCACCTATGCCAAGCATGGTATCCATCCACAGACAGCTGTTTCGGGGTTTTTGCCCCTCATCAGTGTGGAGTAGGAATCTGGCTATTAGGAGCAGTGCCTAGTAAAAAGGCTATAAAGGCACAGATGATTGGCCTCGGGGAGACCAAAACATCCAACACCGCGGAGACACCATCACGTGTTTCTCAACGCAGTGATTCCAGAACACTGCTCCCATCCCTTATGGGAAATATGCAGATGCATGTAAAGAAGCTGCGGAGACACCATCACGTGTTTCTCAACGCAAGCAGTGAATAGCCAGGCCTTTCCCCGGGAAGGAACAACCACAGGAAGGGCAGCATCCTATGAAGGAAAGCCACCTATGCCAAGCATGGTATCCATCCACAGACAGCTGTTTCGGGGTTCCTGAGTTATGATAACATACTTCTATAGTAAGAGTATGGTTATAGCAAAAGCAGGGAATATTCTAAGGGACCCAGCAAATTCTAAGAGAAACATATACAGCTCTGGCAAAAATTAAGAGACCATTGCAAAATGGTCAGTCTGTCAGATATTTCTCTATATATATGTATATTTTTGAGTAAAACGTAAATTGTTCTTTTATTCTATAAACTTCTGACAACATGTCTCCAAATTTCCAAGCAATACATTTTTGTATTTATTTTCTGAAAAGGAGAAATGGCCAAAATAAAAAAAAATAGCAGTGCTTTTAGACCTCAAATAATGCAAAGAAAACAAGTTCATAATCATTTGGAAACAAAAATACTAATGTTTTAACTCAGGAAGAGTTCAGAAATTAATATTTTTTGAATAACCATTATTTTTAACCCTGCTGTTTTGTTCGCATTTACTATACACTTGTAGTGTTCCGGGTCACTATGACCCGGCTTATTAAACCTTGATTTTAGACACTCTAACTCCATTTTTTTATACTTTTTTCTTACTAGACTGTTTGTGAACATGTTTGGTAGTAAAAAAAAAAAGAAAAATGAACTAGAAATCTTTTTTTTTTGTTTTTATTCTGAAAAAACAGATCCATCCAATGAGCAAAACGAAAATAGAAAACTACACATATTTTGTAAAAAATAAAAAAAAACAATCAAATCAAACATTTTGTGATAAAAAATTAAAGATAATAAACATTACAATGTGAATATATTTACATGATCATATAAATTTACGGATTCTTGCATGAAAAACAATACACATGATTTTTTCATAGAAATGTTTTACAGCCAGAACATGTTATACTCGTCTTGTTGTCACAAGTAGAAGGGCAATAGCTGCATCTTTTTCTTTTGATGCCGGAAGAGGCCATGGGGGTAGAAGCACACAGCTGCTCTCCAAAGAAACTGAAAGGTAACATGTCTGGGCTAGCATATGCGTACTGATAAGAGCAGAGAAGATAAGAACCCTTCTGAAAACAAGCAGATAAGCCAGGAAGACAGACTTACTTAGCAAAAAAAAATTATTTGCAAGACTTTACAGCTCAGCTTTACAAAAAAAACGTCTTAGACAGCGTGTTCTGAGCAGTCCGTTCTGCGCATAATATACACGTGTAGTGCACTGCACACCTAGTGATCTCTCCGGATGCACTCTACATTTTAGAATAGACTGCGCACCAAAAATAATCAATATAAAGCCATTTTTATGGTGTGCAGATCTCAATGCATACCCCCGGTAGAGCGCGTGTACGACCCCATTGAAATAATTTAGGAAATAAATCAATTGATATACAATAGTAGATGCAATAAATAGACCCAACTGAGGTTATAACTCCTTTATTTCACTGAAAATATGGCCTCACAGCTGTAAAAAACGATGTCGGGTCACTATGACCCGAACACAACAAGTGTAACTTTTTGCGTGTAGCAAAAAGTAAACGAAAAAAAATAAAATACTCATAGGTAGGTCCCCCCAAATGAGAAAAAGTCAAGGAGTCTCAAGTTTTATAGACTTACAGAAAAAAATCTACAGGGCCGCAAAAAGTCTGTTCGGGTCACTATGACCCGAACAGAACAGCAGGGTTAATCACAGATTTCAAGCATCTTGGCATGCTTTCCGCCAGTCTTTGACACTGCTTTTGGGTGACCTTATGCCACTCCTGGTACAAAAATGTAAGCAGTTCTTCTTTGTTTGATGGCTTATGACTATACTTCTTCCTCTTGATTACATTCAGAGGTCTTCAATGTGGTTTAGGTCTGGAGATTGGGCTGCCCATGACAGGGATTTGATGTGGTGGTCCTTCATTCACACATTGATTGACCTAGCTGTGTGGCATGATGCATTGTCTTGCTGGAAAAATCAGTCCTCAGAGTTGGGGAACATTGCCTGAGCAAAAGTAATCAACTTTTTTTCCAGGATAACCTTGTAAATGTGGCACCCCTAGGGGTATTTGCCACAAAAATAGTTACTGACAGTAAATGCTAATACTAAAATAGCAAGACTGCACTACCACCTCCGGCCAGAAGGGGGAGCTCCAGAGACTCCCCTTGATCCATTCTGGTCTGAGAGAAGAACTGGCAGTTGGGCTAAGGAGCTGAAAGTGAGAGGTCATACAGTTGAATCTCTAACAGCCCTGTGACTGTTACCAGGCCTAAATCACCGGGCTGAGGAGAAGAGGGATAGAGAAAAAGGACATTGTGAGAACCGGGTAGTATTAATCACTACCCAGAACAGGCGCAAAGACGGATACCGGATCCGTGGCTGTATACATTACATATAATACAGCAACCGGAAAAACGTGGGGTGATATCAGCTTCACTAGGGTCGGACGCAGCAACAGACACAGAGTTCAGCGGTACTCCTGGAGGGGGTAAGCCGATAAAAGGACTCGGGTTGCCCGTCGAACCAGGACCCGGAGGGGACAGATTGGGCCGGCAGCCAGTTCACATACAGCAGCAGGGCCACACAGATATTGCGTACAATAAGAGGCGAAGACCCCGGCAGGGTCAAAGTAACTCAGAGTTCCCATACAGACTCCGGTGACAGGACTGGTTGTAAATCCTTTTTTTGTTAAAGTAAACTGGTTAAACGTTTCAGTGCCTCAGTCTTTCATTTGGACAATAGCCATCTATCCAGGATTGGGATCATCACCGCTGGGAGAACCTGCTGCTGATCAAGTAAGTGCCTGTTCCCTCACGATACCCTTTACACTGTGCATTGCCTGAGGCCACAGCACCGGGTCAAGCCACCCGTGACACCCCCCTCAACAGACAGACCCCATTGGTCCGGTGCTGGGTACCCCGGTCTCTTGGGCGTCACAATTGGCATCACGAACAGGATCTAGCCAGCCCGTATACCGGGTATTGTGTGCCGTGATTGGAGCCCAAAACTGTGAAAACTTGGATGAAAAATCTTGAAAATTGACTTTATTAAAGAAAAAATCCATTCTCCATTGAAAACTATTGAAAGTGACTTTTCCCCATTGGTTATAATGGAGTAAAGATGGCCGCCATCCCCTGAGGTAATCACTTCATAACCGTTAGGCACGAGACTGTTAATTGAGCTACGCCATCACCTGAGCCCCAGTCTAACTGAAAAACTTCAGAATCCGCCATTACAGAGCGCGGTGGGTGGGAGCAGCAGGGGGCGTGTCATTGTGGGCGGCACCAAGCTGAGCGCTCTGACATCAGAGCAAGGGGAAAATCGATCCTGCTGCACAGCGGAACGAATCTACACTATCCCGACGGAAGCGGAGGACTGGAAGGGTCCGGATTAACTAAGGGGGCACAGTATGTCGCAGCACGGAGACGCCGCAGCACCCGGCGACGCTAATGCAGCTGAAAGACAGAGTGTCGATAGAGAGTCCGGTAGCGCAGCGGTGCAAGGAGTGGCGCCCATCATGCCGGTGCTGATGCCATATACCCCAGGTGGCCCATGGCTTCCAATGTATGAAGGTGAGCCTAATACCCTTGACGATTTCAGAGAAAAGATGCTGGCCCATTTTGACATGTTCCCTGTGGGTGAAGTTTTCAGCGTGTTAGTCTCCTGATGATGCAGTTAAGTGGCTATGCTAAGCGAGAAGTCACAGCATGGGCAGCTGATCTAAAAGGCACTGTTGAACACATATTTGCTGGATTAAAAGCTACATTTGAAACCACTGCCAGCAGCAAAGCTAAAGTACGATTCTTTAATTGCAAACAAAAAGTTAATGAGGGCGTGAGAGACTTTGCCTTAAACCTGCAGGAAGCCCTTAAATCACTTACACTGGCTGAACCCATTTTTAACACCGGAGCGGATAAACTGCTAAGAGATCAATTTATTGAGGGACTCTACACGCCTTCTCACCGGGGGCATGTGAGCATGCTTGTTTTTAAGAACCCTGAATTGACATTTGCCCAATTAAAGGAGAGCGTTATACGTCTCCAGCTGGCAGAGGCACCTCGGGATCAGGATCCTGCGCAACTCATGGCAGAGGCTCCTCAACAACATGGAGTACCAGTGACATCAGCTATGTCCGGGGCCATTGCTAAGCCCCTGGGGCCCAGTACTAATGAGGCTCTTCAACAAAAGCTTGACTCTTTAACTGATGTTGTTGCTTCAATGGCTAAAACCATGCAGGAGATGAGAGGACCCAAGATGGAGTTGTCAAACCGTAGAGAAGGTGTTCCATGGATGAGACCCCGGAGATACCCGACATGGAGAGGACGACCCCGCGACCGCTACCAACCGGATGGACAGCCCATTTGCCGCCGTTGCCAGCAGCCAGGCCACTTTGCACGAGATTGTGATTTAAACGGGAATCCCCTGGGAATGCGGGCCGCTTGGCAGGAATGAACTTTCAAGGCCCAACACCCTGGCACGACAGGTACATCGGAGGACGACCCATTATCCCTATCGTGCTGGACGGAATGCCCCTCAACGCTTTGCTGGACACAGGTTCCCAGATTTCATCTATACCGTATATCCTTTATAAGAGGTACTGGGCTGATGCAGATATTGATAAAGGGCCCTCTGATGTTGAACTAGATATATGGGCCAGTAATGGTAAGTTGGTACCGAAACTAGGATTCAGGGAGATGACCATAAAGATTGGTAAAGTAGAATTGAAGAAACAGGGTATAATTGTTGTTGATGTTGACCGGCGGAACTGTGAACCAACTGTATTGATAGGAATGAATGTGTTAGAGAACTGCTTTTCCGAAGTCATTTCTGTCTTACAGCAAATTGCTGAAACTGCCCAATCCTGCCAGCAGAGAGTTCTCCGGAGGGAAATAAAAGTATTGATGTTAAGGCAACAGGTAGAAGTTGCAGGTGGAGAAATCGGCAGTGTGAGGGTAAGTGATCCAACATCTATTGTAATCCCACCAAAAACAGAAATGCTGGTATGGTGTAGAGCAGCCATTGGTACTAAGGGACGAGATTATCAAGCCTTAATAGAACCAGTGTACACCGACAGCAGGCCCACTATACTCACAGCACGAGGGATAGTCGAGGTACACCGGGGACGAGTGCCGGTACGACTTTTGAACTGTGGAGAGGAAGAGGTCACTTTGCCAAGGTATGCTACAATGGCAAAGCTATATACTGTTGACAACAATGCCATCACAACCATTGAGCCCTTAGAACCAACCTGTCAGGTGGAAGGCAATGGCTCAGATGGAGAAATGGAGGATTGGTGCCAACAGCTACACGTGGGCATAAATTCAACACCTACCCATCAAAAACAAGGGGTGTATAGGCTAGTGACGGAATATGAACAAGTCTTCAGTAAACACCCATTGGACTTCGGACGGATAGAAGGGGTAGAACACACAATCCCCACCAGTGACCATCCCCCAATAAAAGAAAGATATAGACCCATCCTGCCCGCTCACTATCAATGTGCAAAAGATATGCTGAGGGAGATGAAACAGGCCGGGGTAATAAGAGACAGCTGTAGCCCCTGGGCGGCCCCTCTAGTGATTGTCAAAAAAAAGGACGGAACCATGAGAATGTGCGTAGACTACCGGAAGATTAATAACATCACCCATAAAGACGCCTACCCCTTGCCTAGGATAGAAGAGTCCTTAACTGCTTTGAAATCTGCTAATTATTTTTCCACCTTAGACTTAACAAGCGGGTATTGGCAAGTCCCTGTGGCTGAGCGAGATAAGGAAAAGACGGCATTCACCACACCAATGGGTCTATGTGAATTTAATCGCATGCCGTTCGGACTCTGCAACGCATCCGGTACCTTCCAGCGGCTGATGGAATGCTGCCTCGGACACAAGAACTTCGAGACCGTCCTCCTGTACCTAGATGATGTGATCGTCTACTCAAAGACTTACGAACAACACTTAATAGACCTGGCAGAAGTGTTCGAAGCCTTATCCAGGTATGGCATGAAAATCAAGCCATCCAAATGTCACCTTCTCAAGCCAAAGGTACAGTACCTGGGACACATCGTGAGTTCGGAGGGAGTAGCACCAGATCCCGAGAAAATAAGCGCCATAAGGGATTGGCCAAGACCTACCAGCGCAAAAGAAGTGAGACAATTCCTGGGATTGGTGGGTTACTATCGCAGATTTATAAAAGGATTTACCAAGTTGGCAGCACCCTTGCAAGACACCTTGGTAGGGCAGACGAAGAAACCTTCAAACCGAAACCCTCCTTTTCAGTGGAACGACGAAAGGGAAGACTCCTTTGAACAACTAAAGAAGGCACTAACCGGAGAAGAGGTTCTGGCATACCCAGATTACCATCAACCTTTCATCCTCTACACCGATGCCAGTAATGTGGGACTAGGAGCGGTGCTGTCACAAAAGCAAGAAGGTCGGGAGAAAGTCATCGCCTTTGCAAGTAGAAAGCTCCGGCCTACTGAAAGAAATTCAGAAAATTACAGCTCCTTCAAATTGGAACTACTGGCAGTAGTTTGGGCTGTGACTGAACGTTTCAAACACTATCTGGCCGCTGCAGAATTTATTGTCTATACTGACAACAATCCGTTGACCCACCTGGACACAGCCAAATTAGGTGCGTTAGAACAGCGATGGATAGCCCGGTTATCTAATTACAACTTCAAGATCAAGTATCGAGCAGGTCGCAAGAATGGAAATGCCGATGCCCTATCCCGGATGCCACACTTGAGAGATGTAGAAGAAGAAATGGGGGAGCTTGAAGAAATTGAACTACCAGCCTTCCATCATCCCAAGGCAAAACATCATCAGTCAAGTACCTATCAGAAACAACAAGAGGTGAATTTAAATCCGTTAGCACACCATAGATGGGCTGACACCCAAGACAGCAATCCGGCTGTGAAGTTGGTGAAGGAACTGTTAACTGAGCAAAGTGCATATCCCGATGAGGATGCCCCAGAAGAGACGCATCAACTCTGGAAAGAGAGAGGCAAAATGTTCCTGTATCAAGGGAAGCTCTGTAGAAGGTACACCAATCCGAAAACACATGAATTGGTTTGGCAGATTATCGTGCCTAAACAAGATGTCAAGATGGTCCTCGAAGCTTACCATAATGGTGCTGGTCACTTCGGTTGGAAAAAGTTAGAAGTACTTCTAAGAGAAAGATTTTATTGGGTTGGGATGAGAAAATCAATCGAACAGTGGTGCAGAAATTGTGGCCCGTGCAACCTCAGAAGAAACGATCAAAAGAACCAAAGAGCACCACTGCAGCCCATAATCACCAAACAACCACTTGAACTTGTAGCCATGGACCACGTGAAGTTGACACCAAGCCGGTCTGGCTATGTCTATGCCTTGACCATCGTGGACCATTATTCACGCTTCTTGGTAGTAGTACCCGTAAAAGATCTGACAGCAAAAACAGCAGCCAAAGCGTTCCAAACGTACTTTTGTAGACCCCATGGATATCCGGAACAGGTTCTCACCGACCAAGGTACAACCTTTGAATCAGAGATCTTCAGAGAATTCTGTAATATGTATGGTTGCAAAAAGATCCGGACGACGGCCTATCATCCACAAACAAACGGCTTATGCGAGAAGATGAACCATATTGTAATAGAACTACTAAAGACTTTACCTGAGGCAGAAAGGAATCAATGGCCAGAGAAATTGCCTGACTTGGTGGATCTGTATAATCATGTCCCGGTGAGTTCCACCAATTGCACCCCAGCTTACCTTATGCGTGCAAGACCCGGCCAATTACCAATCGATCTAGAAATGGGAATTCTGAAACCAGACGCAGAAGTCCAAGACTCCAATTGGGATATCATACGGCAAAAGCAGTATCGCCAAGTGCAAGAGAGTGTGGAAAGAAGCCTTCAGCAAACTAGAGAAAGACAAGAGCGAACTTTCAACCAGAATGCTCTAGCGACCCCATTAAGACCAGGTGACCAAGTGCTCAAGAGAAATCGTCGAACCAATAAACTGGACAATCAGTGGGAAGCCGTACCCTACACAGTTTTACCAACAAGAGTGGATAATCCTAAAATGTGTCTCATTAGCAAAAACGGAGGCTTAACATCTGTACTAGTGTCAAGAGACAATCTTAAATTATGTCCGGAAGCATTGAAAGAGCCAGACGTTGTCCAGCCAGAACCAGAAGTTATTCAACCCATACAGGTTCAACCAGTAAAGGAAAAAGAAGAGGAAGTGTATCACACCTGTATAGGAGACTTTCCCAAAACCCTACTAACATACCATGGTGCAGTAGTGGTTCCCATGGTGGCCTTTTACCCAACACCAAACCCAATACCAGAAGTCCCAAGACAGGAAGAGGCTGACCCCGTACTACAGGAGGTTCCAGGCCAGGAAGAACAGATTCCTGGTCAGAGTAATCCCATTCACGGTGGACTTGCCAACTCCATAGTCGTGGAATTATCTTTAGCAGAGCGGGCAGATACTACATCCGCAGTAGACAGTAGTACACCACATGAAGAGACACCGCTATTACGTAGATCACAGCGTAGTACCCAGGGTCAATTACCGGCCAGGTATGCAGATTACCAACTATAAAGCTCATAATGTGAATTGTATATATGTTATGCCGTATATAGTTAAACAGAAAATGTAGTATAGTCATTGTTATCAGTCTGCAACGTTTAAGCCCAGTGCCAATAGAGACTTGTCTGTATGAACTTCTTGCATATTCTTGAACTTTTTATCAGCCCGGAGGCACTAAATCAAAGCTCCGGAAAGACTGCTTTTTGAACTTTGCTCCTCGCTCTTTTTGAACTTTCTTTAGACTTTATATTGATAACTCCGTTGGAAAAATGGAACTAAATTCCTGGACACAAAGTGCAGTGCCTTTCCTAGTACCTTCAAGGATAGAACTGTATTAATGGACGCTATTTGAAGTGACTTTGTACAGAACTATATTTTTGTTTCCTCGAGTAGTTTTTGTAACTTTTCATTTTTAAGACTCTGTACATATTAATTGTTATTTCAAAATGTTATTGTCCCACAGTCCCGGAGTACTGTTCTTAACTAAGGGGGAATGTGGCACCCCTAGGGGTATTTGCCACAAAAATAGTTACTGACAGTAAATGCTAATACTAAAATAGCAAGACTGCACTACCACCTCCGGCCAGAAGGGGGAGCTCCAGAGACTCCCCTTGATCCATTCTGGTCTGAGAGAAGAACTGGCAGTTGGGCTAAGGAGCTGAAAGTGAGAGGTCATACAGTTGAATCTCTACAGCCCTGTGACTGTTACCAGGTCTAAATCACCGGCCTGAGGAGAAGAGGGATAGAGAAAAAGGACATTGTGAGAACCGGGTAGTATTAATCACTACCCAGAACAGGCGCAAAGACGGATACCGGATCCGTGGCTGTATACATTACATATAATACAGCAACCGGAAAAACGTGGGGTGATATCAGCTTCACTAGGGTCGGACGCAGCAACAGACACAGAGTTCAGCGGTACTCCTGGAGGGGGTAAGCCGATAAAAGGACTCGGGTTGCCCGTCGAACCAGGACCCGGAGGGGACAGATTGGGCCGGCAGCCAGTTCACATACAGCAGCAGGGCCACACAGATATTGTGTACAATAAGAGGCGAAGACCCCGGCAGGGTCAAAGTAACTCAGAGTTCCCATACAGACTCCGGTGACAGGACTGGTTGTAAATCCTTTTTTTGTTAAAGTAAACTGGTTAAACGTTTCAGTGCCTCAGTCTTTCATTTGGACAATAGCCATCTATCCAGGATTGGGATCATCACCGCTGGGAGAACCTGCTGCTGATCAAGTAAGTGCCTGTTCCCTCACGATACCCTTTACACTGTGCATTGCCTGAGGCCACAGCACCGGGTCAAGCCACCCGTGACACCCCCCTCAACAGACAGACCCCATTGGTCCGGTGCTGGGTACCCCGGTCTCTTGGGCGTCACATATGCGTCTTGATTCATTCGTCCTTTGCAAAGATTAAACTGCCCAATTCCAGCCTTGCTGAAGCATCTCCAGATCATCACCATTCCTTCACCAAATTTCACAGTGGGTGCAAAACACTGTGGCTTGTATGCCACTCCAGGTCTCCGTCTAACCACTAGATGACTAGGTGTTGGGCAAAGCTGAAAATTAGACTCATCAGAGAAGATTTCATTACTCCAGGCCTCTATGGTCCAAGCCTTATGGTCTTTGGCAAACTTATGCCTGGCTCTCCTTTGCTTCTCATTGATGAAAGGCTTTTTTCTACCTCTACATAACTTGAGCCCTGCCTCTAGGAGACTTTTACGAGCAGTTCTTGCCGTGCACTTCACACCATCTGCCATTTGCCATTCCTTTTATAGGTCAATTGATGTCATCCTGTGGTTGCTGAGTGACATTCAAATAAGATGACGGTCATCCCAGTCAGTGGAGAGCTGTTTTCGCCCTCTGCCGGTCTGTAGCTTTTTTGTTCCCTATGTCTGCTGCTTGACCTTGTTGTAATGGACTGCTGCCTTAGAAATTTTAAGAATGCAGGCAACATAATGCTCACTGTATCCCTCTGCTAGTAAAGCCAGAATTTAGCCTTTCTTTTCCTCACTCAAGGCTTTTCTTTTCAACTCATTTGGCATGGTTAAAAGTTATTTTTTTATTCCTATTACTTTTGTGATATTACTAGCACTTATTTTGCTATCCAGCTTGTCCTATTGCAAGAGGATTGTGAACAGCAGAGCAGGGTTTTTTATACTTTCCTTCAATAAATAAGATTTGTTTCAGGTGATCACCTAATTAGAAGCACATTAAGTAGAATGACGTGTACTCTGGTTGGAATTCAACTGACACTGGAATGGGATGGCTGTCAGACATGTAGAGAAGCTGATTTTTATAAAATTATGCAGTGGTCTCTTAATTTTTGCCAGAGCTGTATATAGAGCATGTTTCATTACTCATATTTTTATTCTGTGTAAGGCTGAAACCTGAAGAACTGTGTGGAGCATATTAACGCATTGATGTTCCACTATGTCCATGTGCAGACCCAAATATCAACATCAGGCTCCTAGTTACATGCTTAATGAGACTGTGAGAAGGGCAACATGATAAAAAATGATAATAATAATAATAGAGATTGACAGTAGAAACTTGACCATTGCACAATGTTCAAAGGTTTCCACCAGCCGAACTAAAAACCCACTCAGACAAGACACTTGTGGCAGGGCATGACAGAACCTCCAAGGCTTACAAGGAGAGGTCAGGCCAAGTGTGCAGCTTGGACAATTAATAGTTAAAGGGCACTGAAGAATCAGGAAGGATGCTTGTATAGTCACTTATGTACTCCTTCACCATCTTGGTCAACTTCTCCCTTCTTGTCATAGGTACACCCACAGATAGCCCTTGCTTATGTGATGTTTTCATGAAAATGGGCCAATTGGTGGACATTCTCCCCCCCCCGAGTTTCACCTGATGTGCATGTCCCACCCATGTATTCCTTGTGGGTGAAAAGAGCCTGTACCTCTGCCAGCAGCGTTGTCTGAGGGTAATCTTTTCAGCAAGTCTGAATAGGGTACATCTGCTTCTGATTTTAGAGAAGAAAATTTTGCCTTGTACCATCAGTCAAGAATTGTGCACAGCCAGTATTTCATGTTGGAAAATGTCTTTCATGTGTGGGTCTTGGAAAAGGCATCTGGACATGAACTGTGCCATGTGTGACAGATTACAAAGATTGTAACATACAGTGTCCCCACCAGGATGAACCCTAACCATCCTCTCCTCCTCACAATGCATGGCCTCCTCCTCCTTTTCAGGCAATACATGCTGGAAGGGCATGATGCTGGAATTGGGAGTCCCCTCAGTAGTGCAGACCAAAAACTCCTATTCCTCTTCCTCCTCCTGTTCCTTGTCATCACCCAATGTGGCCAGAGAATATTGTGTGAGGCTTGGCTGTGTGGTGTCTGCCACTGTAAAATCTTGCTTTATTTCCACCTGCTTGGCATTCAAAGCTTCCTCTTTGAGATTCTGCAGTGAGTGCTTTAGTAGACAGAGCAGCAGAATAGTTACGCTGCTGATAATAGCATCATCAGCGCTCACCATTTTGGTGAAGTACTCATATGTCAGTGATCCACACCGACACCACATTTGTTATGTGTGGGGGCTGAGTGTTACTCTGATGGGAATTGATAAGCTGGAATTCAGACATTGCCCTTTGCTGCTCACTATGCCTGGTCAACATATGAAAGGTCGAATTCCAGCATGTGGGCGGGTTACAAATCAGTCTGTGATGGGGCAAAGAAAAGTGTTATTGCAGAGCAGCCAGACCGGTGAAAGCCTGAAATGACTTTCGAAAATGAGCGCTGATATGGTGTACTTTGGAACATAGGTCCGGCAAGTCACTGTATGTTTTTAAAAAATGCTGTACAACCAAGTTCAGCATGTGGGTCATGCATGGAATGTGTACCAACTAGCCAAATTTTAAAGCCGCCACCAAGTTACTCCCATTATTGTCCACAACCAGACTTGGTTGGAGGTTCAGCAGGGAGAGCCACTGCTTGGTCTGGTCTTTTATCCCTTTCAAAATCTCTGCTGTGTTGTGAGCTTTATCACCTAAACAGATGAGATTCACCAGAGCACACTGCTGTTTCGCTAAGGCTGTGCTCCAGCACTCCCAGCTGGGATGTGACTTGGAGGCTAGCTCAGCTTAGGATGAAGGGGAGGAGGAGGAAAGGCAGAAACTTGAATTCAAGGATACTGAAACCCTGATGGAAGTTGGGCCCGCTATTCTTGGGTTGAGTACGATGCGTAATGTCCTAGCCTCTGTCTCTGTCCCAGAATCCAGCAGTTAACCCAATGAGCCATCAGAGAAATGTAGCGTCTCGGTCCACAAAAACTTGTCCACGTGTCTGTGGTTAGGTGGACCTTATCTTTGTCTGCATTGGCAAGATCATGGCTGCAACACATGCATATTTAACGCGAGGCTGGCACACTGAGAAAAATAGTGGCGACTGGGAATCGAGTAACATGGGGCTGCCACTACAAAGAGGTCACAGAAAGACTAAGTTCCCACAAGCCGAAATCATAACATTTTCAGGGCTAGCAATCTGGCAATGTGGGTGTTTAACGTTTGGGCCTGTGGATGGGTGGATATTTCTGCTTCCTGTGAAACATCTGGGGGCTTGGACAACTGAATGATGCCCTGGGACAACAAACTATACATTGTTGCTGACTGTTGTGTCTGTGCAGCCGCATGTTGTGGACAGCAGACATCAATGCCTGCTTCCTGGACAGCAGATTGGAAAGGTCATAGCACAAGGTTAGGGGCAGGGGTTTCACTTTCAGACACAGATTTTTCATCCAGGCATTCCGCCCACCTACTGAGGTGCTTGGCTGCCATGTGCTTCTGCATACTGGTGGCGCTTGGGTTGGCAGTGTTCTTGCCACTTCTTATCTTGGTATGGTAAATACTGCAAAATACAGTTGTTTTGTGCAAAGGATTTCAGAAAAAAACTGCAGGGGAACAACGCACCCTTGGCCAATTGGGAGGACTCGGTCAAACAATTGACTGAGTTCTCACTTTGGTCAAACCACTATCTCTTTTTGCCTGTTTTCATGCTATGGATCCATCCCTGTCTGCACTGCTGTGCTTGCTATGCGAGCCACCATGCCAGGTTGGCTCAGTGGCCTTATTGACCATGTCATTTTCCAACTCATCAATCTAATCCTTTTTCTGAGTTGTGATTTTAGGCGGAACTGATGGCAACTATACATACTGAGTAATATTATTTGGCTATAAATAGAGCTGCTTTGCATATTTTAGTAAAAATACGAAACCATGCTTCTCTATCTAATCCCACACTCTGCTCCTACAGTATAACTAAAGCAAACTTGCAGAGATCTGCAGCGAACATGTTACAGATCTCTGCAAGTTTGCATTGTTTGTACTGTAGGAACAGATTGTGGGATTAGAGAGAGAGGCATGGTTTCATATTTTGTACTATAACAAGAACTAAGAACATTTCCAATGATAATACACTGCCAGCCTTTCCATCTCCCTCATATTAAGGGTATGTGCACACGTTGCCGATTTCCTGCGGATCTGCAGCTTTTTTTTCCGCGCAGAAACGCTGCAGATCCACAAGTGATTCAAAGTACAATGTAAATCAAAGGCAAAAATAAAAATGTTGTGCTAATGGTGCAGAAAAATCTGCACAGAAAACGCAGCAGATTCAAAAAAGGACCATGTCAATTCTTTGTGCAGATCTGCTGCGTTTCTGCACCCATTCCATAATAGAAATCTGCAGGGGTAAAAAAAAGGAAGAAATACACACAAAAATCTGCAACGTGTGCACATACCAAAAAAAGGCGCAGATTCTGACCTGTGTTTTCTGCCAAGAAATGCAGAATCTGCACAGAAAATTAAACAGTCAAATCTGCAACGTGTGCACATAGCCTAAATCTATCCCTATGCTATCTCAACCTAAAGCTAGGTTCCCATTGCGTTAATGGGACCGCGCTAATGGACAGTGTTGCACGGCGAAATTAACGCCGTGCAACGTGTCCGTTAGCGCGTCCATTGGCAGCAATGGGAACGCGCATTGCTAGCGCATGCCATTTTCGGCACGCGCTAGCGATGTGCCGGTGTTTTGTGACACGCTTCGGACGCTGCTTGCAGCGTCCGAGGCGTGCCCGAGGTCCGTTCCCCGCTCTTGCAGATCGGGGATCTGCGCTAGCGGGGACGTTAAACGCGACCCCGAAAAAGACATTGCATTAGCGCAATCCGCTAGTGCTTAGCGCTAAACGGATTGCCCTAACGCAATCTGAACCTAGCCTAACAGAGCACTAATCTTCACTCTCAGTACCTCCAGAAACAGCTTTTTGGAATCCAAAACTCTCCCTATACTGCTGGTGCACTGCAAATGCCACTGTCAGAGCTTGATGGTGCCATTTGACAGGTTAAGATCCTCATCCCTTCCTCGAACAGATGTTACATGTAAATGTTAGCTGAACAACAAAGCCATCATATGCATCAGAATCAGGGTGCCAGCACATAATGTCAGTATGGGGTAAACATTTCACATATAATTTTCTTTAAATGTCAATTTTTTCAAAAATTGCTCAGAAATTTAGGGGGTAGAGGAATTAGCATATTAGCAAGAATATCTGTGTTTCGTAATTGGTGTAGCTTTTGCACACTTGTTGCAATGGTAACACGATGAATTTCAATAGATCCACTCATCTGTACCTGGCACCATTTCCCACACTCGTGAAGCATCAAAGAGCAGGCTAATTTCTATTATTGTGGCCATGTTGGCTTCCCCATAATGCGCTGCAGCTATGACATCTAGTGGGATTATCATACCTTGTACAGTGGTGTTCAGTACCAGGACCTTCACAGATCAGTGGTTCGTAGTGGAGCACAAATTGTACAATAGTCATTTTCCATATCCAGTCACTGGGTAAGTCTCTCTCTTCTGTAGTGTGTAAGCTCTAAGGATCAGCAGGGTTCTCTCTCTTCACTCCAATGTGTTTTTTCAGAGCCATGACAAGCTTTGCTCTATTGAGATTCTCGCAAACATATGTGCTGTTATCTATAATTTCTAGGAAAACTTGACAAAGCTGGCAAATTTGAATTTGAAAAGATCCACTTATTCATAATGTATAATGTCAAATTGTATTACACTTCAGTTTCTACAGTGTAGAGTAGATATCAGCTGCTTTGTAATGTTGTGCATTATCTGTTTCTTCAGAAGCTAAAGGACAATGATACCACGCATTTTACAAATCAATAGTGTCTATGGCATTGAATGTTGACTTGTTTGAAGTTACAAATAGAGTAAATACCGTATGTATTGTATTTTCAGCTAAATACTTAAAATTTACCAAAATTTTAATATGATTTAATTGACTTATTATGTAAAAGAAGACTCTATTACATTTTGCAGCATTACAAAATATAACTACTTGGTGCGAAAAATCAATATGATTAATGATTCATCTTCATGTTATTAAGATAAGATGCAGATCATTAAACATCCATTCAATATAATCTTGAGTTCATACTTTCTTCTTTTATAAATTGCAATTAATTGTATAAAGCCTTGATTCTTTATGTGTCTATGTAATTATCGTATACAGTATCTATCTACACATCTATCTATCTATCTATCATCTATCTATCTATCTATCTATCTATCTATCTATCTATCTATCTATCTATCTATCTATCTATCCTGTTTGTCTCTCTTTGTATCTTTCATTTATCTGCACATTTATTTGTCTGTTATTGTAAAGGAGTAAAAACTAATTCTTAGAGTTTGAAATTTCACGCAACCCAAACTGATGTTGTAAAGCCATTCTTATTGGTTTTTAAATAATTTGACAAATTTTAGACATTTAGCTTAGTTTACAGTTCACCATCTACATTAAACTTAAGAATAATAATTTAATATGCAAAAACTGTTAGGACTTACTGTAGGTATACAGGGTGGGCCATTCTTTCATGAGTTATTTACAAGTTTATGACCACTTATAAAATGTGTTCAAAGTGCTGCCATTGTGTTGGATTGTCAATGCAACCCTCTTCTCCCACTCTTGACACACTGATAGCAAGACCACAGAAAAATTGCTAGCACAGGCTTCCAGTATCTGTTGTTTCAGATGCTGCACATTCCGTATATACATAGCATAAACAATAGCCTTCAGATGACCCCAGAGATAAACGTTCCTACATGCACAGTTTCCTGGAAAGTGGATTGGTGGTTGTGGGCCAGCTGATTGGCCATCAAGGTCTCCCGATCTGACCCCCTTAGACTTTTATCTTTGGGGTCATCTGAAGGCAATTGTCCTTTGTGAAGATACGAGATGTGCAGCATCTGAAACAATGGATATTGGAAGCCTGTGCTAGCATTTCTTCTACGGTGTTTCTATCAGTGTGTCAAGAGAGGGAGAAGGGGGTTGCATTGACAATCCAACACAATAGGCAGCACTTTGAACTCATTTTACAAGTGGTCATAAACGTGAAAGAATAAAGTTACGTTAAAACCAACCACACCATTGTTTTTCTTGTGAAATTCTAAATAAGTTTGATGTGTCACATGGCCCTCTTCCCATTAGAAAAAATAAAGTTGGATCCAAAATGAACGACTTCAAAATGGCCACCATGGTCACCAGCCATCTTGAAAAGTTATCCCCCCTCCCATATACTAATGTGCCACAAGCAGGAAGTTGATATCACCAACCATTCCCATTTTATTTAGGTGTATCCATAAAAATGGCCCACCTTGTATTATAATTACATGATAGATAAGAAGTAGTTTTTTAAAAATCCAGATGGCCTATATGAAAAGGTAACCCACATCATTTTATAACGTAACACCAGTATTGTGATATTCTGTAATTCTGTTTTTTTCCACATTAACAATAAGTATTTTTCAACAATCTCTTCCATCTGGCTAGGTTCATATACATGAGAATCCAGTCAAATGAAGACGTTCTGTTTTGCATTTTTGTCCAGACAAATATCACTTTACAGTGTACATAAAATATATTTCATACTAGGTATATTAGTGTTGCTTTTGGGTTCAGTGGAATTAATATTATTACTATTATTTATTTATATAGCACCATTAATTCCATGGTGCTGTATATGAGAAAGCGTTACATCAAAATACAAATATCCCTAAACAAACTAACAATGACAGACTAATACAGAGGGAACAGGACCTTGCCCTTACATTCTACATGGATTGTGTTTGATTTAAAAATAACATGTCCTGCTTTTTTCCTAGTTTTTTTTTCATAAGGATCTCTAAGAGACTTGAAAAAACATCAAAAAACCTAAGTTCCAAGTGATGCTAAATTAAAAATGTACTAAACACCTTATATATTGCTTGTAAGTAGGGTTGACTGGACCCTAAGACTAGGCCTTGAGGAACCCCAAAAATGAAAAGGAAAGGGAATGGTAAAGCTAATGATTTATACACTAAATGAACAGGTAGAAAGGTTCAAATAAAATCAAGAAAGAGCTGTATTCTTAATGCCTATTGGTGATCTACAGTGTCAAAAAACTGCAGGCAAGTCAATAAGGATTAAAGCAGTGTTTCCAATTTATAGGGTTTATACTATTACTCACATATTTCTGTTTTTTTCATAGACAATGAATGGAGCTAAGGTTGAGCCATTGATCTGCTGCCCCATTGAAGCCGAGATGCTGTAGAAAACTGTTCTTGAGTTCCAGAACCCTATTTTCAGGATCCCTGGAGTTTGTAATCATTATAATTCCAGCAGTCATTTACTGACAAGGGATAACTCAATATCTTAACAATAACCCTTCAATAGAGAATGACCACCACTTGAGATACTGCAATGTTTATATGATAATTTGAGTAATTAGTAAAAGTAGTCTTTGAAAAATTAGTGTGTGGAAACATTTTTTTTAAATGGAACCTGTCAGAAGCTGACCCCGACCAATGATCTGATTGTATTGACTTTTACCAAACAAACTTAGTTGACCCCTCTTATGACCACATAATGCTGCTAAGGCAGTGATAAATTACATTTTTAGGTTCTGTATGGAAGGAGTGTGACAGTGCTCTTCTAACTTCTCAATATTCCACTGTATTTCCTATCTAGCAGCACCATCTCCTGATTGACAGATTGTTTGCTTTGGTACACAACATCTGATCTCCCTAGGATCCAGGGAACAGTATTACTTGAAAAAAAATACAGAATGAGGTTGAGAATATAGAAGTCTATCATGACACCCATTCCAAAAACAACATAAAAAGACAATCTCTCATTGCTGGAGCAGTACTTTGGGCTTATATTGGGATAGGCTGACTCATCTTCTAAAAGGCTACAAAATCATTGAAAATATTTGGGGGAAGGTCAAAAATTCTGAAAGGCTCAATTTTAAGAGGTTCAGATAACTATTAACAAATATACTAATTTTACATTGATGAATTTTACAATGGAGGATAATAACTTTGTCTTTCAGTACAGGTTGTGGCTAGTGATGAGCAAGGGTACTCGTTGCTTGGGTTTTCCCGAGCATGCTCGGGTGATCTCAGAGTATTTGTTAGTGTTCGGAGATTAAGTTTTCATGGCCTCAGCTGAATGATTTACAGCTATTAGCCAGCCTTAGTACATGTGGGAGTTGCCTGGTTACTAGGGTATCCTCTCATGTAATCAAGCTGGCTAATAGCTGTAAATCATTCAGCTGCAGCGATGAAAACTTTATCTCCAAACACTAACAAATACTCGGAGATCACCCAAGCAACGGGTACACTCGCTCATCACTAGTTGTGGCAATGCAATTGCAGTATGTGACTTTTTTAATACAATAAAGAAAATATTAGAGTTACAGGATTGGAAAAAGGAGTCCAAAGTTATTACCACATAAAGTAACACACTTCATATTTGGAAAAATAAAGAGTCCTGTAACTGCTGATATGGCACTCACAGATCCCTGATCATCAATAAGTCTGTCTGGGAATATTAAAATATATAGCAGTATTTGTGGAAGTCTACAGGCATGGACAATCTATGGTTAGTTTTACATGATGTTTGGAACAACATTCCTGTTGAGGTAATTAAAAAACTGGGTGTATTAGACCTAGAAAAATTAATGTTGTTTTGAAGGCAAAGAATGGTCAAATCAAATATTGATTTTATTTTCATTTTTTTTTGTTCATTTATTTTGCATTTTCCAGTTTTAATTTCCACCATTTTTTCACACCTTCCTTTGCACAGTTCTCTATACTGTAGATGGGTATGTTTCACATACTTACAGGAGAATTTCATCAACTGTGTTGAAGACATAGGGATTATTTCTACACACAGTTACTTTGTACTGCTTAATGTTATGGCTCATTGGATGAGTTGCAGTACCTAAAACATAGGAACATAGGAGGGAGGTATCTTCAACTACGCTGTTGATAAGAACTGAGTTGCAGGATAAAATCAACGGATTTTATTAAAAGGTTTACAGGTCAATGTGTTTTAAGGTCACACACGACCTAGGATAGGACAGGTTTTTGTCCTGATGAAGACATCCTGTGTGACCTTGAAACGTCTTGACCTGTAAATCTTTTAACAAAATCCGTTGATTTTATCCTGCAACTCAGTCGTTATCAGCAGCACAGTTGAAGACACTTCCCTCCTAATATCTATTTACCCTGGGCACGTTCGTGACTGGTGTCCTGCAGCAGTTGTTTTACTTGCCTATCTCAGCTTGCGATTTGCAACCACATCAGGTGAGTGGTATCACATTAATATTCTCCCGGTTTCATTGGATAAAACCCTATTGTGCTCCTTTCTGTCTCCTATTCTTTTTTCTTGTAGTATCTAAAACTTATTATAGGTCTGGATGTGCAGCATGGACTGAATTGGCATAGGGAGAAACTGCAGAGCTGAACTACTGTATGATTCCTGGAGCTCAAATAGGTGAGTAACAGTTTCCCCTTCTTGTTTTGGGCCTCTCCCAAAAGGTCAGATGAGAATATCAGATGAAAAGAGATATCCTTGTCATGAAAATTTTTGAACAATTTGGGGGAATTAATCATGTTTCTCGGAGCCCAAGATTATATTGCTTTCAATACACCGGTAAAAAAAAGTCTCCCATAAACTTTTTGCATTCCAAGATTTGATTAATCTGATATTCCATGTTAGGATCAATGAATGAAGAAAATGAAACATGGGGTTTTCTGCACTGCCAGGAATACCAATAATAGAGACCAGAGATGGCTGGTAAGTGAAGCCAGGAGATTAGGGAAAATGTTATCACAGTTTACCGTCAATGTATTTCAAAGTTATAAACTTCCACAGGAAAAACACAATTGTCAGAGTTGTCCTGAGGAAGAAGTTTGTCAACTTTGAATGCATTGACAATAAATTAAAGTTTCCTCTCGTATTCTGGCTCTATAATTGAATGATTCTGGTCTCTTTTTTATTGGTAGATCCGGCAGTGCAGAAAACCCCATTTCTCCTCATTTTCTTCATCCTCGATCTTCTTATGGGTCTGCAGCAGTTGTAGTTAAGCGATTTTTGTTGTTGAAGCTACACAACTTTGATAGGTTTGCAAAACCCTATATCTTTGTATCCTTTTTAACAGGTTAAACTATTGCTTTTCCAGTCTTTTTCCTTCACATTAGGATTAATAGCAGAAGTCATAGTGGACCTGATTTAAAAGGAACAAAGTAGTAAACAGTTTTGTATGGAAAGTCATGAGATTAATTTGCTCAGTTATTAGAGATGGAAAAATGAATATCATCTCCCCGATGAGCTAACTTTTCACAGGTAGGTTTAACATGAATGTATTTGGTGGATAGCTGAACCAAATTACCATATGTTTTTGTAACAGGAATGGTTGAACCACTGTGCCGTGGTCTGAGAAGAGCCTAGAGGTGCATGACTAGGTGAGCACCTGACTTTTCCCTAGAGCCCCTTATGGTGGGGTTAGGCTTGATTCCCAATGAACACCAGATGCTACTCCAGGACAAACTACGGACACATATCAGCTGACCCCCATGGACTGGTATTTGGAATTGCCCGGAAGGATAGGACAGTAGATGAAGGCAGGCACTCTAGGAATAAAGGTATCACAGATACAGACAGGTCCGGGGGGTATACAGATAGGCACTGGCAGGTGAGGGTTGTTACGGCTGGAATACAGATGAGCACTGACAGGTGCAGAGTGTACTGGTTGCTATACAGATGAGCACTGGCAGGCACAGGTTGGACCAGCAGGTATACAGAAGAGCACTAGCAGGTGTGGACTGGCCCGGCAGGTATACAGATTAGCACTGGAAAATGTATGCCGGTATGGCTGAAATACAGGGAGACATACAAGTACAGGCAGACAGCTATGGAGCAGGTAACTAACTGGCGGGTACTGATGACCTGACAACTAGCAAGTGTGCTAATGACTAACCACATTGCTGAGGCACCTCCATGCCTGAGGAGGTGCCTTAAATAGTCAGGGTCCCTAAGCCATTGGGCTGGGGACACTTTAGAGTGGCGTATGCGACCCCTTTCAGATGGAGGGAGCACATTGCCTAAGCTCAGTGCCCGGGGATATGCACACCGTGTGGGCACCATGGCCAGCCACAGTCAAAAAAGAAGGAGGAAGTGCAGGATAGTAATATGGTGGTGATTGAGCTGGCGTCCCTACTAGGGAAGAGGGGCAGCATATTGAGATGCCAGTGCTATAGTTTTTAACCATATGCCACTTAGTTGGAGCTGTAGCTGTGGCAACACATAGAGTGGACTAAAATTTGGTTCAGATTTCATGTATGTCTTGGCAGGTTATGTGCACTAGAGGAAGTTGATTTTGAAAAGTACTAGGGAAAAGACAGGCCTCACAAACTGACTATGATAAAATACTGTATGATTTGCCGGTAAAATCAAAGAGAGAAATATTATAAGTAATTCCACCCCAGACCCTTCCTGTTATATGCCTAGTATTCTAAATGCACATGGAGAATGCATGCATAGGGTGACCAATCACACATAAATATGTTGTACACTCAATAGGTAAACTCATAACAATTCTAACAGCTTCCTGCAAAAATGAAAAACTAAATTAACTGATCTCTTTCCAAAAACATACACGTTTGCAACTCATTGTTGCCATTGTCCTGCATGTTTCCATGGCCTTACCAAATACTTTTTTTTTAAATTCAGTATGTTTAATGTTTTGGTCAATGCTTTGAATTTGTGCCCTTTTTTCAGTGAGTTGCCTATTTTTTTATGTGAGAAATTGCAGAATAATGGGAGCCCTTGGATTTTAAAGAATATGTCAATAAAGGTTTCTTGTGTTTTAAAATCTTTTGCATTATTTGGACAGGCCATGTTGTGGTGGACATGTGGTGTCTGTTCCTGTGGGTTGCATTATAAAATGCTGGGCAGCATTTCTGATCTAATAGTATGGGCATAACCAATAGGCTTTAAGGTGGCATGGAGCACTACTCATATCTGTGTGATTGGTGTTTTACTCAAGCCTTATCAGTGTGCATTTTAATAGATTGGAAACCAGTCACTTTCCTGAATGGGAGGTATGTAAGTGGTTTCTTATCAGTATTTTACACCTGTGTTGCATCCACTTTTTTCATAGAAGCCGACTGTGTCCTGCAGTGCATTGGTTTTGCTTTATGGTCTTGTTTTGTATGGCAAGTGGAGTTCATACTGAATATATGGAGTCTATGTAGGGCTAACACTGTTTCTACAAATGGATAATAATCCTAAACACTGCTAAATATCCACAATTCCCTGATCTGAACATTACAGATGAGCGAACGTGCTCGGTGATACTCGGTTATCACTCAGGTATCACATTGCTCGAATGTGCTTGTTACTCAGTGAGTAATTGGCAGTGCTCGATGTAAAACTTGAATCCCTGCCCAGCATCTTTGGTACCTGATACTCAGCCAATAAGCTTGCTGAGATTGTTCAAGAGTCACTGTAATGCCGTAGCCATCTTGCTTATGACATTGGAACACATGGGCTACTTGCACAGTGAACAAGTCTGTATGATCATGTTCACACACCACCAAGAAACCTGAAGACACAAAAGAGAATAGTAAAACCAAAAACACTCAGTTTGAAAAAATGTTGCAGTAATCCGCAAGTGCTAGTAAAAGATGTAAAAAACAGGGTATTTGGTTGATACGTTTTTTGCAAAAAATGTATACTAAGCTGCTCTACCAATCTTCACGGTATACCCTTATCAGAGCAGTCCTAACTAATGTATGCAATCCCTATCTGATGTATTTAAAAACCTGATCATCTGTATATAACCTGTGTGAACAGGGTTCAGAGAGGAAAAATCCATGTGTGCATACAGGGTAGAACAGCTTTTGTGCAGATAGCCCAAGAGGAGTGGTGGAACTCCCCAGTCTTGTAGACACAAGAGAACAATTATGGAAACAGGAACACATGGGCTACTTGCACAGTGAACAAGTCTGTATGATCATGTTCACACACCACCAAGAAACCTGAAGACACAAAAGAGAATAGTAAAACCAAAAACACTCAGTTTGAAAAAATGTTGCAGTAATCCGCAAGTGCTAGTAAAAGATGTAAAAAACAGGGTATTTGGTTGATACGTTTTTTGCAAAAAATGTATACTAAGCTGCTCTACCAATCTTCACGGTATACCCTTATCAGAGCAGTCCTAACTAATGTATGCAATCCCTATCTGATGTATTTAAAAACCTGATCATATGTATATAACCTGTGTGAACAGGGTTCAGAGAGGAAAAATCCATGTGTGCATACAGGGTAGAACAGCTTTTGTGCAGATAGCCCAAGAGGAGTGGTGGAACTCCCCAGTCTTGTAGACACAAGAGAACAATTATGGAAACAGGAACACATGGGCTACTTGCACAGTGAACACGTCTGTATGATCATGTTCACACACCACCAAGAAACCTGAAGACACAAAAGAGAATAGTAAAACCAAAAACACTCAGTTTGAAAAAATGTTGCAGTAATCCGCAAGTGCTAGTAAAAGATGTAAAAAACAGGGTATTTGGTTGATACGTTTTTTGCAAAAAATGTATACTAAGCTGCTCTACCAATCTTCACGGTATACCCTTATCAGAGCAGTCCTAACTAATGTATGCAATCCCTATCTGATGTATTTAAAAACCTGATCATCTGTATATAACCTGTGTGAACAGGGTTCAGAGAGGAAAAATCCATGTGTGCATAAAGGGTAGAACAGCTTTTGTGCAGATAGCCCAAGAGGAGTGGTGGAACTCCCCAGTCTTGTAGACACAAGAGAACAATTATGGAAACAGGAACACATGGGCTACTTGCACAGTGAACAAGTCTGTATGATCATGTTCACACACCACCAAGAAACCTGAAGACACAAAAGAGAATAGTAAAACCAAAAACACTCAGTTTGAAAAAATGTTGCAGTAATCCGCAAGTGCTAGTAAAAGATGTAAAAAACAGGGTATTTGGTTGATACGTTTTTTGCAAAAAATGTATACTAAGCTGCTCTACCAATCTTCACGGTATACCCTTATCAGAGCAGTCCTAACTAATGTATGCAATCCCTATCTGATGTATTTAAAAACCTGATCATCTGTATATAACCTGTGTGAACAGGGTTCAGAGAGGAAAAATCCATGTGTGCATACAGGGTAGAACAGCTTTTGTGCAGATAGCCCAAGAGGAGTGGTGGAACTCCCCAGTCTTGTAGACACAAGAGAACAATTATGGAAACAGGAACACATGCTCTTATAAGGGTATACCGTGAAGATTGGTAGAGCAGCTTAGTATACATTTTTTGCAAAAAATGTATCAACCAAATACCCTGTTTTTTACATCTTTTACTAGCACTTGCGGATTACTGCAACATTTTTTCAAACTGAGTGTTTTTGGTTTTACTATTCTCTTTTGTGTCTTCTTGCTTATGACATTACTGTAATTTGCTGACATCAGAGGTTATTAAAGGATTGGCGCTGCTTGGCGGCATGTTGACGACATTACACAGCTCTGTTACACTTCATATTGGAGGGAGACAGTGCTTGTCAAGGGCTAGGTACACAGTATAATGAATCAGAGGCCTGTAGGATTAATACTGCTGCTGAAGCTAAGCCAACATACTAACAGCCCATCTACTGGCTAATCGGTGTGTAAACGGAGATTAAGCCTGTACAGTCTGTTGGCAAATATATAGCTGCAGTTTTTTTTGTGGGTGCTGGAAAAAAATGGAATATATTTTGATCTATCAAGTATTATGTGCTTTGAGGTTCTTTTTTGTGTTAACACACCCAAAACATTTTCCTGGGTTACATTTCTGAGACATAAACTATTCAGTAGCGTGGAGTGAATTTCTGTGACATCTAGACGTGAACAAAACCTTTCAAAAATGTTGCAATCCTACATTTTTAGACATACAGTGTTACATGGTCTGGGAACATTTCTGCGATCTGTAAAACAGCAAAGAAGCTTTCAAATATTTTAGGCCTTCATTTCTCAAACACACAGTGTTACTTTGTCTGTGACTATTTCTGTGATCTCTGAAAGTAAAAAAAAAGCTTTTAAAAATGTTATAGTCCTACATTTCTTAGACATACAATGCTATATGGTCTGTGAACATTTCTGTCATCTGTATAACTGCAAAAAAGCTTTTAAAAATTTTATAGGCCTCCTTTTCTCATGCATACAATGTTTTGTGATCTGAACATTTCTGTCATCTTTAAAACTGCAAAAAGCTTTTAAAATGTTGAAGGCTTTCATTTTTCAGGCATACAATACAATGTTACCTAGTGAATATTTCTGTGATCTTTAATGCTTTTCCAATGCTGATCTTCTTCCATTCAGCAATTTTACCATCCACTTGACCATTTCCACAACCCCCAGACCTCTTTGTAGCCTCTTTTAGAGGCTATGTAGGGGTCTCATATGGCATATTGCAGGCTATTTGGAGGCTTATACTGTATATAAGAGGCTATATGGGGATCATGCTGTAAATAGGAGGCTATGTGGGAGCTCATACTTAATGTAGGAGGCTATGTGAAGCCTCATACTGTATATAGGAGGCAATTTGAGGGATCATATTATATATAGAAAGGCTATTAAGGGCTCACACTGTATATAGGGACTGTGTTGGTTCTTCTGCTACATGGATGGCTATGTGTGGGCTGAAAAACGCATAGAGGGGCTGTGTACAGGATCATAGGTATACAGGGGTATGTCAGCATACTTACTTCTACTTAATATTAAGTAAAACAATTCATATTTATTTACATATAATGAATATGATAACATTAATGTTGAGAAGAATTATAATGATTTCAGGATATTGCTTCAGCCCACAACAACAGTCACGGTCTCTGATGTGGTCCCTTCAGAAAATTAATTGCCCAGTCCTGTTCTGTAGGATTCAGTAAGTATTTTGACAATTAGTATCTCATTAATAATATTAGTTCAGTTCAAATACTTGCATACTTAGCATTTCCCATCAGTCTAATATGCAACATAAATTGTGGTGTTTTTATCTCGCTTGAATCCAAACATTGATTTCTTTATACAAATAATTTGTTAAAGCTACATAAAATATTCTTCAAAACAGGTTTGTTTATGTATTCACTGCTATTTTCATTTGCAATTAATGGGCATCGTACTCCTATACCCACTTGAAAGTTCTGAACATCATATTGCATTTAATAATAAAAGAGACATACAAAAACTAATGAGACACTTTTGATTTGAAAATCCACAACTCATGTACAAAATTTTCAAGGTGGTACAAAATCTCATAAAGACATCCAATTAGGCAGGAATGCAAACCTGAAAGACTACTATTAACAGTACTGCTATTTCAGGAATTAATCTGAGAACATTTAAAATGAATCATTTACATTATACTTTAAAGCAATCTATGATTTAAACGTTTTTTGCATAAAACCCTTCTATAATGAAGTGAGTTGAATATTTGTTTTTCCATTTAGCAAGCAGTGTGATCTTTGTAAGGTCAGGTAAAAAGTGGGTAATGTGTACACAATCTGCTTTTTAAAGGCTTTTTGGATGCCTGTTATTATGAGGATGGCCTAGAAATGAATTGACCCTCTATTTATTTCAGCTACAAGTGTAATTATAGTGCTTTTCCGTTATTAACTTTCTTTTAAATTGTTTGTTCTCTTTTCTGTCATCCTAGTCATACAACACATTATGTATCAATCATTTTTAAGCACATTAATATCAATGCTTGTTTTATAACGAAAACTATGGTTTTGAAAAAAAATAGCATCTTTGAACTTCCATTGATTTCAGTATTACAGTGTTCATTTTAGGACATGGTCACATATCAAAGTCAAACATCAGAAATACTCTGTCTGATACCTGATTCTGATGCCTGATTCAGATACTTGAGTTTGATACCTGATTCTGATACGTGAGTCAGATACCTGATTCTGATACTTGAGTCTGATACCTGACATTGATACTTGACTTTGATACCTGACTTTGATACCTGATTCTGATACCTGACTCTGATAACTGAATCTGATACTTGAGTCTGATACCTGACTTTGATACTTGACTTTGATACCGGATTCTGATACTTGAGTCTGATACCTGAGTCTGATACCTGAGTCTGATACCTGAGTCTGATACCTGAGTCTGATACCTGAGTCTGATACCTGAGTCTGATACTTGAGTCTGATACCTGAAACATTCAAACATCAAGAATCAAAAGGTTATTCACAGTCCCTCGCTACAGTACTTGAATGTTTCATCTTATAAAATTAGTAACTGGTATCACTTAAGTTGGTGGTGCAATGGTAAGGCTGCTGTCTGTGGTGTTTAGAGTTGAGCTTTTACTGGGTTCAAATTCCCTATGTTTGATTATTATTTTTTAAGTTATGCAGGTCACCACACAAACTCCAATCATGCTCCACTTTTAATATCTGACATTCATATTATCCTCCTGCTTTCTAATAAAATAATCTATAGCCTAGGGGTGAAGCATCTGCATCACACAGCTTTGGTTTAAATTAATAATCAAAATAATAAAAAAAGTTAACTTTCAGCAGATTTGAACTTACAGCTCTCTGTTTATAACCCTGCACACCTTACCACTGTGCTATCCTCTCAGTTGGAAAACATTACTCTTCTAATTGCTTATGTGACTGGCAATGTAAACATCTGGCACAAACTCCTTGTTCAATGATTTCAGTCTGATACCTGATACCTGATACTTGACTCCTTTCAAACATTAAAATTGAAATATTTGTGTCTGATACCTGATACCTGACTACTTTCAAACATCAAAATCAAACTCTTTTTCAGATACCCTCAATGCAGTACATGAATTGTTCACCTCATAAGGGAAGAAAGGGAACCATTCACTGCTAGTTCAGCTGATGGCTGAGTGGTTAAGCTCTTGGACTGGGGGATTGGAAACGTGGGATGTATCTATTACCAGTGAAAGCGAGCTTGTTTTAAAAAAATTTTAACGTAACAAATGATATATGACTTTCTGCACTAATCAAAGAGATGTTTCACTTTGATGAGTTAAGGATGGTTTCACATTTGCAGATGGAGGGCTGCGTAGGTCCTCCATGAAGCTTTTCTCACCGCCGTGCCTCCTTCGGTCAGCTCCATCTACGTCGGCATGCATACCCTATCTTTACCATTAGGTACGCAGGCCATGCCGATGTATGCGGATGCCGCATGTGTCATTTTGACGGTGCGGCGACCTGCGCCGAACGCAACAAGTTGCAATTTGGTGCGGTCGCTGCACCGTCAAATCGACACCTGCGGAGGCATCCGCATACATCGGCATGGCCTGCGTACCTAATGGTAAAAATAAGGTATGCACGCCGCATGCAGCCGTAAATGGAGCTAAATGAAGAGGCACGGCAGTGGGTGGGGCATCATGGAGGAACTACGCAGCCCTCCGCAGACCTGCTAAACACTAGCCGAAGAAAGTCACATATCCTATGTCACAAAAAACAAAATGATTTTTCCAGTTCCTGAGAGTCTGCATGGATTTCATAGCTACAGTATGTGATAGTATTCATTATGGAAACTAGGGGGCAGGTCAGTGAGGGATCAGTGACCTGTCTGCAGTTTCCATTATGAATAGCTAATCAGAGCACCACATGAAAACCCCCCACAGGCCGCCCCGGGGCACGAGAATCTCACTAACACAAAACTCAAAATAAAGATTAAAGAACAACCACAAGATGGATTTCAGCACCTGGTATCATTGTAATCAGTATAACAGTGCTGACCTGACACTGTCTGTAGTTTACTGAGCACAATCCTGCTGACAGGTTCCTCAGAGCACATAGGGAACGTCATTAAAATAAATGCCATAAAACTGTGGCAAAATCTAATTTTCTTTTGAAATTGTACCCCATTTTGATTTTTTTTCTGCTTTCCATTTGCACGTAATATTTAGTGCAGCCATTAGAACTTACAAGTTGTCCTACAAAAAGATAAGCTTATCATAAAACTATATGAATATATAAAGCTATGGCTGCAAGAATGGCGGGAGTGGAAAGCGATAAACCAAAAATATAAACTTTTGTTATATCTTTTTATCTCAAACTACCGTTGTCCCTTTTTGCTTCTTAAATGGGCTGTTTTACTTTAATAAATGGCATTGATTATGTACAGAAAGTAAATCTATGCCACTTATTAGTACATTACGATTGTCCACATAGCCTCCTTTGTTGGCTTGATTCATCTTTCTATTGCAGTATACACTTCTCATTTCCATTGTTACAGACTACCCTGCAATACAGCACCAGTTGCATTACTTGCTCACTATAGGAAAATGACTGCCTCTGTGCACTGCTGTGGTGCCTGCTCCCAGATACATTAGTGCAAGAATGGGCACTGGCCCTGTATGGCAGCATGGTCTGTAACAATGGAAATGAAAAGTGTATAATGCAATAGATAGATGAATCTAGCCAACAAAGGAGGCAATATGAATTACAATATATAACTAAGTGCCTTGTGTTGACTTTCTCTATATGATAAGTGCTATTTGCTAACTTAAGAGATTTCTTTCACGGATTTGGACTATGCTATCATAACCTAGCTATAGGCCTTCGATGTTACACAAGGAGCAACCCCTTTAAATGCCCATATATACTTTTCAATTGATGCACTAATAAACCTGCTCCAGAAACTATGATGGAGACATATCAAAACTTGTATGGTACAGTAATTTCAGCCTCTAATTCTTTCACAGCTAATTTTTAATGATGTGAAGATTAGTGATCAGCGAGCACTAAAATGCTCGGGTGCTCGTTGCTCGGGTCGAGCAGATTGGAATACTCGGGTGCTCAGCCAGAACAACGAGCCCAATGTAAGTCTATGGGAGACCCGAGTATTTTTACCACGATCCCCCCGGGGGTCCTTTTAAGGTCTAAAAACTTCTGAAAATGATGAAAGCAGTGCACAAGTGACACAGAGACATCATGAGGATCGCCCCTGGAAGCATTCCTGACTCCTAGGTCAGTGTTTCAGGCCATTTTTACATGTGCATCAAAAAACATAAAAAAAAACCAAAATGGATTTTGTTGGAAAATATGTTAAGGTACAGCCTTTCCAGGGTAATGACTTGTATTTAAGGCAAAATTATTTACCTCAGACCAAAATGTACCTCCACCTCTTGGGCTATGTTCACACACAGCGTTTTGGATGCGTTTTTCAACTTTAACATTGCTTTCAACCAATACAAATGCATTCACAGGGAAATGTCATTGTAACATTTAACAACCCTAGCTGGCTATGTGGTGTGTGACACATAAGGAGACACATCTTGTTTCATTTCTGAAGGAGGGACTCTTAAAGTCACAAAGCCTATTTTTAGAGGGGCATCAGGCTGCATTAATATTCTTAAAGGGCCATTATTAAACAGTGGATCTCCTAAGCTGTTATTGCCTATGAAGTGAGTGGCTGGGCTGCCAAGAATTACAACGCATCCCAATACCCCTTTCATGAGAGTTACAGGAGGGCTTCCTGAAAAAATGTTTCATTGAATGCAAGGACTGCCCTGCTATCAAGTCATATGCACGCCAAAGGAGCCTTTGAACCCAGGTACTGGATGGCCACAGGAAATCCCAGTTCACATTCTTCAGTTGGTCCTGCCATACAGGTTCCTTATGCATTGAATTCAAGGATCGCCTTGACCCAAATTTGCATGCACCGCAATCCCCCCTTGGAAGAAACATAGAGGAGGGCCTCCTAAACAAAACTGTCCCATTACTAAGGAGCGTGTCTCCTAGATTTGTACTGCCTATACACTATGTGTATGGGCTAATCAACATTTCCCCATGGAGGTAAATTTAAAAAAAAACAATTCCTGACAAAATAGTGTTTACTGTTTTGAGCTAGAGTAACACACAGCAAAAAAAAGGAGAATGGAAGCCTCAAAAGCACACTTTGTAGCCCAAAGATTGGAATGTATGCATGAAATAAAACTATTTTTAGACAACCATAAAATGTCCATTGTACGGAGATAACAGACTGTTTCAATATGTGGTCTATATTTTAACCCCTTTCTGACCTCGGACGGGATAGTACGTCCGAGGTCAGATCCCCTGCTTTGATGCAGGGCTCCGCGGTGAGCCCGCATCAAAGCCGGGACATGCCAGCTGTTTTGAACAGCTGACATGTGCCCGTAATAGGCGCGGGCAGAATCGCGATCTGCCCGCACCTATTAACTAGTTAAATGCTGCTGTCAAACGCAGACAGCGGCATTTAACTACCGCTTCCGGCCGGGCGGCCGGAAATGACGTCATCGCCGACCCCCGTCACATGATCGGGGGTCGGCGATGCGTCAGGATGGTAACCATAGAGGTCCTAGAGACCTCTATGGTTACTGATCACCGGTGGCTGTGAGCGCCACCCTGTGGTCGGCGCTCACAGCACACCTCCATTTCTGCTACATAGCAGCGATCAGCAGATCGCTGCTATGTAGCAGAGGCGATCAAGTTGTGCCTGCTTCTAGCCTCCCATGGAGGCTATTGAAGCATGGCAAAAGTAAAAAAAAAAGTTTAAAAAAATGTGAAAAAAATAAAAAAAATATAAAAGTTTAAATCACCCCCTTTTCGCCCCAATCAAAATAAATCAATAAAAAAAATCTACACATATTTGGTATTGCCGCGCTCAGAATCACCCGATCTGTCAATTAAAAAAAAGCATTAACCTGATCGTTAAACGGCATAGCGAGAAAAAAATTTGAAGCGCCAGAATTATATTATTTAGGTCGCCGCGACATTGCATTAAAATGCAATAACGGGCGATCAAAAAAAGTATCTGCACCAAAATGCTATCATTAAAAACATAATCTTGGCACGCAAAAAATAAGCCCTCAATCGACCCCAGATCACGAAAAATGGAGACGCTACGAGTATCGGAAAATGGCACAAATTTTTTTTTTTTTTAGCAAAGTTTGGAATTTTTTTTCACCACTTAGATAAAAGATAACCTAGTCATGTTAGGTGTCTGTGAACTCGTACTGACCTGGAGAATCATAATGTCAGGTCAGTTTTAGCATTTAGTGAACCTAGCAAAAAAGCCAAACAAAAAACAAGTGTGGGATTGCACTTTTTTTGCAATTTCACCGCACTTGGAATTTTTTTCCCGTTTTCTAGTACACGACATGCTAAAACCAATGATGTCGTTCAAAAGTACAACTCGTCTCGCAAAAAATAAGCCCTCACATGGCCAAATTGACGGAAAAATAAAAAAGTTATGGCTCTAGGAAGGAGGGGAGTGAAAAACGAACACGAAAAATGAAAAATCCCAAGGTCATGAAGGGGTTAAAAAAAATTTAAATCACAAAATACTGTGTACACCAAGGGTATCAGACCGAAAATTGCAATGCATGGCTGAAAAGTCAAGGTTTGAAGACCACACATAGACCAGACGTGTGACTGAGATAACAGACTGTTTCAATATGAGGGATGTATTTTTTTAAATTTTCAAAACAACAAAATACTGTATGCACCAAGGGCAGCAGTCTGGCAGACCAAAAAGTGCAATGTATGCCAGCAAAGGAAGGATTTGGACATCAAAGATACACCGTGCATCTGACTGAGATATCAGAGTGATAGAAAATGTGTTCCTTTTTTTTTGGCCCACCAAAATTGTGTCCATAAGTAGGCTATGACAGTAAAATAAAACATTTGGAGTACTAAAATTGTCCAATCATTTCCCCATGGAGGGTACATTTTTTAAAAATATTTTATGTCCATCACAGACACTATATCCCAAAAATTGGACGGGCTGTAGCAGCACAGAACCAGTTAACGCTAGTGATCTAGTGGCGGAGAATGAAGAGACATAATGAATGATCAATCATACTGAAATAAAAAAAATGAATAAAGGATGTGAATCCACCTATGAAAGGTATAACAAAAGAGAGGTGCGAACACAGGTTCATACATTTGAAGCCAGAATGTGTCCAATGAGATATGTTGGTCCCTAGCAACAGCTCAGAGACAGGTACTAAATAAAAATAAAATATAATAGTATTTAAAAAAATATATATTGGAGAGGTATACACTAGGTCATAAGAGGATAGTCCAGAGATAGGAATATCAGGTTGCGGAAAGCTTCCATCTCAACAAGCCTAAAAGTCAGCATTTAAGCGCAAGCAGACAAGAAATGTTAGAATTTAGTGTTGTGGCCTGTGGGGCATTGGCTGGGTATTTCTGCTTGCATTCCAATGACTGGGGTATAGCCAACTGAAGGCTGTGCTGGGACAAGGACGTGGACGGGCTTGAGGATGGTGCTGGTTGACTGGGCTACAACAGGTGCAGGGCTGGAGGCATCTTCACATGCACGATGGATTGGGGATTGGCTTTGGTGCAAAACAGTGGAAGAAGCAGTGGTGTCACCTGCAGACAGTGTTCCTAAAGCCTGGGGTTTGGCCCACAAAGTCAGGTGCTTTGCTGCCATGTGCCTGATCATGCTGGTGGTGGTCAGGCTGGTAGTTTTGCTACCCCTGCTGATGCAGGCATGGCAGGTGCTGCAAATGGCCTGTTTAGGCTTATCGGCAGAGTCTTTAAAAAAATAACCAGACTCATGAAGATCTAACAGTTGGAATGGCAACTTCCCTCATGTTGGTGTTACGGGGAACGGATGAACGACTTTTGAATGTGGCCACCACACTGCCTGCTTCTTCCTGCCTGTTGGGGTGATATGAAGTGAACTAAACAATATTTGAAAGTTTAAAATAAATGTTTATTAATACAAATATTAAAAACAGGGTGGGACCAAAAAATATGAAAAAGACATGAAAAATGGGACCTCCAAATGGTAACGGGAGAGAGAAGCCAGCAAAAGTCAGTATTATATATCTGTGACATGTAGAGAAAAAACGACTGAAGGTTTAAATACCTTAATGACCAAACTCAACACCAATAATCTCAATATTAACCTCACATATAAATCTGGTAGGGATTTAGAATTTTTGGATCTTAAGATTAAGGCTTTAAAAAATGGTATCATCAAAACCGACCTATACAGAAAACCCACGGCTACAAACTCCCTGCTACATGCCTCATCCTCACATCCATCAGCAATGATTAAAGCCATCCCAATAGGCCAGTTCTTAAGAGCCAAACGTATCTGCTCAGACGACCAGGCCTTTGAACATCAATCAGCAGACTTGACACAAAGATTCCTCAATAGAGGCTATAGCAAACATTGCATTAGGAATGGCTATAGAAGGGCCAAAAAAACGCCCAGAGAACAACTTCTCTACTCCCTACCCAACAGACGTAAAAAAACACTGCAAACCAAATCAGATTTATTTCCACCTTTAACAACCAGTGGGAGGACATGAAAATGATCTTCAAAAAACGTTGGAAAATTCTGATGACGGACCCAATTTTACGTAAATTTCTTCCTCCTTCGCCTTCTCTCGTAGCAAAAAGAAGCCGTAACCTGAGAGACCTATTAGTGTACAGCCACTACAATCCCACTAGCACCAAGCCTAACAATAGCTCAGTACTCAAAGGCTTTTTTCCTTGTGGCACATGTAAAGCCTGCTTGAATACAAAAAAATCTTTTTCCTTTGTGAACTTTGACAAGTCAAGAACTTTTGAAATCAGGGAACATCTGACCTGTTCTTCTCAGGGAATAATATATCATGCAACCTGCCCCTGCGACTTAATATACGTTGGCCTAACATCACGGGAGTTTAAAATACGCATCCGAGAACATGTCCGTGATATTGAAAAGGCCAAGAATATTGAAGATTTTTCCATTTTAAAAACCCTGCAACGTCACTTTAAAATCCACCATAACTCCAACCCCAAAGGCCTTATTTTCAAAGCCATCTATCAAGTCAAATTAGGTATACGAGGTGGTGATTTGGGTAGATCCCTTGCCCAATTGGAAAGCAAGTGGATATACCGACTAGGCACCATCACCCCTCAGGGCCTAAACGAAACCTTTGGCTTTAATTCCTTCTTGTAAATATCCATTAATGCAACTGTAGTCCTGAAACAGGTTTTAAATATTTTTTTAGGTGTTTTTATTAAGTTTAATTAGCATTGGTACTTTTTATTCCCCTTTACTTACCCCTTTTACCTCTGTACTAACCTTTATATATTTCTTTATCAATTCAAGGTTTCCATACTTACCATGCGCTGCTTTTTGTGTCTGATACTTCGGATTGGTTCTTTAGATGCTACGGTCGCTTTGATATACATCCCAGATGGATCACTTCTATTGGAGAGGAGGAAGAGCAGTTGTAAGGACAATAGAAAATAACGGAGAAGAAAAAGATGGAGTCGAAGAAAGAGAGGAACAAAATACGAACTTTGTACTTTTTAATTGGTATCACTTTGGTGATACCTCCTCCTTTACCATACTAAGAAATGTTTTCTTACCGACTATCCCACCCCAATATTGTTCACCCCTTCCCTTGCCCCTTTAGCACCTTCTGCCAACATGAATCTGCTCTTGGTGCCACCACTTCCAGCCTACTACTGGCTCCAATTCATCCACTCATCACATATATATATATTCATATATATATATATATATATTTTTTTTTTTTTTTTTTTTTTTTTGCACCTTTTTGCTGTTTTGCAGCAGTTCATTCAAGACCATTTTTATTTCCTTTTTTTATTGTTTATTTCCTTCTATAATGGTCATTTTTACATTGAGGTTCTCCACTATATCCATTTCACTTTCCCCTTTTTCCCTTACCTCGTTACCTGCACTTCACTCATAATTACAACCCCTCAATTTCTACACATTCACTCTCCCCCCCCCTCCCCCTTCCTTCCTTTTATTGCCGTGCCTGAGTATTCCCATGGGCACCTCAATGCACATGCGCCGGTTACTCGTGTATATATATATATTTTCTCCTTTCACCTACCGGCCACATCGCTATTTCTCTTCCCCCTCACTGCACTTCAGATCGATTCTTCCTTCTCCTATATTTATTTCTTATTGTTCCCTTCCAAAACTAGTCTCCTCCCACCAGCCTTTTCTCCCATAGCAGCTCCAGAGAATCACATTGAATTTCTTAAGCGGCATTGTCCGCCCTCGGCCTGGGCGTTTCTACACGCCCTCTGCGACGCCCCTTGCATCACACTAGCTGGCGTGTCCTGTCTGACATCCTGATGCGCACGCGCTGGGAGATTATAGCCCCCTCTGAGCCCCGGAAGTGCTCCACTATGTGACCGCTGTGCGCTTCATTGCGTGTCACAGGAGCGCTCTCCCAGAGGTCCCCTTGGCAACAGGGGGCGTTTCCTGATGCGTGCGCTCCTATTGGTTATCACAGACTGGCCGCCCTGCACCTCTCCCCCTATCAGCACTTTTCCCCTTTGTATAAAACACCACACTTTTCCAACTCCTGTACCCGACCCCGGAAGAAGCATTTTTGCGAAACGGCGCTCGTCGGGCGTCGGGAGAGCGCAGCCACACTTCCTTTCGTGTTTACATGACCCCAGGGCACCTGCCTTCACCTCCTGTACTGAACCGCTCAGGTAAAATCATATTTATCCTACATCTTTCGTGGTTGTTTTTTGAATTATCTTGGCAGTATATATATAGAGATTTCCACCACCAGTCTATAAGTAGCTGCAAATGGGATAGCACTAGTTGGTTTTTATATGGATAAACTCCTTTATATACACTGCACGTAAAATAAATCTTTTTCTTATTTGTTACCATATATTCCATGTGAGAGATATTAGGTGAAAAAATATATGCCTGTCTTCTTTACATAGCCACTTTCTGGCAGTCACACTTGTGCTCTTGTAGGTTTTCTGTTTTTTACATTGGAGGTGGGGGGGGTTTCTCTACATGTCACAGATATATAATACTGACTTTTGCTGGCTTCTCTCTCCCATTACCATTTGGAGGTCCCATTTTTCATGTCTTTTTCATATTTTTTGGTCCCACACTGTTTTTAATATTTGTATTAATAAACATTTATTTTAAACTTTCAAATATTGCTTAGTTCACTTCTTATCCTCTCTTTTGGCATACCCCACAGAGGATTATGGTATCTACATATGATTTGGAGTGACTTTGTGAGCCACAAATTTATCTAGGACTTGGATAATGCTGTTGGGGTGATATGCCTCCTTCCCCATGTGTGCTGCTGTCCTCGCTCTGCATGTCCTCCTTCCAGGTTGAGTCAGTCACTATGTCATCCACCACCTCGTCTTCCACATCAGCACCCTGCTCCTGCTCTTGACTTTCTGGCAATTGTGTCTCATCATCGTCCACCTCTTGTGACACTCTCCCACCATCGCCTTCGTGTGGCCATGGCTGTTCAAAGGTTTGGTCATCGCAACGTGCGATCAAATCTGGCCCCACTTCAAGTTGACCATCTGAGAGTTTGGAATATTTAAAGGGAAAACTGAACAGCTCTTCAGAGTGTCCTAGTGTGGGATCAGTTGTCCCAGGGCACTCGGCATAGTGGGAGGAAGGAGGATCAGGATAAGTAATATCCAGTCCACACTCACAGCTACTCAGACTTGACCGTGTGGAAGACATGGTGGTGGTGGTCGTGATGGCTAAGTGACTGGAAGCATTATCTGCTATCCAACCAACAACCGTTTCACACTGCTCTGGCTTCAATATTGGTGTGCTGCGGTCCCCTAGAAACTGGAACAGGAAGGTCAAGTGAGAAGATGTGGGTCTTTGTTGTGGCCCACTTTCAGCTTGGCCACGGCCCTGTCCTTTGCATGCACCATCAGCATAACGTCCACTTCTTGCCCTGCCCATTTTAAATGGACTGCTATACTATTTCAAGATCTCAAGACAAATGTATTTCTTTGGAGAAAAATTATATGTGATCAGTATGCCTGCACAGCTACGATTTTTCCACCACAGATACACCAGGCCTCAGATTGAGATAACACACTGTATCTTTTTTTTATGTTTTTTGTGAAAATTGGGAAAAAATAGAAAATGAGTAGAACAAGGCTAGCAGACAGAACTATGCAACTTATGCCTGCAAAGAAAAGATTTTTCCAACAGAGATACACCAGGCCTCAGCCTCAGATAACAGACTATAATTTTTTTTAATTTTTTTTTTAATTTATAAAAAAATGAGTAGAACAAGGCTTGCAGACAGAACTATGATACGTATGCCTGCGAAGCTACGATTTTTCCACCACAGATACACCAGTCCTCAGCCTGAGATAACAGACTGTATACATTTTTTTGTGAATTTTTTAATTAAAAAAAAGAGTAGAACAAAGATAGCAGGCAGAACTATGGAACGTATGCCTGCGAAGAAGAGATTTTTCCACAGAAACACCATGTTAGGAGTCGAGTTCTCACCGCTGCACAGCGGGAATCTTGAACCATGTCTGCTGCAGTCTCTCCTACTGCATCAGCTGCAGTGGAACCTGCTCAGCAGAGATGTCAGTCCCAGCATCTTGCTCAGTCTCATTCTGTGCAAATCGTTACTGCTGCATTTCCAGGCTCTGCCATTGTAGCCTGTACTGATCAGCGGTGAGCAAACGTCCATGTGACTAAGTCCTGCTTTTTCCCTTCTGAGCATGCCCAAAGGAAGACCTCTCAGTGGAGGTCTGGGGTCACATGCTCAGGTACTGCAGTAGCTCCTATTGGTCCTCTAGGAAGGTCATGAAGCTGCTCAGTTACTGTAGCAGTTCTTATTGGTTCTCTAGGAAGGTCCTGAACTTGCTGCAGCTATAAAAGGTTTGCATGGCCACACAGCCATGCGCTAGTATACACTTGTTTATGTGTGTGTGTTGTGAGTGAAAGTTGCTCTTTAGCCATCCCCTCCCTTGTGTTTGAATGCTCGCGTAAGGAGGGTGATTGTAATCTAGCACCCGAATTGTAACCAACACTGGTACACTAATGCAAAAAAGGACAATTGAACAGTATGAGGCAGTAACACACGCTGAGCGGACTACAATCAGATGTGGCTGCAGAACAGACTACAGCATGAGCTGCACTCACACACAGACACCTTGCAGACAGCTGTGAACAGCGCTGCAAGGAAAAAATGCTTCTCACACATCGATTGCTAATGTACCCTGGGTAAAGCACAATGAAGCAAATCGCTATCTCAAACTGTCCCTCAGTCAGAACAGCAGCGTCCTGTCCCTAACTGAATTCACAGCAGAGTGAACCCAAAATGGCGGCGGTGGCTTTTATAGTGCATCAAGACATCATTTCAGCAGCCAATCACAGCCATGCCATTAGTTACATGCCTAACATGCATAACAGGATGTGCCCACACTTCTTAGGATTTCACATTGGCTGAATCAAATCAAAATGGGTCATAGCATTATGGGAACTTCTGATTCCGGTATTCGATATACTAAAAGTATCGGAACTCAGTATCGGAACTCCGATACAGCGAATATCGGGCGATACCCGATATTTGCGGTATTGGAATGCTCAACACTATTCCCCAACTCTTCTTCTAAATGTTTGGTTTGTTTTTCCTATGTATTACAAGCAGCATGGGCAAACGTCTCTATAGATAACCTGTCACAATCCATTTTTGGATTTGTGGCAGCTCTGGTTCCACTCAGTTTAATTTTTTTTTCCTTTTGGACCATCGGGGGTTAATGTCAGTTTCTTTCCCCTGCTGGCAATCTGATGTTACTGCAGTGCTGATTGGTCAGCTGATGCAAGTGGTGACCACTCCCACCATCCTTTAAAAGGTCACCTGATGCATCAGCTGACTGTTGGTGATACAGTTTCTTTCTGGAGACCAGTCAAGCAGGAGCAGCTATCTGGTGTCAGCCATGTCTGGTGATTGGAGTCCAGTTGCTGTTGCTATCTGCGGTGTCAAACATAGCAGCAGTGTTCATAAGCTAAGTGTGGTGTTTTTTAGCCTTGCCCCTTTGGTGTTTGTCACTTCCCCCTGTGTGTATTATCTGCAGAGTTAAGGCTGGTGTTCCTTGCCACCGGTGCACTAGCCAGGCAGTAATAGGTGACTACTAAGGATGAGGTATCCTGACAGTGACGGGGGAAGGACCCGCATAGGCCATTAGGTGAGTGCAGGGACAGGCTCAGGTTTGAGCTAAGGAGGTGGCCATTGCCCATTCTCTATGGGTAGGGCCTTCCTATCACCTTTTCCATCTCATTGTTTGTGAGTTGACCGACCACACGTTGGGCAGTGTCTATTTGGCAATGGAATACACAGTCTTATGCCCTGTCCACTGATTTTATGCAGCCACACTCCCTGCTCCTACTGCTATTTCTCCCTACCTAGGCTAAATGCTGACTGTATGTGATACAAACAGCAAAGCAAATAATTAACCCTTAGATGGGCTGTTAGTATGATGTCTCAGCTTTAGCACCAGTAACAGCAGAATAGGCCTCTGATTCATTATACTGTGCACACACAGGCCTAGACAAGCACTTTCGCCTTCCAATATTACAGTAAGTGTCACACAACAGGGAAATGGCATTAGAGCCAAGATCTATTCTTTATTTTTTTTGTATATAGTGCCAACATATTCTGCACCGCTTTACAGTTTGCACACATTATCATTGCTGTCCCCGATGGGGCTCACAATCTAAATTCCCTATCAGTTTATCTTTGGAATGTGGGAGGAAACTGTAGTACCCGGAGGAATCCCATGCAAACATGGTGAGAACATACAAACTCCTTGCAGATGTTGTCCTTTGTGGCATTTGAACCAAGGACTCCAGGGCTGCAAGGCTGCTGTGCTTTCCACTAAGCCACTGTGCTGCCCACGGTGATGGGTGGTGCCTGTTCTTTTATAACCCCTGGTGATGTAACATGGCCAGCCAATCACAGCAATGCTACAACCATGATGTTTGCAGCATTACAGTGACACACAGGCAATCTCCGCATGATTATTGACTGTGTAACAGGCTCCAAAGATGTGGGGTGGGGATTTGTGTTTAACATAAAGCACTGCCCATTTACTTTCCAAGTAATTTGTGCATCCCTGCAATGTGATGCTTGAGTGATAACCGAGAATCACTGAGCATGTTGGCTTATCCCTAGTATATAACACTCCAAATAAAGTTCCAATTTTTTTAGTGATTCAATTTGTTATCTATACAGTTTAAAGTGGTTTTTCTTACATTATGGTGGTATATAAAACTTCTAAAACCCTTCCAAAAAATGTTTATGGATTCAATTATTTACTCATACAGTTTAACGCGGTACTTGTTATATTATGGTAATTTCTAAAACTTTAGAAAACCCTTCCAAAAATTTAAAGGGATTCAATTATTCCTCCATACAGTTTAATACAGATTTTGCTACATTGCAGTGGTATATGAAACTCCCAAAAACCTTCCAAATTTTTTTATGGTTTCAGTTAGTCATCCATACAGTTTAAGATGCTTTTGTAAAATTATGATGGGTTAAAATTTTAAAAAATCGATTGGCCTGGTACAGTTCACAAAATAGTTTTGTTAAAAAAAATTGACTATTGTCATATGCAGTATACTGTAGAACCAGCTTTGTGCAAAATGTCGTTGGTTTAAAATGCAAACCAAAATTGATCTGCTTCAGGTGTACAAATTTGGCTGTTCAAAAATTGACTATTGCCTTATTTACTTTAGAACTTGGTTTATGTGCAATTTTGTTTGTTTAAAATAAAAATAATTGGCCTGGAGGTATACAAATTTGGTTCCTAGGTAGTCAGTCCCAGGCCGCCACTATTTCTCCTGATGTGGCATCCCTGCCTAGTACCAGCACGTGTCCAGGAATATCACCTGTGTCTTTATCAACATGGTTACAGGGATTGTCCACTTAATGATTAACATGTGATCAGGTGATTGTGGCCAGTGATGCTTCATTTCACTGATGTCACACTGGGTGAAGATTGGGGAGGCCAGGGCCGAGTCCCACCCTTGCACAGCACATCTACTACAGGCACCAAGGTATGCTGGCCCTACTTCTATCAGAGTTTCCTCCACCTCCTACACCACATCCTGCATCGGCTCCTGCTCCTCCTTATATCCTCCTTCATGTCCAATGTGCTAACTTAGAGCATGCATGGGCAGATGAAAGCTCTGCAAAACTGCCTCTGCAAAGCGCAAACAGACTCTATTAAAGCTAATTTGCCTAGGAGACAAATTGCACACCATGACACAGTTATTGAAAGGAATAATAGACCAGAGAGATCTAACATAGTAACATAGCTAGCAAGGCCGAAAAAAGACATTTGTTTATCCAATTCGGCCTATATTCTATATATCTGTGGCTCTCGCCATTGGACCTACAACTAAACATTGTCGTATGTGATGATGGCCATAACCTGGTGGCAGCTGTAAACCTTGACAAGCTTTCACATATTCCATGCTTGGCCCACATGCTCAACTTGTGAGCTCAGTGGTCTTTGAAAACCCACCCACATTCTCAGAGATTCTGGTCAAGGTACGAAGCATCAGCACCCAATTCCGCAAGTGTACTACAGCTGCCACCACCCTGGCAGGGCTGCAGCACTGCATGCAAGTGCCAGCTCACTTATTGGTTAGAGATGTCAACACGTGCTGGAACTCCACACTGCACATGTTGGCAAGGCTTTGTATTCAGTAGAGGCTAGTTGTGGAATACCAGCTCCAACATGCTCATCGGTATTTTGGTCAGCTTCTGCATGTAACAACTGAAATGCGGTATAGATGTCTGAGATTTGTGCTGCTCTGCAAGACTTTGAGGACTCCACAAAGATGTTGAACTGCACCAACACTATAATCAGCACAAAGGTCCACTTTCTGTGCCAACTTAAGCAGTTGCTACTAACAATCAAACTTGAAGTTTTGCATGCGGAATGGATGGAGATGGAGAAAGACATGAAACAGTGAAATACTACCCAGCCAAGCCTCATCTCATCTGCTCAGCGCATATTGGGTAACAATGAAGAGGTGGAGGCTGAGGAGGAGGAGGAGGAACAGGAGCTTGCTGAAGAGATTAACAACCGCACAAGCATCATCCCATCTCTACTACATGGATGGGCTGAGGAGGAGAATGAGGAGGAAAAAATGGAGAAAATGCAGAGTAGTCATCAGGGTGGAGACAGGGAAGTGTTGGCTAGAGGGACCTTGGCACATATGGCTGACTTTATGTACTGCTGCCTTTCCTGTGACCCTCGCGTTGCATTATCTTGGCCAAAAAAGATTAATATTTGACCATCCTACTTAACCCACGCTACAAGAATAGCCTTGCATCTCTGTTACTTGAGGCAGAGAGGACAACAAAAATGGTGCTATAAGAGAAGGCCATTGTGGAAAATATCTTAAAAAAATTCCCATCAGACAATGCTAGCAGCAGGGGACAAGCTTCCCTGCCCAACCAAGGAGGAAAGGTGGGGGAGACATACAGCAGAAGCAGGGGACCATGGTCAAAAGCCTTGGACAATTTAATGACAGCATCCCAGCTTCCAGGATCTGATGATCAGGTATTTTTGACAAGGAGGGACATGTTTTTAAAGATAGTCAATATATATGTGACTGATAAAGCTAGCGTACTGCCTAATTCTTCTGTGACCTTCAGCTATTGGGTCTCAAAGTTGGACACCTGGCATGGATTGTCTCTCTATACCTTAAGGTACCGTCACACTAGACGATTTTACAACGAGAACGACAACGATCTGTGACGTAACAGCATCCTCGTTAGCGATATCGTTGTGTTTGACACGCAGCAGCGATCTGGATCCCGCTGTGATATCGCTAGTCGGCGCTGAAAGTTCAGAACTTTATTTGGTCGTTCGATTGGGGTGTATCGTTGTGTTTGACATCAAAAGCAACGATGCCAGCAACGATCATAGGGGCCGTCGCAGCGTCTTGCTCTAGCCAGGTAGGCGTTGTACATTAAAAAGGAGACGCCTTTACAATACATTGCAGTGACGCCCGTAATAGATTTAAATTTTAAACGTTTTCTTGAAAAAATATCAATTTACCACGATCACATAAACTTCCCATACTATGATAGCCTAGGTCCAATACATATCGCCTGATTAATACAATAAAATATGCAATTACAAAGGATAGGGAACCGCACAGTGATAAAGTATTACATAAAATAAAAAAAAGGATACGCTATTACAAAAGGTGACTCCCTCTGTCCCGACAAGCCTGGGAGGTGGTGTGTACATTCCATAAAGGGGGTCTTTACAATACATAACAATTACAAAAGGAGACGCCTTTACATTACATTATAACATTAAAAAAAGTGACGTCAGAACATGACTTTACAAAAGGAGATGCCATGTGTCGCAATAGTCTGGGATGTGGTGTGTACATATAAAGGTACCGTCACACTAGACGATTTTACAACGAGAACGACAACGATCCGACCAAAATTAGATCGCTGGAACGTCGCTGTTTAGGTCGCTGCAGAGATGTCAAACACACCAACCTACGAACGATGCAGGAGCGATACAGTGACGTAACAGCGACTCACAGATCGTCCTCGCTAGTCGTTTGCTCAATGTCACACAGCAACAGTGTAACGATCTAACGATGCAGACGTAGCCAGATAGGTGTGTTTCTCCACAGGGAGACACCCAGGATGTGACGTTACGGCGTCCCGGAATATAAACCGCAACTCTACAGCGATTGATTCATATTGTTGGAGCGCTGCGTCTTCACGGTCTTCTGCCTTTCCAGCGTCCTCTTCTGCCTTTCCAGCGTCCTGTTCGGAACGATCCTTCGCCAGCTACGATCCTCTTCTCCCGTGGACGTTCTGTCTAGAACGCCGTATTCTACTGCAGGCGTCTTCATCGTTTCTTTTCTTGCTCATCAACGGTATGAAATGTCTTTCAGCTGTTTGTTTCTTTTGTGTATAGTTATGGCTATTCAGTAATGTTTATCTATGTGTATGGTGATGGATCAAACACCTCCGGCAGCCATCTTGAGCATCTGGCAAGCAGACGCACAAGATGGAGGCATTACTATGCGGTTTGCAAACTCAGTTGTGCTGTCTGCCAATTTTGCACACACCATATGGAAAGGTAAACTAGCTGTCTGCCAATTTTGCACACACTATATGGAAAGGTAAACTAATCTCTTGTGTCTGCCTTGGCTGGCCCTGGCGTGCTCAGCTAGTAAATAAAACAGCACACAACTTAAAGGAACAAAATTTTTTTTTTTAGAAACTGAACTAATTTTTTTTTTTTTTAACAAAACAATAACATAACTGTCAAGAAAAACATAAAAAAACTATTTACGCCCGCACGCCAAAAGGTGTCGCAGCGTGCGGCCATGTTGCTGCACTTGATGCTGCAGCAGCACTACTGTCCGCTCCAAGAGCGCTACTGTCCGCTCCAGTCGCTCTTGCTTGGCCAGCAGCTCTCTCACAGTGTCCGGTTCTGTAGATAGAAGATAGAATAAAAGTCTTTTTTTTTGTCCTGTCCCAGAGGTCTTTTTTTTTTTTTTTGGTTGCATGTTATTAGTCGCTGTCAAATGTGACATCCCACTGATAACCCCTCCCACTGTCTGTATACTTACGGAGAAGGGACGCCTGTTGTCCATCACTGGAGCTGCTGACCACCCATCCCCTGTCTCGGGCCAGAGTTCCCGGAGCTAAAAGGAATCAAAATCATATCTGTTTAACAATTGAACTCGCTGTGGGGAACCGCTCGCAGTTTATCGTCACTTACGAATGCTCGCCTCTGGGGAGAATGATGCCGAGCCGGGGGAGGAAGATGGGTAGCGGAAGGGCGGTGTAGTGGCCTGCGGTGGGGTTAGTGCATCTGTAATGTATACAATATTTCAGCTCACCTCTTATGTCCCATATGCCGTTATAATTTTGAAATGAATGATGTTTAACTTACGTGACGGTCCAGCTTGTGGGCTGCTGCTGCTGCTGCTGCTGCTGGAAGATGTGGGGGAGGATAGTACCCTCTGTAGCCGGCGGTGTCTCTCTACACAAAAATAAAAGAAACGCCATGTTTAGACAACAAAAGTACAGAGCTGTAGACATCACAATAAATATAGACAACATTGACAGCAAAAGTTAGTAGCCTATCGAAATTCGACTGCATCTGTAATGTATTCTATATTTCTGCTCCCCTGTAATGTCCCATATGCAGTTATAAAATTGAAATGAATGATGGATAACTTACGTGACGGTCCAGGCTGTGGCCTGCTGCTGGCCGCTGTTGTGGAGGCTAGTGCCCTCTGGTGCCGGCGGCGTCTCTCTACACAAAAAAAAAAAAAAAAAAGAAATCGCAATGTTTTGACTACAAAAGTACAGAGCTGTAGAAAAAAAAAAAACACAAAAAAAGAGGCCATTTGCGGGAAGGAGTAAAAATCTATTTTGACAAGCTAAATGTAATTACATATATAGAACATAGGAAGCACCTCACGGCAGTGCGCGTCTCCTGTTTCCCCCTACTGGCAGTGCGAGCAGGGTTGCCAACCTCCTCGTAATGATTTCAGGACAATCTGGATTACAATTGCGGACATCCGTATAAATTAAATATGGGGGGTGGAGATTATGGAATTCATGACCTGACCAACTTTTACGCGACAACGCATTTTTGCGCTTGGACATTATAGAAATTTGAAAATAAAATATGAAATTTTTTTCCTCGTAAGTCCCGGACAAGTTGGCAACCACGGGCACGAGTCTCCCAATTCCCCCCGCCCGGTACCGTGCGTCTTCCAATTACACCATTCTGGTACTTGCCTTGCTTTGCCTCCGCTCGCAAGTGTGCCAGATGGAGTGGCTGCTTCTAGCGCAGGTCGGCCCACTTTTTTCGCAGTTGCAGCGCACTGCGCCGGTTGCTGAACCTGCTCTCCATCATTTCTGCAATGCGGCCCAGCACTGCATTCTTGTGCAAATTGGGGTGGGCAGGCCGGCTCCTCCGTCCCTCATAGTCGAGGGCATCCATCTTGTCCACAAAAAAACGCACCTCGCCCTGCCCCAGAGGAGCACAGTGCTGTCTCGCCGCCATTTTCTAAAGATAGACGCTGTACGGCACCGCCTAACCACGCCCAGAGGAGGTCCTAGCTGCCGCGCGATCGGCATCGCTATAGCGTCTCTGATTATGCACAGCGTCGCGTTTGTGACGCCGGCTCCAGACATCCTTTTTTTTGGGCGTTCCCGTTACCAAGTCACAGCGCTCATTGTCTTGTTTCAGTGTTGTAGTAGCTTGTATAGTAATTTTGGGGTGTCAGAGGTGCGGCTGTAGTGCTTATTACACATGTAAATATAAATTTCCATTAAATCCTATGTTCACATTTCTGTTGAACAGGGCAGCGTCTGAGACGCAACACTGAACAGATATGTGAGCACATGCCCAACGCCACTTTTTGTGACCCATGCATTAACTTTTCCATGGTTTTAGGGGCAGGAAAAAAAAACATCATGCATCGTCCTCTGTGTCCTGACGCATGATTCACAAAACGATAGGGCAACACATGTTATTTCAGGCCCCTAGGTAAAATATAGTGGCGCATGACTAATGCATTGCCGTGGCTGCGCCGAACAAAATGCTAATGTGAACTTTGCCTTCTAACCAAGAAAAAAAAAAAAAAAAAGATGTGTGAACACTATGTTACAGTATTGGTTGTCTTGTGTCACTTTAGCAAATCATATGTAATAAATATTTTTTATTGTGCTTTTTCAGGTTGCCATGTCTCTTTCGGATGTACCTGCGATTGTAGCGGCTGCATTGCTGTTAGAAGCTCAGAACCAGCTGGAGGCTGAAGCGCGAAACAATCGTGCAAAGCGACAGCGCCGCATGTGGACCAGACAGTGGCTGCAGAAGAGGAATCAATTGTCCCACATGGGCCTAATCAGGGAACTGAAGGAGAACAACCCGCATGATTTCAAGAACTACCTGAGAATGTCCGAGGATTCATTTAATGTCCTACTTGAAGCTGTGGAACCTTATATTAGGCGGCAAAATACAAGGATGCGAGCTGCTGTCCCTGTGGATGAGAGACTGGCTGTTACGCTCCGGTTCCTGGCGACTGGCAGGTCTATGCAAGACTTGCATTACTGCGCTGCGATTTCCCGAACCCTACTCAGGTCATCATTCCAGAGACATGTAAAGCAATTATCTCTGCTTTACACCACAATTACATGCCTTTCCCGGAGACCCCGGATGATTGGAAAGAGATTTCAAGGGGATTTCATGAGCAATGGCAGTTCCCTAATTGCGAGGGGGCCTTGGATGGGAAACATGTCCGCATCACCCAACCACCACACTCCGGCTCCTTTTATTATAACTATAAGGGATATTTCAGCGTTATTCTGATGGCCCTCGTTAATGCGAACTACGAATTTGTAAGTGTGTCTGTAGGGATCAACGGGAGATTATCTGATGGCGGAGTTTTGGAGCTAACCGATTTTGGGGACCGCTTGAAAGAAAACAAACTGGCCTTGCCTCCCAACAGTGACACTACTGGAAACATGAACTTTGTGTTTGTCGGAGATGAGGCGTTCCCACTGCATCCCAACCTTTTGAAGCCCTTCTCCCAGAAGACTCTGACACCTGAGCGGCGCATATTTAATTACCGGCTTTCGAGAGCTAGACGCGTTGTGGATAATGCGTTTGGAATCATGGCAAACCGATTTCGTGAAACTATCGTCTTTAGACTCTGTGGTTCTTGCTTGTTGCATCCTCCACAACTTTTTGCGCCGCCGTGATGCCACTGCATACAGCCCTCCACAGTATGTAGACTCTGTTGACCCTGCAAACGGGGATATAACCCAGGGAGAATGGCGTCTAGACGAGCACAGGGTTTCTGGCCTGGAAAGTCTGGGATCCGGAAGGAACAATGATGACGCGACAAATTGCAGGGAAAAATACTGTGACTTTTTCAATGGTCCAGGGGCTGTCTCATGGCAGCACCAACAATTGTAGCGCAACTGTAGGCATATCTTTTATCATTTATTATGGATTACATTTGTTTTTGTTGATCCGCTCTCGTGTACCATTCTTTTTAGAACCCAAACAATTTCTTTGTCAAGTAACAATGTCAACATAACGATATATCGATTTATGTACATTCTCTTGTTCTTTTTATTCCATTCCAATAAAAATATCGAACTATGCAAATACTCTACTTCTGTATCAAACATATGAACCATGGGAGCCAACAACCTCCTCTGCCCTAGCGCTTTCATGATGTGTGTGTGTGTGTATGTATGTATGTATGTATGTATGTATGTATGTATGTATGTATGTATGTATGTATGTATGTATGTGTATATATATATATATATATATATATATATATGCAAAATAGGAAAAAGAAGGCAGCACTCCCAAAGTTACAGGTGAAAAAAGTATGGAGATTTAATCGACCCACATCACTGCGCGACGTTTCAGCTCACTGAGCCTTTTTCAAGGGGGCTAGATTTTTTTCTATATATATATATATATATATATATATATATATATATATATATATATCCCGATTATAACGCATTTGGTATTGTACAGTATGCATGTCCACTTTGCATATTGCCCACCCACATAGTATTTTGCCCATCCAGAGAGCCACGTAATATGGAGACAAATTAAAAAAATATATATATTTTATTAGTTTTTACATGACATTTTCACTGTTGATGATCCATAGGGGATTACGGAGTAGGGGAGGGATAAATTGGACGGGTTTATTAACATATAAATATATTTGTATACTCACCTTCCGAAGTCCCGTTGAAGTAGTGCTATACTCACCCTACGCCACCTTTCCCAGGGACCGTAAGCTGCCGCTTTCAATGGAGTGGTCCTGGGAGTGGGAAAGGCGACGGAGGGTGAGTATAGCAGGTGTGATAGCCTTTTTTTTTTTTTTTTTTTTTTATTTCACATGACACTTTCACTGTTGATGATCCATAAGGGGTTACGGAGTAGGGGAGGGATAAATTGGACGGGTTTATTAACATATAAATATATTTGTATACTCACCTTCCGAAGTCCCGTTGAAGTAGTGCTATACTCACCCTACGCCACCTTTCCCAGGGACCGTAAGCTGCCGCTTTCAATGGAGTGGTCCTGGGAGTGGGAAAGGCGACGGAGGGTGAGTATAGCAGGTGTGATAGCCTTTTTTTTTTTATTTTTTTTTAATTTCACATGACACTTTCACTGTTGATGATCCATAAGGGGTTACAGAGTAGGGGAGGGATAAATTGGACGGGTTTATTAACATATAAATATATTTGTATACTCACCTTCCGAAGTCCCGTTGAAATAGTGCTATACTCACCCTACGCCACCTTTCCCAGGGACCGTAAGCTGCCGCTTTCAATGGAGTGGTCCTGGGAGTGGGAAAGGCGACGGAGGGTGAGTATAGCAGGTGTGATAGCCTTTTTTTTTTATTTTTTTTTTATTTCACATGACACTTTCACTGTTGATGATCCATAAGGGATTACGGAGTAGGGGAGGGATAAGTTGGACGGGTTTATTAACATATAAATATATTTGTATACTCACCTTCCGAAGTCCCGTTGAAGTAGTGCTATACTCACCCTACGCCACCTTTCCCAGGGACCGTAAGCTGCCGCTTTCAATGGAGTGGTCCTGGGAGTGGGAAAGGCGACGGAGGGTGAGTATAGCAGGTGTGATAGCCTTTTTTTTTTATTTTTTTTTTATTTCACATGACACTTTCACTGTTGATGATCCATAAGGGATTACGGAGTAGGGGAGGGATAAGTTGGACGGGTTTATTAACATATAAATATATTTGTATACTCACCTTCCGAAGTCCCGTTGAAGTAGTGCTATACTCACCCTACGCCACCTTTCCCAGGGACCGTAAGCTGCCGCTTTCAATGGAGTGGTCAAGGGAGTGGGAAAGGCGACGGAGGGTGAGTATAGCAGGTGTGATAGCCTTTTTTTTTTTATTTTTTTTTTATTTCACATGACACTTTCACTGTTGATGATCCATAAGGGATTACGGAGTAGGGGAGGGATAAATTGGACAGGTTTATTAACATATAAATATATTTGTATACTCACCTTCCGAAGTCCCGTTGAAGTAGTGCTATACTCACCCTACGCCACCTTTCCCAGGGACCGTAAGCTGCCGCTTTCAATGGAGTGGTCCTGGGAGTGGGAAAGGCGACGGAGGGTGAGTATAGCAGGTGTGATAGCCTTTTTTTTTTATTTTTTTTTTATTTCACATGACACTTTCACTGTTGATGATCCATAAGGGATTACGGAGTAGGGGAGGGATAAATTGGACGGGTTTATTAACATATAAATATATTTGTATACTCACCTTCCGAAGTCCCGTTGAAGTAGTGCTATACTCACCCTACGCCACCTTTCCCAGGGACCGTAAGCTGCCGCTTTCAATGGAGTGGTCCTGGGAGTGGGAAAGGCGACGGAGGGTGAGTATAGCAGGTGTGATAGCCTTTTTTTTTTTTTTTTTTTTTATTTCACATGACACTTTCACTGTTGATGATCCATAAGGGATTACGGAGTAGGGGAGGGATAAATTGGACGGGTTTATTAACATATAAATATATTTGTATACTCACCTTCCAAAGTCCCGTTGAAGTAGTGCTATACTCACCCTACGCCACCTTTCCCAGGGACCGTAAGCTGCCGCTTTCAATGGAGTGGTCCTGGGAGTGGGAAAGGCGACGGAGGGTGAGTATAGCAGGTGTGATAGCCTTTTTTTATTTTTTTTTTTAAATTAAGTTTTTTAAAACTATTGATGATGCATAGGCACAAGGATTAATGACCGGGCGTCAGGCCAATGACTGCAGGGCAGTAGGCAGAGTGGATTATGGACGTTATAAAACTGAAGTCTCTATTGTTTTCAAGACAAGATCCCTACAAATTTTGATAGAAGGTGTCCATCTCGCTGTACCGGTGCGTAGACATAGGAGGTCCTTGTGAAAAGTCTGCAAAAGAAGGGGGTGCAGGTGGTGTCCAGAACTGAGAATGATGTGGGTCTGGTCTGCGGACAGGAGTGCTGTGCATGGGCTCCTGTGGTGGTCCCAAATAAAACTGGCTACTGGGCTGACGCTCGGTGATGTTCAACATAGATGTGTCGCTCAGTTTTCCAGCGGCTGCCGCGTTCAGAACGTCAAACATCAATCTCTCTGCGTGAGATCGTTGGGTAACGTCCAATTTGTTTAACCGTTCCTCAACCAAGGTTGGGAATGCGGGGAGCTGGGTTGCCGCATGCTTGGACAAGATGTTGTTAGCCATTGCCAGGAGATCCACAGGTGTCCCCGCTGTCGACTTTCTTTTGCGAGATGGCCGCTGTGGACGTGTCTGATCCTCGAGACACGGGCTTCTGGAGGACTGATGGGACTGGACATCGTTCCCTTCTGGTCTTTCCCGCTGTTGCAGAGGCACCTGCGATTCAAGGAAAAAGAAAAAAATTAAAAGTCAATAACATACAAACAACTCAGCCTTAGAGCCCCACCTCTCCATCACCTCTATTCCTGTTCATGGGAAGCTATGAGGAACTAGGTAGCAAACCACAGGGGTTACAGAGCTTTCAGAGCTGGGCTGAACTACATTGGCCAGCAATACTGTACGTACAAATGTGCGGAAGACACAATATGTTAATGTATTTATCTTTATGTTATAGACTTTGGAAATTATTAAAAATGCATTTAAAGGAGGGGGAAGTACTGTTTGGACATACTTCTCAGAACAGGAAGTGACAACTGTTATTAACAGGGGGATTAAACATGAAAAATGTGAATCATTATTATTGGAAACCATGCAGTCTCATAAACCTACATGACACACGGCATGCTACTAGAAGGGAAGCTAGGGGGTACTTACATGCTCGTCCGGAGACTCGGGCAGGTTCTCTTCAGGCGATGGTGCACATATGCTTGTGACAGTCTGGCACGGGCGAGGGATTTCCTGGTCCCGAGTGAACGCCAGCAGGTCATAGTACCACAACTTGGGCACATAGACGTCGTCAGTTCCGGCCCCAGACTTCAGCGACTTTTCCACCTTGTTCAACTCTTTTTTGTAGACTGTGCGGAGAGCCTGGATTTTTTTACGCACAATGTGTTCATCCACCGTCTCAGTGGGATGATGCTCCTTGTAGATGGCCACCAGCTTCTCATACGCATCTTTCTTTTTGTAGCGGTTGCTGTAATCCGCCGACTTTATCTTCCACAAGCAGGGCAGGGACCGGTACATCTCTATGAGTGCCCGAACACAGTCTTGTTCATTGGCAGACATCTAAAAAAACATAAATAAAAAATGAAGCAACAGCAAGCAAGAAAGTTGTGGCCCCTGTGCCTTTCCTAATGTGAGCAGCCTTCTATTGTATGGGATGGGCCGTGCGCTATTTCCTTTTGGTAGCCACCATTTTAGGGATGGGATGGTTCGTATGCTTTTTTCATATTATTAATACCAATTTTGGGGCTTGAAAATGGCAGATAAATAAAACAGATACACTTACCATGAAAGATCTAATAAGAACGCTGATGAGTTCAAGATCTCCAGCCAGGTCACTCACAAGAAGCTAGAGAACGAAGACGATGCAGAGGTCTCGATTTACAACCACGACGCTCACGAGATGTGAAATCAATACGGAGCAGAATTCTAGATTTCCAAACAAGACGCTCACGAGAGGTTATAAAACGAAGACGCTGCAAAGATCTTGATTTCCAACCAGTACGCTTACGAGATGGAGAATGAACACGATGCAGAGTTTTGGATTTCCAACCTATTGCAAGATGCTCGTAGTTGAAATACCCACACGTGATTGAACAGTTGACTCAAGCTTTTTATATCGGAACCTTGCTATAGAACCTACCTACAGATGATCCCGCTGTGGCCTATCACAGTTTACAGGGAGACATCACACCCACTCCATTCGTAATGTAATGTATAACGTTATGGCGTCACCTTTTTTTTAATGAAATAATGTAAAAGCCTTTTTTTTTGTACTAGCTGTTGTAATCCCCATGCAGGCTGTGGCGACAGATGGCATCTCCTTTTGTAAAGTCATGTTATGGCGTCACCTTTTTTAATGTCATTATGTCCTCCCCTTTGTCATTGTAATGTATTGTAAAGACTCCCTTTATGTACTCTGATAAAAATGAGCAAAGCTTGTATTAGTTCCAACTTTTCCACACCACCAGATGACAGCATCACATAGTGTTTTTAATCTTCAAGTTTTGAATGAGGCCCTCCAGGTGTTGGTCTATGGATGACTGGATGTTCCTACTTACATTTTTTCTGACTTTACAGTTTGTGCAAAACTGTTATTATTATTATTATTATTATTTTATTTATATAGCACCATTGAATCCATGGTGCTTTACATGAGAAGGGGTTACATACAAGTTACAGATATCACTTACAGTAAATAAACTAACAATGACAGACTAATACAGAGGGGTGAAGACCCTGCCATTGCGAGCTTACATTCTACAGGATTATGGGAAAGGAGACAGTAGGTTGAGGGTTGCAGGAGCTCCGGTGTTGGTGAGGCGGTAGCTTCGGTAGTGATGAGGCGGCAGCAGGGTCAGTGCAGGCTGTAGGCTTTCCTGATTATTGTAGCAGTACATCAACTACACTTTCAAAATATATCAATGAGGACCTCCAATTATTGCCTTCAACAGTCTAATGATTACTGTATTACACTCCTAATCATTTTTCATGGCTTAGGACTTTGTTTAGAGCCTTTATGAGAGTAGGAGCATATCAACTACCCTTTCCTAATATTTTGATGATTCCCTACAGTTGTTGCTTTCAAGGGTCTATTGATGAGCCTGCTTATTTTTTTTTCTGGCGTTGCACTGTGTGCAGAGTCTTTATGAATGTAGGTCTACCACAAATACACATTGTTCACAATTTTTGAATGAGGTACTACAGTTGGTGCCTTCAAATGTGTATGAATGACCCTGCTTGCAGTTTTTGGCATGCTTTGCACTTAGTGCATAAACTTTATGAGTCTTGGAGTAACACTACATGACAATTTGAACAACATGCATTTGAGACCCTCCATTGTGTCTTATACAGGGTGTATCTGAGTCCCTCTTCCATCACATTTTGGCAGTTCTTGCTTCCTCCATAAATTATAATGACATTTCCCATTTTTTAGTTAAAAAAAATATATATTTTTATTTCATTTTTATTTTTTAAAATCCTTTTTAAATGTTGCCTTATATACAATTCAATATACAGGAAAAATGTTTCTTAATTTTTTTTCCACTAAACTCTAGTGAATTTTGAATGTTTTGTTTCCACACCTTAAAGTGGAGTAAAAGTGTGACACCATTGTTCTCAGCAGACTATTCCATGGTATGAAGTATGAGTGAAATGTGTATGAGGCCCTGCTTTGTACAGGGTATGCTTGTACCCCATATGCGGGGGTAAACCACTGTTTGGGCGCACGTCGGGGCTCGGAAGGGAGGGAGAACCATTTGACTTTTGAACACAAGATTGGCGGAAATCACTGGTGGCGCCATGTTGCATTTTGAGACCCCTGATGTGCCTAAACAGTGGAAACCCCTCAATTCTAACTCCAGCACTAACCCCAACACACCCCTAACCCTAATCCCAACTCTAGCCTTAACCCTAATTCCAACCCTAACCCCAACACACCCCTAACCACAACCCTAACCTCAACACACCCCTAACCCTAATCATAACCCTAACCACAAGCCTAATCTTAACCCTATTTCCAACCCTAGCCCTAATTCCAACCCTAACTCTAATTCCAACCCTAACCCGAAGGCTAAGAACCCACGTTGCGGATTCGTATGAGATTTTTCCACACCATTTTTGAAAAATCCGCAGGTAAAAGTTACTGCGTTTTACATGCGGATTTACCGAAGATTTCCAGTGTATTTTGTGTGGATTTCACCTGTGGATTCCTATTGAGGAACAGGTATAAAATGATGCGGAATCCGCACAAAGAATTGACATGCTGCAGAAAATACAATGCAGCGTTTCTACGCGATATTTTCCGCACCATGGGCACAGGGGATTTGGTTTTCCATAGGTTTACATGGTACTGTAAACCTGATGGAAAACTGCTACGAATCCGCAGCGACCAATCTGCTGCGGATTCGCAGCCAAATCCGCACTGTGTGCACATAGCCTAATTCTAAGGGCATGTGCACACGCTGCGGAAAATGCTGCGGATCTGCAGCGTTCCCACAGCTGCGGGTCCGCAGCAGTTTCCCATGAGTTTACAGTTCAATGTAAACATGCTGCAAAAAAACTGTGTGGAAACGCAGCGGTTTACATTCCGCAGCATGTCACTTCTTTCTGCGGATTCCGCAGCGGTTTTACAACTGCTCCAATCGAAAACTGCAGTTGTGAAATCCGCAGAAAAACCGCTGAAAAATTGTGGGAAATCCGCGATAAATCCGCAGTGGTTTTGCACTGCGGATTTATTAAATCCACTGCAGAAAAATCCGCAGAGGACCAGAATACGTGTGCACATAGCCTAACCCTATCCCTAATTCTAACCCTAACTCTAACCCTAGTTCTAATCCTAACCCTAGTGGAAAAATAAAAGTAAATAGATTTTCTTTATTTTATTATTGTCCCTACTTATGGGTGTGATAAAGGGGCGGTTCATTTGCTATTTTTTTTATTTTAATCACTGTGATAGGTTTTATCACAGTGATCAAAAAGTACATGGAACGAATCTGCCAGCCAGCAGAATCGGTGGGCGCATTGCTCATGCGCCTGCCATTTTGGAAGATAGCGGCGCCCATGGAGAAGACGGACGGACACCGGGAGGTTCGGTAAGTATGAGGGTGTGGGAGGGCACGGGTGTGGATTGGAGCACGGGGGGTGGATTGGAGCACGGGGGAGCGGACAGGAGGATGGGGGAGTGGACAAGAGGACAGAGGGGAGCAGACTACAGAATGGAGGACTGGGGAGGAGATCGGTGGTGGGGGGCAAATCAGGGTTTCCAGCCATGGCTGATGATATTGCAGCATCGGCCATGGCTGGATTGTAATATTTCACCACTTTTCATAGGTGAAATATTACAAATTGCACTGATTGGCTGTTTCACCTTGAACAGCCAATCAGAGCGATCGTTGCCATGGGGGGCAAAGCCACCCCCCCTGGGCTGAAGAACCACTCCCCCTGTCCCTGCAGATCAGGTGAAATTTGAGTTAACCCTTTCACCCAATCTGCAGGGACGCGATCCCTCCATGATGCCACATTAGCGTCACAGGTCGGATTGGCACCGACTTTCTTGATGCCTACGTGGCGTCACAGGTCGGTAAGGGGTTAAACTGTCTGAGACCAATGTATATATCTTAAAAAATCCAACAGTGTACTTCTTGAAAACTTGTTGTGAGGTGATCTAGTAATAATTTTTCATAATACATGGTTCCTCCAAGTATACTTAACATCACATTAATGTATGATAAGCGATTCACAATAACTACTCCCCTCTCTTATTAGCAGCATGTATAATAATATGGTTGTTGTTGTGAAGTGATTTTAGACCTTAGCGTTCCTGCGGACCCAGAATATCTCTCCCACATAGATGAATAGGGTGAGGATATTATCATAACACATTTTAAGAAAGTAGATGTGAACAGTTAATTGGAATTTTCTAGAGGACACTACCCAAAGTGGATAAAAAATATATCACATGTCCAATATTGGCACATTCGAAAGGACTGTACACATGACTTGGATTTCAACAACAAAAAAAGCACATATCATACTGAAAAGATTTGAGGATGAAAAGTGTCAAGAATTTCAGAATGATGCATATAAATGGAGAAAAGAATTGAAACCAATAAATTGTTTAAACAAAAGAAAGAAAAAATAAATAAAAAGGAGGTAAATCAAATAATCAAAACAAAATCAAGTCCCGTTTCATCTCTAGTTTTAATCAATCCTACAACAATATAAGGAATAGTTTGATGAAGTACTGGCCAAAAGTAAAAAATAATCCAATTTTATCAGACTTATTACCCGTTATGCCAAATATTATATTCAGAAGAAATATGAATCTTAATAACCACATTGCACGAAGTCAGATTAGAGCCACTGGATTCCTTAATAAGAAGCAGATTGGCCTTTTCTCTTCAATTAGGTGTGTCCTTAAATTGTGGAGGATCCAAATGCCAATGTTGTCATATGATGAAACATAGGTGTAAAGCATTTCAATCTACACCGATTGGGCAGGATTCCCGGCATGCTTGCCGGAAGTACACGTTAAATGCTGCTGTCAGAGATTGACAGCAACATTTTACTAGTTAACAGCTGTGGGGTATCGTGATTCCTCCCATGACAGTTAGAGGCACATGTCAGCTGTTCAAAACACCTGACATGTGCTAGAAAAGATGTGGGTTCAGCGCCAGAGCCCACATCAAAGGGGGAGACATGACATGCACAGTACTAGCATGGTGCATGTCGCAAAGGGGTTAAACTGAAATGCTTGTTATGTGGTCTATTTATTGAAGCACAACTGTAACTTTCAATATGTGGGAGAATGATAAAACCCACCACAATAGTATAAATCAACCCAGATACAATATACGCACTGGAGTAATTAACCAAATTCTTTCCAAACAATATTTAGGAGAAAATCAAAAGATATCAGCAATATAATGTTAGCAATATTAGAATAAACTGTATACCAAACAATACAAATAGATGGCTTTAGAATCTAGTCATAGGGGAGTCTTCTTGGATTTATAAACTATCTACTTTAGTACAAGATGGTTTAAATGAATACATTGACAATACAAGGCAACATGGCAAAGCCTAAGTAATGTTAATTTCTGGTATTAACAGGTTGTTGATGAGATCATTTTTTTGTTTACTTTTTTGGGGGGTTTGTGCATGTTTTTTTCTTTGTTTTTGTTGTTTTTTTGTTATATTTGTGACTGTGATTTTTATGATACTGTGACATTTATTCTTATTTTCATCCTAATTTAATTTATCTAATAAGTAATATATGAGTTAGGATTATATGGACGTACTGCATCTGATTGACCATGTTACCACTGACCCATATATAGGTCATAGGTGACATCCTTTTAATATTTGCTTGATGAAACAATTGGACTAACTCTGTAACGAGCAGGTAATGTTTTACTAAAGTTTATTTTACCATATCTCCTCTAGATGATATGCCTCATTGGCAGCACTCCCCAGAACCAATATTTATTTTTTCTCTGCAAATCTATGGCCAGCACTCACTAGTCCAGAAACCAGTGGTCAGAGCAGAAGCTTTTTGGTGGAATTTACCCTGAGTATACAATTGATTTTGTTCCTTTGAAAAATGAAAAACAAGCTTACATTTATTTATACATCAAAGGAAGTATAACAAATAGTTTCTGAAAAATGCAAAAATTTTGAAAAAGTAGGTAAAACCTTTCTCAAAGTAGGCATAGCAATGTGTAAAAACTTGATAATATGGATTTAGAAATTAGAGAGAAATTATCAATCTTACTTGCTTTTAATTTTATTTTTGACATTTGCATTTTGTAATATTATTTTTACATTAAAGCTCTTAAATTTGTCACATAAAAATTAAAATTGAAATGTGTGCCTAAGAGCTTTGATTTGCCTTGATTATAACCCCCTACTTACATACACTTTTAATATGCAGTTCTCCTGTGGCTCATAATGTTTTTTTGGTCTGTTAGATATTACAAGATTCTAAGCACAACAGAGAAAAAAGACTGGTAAAATAATTAATGCTAATCTAGGATTCATAGAGCTTACTGAAGTAATGCTAGCATAGGTTAATGTTGCGTTTGAAGCATAACGCTAAGCTTAACAGACTTCAGTAGTAATGACATGTAAATTTTATGCTAACTAGGTGTAAGCATGTGACACAAAAATCTCTTAAGCTCAGCACATTACCTTAAATAAGTCACTTATAGCTGGATTTCAGAGCAAAAGGGAAATTAAGTAGTATAAAGATGACTAAATATTTTGTGATAATAACATTTTTACACCACTGACAGTAGTTCCAAATTTTGTATATTTGGCTTTAATTACAAATATGCCTTTTAGAGTTAAAAAATATATATTCTTTTAATGCGAAAATGATTTTCATAGAAATTGTCAAGGCTGGTTACAACACAGTTTTCATATGCTAATGCCAAAATAAAAAAATTCACCTCTTCACGTGCCCTATCGTACAAGTACAGAACAGGGATGTGACATGCATAGGGGCTGTGCCGGTGTCATCCAGAGCTGGGCTCCCACTGCAACAGCCAGGATCACAGGTACAATATGTGCAGTCCTAGCTTTTTAACTTTTCCATGCTTTGGTCTCATTGACACACATTCAAATACTTTGACAATAACAGATTGCTCCCTCTCTGTGCCTATTAGCACCGCTGCAGCATGTTCGCTAAATTACGATAATATTCCGTGACAGTCAGAGGTCTAACAATAACTTATGTGTATGCCATGTACAGGAACCAATTCTACTTGCATTTTTTGCATCACCATGACGGAATGAGGGGTATGAGTGTTATGTGACTGGAGGCAATTCAGACTAACATTAGGGGCAGGAATGCACTATGGAACTACTACGTTGTCAATCCCAATGGATTTTTATGAATGTAAAGAAGAATATGCGACCCGTAGAAGCACTTGGATCAGCGCGAAACGGCCGTCGTCGTTCCCTGCTCACCTCCCCCCTATCTGCACTCCCTCGGGCCATGAAGCTGTATTTTTTCATGTCTTAAATAAAGAACTGGACCACACGAAGTTGGGTGAGTGCTGCCGCATATTCTTCTTTACATTCATGACATGTGCATCTGGTTTCCTTGCAAGCACCTCCAACGCTGAAGTCAGACTGTTTCTACTCACCGCGATTGATTCGCAGAAAGGAGTGAGGCTGTGCAGCACCACTGTTTTTCTTTGGTTCCAATGGATTTTTAACTTGCATAGTCAGACCCCAAAATGGCATAAGTGAGGAACTTCTTATTACAGGCTTCTATAAGCAATCATGAAATAGGGAATCTCTATATTCTTTAACTTCTTTGTACAGGAACCGTTGGACTGTTACTTGGGATTAGTTCTATATAGCTTTTTTCTATGTATATTTAATTTTTCCTTTTGTTTGTCCCACAGAACCCTTATTGAATTGGCTGGTTGGAACACATATCCACATGTGTATAACGGGAATGATTTCTTCAAGGTTTTCCACTAGATTCAACAAAGTGTCTCATTAATGACCATTTTTGGTCAGCCTATATAGATTATAACATAATGTAAATATGCTTTGTGTCCTTTTCTATTTCCTAATCCACACACAATAAATCTTTATCATGTCAATTCATATTTTTTCACATATTGATGGCACGGTTAAACAGCCTCAATATGTTGACTGATTACTTTTCACAGTTTATTGGTACAATTTTATCTTTTTTGTTTGCATAGTCTCGGCACAATAATATATACATTTTATTTCATATGTATTCCTGATATTTTCTCATTCTCATAATTTTTTTAAATATTTTTTTCTTTTTTACATTTTATTTATGTTTTATTATTATTACATTTATATTATTTTTATTTATTTTCCGTATTTGTGTTTATATTTATTTTTTCATTTTATTTATGTTCAAAATTAATTTCCTGAAATATTAACATTTGCAAAGAAATTTGTGCTAGTGTATTTTTCGATCAACTGACCATATTTTCTTACTGGTGACAAAAATCCAAAATATGAAAATGCGGAAGCACACGTCACAAGTAGGGTTGAGCGAAACGGGTCGTTCATTTTCAAAAGTCGCCGACCTTTGGCAAAGTCGGGTCTCATGAAACCCGATCCGACCCCTGTGCGGGGTCGGCCATGCGGTACGCGACTTTCGCGCCAAAGTCGCGTTTCAATGACGCGAAAAGTGCCATTTCTCAGCCAATGAAGGTAAACGCAGAGTGTGGGCAGCGTGATGACATAGGTCCTGGTCCCCACCATCTTAGAGAAGGGCATTGCAGTGATTGGCTTGCTGTCTGCGGCGTCACAGGGGCTATAAAGGGGCGTTCCCGCCGACCGCCATGTTACTGCTGCTGATCTGAGCTTAGGGAGAGGTTGCTGCCGCTTCGTCAGAAGCAGGGATAGCGTTAGGCAGGGTCCATTAACCACCAAACCGCTTGTGCTGTAGCGATTTCCACTGCCCAACACCACCTTCGGTGTGCAGGGACAGTGGAAGCTACATTTTTTTTTTTTCCCCTCAGCGCTGTAGCTCATTGGGCTGCCCTAGAAGGCTCCCTGATAGCTGCATTGCTGTGTGTACGCCGCTGTGCAAACCAACTGCTTTTTTCAAAGCACAAATCCTCTTGTTCCTTCCTTTCTGCACAGCTATCTTTTTGGTTTGTACACACTTTTTATTTAATTTGTGCATCGGTCCACTCCTTATTGCTGCCTGCCATACGTGGCTGAGATTACTGCAGGGAGATAGTAATTGTTGGACACTCCCTGTTTTTTTTTTTTTTTTTTGTGGGAGATTAAGATTGACATTTCTGCTAGAGTGCCATCCCTGTGTGTGCCATCTCTCACTCAGTGGGCCATAGAAAGCCTATTTATTTTTTTGCTTGATTTGTGTTATAAAATCTACCTGAAAAAATCACTACATCAATCAGTGGGAGAAAAATATTGGCCTCAGGGCTTGTGTGCCACTCTTGACTCCTGTGTGTGCCATCTCTCAGTCAGTGGGCCATAGAAAGCCTATTTATTTTTTTGCTTGATTTGGGTTCTAAAATCTACCTGAAAAAATCACTACATCAATCAGTGGGAGAAAAATATTGGCCTCAGGGCTTGTGTGCCACTCCTGACTCCTGTGTGCATCATCACTCACTCAGTGGGCCATAGAAAGCCCATTTTTTTTTTTTTGCTTTATTTGGGTTCTAAATTCTACCTGAAAAAATCAATAAATCAATCAGTGGGAGATTAATATTGGCCTTTGGGCTTGTGTGCCAGTCCTAAGCGTGCCATCTCTCTCTCTCAGATAGTGGGCCATAGAAAGCCTATTTATTATTTTTTTTTATTGGGTTTATAAATTTTCCCTGGAACAAAAAAAAAAAGTGGGAGATTAATATTGGCCTCTGGGCTTGTGTGCCAGTCCTGAGCGTGCCATCTCTCTCACAAATAGTGGGCCATAGAAAGCCTATTTATTTATTTTTTTTTGGTTTTATAAATTCTCCCTGAAAAAATAAAGGGAGATTAATATTGGCCTTTGGGCTTGTGTGCCAGTCCTAAGCGTGCCATCTCTCTCTCTCAGATAGTGGGCCATAGAAAGCCTATTTATTTATTTTTTTATTGGGTTTATAAATTTTCCCTGAAAAAAAAGAAAAAGTGGGAGATTAATATTGGCCTTTTGGCTTGTGTGCCAGTCCTAAGCGTGCCATCTCTCTCTCTCAGATAGTGGGCCATAGAAAGCCTATTTATTTATTTTTTTATTGGGTTTATAAATTTTCCCTGAAAAAAAAAAAAAACAAATCAGTGGGAGATTAATATTGTCCTTTCTGCTTGTGTGCCAGTCTTGACTCCTGGGTGTGCCATCTCTCTCTCTCTCCAATTGTGGGCCATAGAAAGCCTATTATTTTTTTAGCTTGATTTGGGTTCCAAAATCTACCTGAAAAAATCACTACATCAATCAGTGGGAGATAAATATTGGCCTCTGGGCTTCTGTGCCACTCCTGACTCCTGTGTGCGTCATCTCTCACTCAGTGGGCCATAGAAAGCCTTTTTTTGTTTTATTTGTTTTCTAAATTCTCCCTGAAAAAATCATTTTATTTTATTTGGTTTCTAAATTCTTCCTGAAAAAATCATTTTATTCTATTATTTTTTTTCCTAAAGTCTCCCTGAAAAAAAAAAAAAAAAAAAAATCAGTGGGAGATTAATATTGCCCTTTCTGCTTGTGTGCCAGTCTTGACTCCTGGGTGTACCATCTCTCTCTCTCTCCAATTGTGGGCCATAGAAAGCCTATTATTTTTTTAGCTTGATTTGGGTTCCAAAATCTACCTGAAAAAATCACTACATCAATCAGTGGGAGATAAATATTGGCCTCTGGGCTTGTGTGCCACTCCTGACTCCTGTGTGCGTCATCTCTCACTCAGTGGGCCATAGAAAGCCTTTTTTTGTTTTATTTGTTTTCTAAATTCTCCCTGAAAAAATCATTTTATTTTATTTGGTTTCTAAATTCTTCCTGAAAAAATCATTTTATTCTATTATTTTTTTTTCCTAAAGTCTCCCTGAAAAAAAAAAAAAAAAAATCAGTGGGAGATTAATATTTACATTTGTGCTTCAGTGACAGTCCAGCGTGTGTGGCATCTCTCTCATTTGTTGCCACCAACAACAGAGTGTGTAACATTGTGCCTGATTTTCGTTGTGGTCTCACCCACCTGTAAAGGGGTAGCTAAATCATACTGAAGTTATAGCTCACCGTGTAAGTTGTGTGACAGCAACAAATACCGTTAGTTTGTTTACGTTTTTAAAACAATGAGGAAGTCTGGTGGAAGAGGTCGTGGCCGGGGGCGTTCATTGTCAGCTGGTAATGAGGGTAGTGTGTTATGGCTGGCAATCAGGCAACACAGCGTGCAGTAATCAGCGCACATACAGAGATCTGGCAATTACCAAAAACAATAGGACGAGCTCTGAGACGTGGAATCTCTGTAGACTGCAGTACCTGATCTATCCTCACACAACTATAAGCAGCAGTGGATTGCGCCTAACAACTACCTATGCAACTCGGCACTGCCTGAGGAGCTGACTAGCCTGAAGATAGAAATACAAGCCTGACTTACCTCAGAGAAATACCCCAAAGGAATAGGCAGCCCCCCACATATAATGACTGTTAGCAAGATGAAAAGACAAACGTAGAAATGAAATAGATTCAGCAAAGTGAGGCCCGATATTCTAGACAGAGCGAGGATAGCAAAGAGAACTATGCAGTCTACAAAAAACCCTAAAACGAAAACCACGCAAAGGGGCAAAAAGACCCACCGTGCCGAACTAACAGCACGGCGGTGCACCCCTCTGCTTCTCAGAGCTTCCAGCAAAAGACAATAGCAAGCTGGACAGAAAAAAACAGAAAACAAACTAGAAGCACTTATCTAGCAGAGCAGCAGGCCCAAGGAAAGATGCAGTAGCTCAGATCCAACACTGGAACATTGACAAGGAGCAAGGAAGACAGACTCAGGTGGAGCTAAATAGCAAGGCAGCCAACGAGCTCACCAAAACACCTGAGGGAGGAAGCCCAGAGACTGCAATACCACTTGTGACCACAGAAGTGAACTCAGCCACAGAATTCACAACAGTACCCCCCCCTTGAGGAGGGGTCACCGAACCCTCACCAGAACCCCCAGGCCGACCAGGATGAGCCACATGAAAGGCACGAACAAGATCTGGGGCATGGACATCAGAGGCAAAAACCCAGGAATTATCTTCCTGAGCATAACCCTTCCATTTGACCAGATACTGGAGTTTCCGTCTAGAGACACGAGAATCCAAAATCTTCTCCACAATATACTCCAATTCCCCCTCCACCAAAACAGGGGCAGGAGGCTCCACAGATGGAACCATAGGTGCCACGTATCTCCTCAACAACGACCTATGGAATACATTATGTATGGAAAAGGAGTCTGGGAGGGTCAGACGAAAAGACACCGGATTGAGAATCTCAGAAATCCTATACGGACCAATAAAACGAGGTTTAAATTTAGGAGAGGAAACCTTCATAGGAATATGACGAGAAGATAACCAAACCAAATCCCCAACACGAAGTCGGGGTCCCACACGGCGTCTGCGATTAGCGAAAAGCTGAGCCTTCTCCTGGGACAAGGTCAAATTGTCCACTACCTGAGTCCAGATCTGCTGCAACCTGTCCACCACAGAATCCACACCAGGACAGTCCGAAGACTCAACCTGTCCTGAAGAGAAACGAGGATGGAACCCAGAATTGCAGAAAAATGGAGAGACCAAGGTAGCCGAGCTGGCCCGATTATTAAGGGCGAACTCAGCCAACGGCAAAAATGACACCCAATCATCCTGGTCAGCGGAAACAAAACATCTCAGATATGTTTCCAAGGTCTGATTGGTTCGTTCGGTCTGGCCATTAGTCTGAGGATGGAAGGCCGAGGAGAAAGATAGGTCAATGCCCATCCTACCACAAAAGGCTCGCCAGAACCTCGAGACAAACTGGGAACCTCTGTCAGAAACAATATTCTCAGGAATGCCATGTAAACGAACCACATGCTGGAAGAACAAAGGCACCAAATCAGAGGAGGAAGGCAATTTAACCAAGGGCACCAGATGGACCATTTTAGAAAAGCGATCACAGACCACCCAAATGACCGACATTTTTTGAGAAACGGGAAGGTCAGAAATGAAATCCATCGAAATATGTGTCCAAGGCCTCTTCGGGACCGGCAAGGGCAAAAGCAACCCACTGGCACGTGAACAGCAGGGCTTAGCCCTAGCACAAATTCCACAGGACTGCACAAAAGCACGCACATCCCGTGACAGAGATGGCCACCAGAAGGATCTAGCAACCAACTCCCTGGTACCAAAGATTCCTGGATGACCGGCCAGCACCGAACAATGAAGTTCAGAGATAACTTTACTAGTCCACCTATCAGGGACGAACAGTTTCTCGGCCGGACAACGATCAGGTTTATTAGCCTGAAATTTCTGCAACACTCTCCGCAAATCAGGGGAGATGGCAGACACAATGACTCCTTCCTTGAGGATACTCGCCGGCTCAGATAACCCCGGAGAGTCGGGCACAAAACTCCTAGACAGAGCATCCGCCTTCACATTTTTAGAGCCCGGAAGGTATGAAATCACAAAATCAAAACGAGCAAAAAATAACGACCAACGGGCCTGTCTAGGATTCAAGCGCTTGGCAGACTCGAGATAAGTCAAGTTCTTATGATCAGTCAATACCACCACGCGATGCTTAGCACCCTCAAGCCAATGACGCCACTCCTCGAATGCCCACTTCATGGCCAGCAACTCTCGGTTGCCCACATCATAATTACGCTCAGCAGCAGAAAATTTCCTGGAAAAGAAAGCACATGGTTTGAACACTGAGCAACCAGAACCTCTCTGTGACAAAACCGCCCCTGCACCAATCTCAGAAGCATCAACCTCGACCTGGAACGGAAGAGAAACATCAGGTTGACACAACACAGGGGCACAGCAAAAACGACGCTTCAACTCCTGAAAAGCTTCCACGGCAGCAGAAGACCAATTAACCAAATCAGCACCCTTCTTGGTCAAATCGGTCAATGGTCTGGCAATGCTAGAAAAATTACAGATGAAGCGACGATAAAAATTAGCAAAGCCCAGGAATTTCTGCAGACTTTTTAGAGATGTCGGCTGAGTCCAATCCTGGATGGCCTGAACCTTAACCGGATCCATCTCGATAGTAGAAGGGGAAAAGATGAACCCCAAAAATGAAACTTTCTGCACACCGAAGAGACACTTTGATCCCTTCACGAACAAGGAATTAGCACGCAGTACCTGGAAAACCATTCTGACTTACTTCACATGAGACTCCCAATCATCTGAGAAGATCAAAATGTCATCCAAGTAAACAATCAAGAATTTATCCAGATACTCACGGAAAATGTCATGCATAAAAGACTGAAAAACAGATGGAGCATTGGCAAGTCCGAACGGCATCACCAGATACTCAAAATGACCCTCGGGCGTATTAAATGCCGTTTTCCATTCATCTCCCTGCCTGATTCTCACCAGATTATACGCACCACGAAGATCAATCTTAGTAAACCAACTAGTCCCCTTAATCCGAGCAAACAAGTCAGAAATCAATGGCAAGGGATACTGAAACTTAACAGTGATCTTATTAAGAAGGCGGTAATCAATACACGGTCTTAGCGAACCATCCTTCTTGGCTACAAAAAAGAACCCTGCTCCCAATGGTGACGACGATGGGCGAATATGTCCCTTCTCCAGGGACTCCTTCACATAACTGCGCATAGCGGTGTGTTCAGGTACGGACAAATTAAATAAACGACCCTTAGGGAATTTACTACCAGGAATCAAATCGATAGCACAATCACAATTCCTATGCGGAGGTAGGGCATCAGACTTGGACTCTTCAAATACATCCTGAAAGTCCGACAAGAACTCTGGGATGTCAGAAGGAATGGATGACGAAATAGACAAAAATGGAACATCACCATGTACTCCCTGACAACCCCAGCTGGTTACCGACATAGAGTTCCAATCCAATACTGGATTATGGGTTTGTAGCCATGGCAACCCCAACACGACCACATCATGCAAATTATGCAGTACCAGAAAGCGAATAACTTCCTGATGTGCAGGAGCCATGCACATGGTCAGCTGGGCCCAGTACTGAGGCTTATTCTTGGCCAAAGGTGTAGCATCAATTCCTCTCAACGGAATAGGACACCGCAAAGGCTCCAAGAAAAATCCACAACGTTTAGCATAATCCAAATCCATCAGATTCAGGGCAGCGCCTGAATCCACAAACGCCATGACAGAATACGATGACAAAGAGCACATTAAGGTAATGGACAAAAGGAATTTGGACTGTACAGTACCAATAACGGCAGAGCTATCGAACCGCCTAGTGCGTTTAGGACAATTAGAAATAGCATGAGTAGAATCACCACAATAGAAACACAGTCTGTTCAGACGTCTGTGTTCTTGCCGTTCTACTTTAGTCATAGTCCTGTCGCACTGCATAGGCTCAGGTTTACTCTCAGGCAGTACCGCCAGATGGTGCACAGATTTACGCTCGCGCAAGCGACGACCGATCTGAATGGCCAAGGACATAGACTCATTCAAACCAGCAGGCATAGGAAATCCCACCATTACATCCTTAAGAGCTTCAGAGAGACCCTTTCTGAACAAAGCCGCTAGTGCAGATTCATTCCACAGAGTGAGTACTGACCATTTCCTAAATTTCTGACAATATACTTCTACATCATCCTGACCCTGGCATAAAGCCAGCAGATTTTTCTCAGCCTGATCCACTGAATTAGGCTCATCGTAAAGCAATCCGAGCGCCAGGAAAAATGCATCAACATTACTCAATGCAGAATCTCCTGGTGCAAGAGAAAACGCCCAGTCCTGTGGGTCGCCGCGCAAAAAAGAAATAATAATCAAAACCTGTTGAATAGGATTACCAGAAGAATGAGGTTTCAAGGCCAAAAATAGCTTACAATTATTTCTGAAGCTCAGGAACTTAGTTCTGTCACCAAAAAACAAATCAGGAATCGGAATTCTTGGTTCTAGCATCGATTTCTGATCAATAGTATCTTGAATCTTTTGTACATTTACAACGAGATTATCCATTGAGGAGCACAGAGCCTGAATATCCATGTCCACAGCTGTGTCCTGAAGCACTCTAATGTCTAGGGGAAAAAAAAGACTGAAGACAGAGCTAAGAAAAAAAAATGATGTCAGGATTTCTTTTTTCCCTCTATTGGGAATCATTGGTGTGGCTCCTTGTACTGTTATGGCTGGCAATCAGGCAACACAGCGTGCAGTAATCAGCGCACATACAGAGATCTGGCAATTACCAAAAACAATAGGACGAGCTCTGAGACGTGGAATCTCTGTAGACTGCAGTACCTGATCTATCCTCACACAACTATAAGCAGCAGTGGATTGCGCCTAACAACTACCTATGCAACTCGGCACTGCCTGAGGAGCTGACTAGCCTGAAGATAGAAATACAAGCCTGACTTACCTCAGAGAAATACCCCAAAGGAATAGGCAGCCCCCCACATATAATGACTGTTAGCAAGATGAAAAGACAAACGTAGGAATGAAATAGATTCAGCAAAGTGAGGCCCGATATTCTAGACAGAGCGAGGATAGCAAAGAGAACTATGCAGTCTACAAAAAACCCTAAAACGAAAACCACGCAAAGGGGCAAAAAGACCCACCGTGCCGAACTAACAGCACGGCGGTGCACCCCTCTGCTTCTCAGAGCTTCCAGCAAAAGACAATAGCAAGCTGGACAGAAAAAAACAGAAAACAAACTAGAAGCACTTATCTAGCAGAGCAGCAGGCCCAAGGAAAGATGCAGTAGCTCAGATCCAACACTGGAACATTGACAAGGAGCAAGGAAGACAGACTCAGGTGGAGCTAAATAGCAAGGCAGCCAACGAGCTCACCAAAACACCTGAGGGAGGAAGCCCAGAGACTGCAATACCACTTGTGACCACAGAAGTGAACTCAGCCACAGAATTCACAACAGTAGTGGTAGTGGTGGAGCATCAGCTGGTCGTGGGAAAAAAAATATTGCACCTAAGTCTGGAGCTGTGGAGCCAGGTTCGTCGTCTGGCTACACAAGGCCTCGAACGCTCCCTTTTCTGGGAGTAGGAAAACCGCTTTTAAAGCCGGAGCAGCAAGAGCAAGTTTTGGCTTATCTTGCTGACTCAGCCTCTAGCTCTTTTGCCTCCTCTCGTGAAACTGGTAAATGTCAAAGCAGCGCTTCGTTAGTGGATGTTCACGGTCAGGGACAAGTCGCTTCCTTGTCCTCTTCAGCAAAAACAACAACAGAGAAGAATGCAGCAGGCGACACAACGGGTTACTCCATGGAGCTCTTTACACATACCGTCCCTGGCTTAGAAAGTGAAGCAGTTAACAGTCCATGCCCATTACAAGTTGAATCTGACATGGAGTGCACTGATGCACAGCCACAGCCAGACTACTATGCTGGTCCTTTGACTCAGACCACAACATTGCCCTCGCAGTGTAATGATCAAGAATCAGACCCTGATGAGACTATGTTGCCCCATCACGAACGCTATACCACCGACCGACACGGTGACACAGATGAAGTTGCACATGAGCTACAAGAAGAGGTAATAGATGACCCAGTTCTTGACCCCGATTGGCAGCCATTGGGGAAACAGGGTGCAGGCGGCAGCAGTTCTGAAGCGGAGGAGGAGGGGCCGCAGCAGGCATCAACATCGCAACAGGTTCCATCTGCCAGGCCCGTATCTTGCCCAAATTGCGTGGCAAAGCCAAAACCTGTTGGAGGACAGCGTGGCCATCCGGTTAAAGCTCAGTCTGCAATGCCTGAAAAGGTATCCGATGCTAGAAAGAGTGCAGTCTGGCATTTTTTTAAACAACATCCAATTGATCAGCGCAAAGTCATCTGTCAAAAATGTTCAACTACCTTAAGCAGAGGACAGAATCTGAAAAGTCTCAGTACAAGTTGCATGCATAGACATTTAACCACCATGCATTTGCAAGCCTGGACTAACTACCAAACGTCCCTTAAGGTTGTAGCACCCTCGGCCAATGAAGCTAGTCAGCAACGCAACATCCCTTCCGGCAGTGTAGGGCCACCATTTTCCGCACCACCTGCAGTATCTGAGCAGGTTTCTTTGCCAGGCCAAAGCAGTCAGGGTCAGGGAATCACCAGTTTCGTAGTAGGAAACACTGCATCTAGGGCACCGGCGGCAACAATACCATCTCCCACCGTCTCTCAGTCTGTCATGTCCACCGGCACCCCCGCTAGTTCCACGATCTCCAGCTCTCCAGTCCAGCTCACCCTACATGAGACTATGGTTAGTAAAAGGAAGTACTTAGCCTCGCATCCGCGTACACAGGGTTTGAACGCCCACATAGCTGTTATGTAGGCAATCCAGTGACACAGTGTGCCAGCAATCAGAGCACATACAGTGATCTGACAATAACCCAAAAAACAATAGAACGAGCTCTGAGACGTGGAATCTCTGTAGACCGCAATACCTGAACCTATCCTAAACACAACTAAAGTCAGCCCCCCACATATAATGACTGTTAGCAAGATGAAAAGACAAACGTAGGGATGAAATAGATTCAGCAAAGTGAGGCCTGATATTCTAGATAGAGCGAGGATAGCAAAGAGAACTTTGCAGTCTACAAAAAACCCTAAAGCAAAAACCACGCAAAGGGGGCAAAAAGACCCACTGTGCCGAACTAACGGCACGGCGGTACACCCTTTGCGTCTCAGAGCTTCCAGCAAAACGAATTAACAAGCTGGACAGAAAAAGTAGCAACAAAAGCAAAGAAGCACTTATCTAAGCAGAGCAGCAGGCCACAGGAAAGATCCAGAAGCTCAGATCCAACACTGGAACATTGACAAGGAGCAAGGAAGACAGAATCAGGTGGAGTTAAATAACAAAGCAGCCAACAAGCTCACCAGAACACCTGAGGGAGGAAGCTCAGAAGCTGCAGTACCACTTGTGACCACAGGAGTGAATTCAGCCACAGAATTCACAACACATAGCTAGACTAATCTCGTTAGAGATGATGCCCTACCGGTTAGTTGAAAGTGAAGCTTTCAAAGCCCTGATGGACTACGCTGTACCACGCTACGAGCTACCCAGTCGACACTTTTTTTCCAGAAAAGCAATCCCAGCCCTCCACCAGCATGTTAAAGAGCGCATCGTCCATGCACTCAGGCAATCTGTGAGCACAAAGGTGCACCAGACAACAGATGCATGGACCAGTAGGCATGGCCAGGGACGTTACGTGTCCATCACGGCACACTGGGTGAATGTTGTGGATGCAGGGTCCACAGGGGACAGCAAGTTTGGGACAGTTCTGCCTAGCCCACGGTCTAGGAAACAGTTGGCTGTAGCCGTTCGCACCCCCTCCTCCTCCTCTTCGTCCTCCTGCAGAAGCGAGAGCTCGTCCACAGACCGCAGTCGCACAACCACTCCATCCGCAGCTGCCACTGTTGCACACCAGGTCTCCCATTATGGGGCAGCTACTTGCAAACGTCAGCAGGCTGTATTGGCTATGAAGTGTTTGGGTGACAACAGACACACTGCGGAAGTTCTGTCCGAGTTCTTGCAGAAAGAAACGCAGTCGTGGCTGGGCACTGTAGATCTTGAGGCAGGCAAGGTAGTGAGTGATAACGGAAGGAATTTCATGGCTGCCATCTCCCTTTCCCAACTGAAACACATTCCTTGCCTGGCTCACACCTTAAACCTGGTGGTGCAGTGCTTCCTGAAAAGTTATCCGGGGTTATCCGACCTGCTCCTCAAAGTGCGTGGACTTTGCTCACATATCCGCCGTTCGCCCGTACACTCCAGCCGTATGCAGACCTATCAGCGTTCTTTGAACCTTCCCCAGCATCGCCTAATCATAGACGTTGCAACAAGGTGGAACTCAACACTGCACATGCTTCAGAGACTGTGTGAACAGAGGCGGGCTGTTATGTTTTTGTGGGAGGATACACATACACGGGCAGGCAGTAGGATGGCAGACATGGAGTTGTCAGGTGTGCAGTGGTCGACGATTCAAGACATGTGTCAAGTCCTTCAGTGTTTTGAGGAATGCACACGGCTGGTTAGTGCAGACAACACCATAATAAGCATGAGCATCCCCCTAATGCGTCTGCTGATGCAAAGTTTGACGCACATAAAGGATCAGGCGTCTGCAGCTGAGGAAGAGGAAAGCCTTGATGACAGTCAGCCATTGTCTGGCCAGGGCAGTGTACAGGACGAGTTAGCGGGCGAAGAGGAGGAGGAGGACGAGGAGGATGATGGGGATGATTATATTTTTAATGAGGAAGCTTTTCCGGGGCCAGTGGAAATTGTTGGCGCGGCAAGGCCGGGTTCTGGTTTTTGGAGGGACACAAGTGACGTGGATTTGCCTGAAACTGCCCCTCAACCAAGCACAACCGCAGATTTGAGAACTGGAACTTTGGCCCACATGGCGGATTATGCCTTACGTATCCTCAAAAGGGACACACGCATAACTAAAATGATGAACGATGACGATTACTGGTTGGCCTGCCTCCTTGATCCTCGCTATAAAGGCAAATTGCAAAATATAATGCCACATGAGAACTTGGAACTAATATTAGCAACCAAACAATCAACTCTTGTTGACCGTTTGCTTCTGGCATTCCCTGCACACAGCGCCCGTGATCGTTCTCACACGAGCTGCAGGGGCCAGCAGACCAGAGGAGTTAGAGGGGCAGAAATCAGAAGTGGCGTTGGCCAGAGGGGTTTTCTGACCAGGTTGTGGAGTGATTTTGCTATGACCGCAGACAGGACAGGTACTGCAGCATCAATTCAAAGTGACAGGAGACAACATTTGTCCAGTATGGTTACAAACTATTTTTCATCCGTTATCGATGTTCTCCCTCAACCGTCATTCCCATTTGATTACTGGGCATCCAAATTAGACACCTGGCCAGAATTGGCAGAATATGCATTGCAGGAGCTTGCTTGCCCGGCAGCTAGTGTCCTATCAGAAAGAGTATTCAGTGCTGCAGGTTCAATACTAACAGAAAAAAGGACTCGTCTGGCTACCCAAAATGTAGATGATCTAACCTTCATTAAAATGAACCACAACTGGATTTTGAAATCTTTTGCCCCACCTTGCCCGGCTGACACCTAGCTTTCCTATGAAAAGGTCTTGCCTGTGGACTATTCTGAATGCCTTTTCCAATCTCATAGTAACATAGTAACATAGTAACATAGTTAGTAAGGCCGAAAAAAGACATTTGTCCATCCAGTTCAGCCTATATTCCATCATAATAAATACCCAGATCTACGTCCTTCTACAGAACCTAATAATTGTATGATACAATATTGTTCTGCTCCAGGAAGACATCCAGGCCTCTCTTGAACCCCTCGACTGAGTTCGCCATCACCACCTCCTCAGGCAAGCAATTCCAGATTCTCACTGCCCTAACAGTAAAGAATCCTCTTCTATGTTGGTGGAAAAGTTAACTTTCAGCAGATTTGAACTTACAGCTCTCTGTTTATAACCCTGCACACCTTACCACTGTGCTATCCTCTCAGTTTAAAGTTAACTTTCAGCAGATTTGAACTTACAGCTCTCTGTTTATAACCCTGCACACCTTACCACTGTGCTATCCTATCCTCGTAATTTTCTGCACCTGATTGTCCAGCATACGACATGTTTACACCTCACTAAATGGCCAAACTCCCCACACGGGGCCGTGGTATCGACACTTGGCGACAGCACCCGTGAGAGTGCTGTTTGTCTGAAGAGGTGGGTGTGCCCGCTTTTGGTCGACGGCACTGCCACTGGGTCCCTCCTAGTACAATAAAGTGTCTCTGGCGGTGGTGGTGCGCACCCAACGTCAGACACACCGTTGTAATATGAGAGGCCCTGGGCCTGTACCGCCGGCCACAAGACAGTTCCCCCCCCCCCCCAGCTCAAACAGTGCTCTACCACTTGCAAAATTATCTCACAGCTCCACCAATGTTTAGTCTATGCGCTGACATCCTTCAATGCCTGCCACTGACAATACCATTGTATTGACATTTTTGTTATGTTAGGCCTTCGAAGCCTGTCTGCGGTCACTCCTTCCACTATGCCTCCACTGACCACACCACTGCTGCCCGTGTACCCCTGGAACCAATTTAAAATTGCCTACAGCCAGCCCAATTTTTTTATTTTAGGCCTTTGATGCCTGTCTGCGGTCCGTTCTTTCTACTACTACTACACTGACAAGGCCACTGCTGCCCGTGTACCCCTGGAACCAATTTAAAATTGCCTACAGCCAGCCCAATTTTTTTATTTTAGGCCTTTGATGCCTGTCTGCGGTCAGTTCTTTCTACTACTACTACACTGACCAGGCCACTGCTGCCCGTGTTACCCTGGAACCAATTTAAAATTGCCAACAGCAATGTGTTATTATGTTAGGCCTTCGATGCCTGTTTGCGGTCACTCCTTCCAATAGTTCTCCACTGACCAGACCAATGCTGGCCGTGTACCCCTGGAACCCAGCTGAAAGTGCATGTAGCCTCCTTTTTTTCTTTGTTTTATATTTAGAAAGCCCAGATGAACTACGCTGTGCAACGGTTCAAGCTACCCAGTCGACATTTCTTTTGCGAGAAAAGCCATCCCAGCCCTCCACCGGCATGAAAAAGTCTGCATTGTCATAGCACTCAGGCAATCAAACAGTAGAAAGTTGCACCTGACAGACGCATGGACCAGTAAGCATGTCCACAAAAAGTTATGTGTCCATTACGGCGCACTGGGTTAATGTGTTGGATGCATGGTCCACAGGGGACAGCCTACAAAGTCTGTCTGCAGTCCCTAATTCCAATTTTCCTCCGCTGACCACACCACTGCTGCCCGTGTACCCCTGGAACCAATTTTACAGTGTCTACAGCCTAATTTTGTTATGTTAGGCCTACTACACCTGTCTGCGGTCCCTCCTTCCAATACTCGTCCACTGACCACACCACTGCTGCCCGTGGACCCCTGGAACCTATTTTTAATTGCATAGAGCATCCTTTTTTTAATAGTAGGCGTACAAAGTCTGTCTGCGGTCCACTGTTGAAATTGTCCTCCACTGACCAGAGCACTGCTGCTTGTGTACCCCTGTAACTTTTTTAAGCTGCAGTGAGCCACATTTTTGGGTTAAGTCCTACTACCTGTGTCTGTCTGCGCCACTCAATTCAGCTGTGTTCCTTTGAAAAAAGCTGAGCGTCAATAGTCTTGTTTTCAGCCTCTAGGAATTTTAAAACTGCATTGGGGGTACAACTTTGGTAGGGCCTACTAACGGTGTCTGCCTCCCCAGGTGTGCCCCAGGTTTCCTCGCCATTGCTTCGATCTTAATGCTCTCATTTAGTAGTTGTTGGAAACTACACTGCATTAGGCCTACAAATTGGGTATGGGGTGTAGAGAGATGGTGTGTTCCACTCCAAGGTGTTCTCCAGGTTACCTTTCCTGAGCTCCGATCTTCCGGCTCTCGTTTAGTAGTTCTTGGAAACTACACTGCATTAGGCCTACAAATTGGGTATGGGGTGTAGAGAGATGGTGTGTTCCACTCCAAGGTGTTCTCCAGGTTGCCTTTCCTGAGCTTCGATCTTCCGGCTCTCGTTTAGTAGTTCTTGGAAACTACACTGCATTAGGCCTACAAATTGGGTATGGGGTGTAGAGAGATGGTGTGTTCCACTCCAAGGTGTTCTCCAGGTTGCCTTTCCTGAGCTTCGATCTTCCGGCTCTCGTTTAGTAGTTCTTGGAAACTACACTGCATTAGGCCTACAAATTGGGTATGGGGTGTAGAGAGATGGTGTGTTCCACTCCAAGGTGTTCTCCAGGTTGCCTTTCCTGAGCTTCGATCTTCCGGCTCTCGTTTAGTAGTTGTTGGAAACTACACTGCATTAGGCCTACAAATTGGGTATGGGGTGTAGAGAGATGGTGTGTTCTACTCCAAGGTGTTCTCCAGGTTGCCTTTCCTGAGCTTCGATCTTCCGGCTCTCGTTTGGTAGTTGTTGGAAACTACGTTGCATTAGGCCTACAAATTGGGTATGGGGTGTAGAGAGATGGTGTGTTCCACTCCAAGGTGATCCCCAGGTTTCCTCGCCAATGCTTCGATCTTCATGCTCTCGTTTAGTAGTTGTTGGAAACTACGCTGCATTAGGCCTACAAATTGGGTATGGGGTGTAGAGAGATGGTGTGTTCCACTCCAAGGTGTTCTCCAGGTTGCCTTTCCTGAGCTTCGATCTTCCGGCTCTCGTTTAGTAGTTCTTGGAAACTACACTGCATTAGGCCTACAAATTGGGTATGGGGTGTAGAGAGATGGTGTGTTCCACTCCAAGGCGTTCTCCAGGTTGCCTTTCCTGAGCTTTGATCTTCCGGCTCTCGTTTAGTAGTTCTTGGAAACTACACTGCATTAGGCCTACAAATTGGGTATGGGGTGTAGAGAGATGGTGTGTTCCACTCCAAGGTGTTCTCCAGATTGCCTTTCCTGAGCTTCGATCTTCTGGCTCTCGTTTAGTAGTTCTTGGAAACTACACTGCATTAGGCCTACAAATTGGGTATGGGGTGTAGAGAGATGGTGTGTTCCATTCCAAGGTGTTCCCCAGGTTTCCTCGCCAATGCTTCGATCTTCATGCTCTCGTTTAGTAGTTGTTGGAAACTACATTGCATTAGGCCTACAAATTGGGTATGGGGTGTAGAGAGATGGTGTGTTCCACTCCAAGGTGTTCTCCAGGTTGCCTTTCCTGAGCTTCGATCTTCCGGCTCTCGTTTAGTAGTTCTTGGAAACTACACTGCATTAGGCCTACAAATTGGGTATGGGGTGTAGAGAGATGGTGTGTTCCACTCCAAGGTGTTCTCCAGGTTGCCTTTCCTGAACTTCTATCTTCAGGCTCTCATTAAATTGTGGTTAAACGGAACAACTGCATTTGGCGTACTAGTTGGTTTGGGGCCTACTATCGGTGTCTGCCACTCCTTGCTGTTCTCCTGGTTTCCTGTCCTGAAATTCCATTTTCAGGCTCTCGTTAAGTAGTTGTTAATGTTAGACTGCATTTGGCCTACTAGTTGGGTTGGGGCCTACTATCGGTGTCTGCCACTCCTTGCTGTTCTCCTCCACTGAACAAAGCTGTGCCGCCTGTTTACTACGGTTGCCAATTTTGAACTGCATTTCGACTACTTACTGATTTGGGCCTACTCTCTGTGTCAGCCTCTCATTCCAGTTGTCCTCCACTGCAATGCCCCCTGGTTAGTCCTGTGTTACCAATTTTGAACTGCATTTAGCCAACTTTATTCTTTGGGCCTATATCTGTGTTTCCTCCTCATCCTGCCCATTGCCCAGCCAGTGATAGATGAGTCTGCTGGTACATTGACCCATAACGCAAAATTCCCCGTGCACGCTACACAGCAAGATTGTGACCCTGCTGAAAGTCAGGTTCCTCTTCCCGCATACCATACCACCTTACACGGGAACAAAGAGGAAGGTGCAGATGAAAGTGCAGGTTCCTTCATCAGGTGGGTGGAGGAATACTAGTTGGCGACGTCACTGGCACAGGGCCTCTCATAGTACGCAAAAGTGTTGCTGCCGGTGGGAGGCGCCCCCGCCGTGCAAACACACCGCTGTACTTTGAGGGGCCCTGTGCCAGTGCCAATGCCAACGAGTGGGCCCCCCCTGCTTGCTCAGGATCACAGCACTTGCAAAGTTGAAATACTTACCTCTCCCTGCTCCACTGCCGTGACGTGGTCCAGATTTACTGGGCCCACTAATTACTTGAACCAGCCCTACCCCCCACAACTTTAGCCAAATGACCCCCAATTTCAAATGCCTTCCAATTATTATAAGGTAAATTACGATTGACAAGCTTGTTTAACAAGAATGGATGTTTTTGCCATTAAAATGGGCAGTGTAGGTGTTTTCCTGGCCTCCACTCACTGCCGACTATGCTCCCCCATTGACTTGCATTGGGTTTCGTGTTTCGGGCGATACCCGACTTTTCGCGATAATCGGCCGATTCCACTCGACTCGACTTCTAAGATAGTCGGGTTTCGCGAAACACGGCTCGACTCTAAAAAGGTCAAGGTCGCTCAACCCTAGTCACAAGTATAATGCAAAAATACTTTATTAAAGGATAACACATTTTATCCACACATGATAAAAAATCAATATATAGAGAACGAGATATAAAAAATAGAGATGCACATGCAAGATCACAGCAAAATGCAGGTACAGCCTCACCTTCCAAGTAAATCTCAAACTTTATAGGGAGTATGTATAGGGCTATTCCATATATCAGTTGTGGCCAGCTGATCTAAATAACATACCACATTAGCGGCTACCAGTGAAGTCATGACATTGCTGCATATTCCAGTAATAAGTGCCAATGCACATTAGTAAGCTTCTCACAGTGTCCTGTCAATAAGTATAGAGATAGCCACTCATAAAGAGTCAAACAGTACTACCACAAATACAGTAACCAGCTAAGCCCGACTCCGTAATATATATAGAGGTAAGTAAATAGAGGTGGTAATGGCGCTCGCATCTCTGAGCCGGGTCCCGGCGCATGCGCAGGTCGGCGTCCTCGTCACTGTTCCGCTTCCCCATCTGACGCGTCAAGGCGGGGGGCGGAGCCAGCAGCGTACCAGACGCGTTGCCACAGCAGCGCGAGAAATCAGCCCGAGACGGAGCGCACTCACCGCAGTGTAATGTACTGATGGTGCGTGTAAGTATGGGATGCACTGAGGGGCAAATCTGGAAGGAGATGGGGACAATTGATTGATACCAGGGTGTCATTCAAAGGATAGAGTGTGTACCGTGTTACTATGTGTGTAGACCCCCCTGGTACGCGTGATCCACAAGTCGCACCCAACCGCAGCAGATAGGCTGTAGTCTGTATTGGGGCGATCTAAGTACAGAAGTATCACTGGATTATATACATAAACTAATTGAGACAAATAATAGTGTGAATTATTTCTATAGCCTATAAAAATTAACCATTTCTTACTGGTGGATGCTTGCACATCACACCTTAATTTTCTGTTTCACATATTCAAAAAGACTGACCACATGAGTGTGACCTCTGTATCTATCATACGGGCATGCTTAAGCATGCGTGAGTAGCACAATTTATTTCTTCATAATGCTAGTGAGGAATTTGTTCATGTAAATGATGGTCACATGATCAGGTGATCTTTCAATATAACTTAGAGCATGCTTGTGTACTACAGTTCATTTAAGCCCTTCTGTCTCCAGCCCCCCGCCTCTTTTTACCTTCCTGACTAGGCCTAGTTTTAGAATTCTGACCAGTGTCACTTTATGTGCTAATAACTCTAGAATGCTCCAATGTATCCCACAAATATTGAAATTTGTTGTGCAATTTTGTTTGGGTATGCTAACACCCTATACGTGGTGAAAACATCTGTTTGATTGGATGGCAGAGCTTGTAATGGAAGGAGCACCTTTTCACTTTTGGAGAGCAAAATTGGTTGAAATCGATCGCAGACGCCATGCCATGTTTGCACAGCCCCTGATGTGCGTAAACAATTGAAACCCCCCACAAGTGATTCCATTTTGGAAACTATACCCCTCAAAGAACCTATTTAGAAGTGTAGCGAACACTTTAAACTCCCAGTTACTTTACAGAATTTTATAACGTTGAGCAGTGAAAATGAAAAAATACATATTTCCTTCAATAATGTTGTTTTGCTCCTAATTTTTTAATTTTCAGAAAAGTAACAGGAGAAAAAAGACAGTACAAAATGTTATGTAATGTCTCCTGAGTATGCTGATATCCCATATGTACAGGAAAACTACTGTTTGAAAACCTCCTACATATAATTTCTGAAAGCTACTGTTTGTGCACATGGCAGGACTCAGAAGGGCAGGAGCGCCATTTGACTTTTGGAGCAAAAAATAGTCTTGAATAGATTCCGGAAGCCATGTTTTATTTGCAGAGCCCCTGATATGCTTAAAAAGTGGAAATCTCCCCCAAGTAGCTCATTTCAGAAGCTAAACCTCTCAAGTAACTTATCTAGAGGTGTAATAAGCACCTTGAACCCACAGGTGCTTTACAGAATTTTATTACATTTTACGATTGGCCATGAAAATGAAAAAAAAAAAATCCTCAAAAATGTTGGTTTTGTCCCCAATTTTTCAGTTTTGCAAGGGTAACAGGAGAAATTGGACAAAAAAATTTCTCCTAAGTACAACAATACCCTGTATATAGTGCAAAACTACAGTTTGGGCAAACGGCAGGGGTCGGAAGGTAAGGAGCGCCAACTAAATTCTGGAGCTCAATTTTGCTGGAATAGATAGCGGATGTCATGTCACATTTGACAAGACATGACATGACAAAACAGCAGAAACCCACACAAGTCACCCCATTTTGGAAATTACTCCACTTAAGGAATTCACCTAGGGGTTTTTGTAAGCATTTTTAACTTTCTGGCGATTAACAGAATTGTATAACATTAGGCTCAATGGAAAATTACCTTTTTCTCCAATTAAATGTTGTTTTGGACCCAAGTTTTCAATTTTCAAAAGAAATAATAGGAGGAAATTGATCATACAATTTTTAGCACAGTATCTCCTGACTTGGGCACAGTAGTCTAGCTACTGGCGGGGGCAGAGGGGGCCTACCCGGAGCTTCGCTACTGTAACTGTATCGGCTTGTGCACAGCACGCTGATACAGTTACATTCTGCAGCAGAGCAAGGAGAATCGATCTCCCTGCTCTGTCATCCAGTCACTGTTGGGCCCCTGAGCAGTCGGGGGAGCTTGGTGCCTGCATTGTGCACAAGCCTGTCATTGCAGGTTCACCTGTGTCACAATTTAGCCAATACAGCGGACCACATTAATGAAAGAAGGAGCGCTAAGCTCCCTATCCCATCATCCCCCTGTCAGCATTTGACTCAGACACTGACAGCGTGTGTGATGACATCACTACCTGGCACCCGCTGTCCGGAGATGTGCAGGCACTCGGAGAAGGGGAGGAGGCTGGAATAAGAGAGATGAGTATTTATTTATTTTATTGGGGCTGCCTTATACTACAGAGTCTGCCTATAGAGGAGCTGCTTTATACTACAGAGTCTGCCTATGGTGGGCTGCCTTATACTACAGAGTCTGCCTATGAGAGGCTGCCTTATTACAGAGTCTACCTAAGGGGGTGCATTATACAATATAGAGTAGGCCTATGGGGAGTGCATTATACTATATGAAGTCTTATAGGGAGTGCATTATACTATATTGAGGACTATCTGGTGCTTTACTATATGGAGGCTATCTATGGGGCCATCATACAGTGCGGAGATTACAGTTAGGGGGTCATCTTACAGTGTTGGAGCCATAAAACAGCGGGCTACTATGGGGTATATTGTGTGGGTGGTACTATGCAGTGAGGGGGCATTATACTGTTCATAAGAGAGCATCATACTGTGTATAGGGGAGCTGTACAGGGGGAGACTGATGACATTATTAAATGTAAAGTGGGCACTTATTGTTATAAGGGAACTCAGGTTGCTGTGACTATCAAAGGGGCACACAGAGGGCATTATAACTTTCTAGGAGGCAAAATATGGGCACTGTTTTCTAGAATACTTTCACCTGCCAATACTATATTATAGATGGTTGCTTTAGAATTTAGGAGGCACAGAAAACCACACAGCAGGTGCAGTAATAGCAACACATATGGCAGCAGGGGCTCCATATTGGGATATCAGCAGGATGAGGAGTTTGTGCAGGTTGGGAATGGGGCTGGTATATGAGAAATGAAATGTGTACTTGTTGTATTCTCTGCAGCCGAGTCCTCCCTGGAAGAAGTTGTCATGTTGGTCTGGGCCAGATGGAAAAGACTGAAAAATGAACAATTCCATCAGAAAGAACTTCAGCAGTAAGTCATTATCTGTAACTGTGCTGTAATCTCTTATATGTTCTGTAGGACTGGTATCTACCACTGATCATATGGTGGTAATATCCATGTTGGTCTTTGTATAGAGATTATTTTCAGCAATATCGCTGTCATCTGCTGAGGTTCTCCACTCTTGAGGTGTATCACCGAGTTGTAATCAAAGTTACCTGGTTAGTGGCCCACTCAGAAGCTTCGCCCCCGAACCAAAACCCTAGCTATGCCTCTGCGTGGGCACCAGTATCTGAAGGCAGAATATCTATTTCTAGTGCCTGTGTTATTCAACTGTCATCTGCCTCCAACAGCCGAGGGTGAAACAGAGTTCTGCCCAAGGCTGTTAACCTGTTAAATGCAGTTGTCAATCTGTGACAGTGACATTAACAGCATAACCATAGGTGGGCACACTATTTTAACTGCTCATAGGCGCTGCTGCTATGCGATCAAGGGACGCCAATGAGTTTCAATGACAGCCAAGGATCTATGTTTAGCAGGCATTCATAAGAGACCATGATTTTTGCTATACACAGCAGTACTGTAGCACTACTGTATATAGCACAAGCGATCAGATGATCACAGGTTCAAATCTTCTACGAGGACTAAGAAATGCAGTGAAAAGTAAAAAAAAAATCGTAAAAAATATGAAAAAAAGTTAATCACCCCCCTTCTTCATATTAAACCCTTTAGCTCTAAATGTGGTTTGCACATTAATGGCCAGGCCAATTTTTACAATTCTGACCACTGTCTTTTTATGAGGTAATAAATCTAGAAAATTTCAACAGATCCCACTGATTTTGAGACTGTTTATTTGTGACATATTATACCTCAATATAGTGGTAAAATTTCAGTATACCTTGCGTTTATTTGTTAAAAAAAAGGACATTTGGTGAAAATTGAGAAAATGTTGCAATTTTCCAACTTTGAAATTTCATGCCCTTAAATCATAGAGATATGTCACACAAAATAGTTAATAAGTAACATTTTCCACATGTCTACTTTACATCAGCACAATTTTTGAACCAACATTTTTTGTTATGTAGTTATAAGTGTTAAAAGTTGACCATCAATTTTTAATTTCTCCAACAAAATTTACAAAGCCATCTTTTTTTGGGACCACATCACATTTGAAGTCATTTTTAGTTGTATATATCACAGAAAATACCCAAAAGTGACAACATTCCAAAAACTGCACCCCTCAATGTGCTCAAAACCACCTTCAAGGAACTTTTTAACAATTCAAGTGCATCACAGGAATTTTAGGAATGTGGAAAAAAAATAACATTTAACTTTTTTCACAAAAAATTTACTTCAGATTCAATTTATTTTATTTTGACAAGGGTAACGGGAAAAAATGGACCCCAAAGTTTGTTGTGTAATTTCTCCTCAGCATGCTGATATCCCATGAGAGGGAGAAAAACACTGGATGGGCACACGGCAGAGATGAAAGGAAAGGAGTGTCAAGGAATGCATTTAGATGTGGTGAGCACCTTGAATGCCCAGGTACTTCACAGAAGTTTATAACATTGAGCTCATAAAATAATAAAATCACATTTTCCTCTCAAAAAATGTTATTTTAGCCCAAAATATTGCATTTTCATAAAGGCTAACAGGAGAAATTGCATCATTCAATTTGTAGTGCAATTTCTCCTCAGTACGCCGATATCCCATATGAGGGAAAAAAAATACTGTTTGGGCGAATGTCAGGGCTCAGAAAGGAAGGAGCGTCTTTTGGCTTTTTGAGTATAAAATTTCCTTTTATTATTAGTGGACGTCATGTCCAAATTGGAAAGCCCTTGATGTGCCTAAACAGTAGAAACACCCCACAAGTTACCCCATTTTGGAAACTAGACCCCTCATGGAATGTATTTACATGCCCAGCGATAACCTTGATCTCTCAGGTGCTTCACAGAAGTCTATAACGTTAAGCCGTGAAATTAATAAAATCACATTTTACCCACAAAAATGTTATTTTAGCCCCAAATGTTACATTTTCAATAGGATAACAATTATTGACATACTCAATTGCACAACAAATTGTATGGTGCAATTTCTCCTGAGTATGTCAATACCCCTTATGAGGGGGAACACTACATTTGAGGCACCGTGCAAAGCTCAGAAGGGAAGAGGCACCATATCAGAGATTAGACTTTGCTGGAATGGTTTGAGGGTGCCATGCTATATATGAATTTAATTTACAATCTACACTCCCAATTTAATTAATCTAAGGGTGCAGTGATCATATTGACACCACATGTGCTTCACAGACACTTATACCATTGGGCAATGAAAAAAGAATAAATTACATTTTTAACACTGAAATGTTTTTTTTGCTCCAAGTTTTTAAATTTTCTAAGGGATAATAGGATTTGTATTTACAACAAACTGGGGTTGAGTGCACCATCACCTTACATGTAATTGTGAAATATTTTTCAGGCACAGTGCAATGCTCAGAAGAAGGAGCACCAGATTTTATGTGACCTCATTTTACAAACTATACGACTCAAAACATTGGGCAGTGAAGAAAAAATAATTACATTTTTACCACCATATTTTTGTTTTACCCCAAATTTTACATTTTCGCACAAGAAGTGGATATAAATGGCAATAAAATTTGTCCCACAATTTCTACTGAACGTGGCAATACCCCATATGTGACTGTACAGAACTACTTAGCCATATGGAGAGACTCGGGAGGAGCGATGTGCTTTTTGCCTCTTGGAGTGCAGATGTTCCAAGAACAGTTTGCAAACTCCATATACAGAGCTTCTAATTGCTAGAAGAGCAGAGTCCCCCTCAAGTGATACCATTTTGGAAACTATACCCCTTGGGTAATTTATCTACAGCTGAAATGATGATTTTAACTCCAATGGTATTTTCCAGAAGCAAGCAGCAAAGAATCTTGCCTAGTGAAATTTGAATACTGCCGATGTAGTGACCAGAACGCTGTAGTGACCAGTACGTTGCATTCACCAGTACGTTATGCCCAGCCCATGCTTCTGGAAGCATGCACCCATAAGTTAGGTGGGCTCTCATCGCTTCAGAAATGGCAAATGTGGACGCATTATTTGGTTTAGGTACACTGTGGGGTTCAGAAAGAAGGATTTTGAAACCGAGAGTTTGCTGAATTTCTTTTGAGGATCGAGATGCCATTTCGCTTTTCCAGAGCCTTTGTACTACCAGTAAGGTAAAAACCCCTATATTTCCGTTAACAGATGTAAGACTTGATTGGGACTTGCTTTTTGTTGTGTATTGAATTGAAGCTTTTATTGAGAACATTTTACATAACATTTGGGATCACATTTATCTGGCACTCTACGCTGACCACTTACTTTGGGGTTTCCATCTAAATCTCAGACAAAACCACTGAGGGATCCATTCACTATAATGAGGCAGCAGAGTTACTCTGAACTCCATCTGACTTCTGTTCAGGGGTGTCCTTTCTTTTCAGAAGTGCACCAAACTGTGGCCGATGGCACATTTATGCAAACCTAAAAAGATGGACACCACCGGATCACAAGTCAGACGCCGTCCACATGGCTGATTATATGGAACTAGAAATAGGCCCGATGCTATTGCATTGGGACTGTAGTGAGATGAACAACAGCTGCTACCGTTATTCATATCTGGCGCCAATACTGCTAGCAGCTGATTGGTCACCAGCCTTGTCACGGGATTCAAATCCCATGCTGCATGCTTATTGGCACAGCCAGTGGGCAGTTCAGCCAATGAGCGGTGCTGCACGGGATTCAAATCCCCCACCAAATCCATGTGGTACCGCTCATTGGCTGAGCTGCCAGTGACTAAAGCAATGAGCGGCACGGGATTCAAATCTCCCACCAAAATGGTGCCACATGCCTTGGTGGGAGATTTGAATTCTGCATGGCACTACTTATTGGCTCAGCTGGCAGGCAGCTGAGCCAATGAGCGGTGCCACACGGCTGTGGAGGGGATTTGAATCCCGCACCGCTCATTGGCTCAGCAGGCGGCAGCTCAGCCAATGAGTGGTGCCGCACAGCTTTGAGCAGTGTGGGATTCAAATCCTACACCAAAGCCATGCGGTACTGCTCATTGGCCGAGCCACTCACAGGCTAAGCCAATGAGCTGTGCCGTGCGGGATTTGAATCCCCCGCCAAACTTCAGCCGGCTGGTGGCTCAGACAATGAGCAGAGCCGCGTGGCTTTGGTGGGGGATTTGAATCCGCGCCACTCATTGGCTGAGCGCCAGGGGTGCTCAGCCAATAAGCGGTGCTGCATGACTTGGCGGGGGATATGAATCAGGGCCGCCATATCGGAATGCCTATAACTTGAGTGTTCCAATATGGCGGTCAGTGTAGTTCCGATACGAGCAGCCGGGAGACCTCCCTGCATCAGGAGATGAGCCGCTGATCTCCCAACGGAATAGCAGTGCCTTTTTTTTCACTTGTGGAGGCACAGTTCGTGGCCTTCCGGCCGCGGGGGATTGTGGGATAGCGATGCAATCGCCGAAAGCTGTGACAGAGCCAATTGGCAATTATATATTAAATCTTCCCCCAGAGGTTCCATCTGAATCATGTGTTTCAGAGATTTACAAGCGCTCAACCCAGAGCGCAGGACAAATATGCAATGAGCCTTACTGCAATCTTCGGGAGTAAGAATGAAAAAATCATTAGCCAGAGAAGAATTGATTTTATTTAATTTTTTTGCCATTCCACATGCTGTATAAGGGATTATGTGACTTTATTGATTGGGTCAGTGCGATTACAGCCATACCAGATCAGGTTTTTATGTGTCTCTGATGTCACACACTGAAAGACATTTTTTAATGCAAAAATAGTTTTTGCATCACCACAATTTGAGATCTATAATTTTTTCCATATTTTGGCCCAAAAAGTAGTGTGAGGGCTGGTTTATAGAGAGATGAGTTGATGTTTTTATTGGTACGATTTTCAGGCACATAAAGTTCTTTGATCGCTTTTGATTCCAATTTTTGGGAAACAGAATGAACTAAAAAGAGCAATTCAGGAATTTCTTTTGGGGGAGTGTTTATGCCTTTTCGTGTGTATTAAATTTGATAAGTTAGTTTTATTCTTCAGGTGTGTACAATTACAGCGTTACCTCATTTATATTGTTTATTTATATTTTGATGCTTTTACACAATAAAAACAATTTTACAGAAAAAATATTTATTTTTGCACCGCTTTGTTCTGAGAGCTATAACTTTTTTTTAATTTTTCCGCTGATGGAGCTGTGTGGTGGCTTGTTTTTTGCAGATAAGATGACGTTTTCAGCATTACCATGTTTATTTATGTCCGTATTTTTTAATGACATTTTATTCCACTTTTTGTTCAGCAGTGTGATGATAAAGCATTGTTTTTTACTTGTTTTTATTTATTTTACTATGGTGTTCATTAAAGGGGGACAGCTTTATAGATCGGGTCTTTGCAGGTGCGGCAATACCAAACTTTTATTGTTTATATTTAAAAAAAATATATTTATTGATTGATTCAATATCTTTTTATTTTATTATTATTATTATTTTTTATGTATTTTTTTAAATATTTTTACAATTATTTAAACCGTGGGGTCTCTGATCCAGAGGCAAATGGGTAGACATCCCTCTGCCGACTCCCAGAATACTGCGATCGCGTTCAATCGAAGCATTTCAGGGGTTGAAGTGTCGGGAGCTGTGCGTGACCTCTCCTGGCAGAATCAGCTGACCCCTGATGGCAATTGCCAGCGCAGAGCCCGTGTGCGTGGGCGATCGTGATGACGTAATAATCTGTCCCTGGTCAAATAGGCCCAGGGCACAAGGATGGGTTATTATGTCAGATGTCAGAAAGGGGTTAAAAATTAAGAAATACAAAAAGATTTAAAAAAAACACATATTTGATTTTGATATGTTGATTTTCTTAAGTCCTATCTATGAAAAAAAGTAATTCATCTGATCGGTAAATGGCGAAGTGTTAAAAAATAACATCAGAGTTGCATTGTTCTGGACACTGCAACAACACAAAAGATGAAACAGGTTATCAAAACATTGAATTCATCCAAATGTGCTCAGGGCACAAAAAACTAGCCCTCACACAGCCCAATATCTAAAAAATGAAAAACATAACAGCTTTGGAAAAGGGAATAACATGCAAAATTTGTTTTTCTTTACAAGTTTCTGAAAATTTTTTCCACCACTTAAATATAGATAACACATGTTTAGTAGAATTACATTGACAGGTACGTTTTACAGTAAACTGAATGCTGTTAAGAAAAAAAAACGCTGAGTTGTATTTGTTTTGCTATTTCTCAACACCTGTACATTTTTTACACGTTACAGTATATCAGATGATGAAATGGATTGCGTTATTCAAAATTATAACTCGTCCCACAAAAATAAGTCCTCAAATGTCTTTGTCATCCAGAAAATAAAAAAATTATGGCTCTTGGAATAAGGGGAGAAAAAAATTGAAAGCATAAAAAGAAAACAGTTGCCCAGTCTTTAAGGGGTTAAGGGCTTTTAGTTCAATTAGATTGTTTTTTTTCTAATGTAAACTAGCATTATCAGACACTTTTGGACCAGCACCTTCAGTTAATAAAATATGATTTTAGCTTCTACTTCCCTTCTATTAATGCTGTATCCTTTATGCATGCATATTCCCTACATGCACACAAAAATACGTATTAACATATAACATTGCAAACCCTGAAAACAGCCATGTTGGTGATAATCATTGAGTATTAGCTGTCTCAGTGGGATATTTTTAATAAAAAGGATAAATAATGTTTAATAAAGACTGTTTATCAAGGATTTTGCACCACCATTAGAGAGAAAATAGGAGCACAGTGTAATGCTTACCTAAAATTGATATCACTCTCACACTTCTATGAGAAAATGCAACGTTTTTCTTTGCAGAAAAAAAAGGTTTTCTTGTATAAATTCCTTATTTAGGGTAGTTACTCAAATGAGTTTAAGTCAGAACTTTAAATAGGCTAAATATAAAACTGTTTTTATTTTTGATCTTCTCATCCTTTAAGCTATACTCTTACTTTGATCATTGTCTGCATAACCCAATTACCTTTCAGTTTTATTTTACTGATGAATATTCTAATTAAAATACAGTCCAGCATCAATGGATTCTTAAATAATTGCGAGCTGTTCATATTCTGAAAAAGCAAAGTATATCCATATTTTTACCAATCTTCTTTTATGTTTATATAATGTTCTTGCAGTCAAATGCTAGGGTAACTTCAACACCTTTATGACATTTGTCGTAAGTTAACGTCATCATCAGGAAGGGGTTCCCCAAAATGATGTACATTAATGTCAAGATGATCATGCTGGCAGAGGGGCTATGCCAGCATGATTATCACCTTGAGCTCGGCTTAAGTGTAGCCAAGACCTTGCTGTCAGTGCCAGGAGATGTGCCCACAGAACCCCAGGCCATTTCACCCACTAAATGTTACTAATAATAGAGATTGCAGCAATTAGAAGGCTGGAAAAGGGAAGGAACTCTTTCTTCCTTCAGATCAACACCCCCGCACCATCATCATGAAGGCCCAATTCTTGCCATGGCAACCCGAGGTCATCATAACGAGCTCTGGGTCAGTCCGCTTCGGCAAACCTGTCAGACAATGCTGAGAGAATGGTCTAAGAGGCTTCTGTCAGTGCAGCACTGACAGAGATAATGCAATTCAATGCATTAGTCCAGCAATCAGAGAATACAAAAATGATCAAGTCTTATAGAGGAACTGTGTAAAAAAGTAAAAAAAGTAAAAAAAAAAGATTGTAACAATATTTAAAAACAATCATAATGCAAACAAATGAAAACATAGTTAACCAATAAATAGCTATATTTATGTACAGTGGGGGAAAAGTACTTACGTAGCCAACAAATGTGCAAGTTCTCCCACTTGAAAAGAAGAGAGGCCTCTAATTGACATCATAGGTAGACCACAAATATGAGAGTCAAAATGAGAAAACATCCAGAAAATCACCTTTTCTGATTTGGCAAGATTTATTTTGAAAATTATGGTGGAAATTAAGCATTTGGTCATTAAAAAAAAGTTCATTTCAATATTGTATTATATATCCTTTTTTGGCAATGACAGAAGTCAAACGTTTTCTATAAGTCTTCACAAGGTTGGAACACACTGTTGGTGGTATGTTGGCCCATTCCTCCATACAGATATCCTCTAGAGTAGTGATGTTTTGGGCCTGTCGCTGGGCAACATAGACTTTCAAATCCCTCCAAAGGTTTTCTATGGGGTTGAGATCTGGAGGCTGGCTAGGCCACTCCAGGACCTTCATATGCTTCTCACAAAGCCACTCCTTCATTGTCTTGGCAGTGTGCTTGGGATCATTATCATACTGAAAGACCCATCAACATTTCATCTTCAATGCCCTTGCAGATGGAAGGAGGTTTGCACTGAAAATCTCATAATACATCGCTTCATTCAATCTTTCATGTACACGGTTCAGTCGTCCTGGTCCCTTTGCAGAAAAACAGCCCCAAGCATGATGTTGCCACCCCCATGCTTCACAGTAGGTATGGTGTTCTTTGGGTGCAACTCAGCATTCTGTCTCCTCCAAACATGACAAGTTTTGTTTCTACCAAGCAGTTCTACTTTGGTTTCATTAGAGCATATGACATTCTCCCAGTACTCTTCTGGATAAACCAAATGCTCTCTAGCAAACTTCAGACTGGCCCAGACATGTATTCGCTTAATTAGGGGGACCTTTTCTTGAAGTGCAGGATCTTACTCCCTGGCGGTGTAGTGAGTTACTTATGGTAGCCTTTGTTATGGTGGTACCAGCTCTATGAAGGTCATTCACTAGGTCCCCCTTTATGGTTCTGGTATTTTTGCTCACCATTCTTGTAATCAGTTTGACCCCACGGGTTGTCTTCCATTTTCTTATTATTGCTCCCACAGTTAATTTCATCACACAAGTTCATGCAGGTGCCATTACTACAGGTAATGAGTGGAGGACAGAGGATCTTTTTAAAGAAGAAGTTACAGGTGTGTGAGAGCCAGAAATCTTGCATGTTTTTGGTGACTAAATACTTATTTTCCACCATAATTTGCAAAATAAATCTTGCCAAATCAGACAAGTTGATTTTCTGGATTTGTTTTCTCAGTTTGACTCTCATAGTTGTGGTCTACCTATGATGTCAATTACAGGCCTCTATCATCTTTTTAAGTGGGTGAACTTGCACAGTTCAATATCCAATATACACATATTTGATATTGATGCATCCAGATCAACCCAACCTATAAGACTGTCACACTGTTCATCCCCTTCAATGAACTCCCCATAAGAATAAATAAAAATATAGCAAAAAATAATGCATGTTCATCATACCACTAAAAAAAGTGTAATAAAACACAGAAAAAACAAATATACTGTATATACTCGAGTATAAGCCGAGATTTTCAGCCCATTTTTGGGGGCTGAAAGTCCCCCTCTCAGCTTATACTCGAGTCATACCCAGGGGTCGGCGGAGAGGGGAGTCTAATAATACTCACCTGCTCCCGGCGCAGTCCCTACACATCCCTGGTTCTCCGGCACTGCAGCTTCTTCCTGTACTGAGCCGTCACATGGTACCGCTCATTACAGTAATGAATATGGACCCGACTCCACTCCCATAGGGGTGGAGCCGCATATTCATTAATGTAATGAGCGGTAACGGTGATCGCTCAGTACAGGAAAATGCTGCAATGCTGGAGAACCAGGGACCATGCCAGGAGCAGGTGAGTATAATGGGGAGGGGGAGCACTACGCGATATTCACCTCTCCTCATTCCGGGCGCCGCTCCGTCTTCAGCGTCTTCTGCAGTGACGCTCAGGTTAGAGGACATGGTGACGTGGTTAGTGCGCGCCCTCTACCTGGATGTCAGTGCAGAAGACGCTGAAGACGGAGCGGCACCCGGAACGAGGATAGGTGAATATTGAAAGTGTTGGGGGCCTTAGCGACGAGAGGTGAGTATGTGATTTTTTTTATCGCAGCAACAGCATATGGGGCAAATATCTCTATGGAGCATCATATGGGGCCATTATCAACGTTTGTGCAGCACTATAATGGGCCAAATGTGTCTGTATGGAGCATCTTATGGGGCCATAATCAACATTTGTGCAGCACTGTATGGGGCAAGTGTCTGCATGGAGCATCTTATGGGGCCATAATCAACGTTTGTTCAGCATTATATGGGGCAACTATCTTTATGGAGCATCTTATGGGGCCATAATCAACGTTTGTGCAGCACTGTATGGGGCAAATATCTTTATGGAGCATCATATGGGGCCATAATCAACATTTGTGCAGCACTATAATTGGGCAAATGTGTCTGTATGGAGCATCTTATGGGGCCATAATTAACATTTGTGCAGCATTATATGGGGCAAGTGTCTGTATGGAGCATCTTATGGGGCCATAATCAACTTTTTTGCAGCACTGTATGGGGCAAATATCTTTATGGGGCCATAATCAACATTTGTGCAGCACTATAGTGGGGCAAATGTGTCTGTATGGAGCATCTTATGGGGCCATAATCAATGTTTGTATAGCACAGTATGGGGCAACTATCTTTATGGAGCATCTTATGGGGCTATAACGTTTGTGCAGCACTATATGGGGTAAATTTCTCTATGGAGCATCTTATGGGGCCATTATTAACCTTTATCCAAGATTATATGGGGCATATTTTAATATGGAGCATCTTATGGAGCCCATCATAAACTTTATGGAGCATTATATGGGGCATATTTTGTATGGAGCATCTTATGGGGCCCATCCTGAACTGTATGGAGCATTATAAGGGGCTCCTGATTCAATATGAATATTCAAAAACACTTAACCTACTGATGTCTCAATTAATTTTACTTTTATTGGTATCTATGTTTACTTTTGAAATTTACCAGTAGCTGCTGCATTTCCCACCCTTAGGCCACGTATAAACTCGAGTCATTAAATTTTCCCAGTTTTTGTGGCAAAATTAGGGGGGTCAGCTTATACTCGGGTCAGCTTATACTCGAGTATATACGGTAGATTAAAATGATATTGCTGAAAACACAATCTTGTCCTCCAAAAAACAAACCTACATACACCATTGTCAGCGAAGAAATAAAAAAGTTATACATCTCAGAATTTAGCGATGCAAAAATAATTGTTTTAAATTATTTTTATATTGTAAAGGCACCAAAACATAAAAAAAAACTATTAGAAATGTGGTCTTGCTATAATTGTACTGACCTGAAGAATAAAGCTGTCTTATCACTTTTACCACATAGTAAGCGGCATAAAAAAAAATTCAGAATTGCTAGATTTTGCTCATTCTACCTTCAAAAAATTGGAATAAAAAGCAATCGAAAATGTTGTGTCCAAAAAATGTACCAATAAAAATGTAAATGTGTCCAGCACAAAGCAAACCCCAGCATAATTCTGTAAACAGAAATCTAGAAAAATTATAATTTCAAAATATGATAATGCCAAAAATTTATTTTGAAAAAAAAAAGCATCTTTTATATGTGTGATAGCAGCCAAACAATGATAGCAGCCAAAAAAACAATGTCAATGTGGTAATGTGATAATCATATCAACATGAAGAATAAAGTTGTCTAATCACTTATATAGCACAAGGAGAAGCGTAAAAAATAAATAAAAACAATTCTTGACCTGTTGGTTGATTTGTTCCTTCTGTCTCCCAAATGCTCGATGCATATTTATTCTGCGCCCTGCGCTGAGCTCTTACACCAGGGTTTCCATGTCAATCTCTGAAATATGTGATTCAGATGGAAACCTCAGCAGAAGATTTCCTAAAAATGAGATGGAGACACTGTGTACGGTGTCTGGCCCTTTATCCAGCGAGGTCCTTCTTATTTAGAATGCATAAATGCACATTAGGCTGCAGTTTTGTGCATCTCTGAAAAGACTATCCAACTATCCAGCTATTCAAAAAGTCAGCATAGGGTAATTTATATTTGTTTAGAAAATGCCATAGACAAATAAACCCTAACTAAAAATTAATAAAATATAACTCTTCATTATATTTATTAATAGGAATTCATGTGCAATTTAAAAACGCATAGGTTAGTCAGTCACTACGAGATACAGTTATGAAGATTAATTAGTCAGATAGATAAATGTACTACTCTCACGACACAGACTTTGGTGACCCGGGACCAGAACCTCCTTCCTTGTCCCTAAGGGATGCCCTAGCTCAACCTGTTTCCTGGGATAGTTCAGATGGCGAAGATGCCGGGACTTCTGCCCTTGCCTTATTTCCTGAGTTAGCCCTCCGTTTGAAAGAGGTGGTGATACTGTGCACCGTAGTACACCAACCTGGCAAACAAAGCAACACAAAGGTTAACAGAAAACTCCAGGCATACAAAATATTCACTCACATATAACAGAGGAATGCACTGGAGTGTGAAGGTAGGGGGATAAACCAAAGTAGAGAAGGATAAGGAATTACCATGATAACGAACCAAGCAACAGTCACTAATAACTCCTTCAACTCTTCTTTTCATACCAACTCTTTTCCCTCCATTAGCTATGTAGCAATAAAGCTAACTCTGACAAGGATTAGTAACAGTGCACAGATGATAAAGGGAAAAGGAGTGGCTAACCGAACACAGCTGTGAGCACAAGGATTTTCAACATGCCCGATTAACCCCTGTTCTTCTAGAAGAAATAAACACATTTAAAATGAAGGAGAAGTGCTTCTTCCCAGCACTGGAGTAAGAGCAATCAGACACTGTGGTCTTCTGGCTCCACACTGTTGCGATAACTCCCGTGACAGTACCCCCTCTTCTAAGAGGGAGCTCCAAAACCTCAGGAACAGGCTCATCAGGGTGTGCCACATGAAAAGCCTGGACCATTCTGGCCACATGAACATCAGATGCTAGTACCCATATCCTCTTCTCAGGACCGTACACCATGCAATGTACCAGATACTGAAGTGACCGATGAACAAGATGAGAGTCCAAAATCTCCGTAATCTGAAACTCTAAGTTACCATCAACAATGATAGGAGATGGTGGTAGAGGTGATAATAGAGAAGATGCAACCTATTTTTTGAGGAGAGAGCAATGAAATATATTATGTATCCTAAAGTTAGGCAGAAAGTAAGCAAGGCAAAATACTGTGGGATGGATAATGACTATGGTATTATGAGGACCTATAAACCTGGGATCCAGTTTCCAAGATGGAATCTTCAGTTTAATGTTCCTAGAGGATAGCTACACCAAGTCACCAACATACAGGTCGGACCCACCAAATGTCTCTGGACAACCAACCTCCTATATTTGGATCCTATCTTCCTCAAATTATTTGTGACCCACGCCATATGGTAAAAATATAAGATGAAAACAGTTCTTTCTCTGGTATTCGATTACTATTAAATGGAGTAAACTGAGGATGGAACCATATGCCCAGATTAAGGGGAACTTACGGGTTGATTCCTGATAATGATTATTTATGGTAAAGAGGTAACCCAGTTCTCCTAATTCTCAGAAACAAAACACCTGAGATACATTATGTCTCCAGATTCTGGTTAACCCGTTCAGTCACAGCCCATAAGACTGCAGGTAAAAAGTGGAAGAAAATGTAAAATGCATCCCAGACAAGTGCAAAATGCCCTCCAAAACTTGGGGACAAACTGCACCCCCCGATCAGAAACAATATCTGTCAGGATCCCATGTAATCTATTTATTTCGCTGATGAAAACTTTTGCCAAGGATTTGGTGTTCAGTTAAGCTGGTAAAGCGATAAAATGAGATATTTTACTGAATATATCTGCCACCACAAGAATTACAGTATTCCCCACCTACATCGGTAGATCCGTGATAAAATCGACCATCAACAGAGTCCAAAGTCTGCTGGAAATCTGAAATGGTTGGAGAGCCCCCGATGGACGTGCATGAGAGGTCTTAGAATGCGTGTAGCCACTGCAGGCAGCGGCATACTCCCAGACATCCTGATGAGCACCTGGCCGCCAAAAAAGCTGAGTAAGCAGATCAGTGGTGGCTTTATTACTAGGATGTCCGGCCAACTCTGAATCGTGATGTTTGCTGAGTACTCTAAGATGGAGATTAACAGGAACAAACAGTTCACCAAGTGCACAGGCAGCAGGAGCATTCCCCTGAGCATCAGCAACCTCTCTTTCCAGATTGTAACAAATAGATGCCATAACCACCCCTTTTTGGAGAAGAGGTATCAGATCACACATTTCCTCCCCCGGGAAAGCAATAGGAAAAGGCATCTGCCTTAATGTTTTTGTTTCTCTGTTCTATAAGTGACAAAAAAGTTAAACCATTTACCAGGGGATGCACCTTTCAATACAGCCCCTACTCCCACCTCAGAGGCATCAATGATAAAAGGCTGAGAAATGTCAGGCTGAATAAGAATCGGTGCATAAGAAAAACACCTTTTCAAAGTATCAAATGCCTCCCTGACAGGACTGGACCACTTGGAAAAGGCTATCCCCTCCCTGTTCATATCCGTAAAAGGTTTGGCTACTACCAAAACGGTTTTTATGAATTTACAGTAGCAGTTGGTTAAACCTAAAAATCTTTGTAACTGTCACAATAAGCTGCAGCCGCTGATGCGGCCCAGCCCATAAACGCCCCCACAATGACTAACTACGACGGCATGGGGTGAGCATCCACCGGGAACGCAATGCAGACCATTTATACCGCATAGGGGGATCTGGGCCTATCCGAACTAGGGGAGGGCAGAGGCCAAGGTTCTGTGGCAGCTGAGCATGTTGACAAGGAAGGAGACATGTAGGACTTGATCGCACAGTACAACTTCAGGTATAGAGAAAGTAAAGTTTACTAAGGTAAAGTCACACAGTACATAAACCAAACATGACTATGCCAGGCTCCCAATTCTACACCTCCCAAAAGGGTACCAACCAGTGGACCCCAAGGCACCACCGGATCACCGAGGCATACAAAGGCGGGACATAAGGACACAGGCAGGACATCAGGGTACACGAGGAAGTCAGGACATCAGGGTACACGAGGTCATCAGGATGCAGGCAGGACATCAGGGTACAGACTGGACATCAGGACATCTGGACACAGGGGCACCAGTAGACATCAGACTGGAGTCATTCAGTTCCGGATATCCGACATGACCTACAAGCACCACCACAGTCATCAGGTTCCAAGCTCCAGGCAGCGATCTTCAGGTTCCAGACTGCGGTTGTCAGGCTCCGGGCATCGGACCTAGGAAGGAACTCAAGCAAGATGGTGCTAGAACCGCAGGATTGCTGGGCCTGCCAGGAGCTAGCACTGCATGGTAGCCAGAGCACAAAGTAGTAGATGCTCAGCAGAATCACCTGTTGAAAGAGACTCAAAGTCACTGGGTGTGATGCTCCAGACGCAGAGGGATTCCAGAAACATAACAAGGCAGACACAGTTCAGACAGGGTCAGGTACAGGACAGGTACAGGATCAAGGATTCAGGCCTGGATATACTACCTCCAGAACAGGTGCCAGAATAGGACATAACAGGAATCAAGTCAAGGACTTTGGTACCAAAACATAGAGAGGAGAGGTGCAGGAACACAAAACACACAAAGCAAAGTTCAGGAGCTTTGTGAGTAGCTCAGCCCCCGCCCATAGGGCAGGGGAACTATATATAGGATCTGCCCCTCAGTAATTGGCTGGGGACAGCATTTCAAGAACACACGCTAACCCTGATAAAAACAGGGGAGGTGTGGCCATGCACGCCCTTAGCACAAACAGAAACCGTTACAGCACAATCACTGCAGGAACTGATGCTCAGGGCACCTGGCAGTGGCTGCACGCCCAGACACATGTGGAAAGTCATGCACCTGCTGCAAATGACCTCGCAACCCATGGACAGCTTCCACAGTGGCAACCAGGGACCGCCCATGTGGATGGTCATGGAGCAGAGCAAAGACCTAACCACCACCCATGTCCGACTATGCAGCAGAGCAGGGAACTAAGCAGGCTGAATACAGGTAACAGCCAACAGTATCCCTGCTCAATTAGGGGGAAGGAGCAAAGGGTTAAAGCAAAGACTTGCCTCGTCACGCCAAAAACCAGATACAGACAGAATGGCGTGACAGCAACGCCCTAAAATCCACCAGTCAATACCAATCCAATGCCTCCCGGACTTTCGTCAGATCCATGAGAAAACCGGTGGAAGAAAACACATATCCTAGGAAAGGGATCTCCTCAACCGAGAGCATACACTTCTCAGGTTTGACATATAATTTTTTGTCTCAAAGTACATGTAAGACCTGCCTGAAATGTACCTGGTGTGACTCAAGATCAGGTGAATAAATTATTATGTCTTCCAGATAGATAACAATGAATCTGCCTACCAGGTGACTAAAGATGTCATTTATAAAGTGGTAAAAGACGGCGGACATGATCGTCAACCCAAAAGGCGTCACCAGATTCTCATAGTGTCCCCAAGGCATATTGAACGCAGTTTTCCACTCATCCCCCTCATTAATGCAGATTATGTTATACATCCCACTGAGGTCAATCTTAAAGAACCATTTTGCCCCTACCATTTGATTAAACAGGTGAGGGATGAGAGGAAGTGGATATGGATTACGGACAGAGATCGTATTGAGTTCCCAGATCCTGGCAAGGGCGCAATCCCCATCTTTTTTCTTTACAAAAAAGAACCCCACTGTAATGAGGGATGAGGATGATCTGATATGACCCTTATCCAAGCTTTCCATGATGTAGTCAGGGTCCTTCTATCTGGACCACATATATTATAGAGTCTGCTCATGGGCATCTTGGCACCATGAACTAGATTAATGGCACAATGATAAGGACAATGGGGAAGGCGTTCTTGGCTCCCCTGCTCAGGGAACACATCCCCAAAATCTGACAGCTGACTAGGCACAGACTGGGTATCCACCCTAGCCAACTGGGTACTCAAACAGTGTCCTTGACAATACACACTTCATTTAACTATTTCCTGAGTTTTCCAATCTATTACAGGATTGTGCAAAGCGTGCAAATGAAGTCCCAGTACCATATATGCGGGCAGACCCTCTAGCACATAACAGTCGAACACTTTATGGTGCATGTCGCCCACCTGAAGTTGCAATCATTTGACAACTTGAGTAAAGTGCTCCTGTCTCAAGGGGGCGGAGTCAATGTCAATTATGGGTATGGGTCTGGACATAATATGTGGGATAAGGTGTTGGCCTTGGATGAAACTAGCATCAATCAAATTAAACCCCACTGTCCAGAAATGCAGACATATCCACCTTAATTTCACCTACATGGATTACCGCTGGTAGAGACAACTGTGTCCTACACACAGAGGTGATAAGTACACCCAGGTTGCTAATCTTCCGCAACCAGGGACATCTAGTTTTTCAGCAGTTGTTTACTATGTGGTCGGGAAGGACACATACCCATAAAATGGCCTCTTTAACCACAAAAGAAACACATACCCCTTACGCCAAACAGCAGACAATTTATCATATTGTGATGCCGCACCCACCCACCTGAGTTCCTCAGTAGGCTCAGTGCTTACCTCCCTTAACCCCAGACATCCCACATCCAGAGGTGACTCCCTATGGCTCTGGTGCAGACAGTGATCAACTCAATCGCCAGGGACATGGTTTCCTCAAGGAAGTCAAGAGCCTCATACTGGGCTAAGGCATCCTTCACTAGGGTTGAGCGAAACGGGTCGTTCATTTTCAAAAGTCGCCGACTTTTGGCAAAGTCGGGTTTCATGAAACCCGTTCCGACCCCTGTGCGGGGTCGGCCATGCGGTACGCGACTTTCGCGCCAAAGTCGCGTTTCAATGACGCGAAAAGCGCCATTTCTCAGCCAATGAAGGTAAACGCAGAGTGTGGGCAGCGTGATGACATAGGTCCTGGTCCCCACCATCTTAGAGAAGGGCATTGCAGTGATTGGCTTGCTGTCTGCGGCGTCACAGGGGCTATAAAGGGGAGTTCCCGCCGACCGCCATGTTACTGCTGCTGATCTGAGCTTAGGGTGAGGTTGCTGCCGCTTCGTCAGAAGCAGGGATAGCGTTAGGCAGGGTCCATTAACCACCAAACCGCTTGTGCTGTAGCGATTTCCACTGCCCAACACCACCTTCGGTGTGCAGGGACAGTGGAAGCTACATTTTTTTTTTCCCCCTCAGCGCTGTAGCTCATTGGGCTGCCCTAGAAGGCTCCCTGATAGCTGCATTGCTGTGTGTACGCCGCTGTGCAAACCAACTGCTTTTTTCAAAGCACAAATCCTCTTGTTCCTTCCTTTCTGCACAGCTATCTTTTTGGTTTGTACACACTTTTTATTTAATTTGTGCATCAGTCCACTCCTTATTGCTGCCTGCCATACCTGGCTGAGATTACTGCAGGGAGATAGTAATTGAAGGACACTCCCTGTTTTTTTTTTTTTTTTTGTGGGAGATTAAGATTGACATTTCTGCTAGAGTGCCATCCCTGTCTGTGTCATCTCTCACTCAGTGGGCCATAGAAAGCCTATTTATTTTTTTGCTTGATTTGGGTTATAAAATCTACCAGAAAAAATCACTACATCAATCAGTGGGAGAAAAATATTGGCCTCAGGGCTTGTGTGCCACTCTTGACTCCTGTGTGCATCATCACTCACTCAGTGGGCCATAGAAAGCCTATTTATTTTTTTGCTTGATTTTGGTTCTAAAATCTACCTGAAAAAATCACTACATCAATCAGTGGGAGAAAAATATTGGCCTCAGGGCTTGTGTGCCACTCCTGACTCCTGTGTGCATCATCACTCACTCAGTGGGCCATAGAAAGCCCTTTTTTTTTTTTTTTTGCTTTATTTGGGTTCTAAATTCTACCTGAAAAAATCAATAAATCAATCAGTGGGAGATTAATATTGGCCTTTGGGCTTGTGTGCCAGTCCTAAGAGTGCAATCTCTCTCTCTCAGATAGTGGGCCATAGAAAGCCTATTTATTTATTTTTTTTTTTATTGGGTTTATAAATTTTCCCTGGAAAAAAAAAAAAGTGGGAGATTAATATTGGCCTCTGGGCTTGTGTGCCAGTCCTGAGCGTGCCATCTCTCTCACAAATAGTGGGCCATAGAAAGCCTATTTATTATTTTTTTTATTGGGTTTATAAATTTTCCCTGGAACAAAAAAAAAAAAGTGGGAGATAAATATTGGCCTCTGGGCTTGTGTGCCACTCCTGACTCCTGTGTGCGTCATCTCTCACTCAGTGGGCCATAGAAAGCCTTTTTTTGTTTTATTTGTTTTCTAAATTCTCCCTGAAAAAATCATTTTATTTTATTTGGTTTCTAAATTCTTCCTGAAAAAATCATTTTATTCTATTTTTTTTTTTTCCTAAAGTCTCCCTGAAAAAAAAAAAAAAAAAACAAATCAGTGGGAGATTAATATTGCCCTTTCTGCTTGTGTGCCAGTCTTGACTCCTGGGTGTGCCATCTCTCTCTCTCTCTCCAATTGTGGGCCATAGAAAGCCTATTATTTTTTTAGCTTGATTTGGGTTCCAAAATCTACCTGAAAAAATCACTACATCAATCAGTGGGAGATAAATATTGGCCTCTGGGCTTGTGTGCCACTCCTGACTCCTGTGTGCGTCATCTCTCACTCAGTGGGCCATAGAAAGCCTTTTTTTGTTTTATTTGTTTTCTAAATTCTCACTGAAAAAATCATTTTATTTTATTTGGTTTCTAACTTCTTCCTGAAAAAATCATTTTATTCTATTTTTTTTTTTCCTAAAGTCTCCCTGAAAAAAAAAAAAAAAAAAACAAATCAGTGGGAGATTAATATTGCCCTTTCTGCTTGTGTGCCAGTCTTGACTCCTGGGTGTGCCATCTCTCTCTCTCTCTCCAATTGTGGGCCATAGAAAGCCTATTATTTTTTTTAGCTTGATTTGGGTTCCAAAATCTACCTGAAAAAATCACTACATCAATCAGTGGGAGATAAATATTGGCCTCTGGGCTTGTGTGCCACTCCTGACTCCTGTGTGCGTCATCTCTCACTCAGTGGGCCATAGAAAGCCTTTTTTTGTTTTATTTGTTTTCTAAATTCTCCCTGAAAAAATCATTTTATTTTCTTTGGTTTCTAAATTTTTCCTGAAAAAATCATTTTATTCTATTTTTTTTTTCCTAAAGTCTCCCTGAAAAAAAAAAAAAAATCAAATCAGTGGGAGATTAATATTTACATTTGTGCTTCAGTGACAGTCCTGCGTGTGTGGCATCTCTCTCATTTGTTGCCACCAACAACAGAGTGTGTAACATTGTGCCTGATTTTCGTTGTGGTCTCACTCACCTGTAAAGGGGTAGCTAAATCATACTGAAGTTATAGCTCACCGTGTAATTTGTGTGACAGCAACAAATACCGTTAGTTTGTTTACGTTTTTAAAACAATGAGGAAGTATGGTGGAAGAGGTCGTGGCCGGGGGCGTTCATTGTCAGCTGGTAATGAGGGTAGTGGTAGTGGTGGAGCATCAGCTGGTCGTGGGAAAAAAAATATTGCACCTAAGTCTTGAGCTGTGGAGCCAGGTTCGTCGTCTGGCTACACAAGGCCTCGAACGCTCCCTTTTCTGGGAGTAGGAAAACCGCTTTTAAAGCCGGAGCAGCAAGAGCAAGTTTTGGCTTATCTTGCTGACTCAGCCTCTAGCTCTTTTGCCTCCTCTCGTGAAACTGGTAAATGTCAAAGCAGCGCGTCGTTAGTGGATGTTCACGGTCAGGGACAAGTCGCTTCCTTGTCCTCTTCAGCAAAAACAACAACAGAGAAGAATGCAGCAGGCGACACAACGGGTTACTCCATGGAGCTCTTTACACATACCGTCCCTGGCTTAGAAAGTGAAGCAGTTAACAGTCCATGCCCATTACAAGTTGAATCTGACATGGAGTGCACTGATGCACAGCCACAGCCAGACTACTATGCTGGTCCTTTGACTCAGACCACAACATTGCCCTCGCAGGGTGCTGATCAAGAATCAGACCCTGATGAGACTATGTTGCCCCATCACGAACGCTATACCACCGACCGACACGGTGACACAGACGAAGTTGCACACGAGCTACAAGAAGAGGTAATAGATGACCCAGTTCTTGACCCCGATTGGCAGCCATTGGGGGAACAGGGTGCAGGCGGCAGCAGTTCTGAAGCGGAGGAGGAGGGGCCGCAGCAGGCATCAACATCGCAACAGGTTCCATCTGCCGGGCCCGTATCTTGCCCAAAACGTGTGGCAAAGCTAAAACCTGTTGGAGGACAGCGTGGCCATCCGGTTAAAGCTCAGTCTGCAATGCCTGAAAAGGTATCCGATGCTAGAAAGAGTGCAGTCTGGCATTTTTTTAAACAACATCCAATTGATCAGCGCAAAGTCATCTGTCAAAAATGTTCAACTACCTTAAGCAGAGGACAGAATCTGAAAAGTCTCAATACAAGTTGCATGCATAGACATTTAACCACCATGCATTTGCAAGCCTGGACTAACTACCAAACGTCCCTTAAGGTTGTAGCACCCTCGGCCAATGAAGCTAGTCAGCAACGCAAAATCCCTTCCGGCAGTGTAGGGCCACCATTTTCCGCACCACCTGCAGTATCTGTGCAGGTTTCTTTGCCAGGCCAAAGCCGTCAGGGTCAGGGAATCACCAGTTTCGTAGTAGGAAACACTGCATCTAGGGCACCGGTGGCAACAATACCATCTCCCACCGTCTCTCAGTCTGCCATGTCCACCGGCACCCCCGCTAGTTCCACGATCTCCAGCTCTCCAGTCCAGCTCACCCTACATGAGACTATGGTTAGAAAAAGGAAGTACTTAGCCTCGCATCCGCGTACACAGGGTTTGAACGCACACATAGCTAGACTAATCTCGTTAGAGATGATGCCCTACCGGTTAGTTGAAAGCGAAGCTTTCAAAGCCCTGATGGACTACGCTGTACCACGCTACGAGCTACCCAGTTGACACTTTTTTTCCAGAAAAGCCATCCCAGCCCTCCACCAGCATGTTAAAGAGCGCATCGTCCATGCACTCAGGCAATCTGTGAGCACAAAGGTGCACCTGACAACAGATGCATGGACCAGTAGGCATGGCCAGGGACGTTACGTGTCCATCACGGCACACTGGGTAAATGTGGTGGATGCAGGGTCCACAGGGGACAGCAAGTTTGGGACAGTTCTGCCTAGCCCACGGTCTAGGAAACAATTGGCTGTAGCCGTTCGCACCCCCTCCTCCTCGTCCTCCTGCAGAAGCGAGAGCTCGTCCACAGACCGCAGTCGCACAACCACTCCATCCGCAGCTGCCACTGTTGCACACCAGGTCTCCCATTATGGGGCAGCTACTGGCAAACGTCAGCAGGCTGTATTGGCTATGAAGTGTTTGGGCGACAACAGACACACCGCGGAAGTTCTGTCCGAGTTCTTGCAGAAAGAAATGCAGTCGTGGCTGGGCACTGTAGATCTTGAGGCAGGCAAGGTAGTGAGTGATATCGGAAGGAATTTCATGGCTGCCATCTCCCTTTCCCAACTGAATCACATTCCTTGCCTGGCTCACACCTTAAACCTGGTGGTGCAGTGCTTCCTGAAAAGTTATCCGGGGTTATCCGACCTGCTCCTCAAAGTGCGTGGACTTTGCTCACATATCCGCCATTCGCCCGTACACTCCAGCCGTATGCAGACCTATCAGCGTTCTTTGAACCTTCCCCAGCATCGCCTAATCATAGACGTTGCAACAAGGTGGAACTCAACACTGCACATGCTTCAGAGACTGTGTGAACAGAGGCGGGCTGTTATGTTTTTGTGGGAGGATACACATACACGGGCAGGCAGTAGGATGGCAGACATGGAGTTGTCAGGTGTGCAGTGGTCGAAGATTCAAGACATGTGTCAAGTCCTTCAGTGTTTTGAGGAATGCACACGGCTGGTTAGTGCAGACAACGCCATAATAAGCATGAGCATCCCCCTAATGCGTCTGCTGATGCAAAGTTTGACGCACATAAAGGATCAGGCGTCTGCAGCTGAGGAAGAGGAAAGCCTTGATGACAGTCAGCCATTGTCTGGCCAGGGCAGTGTACAGGACGAGGTAGCGGGCGAAGAGGAGGAGGAGGACGAGGAGGATGATGGGGATGATTATATTTTTAATGAGGAAGCTTTTCCGGGGCCACTGGAAATTGGTGGCGCGGCAAGGCCGGGTTCTGGTTTTTTGAGGGACACAAGTGACGTGGATTTGCCTGAAACTGCCCCTCAACCAAGCACAACCGCAGATTTGAGAACTGGAACTTTGGCCCACATGGCGGATTATGCCTTACGTATCCTCAAAAGGGACACAGGCATAACTAAAATGATGAATGATGACGATTACTGGTTGGCCTGCCTCCTTGATCCTCGCTATAAAGGCAAATTGCAAAATATAATGCCACATGAGAACTTGGAACTAATATTAGCAACCAAACAATCAACTCTTGTTGACCGTTTGCTTCTGGCATTCCCTGCACACAGCGCCCGTGATCGTTCTCACACGAGCTGCAGGGGCCAGCAGACCAGAGGAGTTAGAGGGGCAGAAATCAGAAGTGGCGTTGGCCAGAGGGGTTTTCTGACCAGGTTGTGGAGTGATTTTGCTATGACCGCAGACAGGACAGGTACTGCAGCATCAATTCAAAGTGACAGGAGACAACATTTGTCCAGTATGGTTACAAACTATTTTTCATCCCTTATCGATGTTCTCCCTCAACCGTCATTCCCATTTGATTACTGGGCATCAAAATTAGACACCTGGCCAGAATTGGCAGAATATGCATTGCAGGAGCTTGCTTGCCCGGCAGCTAGTGTCCTATCAGAAAGAGTATTCAGTGCTGCAGGTTCAATACTAACAGAAAAAAGGACTCGTCTGGCTACCCAAAATGTAGATGATCTAACCTTCATTAAAATGAAACACAACTGGATTTCGAAATCTTTTGCCCCACCTTGCCTGGCTGACACCTAGCTTTCCTATGAAAAGTTCTTGCCTGTGGACTATTCTGAATGCCTTTTCCAATCTCGTAATTTTCTGCACCTGATTGTCCAGCATACGACATGTTTACACCTCACTAAATGGCCAAACTCCCCACACGGGGCCGTGGTATCGACACTTGGCGACAGCACCCGTGAGAGTGCAGTTTGTCTGAAGAGGTGGGTGAGCCCGCTTTTGGTCGACGGCACTGCCACTGGGTCCCTCCTAGTACAATAAAGTGTCTCTGGCGGTGGTGGTGCGCACCCAACGTCAGACACACCGTTGTAATATGAGGGGCCCTGGGCCTGCCACTGACAATACCATTGTATTGACATTTTTGTTATGTTAGGCCTTCGATGCCTGTCTGTGGTCACTCCTTCCAATAGGCCTCCACTGACCACACCACTGCTGCCCGTGTACCCCTGTAACCAATTTAAAATTGCCTACAGCCATGTGTTATTATTTTAGGCCTTCGATGCCTGTCTGCGGTGACTCCTTCCACTAGGCCTCCACTGACCACACCACTGCTGCCCGTGTACCCCTGTAACCAATTTAAAATTGCCTACAGCCATGTGTTATTATTTTAGGCCTTCGATGCCTGTCTGCGGTGACTCCTTCCACTAGGCCTCCACTGACCACACCACTGCTGCCCGTGTACCCCTGGAACCAATTTAAAATTGCCTACAGCCATGTGTTATTATTTTAGGCCTTCGATGCCTGTCTGCGGTCACTCCTTCCACTAGGCCTCCACTGACCACACCACTGCTGCCCGTGTACCACTGTAACCAATTTAAAATTGCCTACAGCCATGTGTTATTATTTTAGGCCTTCGATGCCTGTCTGCGGTCACTCCTTCCACTAGGCCTCCACTGACCACACCACTGCTGCCCGTGTACCCCTGGAACCAATTTAAAATTGCCTACAGCCATGTGTTATTATTTTAGGCCTTCGATGCCTGTCTGCGGTCACTCCTTCCACTAGGCCTCCACTGACCACACCACTGCTGCCCGTGTACCCCTGGAACCAATTTAAAATTGCCTACAGCCATGTGTTATTATTTTAGGCCTTCGATGCCTGTCTGCGGTCACTCCTTCCACTAGGCATCCACTGACCACACCACTGCTGCCCGTGTACCCCTGTAACCAATTTAAAATTGCCTACAGCCATGTGTTATTATTTTAGGCCTTCGATGCCTGTCTGTGGTCACTCCTTCCACTAGGCCTCCACTGACCACACCACTGCTGCCCGTGTACCCCTGGAACCAATTTAAAATTGCCTACAGCCATGTGTTATTATTTTAGGCCTTCGATGCCTGTCTGCGGTCACTCCTTCCACTAGGCCTCCACTGACCACACCACTGCTGCCCGTGTACCCCTGGAACCAATTTAAAATTGCCTACAGCCATGTGTTATTATTTTAGGCCTTCGATGCCTGTCTGCGGTCACTCCTTCCACTAGGCCTCCACTGACCACACCACTGCTGCCCGTGTACCCCTGGAACCAATTTAAAATTGCCTACAGCCATGTGTTATTATTTTAGGCCTTCGATGCCTGTCTGCGGTCACTCCTTCCACTAGGCCTCCACTGACCACACCACTGCTGCCCGTGTACCCCTGTAACCAATTTAAAATTGCCTACAGCCATGTGTTATTATTTTAGGCCTTCGATGCCTGTCTGCGGTCACTCCTTCCACTAGGCCTCCACTGACCACCCCACTGCTGCCCGTGTACCCCTGGAACCAACATCAGAAAATATAAAAATAAGTATTTTGCTTATAAAAAAGAAAATACTGGAGAGATATCAAATGCAGACATTTTAACATTAAAAACAAACACATACAACAAAAATCTGGTACAGTACTAAAAATGGCCACCAGCTACAATAACTTTCTCCTGCAAGTAGTTAACTGAAAGGTTTTTTCAATTTTAAACACAGATATGGCATCCACCGAGTGTTGTCCTGTCGCGTCTTCTTTATATTATTGCCAAGAAGATGCAAAACAATGAAAATAATAAAATCATTATTTACCAAAAAAATAGAGTAAGTCAAAACCACATTGCAAATAAACATTCATTACAAATAAAGAAGCAGGGCGCGTCCGAGGGTGAGTATATACCTAATAAGAATATAATCACCCTTGGACGCGCCCTGCTTCTTTCCGACAGCCTTCCTTCTTAAGAATCAGCCCTTCCGTGGTGTAGAGAGAGGGTTTGTTACACTCCAAGGTGTTCCCCAGGTTGCCTTTCCTGAGCTTCGATCTTCCGGCTCTCGTTTAGTAGTTGTTGGAAACTACGCTGCATTGGGCCTACAAATTGGGTATGGGGTGTAGAGAGATGGTGTGTTCCACTCCAAGGTGTTCCCCAGGTTGCCTTTCCTGAGCTTCGATCTTCCGGCTCTCGTTTAGTAGTTGTTGGAAACTACGCTGCATTAGGCCTACAAATTGGGTATGGGGTGTAGAGAGATGGTGTGTTCCACTGTAGAGAGATGGTGTGTTCCACTCCAAGGTGTTCCCCAGGTTTCCTCTCCATTGCTTCGATCTTCCGGCTCTCGTTTAGTAGTTGTTGGAAACTACGCTGCATTAGGCCTACAAATTGGGTATGGGGTGTAGAGAGATGGTGTGTTCCACTCCAAGGTGTTCCCCAGGTTTCCTCGCCATTGCTTCGATCTTCCTGCTCTCGTTTAGTAGTTGTTGGAAACTACGCTGCATTGGGCCTACAAATTGGGTATGGGGTGTAGAGAGATGGTGTGTTCCACTCCAAGGTGTTCCCCAGGTTGCCTTTCCTGAGCTTCGATCTTCCGGCTCTCGTTTAGTAGTTGTTGGAAACTACGCTGCATTAGGCCTACAAATTGGGTATGGGGTGTAGAGAGATGGTGTGTTCCACTGTAGAGAGATGGTGTGTTCCACTCCAAGGTGTTCCCCAGGTTTCCTCTCCATTGCTTCGATCTTCCGGCTCTCGTTTAGTAGTTGTTGGAAACTACGCTGCATTAGGCCTACAAATTGGGTATGGGGTGTAGAGAGATGGTGTGTTACACTCCAAGGTGTTCCCCAGGTTTCCTCTCCATTGCTTCGATCTTCCGGCTCTCGTTTAGTAGTTGTTGGAAACTACGCTGCATTAGGCCTACAAATTTGGTATGGGGTGTAGAGAGATGGTATGTTACACTCCAAGGTGTTCCCCAGGTTCCTCTCCATTGCTTCGATCTTCCGGCTCTCGTTTAGTAGTTGTTGGAAACTACGCTGCATTGGGCCTACAAATTGGGTATGGGGTGTAGAGAGATGGTGTGTTCCACTCCAAGGTGTTCTCCAGGTTGCCTTTCCTGAGCTTTGATCTTCCGGCTCTCGTTTAGTAGTTGTTGGAAACTACGCTGCATTAGGCCTACAAATTGGGTATGGGGTGTAGAGAGATGGTGTGTTACACTCCAAGGCGTTCCCCAGATTTCCTCTCCATTGCTTCGATCTTCCGGCTCTCGTTTAGTAGTTGTTGGAAACTACGCTGCATTAGGCCTACAAATTGGGTATGGGGTGTAGAGAGATGGTGTGTTCCACTGTAGAGAGATGGTGTGTTCCACTCCAAGGTGTTCCCCAGGTTTCCTCGCCAATGCTTCGATCATCATGCTCTCGTTTAGTAGTTGTTGGAAACTACGCTGCATTAGGCCTACAAATTGGGTATGGGGTGTAGAGAGATGGTGTGTTCCACTCCAAGGTGTTCTCCAGGTTGCCTTTCCTGAACTTCTATCTTCAGGCTCTCATTAAATTGTGGTTAAACGGAACAACTGCATTTGGCGTACTAGTTGGTTTGGGGCCTACTATCGGTGTCTGCCGCTCCTTGCTGTTCTCCTGGTTTCCTGTCCTGAAATTCCGTTTTCAGGCGCTCATTAAGTAGTTGTTAATGTTAGACTGCATTTGGCCTACTAGTTGGGTTGGGGCCTACTATCGGTGTCTGCCACTCCTTGCTGTTCTCCTCCACTGAACAAAGCTGTGCCGCCTGTTTACTACTGTTGCCAATTTTGAACTGCATTTCGACTACTTACTGATTTGGGCCTACTCTCTGTGTCAGCCTCTCATTCCAGTTGTCCTCCACTGCAATGCCCCCTGATTAGTCCTGTGTTACCAATTTTGAACTGCATTTAGCCCACTTTATTCTTTGGGCCTATATCTGTGTTTCCTCCTCATCCTGCCCATTGCCCAGCCAGTGATAGATGAGTCTGCTGGTACATTGACCCATAACGCAACATTTCCCGTGCACGCTACACTGCAAGATTGTGACCCTGCTGAAAGTCAGGTCCCCCTTCCCGCATACCATACCACCTTACACGGGGACAAACAGGAAGGTGCAGATGAAAGTGCAGGTTCCTTCATCAGTTGGGGGGAGGAATACTAGTTGGCGACGTCACTGGCACAGGGCCTCTCATGGTACGCAAAAGTGTTGCTGCCGGTGGGAGGCGCCCCCGCCGTGCAAACACACCGCTGTACTTTGAGGGGCCCTGTGCCAGTGCCAATGCCAACGAGTGGGCCCCCCCTGCTTGCTCAGGTTCACAGCACTTGCAAAGTTGAAATACTTACCTCTCCCTGCTCCACTGCCGTGACGTGGTCCAGATTTCCTGGGCCCACTAATTACTTGAACCAGCCCTACCCACCACATCTTTAGCAAAATGACCCCCAATTTCAAATGCCTTCCAATTATTATAAGGTAAATTACGCTTGACAAGCTTCATTAAGAAGAATGGATGGTTTTGACATTAAAATGGGCACTCTAGGTGTTTTCCTGGCCCCCACTCACTGCCGACTATGCTGCCCCATTGACTTGCATTGGGTTTCGTGTTTCGGTCGATCCCGACTTTACGTCATAATCGGCCGATTTCACTCGACCCGACTTTTGAGATAGTCGGGTTTCGCGAAACCCGGCTCGACTCTAAAAAGGTCAAAGTCGCTCAACTCTATCCTTCACCATTACTGTAAGTCCCTCACAGAACTGACTATGGAGTGCGGGGTCATTCCATTTGGTATTTGTGGCACACCTCCGCATCTCAGCAATATTCCTCTGCTAGGCTATCTCCTTTCTGAAGTTGGCACAGTGTGGTCTCAGTTAAGGAGGCGCGATTGTGGTCATCATGTGTAAGGCTCAATGCCAGAAAAAATCTCTCTGCTGTCTGAAGCGACTGAGAGTGAGTCGGGAGAAAAAATGCCCATGCTTGGGGGTCCCCCTGAGGGAGATTACTATTTCAACATGTTGCTCCTCTGCACCTGAGTAAACCTTATGTAACTTGAAGTACAGTTTACAGGCCTCTGTTAAAAAAAAACTTGTCATGCCCCCCCAGAGAACCTGCCAGGCAGTGCAACTTTGGGCTCTACTATGGTTTGCCTGAGACATGAGATTCCCACAACAGATGTATTAGGGTTCTGAAAAACCACTGCACAAATCCACCACCTCCAGACAAAGCTACTGCAATTTCCACATCAGAGCAGAGTTTGGATCCATCATAGATCAGAGAAAATGGTAGCGGTCAGAGCTAATGTCATGATGCAGCTGTCGGGTGACTCGGGACCAGTGCCTCCTTCCCCGTCCCCAATAGTAAGGGGTGCCCTAGCTCACCCTGCTCCCCAGGATACTTCAGATGGAGAAGATGCCTGGACCTCCTCCCATGCCTTATCTCCTAAGTTAGCCCTCCATCTGTTCTCTTCCCCCACCCAGGGAAGAGGGGGTGCTACTGTTCACTGTAGTACACCAACACAACAAACAAGGCAACACAAACAAGGGTTAACAAAAAACTCCAGGCATACAAAATATTCACTCACATATAACAGAGGAATGCACTGGAGTGTGAAGTTAGGGGAATAAACCAAAATAAAGAAGGATAAGGAATTACCAAGCGCACAAACCAAGCAACCGTCACTAATAATTCCTTCAGATCTCTTTCTCATACCAACTCCTTTCCCTTCATTAGCCATGAAGCAATAAGGCTAGCTCTGACAAGGATTAGTAACAGAGCCTATATTATAAAAGGAAAAGGAGTGGCTAACCAAGCACAGCTATGAGCACAGGGATTTCCAACATGGCCGATTAACCCCTGTTGTGCCAGAAGAAATAAGCACATTTAAAATGAAGAAGTGGCTTCTTCTCAGTGCTCAAGTAGGAACAATCAGGTGCTGAAACTTCTGGCTCCACAATGTTTCGGTAACCCCGTGACAACTATTTTATGTGACTAAATGATCCCCAAAACAGTGTAAATCCTAATCCATTTTTATAAGCTTTGTGCGGCTGCGGACCAGCACTCTGTGTTAGGGCTAGCGGAACGCACCAAATAATGAGACAGATAGAGTATGGTGCGTTCGCAGCCCGGGGTCCACCGTGCAGAGATGGAACCTGCTGCCAAGTAATGACGGACTATATGGCGGTACTCATAAGTATACACACGTGGGTTAGACTTCACCCAGCATGAAGGAAGCGATCCTGTTGCATCACAGGATCGCGGTACCGCACATAGAGCGCGAGCAAGTAGTCAGCGAACTCAACCCCAACTAGGATCGAAGTCCGATTAGACCCTTGCTGGCACAACACCGCAACTGGGTGTGTAAGGAAGCTAAATAGCAATATTAGGGCACAAGAGTGCATGTGGTGCCGCACTGACGAACGCCACTAACCACCCAGGCTTGGGTAAGGAAAGCACAGAGGAAGTGCACGGCGCCGTACTGGCGGTCACAGCAACTGGACGCTGTAATGTGTGATTTGTGCTGTAGGATAAGTCGGGCGCTAGAAAGCAACCATACACCTTCCGCGAACAGACATTCAATAGGGAAGGGGTATCCAAGGACGACTTGCACTCACAACAAACACAAGTAAGCAAATGTACACTAGCGCATGGCCGTGCGGTCATGCGCAGTTTATATAGTTGCAGCACAGGAAGTGGCCACAGAAACTTTGCCCTTCCAAGACCTGCCAAGAGGACTAATGGAACGTGCTGCAGGACCTGAGCACATGACCCTCGATCTCCAACGGGAGATCTTGCCCTGGGCATGCTCTGTGTGTGCAGACAAGGACTTAGTCCCAGAGAAGTCTGCTCGCTGCTGACCAGCACTGGCTTTAATGGCAGAAGCTGAAGAAGCAGCAGTAACTCTCTGTACAGAGTGAGACTGAGCAAGACGCTGGGACCGATGTCCCTGCTGAGCAGACTCCACTGCGGCTGGATAAGAATGGGAGACCGCAGCGGAGATGGCTCGAGATTCCCCCTGTGCAGAAGCGGGAACTCGAGACATAACACTCTGCTTTCTATAAATGCATATATTGACTACTTATAAAAAGGAGCAAAAACCAGCCTCCAAAAATGTTTCACCATACTGGTGTCAACAGCCTCATTCCCCCGATGAAGTCAGTATGGTGAGACATCTTTACTTAGTTAATCAATATATGCATCAATAGAAAGCAGAGTTCTTTTATGCAGCCCCACAAGGCGTAAGCAAATGGATTAAAATAACCATGGTTTTGGTGATCATTTCGCCAGATAAAATAGTATATAAATCTGTCTGACTAATTAATCTGGGTAACTGTATCCCAGTTCCCAGTAATGACAGACTACCGCTAACCTACAGTGGTATGTAAAAGTTTGGACACCCTTGGTCAAAATTACTGCTATTGTTAACAGTTAAGCAAGTTGAAAATGAATTTATATCTAAAGAACCTAAAGTTAAAGATGACACATTCCCTTTGCATTTTAGGCAAGAAAATATATATTGTAATTTTTACATTTTAAAAATTACAAAAATTAAAACGGGCCAATGCAAAATTTGGACATGCTGCTTGCAGATTTGTGTGCTCAAATAACTTTGACCAAGGCTTCAGACCTTAATTATCCTGTTAGGGTTATTGCTTTTTCACTGTCATCATTAGGAAAGGCAAGGTGATGCAAATTTCTCAGCTTTATAAAAATCCAACCCATAAAGCATTGTGATGTTCTGGGGTTGTGGGTTGTAAAAATCATCTAGGCAGGTTAAAGATGCAATTATTTTTTATTCCTTAAGTCTATGGTTGTACAACAAATCCAGATAGATGGCCAAAATACAATGTCCACAAGTTGCCTACCCAGTATCGGTAGTTCCACTCCCTCCAAACCAGGCATTACCCACTGTCTCCCAACTTTTGGTTGGCCCACACCTATTGGTGTCTCCATCCAGTGTAATGTGCAGTCACACCAACAACAGCATAATTTCCTTGTAAGTCCTTAATACCTCAAACTTTCCCCCAGAATTGAGTACAGCCCTCGGGAAAAATTCCACTCCCAAAATTAACTGTGAATTGGAGGGGGCTTCTAAGGGTACCGTCACACTATACGATTTACCTACGATCACGACCAGCGATATGACCTGGCCGTGATCGTAGGTAAATCATAGTGTGGTCGCTGGGGAGCTGTCACACAGACAGCTCTCCAGCGACCAACGATGCCGAGGTCCCCGGGTAACCATCCGCCGGGATGGTTACCAGGACCGCGCTTAGTAACCCGATGTTTACCCTGGTTACCAGCATAAAAAAAACAAACAGCACATATTTACATTCCGGTGTCCGTCAGGTCCCTTGCCGTCTCTGCTTCCCGCACTCAGTGACTGCCGGCTGTAAAGTGAAAGTTAAAGCACAGCACAGCGGTGACATCACCGCTGTGCTCTGCTTTCACTTTACGGCCAGCAGTCACTGAGTGCGGGAAGCAGACGGCAAGGGACCTGACGGACACCAGAATGTAAGTATGTGCTGTTTGTTTTTTTTTAGTTTTACGCTTGTAACCAGGGTAAACATCGGGTTACTAAGCGCGGCCCTGCGCTTAGTAACCCGATGTTTACCCTGGTTACAAGCGAACGCATTGCTAGATCGGTGTCACACACACTGATCTAGCGATGACAGCGGGAGATCCAGCGACGAAAGAAAGTTCTAAACGATCTGCTACGACGTACGATTCTCAGCAGGATCCCTGATCGCTGCTGCGTGTCAGACACAGCGATATCGTAACGATATCGCTGGAACGTCACGAATCGTACCGTCGTAGCGAAATGGCAGTGTGTGACAGTACCCTTACTCAGGCTGAGATCCTGGGATTGCATATGATACCCCCTGTGGTGACTGATCCCCTGGGTCAACTTATCCAATCCACAAAATGGGCCTATTTGCAGGGACCACAATGGCTGAAGACCTTGAGATACAGATGAGATTAAAAGAATAATTGCTTTACGTTTACCTGTAGCAATCTCCTGTTTCGCTTTAGTTATACATAAGGTCCAGCCTGCACGTCTTCCTCTGCTTGTTAGTGAAAACAAAGCAGCTGTTGACAGCACTTCAAAAATAAGGATTCACCTAACTGGAAAAAAAAACATACCTCGGGGCCCCCGATGAAGCAGCATCTGTGAAACGTGCGTCGGGGCTCCTCTTTCCACACACGGCTGCAGGTTGGTACTCTATGTACGTGCCTTTTATTAGCGGTATGCAGGCTTGAATCAGGTTCCACCCATTTAATTGTATGGGACTCTCCCCGTAATGGTTTATCTATGCCCATGGTTTTGGCGAGCATAAGTTATATGGAATACCCCGCTATATTAAGTTTGCACTAGGCACTTTATTGGTACTTCTTAGTATACTTATTATTGCACCAGGCACTTTTGATACTCCCTTGTATACTCAGTATCTCCCTGCATATGTATTTTATCTGCGAGCATTCATCTTTTGTCTATTGCTACCATCTGCCCGGCTATTCATTTATATTACATCAGTATGGTTCTTATTGTTTATACACGCATTATGCATTACCCTATTGATTGATGTATGCTACCTATGTGTATATTTACACCCGTGGTATTAGTACAATTGACTTTTTCTGCTCTTCAGTGTAGCATTACGTCCGTGTGTGGCACTAGTGTCGCCTTCCCATTTTTTCATTGCATCCCTTTACTTGGTTTCTATTTGCATTATTTGTGTATTTTTAATATGGTTCTCTAATAGAATTGTTTACTTTTAGTTCTAGTGTCCATTTTTCTTTTGGGTGTCTATTATATTTATTATGGCAGAGCATTTACCTCCAGTGCCCTTTTTGTAGGTTTATTATTCATATAGAAAGGGGTAACGTCCCGCACCTGACCCCCTCCCAGGACATAAATCCAAGGAAACCACATCTGGAAAACTTCCCTATGATGGAGAAGGATACGGACTTACATTCGTTCGGGGGTTTGACAAAACCTGCGGGCAATACCATCTACCCCTTGAGCAGTCGGCGCAGTATCTAACCCCAGGGTTGAAAGGCAAGGCCCTGGAAATTTGTACTGGCCTCCCACCAGATCTAGATGAGAACTATGAGGCAATAAAAGAGGCCCTGATCAGGAAATACAACCTGACCCTAGAAGTGTATCAGAGAAAGTTTCAGAACCTACCACATGGATTAACTGACAGCTATGTGGATTTCGAGAGCACCTTGAGGACTACGTTCCAACAATGGATCAGGGGACTTTCTGTTAACAGTTTTGAGGACTTAACAGATCTTATGGTCAAGAATCAATTTCTTTATATGTGCCCACGGACGTACGAAAAATTGTTTGTGACAGAGAGCATCAAACTGTGGATCAGGCCGCAAAGATTGCTGACTGTTATGTGGCTAACAAGATGTGGTGATGCGGAAGCTATCAGGATTCAGCTGGAAGGGAGGTAAACCCAACGGGGACCTTTCTCCCTCTGTCAGCCAATCACAAGTGCTGTCCAAGTCCACCTCCTCTCTACACTATGCACGCCAATGCTTCTCCTGCAACAAAGTGGGACATGTTAGCGCTGTCTGCCCTGATAGGCACAAACGCACAACTGCAACCACAAAGCCATCTGGGCCCCCACGTTCTGTCCTCTTTGTGGCTGGCTCTAATCTGAGGACCAATGAGAGCTGTCAAGACTGCAGCTCTCACAAAGGTCACAACATATGTTATCCTGAGAAAGGCAGTATCATTGTTCCAGTCACCCCAGGGGGCCTTGCTGAGGCACTTCACACCTTCTGACTCCTTTGAACAGACAGGCCAATTGCAGAGACACTGCATATTTACACTGAGAAAGAAATATTACACAAAGAGTGTTCAAAAGAAAATAATGTATTCATTGGTAAATAGCCAGGATCCAGTCACAAAACAAACGATTATAATACTAACCTAAGAGGCTGGTCTAGAAATTTGACCTCCAGGTTGACTCTATAAATTAGGCCTACACACAAAGAAAAATGTTCACATGTAGGGGCAGCCTGGAAAGCTGAGGTGAGCCATTCCATATTTCTCCCTCCCTCAAGAACACAATACCAGACTGCAAAGTTCAATATTTCTGTAAATTTCTCCCTTTATTTTATCACTGTTTTTGTATATTTGTATGTCAGTTTTTATTTCTATTTTATACTTTTTAATTGTAAGCACTGTACCTTTTCTAATAAAGCTTAAAACTTTAATAAGTCTGAAGCTTGTATGCTTTAAAGAATCCATAGCCTTAAAGTGTGTGATCCTGGTGATTGGCAGAGAGTAGTAGTAGTAGTAGTATTTCCGGGACTCATTGCACCTGTGTTGGTGAGTGGTGGCAGCGTGTATGAGTGTGGTGTGTGAACTATGTTGGGGTATGATTTGTGCTCCCATTGCAGCATAGAACAGAGGTTGAATGCTGGACTGAGAGGAGACACATTAACCCTTGCAGGCGCAACACCCGGTCAAGTGCTGAGAAGCGGGTAGCATGACAGGAGTCCACATACTATTCCAGGATAATTTGGTCTCCAAGAGTCAAATAGCACTCCATCTCTTCAAGTCCCACTATGTGGCTAAGCAATTCTGCACATACACATATGTGCAATTGACAAATTCATCATAAATTGTGAGACAATTTTTGGTGCCATTTTTATCCATTTCCCAGTGTGAAAATGTAACATTTTCGGCTAAAACTAAATTTTGATGGCAAAAATGCAATTATTTTTTTCTGCCCAATGGCATCAAGTTCTGTCACATACCCTTGTTATCAATGTGCTCACTGACCCAATTGATGAATTAATTGAGAGGTCTAATTTGGTTAATGGGGTCACTTATTGGTGGTAATTGCTGTTCTGGGCCTCTTCCAGGGGTTCATTATATCTCCAAACCATAACATCAAAAATCTGCACTATAATATGGCGCTCCTTCCTGTCTGAGCTTTTCCCTATGCCTTAAAACTATTCCCCGATTACATGTAGGGTATTGGTGTACTCAGAAAAAAATGCATAACAAACTGTGAGGTGCATTTTTTTTATATTAGTTGTTATAAAAAAAAAATAAAACCTAAGACTAAAACATTTTAGTGGTTAAAATGTACTGTAAGTGTTATTTCTTTATTGGTATCACCTTTAATGGTATAAAATGATATGAGGGGAATGTAGTGTGAGTACGCTCACTGTACCTCTAGATGAATTCATTGAGGAGTGAAGTTTGTAAAATGTGGTCACTTATGGTGGGATTCTGCTGTTATGGCATCTTAGGGGCTCTGCCAATATAACACAGTACTCTCAAATCATTCCAGCAAAATCAGAACAAAAATATTTAGCTTCTTCCCTTCTGAGCTTTGCATTGTGCCTCAAAATTTGTAATGTTCAAAATAATAGCTGTCCAATATGACTAACCAGATTAATCACTGTTTTTGGTGTAAATTTTATTACCACATGTCAAATAATTTACCACTTGGTGTAGTAGAAACCAACAGACTCAGCATTCATGATCTGCATGTTTAAGAGTCTGTTTATTAGAATAGTTAGTTTAAAATGGGTTTAAAAATAACAGCAATGTGGAGTTGAATTAGTGACTGGAGATGAGCGAATATTTCAATGTTCGGTTTGGATTACAACTGCCAAATATGCAATATTCGCCAATTAATTTGTCGATTTTTCGCCAAACATAGCCGAATGCCATTCAGATCAAAGGGAGACAAAAACAAGCGCATGCACAACACCTTATAACGGCCCCAAATGCTGCCAAAACACATCAAATGAGGGACAGACACCAGGAAAGTGACCTCAATTCCCCCACAGTACAAATTGTAGAACTGCACTGCAGCAATCAGCATGGCATGAGATATCGGGCTCTGGGACAGTATTTACAGCTTTCAATTGAACATCACAGTAAGACGAGGTGGATGAGGGATTGGTGTAGGCTTCCATTGATGATGGCCTTGATGCCACATGCAACAGCTCATCCTGCTTTAATTACTCATCCACACTCAGGTGGCATAAATATCATAGAAATTTTGTAGACCACTATTATTGTCAGAAAAATCTAAGGACAATAACACGGGTAGTTGACTCCAAGGAAGTGGAGGCCTGATGGTCTTGAAGGCCTACTTCTACAGGCAACAAGCATGAAGGAGACTCAACCAAGAGTCAGACACCAACAAAGTGGCATCAATTTCATTAGAGTAGAAATGGTATAGCAGGTACCGACACCTTTTCCACTACAGTCAAACCAACCAAACAGATGGAGACTGTGAAGGTGGAATCACTGTTCTGTATCCCTCTGAAAGCCTGGAAGTAGCGTAACTAGGTGGCCAACTAAATCCCTTCTCAGACAAGTTGCAGCAGGCGACCCAAGGAGGGACAAGAGGTGGCACCAGGTGCTTTTCCATGGCTGACCTACAGAAGGTGGCAGCTAACCCCCGTGCCAAATAATCAGAGTGTAGTCATGTATAGCGTCCCGTCCCTATGCATATCGCTACTGCATGCAGCTTCGTCAGGGGAAGACGAAGGAGAAGTCGTGCATTATTCTTGCACTTAGGTATATTCTGTGACCCATCTAGCTATTATCATATTGTGTGACATAACATCAGTACATATATATTTCTTGACAGCTTATCAGCATCGGTGGTTTTGCCTGTAGACCTCCAGTCCCTATCTGGCCAGTATGAATCCATTGAGTCATGTTCTGTTATGGTTTTAAATGTTTCTAAAAGTTTTTATATATGTACAGTACAGACCAAAGTTTAAACACACCTTCTCATTTAAATATTTTTCTGTATTTTCATGACCATGAAAATTGTACATTCACACTGAAGGCATCAAAACTTTTTTTGCTCTATAGTGTAACATTATGTCCGTGTGTGGCACTAGTGTCGCCTTTTTTATTATTTTTCCCATTGCATCTCGTTACTTGGTTTCTATTCATATTATCTGTACTTTTTAATATGGTTCTTCAATAAAATTGTTAAATTTTAGCTCTAGTGTCCATTTCTCTATTGGGTTTCTATCAAAACTATGAATTAACACATGTGGAATTATATACTTAACAAAAAAGTGTGAAACAACTGAAATTATGTCTTAAATTCTAGGTTCTTCAAAGTAGCCACCTTTTGCTTTGATGACTGCTTTGCACACTCTTGGCATTCTCTAGATGAGCTTCAAGAGGTAGTCACCGGGAATGGTCTTCCAACAATCTTGAAGGAGTTCCCAGAGATGTTTAGCACTTGTTGGCCCTTTTGCCTTCACTCTGCGGTCCCACTCACGCCAAACCATCTCAACTGGGTTCAGGTCTGGTTACTCTGGAGGCCAGGTCAACTGGTGTAGCACCCCATCACTCTCCTTCTTGATCCAATAGCCCTTACATAGCCTGGTGGTGTGTTTGGGGTCATTGTCCTGTTGAAAAATAAATGATGGTCCAACTAAACGGAAACCGGATGGAATAGCATGCCGCTGCAAGATGCTGAGGTAGCCATGCTGGTTCAGTATGCCTTCAATTTTGAATAAATCCCCAACACTATCATCAGCAAAGCACCCCCACACCATCACACCTCCTCCTCCATGCTTCACGGTGGGAACCAGGCATGTTGAGTCTATCCATTCATCTTTTCTGTGTCGCACAAATACACGGTTGTTGGAACCAAAGATCTCAAATTTGGACTCATCAGACCAAAGCACAGATTTCCACTGGTCTAATGTCTATTCCTTCTGTTCTTTAGTCCAAACAAGTCTCTTCTACTTGTTGCCTGTCCTTAGCAGTGGTTTCCTAGCAGCTATTTTAACATGAAGGCCTGCTGCACAAAGTCTCCTCTTAACAGTTGTTGTAGAGATGTGTCTGCTGCTAAAACTCTGTGTGGCATTGACCTGGTCTCTAATCTGAGCTGCTTTTAACCTCCGATTTCTGAGGCTGGTGACTCGGATAAACTTATCCTCAGAAGCAGAGGTGACTCTTGGTCTTCCTTTCCTGGGGCGGTCCTCATGTGAGCCAGGTTCTTTGTAGCACTTGATGGTTATTGCCACTGCACTTGGGGACATTTTCAAAGTTTTCCGAATTTTTCGGACTGACTGACCTTCATTTCTTAAAATAATGCTGGTCACTCGTTTCTCTTTACTTAGCTGCTTTTTTCTTGCCATAATACAAATTCTAACAGTCTATTCAGTAGGACTATCAGCTGTGTATCAACCAGACTTTTGCACAACACAACTGATGGTCCCAACCCCATTTATAAGGCAAGATATCCTACCTATTAAACCTGACAGGGCACACCTGTGAAGTGAAGACCATTCCCGGTGACTACCTCTTGATTCTCATCAAGAGAATCCCAAGAGTGTGCAAAGCAGTCATCAAAGCAAAAGGTGGCTACTTTGAAGAACCTAGAATATAAGACAAAATTTAAGTTGATTCACACTTTTTTGTTAAGTATATAATTCCACATGTGTTAATTCATAGTTTTGATGCCTTCAGTGTGAATTTACAATTTTCATAGTCATGAAAATACAGAAAAATCTTTAAATGAGAAGGTGTGTCCAAACTTTTAGTCTGTACTGTATGTGCACTTATTATTGTTCAAATAAAGCCTTTTTCACACATCTGTACCAGGAGTGTGCACCTTTATTGCGTCCCTCTTTTCTCTGTTTCTTACAAAATTGCAACACCTATATCATGTGGGTGAATGTCATTCCACATAGTAAGAAAAACTGTATTATTGATAGGGTTACTGTATTGTGGCCTGATGTAAGGTCCCAAAAAAACACAAAACACCTAACACCTCATGAGCCAAAGAACCCTACGTCATGAGCCAGTGATGAAAATCTGACCTAAAGCCTAACCTCAAGGGGCCCTATTGAAATGGGAAATGTGCATAATAAGTCACCATAAGTATGTAGTCCCTAACCCAATCAAGCCACCTCCTGAAAGGCAGCAGATATAAACCCGAACTGAAGAGATATACAAAAGAGTATACCTAGATAGGCATGGTCTCGACAAAGCAAAACCAATAGTAATATGAAGGAAGGAATCCAAGAGGTAAACGACTCCAGTTGTGGGGTCTAAATATCACAATTGAAGGATGATTCCTCAGCGTCCAAGTCCCGATAATGAATGTGCAGATCCATGGAAGAATGTTACCCCAAAAATCCAGTAAACAGTAATTCCTCATTCTGACCTGCGGGAGTAACAGAGCCAAGATTAAAAATCCATTGCGCCTCCAATTGTAAAAGGGATTTTCTATATGCGCCCCGCTGTTGGACATTTGAATTCTGTCTAAGCCTATCACCCTTGTGTTAGAAATCTGACCCCCGTGTTGGGCTAAAAAATGAGATGCTACAGGGGTAAGCACCTTGCCCTTTAGGGAGTCAGTGGGCGCAAGATTAATGGTGGGAAAAGTGCTTTTGGATCCTGTGGCGTAACTCTTGGGATGTCTGGCCCATGTAAACACATTGGCAGGGACAGATCAAGGCATAGATGACATACGCCGTTTTACAAGTGATGTAAGATAGTAATCTATGTCTACTCTTAATCTCTCCGGTTGACAAAAAAATCCATAGTCGGGGGCATATGCGAGCAGATATTGCAATTGCCACATGGGAAGGATCCTTGGAGAACAATACCCCGGTGGAGTCTAGTGGTTTGTCTCTTGTAGCGGCTCCTGGTCAGGAGATCCCTGAAGTTAGGGGCTCTCTTGGCTGTTAGTAGTGGCCGATCACCCACCACCATGGAGGTATTTAGGTCAGTAGATAAGATGCCCCAATGTCTTTGACGAATATTCCTAATCTGTGGCCAGTTGTCATTGTAGTTAGTGATGAATCTAGGTTTTCCATCTCTTACCTTATTACGGGGCTCCAGCAATGACTCTTGTGTGTGTCCTAGCCCGTTGAAAGGCTGTAGTGATACTCGTCTGAGGGTAGTGTCTCTGCCTGAACCGATCCATCAGTTTGAGGGCCTCCCATCGAAAATCCTCATCTGAGGTACAATTTCTTCTGGTCCTCAGAAACTGCCCAATGGGGACCCTGTTCTTAGTGTGCGGATGGAAACTCCTATAGTCCAACAGACTGTTGGTAGCAGTCGGTTTGCGGAACAATTTTGTCAAGAGGGAACCATTGCTGGCCACCACCTGCAAGTCCAGAAAGGTCACTGTAGTGGGAGAGAAAGAGTATGTAATAATGATATTATGCAAATTCTCATTTAAGGACTCGATGAATCAGCACTCTGCACTCTTTTTCACCGCCCGACCAAACAAAAAACACTTCATCGATATATCGGCTCCAGTTACATAGATGATTTTTGAAATCCTCAAGAGGGTAGACCATGGTGGCCTCCCACCAGCCTAAAAAAAAGATTGGCGATGTCTGGGGCACATCTCGCACCCATGGCCACCCCCCGAGGTCTGGAGATAATAGGTTCTGTCAAACAAGAAAAAATTGTGCTTCATGAAAAATTCCAAAAGATCTACCAACAGAGTCATGCATTCTATCTGAATGTCCCAGTTGGTCCAAAAAGTATAGGGCAGCTGTAATGCCATCCTCATGACTGATGTTTGAATATATCGTTTCTACGTCACAGGTCACCAATAGAAAATCAGTAGGTAGGGACAGCCCACTGCAAATACGGATAAAGTGTGATGAATCCTGGACAAAAGAGGACACGTTCTTAACTAAGGGTTGTAGGAAATGGTCAACGTATATACAGGCCTTTTCACACATACTACCTATGCTGGCCACAATGGGCCGACCCGGTGGCCTTTGAAGATCTTCGTGGATTTTTGGTAGCATGAAAAAGGTTGCCGTCACAGGAGACTCCACCCACATGAACTTGAACTCTTGATGACTGATAATCCCTAAATCCCTAGCCTTTTCTAGAAGAAGTCTGAGTCTAGCTGCAAACACCATAGTGGGATCTGACGGAAGTTTCTTAAAGAAGCGACTGTTACCTAACTGATGGGCCTCCACCAAATATAGGACATGTGGCCATAGAACCACATTACCGCCCTTGTCCACTTCTTTAATCAGGAAGGCATCATTAGTTTTAAGACCATTGAGGGCCCGCTTTTCCATGCCATTGAGATTGCCCAAGACCGAAGTACGTGGGCGTAAGGCCATAATATCGTTCTTAGTTAGTTCAAAAAAGACCCTAATGGTGGGTACACAGGAAAAGGAGGGAACCACATTAGATTTATTCCTAAAAGGGAAAGGGTTCGTACCATTGCCCAATTCATTGTCTTGTAGAAGTTGTAACAAGTCACAAAACACTTGTTAATCAGTTTGATCCAATCCTTCCACCATACGTGGTCTATAGTGTAAGACCTGTAACACAAGACATCTGCAAAATAAGTACAAGTTCTTGACCAGGGTGAACTTGTCCAAGGTATGTACAGGTGAAAAGGTTAGGCCTCGCTGTAGCACAGAAAGTTCAATGGGAACAAAACATATTCAGACAAATTAATAACCTGTAATGTATCCGTAGATACCTGAATATCAGAAGGGGAAACTTTGGACCAATCAGGGCCCCCTATTTGTGATAGTTCTTGTTTGCTTTTTGCATGGGCGGTCGACGACCTCCGAATCTGGTTGTCCGGGGAGGGGCTTGCTTTATACTGAGGATAAAAAATCACTTTCTGAAGTATAATCTGTTCTTCTCATATTTCATATCCACAGTTTTCTGAGTCTGGGGAGCTTGTCTTTGATTCCCTTGATGTTTCCATTTGAACGCTCTTTGCGAATGTAAGTCATTACGATCCCTAAATAATTTTGATTTCTTTCTTAGCATAACCTCTCGATCATATTTGTCTAAACTCTCCTACAATTTGATCTTAAATGGCTGGACCTGTGTAGCATCATCAAAATAGACTAATTTAGTTTCCAAATCTTTAATCTTGGTTTTGGTACTGGTCAAGAGTCCTCTATCATGCTGTAAGAGCATGTTCATGATGATACTGGAGCATTTTAGTAACCCCTGTTCCCAGGTGATCCTGAATGCTGGGGACAGCTCCCATTCAGGAAAAATAGTTACTCTCAGACCCGAGGAGCAATATTCATCTTAACATACTCTTCCAAACTGCGGATATTCCAACCATAACCTAATCCCTGATCGATGAGTTTTCTTGATCACACTTGACAGCTTTACACAGCGGCACATTCATATTCCCCATTCTTCCTTCTTGTGCATGCGCATGCTGGGTACCGGCGTTCCACTTTATGCAGGTGCCTTGTATCCTTTCCTTACACTCACGCGCAGCCACTGCTTGCGGCTGCACGAGCCTCCTGCCGCTTCCGGTTGGCTGGTTTCAGCCCACAACGGTTTTGTATTAAGTACCATATGCTTTCACTATTTAAAGACTGATGGACGCTTCTGCCAGCACTTTCCCTGACGAAGCCTGGTTTACCGGGTGATACGTTGGGGATAACTGCTTCTCACCAGGTTGTATACTGATGGAGGTTTTCCTCCTCTTGATACTTATGGGACCTTTGTGCCATCTTCATGGCTGATTTCTAAACCTTGCGTCTGGCTGCATTACATGGTATATCTCTGAAAAAAAGATCCCATGCTTGAAATTAGCCGTAAGTTACGGCTAATTTCATGCATGGGATCTTTTTCTTTATTTTTCTTTATGTTTTGTCTCTTATTAAATGGGACACCCATGCTACTGTCCAATTAGGGATATCTGCATATTACCTCATGAGCCAATAGGTTTAATTTGAATCACTTGGCCATACCATAGATGGGCTTTGTCGCCTGAGTGATTGATGGTCTTAGGCTTCTTTCACATTTCCGTCATTTAGGGACCGTCGCAATGCGACGTTCAGTGGAAAAAACGCATCCTGCAAATTTGCCTGCAGGATGCGTTTTTTGTACATAGACTTGTACTACCGACACATCGCAACATATGGACACACGTTCCATACGTTGTGCACTGGATGTGTCGTATTTGGTGGGCCGTCATATCGAAAAAACATTCAAGGGAATGTTTTTTTGTATGTCGGGTCCTGCATTTTAAACTGCGCAGAAGTGGCCGGAACTCCACCCCCTCCTCCCTGGGACTTCACAATGGGCAGCGGACATGTTGAAACACTGGTCCACTGCCCATGTTGTGCTAAAAAACTTCAACATCCGTTGGTACGTCGCGCCGACGCTTAGTGACGGCCGCGTACCGACGGAATTCTGAAGGAAGCCTTAGATTTTTCATGTTTTTAAAAAAAATTTGTGGTGTTTAATGATGTGTCAATAAAATCAGTTTGTCATTATTATACATTTTGTGATTATTTCTGGTTGGAGTGCATTCTTGAAGTAATGCTTTTTCTCCTTTTTTGATTAGGGGGGAAAGACCTGCCCCCGGGACGGTTTCACGGTATGAGGGGGCATATTTTTTAAGTGTTTATTTCAGCGTGTGCATGGAGCATAACTAAAAGAGCCACCTTGTCAGAATGCAGCATTAGTGCTGCACAAGGTGGCTCTTTTAGTTACAAACGCCTGAGGGGGGGTGACAGGTTCTCTTTAACAAAAAAGTGTGAAACAACTGAAATTATGTTTTATAGTCTAGGTTCTTCAAAGTAGCCATCTTTTGCTTTGATGACTGCTTTGCACACTCTTGGAATTCTATTGATGAGCTTCAAGAGGTAGTCACCTGGCATGGTCTTCCAACAATCTTGAAGGAGTTTCTACAGATGCTTAGCACTTGTTGGCCCTTTTGCCTTTACTCTGCGGTCCAGCTCACCCCAAATCATCTTGATTGGGTTCAGGTCTGGTGACTGTGGGGGCCAGGTCATCTGGCGTAGCACCCCATCACTCTCCTTCTTAGTCAAATAGCCCTTACACAGCCTGGAGGTGTGTTTGGAGTCATTGTCCTGTTGAAAAATAAATGATGGTTAGGGGTCGAGTTCCAGCCTCTGCACAGGGGGAATCTTGGGCCATCTCCGCTGCGGTCTCCCATTCTTCTCCTGCCACAGAAGAGTCTGCTCAGTGGAGACGTCGGTCCCAGCGTCTCGCTCAGTCTGACTCTGTGCAAAGGGTTATTGCTGCCTTTCCAGCTTCTGCCATTGTAGCCAGTACTGGGCAGCGGCGAGCAGACATATTTGGGACTAAGTCCTGCTTCTCCCTTTCTGAGCATGCCCAGGGTAAGATCTCTCATTGGATATCAAGGGTCACATACTTAGATGCTGCAGCTAATCCCATTGCTCCTCTAGGAAGGTCCTGAAGGTGCTCAACTTCTGTGGCAGCCTCCCATTGGTCCTTTTGGGAAGGTCCTGTACTTGCTGCAGCTATAAAAGATTTGCATGACCGCACGGCCATGCGCTAGTATCAATCCAAGCTATATGCTTGCGCCAGTGTGGTTATGTGTGATTGTATTCAGGGACCAGCTAAAATAAGCCCCTAGAATACCGGCACCTCTGGTGAGGAGATTGTGTGATTGTATTCAGGGACCCGGCTGAAATAAGCACCTAGAATACCAGCACCTCCGGTGAGGAGATTGTGAGCTTGCATGACCACTGACTGATATCAGTTCGGCAGTTAGCTTGTGCTCCTGTGAGTCTAAGAGGGTGCAGTGCTTTCCTTTCATGGCTACTCTGTGAAGTAACAGAGCTAGCCTATACCGCCAGATAGTGCCACTTTTCACTAGCAGCAGGTTCTTTCTGCACGGTGGACACCGGGCTGCGAACGCACCAATAATAATAAACATCTATATTTACTTGGTGCATTCCGCTTGCCCTAACACCAACTAAACGCAAACCGGATAAAATAGCATACCGCTGCAAGATGCTGTGGTAGCGATGCTGGTTCGGTATGCCTTCAGTTTTGAATAAATCCCCAACAGTGTCACCAGCAAAGCTGTTATGACCTGGTGGTTAGGACAATAATAGACCTGATGATCAAGAGCACCCGGAAAGATCTGATAGCTACAAAAACACGGGACAAGCTCTGGGAAGTGGAAACTCCGCTGACCGCAATCCCTAATCTTATCACACACACTAGAAATAGCCGTGGATTGCTCCTAACGCTCCCTATGCAACTCGTCACAGCCTCAGAACTAGCTATCCCTAAGAAAGGAAAATAAAGCCTACCTTGCCTCAGAGAAATTCCCCAAAGGAAAAGGCAGCCCCCCACATATAATGACTGTGAGTTAAGATGAAATCACAAAAATAGAGATGAAATAGATTTAGCAAAGAGAGTCCCGACTTACTGGACAGACAGAGGACAGAAAAGGTCACTTTGCGGTCAGCACAAAAACCTACAAAAAGCCACGCAGAGAGTGCAGGGAAAAAAAACCTTCCGCACCGACTCACGGTGCGGAGGCGCCCCTCTGCGTCCCAGAGCTGCCAGCAAGCAAGGCAATATTCACAATAGCAAGCTGGACAGAAAAAATAGCAAACAGGAAAATAGCAAAGAGGAACTTAGCTTCTGCTGGAGTAAACAGGTAACAGAATGATCCAGGAGCGAACTAGACCAATAGTACAACATTGACAGCTGGCATGGGGCAAAGATCTAAGTGGAGTTAAATAGAGCAGCCCACTAACGACTTAGCCTCGTCACTTGTGGAAGGAAACTCAGAAACACCCACAGCCACCAGAGGAAGTCCATGGACAGAACCAGCCGAAGTACCATTCACGACCACAGGAGGGAGCCCGACAACAGAATTCACAACAGTACCCCACCCTTGAGGAGGGGTCACCGAACCCTCACCAGAGCCCCCAGGCCGACCAGGACGAGCCAAATGAAAGGCACGAACCAGATCGGCAGCATGAACATCAGAGGCAAAAACCCAGGAATTATCTTCCTGACCATAACCCTTCCACTTGACCAGGTACTGGAGTTTCCATCTCGAAATACGAGAATCCAAAATCTTCTCCACCACATACTCCAACTCCCCCTCAACCAACACCGGGGCAGGAGGATCAACGGATGGAACCACAGGCGCCATGTATCTCCGCAATAACGACCTATGGAACACATTATGGATGGCAAAAGAAGCTGGAAGGGCCAAACAAAATGAGACAGGATTGATAACCTCAGAAATCTTATACGGACCAATGAAACGAGGCTTAAATTTAGGAGAGGAAACCTTCATAGGAACATAACGAGACGACAACCAAACCAAATCCCCAACACGAAGTCGGGGACCCACACAGCGCCGGCGGTTAGCGAAACGTTGAGCCTTCTCCTGGGACAATGTCAAATTGTCCACCACATGAGTCCAAATCTGCTGCAACCTATCCACCACAGTATCTACACCAGGACAGTCTGAAGACTCAACCTGCCCTGAAGAGAAATGAGGATGGAAACCAGAATTGCAGAAAAACGGCGAAACCAAAGTAGCCGAGCTGGCCCGATTATTAAGGACGAACTCAGCCAACGGCAAAAAGGACACCCAATCATCCTGATCAGCAGAAACAAAGCATCTCAGATATGTTTCCAAAGTCTGATTAGTTCGTTTGGTTTTGCCATTTGTCTGAGGATGGAAAGCCGAGGAAAAAGACAAATCAATGCCCATCCTAGCACAAAAGGATCGCCAAAACCTCGAAACAAACTGGGAACCTCTGTCCGAAACGATGTTCTCCGGGATACCATGTAAACGAACCACATGCTGGAAAAACAATGGCACCAAATCAGAGGAGGAAGGCAATTTAGACAAGGGTACCAAATGGACCATCTTAGAAAAGCGATCACAAACCACCCAAATGACCGACATCTTTTGAGAGACGGGGAGATCCGAAATAAAATCCATAGGAATATGCGTCCAGGGCCTCTTCGGGACCGACCGGCAAGGGCAAAAGCAACCCACTGGCACGAGAACAGCAGGGCTTAGCCCGAGCACAAGTCCCACAGGACTGCACAAAAGAACGCACATCCCGTGACAAAGACGGCCACCAAAAGGATCTAGCCACCAAATCTCTGGTACCAAAGATTCCAGGATGCCCAGCCAACACTGAACAATGAATCTCAGAGATAACTCTACTAGTCCATCTATCAGGGACAAACAGTCTCTCCGCTGGGCAACGGTCAGGTCTGTCAGCCTGAAATTTTTGCAGCACCCGCCGCAAATCAGGGGAGATGGCAGACAAAATTACCCCCTCTTTGAGAATACCCGCCGGCTCAGGAAAACCCGGAGAGTCAGGCACAAAACTCCTTGACAGGGCATCAGCCTTTACATTCTTAGAGCCCGGAAGGTACGAAACCACAAAATCAAAATGGGAGAAAAATAACGACCATCGAGCCTGTCTCGGATTCAACCGTTTGGCAGACTCAAGATAAGTCAAATTCTTGTGATCTGTCAAGACCACCACGCGATGCTTGGCTCCTTCAAGCCAATGATGCCACTCCTCGAATGCCCACTTCATGGCCAACAACTCTCGATTACCAACATCATAATTGCGCTCAGCAGGCGAAAACTTTCTAGAAAAGAAAGCACATGGCTTCATCACCGAGCCATCAGAACTTCTTTGCGACAAAACAGCCCCTGCTCCAATCTCAGAAGCATCAACCTCAACCTGAAACGGGACCGAAACATCTGGCTGGCACAACACAGGGGCAGAAGAAAAACGACGCTTCAACTCCTGAAAAGCCTCTACAGCTGCAGAAGACCAATTGACCACATCAGCACCCTTCTTGGTCAAATCAGTCAACGGTTTAGCAACACTAGAAAAATTAGCGATGAAGCGCCGATAAAAATTAGCAAAGCCCAGGAACTTTTGCAGGCTCTTCACAGATGTCGGCTGAGTTCAATCGTAACTGGCCTGGACTTTAACAGGGTCCATCTCGATAGTAGAAGGGGAAAAAATGAACCCCAAGAATGAAACCTTCTGAACTCCAAAGAGACACTTTGACCCCTTCACAAACAAGGAATTCGCACGAAGGACCTAGAACACCATTCTGACCTGCTTCACATGAGACTCCCAATCATCCGAAAAGACCAAAATATCATCCAAATACACAATCAGGAATTTATCCAGGTACTCTCGGAAGATGTCATGCATAAAGGACTGAAATACTGATGGAGCATTGGAAAGCCCGAATGGCATAACCAGGTACTCAAATTGGCCCTCGGGCGTATTAAATGCTGTTTTCCATTCATCGCCTTGTTTAATACGCACAAGATTATACGCCCCTCGAAGATCTATCTTGGTGAACCAACTAGCCCCTTTAATACGAGCAAACAAATCAGATAGCAACGGCAAAGGATACTGAAATTTGACTGTAATTTTATTAAGAAGGCGGTAATCAATACAAGTTCTCAAAGAACCATCCTTCTTGGCCACAAAAAAGAAACCTGCTCCTAACGGTGATGACGATGGGCTAATATGGCCTTTCTCCAAGGATTCCTTTATATAACTCCGCATAGCGGCGTGTTCTGGCACAGATAAATTGAACAATCGGCCCTTAGGAAACTTACTACCAGGAATCAAATTAATTGCACAATCGCAATCCCTATGAGGAGGTAGGGTACTGGCTTTGGGCTCATCAAATACATCCCGATAATCCGACAAAAACTCTGGAACTTCCGAAGGAGTGGAAGACGAAATTGACAAAAATGGAACATCACCATGTACCCCCTGGCAACCCCAGCTGGACACAGACATAGATTTCCAGTCCAATACTGGATTATGAACCTGTAGCCATGGCAACCCCAAAACGACCACATCATGCAGATTATGCAACACCAAAAAGCGGATATCCTCCTGATGTGCAGGAGCCATGCACATGGTCAATTGGGTCCAGTACTGAGGCTTATTCTTGGCCAAAGGCGTAGCATCAATTCCTCTCAATGGAATAGGATACTGCAAGGGCTCCAAGAAAAAACCACAGCGCCTAGCATACTCCAAGTCCATCAAATTCAGGGCAGCGCCTGAATCCACAAATGCCATAACAGAATAGGATGACAAAGAGCAAATCAGAGTAACGGACAATAGATATTTAGACTGTACCGTACCAATGGTGGCAGACCTAGCGAACCGCTTAGTGCGCTTAGGGCAATTGGAGATAGCATGAGTGGAATCACCACAGTAAAAACATAGCCCATTCCGACGTCTGTGTTCTTGCCGTTCAGCTCTGGTCAAAGTTCTATCACATTGCATAGGCTCAGGCCCATGCTCAGTTAGTACCGCCAAATGGTGCACAGCTTTACGCTCACGCAAGCGTCGATCGATCTGAATGGCCAAAGACATAGACTCATTCAGACCAGCAGGCATGGGAAATCCCACCACGACATCCTTAAGGGCTTCAGAGAGACCCTTTCTGAAGATTGCTGCCAGGGCACATTCATTCCACTGAGTGAGCACAGACCACTTTCTAAACTTCTGACAATATATCTCCGCTTCATCCTGACCCTGACACAGAGCCAGCAAGATTTTCTCTGCCTGATCCACTGAATTAGGTTCGTCATAAAGCAATCCAAGTGCCAGGAAAAACGCATCAACATCACGCAATGCCGGATCTCCTGGCGCAAGGGAAAATGCCCAGTCTTGAGGGTCACCACGCAACAAAGAAATAATGATCCTTACTTGTTGAACAGGGCCACCTGAGGAGCGAGGTTTCAAGGCAAGAAACAATTTACAATTATTTTTGAAATTCAAGAACTTAGATATATCACCAAAAAACAAATCAGGAATAGGAATCCTAGGCTCTGACATCAGATTCTGGACCACAAAATCTTGAATGTTTTGTACCCTTGTAGTGAGATTATCCATCCAAGAGGACAGACCTTGAATGTCCATGTTTACACCTGTGTCCTGAACCACCCAGAGGTAAAGGGGAAAAGAGAGAAAAAACACACTGCAAAGAAAAAAAATGGTCTCAGAACTTCTCTTATCCCTCTATTGAGATGCATTAATACTTTGGGCCAGCTGTACTGTTATGACCTGGTGGTTAGGACAATAATGGACCTGATGATCAAGAGCACCCGAAAGATCTGATAGCTACAAAAACACGGGACAAGCGCTGGGAAGTGGAAACTCCGCTGACCGCAATCCCTAATCCTATCACACACACTAGAAATAGCCGTGGATTGCTCCTAACGCTCCCTATGCAACTCGTCACAGCCTCAGAACTAGCTAGCGCTAAGAAAGGAAAATAAAGCCCACCTTGCCTCAGAGAAATTCCCCAAAGGAAAAGGCAGCCCCCCACATATAATGACTGTGAGTTAAGATGAAATCACAAACATAGAGATGAAATAGATTTAGCAAAGAGAAGCCCGACTTACTGGACAGAGGACAGAAAAGGTCACTTTGCGGTCAGCACAAAAACCTACAAAAAGCCAAGCAGAGAGTGCAGGGAAAAAAAACCTTCCGCACCGACTCACGGTGCGGAGGCGCCCCTCTGCGTCCCAGAGCTTCCAGCAAGCAAGGCAATATTCACAATAGCAAGCTGGACAGAAAAAATAGCAAACAGGAAAATAGCAAAGAGGAACTTAGCTTCTGCTGGAGTAAACAGGTAACAGAACGATGCAGGAGCGAACTAGACCAATAGTACAACATTGACAGCTGGCATGGGGCTGAGATCTAAGTGGAGTTAAATAGAGCAGCCCACTAACGACTTAGCCTCGTCACCTGTGGAAGGAAACTCAGAAACACCCACAGCCACCAGAGGAAGTCCATGGACAGAACCAGCCGAAGTACCATTCACGACCACAGGAGGGAGCCCGACAACAGAATTCACAACACAAAGCACCCTCACACCATCACACCTCTTTCTCCATGCTTCACGGTGGGAACCAGGCATGTAGAGTCCATCCGTTCACCTTTTCTGCGTCGCACAAAGACGTGGAGTTTGGAACCAAAGATCTCAAATTTGGACTCATCAGACCAAAGCAGAGATTTCCACTGGTCTAATGTCCATTCCTTCTGTTATTTAGTCCAAACAAGTCTCTTCTACTTGTTGCCTGTCCTTAGCAGTGGTTTCCTAGCAGCTATTTTAACATGAAGGCCTGCTGCACAAAGTCTTCTCTTAACATTTGTAGTAGAGATGTGTCTGCTGCTAGAACTCTGTGTGGCATTGACCTGGTCTCTAGTCTGAGCTGCTGTTATCCTGTGATTTCTGAGGCTGGTGACTTGGATAAACTTATCCTCAGAAGCAGAGGTGACTCTTGGTCTTCCTTTCCTGGGGCGGTCCTCATGTGAGCCAGTTTCTTTGTAGCGCTTAATGGTTATTGCCACTGCACTGGGAGACACTTTCAAAGTTTTCCCAATTTTTCGGACTGACTAACCTTCATTTCTTAAAATAATGATGGCCACTCATTTTTCTTTGCTTAGCTACTTTTTTCTTGCCATAATGCAAATTCTAACAAGCTATTCAGTAGGACTATCAGCTGTGTATCCACCAGACTTCTGCACAACACAACTTATGGTCCCAACACGATTTATAAGGCAAGAAATCCCGCTCATTAAACCTGACAGGGCACACCTGTGAAGTGAAAACCATTCCCGGTGACTACCTCTTAAAGCTCATCAAGAGAATGCCAAGAGTGTGCAAAACAGTAATCAAAGCAAAAGGTGGCTACTTTGAAGAACCTAGAATAAAGGACATAATTTCAGTTGTTTCACACTTTTTGTTATGTATATAATTCCACATGTATTAATTCATAGTTTTGATGCCTTCAGTGTGAATGTACTATTTTCATAGTCATGAAAATACAGAAAATTTTTTAGATGAGAATGTGTGTCCAAACTTTTGGTCTGTACTGTATATCACCAGTCCAGGCTGGGGATATATTCATAAACCTCCTGACCATCACTGTCAGAACTCCTCACTAACACAGTATGGTGCCACTGGTTCCTCATTAGATCTAAGCCCCATCTGACAACAGGCTTATATCAGGTCCAGAACCCACCCCGGGTAGCATATAATAACTAACCGAGTGTGCAGATGTTGGGATTCATGAATTGAGATAAAAGAGCAGCCCGAGATTAATTTTATATTTAATCGCCGAAAAGCACACTAGAAAGATACCAGTATATATATATATATATAAATATATATATATATATATATATATATATATACAGTGGGGCAAAAAAGTATTTAGTCAGTCAGCAATAGTGCAAGTTCCACCACTTAAAAAGATAAGAGGCGTCTGTAATTTACATCATAGGTAGACCTCAACTATGGGAGACAAACTGAGAAAAAAAAATCCAGAAAATCACATTGTCTGTTTTTTTATCATTTTTTTTGCATATTATGGTGGAAAATAAGTATTTGGTCAGAAACAAACAATCAAGATTTCTGGCTCTCACAGACCTGTAACTTCTTCTTTAAGAGTCTCCTCTTTCCTCCACTCATTACCTGTAGTAATGGCGCCTGTTTAAACTTGTTATCAGTATAAAAAGACACCTGTGCACACCCTCAAACAGTCTGACTCCAAACTCCACTATGGTGAAGACCAAAGAGCTGTCAAAGGACACCAGAAACAAAATTGTAGCCCTGCACCAGGCTGGGAAGACTGAATCTGCAATAGCCAACCAGCTTGGAGTGAAGAAATCAACAGTGGGAGCAATAATTGGAAAATGGAAGACATACAAGACCACTGATAATCTCCCTCGATCTGGGGCTCCACGCAAAATCCCACCCCGTGGGGTCAGAATGATCACAAGAACGGTGAGCAAAAATCCCAGAACCACGCGGGGGGACCTAGTGAATGAACTGCAGAGAGCTGGGACCAATGTAACAAGGCCTACCATAAGTAACACACTACGCCACCATGGACTCAGATCCTGCAGTGCCAGACGTGTCCCACTGCTTAAGCCAGTACATGTCTGGGCCCGTCTGAAGTTTACTAGAGAGCATTTGGATGATCCAGAGGAGTTTTGGGAGAATGTCCTATGGTCTGATGAAACCAAACTGGAACTGTTTGGTAGAAACACAACTTGTCATGTTTGGAGGAAAAAGAATACTGAGTTGCATCCATCAAACACCATACCTACTGGAAAGCATGGTGGTGGAAACATCATGCTTTGGGGCTGTTTCTCTGCAAAGGGGCCAGGACGACTGATCCGGGTACATGAAAGAATGAATGGGGCCATGTATCGTGAGATTTTGAGTGCAAACCTCCTTCCATCAGCAAGGGCATTGAAGATGAAACGTGGCTGGGTCTTTCAACATGACAATGATCCAAAGCACACCGCCAGGGCAACGAAGGAGTGGCTTCGTAAGAAGCATTTCAAGGTCCTGGAGTGGCCTAGCCAGTCTCCAGATCTCAACCCTATAGAAAACCTTTGGAGGGAGTTGAAAGTCCGTGTTGCCAAGCGAAAAGCCAAAAACATCACTGCTCTAGAGGAGATCTGCATGGAGGAATGGGCCAACATACCAACAACAGTGTGTGGCAACCTTGTGAAGACTTACAGAAAACATTTGACCTCTGTCATTGCCAACAAAGGATATATTACAAAGTATTGAGATGAAATTTTGTTTCTGACCAAATACTTATTTTCCACCATAATATGCAAATAAAATGTTAAAAAAACAGACAATGTGATTTTCTGGATTTTTTTTTCTCAGTTTGTCTCCCATAGTTGAGGTCTACCTATGATGTAAATTACAGACGCCTCTCATCTTTTTAAGTGGTGGAACTTGCACTATTGCTGACTGACTAAATACTTTTTTGCCCCACTGTATATATATATATATATATATATATATATATATATAAACAAATATACAAGTTTACAGTCAGGAGTGTAGTACAAGGATGTGACCACAGGGAGGCATTTATGAATCACAGGTCCAAATCTTTGTTATGCAATTCTCTAGCTGCATCAGCTAACGAGCCTCCTGCCAGTAGGAACACTCATTCCAAAATGAGGAGTGACCTATTATCCTCTAGACTGCTCCCTTCTAAGCACCGCACCAACCCCTAGGCTGTGCACCCTTTCTCCTCACATATCTGAGTGCATGATTATCCGGCCAGAACTGTGGATGCCCATAACTTTCCACCCAAAACTCTAAATGGGACAGCTGCAGTGCCTTTAGGTTCTGCTGGATTTTATCTGTGCAGGGATATCAATTACGGCTGCTATATTTAACTCCTGGTAGCTATCCTTTATAACTCAATAACACAGAGGTCTAGAGGTGGTTGTATGGTATGGGCTTGAGGAGAAAGGAATGCAGATTCTGATTATGTGCTCAGCTAGGTTCAGAGATATTGCATTATTTTATCATAGGTCATTTTCTAAATTCAATATCTCAGAGCCTTGTGTTGGGATCTTCCGTGCCAATATATCTACTTGTCAGCCTGAGGCCAACAAAAGAATCCAGTTGGCTGGTAGGTGCACAAGAGTTCACACCCCTGTGATGATTCCTGAATTTGGTGCTTGAGGACACAGGGTCTATGCCTTTTGGCCCCCTGGAGAGAGTTTCAAATGTCTATTGGCTTGGGCTAATTAAAAAATCCATTGTCCTGCCCTGAACAAGGAAATGCCTTTGCTGGATAGTGAGGTCCCATTGTTTGAGGTCGTTTTTCACTTCCCTTTTGGCCTGGGGGAATGCCAAAGGTGGGGGCTGAGCTTGGAGCAGTATTTTTAGTGAATAGAGAATTGTACTACTGGAGTGCCAGGCTACAATGCAGCAACCTCCCATTCATCCCAGAGACCATTTGTTACCAGCTGAGGGGGTTGTGGTCCATCTCATTGATGAAGGGATGCCCATGCAAGTATAGCTGCAGATGCTGCAGGGCCCACACGATTGCCTGGCACTCCTTTTCCATCATGGAATAGGCCACCTCTCTTGGCAATAGCTTCCTGCTCATGTACAGGATGGGAAGCTCCTGGTCCGCTGTGTTTATCTGGCTCAGCATGGCACTATGGCCAAAGTCACTGGCGTTGGTCTGGGCTACAAATTGCCACGCAACATCAGCAGCTTATAGTACTGGGGAGCTGGAGAGAGCGGTCTTGAGCCCCTGAAAAGCGGTCTCGCAGGCAACTGACCAATCTACAAAAGGCAGCTTTTTCTTGGTGATGTCCGTCAGAGGCTTGGCCAGGGTATTGTAGTGTAGAACAATCCTACTATAGTACTCAACGGTCCCCAGGAAGGAGATCACCTGTTTCTTGGTCCTGGCTTGATGGTCAAACCTGCCCAGTGGATCCGACTAAACACCTGCATCAGATGCTCAAGGTGACCTTCCCATGATGGACTGAAGATGTCAATATCATCCAGGTATGCAGCCGCATACCCTTCAAGTCGCTGGAGCAGTGCGCTGACCATATGCTGAAAAATGGCAAGGGCATTATTCGTGCCGAATGGCATCATGGGGGAATCGTATAGTTCAAATGGGGTGATGAAGGCAGAGTGCTCCCAGGCCTCAAGGGTCAGAGGGATCTGCCAACATCCCCAGCTCAGATCCATGATGGTTAGGCACTTAGCTTTGGCCAACTGATCAAGCAGGTAATCAATGCGTGGCATAGGGAACACATCGGTGACCATGACAGCATTGAGCCCCCAGTAGTCCATGCAGAACTGAAGTGTTTGGTCCTTTTTGGGGATGAGAACTATGGGCAATGCCCACGCACTATTGGATGCCAGGATCACCCCCCGCTTTAGCATCTCATCAATCTCCTGGCACATCTGCTGCTGCACATCAAGAGAGACCCGATATGCTGACTGCCAGCTCAGGGGGTGATCTCCAGTGTCCATGTGATGGACAGCCAACTTAGTTATGTTGGGAAGGCTGCTGAACAGCTCCTGAAAGGAGTGTAGAGTAACCGCTAGCTGGGACCATTGGTCTTCGGAGAGCTTGTTGCCAACCTCTACATCCTCAATGGATCTGAGCTCCTTGGCCTGGGAGAGCAGATCCAGGAGGGTTTCCGCCTCCCCCTCCTCGGGAAGGCTGCACACATGATTGCACAGGCCTCTCACTCATGATGCGACTTCATCTTGTTCACGTGGAGCCAGCAGGGATTAAACATCCCCTATGACTCTGTAAGACCAGCCAATCACAGTAATGCCACAATAAAGATGGTGCCAGCTTTACTGTGATTGTCAAGCAAGCCCAGCATGTCTATGCCTTTATACTAATTTTGCTTGGTCTTCCAGCCCTTATCTTGACCTACACTGGTCCAGTTTACTGCCACTTCTTAATTACATTTTCAACTGATGAAAGGGTAATTTGAAAATGCTTTGCTATCTTCTTTTAGCCTTCTCTAGCTTTGTGTGCTGCCACCATTTTCATTTTCAGAGTGCTATGCAGTTGCTTAGAAGACCCCTTTGCTGCTGATTTTTGGCACAAGGCTAGAGGAAACTGGGTTTTCATAAAGCTAGAAAATTTGCATCGCCTGGTCTTTCCCAAAGATGATAGTGAACAAGTCATAACCCTAATAGGCTAAATAAGATCTGAAATATTGGCCAAAGTCATCTGAGCACACAATCTAAACTTTTGCAACCAATTTTCGGATGTTTGACCATGATCAATGGTGGTTTCAATGTTGAGTATATGTGTGCATTCTACAAAATAAGTTACTTCATCCTCTCGAGTGCTATGGGTGTGAAAATGGCAATGACCAGAAGTATACATTGAGATTGGTTAAGAACTTGTTCAATGACAATGAAGTAGAGGTGCTAGATTGGCCTTCACAGTCCCCAGACCTCAACCCAATCAAACACTTGTAGGTAGAATTGAAGAAAAAGCTGTAATCATACTGTTAGGACTGGCGGAACGCACCAAGACAGATGGTATAGATGCGTTCGCAGTCCGGGGTCCACCGTGCAGGTGAAAACCTGCTGCTAGCAATTAGCAGACTATATGGCGGTACACTAGAGTATACACGCGTGGGTAAACCTCACCCAGCGTGAAAGAAGCAATCCTGTTAAGGCACAGGACCGCGGTACTGCACCTAAAGCGCGAGCAAGTAGTCAGCGAACTCAACCCCAACTGGGATTGAAGTCCGATTAGACCCTTGCTGGCGCAACACCGCAACTGGGTGTGAAATGAAACAGAAGAGCATGCAGTGCCGCACTGAAGAACGCCACAAACCACCCAGGCTTGGGTAAGGAAAGCACAGAGGAAGTGCACGGCGCCGTACTGGCGGTCACAGCAACTGGACGCTATAATGTGTGACTAGTGCTGTAGGATAAGTCGGGCGCTAGGTAGCAGCCATACACCTTCCGCGAACAGTCATACTATAGGGTAGGGGTATCCAAGGACGACTTGCACTCACAACATACACACATTAGCAATTGTTTGACAATACTAGCGCATGGCCGTGCGGTCATGCGCAGTTTATATAGCAGCAGCACAGGAAGTGGCCACGACACTTTTGCCCTTCTAGGACCTGCCAAGAGGACCAATGGAATGTGCTGCAGAGCCTGAGCACATGACCCTCGATCTCCAAAGGGAAACCTTACGCTGGGCATGCTCAGTACGTGCAGACAAGGACTTAGTCCCAGAGAAGTCCGCTCGCTGCTGACCAGCACAGACTTTAATAGCAGAGACTGGAGAAGCAGCAGTAACTCTCAGAACAAGTGAGAATGAGCAAGACGCTGGGACCGACGTCCTTGCTGAGCAGACTCCACTGCAGCTGGACAAGAATGGGAGACCACAGCGGAGGTGGCTCGAGATTCCCCCTGTGCAGAAGCGGGAACTCGACCCCTAACATTACCCCCCCTCCTAGGGCCCCCCTCTCCTTGGGCCTCGCTACGTTCGAAGGCAGCAATGAGCTGCGGAGCCCGAATGTGCTCAGCAGGCTCCCAGGACCTATCCTCAGGGCCGTAACCCTTCCAGTCCACCAAAAAAAATTTTTTGCCACGTACCACCTTGCACCCCAAGATAGCGTTCACCTCGAAATCGTCCGTAGACGAACCCGATGTCCCGGCAGATGACTCAGAAAACCGAGACATGTATACGGGCTTAAGGAGGGACACATGAAAGGTGTCGGTGATACCAAGGCGTGGAGGAAGGGCCAAACGGTAGACCACAGGATTAACCTGTTCGAGGACCTTGAAGGGACCCAAGTAGCGAGGAGCAAATTTAGTGGACTCAACTCGCAGCCTGATGTTACGGGCGGAGAGCCACACCAAGTCGCCAGGAGCAAAGGACGGGGCGGGGCGCCAATGAGCATCGGCGGAGGACCTCATTCTCTCCTTAGAGGCCCGAATGGCATCCTGAGTGCGGTCCCAAATATCCCGTGCCTCCATAGCCCAGTCTGCCACCCTGGAGTCTGCGGAAGACACGGGCATAGGCACAGGTACCCGTGGATGCTGACCATAGTTGAGGAGGAATGTGGTTTGTCCAGTTGAGTCGGCTACGGCGTTGTTCAGCGCAAACTCTGCCCATGATAGCAAGGATGCCCAGTCATCCTGCCTGGCTGAAACAAAATGTCGCAGGTATGTGACCAAGGTCTGGTTGGCCTTCTCTACCAACCCATTCGTCTCGGGATGATAAGCGGAAGAGAGATTCAACTCAATACTGAGAAGACGACACAGCTCTCTCCAGAACCGAGACGCAAACTGGGGACCCCGGTCACTGACAATTTTGTCAGGCATACCATGTAGGCGGAAGATGTGCTTAATGAACAACGCAGCCAAGGCCCGTGCAGAAGGTAACCGTGGTAGCGGCACCAAATGCACCATTTTCGAGAAATAATCGGTGATGACCCAAATGATGGTACAGCCGCGAGTAGGGTTGAGCGAAACGGGTCGAACATTTTCAAAAGTCGCCGACTTTTGGCTAAGTCGGGGTTTCATGAAACCCGATCCGACCCCTGTGCGGGGTCGGCCATGCGGTACGCGACTTTCGCGCCAAAGTCGCGTTTCAATGACGCGAAAAGCGCCATTTCTCAGCCAATGAAGGTAAACGCAGAGTGTGGGCAGCGTGATGACATAGGTCCTGGTCCCCACCATCTTAGAGAAGGGCATTGCAGTGATTGGCTTGCTGTCTGCGACGTCACAGGGGCTATAAAGAGGCGTTCCCGCCGACCGCCATCTTACTGCTGCTGATCTGAGCTTAGGGAGAGGTTGCTGCCGCTTTGTCAGAAGCAGGGATAGCGTTAGGCAGGGTCCATTAACCACAAAACCGCTTGTGCTGCAGCGATTTGCACTGTCTAACACCACCCTCGGTGTGCAGGGACAGTGGAAGTTTTTTTTTTTTTTTTTTCCCCTCAGCGCTGTAGCTCATTGGGCTGCCCAAGAAGGCTCCCTGATAGCTGCATTGCTGTGTGTACGCCGCTGTGCAAACCAACTGCTTTTTTCAAAGCACAAATCCTCTTGTTCCTTCCTTTCTGCACAGCTATCTTTTTTGTTTGTCCACACTTTTTATTTCATTTGTGCATCAGTCCACTCCTTATTGCTGCCTGCCATACCTGGCTGAGATTACTGCAGGCAGGGAGATAGTAGCTGCCTGCCATACCTGGCTGAGATTACTGCAGGCAGGGAGATAGTAATTGTAGGACATTCCCTGTTTTTTTTTTTTTTTTTTTTTTGGTGGGAGATTAAGATTGGCAATTTGGCATTTCTGCTAGAGTGCCATCCCTGTGTGTGCCATCTCTCTCACATAGTGGGCCATAGAAAGCCTTTTCATTTTTCTGTATTTTTTTTTGTGGGGTGTATAAATTCTCCCTGATAAAAATACAGTGGGAGATTAATATTGGCCTTTGGGCTTGTGTGCCAGTCCTGAGTGTGCCATCTCTCTCACAAATAGTGGGCCATAGAAAGCCTATTTTATTTTTTTTTGGGTTTTATAAATTCTCCCTGAAAAAAAGGGAGATTAATATTGGCCTCTGGGCTTGTGTGCCAGTCCTGAGCGTGCCATCTGTGCCAGCCCTGAGCGTGCCATCTCTCTCACAAATAGTGGGCCATAGAAAGCCTATTTAATTTTTTTTTTGGTTTTATAAATTCTCCCTGAAAAAAAGGGAGATTAATATTGGCCTCTGGGCTTGTGTGCCAGTTGTGAGCGTGCCATCTGTGCCAGTCCTGAGCGTGCCATCTCTCTCACAAATAGTGGGCCATAGAAAGCCTATTTAATTTTTTTTTTGGTTTTATAAATTTTCCCTGAAAAAAGGGAGATTAATATTGGCCTCTGGGCTTGTGTGCCAGTTGTGAGCGTGCCATCTGTGCCAGCCCTGAGCGTGCCATCTCTCTCACAAATAGTGGGCCATAGAAAGCCTATTTAATTTTTTTTTTTGGTTTTATAAATTCTCCCTGAAAAAAAGGGAGATTAATATTGGCCTCTGGGGTTGTGTGCCAGTTGTGAGCGTGCCATCTGTGCCAGTCCTGAGCGTGCCATCTCTCTCACAAATAGTGGGCCATAGAAAGCCTATTTAATTTTTTTTTTGGTTTTATAAATTTTCCCTGAAAAAAGGGAGATTAATATTGGCCTCTGGGCTTGTGTGCCAGTTGTGAGCGTGCCATCTGTGCCAGTCCTGAGCGTGCCATCTCTCTCACAAATAGTGGGCCATAGAAAGCCTATTTAATTTTTTTTTTGGTTTTATAAATTTTCCCTGAAAAAAGGGAGATTAATATTGGCCTCTGGGCTTGTGTGCCAGTTGTGAGCCTGCCATCTGTGCCAGTCCTGAGCGTGCCATCTCTCTCACAAATAGTGGGCCATAGAAAGCCTATTTAAATATTTTTTTGGTTTTATAAATTCTCCCAGAAAAAAAGGGAGATTAATATTGGCCTCTGGGCTTCTGTGCCAGTCCTGAGCGTGCCATCTGTGCCAGTCCTGAGCGTCCCATCTCTCTCACAAATAGTGGGCCATAGAAAGCCTATTTTTTTTTTTTTGGGGGTTTTAGAAATTCTCCCTGAAAAAAAAAGGGAGATTAATATTGCCCTTTGGGCTTGTGTGCCAGTACTAAGCGTGCCATCTCTCTCTCTCTCTCTCAGTCAGTGGGCCATAGAACGCCTATTTTTGGTTTTATTTGTTTTCTAAATTCTCCCTGAAAAAATCATTTTATTTTATTTGGTTTCTAAATTCTTCCTGATAAAATCATATTTTTTTTATTATTTTTTTTTCTAAAGTCTCCCTGAAAAAAAAAAAAAAAAAAACAGTGGGAGATTAATATTGGCCTTTCTGCTTGTGTGCCAGTCTTGACTCCTGGGTGCGTCATCTCTCAGTCAGTGGGCCATAGAACGCCTATTTTTGGTTTTATTTGTTTTATAAATTCTCCCTGAAAAAATCATTTTATTTTATTTGGTTTCTAAATTCTTCCTGATAAAATCATATTTTTTTTATTATTTTTTTTTCTAAAGTCTCCCTGAAAAAAAAAAAAAAAACAACCAAAAAAAACAGTGGGAGATTAATATTGGCCTTTCTGCTTGTGTGCCAGTCTTGACTCCTGGGTGTGCCATCTCTCTCTCTCTCTCTCTCTCTCTCTCTCCAATTGTGGTCCATAGAAAGCCTATATTTTTTTTCCTTGATTTGGGTTCCAAAATCTACCAGAGAAAATAACTACATCAATCATTGGTAGAAAAATATTGGCCTCTGGGCTTGTGTGCCACTCCTGACTCCTGTGTGCGTCATCTCTCAGTCAGTGGGCCATAGAACGCCTATTTTTGGTTTTATTTGTTTTATAAATTCTCCCTGAAAAAATCATTTTATTTTATTTGGTTTCTAAATTCTTCCTGATAAAATCATATTTTTTTTATTATTTTTTTTTCTAAAGTCTCCCTGAAAAAAAAAAAAAAAAACAACCAAAAAAAACAGTGGGAGATTAATATTGGCCTTTCTGCTTGTGTGCCAGTCTTGACTCCTGGGTGTGCCATCTCTCTCTCTCTCTCTCTCTCTCTCTCTCTCTCTCCAATTGTGGTCCATAGAAAGCCTATATTTTTTTTCCTTGATTTGGGTTCCAAAATCTACCAGAGAAAATAACTCCATCAATCATTGGTAGAAAAATATTGGCCTCTGGGCTTGTGTGCCACTCCTGATTCCTGTGTGCGTCATCTCTCACTCAGTGGCCCATAGAAAGCATATAGTTTGTTACATTTGTTTTCTAAATTCTCCCTGCAAAAATCTATTTTTTTTTTTTTTGGGGTTTCTAAAGTGTTCCTGAAAAAAAAAAAAATAAAAAAAAAATAATAGTGTGACATTAATATTAACATTTGTGCTTCAGTGACAGTCCTGCGTGTGGGGCATCTCATTAATTTGCAGCCACCAAAAAAAGAGTGTGTAACATTGGGCCTGATTTTCGCTGTGGTCTCACCAACCTGTAAAGGGGTAGCTAAATCATACTGAAGTTATAGCTCACCGTGTAAGTTGTGTGACTGCAACAAATAACGTTAGTTTGGTTACGTTTTTAAAACAATGAGGAAGTCTAGTGGAAGAGGTCGTGGCCGGGGGCGTTCATTGTCAGCTGGTAATGAGGGTAGTGGTAGTGGTGGAGCATCAGGTGGTCGTGGGGAAAAAAATATTGCACCTAAGTCTGGAGCTGTGGAGCCAGGTTCGTCGTCCGGCTACACAAGGCCTCGAACGCTCCCTTTTCTGGGATTAGGAAAACCGCTTTTAAAGCCGGAGCAGCAAGAGCAAGTTTTGGCTTATCTTGCTGACTCAGCCTCTAGCTCTTTTGCCTCCTCTCGTGAAACTGGTAAAAGTAAAAGCAGCGCGTCGTTAGTGGATGTTCACGGTCAGGGACAAGTCACTTCCTTGTCCTCTTCAGCAAAAACAACAACAGAGAAGAATGCAGCAGGCGACACAACGGGTTACTCCATGGAGCTCTTTACACATACCGTCCCTGGCTTAGAAAGTGAAGCAGTTAACAGTCCATGCCCATTACAAGTTGAATCTGACATGGAGTGCACTGACGCACAGCCACAGCCAGACTACTATGCTGGTCCTTTGACTCAGACCACAACATTGCCCTCGCAGGGTGCTGATCAAGAATCAGACCCTGATGAGACTATGTTGCCCCATCACGAACGCTATACCACCGAACGACACGGTGACACAGACGAAGTTGCGCAGGAGGTACAAGAAGAGTTATTAGATGACCCAGTTCTTGACCCCGATTGGCAGCCATTGGGGGAACAGGGTGCAGGCGGCAGCAGTTCTGAAGCAGAGGAGGAGGAGGGGCCGCAGCAGGCATCAACATCGCCACAGGTTCCATCTGCCGGGCCCGTATCTTGCCCAAAACGCGTGGCAAAGCCAAAACCTGGTGGAGGACAGCGTGGCCATCCGGTTAAAGCTCAGTCTGCAATGCCTGAAAAGGTATCCGATGCTAGAAAGAGTGCAGTCTGGCATTTTTTTAAACAACATCCAATTGATCAGCGCAAAGTCATCTGTCAAAAATGTTCTACTTCCTTAAGCAGAGGTCAGAATCTGAAAAGTCTCAATACTAGTTGCATGCATAGACATTTAACCACCATGCATTTGAAAGCTTGGACTAACTACCAAACGTCCCTTAAGGTTGTTGCACCCTCGGCCAATGAAGCTAGTCATCAACGCAACATCCCTTCCGGCAGTGTAGGACCACCATTTAGCGCACCACCTGCTGTATCTGTGCAGGTATCTTTGCCAGGCCAAAGCAGTCAGGGTCAGGGAATCACCAGTTTCGTAGTAGGAAACACTGCATCTAGGGCACCGGCGGCAACAATACCATCTCCCACCGTCTCTCAGTCTGCCATGTCCACCGGCACCCCCGCTAGTTCCACGATCTCCAGCTCTCCAGTCCAGCTCACCCTACATGAGACTATGGTTAGAAAAAGGAAATACTTAGCCTCGCATCCGCGTACACAGGGTTTGAACGCCCACATAGCTAGACTAATCTCGTTAGAGATGATGCCCTACCGGTTAGTTGAAAGCGAAGCTTTCAAAGACCTGATGGACTACGCTGTACCACGCTACGAGCTACCCAGTCGACACTTTTTTTCCAGAAAAGCCATCCCAGCCCTCCACCAGCATGTTAAAGAGCGCATCGTCCATGCACTAAGGCAATCTGTGAGCACAAAGGTGCACCTGACAACAGATGCATGGACCAGTAGGCATGGCCAGGGACGTTACGTGTCCATCACGGCACACTGGGTAAATGTGGTGGATTCAGGGTCCACAGGGGACAGCAAGTTTGGGACAGTTCTGCCTAGCCCACGGTCTAGTAAACAGTTGTCTGTAGCCGTTCGCACCCCCTCCTCCTCCTCCTCCTCCTCGTCCTCCTGCAGAAGCAAGAGCTCGTCCACAGACCGCAGTCGCACAAACACTCCATCCGCACCTGCCACTGTTGCACACCAGGTCTCCCATTATGGGGCAGCTACTGGCAAACGTCAGCAGGCTGTATTGGCTATGAAGTGTTTGGGCGACAATAGACACACCGCGGAAGTTCTGTCCGAGTTCTTGCAGCAAGAAACGCAGTCGTGGCTGGGCACTGTAGATCTTGAGGCAGGCAAGGTAGTGAGTGATAACGGAAGGAATTTCATGGCTGCCATCTCCCTTTCCCAACTGAAACACATTCCTTGCCTGGCTCACACCTTAAACCTGGTGGTGCAGTGCTTCCTGAAAAGTTATCCGGGGTTATCCGACCTGCTCCTCAAAGTGCGTGGACTTTGCGCACATATCCGCCGTTCGCCTGTACACTCCAGCCGTATGCAGACCTATCAGCGTTCTTTGAACCTTCCCCAGCATCGCCTAATCATAGACGTTGCAACAAGGTGGAACTCAACACTGCACATGCTTCAGAGACTGTGCGAACAGAGGCGGGCTGTTATGTTTTTGTGGGAGGATACACATACACGGGCAGGCAGTAGGATGGCAGACATGGAGTTGTCAGGTGTGCAGTGGTCGAAGATTCAAGACATGTGTCAAGTCCTTCAGTGTTTTGAGGAATGCACACGGCTGGTTAGTGCAGACAACGCCATAATAAGCATGAGCATCCCCCTAATGCGTCTGCTGATGCAAAGTTTGACGCACATAAAGGATCAGGCGTCTGCACCAGAGGAAGAGGAAAGCCTTGATGACAGTCAGCGATTGTCTGGTCAGGGCAGTGTACATGACGAGGTACCGGGCGAAGAGGAGGTGGAGGATGAGGAGGATGATGGGGATGAGTATATTTTTAATGAGGACGCTTTCCCGGGGGCACGGGAAATTGGTGGCGTGGCAAGGCCGGGTTCTGGTTTTTTGAGGGACACAAGTGACGTAGATTTGCCTGCAACTGCCCCTCAACCAAGCACAACCGCAGATTTGACAACGGGAACTTTGGCCCACATGGCGGATTATGCCTTGCGTATCCTCAAAAGGGACACACGCATTACAAAAATGATGAACGATGACGATTACTGGTTGGCCTGCCTCCTTGATCCTCGCTATAAAGGCAAATTGCAAAATATTATGCCACATGAGAACTTGGAACTAATATTAGCAACAAAACAATCAACTCTTGTTGACCGTTTGCTTCTGGCATTCCCTGCACCCAGCGCCCGTGATCGTTCTCACACGAGCTCCAGGGGCCAGCAGACCAGAGGTGTTAGAGGGGCAGAAATCAGAAGTGGCGTTGGCCAGAGGGGTTTTCTGACCAGGTTGTGGAGTGATTTTTCTATGACCGCAGACAGGACAGGTACTGCAGCATCAATTCAAAGTGACAGGAGACAACATTTGTCCAGTATGGTTACAAACTATTTTTCATCCCTTATCGACGTTCTCCCTCAACCGTCATTCCCATTTGATTACTGGGCATCCAAATTAGACACCTGGCCAGAATTGGCAGAATATGCATTGCAGGAGCTTGCTTGCCCGGCAGCTAGTGTCCTATCAGAAAGAGTATTCAGTGCTGCAGGTTCAATACTAACAGAAAAAAGGACTCGTCTGGCTACCCAAAATGTAGATGATCTAACCTTCATTAAAATGAACCACAACTGGATTTCAAAATCTTTTGCCCCACCCTGCCCGGCTGACACCTAGCTTTCCTATGAAAAGGTCTTGCCTGTGGACTATTCTGAATGACTTTTCCAATCTCGTAATTTTCTTCACCTGATTGTCCAGCATACGACATGTTTCCACCTCACGAAATGGCCAAACTCCCCACACGGGGCCGTGCTATCGCCACTTTGCGCTTGGACCCTTGAGAGTGCTGTTTGTCTGAAGAGGTGGGTGTGGCCGCTTTTGGTCGACGGCACTGCCACTGGGTCCCTCATAGTACAATAAAGTGTCTCTGGCGGTGGTGGTGCGCACCCAACGTCAGACACACCGTTGTAATATGAGGGGCCCTGTGCCTGTACCGCCGGCCACAAGACAGTTCCCCCCCCAGCTCAAACAGTGCTCTACCACTAGCAAAATTATCTCTCACAGCTTCACCAATGTGTAGTCTAGGCGCTGACATCCTTCAATGCCTGGCACTGACAATACCATTGTTTTGACATTTTTGTTATGTTAGGCCTTCGAAGCCTGTCTGCGGTCCCTTCTTTCTACAACTACTACACTGACCAGGCCACTGCTGGCCGTGTTACCCTGGAACCAATTTAAAAGTGCCTACAGTCAGCCCAATTTTGTTATGTTAGGCCTTCGAAGACTGTCTGCCGTCACTCCTTCCACTGGACTTCCACTGACCAGACCACTGCTGCCCGTGTACCCCTGGAACCAATTTAAAAGTGCCTACAGCCAGCCCAAGTTTGTTATGTTAGGCCTTGGAAGCCTGTCTGCGGTCACTCCTTCCACTAGACTTCCACTGACCAGACCACTGCTGCCCGTGTACCCCTGGAACCAATTTAAAAGTGCCTACAGCCAGCCCAAGTTTGTTATGTTAGGCCTTCGAAGCCTGTCTGCGGTCACTCCTTCCACTAGACTTCCACAGACCAGACCACTGCTGCCCGTGTACCCCTGGAACCAATTTAAAAGTGCCTACAGCCAGCCCAAGTTTGTAATGTTAGGCCTTGGAAGCCTGTCTGCGGTCACTCCTTCCACTAGACTTCCACTGACCAGACCACTGCTGCCCGTGTACCCCTGGAACCAATTTAAAAGTGCCTACAGCCAGCCCAAGTTTGTTATGTTAGGCCTTCGAAGCCTGTCTGCGGTCACTCCTTCCACTAGACTTCCACAGACCAGACCACTGCTGCCCGTGTACCCCTGGAACCAATTTAAAAGTGCCTACAGCCAGCCCAAGTTTGTTATGTTAGGCCTTCGAAGCCTGTCTGCGGTCACTCCTTCCACTAGACTTCCACAGACCAGACCACTGCTGCCCGTGTACCCCTGGAACCAATTTAAAAGTGCCTACAGCCAGCCCACGTTTGTAATGTTAGGCCTTGGAAGCCTGTCTGCGGTCACTCCTTCCACTAGACTTCCACTGACCAGACCACTGCTGCCCGTGTACCCCTGGAACCAATTTAAAAGTGCCTACAGCCAGCCCAAGTTTGTTATGTTAGGCCTTCGAAGCCTGTCTGCGGTCACTCCTTCCACTAGACTTCCACAGACCAGACCACTGCTGCCCGTGTACCCCTGGAACCAATTTAAAAGTGCCTACAGCCAGCCCAAGTTTGTAATGTTAGGCCTTGGAAGCCTGTCTGCGGTCACTCCTTCCACTAGACTTCCACTGACCAGACCACTGCTGCCCGTGTACCCCTGGAACCAATTTAAAAGTGCCTACAGCCAGCCCAAGTTTGTTATGTTAGGCCTTCGAAGCCTGTCTGCGGTCACTCCTTCCACTAGACTTCCACAGACCAGACCACTGCTGCCCGTGTACCCCTGGAACCAATTTAAAAGTGCCTACAGCCAGCCCAAGTTTGTTATGTTAGGCCTTGGAAGCCTGTCTGCGGTCACTCCTTCCACTAGACTTCCACTGACCAGACCACTGCTGCCCGTGTACCCCTGGAACCAATTTAAAAGTGCCTACAGCCAGCCCAAGTTTGTAATGTTAGGCCTTGGAAGCCTGTCTGCGGTCACTCCTTCCACTAGACTTCCACTGACCAGACCACTGCTGCCGGTGTACCCCTGGAATCAATTTAAAAGTGCCTACAGCCAGCCCAAGTTTGTTATGTTAGGCCTTGGAAGCCTGTCTGCGGTCACTCCTTCCACTAGACTTCCACTGACCATACACTGCTGCCCATGTACCCCTGGAACAAATTTAAAAGTGCCTACAGCCAGCCCAAGTTTGTTATGTTAGGCCTTCGAAGCCTGTCTGCGTCCCGTTCTTTCAACTACAACTACACTGACCAGGCCACTGATGGCCGTGTTCCCCTGGAACCAATTTTAACTTGCCTACAGCCAGCCCTATGTTATTATGTTAGGCCTTCGAAGCCTGTCTGCGTCCCGTTCTTTCAACTACAACTACACTGACCAGGCCACTGATGGCCGTGTTCCCCTGGAACCAATTTTAACTTGCCTACAGCCAGCCCAATGTTAGGCCTTTGATGCCTGTCTGCCGTCACTCCTTCCACTAGGCCTCCACTGACCTGTCTATTGCTGCCCGTGTACCCCTTGAACCAACATCATTAAATATAAAAAAAATTAATTTGATTATAAAAAATAAGATCGTGTTGAGATCTCAAATGCAGACATTTTAACAATCAAAACAAACACACAACAAATATCTGGAACTGTACTACAAAGGTCCAACAGCTACAATTTCTTTCTCCTGCAAGAAGTTAACTGAAAGTTTTTTGGAGTTGTTAACACAGATATGGCATCCACCGAGTGTTGTCCTGTCGCGTCTCCTTTAAATTATTTCCAATAAGATGTTAAACTATTAATTTAATAAAATCAATAATTAAAAAAATAATTGAGTAAGTCAAAAGCACATTGCAAATAAACATTAATTACAAATCAAGAAGCATGGCGCGTCCGAGGGTGAGTAGATACCGAATAAGAATATAATCACCCTCGGACGCGCAATGCTTATTTAAAACAGCCTTCCTTCCTAAGAATCAGCCCTTCCGTGGTGTAGAGAGAGGTTGTGTTACACTCCAAGGTGTTCCCCAGGTTGCCTTTCCTGAGCTTCGATCTTCCGGCTCTCGTTTAGTAGCTGTTGGAAACTACGCTGCATTAGGCCTACTAATTGTGTATGGGTGAAACAGTGGCGCATCTGCGGTCCCTCCTTCCACTAGGCCTCCACTGACCTGTCTACTGCGGCCCGTGTACCCCTTGAACCAACCTAATAAAATATTTAAAAAATTAATTTGATTATAAAAAATAAGATCGTGTTGAGATCTCAAATGCAGACATTTTAACAATCAAAACAAACACACAACAAATATCTGGAACTGTACTACAAAGGTCCAACAGCTACAATTTCTTTCTCCTGCAAGAAGTTAACTGAAAGTTTTTTGGAGTTGTTAACACAGATATGGCATCCACCGAGTGTTGTCCTGTCGCGTCTCCTTTAAATTATTTCCAATAAGATGTTAAACTATTAATTTAATAAAATCAATAATTAAAAAAATAATTGAGTAAGTCAAAAGCACATTGCAAATAAACATTAATTACAAATCAAGAAGCATGGCGCGTCCGAGGGTGAGTAGATACCGAATAAGAATATAATCACCCTCGGACGCGCAATGCTTATTTACAACAGCCTTCCTTCCTAAGAATCAGCCCTTTCGTGGTGTAGAGAGAGGTTGTGTTACACTCCAAGGTGTTCCCCGGGTTGCCTTTCATGAGCTTCGATCTTCCGGCTCTCGTTTAGTAGTTGGTGGAAACTACGCTGCATTAGGCCTACAAATTTGGTATGGGGTGTAGAGACAGGTTGTGTTACACTCCAAGGTTTTCACCTGGTTGCCTTTCCTGAGCTTCGATCTTCATGCTCTCGTTTAGTAGTTGTAGAAAAGTACGCTGCATTAGGCCTACAAAATGGGTATGGAGTGGAGAGAGATGGTGTGTTACACTCCAAGGTGTTCCCCAGGTTGCCTTTCCTGAGCTTCGATCTTCATGCTCTCGTTTAGTAGGTGTCGGAAAGTAGGCTGCATTAGGCCTAAAAAATGGGGAATGGGGTGGAGAGAGATGGTGTGTTACACTCCAAGGTGTTCCCCAGGTTTCCTTGCCATTGCTTCGGTCTTCCGACTCTCGTTTAGTAGTTGTAGAAAAGTACACTGCATTGGGCCTAAAAAATGGGTATGGGGTCGAGAGAGATGGTGTGTTACACTCCAAGGTGTTCCCCAGGTTGCCTTTCCTGAGCTTCGATCTTCATGCTCTCGTTTAGTAGGTGTCGGAAAGTAGGCTGCATTAGGCCTACAAATTGGGTATGGGGTGGAGAGAGATGGTGTGTTACACTCCAAGGTGTTCCCCAGGTTGCCTTTCCTGAGCTTCGATCTTCATGCTCTCGTTTAGTAGGTGTCGGAAAGTAGGCTGCATTAGGCCTACAAATTGGGTATGGGGTGGAGAGAGATGGTGTGTTACACTCCAAGGTGTTCCCCAGGTTTCCTTGCCATTGCTTCGGTCTTCCGACTCTCGTTTAGTAGTTGTAGAAAAGTACACAGCATTAGGCCTACAAAATGGGTATGGGGTGGAGAGAGATGGTGTGTTACACTCCAAGGTGTTCCCCAGGTTGCCTTTCCTGAGCTTCGATCTTCATGCTCTCGTTTAGTAGGTGTCGGAAAGTAGGCTGCATTAGGCCTAAAAAATGGGAATGGGGTGGAGAGAGATGGTGTGTTACACTCCAAGGTGTTCCCCAGGTTTCCTTGCCATTGCTTCGGTCTTCCGACTCTCGTTTAGTAGTTGTAGAAAAGTACACTGCATTAGGCCTAAAAAATGGGTATGGGGTGGAGAGAGATGGTGTGTTACACTCCAAGGTGTTCCCCAGGTTGCCTTTCCTGAACTTCGATCTTCATGCTCTCGTTTAGTAGGTGTCGGAAAGTAGGCTGCATTAGGCCTACAAATTGGGTATGGGGTGGAGAGAGATGGTGTGTTACACTCCAAGGTGTTCCCCAGGTTTCCTTGCCATTGCTTCGGTCTTCCGACTCTCGTTTAGTAGTTGTAGAAAAGTACACAGCATTAGGCCTACAAAATGGGTATGGGGTGGAGAGAGATGGTGTGTTACACTCCAAGGTGTTCCCCAGGTTGCCTTTCCTGAGCTTCTATCTTCAGGCTCTCATTAAATTGTGGTTAAATGGAACAACTGCATTTGGCGTACTAGTTGGTTTGGGGCCTACTATCGGTGTCTGCCACTCCTTGCTGTTCTCCTGGTTTCCTGTCCTGAAATTCCATTTTCAGCCTCTCGTTAAGTAGTTGTTAATGTTAGACTGCATTTGGCCTACTAGTTGGGTTGGGGCCTACTATCGGTGTCTGCCACTCCTTGCTGTTCTCCTCCACTGAACAAAGCTGTGCCGCCTGTTTACTACGGTTGCCAATTTTGAACTGCATTTCAACTACTTACTGATTTGGCCCTACTCTCTGTGTCAGCCTCTCATTCCAGTTGTCCTCCACTGCAATGCCCCCTGGTTATTCCTGTGTTACCAATTTTGAACTGCATTTAGCCCACTTTCTTCTTTGGGCCTATATCTGTGTTTCCACTTCATCGTGCCCATTGCCCAGCCAGTGATAGATGAGTCTGCTGGTACATTGACCCATAACGCAACATTCCCCGTGCACGCTACACAACAACATTGTGACCCTGCTGAAAGTCAGGTTGCTCTTCCCGCATACCATACCACCTTACACGGGGACAAAGAGGAAGGTGCAGATGAAAGTGCAGGTTCCTTCATCAGGTGGGGGGAGGAATACTAGTTGGCGACGTCACTGGCACAGGGCCTCTCATAGTACGCAAAAGTGTTGCTGCCGGTGGGAGGCGCCCCCGCCGTGCAAACACACCGCTGTACTTTGAGGGGCCCTGTGCCAGTGCCAATGCCAACGAGTGGGCCCCCCCTGCTTGCTCAGGTTCACAGCACTTGCAAAGTTGAAATACTTACCTCTCCCTGCTCCACTGCCGTGACGTGGTCCAGATTTCCTGGGCCCACTAATTACTTGAACCAGCCCTACCCCCCACAACTTTAGCCAAATGACCCCCAATTTCAAATGCCTTCCAATTATTATAAGGTAAATTACGCTTGACAAGCTTCATTAAGAAGAATGGATGGTTTTGACATTAAAATGGGTACTCTAGGTGTTTTCCTGGCCCCCACTCACTGCCGACTATGCTGCCCCATTGACTTGCATTGGGTTTCGTGTTTCGGTCGATCCCGACTTTACGTCATAATCGGCCGATTTCACTCGACCCGACTTTGGACATAGTCGGGTTTCGCAAAACCCGGCTCGACTCTAAAAAGGTCAAGGTCGCTCAACTCTAGCCGCGAGACTTGGGCAAACCCACGACAAAGTCCATCCCGACCATCTCCCAGGGCCTATCTGCCACCGGCAAGGGATAGAGCAACCCAGCTGGCCTTTGACGCGGAGATTTTTTTTTGGCGCAGGAGACACACGCCAGAATATAATCCCTGACATCCCGGACCATATGCGGCCACCAATACGTCCTCGCCAGTAGCTCAGATGTCCTCTTTGTCCCAAAGTGTCCACCCACTCTGGACGAATGAGCCCAAGAGAGAACCTCCGGTTACAAATTAATGGGCACAAAAGTCTTGCCCGGAGGCACAGACTCAAGCGAAACCGGTGCTACGGTTCTCAGGCTCTCAGAAGGGACAATAAGCCGAGGCTCCTCTTCCTCCTCTTCAGTTGACATAAGGGAGCGAGAGAGAGCATCAGCACGAATATTCTTCTCCCCGGCGAGAAAATGAAGAGAAAAGTGGAACCGGGAAAAGAACAAGGACCATCTGGCTTGGCGAGAATTTAGCCGCTGGGCTGTCTGTAAGTAGACCAAATTTTTGTGGTCAGTGTAAACCTGGAAGGGAAACCGCGCACTTTCCAGAAGATGTCTCCACTCTGAAAAGGCCAACTTCATTGCTAGCAGCTCCCTATCCCCGATGGAGTAGTTTCTCTCCGCTGGCGAGAAAGTCTTAGAGAAGAAGAAGCATGGATGCTTCCGACCTTGAGCATCCTTCTGGTAGAGGACTGCTCCAGCACCAACGGACGAGGCATCCACCTCCATTAGGAATGGCTTATCCACATCGGGACGATGTAAGATGGGAGCGCTAGCAAAGTGGGACTTAATAGAAGTGAAGGCCTTGGAGACCTCTTCCGACCACAATTTAGGATTCGCTCCCTTCTTGGTGAGGGCTACCAAGGGAGCTACCAGAGTTGAGAAGTGGGGAATGAACTGGCGGTAATAGTTAATGAACCCCATAAAGCGCTGCACCGCTTTAAGAGAATGGGGCTCTTGCCAGTCCATCACAGCCTGTAGTTTGGCAGGATCCATAGCCAATCCCTGGGCGGAGATGATATAGCCCAGGAACGGCAAAGACTCCTGCTCAAACATACACTTCTCCAACTTAGCGTAAAGAGAGTTTGCCCGTAGGAGGTCGAAGACACTGCCAACATCTCTCCGGTGGGAGTCAATATCTGGAGAAAAGATGAGAATATCATCCAGATAGACTACAACTGAGGTGGAAAGCATATCCCGGAAGATGTCGTTGACAAAGTCTTGAAAAACGGCTGGGGCATTACAGAGCCCGAAGGGCATCACCATAGTGCCCATCTCTGGTGTTAAACGGCGTTTTCCATTCGTCCCCCTCACGGATGCGAATCAGGTTGTAAGCACCCCGCAGATCTAATTTAGTAAATACCCTTGCTCCCCGAAGCCTATCGAAGAGCTCAGATATCAAGGGCAAAGGATACTTGTTCTTAAAGGTGATAGCGTTAAGACCCCTGTAGTCTATGCATGGACGTAGCTCCCCATTCTTCTTCTGCACGAAGAAGAACCCTGCCCCAGCAGGTGACACTGACTACCTGATAAACCCTCTTGCCAGATTCTCTTGAATGTACTGAGACATGGCCTCCGTCTCCGGGAGAGATAATGGATAAACTCGACCCCGGGGAGGCTCCGCACCAGGCAAGAGATCGATAGGACAGTCATAGGGGCGATGGGGCGGAAGGGTCTCCGCCGCCTTCTTGGAGAACACATCTGCGTAAGACCAATATTGCTTGGGGAGAGAGGATAGATCTGTGGGTACCTCAGTAGTAGCAACCTGAACGCACTCTCGGTGACACCTACCCCCACATGATTCACCCCATCCCAGAATTCTGCCTGAGGACCACTCGATGTGAGGAGAGTGGTACCGTAGCCAAGGTATCCCCAACAGGACCTCATCAATACCCTCAGGAATGACGAGCAGAGAAATAATCTCCTGATGGGATGGCGACAGGGACAGAGTAACAGGGATGGTCTGATGTGTTATCTGTGCGGGGAGTGTCGACCCATTCACCACTCGTACCATTACTGGTTGAGATAGCATAACCAGGGGTATTGCGTGACGTTGGGCGAAGGCAGAAGACATAAAATTGCCCTCCGCCCCAGAATCCACGCAGAGGTCTACCGAGTGGGAGGATGAGCCAAAGGTAATTGTCCCCTTAAAGGACAATTTGGAGGCAAACGTCACAGTGTCTAGTGCACCTCCACCTACTACCACTAGACGCTGACGTTTCCTCGACCGCTGATGACATCTGGTGGCAAGATGTCCTGACTGTTGGCAAACATGGCAACCCTGGAGTGCACGAGCGGTCTGGGACTTAGATCCCGCTCGTGACACCACCTTAGGTTCCTGGAACTCAGGAGCCTGGACTGGAGATTCCAAAGGTTTGGCGAAGGTGGGAGCCAGCCGAAACCTCTGCCTACACTGGGCTCGCTCTAACCTCCGCTCGTGAAAACGGAGGTCAATGCGAGTAGATACTGCTATTAACTCCTCCAGTGTGGCGGGAATCTCCCTAGTGGCCAGAGCATCCTTAACGTGGTCAGCCAGCCCCCTCCAAAATATAGGGATAAGGGCTTTATCCGACCACTCCAGCTCAGATGCCAGAGTGCGGAAATGGACGGCAAAAAGGCTGACCAAGGACGAGCCCTGAGTCAGTGCCAACAGTTGGAGCGCCGTGTCATGGGTGACACGAGGTCCTAGAAAGACCTGTTTCAGAGTGCTCAGGAATAACGGAGCACTTTGCACCACATGATCGTCACGCTCCCACAGCGGCGTAGCCCACTGCAACGCCCTGTCCGACAATAAGGAAATTATAAAGCCCACCTTAGCCCGCTCTGTAGGGAATCGAGAGGCCAGAAGCTCAAGATGTATTGAGCACTGACTCACGAAACCCCTACAGGACTTACTGTCACCAGAAAATTTCTCTGGTAGCGGGAGGCGAGATAGCGTCGGTACAGGAGCGGCAGTGGACAAGGTAGCTGCAGCCACACTTGCAGCCTGAACAGCGACAGCAGTAACATCCACAGCTGAGGTTGAACGCTCAAGAGCCACCAACCTTCCCTCCAGCTGCTGGATGTACCGCTGTAAACGCTGGTCGTCCACCATTTTACTAGCCAGACCTTGGCGCTAGTATTCTGTTAGGACTGGCGGAACGCACCAAGACAGATGGTATAGATGCGTTCGCAGTCCGGGGTCCACCGTGCAGGTGAAAATTTGCTGCTAGCAATTAGCAGACTATATGGCGGTACACTAGAGTATACACGCGTGGGTTAACCTCACCCAGCGTGAAAGAAGCAATCCTGTTAAGGCACAGGACCGCGGTACCGCACCTAAAGCGCGAGCAAGTAGTCAGCGAACTCAACCCCAACTGGGATTGAAGTCCGATTAGACCCTTGCTGGCGCAACAATGCAACTGGGTGTGAAATGAAACAGAAAAGCATGCAGTGCCGCCCTGACGGACGCCACTAACCACCCAGGCTTGGGTAAGGAAAGCACAGAGGAAGTGCACGGCGCCGTACTGGCGGTCACAGCAACTGGACGCTATAATGTGTGACTAGTGCTGTAGGATAAGTCGGGCGCTAGGTAGCAGCCATACACCTTCCGCGAACAGTCATACTATAGGGTAGGGGTATCCAAGGACGACTTGCACTCACAACATACCTACATTAGCAATTGTTTGACAATACTAGCGCATGGCCGTGCGGTCATGCGCAGTTTATATAGCAGCAGCACAGGAAGTGGCCACGACACTTTTGCCCTTCTAGGACCTGCCAAGAGGAACAATGGAATGTGCTGCAGAGCCTGAGCACATGACCCTCGATCTCCAACGGGAAACCTTACGCTGGGCATGCTCAGTACGTGCAGACAAGGACTTAGTCCCAGAGAAGTCCGCTCGCTGCTGACCAGCACAGACTTTAATAGCAGAGACTGGAGAAGCAGCAGTAACTCTCAGAACAGAGTGAGAATGAGCAAGACGCTGGGACCGACGTCCTTGCTGAGCAGACTCCACTGCGGCTGGACAAGAATGGGAGACCGCAGCGGAGGTGGCTTGAGATTCCCCCTGTGCAGAAGCGGGAACTCGACCCCTAACACATACACAAATGAGTTGACCAGTATGCACCAATTTTGTGAAGAGACTTGGGATCATATTTTGGCTGAGTCATGCTTGAATCTGATGGAGAGCATGCCCAAAAGGATTCATGCAGTGTTGAAAGCCAACATTGGACTTACAAAATACTAACAAAATAATAAAACTAAAAATTTTGACTTTCAGGAGCAAAACAGTAACAAGGCAGCGATGTGACAAGAATCAGCATAACCAATCGTATGCTAAATAAATGCAAATACAATTTTTGAATGAGCGAGGCAATATGATTGTATATAAAGTGAGAGTAGTCTCAAGTTCAAAGCAGTAATGGATATTGAGATATGGGGTCTTTAAGTCAAAAGTTCAAAAAATTGCTGCCTTTTTGATCTTTAGTATATCACCAAATAAAGTGACACTCATTAGAATTGTAAAATTTGACCTGGTCAGGAAGGAGAAATTAGGCTTGGGATGAAGAGATTAAAAAAGGCAGTGTGCAACTGTGCTAAAGGCATCAACTTTTATTTTATACTCTGGCAATATTTTTTTTTTGGGTGTTAGAGCTTTAGCTATATTGTAGCACTGAATCAAAATCAGTATTTTTTTAACCTTTTTATATTTATATCAGGTACAATTCTCCAAAAAAATCCATCTTTATTTTTTATTTAATAAAACTTTTTTACCTTCTATCTAGAACAACAGTTATCAGGACAGTTGCACATTTAACTGATGATTGAGGGACGAGGCAATAACTGCTATTGCTTTTAGGTAGGTTATTGGGTGCTTCCCTCTGAACGTATAATATATACACATCCAACTGCAACATATGGTTTATATATACTTTGGTACAGTCACCGCTAAGCTCCCCAATAACCCAATAAAAACTAGCTGCTACCATCAATCTTTTATACAAGCCAATTGGACAGTAGTTGCTGGCAACATGTAACAGAGTAACATAGTTTTTAAGGTTGAAGGAAGACTATAAGTCCAACTAGTTCAACCCATATCATAACCTAACATGCCCTAGCATGTTGATCCAGAGGAAGGCAAAAAAAACATGTGGCAAACACTAAGCTCCACATTGTGGGAAAAAAAATCCTTCCCGACTCCACATAAGGCAATGAGACTAGTTCCCTGGATCAACGCCCTATCAAGGAATCTAGTGCATATAACCTGTAACATTATACTTTTCAAGAAAAGCATCCCGTCTCTTTCTACATTTTAGTAATGAATCACTCATTACAACATGATATGCCAGAGAGTTTCATAGTTTCACTGCTCTTACAGTAAAGAATCTGTGTCTGTTATTATGATTAAACCTTCTTTCCTTCAGACTTAGAGGATGTCCCTTTTCGTCCCCATCTCAGGTCTACGAGTAAAAAGATCATTAGAAAGGTCTTTGTACTGTCCCCTCATGTATTTATACATTGTAATAAGATCACCCCTTAGCTAAATAACCCCAATTGTAATAACCTCTCTTCTCTGCAACTGCTCTAGTTCAGCTATGTCTTTCTTAAAACACTGGAAACCAGAACTCTACACAATATTCTAAGTGTGGTCGAACTAGTGACTTGTATAAAGGTAAAATTATGTTCTTCTCATGAGCATCTATGCCTCTTTTAATGCATCCCATTTTTTTATTTGCCTTTGCAGCAGCTGCCTGACACTGGTCAGTAAATGTTAGTTTGTCGTCCACCCATACACCCAGGTCTTTTTAAGTGACAGTTTTGCCCAGTGTTTTACAATTAAGCACATAATTGTTCATCTTATTTACTTTACCCAAGTGCATGACCTTACATTTATTCCCTTTAAAGCTCATTTGCCATTTATCAATCCAAGCTTCTAGTTTACATAAATCCTCCTGTAATATAAAAATTGTCCTCCTCTGTATTGATTACCCACAGAGTTTAGTGTCAACTGCAAAAATTTAAATTCTACTCTGTATGCCCCCTACAAGATCATTAATAAATATGTTAAAAAGTGTGACCCAGACGAGTGTGCTCCATTAATAACCACCCTTTGTTTCTTATCGCTGAGCCAGCTCTTAACCCACTTACACATAATTTCCCCTATTTCCATTGTTCTCATTTTATGTATCAACCTTTTGTGTGGCACCATATCAGAAGCTTTTGAAAAGTTCATATACACTATGTCCACTGGGTTCCTTTGGTTCAGTCTGGAACTTACCTCTTCATAGAAACTTATCAGATTAGTTTGACAGGAACAGTCCCTAGTAAACTCATGTTGATATTGGGTCATGAGGTTATTCCTCTTCAGATACTCCAGTATAGCATCCCTTAGAATACCCTCCAGGATTTTACCCACAGTAGAGGTTAAGCTTACTGGCATATGATTTCCGAGTTCAGTTTTTGTCCCGTTTTTGAATATTGGCACCACATTTGCTATATCCATTCCAGTGGTACAGACCCTGCTATTATGGAGTCTTTAAAGATTTAAAAAAATGGTCTATCAATGACTATACCTAATTCCTGCAGTACTCAGGGGTGTATCCCATCCGGGCCCGGAGATTTGTCAATTTTAGTGATTGTAGACGCCGCCGTACTTCCTGCTGGGTTAAGCAGGTAACATTTAATGGGAAATTTTTGTTATCACTGATCATGTTGTCCGTCATGGGATTTTCTTGTGTAAATACTGATGAAAAAAGTCATTTAGCATATTGGCTTTGTCCTCATCCTTATCCACCATTTCAACCAGACTGTTTTTAAGGGGACCAACACTATCATTTTTTAGTTTTTTACTATTTATATAGTTAAAGAATATTTTCTGATTATTTTTACTTTCTCTGGCAATGAGATTCTCTGTCTCAATCTTTGCTGCCCTGATTTGCTTTTTATGGAATTTATTTAATTCTCTAAATGCTTTCTTTTTGGCACGTATTGCGCCCCTTACAGCTCTATTTAGCCAGAGTGGTTTCCTCCTATTTCTAGTATATTTATTCCCATAGCATATATACTGTGCACAAGTCCTCTTCAGAATGCTAATAAACGTATCCCATTTTCTTTGTGTATTTTTACGTCTCAGGATATCGTTCCAACTTATTGCACTAAGATCATCTCTCAACCGTTGGAAATTTGCCCTCCTGAAGTTTAGTGTCCTTGTAACCCCTCTACTACACATTTTCTTAAAGTATACATGAAAACTTATTATTTTGTGATCACTATTCCCAAAGTGACCCCCAACCCTTATATTTAATATGTGGTCTGGTCTGTTACTTAATATTAGGTCTAGCAGTACCCCCCTTCCTTGTTGGGTCCTTAACCAGTTGTGAGAGGTAATTGTCTCTCATAGTTGTCAAAAACCAATTACCTTTGCTGGAACTGGAGGTTTCTGTTCCCCAATGTATTTTAGGGTAGTTGAAGTCTCCCATAATAATGACTTCTCCTTGAGTCGCTGTTTCATCTGTTTGCTCTACGAGGATATTCTCTGTTGCTTCCACAATTTTGGTAGACTTATAAAAAAAAACGTACCAGTAATTTATTATTTTTATTATTTCTCAGACATCCCCACCATGTTATAATTATATTCCAACAAAATTAATTCTAATTCCTCCATTTTGTTGGTGAGGCTCCTGGCTTTAGTATACATGCACTTTATGTATCTGTTCATACTTCTAGAAAATTATCTAGATGTGAGAGTCCTCAGTGGTTGATATCTTTTAATGGCTAACTGAAAAGATGGTAACAAATTGCAAGCTTTCAAGACTACGCAGGTCCCTTCATCAGGCAAAACTAAAGCAAATTCTGAAGAAACACATACTTAAATACAACACAGCACAGAGAGAAAGAAGGCAATAGATGAAGGGACCTGTGTAGTTTTGAAATCTTGCAATTTGTTAACATCTTTTCAGTTAGCCATTAAAAGGTATCAACCACTGAGGACTAAATAATTTTCTCTCTACTGTTGAACTCATGTTCAATTACCAAAGGTCGGTCCTATAGGCAATGAGCAGCAATCAAAGAAATCTAACTCAGATTATTGGTAGAATGGGGCAAATTTAAATAAATGTGACTTTTAAAATTGCTTGTTTTACAAGCACAGCCGTATCCAACCATACCTATTTAAGAAGATTTGGGTATCTATTTTAACCCCTTTCTGCCAATGGACGTACTATTCCATCCATGTGGGGTAGGCCCTACTTCCCAAGGGCGGAATAGTGCGTCCAGTGCGATCGGCCGCGCTCACGGGGGAAGCGCGGTTGATCGCGGCCAGGTGTAAGCTGCCTATCGCAGCTGACATCCAGCACTATGTGCCAGAATCGGTCACGGACCGCCCCCAACACATTAACCCCCGGCACACCGCGATCAAAGATGATCGCGGTGTGCCGGCGATACAGGGAAGAATTGCGCATGGAGGGGGCTCCTTGCGTGCTTCCCTGAGCCCCCCGCAGCAACGCGATGTGATCGCGTTGCTGCGAGGGTCCCCTCACCTCCCTCCCTGCTCCAGATCCGGATCCAATATGGCCGCGGCATCCGGGTCCTACAGGGAGGGAGGTGGCTTCACAAAGCCCGCTCAGAGCAGGCACTGTGAAGCCTGCAGTGCTGCAAGTTAGATCGGTGATCTGACAGAGTGCTGTGCACACTGTCAGATCACCGATCTGTGATGTCCCCACCTGGGACAAAGTAAAAAAGTAAAAAAAAAAATTTCCACACGTGTAAAAAAATTTTTTTAAAAATTCCTAAATAATGAAAAAAAAAAAAAAATTATTCCCATAAATACTTTTCTTTACCTAAATAAAAAAACTAACTAAAAGTACACATATTTAGTATCGCCACGTCCGTAACAACCCCACCTATAAAACTATATCACTAGTTAAAAAAAAGTGGAATAACACGCGATCAAAAAGACAGATATAAATAACCATGGTACCCCTGAAAGCGTCATCTTGTCCCGCAAAAAACGAGCTGCCATACAGCATCATCAGCAAAAAAATTTAAAAGTTATAGACCTCAGAATAAAGCGATGCAAAAATAATTATTTTTTCTATAAAATAGTTTTCATCATATAAAAGCACCAAAACATAAAAAAATTATATAAATGAGGTATCGCTGTAATCGTACTGACCCGAAGAATAAAACTGCTTTATCCATTTTACCAAACGCGGAACAGAATAAACACCTCCCCCAAAAGAAATTCATGAATAGGTGGTTTTTGGTCATTCTGCCTCACAAAAATCGGAATAAAAAGCGATGAAGAAATGTCACGTGCCTGAAAATGTTACCAATAAAAACTTCAACTCGTCCCGCAAAAAACAAGACCTCACATGACTCTATATAGCACTCAAAATGTGGTAACGCAAAGAATATTTTTTGCAATAAAATAAAATAAAAAGTCTTTTAGTGTGTGACAGCTGCCAATCATAAAAATCCGCTAAAAAACCCGCTATAAAAGTAAATCAAACCCCCCTTCATCACCCCCTTAGTTAGGGAAAAATTAAAAAATTAAAAAAATGTATTTATTTCCATTCTCCCATTAGGGCTAGGGTTAGGGTTAGGGTTAGGGCTAGGGTTAGGGTTAGGGCTAGGGTTAGGGTTAGGGCTAGGGCTAGGGTTAGGGCTAGGGTTAGGGCTAGGGCTAGGGTTAGGGTTAGGGTTAGGGCTAGAGTTAGGGTTAGGGCTAGTGCTAGGGTTAGGGTTAGGGTTAGGGCTAGGGTTAGGGTTAGGGTTAGGGCTAGGGTTAGGGCTAGGGTTAGGGTTGGGGCAAGGGTTAAGGCTACAGTTAGGGTTGGGGCTAAAGTTAGGGTTGGGGCTAAAGTTAGGGTTAGGGTTTGGATTACATTTACGGTTGGGAATAGGGTTGGGATTAGGGTTAGGGGTGTGTCTGGGTTAGAGGTGTGGTTAGGGTTACCGTTGGGATTAGGGTTAGGGGTGTGTTTGGATTAGGGTTTCAGTTATAATTGGGGGTTTCCACTGTTTAATCACATCAGGGGCTCTCCAAACGCGACATGGCGTCCGATCTCAATTCCAGCCAATTCTGCGTTGAAAAAGTAAAACAGTGCTCCTTCCCTTCCGAGCTCTCCCGTGTGCCCAAACAGGGGTTTACCCCAACATATGGGATACCAGCTTACTCAGGACAAATTGGACAACAACTTTTGGGGTCCAATTTCTCCTGTTACCCTTGGAAAAATACAAAACTGGGGGATAAAAAATAATTTTTGTGGAAAAAAAATATTTTTTATTTGCGTGACTCTGCGTTATAAACTGTAGTGAAACACTTGGGGGTTCAAAGCTCTCACATCATATCTAGATGAGTTCCTTAGGGGGTCTACTTTCCAAAATGATGTCACTTGTGGGGGGTTTCTACTGTTTAGGTACATTAGGGGCTCTGCAAACGCAATGTGACGCCTGCAGACCATTCCATCTAAGTCTGCATTCCAAATGGCGCTCCTTCCCTTCCGAGCCCTCCCATGTGCCCAAACGTTGGTTTCCCCCCACATATGGGGTATCAGCGCACTCAGGACAAATTGGACAACAACTTTTGGGGTCCAATTTCTCCTGTTACCCTCGGGAAAATGCAAAACTGGGGGCTAAAAAATAATTTTTGTGGGAAAAAATTTTTGTTTTATTTTTATGGCTCTGCATTATAAACTTCTGTGAAGCCCTTGGTGGGTCAAAGTGCTCACCACACATCTAGATAAGTTCCTTAGTGGGTCTACTTTTCAAAATGGTGTCACTTGTGGGGGGTTTCAATGTTTAGGCACATCAGTGGCTCTCCAAACGCAACATGGCGTCCCATCTCAATTCCTGTCAATTTTGCATTGAAAAGTCAAACGGCGCTCCTTCCCTTCCGAGCTCTCCCATGCGCCCAAACAGTGGTTTACACCCACATATGGGGTATCAGCGTACTCAGGACAAATTGTACAACAACTTTTGGGTCCAATTTCTTCTCTTACCCTTGGGAAAATAAAAAATTAGGGGCGAAAATATAATTTTTGTGAAAAAATATGATTTTTTATTTTTATGGTTCTGCATTATAAACTTCTGTGAAGCACTTGGTGGGTCAAAGTGCTCACCACACCTCTAGATAAGTTCCTTAGGGGGTCTACTTTCCAAAATGGTGTCACTTGTGGGGGTTTCAATGTTTAGGCACATCAGTGGCTTTCCAAACGCAACATGGCGTCCCATCTCAATTCCAGTCAATTTTGCATTGAAAAGTCAAATGGCGCTCCTTCAATTCCGAGCTCTGTCATGCGCCCAAACAGTGGTTTACCCCCACATGTTGGGTATCGGCGTACTCAGGACAAATTGTACAACAACGTTTGTGGTCCATTTTCTCCTGTTACCCTTAGTAAAATAAAACAAATTGGAGCTGAATTAAATTTTTTGTGAAAAAAAGTTAAATGTTCATTTTTATTTAAACATTCCAAAAATTCCTGTGAAACACCTGAAAGGTTAATCAACTTCTTGAATGTGGGTTTGAGCACCTTGAGGGGTGCAGTTTTTAGAATGGTGTCACACTTGGGTATTTTCTATCATATAGACCCCTCATAATGACATCAAATGAAAAGTGGTACCTAAAAAAAAATGGTGTTGTCAAAATGAGAAATTGCTGGTCAACTTTTAACCCTTACAACTCCCTAACAAAAAAAATTTTTGGTTCCAAAATTGTGCTGATGTAAAGTAGACATGTGGGAAATGTTACTTAATAAGTATTTTGTGTGACATATCTCTGTGATTTAATTGCATAAAAATTCAAAGTTGGAAAATTGCAAAATGTTCAAAATTTTCACCAAATTTCCATTTTTTTCACAAATAAACGCAGGTAATATCAAAGAAATTTTACCACTGTCATGAAGTACAATATGTCTTGAGAAAACACTGTCAGAATCACTGGGATTCGTTGAAGCGTTCCAGAGTTATAACCTCATAAAGGGACAGTGGTCAGAATTGTAAAAATTGGCCCGATCCATAACGTGCAAACCACCCTTGGGGGTAAAGGAGTTAATAATATAATTGTGCAATGTATTTTGCAGCACTTTATTACTGCATAAAAGAGATAAAAAAATGTGACATTTTGTTCTTGAATAGAATACAGCTTAATCTCACCATGAAAGAACTATTAACAAAACAATCAGAATGATCTTTTGCTACAGTACATGTACAGCATTGTTCATGTGTCATAATATTTCATGTGAAGGTAAGATTTCATGGTAAAGACCTTGAGAATTCTATCAATTAGAGCATTAGTTTTAAATATTTGCTTTTTTATTTAATGCAATTTCACTCCTCAACATTGAAATTGCAACACTAAAAAGGAAAAGTTGTGGAATTATGGAAATTGCAGGAATGATAGACCTGTTAATAATATGTAGGTGATGAAATAAATGGGTTGCATCTTTGAACTTGTCTCCCATCAAGCACATCTAGGAGGACATCATCGGTCAGCAATTACAATGGGAGCTGCCAGTAGTGGATTTGTATGATTTGTGTTCTCAAGTGCATTTAGAACTATACAATGGCAGAACACTTCTAAGAAAACTAGTAATAACATCATTGAAAATATGCCAAAGTGTGTAAGTGTTTGCATTTCTGCACAGGTCATTCATACTTGATGCTGAATATATTGAGAAGCTTTTAAATTGTTATTTCTATAGTTTCATCATTTGCATATCATTAACATGTCTATTGACCCTGTGATTTCCATTATTACATGACTTTTCTTTCTTATTGTTACAGTTTTCAATGTTGAGGAATGTCTTTTCATACATACACGTTTCGGGGTATAACACACATTTTGGCACATCTTCAGCAGTACAATACAATTTGACAGTAACAGTATAGAACAGGAAATGTCAAACTTTGAGGCTGTACCATCAAGCACATACTTTTTATTCATATGTTTGTGTAAGTTGATATATTTTTTACCACTTTTTTAGTAGCTAAAAGATAACTTGTTTAAATACAAAGTAAATCTGAATTGCTAGAGAACACTTACAAACAGGTTCAGGGCCATGAATACTTTCCCTAAGCACTACACATATTTGCACTTATTGCTTTATCTAAATAGCAAGACTCAGCTAATCTAGTTCATAAACTTTGTTTACATCACATTTTATATCATACCTTATCAATGGTTAATGGTTAAAAACATATACATTAAAGGGGCGATCTGACAGCTAAAATGAATTTTTTAACTATATATATTTACATCCAAACCACTTTTGCAATTAACTTTATGACACAATTTCCTACACTCCTAACTATCTACCTTATCTCTAATGCATGTTGCTGCTTCATGGCTTCTAGCATCGACTTAAAAATAGTCTTTATTAGGAGGTGGCTCCAAAGGCAATGAAACCAGCATCTCCCACTGATGATGATGCATTTATGGGCAGTGCCAAAAGTTTTGGGGCAGCACTGGTGTCACTCACTGCTTCTATCTCTGTTCACTGCTGAAAATCTTTCACAGTTTGAAGCTACGGCCTCGGCGGGAATAGAAACAGGGTGCCAATGCAGAACTCATATCAGCAACGGCGTCAATTACCAAGGGTCCAGGATGTCTTCAACGAGGACAGTGATGAAAGAAATTAGTGAGTAACTGCAGAGCTTCCCCTGCTAATGTCCTATTCCAGGAGGGGTGATTTATGCTGCGGTGAGTGAGTTAAGCCCCAGCCTCCTGTGACGTCAAGCTTGAGACTCAAGCGCAAAACCATAGGTTGAGCGGGCACCATCCAACACTCATATACAAGGGGGATGAGTTATGTAGTCAAGCTTGAGACTCCTCTCAAATGAAACATCAGTCGGAGTACAAAAATGAAAATACGTGTAGGGACTAGCTAGACAGAGAGAAGTGCAGACAATTGTGTAATAAAGGACATTATAACATTGTTATGGTGGAGAGTTAGATTGTTAGAAAACACAACTTAGCTGCAAGACCACCCTTTAGGTTAGGTTTTCTACACAAATATGATTTATTTAGTTTGTGGCATCAATAAAAGTTTGAGGGTTTGTCCATACAGGTCATACATTAGCACAAAAAATTCTGTCACAAATAAGAGGAAAATATGTGAGTTACATATGTTTTGGTTTGCGGAACTTGCTGTGCAATAATTGACATACTTTGGATTTAAAATCAGTAATTCTGGTCAATTTTATCATGATTTATTTCCACGACAAATGGATGAAATTTGATCTGTTTACATAGAGAAGGTCTTGTATGACAGAGTCTGTAGTTGACTGACACAGCTGGATGCCCTGTCACTTGTTTCTTGACTCTTTGCCCATTTTTTATTATATGTGAATTGTTGGTGCACATAGTTGCGATAGTGGCCCGTTGTCATCATGACGACATCTGGGTCACCAAACCTAGCAAACTTGCTGATCATGCCCAGTGCATGATGAGCAAGTTTGTCTCTCAGTTCAGAGCTGACAGTTTCTGCAATATGAGGATGCTGCTTCATCTCCATACTGCAGAAGCAATCAGTACGCAAAAAATGATAGTCCCATATTGGGACAAAGTATAAAAGTTAGAAAAAAGTAAAAAAAAAAAATTGTAAAAATATTTTTTTAAATCAAAAATAATAATAATAAAGCAAAAGATATTATATCTCTAAATAAATATATAAAAAAGTATACCGTAACCGCAGCGATCCGACCTATAAAACTGTCCCACTAGTTAACCCATTGAGTGAACACCATACAAAAATAAATAAAAAAAAACAAGGCAAAAAACAATTCTTTATCGTCATACCAACAAGCAAATAGTGGAAGAAAACACGATCAAAAACATCCATTATACAGCTCAATCAGCGGAAAAAGTAAAAGTTATAGCTCTCATAATAAAGCAATGCAATAATAATAATTTTTTTTAATAAAATAGTTTTATTGTATAAAAGCACCAAAACATAAAAAACTATGTAAATAAGGTATTGCTGCAATCATATCGACGCGAAAAATAATACCGCCTTATCAAGTTTGCCACATACGGAACGGCATTAACCACCCCCCCAAAAAAAATTCTAAATTGCTGTTTTTTGTTCGTTTTCCCTCACAAAAATCAGAATAGAAAGCGATCAAAAAATGTCATGTGCTCGAAAATACTACCAATAAAAACTTCAACTTGTAAAAAACAAAACCTCACATGACTCTGTAGGCCAAAACATGGAAAAAATATAGCTCTCAAAATGTGATGATGCAAAAACTATTTTTTTTCAGTAAAAAGCATCTTTTAGTGTGTGACAGCAGCCAATCATAAAAACCCGATATAAATCTGATGTTGCTGTAATCGCTTTGACCAGAAGAATAAAGTTGCCTAATCACTTATACCACAGAAGGAACGGCGTAAAAAATAAATAAAACAAATTCTTCTGATTTTTTTCATTCTGCCTTCCAAAGATCACAGTGAGACTCGGCGCACATTTATCCTTTGCTCTGCATTGAGCTCTTACTTTGGGGTTTCCATGTAAATCTCTGAAATACCTGATTCAGATGGAACTTCTGGCAGAAGATTCCCTATAATGAGGCAGATGGAGGCACTGGGGACGCCGTCTGACCTCTGATTCGGTGGTGTCTGTAATTTTAGGACTGCATAAAAGTGCTGTCAGCCACAGTTTTGTGCACTTCTGAAAAGAAGGACACAGCTGAACAGAGGCCAGATGGAGTCTAGAGTAACTCTGTTGCCTCATTATAGTGAATGGCTCCCTCAGGGGTTTCATGTGAATCACATCACTTGGAGATTTAGCTGGAAACCCCAAAGTAAGTAGAGCCGGATAAATGTTATCCCAAACGTTATGTAAAATGTTCCCAATAAAAGCTTCATCTCAATCCACAAAAAAGCAAGCCCTGGCTCAGGTCCATCGTCTGGTAATATATATGGGGGCTTCCATGTTACTGGTAGCAGAAAGGTTATGGAAAAGTGAAATGGCTTCTCACCCGCCAAAAGAAAATCATCAAATTCTCCACTCCCAATTCCAAATGCCCCCTCCCTTCTGAGCTACACAGTGTACCTATAACACATAATGCATCCATGTTTGGCATTTCTGAAGTAATGAGAGCTTGTCTAACTTACAGGTGCATGCCTCCAGTATCACGGGCTGGGCATAGCATACTGGTGACTACAACGTACTGGTTACTACAGCATACTGATCACTATAACAGCAGTGTAACATTTTTACTTAGCAACATTCATTGCTGCTTGTTTCTGGAAAATACCCATGGAGTCAATAGTGTCATTACAACTGTAGAAAATTCCCCAAGGAGTTTAGTTTCCCAAATGGGGTTACTTAAGGGGGGATTCTGCTCTTCTAGCAATTAGGGGCTCTGTATGTGGAGTCCGCAAACTGTTCTAGGAAAATCTGCACTCCAGTATGCAAATAGCGCTCTGTTCCTCCCGAGTCTCTCTGTACAACAAAGTAGTACTGTATAGCCACATATGGTTGTATTGCCATGTTCAGTAGCAATTGTGGGACAAATTTTGGTGTCATTTTTACCCACTTCTTGTGTGAAAATGTAAAATCTGGGGCTCAAACTATATTTTGGAGGTAAAAATTAGTTATTTTTTCATCACTGCTCAATGGTATAAAATTCTGTGACACACTCATGGTGTCAAAATGATATTTGCACCCCAAGATAAATTCATAGAGAGGTGTAGTTTGTAAAATGGGGCCACATATGGGGGTTACGCTGTTCTGGCACCTCGTGGGCTCTCCCAGTGGGTCATGGAACCGCAAATTATAATAGTAAAATCTGGCGCTCCTTGCCTTCTGAGCTCTACATTGTGTCTGAAAAATATTTCCCAATTTCATGTAGGGTATTGGCGCACTCAGGAAAAAATGGACCTCAGTTTGTTGTAAAAAAAATTTCCTATTAGCCTTTAGAAAAATTAAAAGCTTGGAGCTAAAACAACATCTTGATAAAAATGTAAGTTATTCTTACCGCTCAGTGGTATAAAGCTCTGTGAGGCAAATGTGGTGCCAACATCACTGCATCCCTAGATGAATACATTAGGGAGTATAGTTTTGTGAAAATGAGTTCACATATAGGCAGAATCTGTTGTCCTGGTATGTCAGGGGCTCTGCCAATGTGACATGGCACCCTCAAACCATTCCAGCAAATATCTGAAATCCAATATGGCGACGGTTACCTTCTGAGCTTTGCACTGTGCCTCAAAAGTAGTATTCACCCACATTTGGGGTATTGGTAAACTCAGTGGAAATTGCACAGCAAATTGTATGGTGCAATTTATTCTGTTACCTATTTAAAAATGCAATATTTTGTGCTAAAAACAAATTTGTAAGGAATTTTTTTTTATCTTTACGGCTCAACATTATAAACTTCTGTGAAGAATCTGAGGGTTCAATGTGCTTACCAAACATCTAGATCAGTTCCACGAGGGTTCTGGTTTCCAAAATGGTGTCAATTGTGGGGGATTCTTCACTGTTTAGCCACATCAGAGGCTCTCCAAATGCGACATAGGGTCCGCCAATTGTTCCTGCAAATTTTGCATTCAAAAAGTCACATGGCGCTCGTTCGCTTCCGAGCTCTGCCTTGCGTCCAAACAGTGGTTTTCTCCCTCATTTCAGATATCGGCATACTCAGAAGAAAATGCAAAACAAATTTTGGGGTCCATTTTTTTTGTAACCCTTGTTAAATGTTCATTTTTTTCCACATTCCTAAAATTCCTGTAAAGTACTTGAAGGGTTCATAAACTTCTTGAATGCGTTTTTGAGCACCATGTGGGGTGCAGTTTTTAGAATGGTGTCACTTTTGGGTATCTTCTACCTTATAGACCCCTTAAAGTGATTTCAAGTGTATTGTGGTCCCTAAAAAATGGTGTGGTAAAAATGAGAAATCACTGGTCAATTTAATCCGTTATAACTTCCTAAGAAAAAAAGATTTGGTCCCTAAATTGTGCCGATGTAAAGTAGACATGTGGGAAATGTTATTTTTTAAGTTTTTTGTGTGACATGTCTCTGTGATTTAAGGGCATGAAAATTAAAAGTTAGAAAATAGTTTTGATTCTTTTGAACTTTGATCAAACTTTCTGGAAAAGAGGGGTAGTGGGCTTTTCTGCCAAACCATATGTTTTTCCAGAACTTATGGCAAACTGTGTGGCTCTCAGACAAAAGATAAACAACAGCCACAAGAGTAATCCTAGTATTGTGACATTAAACAATTTGTGAATATAAGTTAATTTAAGTTAAAATAAAGAAAAGTATAGATGTAGTAAACTTTCAAGCATACCTGTCATTCCAGGTGAATTTTGAAATGATGCTTTGTACTTGAGTATTAGCACCATTCATGTTAATTATATATCATATAGACAGCTTTTTATACCAATGTTTCCATTTATGGATTCTATGGCCGGCGTCACACTAGCGAGTTTTACGGACGTATAAGAGGTGCAGAAAATACGGATTGCATACGGTACAATTATTCTCTATGGCCCATCTCCTATCTGCCGTATTTTACTGATCCGTATTATACGGTCTTCTACGGCCTTAGAAAATCACAGCATGCTGCGTTTGTCACCGTATTGCGCAAAAAATCGCCAATGAAAGTCTATGGGGGCAAGAAAATTACGGATTACACACGGACCAGCAGTGTGACTTGCGAGAAATACGCAGCGGTGTTCTATAGAAAATTCAGTGCAGTGTACAGTAAAATCACACTGACAGGTTAGAATAAAATAGCTAAGATAAATGTCTACACATAGTATAGGGGTATATATATATATATGTCAGTGAGACACATATATGTATATATATTAATATTTCATACAGCGCTAGATAGGAGAAAAGCCGGTAATTCAATTGCCGGTTTTTCCTATCTCCTTCATAAACCCAACATGATATGAGACATGGTTTACATACAGTAAACCATCTCATATCCCTTTTTTTGTGCATATTCCACACTACTAATGTTAGTAGTGTGTATGTGCAAAATTTGGGTGCTCTAGCTATTAAATTAAAGGGTTAAGTCGTGGAAAAAATTGGCAATTTTCTCCACCAGAGTGGTAAAGTGTTATGGACCTGGTGGTTAGAAGCACCCGGCACGACCTGATAGTTAAACTCACACAGGACAAGCTCTGGGATGTGGGCGCTCTGCTGACCGCAACCCCTAATCCTATCACACAACTAGAAATAGCCGTGGAGCGTTCCTGACTCTCCCTAGACGCCTCTTCACAGCCTAAGAGCTAGCTAGCCCTAGAGATAGAAAATAAAGCCTACCTTGCCTCAGAGAAATTCGCCAAAGGAAAAGGTAGCCCCCCACATATATTGACTGTGAGTAAAGATGAAAGTCACAAACGCAGAAATGAAACAGGTTTCAGCAAAGGGAGGCCAGACTTACTAAACAGACAGAGGATAGGAAAGGTATCGTTGCGGTCAGCACAAAAAACTACAAAAGACCACGCAGAGTGTGCAAAAAGACCTCCGCACCGACTAACGGTGCGGAGATGCCACTCTGCATCCCAGAGCTTCCAGCTAGCAAGGCAAAATCATAATATGCAGCTGGGCAAGGAAACAATGAACAAATAATAACAAGCAGGAACTTAGCTTCTGCTGGAGTAGACAGGTCACCAGAAAGACCCAAGAGCGAACTGAACCAATGCAGGAACATTGACAGCTGGCATGGAGTAACAATCTGAGTGGAGTTAAATAGAGCAGCCAACCAAAGGATAAACTACGTCACCTGTGTAAGGAACCTCAGAAGCAGCAGCTCCACTCACAGCCACCAGAGGGAGCCCACGGACAGAACTCGCCGAAGTACCATTCACGACCACAGGAGGGAGTTCGACAACAGAATTCACAACAGTTAAGCCAGTGACTGAGGGCAGATATTTATAGCTTGGATAGGGTTCATGGTTATTGCCCCCCCCCCTGGCTAAAAACATCTGCCCCCAGCCACCCCAGAAAAGGCACATCTGGAAGATGCGCCTATTCTGGCACTTGCCAACTCTCTTCTTATTCACCTCTAGCGGTGGGATATAGGATAATGAAGGGTTAATGTTACCTTGCTATTGTAAGGTGACATTAAGCCAGATTAATAATGGAGAGGCGTCAATTATGACACCTATCCATTATTAATCCAATAGTATGAAATGGTTAAAAAAACACACATTATTACAAAGTATTTTAATGAAATAAATACACAGGTTGTTGTAATATTTTATTATACTGGTAATCCACCTGAAGACCCTTGTCACCTGAAACAAATGTAAACAAAACAAACAACAATATTCCATACCTTCCGACGATCAGTCTCGTCCCACGCTGTAAATCCATCTGAAAGGGTTAACTAATTTTACAAGCAGAAACCTGCTAATGCAGCTGCCCCTGCCTGTAAAAACCCGGCAAATGAATGTAATGTAGGTGAATGACCTGTAGTTACCTCGAGTTGCGGTGATGCGCCCTCTGCTGGATGTCCTCATATGAACTCGAGCCTGGGAAAATATTCTGAAAAGTTCCCATGCTCGAGTTCATAGGACATCCAGCAGAGAGTGCATCACCGCAACTCGAGGTAACTACAGGTCATTCACTTCTCGCAGTACGGATGCCATACGGATTACGTACGGAGGATGCCATGCGCAAAATACGCTGACACACCCTGCCTACGGATGACATACGGATCACTATTTTGGGGACCTTTCTGCGTATTACGGCCGTAAATAACGGACCATATTTTCATACGCTGAGTGTGAAGCCGGCCTATATCTAATTTTCTGTTTCAGCTCCATTCCTGAGTTAGTGGGTAGAGACAAGTGTATATGCTGTACCTCATCCACATTACAGATAAAGATAAAATCCATCTTCCTTTCAGGACCTCTCTCTAGAACACCCCCAAAACAAGCAGTTTAGCACTGAATCCTGCGCTGGGATTAGCTAAAATACTTATTTAGAGAGTAACAGCATTTCTGAATGTCTTTGTCATTCTTTTCTCTCGGCACGGTGGCTTCCTTTCCCCCTTTCTCTTCTTCTTTCATCTGAATTAACTTCTCTGGTGCATTTTGACCGCTCGGTGAGCTGGGTCCCACTTATTCCTGAAACTGATTTTAGCTGTATTTCAGAGCGAATAAAGAGTTTAGGAGGTAAGATTGGAGGAGAGGTAAGAGATAAATGTATAGAGAAGTATAATTATCTGATAAATCATATTGTAATTATATATTTCTTTAATGCAAACTTGGTTGAAAGAACAGTGATAATTTAGCATTTGCTTTAAGGGTGTGTGCACTTTTGGGGATCTTTTTTTTTGCCTGAAACATCTTGGGTTATCCTTTCAGTCATATTTGTAGCATCTTTGCCATCTGTGTATTTGTTTTTATTTTAAAGATAAATAAGTTGAGGCTTTGGTCAAGTCTCTTCTTTTAGCTTCTTCGTAGCTTTTGAACCCTGAAGCTGATAAAATAAGTTACAAAAGACTGAACATTTGGGCGGCAAGTAATTTCTACTTTACAATGCATATGTTAATTCTTTTTTACGTGTTTGTGGCACTTTCACAGTGTGAGCACATACTCCTAAAATGTTCAAATCATGAAACAGCAAGTTTTAACTTTACACTTCACACCTCGCAAGCTACTGAAAATGTCAAATTATAGTGTGCTAAATCATGGGATGGAAAATGTTAAATGTCAAGATAAAGTTTGTTATATACCTGTGCATCTAATTTTGAAAAAAAGTATTTATGCAAATGATATTAAAGAGAAAAAACAATTTTAATTCAGAATATTTCAACATTGAAAAAAATATAAGATACTGTAAACCACTTGGCCGAAACATCTTTGTAAAACATCAGCAAATATTCATTTGTATATGCAGAGATTATAATGATTATAATCAGCCCTTCTTTCATCCTTACTTTCTTTCAAGATTTTTTTGCTAACAGTTTTGGACTTTAAAAATGCTAACTCCTCTGTTGAGATTGAAGCCATTAAGATGTAAAAAGTAAACTTTCATTTAATTTCAAAGAGTTTTGTACTTAATGGTTCTTTCTCCTTGCTTGAAAAATAAATGCATGTTCTATTTTAAAAAAATTTTAGATAAACTATTAGTTCCATATTCATTTCCTTTTTTTTCAGGTGATTTAACTTTTTTGTTTTATAGAATTCATTGCTTTTTTTTAGACAAATTATTAAAAATAATGCATGCAGGTTGATGAACTGTCCAAAATTAAAGATTCTCTTTTTTTTTCTTGTCATTTACCTATTTGTGTCTTTTTAGAGCAGAAAATCACATAAATTCCTTTAAAATGTAACATATTAGTCTTCATCTACACAAAAATGAATTTAGACAGGTACTTCAATAAGCTAGTTGGGTATAACTCTGGAAAAAATAAAGATAAAGCATATATATATATGGAAAACCATGCCCACAATGTGCAAAAAAAGCAAGTAAAGTTAATGAATAGGCACAAATTGAAAAAATAATATGACACAAATAAAAAAACACTAAGAGAACTATTTTTAAATCACTAAAAGGGCACAAAGATGAAGATGAATCTGTGTCATTAAAGGGTTTACCTCTTCCAGGAAAGTGAACCCTAAAGGCTCTAAAATGCCTAAAATAACAAACAAGGCAAGTGCTTACTCTCCCTGGGTCCAGCGCCACCATCCTGTTAATGCTCGGGTCTCTGTGCTTTGGTTGCAACTATGATCTCGCCGTCAGCATGCATCATTGCTGTAAATAATCACCGACATCAGTAAATGTACTATGTACCTCGCAGATATGGAGTAGATCACTGCATATTATGAATCACAGATCTTCAATTTAGCCTGTGTATTTGGATCCTATGTTAAATGAATTTGTTTTCCTTTGATGCTGAAGAGGTTAATGACCTTTTCTATGCTGTTCAGAATCATGCAGCTCCATTTCAGCTCTTCTGATATGGTCATTAATTCTTCCTATGTAACCTGGCCAGACTCTCTCTGCCTTGCCAGTAAAATATCTGCTTCCTTGCTTTTTGGAGATGCTGTGCTGAAAAGGAGTATTTTATTGCTACTGGAGATACATCTTCCTGTGCTGTGTGCTTAATCTAAGTGTTTTGGAGTTAAGCTGTTATAGAGGTGTTCTACTGTATGTGTGTGTTTTTCTCCTGGTCCCTGTTTCCATTTAGCTTACTCCGCCCTGTCCCTATGCTCCTTCCTATTGTTCGGTGGTGCTTTTGTATGATAGAGAGCTTCTGTTATCCCTGTTTTGTCATGTGTGGCTTGTTCACATTACATTTCTTTCCTAGGCTCCATGGCGTGGGGAAGGGGACAGACCAGGGATTTACAGGGCCATAGTAAGGTCAGAGATTCGGGCCTCTTTGCAATCAAGAGAACCTGCAGGACAAGGATAGTCAGGGTGCCTGTTCCAGGGACAGTTTGAGGTCCCACTCCCCTTTCTAAGACCATCACAATTTGACAGATATAGGCAATTGATGTGACATCATTGTTGCATCTAAAACACCAAAACCAGAGCACCATTGGTGAACTGGCCCAGAAAACCAAGCAAGGTGAGGACCTGCTATCTTTTTCATTTGAGACATTTTAGAACATTTCTGACCCACTTTACAATAAGTTTAGTGCCCCATTAATTATTATCCCCTTAAGGACCAGGGGTATTTCCATTTTTGCATTTCCATTTTTTGCTCACCTTCTACCCATGGCCATAACATTCAAATGGTGAAAATGGCGAAAGGGGGGGGTGATTTGAAATTTTATATTTTTAAAAAATTTTAAAAACATTTTTTTTTTACTTTTGGCATGCTTTCATAGTCTTGATGGGAGTCTAGAAGCTGCCATAACCCGAGCAGCTCTGCTCCATGCAGGCGATGATCAGATCACCTGTATTAAGCAGAATTACTTGCTATGAGCCCCGACCATCAGGCAGTGGTCATAGCAATCCAGCAGTGACAACTAAAGAGGTCTCCAGAAGATCTCTGGTTGTCATGCCGACCCAACAGTGACCCGTGGTCATTTGACACAGGCACCAATGGGTCAAGGTAATGATGCGCTTCTTGCGCGTGCACGTTAAGTGCCACTGTCGGAGTTTGACAGCGGCATTTAACATGTTAACAGCCGTGGCTGGATTGCAATTCTAACCTCGGCTGTTACGGGCACATGTCAGCTGATCAGATCAGCTGTCATGTGCCGGAAAAGGTGCAAGCTCACCATCATTGGACGTTAAGGGGTTTAATTTATAAAGAAAACTAAATCCTATTTTTTTTTATTTTAGTTATTAACACCTATCATCTGTAATACATTTTGATGAGGTAATCCAGTTTTCACATTTAGTATACTTAAGTGTAGAATATGAAATTATACTTTCTATTAATATTTCTGTGTTTGACATTCTGCTCATGTATCATTCTTATTGCATTGCAGTAGTCTATAAAATAAAAAGTACAGTGTGGGAAAATAAGTTATATACACTTCCAATTTTGCAAGTTTACCCACCCAGAAAGAATGGAGAGGTCTGTAATTTTTGTTGTAGGTACACTTCAACTGAAAGTGAGAGAATCTAAAAATTGAAATTAGAAAATCACATTGTGTGATTTATAAATAATTAAAATGCATTTTATTGCATAAATAAGTATTTGATCACCTACCAGCAATAATTCTGTTATTTTTTCTTTAATAAGTACTCCTACTCTGCACTCATTGTATAAAAGACACCTGTCTACACAATCAATCACACTCCAAACTCTCCACCATGGCCAAGATCAAAGACTTGTCTAAGGACACCAGAGACTAAAATCGTAGACCTGCTGGGATGCAGGTCAATAGGCCAACAGCTTTGTGAAAAGGCAACAACTCTTGGCACAATTATTAGAAAATGGAAGAAACACAAGATGACTGTCAATCTCTCATAGTCTGGGGCTCCGTGTAAGGTCTGACCTCGTGAGATAAGAATGATTCTGAGAAAAGTCAGGAATCAGCCCAGAACTACACGGGAGGACCTGTTAAATGACCGGAAGAGAGCTGGGACAACAGTCTCAATCATTAACTTTAGTAACACACTACGCTGTCATTAATTATAATCCTGCAGAGCTTGCAAGGTCCCCCTGCTCATGCCAGCACATGTCCAGGCCCATTAGATGTTTATCAGTTACCATCTGGATGAACCAGAGGAGACATGTCCTGTGGTCAAATGAGACCAAAAAAGACCTTTTTCATATCAACTCCGCTCGCCGTGTTTGGAGGAAGAAGAAAGATAAGTACAACCCTAACAACACTGTCCCAACAGTGAAACATAGTGTAAGAACCAAAAGAGGGGAGAAGCCAGCGCAGCCTAAGGTTAAGACGCAATACATAAAGTGCAAATGCACATATTAATTTCTAACTGTATTTTCAAAATGAGACATTTAGCAAACAATTGATCAATTCTTTGAGCCACCCCGCCTCTTCACGGCATTCTCATATTGGGGCGGTCCAACACTACGTTTTTTATATTCGCTGTGCCATAAAGGCCTCCTAAATGAACTAAAAGCAAGACCACATTAAATGCAAGCTGTACCTGGAGCATTACTGAGTCACCCCCATGGCGCCAGAGTAGGCAAGCGAGGATAAAGGTTGACCAGGTCCAGACAGACATTTCAGATCCAACCTCCACACTGCCCATCCAGAGCCACAGATAAAGAGTGAGACAGGCTGAGACACAGGTGCATAATTAAACAAAGCCTAAGGCAGGGCAGGGCTGCTGTGTGTGTGTACAGCAGCCTATCAATCACTAAGACACAGAAAGAATGGCGCACATAACCAGGAGCGGCGCACGGCAACAGTGGTGGTCAGCCACTTACCAATAACAGAGCAAAAAAGGGGAGAAGCCAGCGCAGCCTAAGGTTAAGACGCAATACATAAAGTGCAAATGCACATATTAATTTCTAACTGTATTTTCAAAATGAGACATTTAGCAAACAATTGATCAATTCTTTGAGCCACCCCACCTCTTCACGGCATTCTCATATTGGGGCGGTCCTACACTACGTTTTTTATATTCGCTGTGCCATAAAGGCCTCCTAAATGAACTAAAAGCAAGACCACGTTAAATGCAAGCTGTACCTGGAGCATTACTGAGTCACCCCCATGGCGCCAGAGTAGGCAAGCGAGGATAAAGGTTGACCAGGTCCAGACGGACATTTCAGATCCAACTCAGTAATGCTCCAGGTACAGCTTGCATTTAATGTGGTCTTGCTTTTAGTTCATTTAGGAGGCCTTTATGGCACAACGAATATAAAAAACGTAGTGTAGGACTGCCCCAATATGAGAATGCCGTGAAGAGGCGGGGTGGCTCAAAGAATTGATCAATTGTTTGCTAAATGTCTCATTTTGAAAATACAGTTAGAAATTAATATGTGCATTTGCACTTTATGTATTGCGTCTTAACCTTAGGCTGCGCTGGCTTCTCCCCTTTTTTGCTCTGTTATTGGTAAGTGGCTGACCACCACTGTTGCCGTGCGCCGCTCCTGGTTATGTGCGCCATTCTTTCTGTGTCTTAGTGATTGATAGGCTGCTGTACACACACACAGCAGCCCTGCCCTGCCTTAGGCTTTGTTTAATTATGCACCTGTGTCTCAGCCTGTCTCACTCTTCATCTGTGGTTCTGGATGGGCAGTGTGAAGGTTGGATCTGAAATGTCTGTCTGGACCTGGTCAACCTTTATCCTCGCTTGCCTACTCTGGCGCCATGGGGGTGACTCAGTAATGCTCCAGGTACAGCTTGCATTTAATGTGGTCTTGCTTTTAGTTCGTTTAGGAGGCCTTTATGGCACAACGAATATAAAAAACGTAGTGTAGGACTGCCCCAATATGAGATTGCCGTGAAGAGGCGGAGTGGCTCAAAGAAGTGATCAATTGTTTGCTAAATGTCTCATTTTGAAAATACAGTTAGAAATTAATATGTGCATTTGCACTTTATGTATTGCGTCTTAACCTTAGGCTGCGCTGGCTTCTCCCCTCTTTTGCTCTGATAGTGTAGGAACCATCATACTTTGGGGATGCTTTTCTGCAAATGGGAAAGAATGACTGCCCCATATTGAAGGAAGGATGGATGAGCTCATGTATCTAGAAATTTGGGCCAACAATCTCTTTCCCTGATTAACAGCATTGAAGATGGGTCATGGCTGGGTCTTCCAGCACAACAGCACCCAAATCACACAGTCAGGGCATCTAAGGAATGACTTCGTAAGAACCATTTCAAGGTTCTGGAGTTGCCTAGCCAGTCTCCAGGACTGAACCCAATAGAATATCTTCTTAAACGGAGCTGAACCTCAATGTTGCCCAGCCACAGCCCTGAAACCTGACAGATTTGGAAAAGATATCTATGGCGGAGTTCTGTTTTTCTATTGTATCAAATACTTATTTCATACAATAAAATTATAATCAATTACAATCATATAACATGATTTTCTGGATTTTTTTAAGATTCTTTATCTCACAATTGAAATGTACCTACAATAAAAACTAGAGACGTCTCCATTCTTTGTAGGTGAGAAAACTTTCAAAATCGGCAGTGTATCAAATACTTATTTTCGTCACTGTATGTCTCAGATTAGTAATGTGAAATATATCTGTGGGCGAACTGAATAAAACTAAATTATGTTGATGCCTCATACTCAGATGATACTGTCCAGGTGCAGGACGTAGGAAGGACTTTCACATAGCGGATGTGGAGTGAAATATTTCTGCACTGCCTATATCTGTGTGGCAAAACTACTTGCAATTTCACGTGGTTTCACACTAAGTTAAGGTGAAAGGCTACTTCTCCACAATCAATGTATAAAACATTGCCTTTTTGTCCGTCTCTAGAGAGCCTCAAAATCTGGCTTGGTGATAAGTCTCTTGACTTAAATTTACAGTTCCTCATGTGTGATTTTAAAGTTACAAGTTTGGGACATGCACCTGTGTTTAGTCTGGACATTGCAGTAAGTACAAGGACTTTGACATACATTAATGTGAAATCAGACTTAAGGAGCCAAAATAATTGTGAACAATTGTTATTGCAAATGCTCTTTTAATGAATATATTGCAGGGCAAACATGCTGTCGATCACTTGAGGAATGAGTAAAATGCTTATTTCCTTTTGAGTGAAATCATCTTTTGTGCAGCACAAATGATTAACATTCTTGGCTGTGCATTGTCATGTGTAACCAGTACTCACACTTCCAAAAGCCATTGGCTATCTGTGTACTGGGCAATCTAGTATAGATAACTCAGTGTCAATCATTTATTTTGTGCTGACTGTATAAACATGCATTCAAATGACCGCCGATTGGTAAAAGTTTGCCAGTCTGCGGTCATATTATGGCAGCCGCTCATGTTTACTGTTACTTTGCATTTACTTTTCAATATCAATGTTATGTTTACTTCCAGTCTATTTAATATTATTATGTATGTTATCTTCTGTTGCTTTATGCCATCTAATTTCAAAATTCTCCATATATTATGCTTCCATTGTATAACCTCCATTCTTGCTACAACTTTGCAGCTATTCCTCTGTATCTCCTGTAAATCTTGCTCTCCTATTTTAGTTACTTCATGTCAATTGAATGTTTCGTTTCAATCACTAGTTATTTCTTTACTGGGTTTATATGTATAAGCATACATACATATGGATATATCTGTTTACTGTGTATGTTTTGCAGCACAATTAGTTTTGCAATGCTCCTTTCCTTCCACCCACTGTCTACATGATAAAGCACCAGGAGAGGTCAGAAATAGTCTTTATTTTTTTCACTCTTGTCCTTATATCCCACACTATTGGTTTTATACTTAGTTCACAAAAAATGACTTGTTACTTCCAAACTTTAGAGAGTGGGGAGATTATTCTATCAACTATATTTTGCTCCAGTTGCTCTGTATAAATGGAACTTTTTATTCCATTTCTATCCACAATAGCATTTCATTTTTAGGCTTCTCAGTCACTGTACAGCTATATCACTATTATTGATCTCCTTGTGTTTCCTTTCCTTTGGGTGTTGTGATTGTTTCAAATTTCCAGTTAACTTTATTAACAGTATAGAAAGTGGAAGAAGTACATCACTTCATATTAGTTAGGTGCATGTATAGGGTGCCAATTCAAAATATAATACAAGACTAATCTCTGACACTCTTTTTAGATGCAAGTTAATGAATTACCGTATATACTCGAGTATAAGCCGACCCGAGTATAAGCCGACCCCCCTAATTTTGCCACAAAAAACTGGGAAAACTTATTGACTCGAGTATAAGCCAATGGTAGAAAATGCAGCATTTACCGGTGAATTTCAAAAATAAAAATAGATGCTCCATACCGTTCATTATTGCCCCATAGATGCTCCATATACAACTGTGCTATATAGAATGCTCTGCACCTTTATGGCCCCATAGGTGCTCCTTATAATGCTGTGCCCCATATATGCTCTGCACCTTTGATTATGGCCCCATAGATGCTCCTTATAATGCTGTGCCCCATATATGCTCTGCACCTTTATGGCCCCATAGGTGCTCCTTATAATGCTGTGCCCCATATATGCTCTGCACCTTTATGGCCCCATAGGTGCTCCTTATAATGCTGTGCCCCTTATATGCTCTGCACCTTTATGGCCCCATAGGTGCTCCTTATAATGCTGTGCCCCATATATGCTCTGCACCTTTATGGCCCCATAGGTGCTCCTTATAATGCTGTGCCCCATATATGCTCTGCACCTTTATGGCCCCATAGGTGCTCCTTATAATGCTGTGCCCCTTATATGCTCTGCACCTTTATGGCCCCATAGGTGCTCCTTAGAATGCTGTGCCCCATATATGCTCTGCACCTTTATGGCCCCATAGGTGCTCCTTATAATGCTGTGCCCTTTATATGCTCTGCACCTTTATGGCCCCATAGGTGCTCCTTATAATGCTGTGCCCCATATATGCTCTGCACCTTTATGGCCCCATAGGTGCTCCTTATAATGCTGTGCCCCATATATGCTCTGCACCTTTATGGCCCCATAGGTGCTCCTTATAATGCTGTGCCCCATATATGCTCTGCACCTTTATGGCCCCATAGGTGCTCCTTATAATGCTGTGCCCCTTATATGCTCTGCACCTTTATGGCCCCATAGATGCTCCTTATAATGCTGTGCCCCATATATGCTCTGCACCTTTATGGCCCCATAGGTGCTCCTTATAATGCTGTGCCCCTTATATGCTCTGCACCTTTATGGCCCCATAGGTGCTCCTTATAATGCTGTGCCCCATATATGCTCTGCACCTTTGATTATGGCCCCATAGGTGCTCCTTATAATGCTGTGCCCCTTATATGCTCTGCACCTTTATGGCCCCATAGATGCTCCTTATAATGCTGTGCCCCTTATATGCTCTGCACCTTTATGGCCCCATAGGTGCTCCTTATAATGCTGTGCCCCATATATGCTCTGCACCTTTATGGCCCCATAGGTGCTCCTTATAATGCTGTGCCCCATATATGCTCTGCACCTTTATGGCCCCATAGGTGCTCCTTAGAATGCTGCTGGTGCTGCCATAAAAAAAAAAAATCACATACTCACCTCTCTTCTCAGGACGCCGGCGCTTTCAATAATTACCTGCTCCTCTGCGGCTCCGTCTCCAGCACTGACGCTCAGCAGAGGGCGCGCACTGACTACGTCACAGCGCCCTCTAACCTGAGCGTCACTGCTAGAGGACGCTGCAGACGGAGCCGGAGCGAGGAGCAGGTAATTATAGCGCTGCGCTCCCCTTACCTGCTGCGGCGCGGTCCCTGCAGTCCCTGGCTTCTCCGGCGCTGCAGCTTCTTCCTGTAATTGAGCGGTCACATGGCACCGATCATTTACAGCAATGAATATGCGGCTCCTCCCCTATGGGGGTGGAGCTGCCTATTCATTTCTGTAATGAGCGGTGCCATGTGACCGCTCAGTGCAGGAAGAATCTGCAGCGCCGGAGAAGCCAGGGACTGCAGGGACCGCGCCGCAGCAGGTAAGTATGATTACACAGCCCCCGCTCCCCCTCCCCTGCCGACACCCGGGTATATGACTCGAGTATAAGCCGAGAGGGGGACTTTCAGCCCAAAAAAATGGGCTGAAAATCTCGGCTTATACTCGAGTATATACAGTAAGCAGATTATTTGTGAATGAGAAAAAAGACGATGTGGGTACAGATCTTGCGGTGAATAATACACACTGCATCTCCATGTTGGTTGAATTTAAGAATTCACTGTGAATTTGATTAAATAACCAGTATTAAGTATGCTCTTTGCATATGTCAGATGAAGTTCGCCACAAACAAAATATAATTTTTTCTTACACAAATTATCTACTTGATTCAATAAATTTTATCTAAACAGATTGCCGGATTCCTCTTGTATGTTATCAACAGCATTACACAATCAACTTGAGATATGCGACATTGTGAATATATAGTGAAATACAGTCATGGCCAAAAGTATTGACACCCCTGCAAATCTGTCAGATAATACTCAGTTTCTTTCTGAAAATGATTGCAAACACAAATTATTTGGTATTATTATCTTTATTTAATTTGTCTTAAATGAAAAAACACAAAAGAGAATGAATCAAAAAGCAAACATTGATCATTTCACACAAAACTTCAAAAATGGGCCAGACAAAAGTATTCGCACCCTCAGCCTAATACTTGGTTGCACAACCTTTAGCCAAAATAGCTGCGGCCAACCGCTTCCGGTAACCATCAATGAGCTTCTTACAATGCTCTGCTGGACTTTCAGACCATTCCTCTTTGGAAAACTGCTCCAGGTCCCTGATATTTGAAGGGTGCCTTCTCCAAACTGCCATTTTTAGATCTCTCCTCAGGTGTTCTATGGGACTCAGGTCTGGACTCATTGCTGGCCACCTTAGAAGTCTCCAGTGCTTTCTCTCAAACCATTTTCTAGTGCTTTTTGAAGTGTGTTTTAAGTCATTGTCCTGCTGGAAGACCCATGACCTCTGAGGGAGACCCAGCTTTCTCACACTGGGCCCTACATTATGCTGCAAAATTTGTTGGTAGTCTTCAGACTTCATAATGCCATGCACACGGTCAAGCAGTCCCGTGCCAGAGGCAGCAAAGCAACCCCAAAACATCAGGGAACCTCCGCCATGTTTCACTGTAGGGACCGTGTTCTTTTCTTTGAATGCCTCTTTTTTTCTCCTGTAAACTCCATGTTGATGCCTTTGCCCAAAAAGCTCTACTTTTGTCTCATCTGACCAGAGAACATTCTTCCAACACGTTTTAGGCTTTTTCAGGTAAGTTTTGGCAAACTCCAGCCTGGCTTTTTTACTTCTTGATGACACTGCTCACGGTAGACACAGGAACATTCAGGTCTTTGGAGATGGACTTGTAGCCTTGAGATTGCTCATGCTTCCTCATAATTTGATTTCTCATTTCCTCAGACAGTTCTTTGGTCTTCTTTCTTTTCTCCATGCTCAATGTGGTACACACAAGGACACAGGACAGTGGTTGAGTCAACTTTGATCCATGTCAACTGGCTGCAAGTGTGATTTAGTTATTGCCAACATCTGTTAGGTGCCACAGGTAAGTTACAGGTGCTGTTAATCACACTTTTATATGTTTGGTGTGAAATTATATCCAGTTTGGCTTTAGGACAATTCTTTTTGTGTTTTTTCATTTAAGACAAATCAAATGAAGATAATAATACCAAATAATTTGTGTTTGCAATCATTTTCAGGAAGAAAATGAGTATTATCTGACAGAATTGCAGAGGTGTCAATACTTTTGGCCATGAATGTAATTGTAATGCACTCAATAAGCATCATCACTTCTGATGAGCAAATATACTCGTTACTCGAGATTTCCCAAATACGCTCGGGTGTCCTCCGAGTATTTTTTAGTGCTCGGAGATTTAGTTTTCCTCACCTCAGCTGAATGATTTACATCTCTTAGCCAGCTTGATTACATGTGGGGATTCCCAAGCAACCAGGCAACCCCCACATGTACTTATGCTGGTAACAGATGTAAATCATTCAGCTGCGGCGATGAAAACTAAATCTCCAACCACTAAAAAATTCTCGGACGTCACCCGAGCGTGCTCAGGAAATCTGGAGTAACGAGTATATTCGCTCATCACTAATCATCACTCTACCTTTAGTCCTATTCAGGTTTCCAATGATTGTGCCATGTTTGTTGACCCAGCACACGTGTGCAATACAGATAATCATAAAGGTTTGCAATTTTAAGTTCCCTTTTCTTGCCTGGTCCTCTTTTGTAGCATGACTTTATTTCTCTTTTTCAAATATCTTTACAACCATTTTGAAAATTTTACAATGCCTTTTCCTTGGGTAAAGCCATTTGCATGGAGCTTTTATGGTTATCATAGTACATATGATTTATATTGCAGAATCATAAGCATTCAAAACCAAAGGCATCATATTCTTTCCTAATGTTTCTAATAAAATATAGCATATGCCCCTGCTTTTCCTCATATAGTAAAATTGGTTACTATTAAAATTCTACATCACTTTAACAGCATAAAATGATGAAATTTGAACCAAGCATAAACAAAGTTGGCTGAATGATTGTACTAGCTGCTAAAGCACCATCAAGGTATACTGTGCATCTGTGTAACCAAGCTTTTGTCACACTTTCTACTACTCTGCTACTGATGTAATAACATACCAAATTATTTTTCTAAGACCGGTCATTGATAAAAAGCCTATACACATTCTAATAAGGTATTCCTTATTCCAAATTTTAATTCACCTGTCCTTGTGCCAACCAGACCTCAAATAAACTTGTAAAAAGATCGGACCCAGCTTGTCTCTAATTAAAATCTGCGTGGGGAAAAATGGGTGGATAAGTGTGCAAAGCCAAGGAGGGAGGACCCCACCCCCCCAATTCACAATGCAAATGGGACAGCACACCCATTTTATTCAATGGATATGCAAGTGTTCTTATATGCTGCTATGCTTTTATGTTTCTCTTTATTTAGAAGTTCTATTTATTTCTTACTAGTGTGTGAGGATGCAATTAACATAAATTGAGAAAATAAGAGCTTGATAAATGATGATTGTGTTTCGATTCTCTCCATCTTCCCTTTATCTTATTATGTTCAGAGGCACCATTATGAAATGTACATGGTAACCCATACTTTCATCGTCATGTAATATTTTCAAGATTATCTATATATTGCTTTCTTGGAAGATTTGAATTCCTGAATTTAATTGCAGGTTTTTCATGCAGATATGCACTGATTCTGACATTTAAGCTACGTCCATATATCGAATAGTTAATGTTTTTTGGATTTGTTTTAGGATGACAAAAACTGAAATAAAAGATCCAGTATTTGATCTATTAATGTGAATGCGGTCAATTTGTCCTACAATATCTGAGGCAAAACAGCTGCAATCTATTTTTTTTACTGGCTCCAGCAGCATATCCTTTACAATGGATAGCAATTGGATCCATTTCTTTATCATTAAAGTCCATATGAACAGATTGTAATGCGTGGCCATTTGTTGTTTTTGAAACTGCACATGCCGGGAAAACCACGATGTTCAGAAATACAAAAATAACCAAAAATAAATCGATTGCAAACAGAAAAAAATGGACGCATATCAGAAACAGAAATGTGCATCAGTTGTGTGCTCCACTTGGGACTGACCCATTTTTTTTAAAGACTGGAATATCCATTACAAAGAGATGACAAATGTACGTGTAAACAGATCCGTTCTGTCAGCTCATCCAAGTCTCAAAAATCTGGCTTGATTTGTGGTTTAAAAAAAAAACAAAAATCGAAAACAAACTGGTATGGAAGACTGATTTATTATGTGGTGTAGACAGTTTTCAGACCTCACTATATAGTTTACAAAAACACCACAAAATTTGAGGAAAAATTTGGGGCCTTACTTATTAAGGCTGCCGCCACACTATCAGTATTTGGTCAGTATTTTACATCAGTATTTGTAAGCCAAAACCAGGAGTGGAACAAATAGAGGAAAAGTATAATAGAAACATATGCACCACTTCTGCATTTATCACCCACTCCTGGTTTTGGCTACAAATACTGATGTAAAATACTGACCAAATACTGCGAGTGTGACACCGGCCTAAGACTGACATTTCTTACATTAGGAGTATGATTCACTAATATATTAAGAAGCCCTTACCCTTAGTGTATTAGGCATATCTTATCACTGGCGTGTGCCTCCATTCGCCCTGTCAGAAACATTATTTCATTCAGGGGCTGGAATACATCTTAGCAGTAGTTTCAATACTAAAGTGGCGTAACGTTTAAATTGTTAGTCAGGTGGCTTTTCCATGTCCCAACCATCCTAAACTCACTTTAATGGATTTGACCAGGACCAGTGAAAAGTATCAAATGTTGCAGAGTTTTGGCACAACTTTGAGTTAAGGAAAAGTTTTTGACATGTTTTTACACTAGACATCTTGCGATAAAAGTTTCATGAATTTAGATTGTTTTTCTAAATGAAGAGGTGTAAAAAAATACCATCATGTGTCAAATCTGTCACACAGTGCATCTATCAGATAAGATAGACGGACAGATACATAGTAACATAGTAACATAGTAACATAGTTAGTAAGGCCGAAAAAAGACATTTGTCCATCCAGTTCAGCCTATATTCCATCATAATAAATACCCAGATCTACGTCCTTCTACAGAACCTAATAATTGTATGATACAATATTGTTCTGCTCCAGGAAGACATCCAGGCCTCTCTTGAACCCCTCGACTGAGTTCGCCATCACCACCTCCTCAGGCAAGCAATTCCAGATTCTCACTGCCCTAACAGTAAAGAATCCTCTTCTATGTTGGTGGAAAAACCTTCTCTCCTCCAGACGCAAAGAATGCCCCCTTGTGCCAGTCACCTTCCTTGGTATAAACAGATCCTCAGCGAGATATTTGTATTGTCCCCTTATATACTTATACATGGTTATTAGATCGCCCCTCAGTCGTCTTTTTTCTAGACTAAATAATCCTAATTTCGCTAATCTATCTGGGTATTGTAGTTCTCCCATCCCCTTTATTAATTTTGTTGCCCTCCTTTGTACTCTCTCTAGTTCCATTATATCCTTCCTGAGCACCGGTGCCCAAAACTGGACACAGTACTCCATGTGCGGTCTAACTAGGGATTTGTACAGAGGCAGTATAATGCTCTCATCATGTGTATCCAGACCTCTTTTAATGCACCTGTTTGCCTTGGCAGCTGCTGCCTGGCACTGGCTGCTCCAGGTAAGTTTATCATTAACTAGGATCCCCAAGTCCTTCTCCCTGTCAGATTTACCCAGTGGTTTCCCGTTCAGTGTGTAATGGTGATATTGATTCCCTCTTCCCATGTGTATAACCTTACATTTATCATTGTTAAACCTCATCTGCCACCTTTCAGCCCAAGTTTCCAACTTATCCAGATCCATCTGTAGCAGAATACTATCTTCTCTTGTATTAACTGCTTTACATAGTTTTGTATCATCTGCAAATATCGATATTTTACTGTGTAAACCTTCTACCAGATCATTAATGAATATGTTGAAGAGAACAGGTCCCAATACTGACCCCTGCGGTACCCCACTGGTCACAGCGACCCAGTTAGAAACTATACCATTTATAACCACCCTCTGCTTTCTATCACTAAGCCAGTTACTAACCCATTTACACACATTTTCCCCCAGACCAAGCATTCTCATTTTGTGTACCAACCTCTTGTGCGGCACGGTATCACGGTATTTACATAGGTAAATATGGAATAAATATATGTATAAATAGAAAGATTTGTAGACAATATAAATATTATTGGTATTAGTGATGAGCAAACGTGCTCGATATCATGTTATCCGAGCATTCCTCGGGTGTAATCCAAGTATCTCGAGCGTGCTTGAGTAATATGTTGTAGTCCTTGCAGCTGCATGTTTTGCACCTATAAGACAACCAAAACGCATGTGGGGATTGCCTAACAAACAGACCATCCCTGCATGTGTGGGGGTTGTCTAAAAGTCGTGAGATAAGCAGCCGCGGGGACTCAAACATATTAAACGAGCACTCCCAAAATACTCAGATAACACCTGACCATGCTCTGATGACACGATATCTGAGCACATTCAGTTATCACTCATAGGTATCCTACTAAACTTGTCAGCATCTAGTGAAAATAGCAAAAGAAAGAGCAGATGCTTTCGAAGAGGGGCTCTTGTGAAGATCTGTCTATTGGAAAATAATTACAATTTATGATTTCACTCATTAGCATATAAAAGACTTTACTTTTCTTTGCTGAAAGAGTCCTTAATTTTCAGCCATATGTTATGTCAAGATAAAAAAGAACACTTAAACACAAATTTTCTTAGCTGCTTTTATCACAGTATTTTCAGATGTGTTGTATATAATACTATGCCTTTTCAACTTTAGATACCAACATAATGGTGTGTGAACTATGACCTGGTCTAGTAGTTGTGTTGATGAGTGCGTGGTTTTATAAGAATAACATAACTAATGAAAAATGATGTATTCTTCTTACATTTTAACTTTGTTGCGTTCTCTTATGTATGTAGAAATATTATTTTGATGGACCCATATGCTGCATTGTACACAGATGGGCGACAGAATTAGATCTTCCTCAAAGGAATTTCACTTTTGTTCTGAATATTGACTTTACATGTTTTTGACAGTCTATTTTTTCCTTTTTTTTTCCTTGAGAACTGAACTGCAGTTTTTTTTCTAGTTTTGTTTGTTTTGTTTCTCGATTCCAGTGAATTACCACAGTCTGTTACAGTTGTCACTTAGTACTGTGAGATATGTTCAAAATCCATATAAACTGGAAAATTCATAACTTGGCTGGACTGAAAGAATTCTTGAGTTATGGCTGCAAAATGACTCTCAGCAGAGGGATAAATATGATATGTTTCTCTGCCAAAGATTTTTTTAAAAAAGGTTATATACGATGGTTTCTATGTACCAATGCAATATATTACAGCTTTATCTATAAAATATTCTGAATAGTCTTTGTAGATAGACAGACCCAAAAATAAAGAATTCTTTATTAAAATTTCAGAAAGGATTGTCACTCAGTCACCATAGCACAACTTTTGACGATATGATTAAAACGGATAAAATACTTCATTTCTGAAAGATAAACAAAATAATGTATATATATATACATATATGTAAACAAATATATATATATATATATATTATACATATATTTTGTTGGGCAGCACGGTGGCGCAGTGGTTAGCCTTGCAGCGCTGGAGTCATGGGTTCCAATCCCACCCAAGACAACATCTGCAGAGAGTTTGTGTGTTCTCTCCATGATTGTGGGTTTCCTCCGGGCACTCCGGTTTCCTCCCACATTCCAAAGACATACTGATAGGGAATTTAGATTGTGAGCCCCATTGGGGACAGCGATGATAATGTGTGCAAACTGTAAAGCGCTGCGGAATGTGTTTATAAAAATAAAGATTTATTGATTTATTGTATTTTTAAATATATTTTTACATGAAGGGGTATGTAGTCTAAAGTAAAGGTACCGTCACACATAACGATATCGTTAACGATATCGTTGCTTTTTGTGACGTAGCAACGATATCATTAAGGAAATCGTTATGTGTGACTGCGACCAACGATCAGGCCCCTGCTGGGAGATCGTTGGTCGCTGAGGAAAGTCCAGAACTTTATTTCGTCGCTGGACTCCCTGCTGACATCGCTGGATCGGCGTGTGTGACGCCGATTCAGCGATGTCTTCACTGGTAACCAGGGTAAATATCAGTTACTAAGCGCAGGGCCGCACTTAGTAACCCGATGTTTACCCTGGTTACCAGCGTAAAAGTAAAAAAAAAAAAACACTACATACTTACCTTCCGTGTCTGTCCTCCGGCGCTGTGCTTCTCTGCACTGGCTGTGAGCGCCGGCCAGCCGGAAAGCACAGCGGTGACGTCACCACTCTGCTTTCCGGCTGACCGGCGCTGACAGTGCAGAGGAAAGCACAGCGCCGCAGGACAGACACGGAAGGTAAGTATGTAGTGTTTGTTTTTTTACGTTTACGCTGGTAACCAGGGTAAACATCGGGTTACTAAGCGCGGCCCTGCGCTTAGTAACCCGATGTTTACCCTGGGTACCAGGGGACTTCGGGATCGTTGGTCGCTGGAAAGCTGTCTGTGTGACAGCTCTCCAGCGACCAAACAGCGACACTGCAGCGATCGACATCATTTTCGGTATCGCTGCAGCATCGCTTAGTATGACGGTACCCTAAGCTTAAACAGTCTATAGATAGAAGAGTTGAAAGATAACAGAGAGGTGGACAGATAAAATTCTAATGATGATCCAGCTTCATAGTACACTAAAGCTGTCCAGACACATTAGGTAAGTGGTTTGCTGTATGCCTGTTTGACCAATATCTATCTTTTCTGACCATTCTCTCAAATACATACACATTCAGATTATTTTTACTGCATTGTAATGTGGTTAGTTATATTTAGTGTGGCTTTCCAATGTGCTCAAAAAGTAAAAATGACAAATAAAGAAAAAAGACTGAAATGAATATTAAATAGTGATGAGCGAATATACTCGGTACTTGAGGTTTCCCGAGCATGCTCGGGTGTCCTCCAAGTATTTGTAAATACTCGGAGATTTAGTTTTTAGTGCCGCAGCTGAATGATTTAAATCTGTTAGCCAGGCTGAGTACATGTGGGGGTTGCCTAGTTGCTAGGGAATCCCCACATGTAATCAAGCTGGCTAACAGATGTAAATCATTCAGCTGAGGTGATGTAAACTAAATCTCTGAGTACTTACAAATACTTGGAGGACACCCGAGCATGCTCGGGAAATCTCGAGTACCGAGTATATTCGCTCATCACTAATATTAAATATTCTTCCAGGTAAGAGCATAAAACCCAGGCCATGGTTGATTGGAAAGGTGAAACAGATATCTGCACTAACATGAGCCTAAAGAGCTATTTTCAGTTTACACATACATACACAGGTGTAGCTTTAAAAAATTCTTAGGTACGCAAGGCAACTGTAAAAATGTTGTTAAAAAAATCGAGTTTACCTAGCCACTTCTGATTTTCTAAATTAATCCTGTGGCTAAGATAAGAAATAGGTTATTTTTTTGGTCTAATATTTATCTTCTGGATTTATGTTTCTACAGACATTGATCCTTTTGAAAACCCTTAACTGAGAATTAATACTGGCTTTCTCCAGTACCAGCTCCTTACTATGACCGTAGACTGCTAAATTGTAACAGTGTATGATGCACACTATTCCCCTGTATTCCCCATTAAGGTGGTCAGTCGTGTTATTTTCAAAAATACATACTTTGATGGATTGCATCCATAGGACATGCAGATCTCAGGTTCTCATGCTTTAAAAAAAGTATGCATTTACGATATATGTTTTCTTACGGGATGATTTTTGGACATGGTTTTGAGTATGGTTCCAGGTTGACATCTAAAGTTATCATTCAAGATCAGAAAAGTGGGGTTCTTAAAAATTTAAAGTGGTAATCCGGTCTTCTGCTAAAAAGACTGCAATCACTCTATGTTCAGATGTATTCAGTAAGGGAGGGCATATCTGTTTGGAATGTGGCCGGAAGTACGGAAATTGTATAAATATAGTCACGCACCCACCAACACTCTGCAACAATTCATGAGAATCCTGACAGTATGCAGTGTGTGCGCTATAAGGATTCAGAAACCTATAGTCATATAGCGTAGACTGGACAACCTCTTTAGTGCAGACAGCTTAGCACATTTCAATCTTAGAGGCTGTCTTATGTGGAAAGATAGTAGATATAGAAAAACTGACTGAACAGCAATCTAATCTGAACTGGTGCATAACCAAAAAAGTCATATAGCAAATAGATTAATGGCTGCACTCAAAATTAATCTGTGCTAGAGCAAGGAAATGTGCGATACATGAAATGGGAATAGCATAATGGCTTGTGAAATATATGAAAAAACACATGAGATTCTTAGCACAAGATTTGGCCAAAAGTTGTGAGCCCATCCACCAATCGTCAAGGTAATCTCAGAACGGATGGGTACCTGAGCTGACTGCCTAGTGTGAACACTTACCTCTGGCTAATAACATGGTAAAGCCTGCATGTATAGGAAGGTCAGAACCAACTGTGTTAGGATGTAATTAAAATCACAGCATGGTGAAGGGCGGGGTGTTCAAGTCAGAAAAAAGTACATAGTAGATATAGAAAAATATACTTCAAGTATACCATATTTTAACCTATATTTTCTGTAAAATGAGTACTGTTTGTACTTAAGTAGCATATAACTTACTCATTTTTTATTAAATGCTTATGATACGGAGTATAAATAAACGCTATATAATCCTTTTTTTTTACATTTGAAGTTTTCATTGAGCTCAAAATATAACTTCATTTAAATTGTATGGTACAATCATGCCAATAACAAGTTTATATATTTTTATTTTATAAGTTTTGTACATTGAATAAACTTTGAAAATAAAGTAATCTCCCTTTGCATCAACCATATTGTGATGGTCACAAATTTTACACATACAAATTTTACACATAACTGTGAACAAAACTGTGAGGGCATTATTTTTCAAGGTAGTTTTCCATGATGTACTTTTGATAATTTTTGAAAGCAGAGATGAACAAAAGCACAATAAATCTGGAATCGTGTTTTCATTTCATTTTTACTATGTTCAATGTGCAATACAATTGACAAGTTAACTTTATCCCGGAGAGTAAATGGCATGAGAGAAATTATAATACAGAAAAGAAGTAATGACTGTGCTGATCATTAGAAGAAATTTTACATGTATAAGAAATGTACTTTCATAGCTTTCATTCAAGATGTAAACATTGATGGGTTTCAGGGTCATACTGAGTCCTTCGTCCAGATGAAAAACATTATATACATGAACAATAATAATAAACATTGTAAAAAGAGGTGTTAATTCACTCATAAAGTGGCCTTATTAACATTTACATACATGTTTACGTACGAAACGTCTTTTTCACATCTTCACCACAATACAATCTATCGTAAAGTACTTGCAGCAAATATTGTATTCAGATTTATATGTATAATGTATCACACTTGAATAGTGCTATAAAACCATCTATATATCAGAACGAGAGTTCTGCATTCAACTCATAATGGAACGTGTTGCTTATTATGTTAAGTAGGTTGGTGTCCTGAACTAATAAAATTGAGTGAGCATGAGATCAGCTCTCCATTAGATGCAATATTGTATAAGATGCAGCTTGTAATGACCTCAGTACAATATAGCATGTAGAAATTATGCTGCTCAGGCAATGGAAGCATGACTTAAAAATGGGTCAAGGGAATGTTGCATCAGCGGCTCCTGTGAGCACTGGGGTTTAGGTGCACAGGGACAAGATGATTTTTTTAAAGGCTAAAATGATTAGCTTCTAAAAGAATCGAAGATGTCAGTTTCATTGAAAAACGTTATCATCTATAATCATGTCAATTCATACGGGGTCAGAAGATACAGACAGGCTATGAAGTATAAGATGGCTATCTAGTGACTTTATTGTCAATATTTTGTAGGTTATATGGACAAAAAATGCAAAAAAAGCTGAGACATGAGGGAGAATAGTACATATAAAGTGAAATCGTCTTTCTCACCCAAGAAAATATTAGGTGACAGCTGAATGGCACACAATGTATGAAAATTATGAGTATGAGGTGTCCATCAAGGAATATTATTTGAAACATCAGATGAGTATATGATATCTAGTCTTATTGAGAACATGTAACAAATGAAGCCATAGGATGTGGAAAAAAAAGGAAACAACTGTGAATAATTAACAGGGTTCTCCTCAGATACATATAAGAACTGCATAGTATATGTCTTAGGGCTAGCGCAACGCACCAAATAATTAGAGAGAAGGTATGAGGTGCGTTTGCAGCCCGGGGTCCACCGTGCACAGATGGAACCTGCTGCTGAGTAAAGACGGACTATATGGTGGTACAATGTGGATACACACAAGGGTTAACTTCACCCTGTATGAAGGAAGGGAATCCTGTTGCATCACAGGACCACAGTACCGCACAAAGAGCGCAAGCAAGGAATCACAGAACTCTATCCCAGGACAAGGATTAAAGTTTGTGTAGACCTTTTGCGCTCGACACCACAATAGGGGTATCAGAGTAACTGAAAAAGTAACTTTACACACAAGAGTGTGAGCAGTGCCACTCTGGTGGACACCACTATCCACCCAGACTTGGGTTAGGAAAGCGCTCTAATAGCGCACGGCGCCGCACTGGCGATCACAGCAATTAGACGCTGTTTCATGTGTTTTTGTGCTGATAGCTCAGCCAGGCGCTAGATATCAGACATCCACCTTACGCGAGCAGTCATACACAAGGGAGGGGATGATTAAAAAATGACGTGTGCTCATCAACACACACGTTTTCAAATGTACACTAGTGGCAGTGCTACAAGACCTTCCAGATGGTCCAATAGGATCTGCAACAGGTCCTGAGCATGTGACCCTCGACCTTCAATGGGAGATCTGCTTGCTGCTGTTCAGCGCTGGCTACAAAGGCAGAGTCTGGAAGAATGGTAGTAACCAGTCACCTAGTATCAGCCTGAGCTAGACGCTGGGACCAACGTCTCCACTGAGCAGGCTCCACTGCGGTTGGAGAAGAATGGGAGACCGCAGCGGAGCTGGTTTGAAATTCCCCCTGTGCAGAGGTGGGAAATCAACATCTAACAATATGTCCCCTTATAATGTGAGACCAATGGGTAATATAAGTGCAGATGATTACATAGAGATACATGATTTTGTAAGGAGATGGGTGAACCCCTGTACTGTTTTATGTGTGTCCTATGCCCTGCAATGTACCTGTATTATAATGTCATGTATTGTGCTGTTTACTCTTTAAATGCATTAGAGTTAGGGCAAGAAATGGTTAATGTGAGGGGTGGAGTCAGCAGCAGAGGAAGAAAGCTGCTGGTTTCCCTCCAGAACTGCTGGTATCTTGAACCAGAGCAGATGTGCAGATAGACAGTGCACTGCCAGACCCCCCCTCCCCCAAATGGGAGAAGTCTGTTGCTCCAGGCTAAAGGATTGAAGGACTGCAACACAGGAACCCAGTATTGTGAGGGGGCCTTCGTTGAAGGGGTCTTAGGTGCCCAGATTTTTTTTTAAAATGATCCAATTTTTTGGGAGCGTGTTTGGGAATCCAATTAATCTAACAGGTGGGAGGGGAACGGATGATAAAGCTTCCAAAATTACTATGTTCTGCAATACAGTGTATTCATATATATATTTTAAGAAACCATTTTTCAAATCTGATACATGTTTATCCAGTCTATTATGAAGAGTTTACACTATCCTGCTTTTAATTGTAGATGATATTTAATATGGAATGTATCTCAGTAGTATTAGATGTAAGGGTTTTCTTTTTGATTTTATCATTTTAACCCCTATGCGACCTATTAAGAATAAATAGAGATATAGATGAATATGTACATTTCCACTCCATTCTGCAGAAACAAAAAAGCCCTGTTATAGCAATAGATAGGTAACTCAATTGACTGACCTCGACCAATCTTGAAGTTATTACCTATCCCTTAGACATGATAACATACTGGAACACCCCTTTAAATGTAAATAATCCCTAAATCTGATTTCTTATATCTGACTTTCATGGTCCAAGTGAAGCTGTTGAGTTTGGGACATTGTAGTCCTCACAGAAGCCATGAAAGTTGAATGTGTGAAACCAGCTTTAGGCTACATTCAATTTAGCAATTACTGTGTGACCAGCTTGAACCCCGTAAAAAATATGTTATGATATACTCTGCAGATTGTTATCATTCATTTTTAATTTAAGAAAGCATAATATTACTACGCTTTATTGTATATGGAATAGTGTTTATCTCGGTTTTCGGACAAGCTATCAATGTCACCTTGTCATTCAATGAAAACATATTTTATCTGATTAATACTATTCATTTTTAAATTTAAAATTTTACACATTTTTTCTTTTTTCAGATTTTTAATATTATTTTAATAAGACTTGCCATTTCAATGACATTACATCATCAGTACAATTGAAATGAAACATTTGAAATGGTTAACAAATTCCTTTTTTATATGATAGATTTAATAACACCTTTTTAAACTTAGTTTTATATTTTCATATGACAATCAATATAAAATGTCTAGGCTAGATAGCCTGTTTTAATATTTTATCAATTTAATATTTTCTTCTACCTCTATGAGTTGATTTAATTTAAAATATATTTGTCATTGGAAAAAAAATATTTGATTTTTCACGGCAATTTTAGAAGTTTGTCCCACTCATCTCCTATAACTGTTGACTTATTTATGTCACCAGATTTATTAGAAATGAATCAGGAAATATATATCATCACTGTAATGCATTTTATAACATGATGAAATGTAATATTTGTTTATAAATATTGTTAATTGGATTTTTCCATGCAAAACTATTTAAGTTGATATTGCAGGAAAAAAACATTGTTCAGTAGTACAAATAAAAGTTACAGCTGAACCGCGCGTAAAGGGACCAGAAACACATGTAAAAATAAGCAAACACTCGTACAACCAATAGAAATGGCACCTGGGTGGCGTATAGAGGCTGGACAGAACCAACCAAGAAGCGGACAGAACCGCAAGGATCCACCCGGGGCCACTGTAGAGGAGCGACTCAATTACCTGCATTAGTAATGTGGTGGGCCCCCTACCAGATCTAAAGTATCAGATGATAAATACAAATAAAAACACAAATGTGTGAAGATAGCGGACTTACCAGAACATAGATGCAGCGGCGTCAGCAAGATGAGCACACATGTAGTTCTGTGGTAAAGAGCCCGGAACTAGGTGGATGGAACACCGTGCAGGCCAGCAAACCTGGAGGGGCTGCGACGCTGCGCTGCACCGAGAGGTGGGTGTGACAATGGATAAATGCACGTGGGTGCTGCGCAGGGAAGCCCCGATACAGGAAAGGACTAGACGCACAGGCGAACCTACAGGGGAGCAGGCACAGGATCGCTGTGCAGTAGCTACGTAGACCCAGGGAAAGCCCCTGCCGGGAACCCTGACGAAGGAGGACGTAGTTCCTCTGAAACGCGTTGGTTAATTCTGGTCCCAGTACCTGTTGTGAATTCTGTGGCAGAGCTCCCTCCGGTGGTCACAAGTGGTACTTCGGCTGATTCTCTCTGGGAGCTTCCGTTTGTGGAGGAAAGTGGTACTGCGGCTTCTGAGTTTCCTCCCTCAGGTGATCTGGTGAGGTCGTTAGGTGCTTCTCTACTTAACTCCACCTAATGCTTTGATCCATGCTTCCTGTCAATGTTCCAGTGTTGGACTTGTTTTTCCCTGGATCATTCCTGTGGCCTGCTGCTCTGCATAGCTAAGTTCTTCTTTGCTATTTGTTTGCTATTTTTTCTGTCCAGCTTGTCTATTTGTTTTGCTGGAAGCTCTGGGACGCAAAGGGTGTACCTCCGTGCCGTTAGTTCGGTACGGAGGGTCTTTTTGCCCCCTTTGCGTGGTTTTCTTTAGGGTTTTGTGTAGACCGCAAAGTTATCTTTCCTATCCTCGCTCTGTTAAGAAAGTCGGGCCTCACTTTGCTGAATCTATTTCATCCCTACGTTTGTCTTTTCATCTTAACTCACAGTCATTATATGTGGGGGGCTGCCTTTTCCTTTGGGGTATTTCTCTGAGGCAAGGTAGGCTTATTTTCTATCTTCAGGCTAGTTAGTTTCTCAGGCTGTGCTGAGTTGCATAGGTAGCGTTAGGCGCAATCCACGGCTGCCTCTAGTGTTGTTTGGAGAGGATTAGGGATTGCGGTCTGCAGAGTTCCCACGTCTCAGAGCTCGTTCTATTATTTTGGGTTATTGTCAGATCACTGTATGTGCTCTGACCGCTATGTCCATTGTGATACTGAATTGCCTATCACAACAGTACAGGAAGCCAAAAGTGCTAATGATTCTCAATAGAGGGAAAAAAGAAGTTCTGAGACCATTTTTTTTTCTTTGCACTGTGTTTTGCCTTTTTTTTCCCCTAGACATTTGGGTGGTTCAGGACACAGGTGTAGCAATGGACATTAAAGGTCTGTCTTCATGTGTGGATCAGCTCACGGCAAGAGTTCAAAATATTCAAGATTTTGTGGCTCAGAATTCTTTGTTAGAACCGAGAATTCCTATTCCAGATTTGTTTTTTGGAGATAGAACTAAATTTCTGAGTTTCAAAAATAATTGTAAACTATTTCTGGCTTTGAAACCTCGCTCCTCTGGTGACCCAGTTCAACAGGTTAGGATCGTCATTTCTTTTTTGCGTGGCGACCCTCAGGACTGGGCATTTTCTCTTGCGTCAGGAGATCCTGCGTTAAGTAATATCGATGCGTTTTTCCTGGCGCTTGGATTGCTGTACGATGAGCCTAATTCAGTGGATCAGGCAGAAAAAAATTTGCTGGCTCTTTGTCAGGCTCAGGATGAGATAGAGGTATATTGTCAGAAATTTAGAAAGTGGTTCTTTCTCACTCAATGGAATGAATCTGCGCTGGCAGCTATATTCAGAAAGGGTCTCTCTGAAGCCCTTAAGGATGTCATGGTGGGATTTCCTATGCCTGCTGGTTTGAATGAGTCTATGTCTTTGGCCATTCAGATCGGTCGACGCTTGCGTGAGCGTAAATCTGTGCACCATTTGGCGGTATTACCTGAGATTAAACCTGAGTCTATGCAGTGCGATAGGACTATGACCAGAGTTGAACGGCAAGAACACAGACGACTGAATGGGCTGTGTTTCTACTGTGGTGATTCCACTCATGCTATCTCTGATTGTCCTAGGCGCACTAAGCGGTTCGCTAGGTCTGCCACCATTGGTACAGTACAGTCATAATTTCTTCTGTCCGTTACCTTGATCTGCTCTTTGTCATCGTATTCTGTCATGGCGTTTGTGGATTCAGGCGCTGCCCTGAATTTGATGGACTTGGAATATGCTAAGCGTTGTGGGTTTTTCTTGGAGCCCTTGCAGTGTCCTATTCCATTGAGAGGAATTGATGCTACGCCTTTGGCCAAGAATAAGCCTCAATACTGGACCCAGCTGACCATGTGCATGGCTCCTGCACATCAGTAGGTTATTCGCTTTCTGGTGTTGCATAATCTGCATGATGTGGTCGTGTTGGGGTTGCCATGGCTACAAGCCCATAATCCAGTATTGGATTGGAAATCCATGTCGGTGTCCAGCTGGGGTTGTCAGGGGGTACATGGTGATGTTCCATTTCTGTCAATTTCGTCATCCACCCCTTCTGAGGTTCCAGAGTTCTTGTCTGATTACCGGGATGTATTTGATGAGCCCGAGTCCGATGCCCTACCTCCGCATAGGGATTGTGATTGTGCTATCAATTTGATTCCTGGTAGTAAATTCCCAAAAGGTCGACTGTTTAATTTATCCGTGCCTGAGCACACCGCTATGCGCAGTTATGTGAAGGAATCCCTGGAGAAGGGGCATATTCGCCCCCATCATCGTCGCCATTAGGAGAAGGGTTCTTTTTTGTAGCCAAGAAGGATGGTTCGCTGAGACCTTGTATAGATTACCGCCTTCTTAATAAGATCACTGTTAAATTTCAGTACCCCTTGCCATTGTTATCTGATTTGTTTGCTCGGATTAAGGGGGCTAGTTGGTTCACCAAGATAGATCTTCGTGGTGCGTATAATCTGGTGCGAATCAGGCAAGGCGATGAATGGAAAACTGCATTTAATACGCCCGAGGGTCATTTTGAGTATCTAGTGATGCCATTCGGACTTGCCAATGCTCCATCAGTGTTTCAGTCCTTTATGCATGACATCTTCCGAGAGTACCTGGATAAATTCCTGATTGTGTACTTGGATGACATTTTGATCTTCTCGGATGATTGGGAGTCTCATGTGAAGCAGGTCAGAATGGTTTTTCAGGTCCTGCGTGCTAATTCTTTGTTTGTGAAGGGATCAAAGTGTCTCTTTGGTGTGCAGAAGGCTTCATTTTTGGGGTTCATCTTTTCCCCTTCTACTATCGAGATGGATCCTGTTAAGATCCAAGCCATCCATGATTGGACTCAGCTGACATCTCTGAAAAGTCTGCAAAAGTTCCTGGGCTTTGCTAATTTTTATCGTCGCTTCATCTGCAATTTTTCTAGTATTGCCAAACAATTGACCGATTTGACCAAGAAGGGTACTGATTTGGTCAATTGGTCTTCTGCTGCTGTGGAAGCTTTTCAGGAGTTGAAGCGTCGTTTTTCTTCTGCCCCTGTGTTGTGTCAGCCAGATGTTTCTCTTCCGTTCCAGGTCGAGGTTGATGCTTCTGAGATTGGAGCAGGGGCTGTTTTGTCGCAGAGAGGTTCTGATTGCTCAGTGATGAAACCATGTGCTTTTTTTTCCAGGAAGTTTTCTCCTGCTGAGCGAAATTATGATGTGGGCAACCGAGAGTTGCTGGCCATGAAGTGGGCATTCGAGGAGTGGCGTCATTGGCTTGAAGGAGCTAAGCATCGCGTGGTGGTATTGACTGATCATAAGAACTTGACTTATCTCGAGTCTGCTAAGCGTTTGAATCCTAGACAGGCTCGTTGGTCGCTGTTTTTTGCCCATTTTGACTTTGTGATTTCGTACCTTCCGGGCTCTAAAAATGTGAAGGCGGATGCTCTGTCTAGGAGTTTTGTGCCCGACTCTCCGGGTTTATCTGAGCCGGCGGGTATCCTCAAGGAAGGAGTAATTGTGTCTGCCATCTCCCCCGATTTGCGACGGGTGCTGCAAAAATTTCAGGCTAATAAACCTGATCGTTGTCCAGCGGAGAAACTGTTTGTCCCTGATAGGTGGACGAATAAAGTTATCTCTGAGGTTCATTATTTGGTGTTGGCTGGTCATCCTGGAATCTTTGGTCCCAGAGAGTTAGTGGCTAGATCCTTTTGGTGGCCATCTCTGTCGCGGGATGTGCGTACTTTTGTGCAGTCCTGTGGGATTTGTGCTCGGGCTAAGCCCTGCTGTTCTCGTGCCAGTGGGTTGCTTTTGCCCTTGCCGGTCCCGAAGAGGCCTTGGACACATATCTCTATGGATTTTATTTCAGATCTTCCCGTTTCTCAAAAGATGTCAGTCATTTGGGTGGTCTGTGATCGCTTTTCTAAGATGGTCCATCTGGTACCCTTGTCTAAATTGCCTTCCTCCTCTGATTTGGTGCCATTGTTCTTCCAGCATGTGGTTCGTTTGCATGGCATTCCAGAGAATATCGTTTCTGACAGAGGTTCCCAGTTTGTTTCGAGGTTTTGGCGAGCCTTTTGTGGTAGGATGGGCATTGACTTGTCTTTTTCCTCGGCTTTCCATCCTCAGACTAATGGCCAGACCGAACGAACCAATCAGACCTTGGAAACCTATCTGAGATGCTTTGTTTCTGCCGATCAGGATGACTGGGTGTCCTTTTTGCCTTTGGCTGAGTTCGCCCTTAATAATCGGGCCAGCTCGGCTACCTTGGTTTCGCCATTTTTCTGCAATTCTGGGTTCCATCCTCATTTCTCTTCAGGACAGGTTGAGTCTTCGGACTGTCCTGGTGTGGATACTGTGGTGGACAGGTTGCAGCAGATTTGGACTCATGTAGTGGACAATTTGACCTTGTCCCAGGAGAAGGCTCAACGTTTCGCTAATCGCAGAAGCCGTGTGGGTCCCCGACTTCGTGTTGGGGATCTGGTTTGGTTATCTTCTCGTCATATTCCTATGAAGGTTTCCTCTCCTAAGTTTAAACCTCGTTTCATTGGTCCGTATAGGATTTCCGAGGTTCTTAATCCTGTGTCTTTTCGTCTGACCCTCCCAGATTCTTTTTCCATACATAACGTATTCCATAGGTCATTGTTGCGGAGATACGTGGCACCTATGGTTCCATCTGTTGACCCTCCTGCCCCGGTTTTGGTGGAGGGGGAATTGGAGAATATTGTGGAGAAGATTTTGGATTCTCGTGTTTCAAGACGGAAACTCCAGTATCTGGTTAAATGGAAGGGTTATGCTCAGGAAGATAATTCCTGGGTTTTTGCCTCTGATGTCCATTCTCCCGATCTTGTTCGTGACTTTCATGTGGCTCATCCTGGTCGGCCTGGGGGCTCTGGTGAGGGTTCGGTGACCCCTCCTCAAGGGGGGGGTACTGTTGTGAATTCTGTGGCAGAGCTCCCTCCTGTGGTCACAAGTGGTACTTCGGCTGATTCTCTCTGGGAGCTTCCGTTTGTGGAGGAAAGTGGTACTGCGGCTTCTGAGTTTCCTCCCTCAGGTGATCTGGTGAGGTCGTTAGGTGCTTCTCTACTTAACTCCACCTAATGCTTTGATCCATGCTTCCTGTCAATGTTCCAGTGTTGGACTTGTTTTTCCCTGGATCATTCCTGTGGCCTGCTGTTATGTTTGCTAATGACAGGTGTTATGAAGGCAATCCAGAAACACAGTGTGCATAGCGATCAGAGCGCACACAGTGATCTGACAAATACCCAAAAATACAAGAACGAGCTCTGAGACGTGGAAACTCTGTAGACTGCACACCTGATCCTATCCTAAACACAACTAAAAGCGGCTGTGGATTGCGCCTAACAACTACCTAGGCAACTCGGCACAGCCTAAGAAACTAGCTAGCCTGAAGATAGAAAAATAGGCCTGACTTGCCCCAGAGAAATTCCCCAAAGGAAAAGGCAGCCCCCCACATATAATGACTGTGAGTAAGATGAAAAGACAAAACGTAGGGATGAAATAGATTCAGCAAAGTGGGGCCCGATATTCTAGGACAGAGCGAGGACAGTAAAGCGAACTTTGCAGTCTACAAAAAACCCTAAAGCAAAACCACGCAAAGGGGGCAAAAAAAACCCACCGTGCCGAACTAACGGCACGGCGGTACACCCTTTGCGTCTCAGAGCTTCCAGCAAAACAAAAGACAAGCTGGACAGAAAAAAAGCAACAAAAAAGCAAAAAGCACTTAGCTATACAGAGCAGCAGGTAACAGGAACAATCAGGAGAAGCTCAGATCCAACACTGAAACATTGACAAGGAGCAAGGATAGCAGCATCAGGCGGAGTTAAGTAATGAAGCAGTTAACGAGCTCACCAGAACACCTGAGGGAGGAAGCTCAGAAGCTGCAGTACCACTTGTGACCACAGGAGTGAATTCAGCCACAGAATTCACAACAGCCTGCTGCTCTGCATAGCTAAGTTCTTCTTTGCTATTTGTTTGCTATTTTTTCTGTCCAGCTTGTCTATTTGTTTTGCTGGAAGCTCTGGGACGCAAAGGGTGTACCTCCGTGCCGTTAGTTCGGTCTTTTTGCCCCCTTTGCGTGGTTTTCTTTAGGGTTTTGTGTAGACCGCAAAGTTATCTTTCCTATCCTCGCTATGTTAAGAAAGTCGGGCCTCACTTTGCTGAATCTATTTCATCCCTACGTTTGTCTTTTCATCTTAACTCACAGTCATTATATGTGGGGGCTGCCTTTTCCTTTGGGGTATTTCTCTGAGGCAAGGTAGGCTTATTTTCTATCTTCAGACTAGTTAGTTTCTCAGGCTGTGCCGAGTTGCATAGGTAGCGTTAGGCGCAATCCACGGCTGCCTCTAGTGTTGTTTGGAGAGGATTAGGGATTGCGGTCTGCAGAGTTCCCACGTCTCAGAGCTCGTTCTATTATTTTGGGTTATTGTCAGATCACTGTATGTGCTCTGACCGCTATGTCCATTGTGATACTGAATTGCCTATCACAACAATTACCGCTCCGTAGTTGTGACGTCACACGCTGAGTCTTCTGTCGGCCATCTTCCCCCTGCTCGTATCCAGGGACGCCACCGGCCGGGGCTTTCCCTGGCTCTACGTAGCTACTGCACAGCGATCCTGTGCCTGCTCCTCTGTAGGTTCGCCTGTGCGTCTAGTCCTTTCCTGTATCGGGGCTTCCCTGCGCAGCACCCACGTGCATTTATCCATTGTCACACCCACCTCTCGGTGCAGCGCAGCGTCGCAGCCCCTCCAGGTTTGCTGGCCTGCACGGTGTTCCATCCACCTAGTTCCGGGCTCTTTACCACAGAACTACATGTGTGCTCATCTTGCTGATGCCGCTGCATCTATGTTCTGGTAAGTCCGCTATCTTCACACATTTGTGTTTTTATTTGTATTTATCATCTGATACTTTAGATCTGGTAGGGGGCCCACCACATTACTAGTGCAGGTAATTGAGTCGCTCCTGTACAGTGGCCCGGGTGGATCCTTGCGGTTCTGTCCGCTTCTTGGTTGGTTCTGTCCAGCCTCTATAAGCCCCCCAGGTGCCATTTCTATTGGTTGTACGAGTGTTTGCTTATTTTTACATGTGTTTCTGGTCTCTTTACGCGCGGTTCAGCTGTAACTTTTATTTGTAGTACCTTTATAGCAGGATTGGCACTTACCTGCCCTGACTCCAGCTGCTAGGGACCTTGGGTTTAGGATTAGCGCTTGTGTGTTTCCCCTCTTATTGTTCAGTAGTGTTGAGCATTCCGATACCGCAAGTATCAGGTATCGGCCGATACTTGCGGTCTCGGAATTCTGATATTGAGATCCGATACTTTTGTGGTATCGGGTATCGGTATCGGATCCATAGTGAGGTGTAAAATAAAGAATTAAAATAAAAATATTGATATATTCACCTCTCCGGCGGCCCCTGGACATCATCGCGGGTAACCGGCAGGCTTCTTTGTTTAAAATGAGCGCGTAGGACCTGAGGAATGACGTCGCGGCTTCTGATTGGTCGTGTGCCGCCCATGTGACCGCGACGCGACCAATCAGAAGCCGCGACGTCATTCTCAGGCACTAATTTCCTCATTCTAGGAATTTAGGACCTGAGTTGATGTTAATTTTTCATAACTGATTCAAAACTCTTTTAATGTTAGAATGTAGTCAGCAAAGCGCTATAAAAATAGTCATCAAACAATTTTGCTAAATCATTGTGTCAATTTAACCCTCCGTCAGGAACAAAGCCTTCACCAACAAGTTCAGGTACAATACACCTGTCAGGTGCAGGCTAGATAAATGCCTATAATACCTAATTTTCTCAATTTCAGTGCTCAAAAGGTGATCATTGACCTTTATAGGGATGTAATAAAAGAGAGTACATATAATCACGTTCAAAAACCCATTTACTTACCTTAAAAGTAATAACTCTAAAAATACACACATTTCACAACACCTGACAAATAGCCCCCAGTTTTCAATGCATAACTATTATTAGAAAGCAAATATACAGGAGAAAGCTGAATTTTAAGGTACCTAATATGGTATTAGACACATATTAATTCAGAATTAGATGTTAAAGGTTCAGCAGAAAAAACACATTTGCAGAGCAAAGAGCAAGAATTGCACATCAGTTTTGCATGTGTCAGGCAGATTGCAATATGACATTTGTAACACTCATAATTAGAAAGCCTTCTGTGTCCACTTTCCATGGTGTAGATGGTGCATCTCCTTCTTTTGGGAGGTGGAAGGGGTGGTGGATTTTTACTATTACTTTCTGGGTGGAATCTTTTGAGCCAAACTTGAAGGCTAAAGGGGGTCCAATAGTTTTCATACAAATACTTCATACTTCTCCTGCATACAGGGCCGTATTTGCCACTAGGCACTTGAGGGCACGTGCCTAGGGCAAGATGGTGCAGGGGGCGGCACCTGAGCAAGGTTTTTTTAAATTTATTTATTTAAGTCCATGGTCACCTCCCGACCGACCGCCCCCCAGCTCCCCGGCTGCCCGCCCGCCCCCCCTCCTTGAAGACGTCATACTCACCCTGCTCCAGCGATGCCTGGTCTCAGCATCTGCAGCTCGTCCTGAGTGAGCGGTCACGTGGTACCGCTCATTAAGGTCATGAATATGGGCATATTCATGACCTTAATGAGCGGTACCACATGACCGCTCACTCAGGAAGAAGGTGCTGCGTCGGGAGTCGGGACAGAGCTAGAGGGATGTTCGGCGCAGTCGTGCGGTGTGGGAAAGGTGAGTATGAGGGATGGGGCGAATGAAGGAGGACCGGGAGCAAAGCAATGCCAGTTGGGAGCAGGAGCGGGAGCGGGGGGATTGAGAGATGAGCCATGCATACGGGGGGGAATATGAGCCATGCATACAGGAGGGGGGGAATATGAGCCATGCATACAGGGGGAAATATGAGCCATGCATTCCGGAAGGGGGGATATGAGCCGTGCATACAGGGGGGGGGTGAAAATGAGCCACTCAGCCATGCATACAGGAGGAGGGGGGAAATATGAGCAATGCATACAGGAGGAGGGGGGGAATGTGAGCCATGCATACAGGAGGGGGGAATATGAGCCATGCATACAGTAGGGGGGAATATGAGCCATGCATACAGGAGGGGGGAATATGAGCCATGCATACAGGGGGGATATGAACCATGCATACAGGGGGGAATATGAGCCATGCATACAGGAGGGGGGATATGAGCCATGCATACGGGGGGGAATAAGTGCCATGTATATGGGATGGGAGGAAGAGCCATGCATACAGGAGAGGGGATATATGAGCCATGCATACAGGTGGGGGGAATATGAGCCATGCATATGGGATGAGCCTTGCATACAGAAGTGGGGTGAATATGAGCCATGCACACAGGAGGGGGGAATATAAGCCATGCATATTGGATGGGAGGGAGATGAGCCATGCATACAGGAGGGGGATATGAGCCATGCATACAGGAGGGGGGATATGAGCCATGCATATGGGATGGGAGGGAGATTAGCCATGCATACAGGAGGGGGATATGAGCCATGCATACAGGAGGGGGGAATATGAGTCATGCATATGTGATGGGAGGGAGATGAGCCATGCATACAGGAGAGGGGATATGAGCCATGCATATGGGATGGGAGGGAGATGAGCCATGCATACAAGATGGGAGGGGGGCATTATACAGTATTGAGCATCACGTGGGATCATTATACAGTATGGAGCATCATATGTGGCCATTATACAGTATGGAGCATCATGTGTGGCCAATATACAGTATGGAAAGAAACAAGTTGTTTGAGAGGGCACCACACTTAGAATAAATAAATAGGGATACACCCTAGGTCAACACTAACACAAAGGAATTATCAATAGAAGAAAAAGCTGTAGACTATTAACAGGGATCACCAAAATACATTCAAAATATTTTTATTGAATACAAAACCAACACACAGTATTAAAACAATTAAAAGTCACAAAAGCATGACAGATGGAAACCCAAAATAGCCTTTAATAAAGCTTAGAGCAACCCCTCCCTTGGCCCATGCACAAAAAATAGACAAATGACTGCCCACAGTTCACATGCAAAGTGATGAGATACGTAACTTAACATGTACCAAGCTATATAAACAGATGACCCTGTAGGACTAGTCCCTGTATGGCATACTCACACCATTATGCACCAATACCGTTGTTTAGTAAACTATGTCTACCAACTGATAGATGGCTTGATCAAAAAATGGTACAGTGAGCCCCTGATGAAGCCAACTTGCGGTGGCGACGCGCATCGGGCATCTCCACGGGCTCCCCTATTCCTTGGTCTTTTGCACTCTATGTGATGCAGTGGGTTTGTATTTACTGCCTATTATGTCGCCTCAGCTGGTATTTTTTGATGCACCAAGTTTGCACTAACTGCTTATTTTATCAGTCTAGTTGGTATTTGGGATTGGTCCCTTTGTTATATACCTGTGTGTTGTGAATTCTGTTATCGCCGAAGTCATGAATGGTACTTCGGCGAGTTCTGTCCATGTACTCCCTCTGGTGGCTGTGAGTGGAGCTGCTGCTTCTGAGGTTCCTTCCACAGGTGACTTAGTTTATTCTTTGGCTGGCTGCTCTATTTAACTCCACTCAGATCGTTACTCCATGCCAGCTGTCAATGTTCTTGTACTGGTTCAGTTCGCTCTTGGATCTTTCTGGTGACCTGTCTACTCCAGCAGAAGCTAAGTCCCTGCTAGTTATTTATTTGTTCATTGTTTTCTTGTCCAGCTTGCTATCATGATTTTGCCTTGCTAGCTGGAAGCTCTGGAAGGCAGAGTGGCACCTCCGCACCGTGAGTCGGTGCGGAGGTCTTTTTGCACACTCTGCGTGGTCTTTTTGTAGTTTTTTGTGCTGACCGCAAAGATATCTTTCCTATCCTCGGTCTGTTTAGTTAGTCTGGCCTCCTTTGCTGAAACCTGTTTCATTTCTGTGTTTGTGACTTTCATCTTAACTCACAGTCAATATATGTGGGGGGCTGCCTTTTCCTTTGGGGAATTTCTCTGAGGCAAGGTAGGCTTTATTTTCTACCTCTAGGGCTAGTTAGCTCTTAGGCTGTGAAGAGGCGTCTAGGCAGAGTTAGGTACGCTCCACGGCTATTTCTAGTGTGTGTGATAGGACTAGGGGTTGCGGTCAGCAGAGCTCCCACTTCCCAGAGCTTGTCCTGTGTTAGTTTAACCATCAGGTCGTTCCGGGTGCTCCTAACCACCAGGTCCATAACAGTACAGTACTGTACAGAGAAATTCCCCTAAGGAAAAGGCAGCCCCCCACATATATTGACTGTGAGTTAAGATGAAAGTCACAAACACAGAAATGAAACAGGTTTCAGCAAAGGAGGCCAGACTAACTAAACAGACCGAGGATAGGAAAGATATCTGTGCGGTCAGCACAAAAAACTACAAAAAGACCACTCAGAGTGTGCAAAAAGACCTCCGCACCGACTCACGGTGCGGAGGTGCCAATCTGCCTCCCAGAGCTTCCAGCTAGCAAGGCAAAATCATGATAGCAAGCTGGACAAGAAAACAATGAGCAAATAAATAACTAGCAGGGACTTAGCTTCTGCTGGAGTAGACAGGTCACCAGAAAGATCCAAGAGCGAACTGAACCAGTACAAGAACATTGACAGCTGGCATGGAGTAACGATCTGAGCGGAGTTAAATAGAGCAGCCAGCCAAAGAATAAACTAAGTCACCTGTGGAAGGAACCTCAGAAGCAGCAGCTCCACTCACAGCCACCAGAGGGAGTCCATGGACAGAACTCGCCGAAGTACCATTCATGACCACAGGAGGGAGTTCGATAACAGAATTCACAACACCTGTGGGGCACAAGTCTCCCCTTTATGTGGTTTACAGTTTCTTTACCCTCTTACTGCACCATTTTTTGATCAAGCCATCTATCAGTTGGTAGACATAGTTTAGTAAACAACGGTATTGGTGCATAATGGTGTGAGCATGCCATACAGGGACTTGTCCCACAGGGTCATCTGTTTATATAGCTTGGTACATGTTAAGTTACATATCTCATCACTTTGCATGTGAACTGTGGGCAGTCATTTGTCTATATTTTGTGCATGGGCCAAGGGAGGGGTTGCTCTAAGCTTTATTACAGGCTATTTTGGGTTTCCATCTGTCATGTTTTTGTGACTTTTAATTGTTTTTATACTGTTTGTTGGTTTTGTATTCAGTAAAAATATTTTGAATGTATTTTGGTGATCTCCTGTTCATGGTCTACAATATACAGTATGGAGCATCATGTGTGGCCATTATACAGTATTGAGCATCATGTGTGGCCATTATACAGTATTGAGCATCATGTGTGGCCATTATACACTATGGAGAATCATGCATGGCGATTATACAGTATGGAGCATCATGTGGGGCCATTATACAGTATGGAGCATCATGTGTGTCCGTTATACAGTATGGAGCATCATGTGTGGCCATTATACAGTATGAAGCATCATGTGTGGCAATTATACAGTATGGAGCATCATGTGTGGCCATTATACAGTATGGAGCACTGTGTGGCCATATTTTTTTGTTTATAATTATTGTATATGAAAGAGTGTGATCAGCAGTGCTAAATGGGTGTGATAGGGACGTGGATATGGGTGTGACTAGTTGTGAAATGGGTGTGGTCAGAGGCGTGGCCTAAAATGTGCCACATTGCACACCGCAAACTTTATACCTCTTTCCCTTCTTCAAAAGTTGGGAGGTATGGTACCGCATTTGCCAGATCACGGCAAGTGCCGCAAATCCCATAGGGAATGAGGCCGAATGCAGTGTTGCCGTAAGTGATCCGTTACGCGGCAGATGCAGAAAAACTGCCGGATCTGCTGCAAAAGGCTACTTTCACATCAGCGATTCTTGCCAAAGTCACTGCCGATAGTGTCATACTCACAAAAGGGGGAGGCAGCACTAAAAGTGCCTAGTGCCGCAGAAACTCTAAATACATTTACAAACTTTGGAGGATTTTTTTCTTTTTTTTTCCTTACCTACAAAGGATTCTGCATTTTCAGATAATCAATTAGATAACAATTTGAAAACCAATTGTCAGATATTATATTGCAACCCGATCCAAATAAGGGCTCAGCCATTCTTTTCACAACATCACTGGTTTTGTTGCTGTTCTGGCTGTTTCCTGCATAAATTTCAAGGTTGTATGTGTAGGTCTTCCTGGCATCAACAAGGGCATACATTTTAATTCCGTATTTGCTAGGCATGGATGGAATGTATTGACAAAATGCACATCAGCCTCGAAAACCAAGGAGCATTTTGTCAATAGTGACATTCTTCCCAGGGCAATAGCTTTTCTTACAGTTTTCTACAAATTTTTGGTATAAATCGTGAATTGGAGCAAAGCCGATCATATAGTTTATGCTGGATTTGGATATTTCTGTCATCAACGAAGGCAACGAATTAGAATATTGAAACTTTTTAAACACATAATAAGGCCAAATTTTACCATTCCATGACCATCTATACCCCAAAGTTCCTCCAAAATTTGGTGATTTGCCTTATAAGCTCCTGCTAAGTACGGTATAACAATCCAAAAAAGCCCTCCATTCTATTTCATCTGTGGGCTTGATAATTTTTTTGCAGATTGTCCTTTATAATGTCTAAATATTGATTTGTGTATGCGACAATAGAATCCAGAATGTCATCTGTGAATAAACTACTCCAGCATTCGGCTGCAGTTTTAGCAATCCTTGCTGTTCTTTTAACTGCAGGAAGGTGAGTGAAAATGTTTTGAGGTTCCCTACATTTAGTTTGCATGAGTGGCTTATTGCTCCAATTTTTTTTAACTCTTCCCATTTACTATGTTTATATATCTTCTTCATCCTTATCACTATCACCATCTTGCTCTGTTTCAAAATCAATTTGCACACTTCCACCTCATCATGAGAATCAATATCATTTTCTTCTCCTAAATCCTCATGCAATGTGGGGTCTACATCATCTAACAGCATTTCACTCCATCAACATGAAGGGGTTTTGGCAAATTATACATTTCCCCCTGCATTTAATCAGACAATCTGAAGCAAGAGAGAGAATATGTGTTAGGGAACAATGTGCCTGAGAAACTGACTTTCATTTGTAAGAAAACCTTATTTATGTCTATGAAATGTTCACAAACTTTGTGCTATGCATTCATAAATCAAGCTAAAGTAACAATTATGATGACTAAAAACAGAAAATACCAACTTTATATAGTGTGACGTGTTTGGGAACAATGTGTCTGAGAAGCCAGCACAGTTACATCTGCTGTCCTGGGTCTCTGCAGTACAACTGTGGTATCAGTTTTCTCAAAGCATCACTAGTCAGGTAGGTATTGGGGGGTGGGGGATTTCCTGACAATATTGTGAGGAGGGAGAAATGAACCTAAAAGAGTAGCGCCTGTAATATCAGTTATTCCTGATGGTGGGTTAAATTTGCTAATACTTGGAAAAAAAAAGAAAGAAGAAAAGATATTTGTGTTTTATGACCAGTTGACTATGATTTTAGTTATTTATTATTGTTATGATGCAAAAAATGAATAAAATAAACATATAATTACCTACCATTCTCCAGCTAGACCTCTCCGCCTCTGCTGGTCCATGACCTGTTTTTATGCTTCCTCAAGTGGAGGATTTTCATAGCTACAGACAAATAGAGGAAGAAAATTAGAGCAGCACAAAGAAAGAGTCCGGGTGCAGACGCCCCCAGGTAAATACCAAACCTCAATTATAAAAATCCAGAAAAATTGGGGGCAGCACACCATTTGTAGTGAAAAGGAGCTACTTAATCAGCCAGGAAGGCAAATACAGACAAATAGAGGTAGCATCAGCGTCATTTTTACAAAAGTACTTAGAAATTTTACATCAATGCATGCTTATGAAATATAGCACTTACTATTCATTATAATTGTGTTATATATTCATTATAATTGTGTATGGACATACACGCAGAAGTGTCTCTCTTTTAAATTCTACATTGTGATTACTGACAGGCAAACCCGTGAATGTTCGGGTTCTGCTGGTTCAACCAAATATTTAAAAAAGTTTGGTTCATGTACCATGAACACGGAGTCCATTCAGATGAATTATGGTCTTGAACATTCGGTGTTTGCCACACTGACATCTGCATAACAGTGCAGCAAACATAGCTTCTCATAATTGGTAAGATTATTACTGCCGGTCAGAGAGCTACATTAGAAAGTAGCTGTGACTGGCAGTAAAACATTTACTGCGGGTCACTAGTGATGACTAGGGTTGAGCGACTTTTCCTTTTTTTGGGTCGAGTCGGGTTTTGCGAAAACCCGACTATCTCAAAAGTCGAGTCGAGTGAAATCGGCCGATTTTCTCGAAAAGTCGGGGATCGACCGAAACACGAAACCCAATGCAAGTCAATGGGGAAGCATAGTCGGCAGTGAGTGGGGGTCAGGAAAACACCTACAGTGCCCATTTTAATGGCAAAAACATCCATTCTTGTTATTGAAGCTTGTCAATCTTAATTTACCTTATAATAATAGTTAGGCATTGGAAATTGGGGGTCATTTGGCTAAAGTTGTAGGAGGTAGGGCTGGTTCAAGTATTTAGTGGGCCCAGGAAATGTGGACCACGTCATGGCAGTGGAGCAGGGAGAGGTAAGTATTTAAACTTTGTAAGTGCTGTGATCGTGAGCAAGTAGGGGGGGCCCACTCATTGGCATTGGCACTGCCACAGGGCCCCTCAAAGTACGGCGGTGTGTTTGCACGGCGGGGGCGCCTCCCACCGGCAGCGACACTTTTGCGTACTATGAGGGGCCCTGTGCCAGTGACGTCGCCAACGAGTATTCCCCCCCCACCTGATGAAGGAACCTGCACTTTCATCTGCACTTTCCTCTTTGTCCCCGTGTAAGGTGGTATGGTATTCGGGAAGGGGAACTTGACTTTCAGCAGGGTCACATTCTGGCTGTGAAGCATGCACGGGGAATGTAGCATTCCGGGTCAATGTACCAGCAGACTCATCTATCACTGGCTGGGCAATGGGCAGGATGAGGAGGAAACACAGATATAGGCCCAAATAATAAAGTGGGCTAAATGCAGTTCAAAATTGGTAACAGGACTAACCAGGGGGCATTGCTTTGTTCAGTGGAGTACAACTGTAATGAGAGGATGACACAGTGAGTAGGCCCAAATCAGTAAGTAGGCTAAATGCAGTTGAAAATTGGTAGCAGAAGTAAACAGGCGGCAGACACCGTTAGTAGGGCCAACAATACAAGTAGGCCAAATGCAGTGTTATATTAAAAACAATTTAACGAGAGCCTGAAGATAGAAGCTAGGGAAAGGCAACCTGGAAAACACCTTGGAGCGGAAGACACCGTTTGTAGAACCCAGACCCAACTTGTAGGCCTAGTGCAGTGTTGTATCAACAACTAATTAACAAGAGCTTGAAGATAGAAGCTAGGGAGAGGCAACCTGGAGAACACCTTGGAGCGGCAGACACCGTCTCTAGAACCCAGACCCAACTTGTAGGCCTAATGCAGTGTCGTATCAACGACTACTTAACAAGAGCTTGAAGATAGAAGCTATGTAGAGTCAACCTTGAGAACACCTTGGAGCGGCAGACACTGTCTCTAGAACCCAGACCCAACTTGTAGGCCTAATGCAGTGTTGTTTCAACAACTACTTAACGAGAGCTTGAAGATAGAAGCTAGGGAGAGGCAACCTGGAGAACACCTTGGAGTGGCAGACACCGTCTCTAGAAATCAGAACCAACTTGTAGGCCTAATGCAGTTTTGTATCAACAACTACTTAACAAGAGCTTGAAGATAGAAGCTAGGGAGAGGCAACCTTGAGTACACCTTGGAATGGCAGACACCGTCTCTAGAACCCAGACCCAACTTGTAGGCCTAATGCAGTGTTGTTTCAACAACTACTTAACGAGAGCTTGAAGATAGAAGCTAGGGAGAGTCAACCTTGAGAACACCTTGGAGTGGCAGACACCGACTCTAGAAATCAGAACCAACTTGTAGGCCTAATGCAGTGTCGTATCAACAACTACTTAACAAGAGCTTGAAGATAGAAGCTATGGAGAGTCAACCTTGAGAACACCTTGGAGCGGCAGACACCGTCTCTAGAACCCAGACACAACTTGTAGGCCTAATGCAGTGTTGTTTCAACAACTACTTAACGAGAGCTTGAAGATAGAAGCTAGGGAGAGGCAACCTGGAGAACACCTTGGAGTGGCAGACACCGTCTCTAGAAATCAGAACCAACTTGTAGGCCTAATGCAGTTTTGTATCAACAACTACTTAACAAGAGCTTGAAGATAGAAGCTAGGGAGAGGCAACCTTGAGTACACCTTGGAATGGCAGACACCGTCTCTAGAACCCAGACCCAACTTGTAGGCCTAATGCAGTGTTGTTTCAACAACTACTTAACGAGAGCTTGAAGATAGAAGCTAGGGAGAGTCAACCTTGAGAACACCTTGGAGTGGCAGACACCGACTCTAGAAATCAGAACCAACTTGTAGGCCTAATGCAGTGTCGTATCAACAACTACTTAACAAGAGCTTGAAGATAGAAGCTATGGAGAGTCAACCTTGAGAACACCTTGGAGCGGCAGACACCGTCTCTAGAACCCAGACCCAACTTGTAGGCCTAATGCAGTGTTGTTTCAACAACTACTTAACGAGAGCTTGAAGATAAAAGCTAGGGAGAGTCAACCTTGAGAACACCTTGGAGCGGCAGACACCGTCTCTACAACCCAGAACCAACATGTAGGCCTAATGCAGTGTCGTATCAACAACTACTTAACAAGAGCTTGAAGATAGAAGCTAGGGAGAGTCAACCTTGAGAACACCTTGGAGCGGCAGACACCGTCTCTACAACCCAGAACCAACTTGTAGGCCTAATGCAGTGTTGTATTAACAACTACTTAACGAGAGCTTCAAGATAGAAGCTAGTGAGAGGCAACATGGAGAACACCTTGGAGAGAAAGACACAGTTTGTAGACCCCAACGAAACTTGTGGCCCCAATGCAGTTTTAAAATTCCGACAGGCAGAAAACCAGAGAATTGCAGCTTTTTTTTTTCAGAGGAGGACAGCTGCATTGAGTGGTGCAGACAGACACTGATAGTAGGCCTTACACCACAAAGTTGTCTCGCTGCAAGTTTAAAAAAAGGTTACATGGGTACACGGGCAGCATTGGTGTGGTCAGCGGAGGACAATTTTAAGGAGGGACCGCAGACAGACTTAGTAGGCCTAAAATAAAAAAATAGGCTCAATGCAGCTTTGATTATGTGGTAGGGGTACACAGGCAGCATTGATGTGGTCAGCGGAGGACAATTTAAAGGAGGGACCGCAGACAGACTTAGTAGGCCTCAAATAACAAAATAGGGTCAATGCAGCTTCGATTATGTGGTAGGGGTACACAAGCAGCATTTGTGTTGTCAGAGAAGCACAATTTGAAGGAGGGACCGCAGACAGACTTAGTAGGCCTAAAATAAATAAATTAGGCTCAATGCTGCTTCGATTATGTGGAAGGGGTACACAGGCAGCAAATGTGTGGTCAGCGGAAGGCAATTGGAAGGAGGGACCGCAGAAAGACTTAGTAGGCCTAAAATAAAAAAAATTGGCTTAATGCAGTTAGAATTAGGTGGTAGGGGTACACAGGCAGCATTGGTGTGGTCAGCGGAGGACAATTTGAAGAAGGGACCGCAGACAGACTTAGAAGGCCTAAAATAAATAAATTAGGCTCAATGCAGCTTCGATTATGTGGTAGGGGTACACAGGCAGCATTGGTGTGGTCAGTGGAGGACAATTGGAAGGAGGGACCGCAGACAGACTTAGTAGGCCTAAAATAAAAAAATTTGGCTCAATGCAGTTAGAATTATGTGGTAGGGGTACACAGGCAGCATTGGTGTGGTCAGCGGAGGACAATTTGAAGGAGAAACCGCAGACAGACTTAGTAGGCCTAAAACAACAAAATAGGCTCAATGCAGCTTCGATTATGTGGTAGGTGTACACAGGCAGCATTGGTGTGGTCAGCGGAGGACAATTTGAAGGAAGGACCGCAGACAGACTTAGTAGGCCTAAAATTAAAAAAATTTGGCTCAATGCAGTTAGAATTATGTGGTAGGGGTACACAGGCAGCATTGGTGTGGTCAGCGGAAGACAATTTGAATGAGGGACCGCAGACAGACTAAGTAGGCCTCAAACAACAAAATAGGCTCAATGCAGCTTCGATTATGTGGTAGGGGTACACAGGCAGCATTGGTGTGGTCAGCGGAGGACAATTGGAAGGAGTGTCTGACACAGTTAGTACTCCCAAAAAATAAATAGGTGTTAATGTCTCGCAAAACAACAAAACAAACAATGGAGCTGTGAGAGATAATTTTGCAAGTGGTAGAGCATTGTTTGAGCTGGGGGGACACTCTCTTGTGGCTGGCAGTACAGGCCCAGAGCCCCTCATGTTACAACGGTGTGTCTGACGTTGGGTGCGCCCCACCACCGCCAGAGACACTTCATTGTACTATGAGGGACCCAGTGGCAGTGCAGTCGACCAAAAATGGGAACACCCACCACTTCAGACAAACGGCACTCTCACGGGTGCTTGCACCAAATGGCGAGTGGGAGTTAGCCCATTTAGGGAGGTGTAAACATGTTGTATGCTGGACAAACAGCAGCTGCAAATTAAGAGATTGGAACAGTCAGTAAGACCAGTCCACAAGCAAGACCTTTTTATAGGAAAGCTAGGTGTCAGCCGGGAAAGGTGGGGCAAAATAATTAGAAATCCATGAGTGGTTCATTTTAATGAAGGTTAGATCATCAACATTCTGGGTAGCCAGACGAGTCCTTTTTTCAGTCAATATTGAACCAGCAGCACTGAATACGCTTTCTGATAGCACACTAGCTGCTGGGCAAGCAAGCTCCTGCAATGCATATTCTGCCAATTCAGGCCAGGTGTCTATTTTGGATGCCCAGTAATCAAATGGGAATGACGGTTGAGGGAGAACATCGATAAGGGATGAAAAATAGTTAGTAACCATACTGGAAAAATGTCTCCTGTCACTTTGAATTGATGCTGCAGTACCTGTCCTGTCTGCAGTCATTGCGAAATCACTCCACAACCTGGTCAGAAAACCCCTCTGTCCAACGCCACTTCTGATTTGTGCACCTCTAACACCTCTGCCCTGTTGCCCCCTGCATCTCGTGTGAGAACCATCACCGGCGCTGTGTGCTGGGAATGCCTGAATCAAACGGACTACAAAACTTGCTTGTTTGGTTGCCAATATTTGTTCGAGGTTCTGATGTGGCATGATATTTTGCAATTTGCCTTTATAGCGAGGATCAAGGAGGCAGGCCAACCAGTAATCGTCATCGGTCATCATTTTTATAATGCGTGGGTCCCTTTTGAGGATACGCAAGGCATAATCCGCCATGTGGGTCAATGTTCCAGTTGTCAAATCTGCGCTTGTGCTGGGTTGAGGGGCAGTTTCTGGCAAATCAACGTCACTTGTCTCCCTCAAAGACCCTGAACCCGGCCTTGCAACGCCACCAGTTTCTATTGCCCCCTGAGAAGTTTCCTCATCCCAAAAATACTCATCCCCATCATCCTCCTCGTCCTCCTCCTCTTCGCCCACCACCTCGTCCTCTAGACTGCCCTGACCAGACAATGGCTGACTGTCATCAAGGCTTCCCTCGACTTCGGCTGTAGACGCCTGCTCCTTTATGTGCGTCAAACTTTGCATCAGCAGACGCATTAGGGGGATGCTCATGCTTATTATGGCATTGTCTGCACTAAAAAGCCGTGTGCATTCCTCAAAACACTGAAGGACTTGACACAGGTCTTGTAGCTTCGACCACTGCACAACTGACAACTCCATGTCTGCCATCCAACTGCCTGCCCGTGTATGTGTATCCTCCCACAAATACATAACAGCACGCCTCTGTTCGCACAGTCTCTGAAGCATGTGCAGTGTGGAGTTCCACCTTGTTGCAACGTCGATGATTAGGCGATGCTGGGGAAGGTTCAAAGACCGCTGATGGTTCTGCATACGGCTGGAGTGTACGGGCGAATGGCGGATATGCGAGCAAAGTGTGCGCACTTTGAGGAGCAGGTCAGGTAACCCCGGATAACTTTTCAGGAAGCACTGCACCACCAGGTTTAAGGTGTGAGCCAGGCAAGGAATGTGTTTCTGTTGTGAAAGGGCTATGGCAGCCATAAAATTCCTTCCGTTATCACTGACTACCTTGCCTGCCTCAAGATGTACACTGTCCAGCCATGACTGAGTTTCTTTCTGCAAGAACTCGGACAGAACTTCCGCGGTGTGTCTGTTGTCGCCCTAACACTTCATTGCCAAAACAGTCTGCTGATGCTTGCCACTAGCTGTCCCATAATGTGACACCTCATGTGCAACAGTGGCAGCTGCGGATGGATTGCTCATGCGACTGCGGTCTGTGGACGAGCTCTCGCTTCTGCAGGAGGACAAGGAGGAGGAGGAGGGGGGGCGAACGCCTACAGCCAACTGTTTCCTAGACCGTGGGCTAGGCAGAATTGTCCCAATATTGCTGTCCCCTGTGGACCCTGCATTCACCACATTAACCCAGTGTGCCGTGATGGAGACGTAACGGCCCAGACCATGCCTACTGGTCCATGCATCTGTTGTCAGGTGCACCTTTGTACTCACAGATTGCCTGAGTGCATGGACGATGTGGTCTTTTACATACTGGTGGAGGGCTGGGATGGCTTTTCTCGAAAAGAAGTGTCGACTGGGTAGCTCATAGCGTGGTTCATTGTAGTCCATCAGGGCTTTGAAAGCTTTGCTTTCAACTAACCGGTAGGGCATCATCTCCAACGAGATTAGTCTAGCAATGTGGGCATTCAAACCCTGTGTATGCGGATGCGAGGATGAGTACTTCCTTTTCCTAACGAGAGTCTCATGTAGGGTGAGCTGGACTGGAGAGCTGCAGATGGTGGAACTAGCGGGGGTGCGGTGGACATGGCAGACTGAGAGAGGGTTGGAGATGGTATTCTTGCTGGTGCCCTACATACAGTGTTTCCTATCACAAACCTGGTGATTCCCTGACTGCTTTGGCCTTGCGACAAAACCTCCACATTTACTGTAGTTGGTGCGGTAAACGGTGGGCTTACAGTGAGGGAGGGGATGGAGCGTTGCTGACTAGCTTCATTGTGAGAGGGTGCTACAACATTAAGGGATGTTAGGTAGTTAGTCCTGGCTTGCAAGTGCCTGGTGGTTAAATGTCTACGCATGCATCTTGTATTTAGATTTTTAACATTTTGACCTCTGCTGAAGGTCCTTGAGCATTTTTTACAGATGACTTTGCACTGATCATTTGGATCTTGTTTAAAAAAATGCCAGGCTGCACTCTTCCTACTATCGGATACCTTTTCAGGCATTGCACACTGAGCTACTTTAACCGGATGGCCACACTGTCCTACAACTGGTTTTGGTTTGCCACACGTTTTTGGCCAGATTTGGGCCTGCCAGATGGAACCTTTTGCGATGTTGTTGCCTGCTGCGGCTCCTCCTCCTCCACTTCAGAGCTACTGCTGCCTGCACCCGGTTCCCCCAATGGCTGCCAATCGGGGTCAACAACTGGGTCATCTATGACCTCCTTTTCTATGTCCTGTGCACCTTCCTCTGTGTCACCGTGTAAGCCAGTGCTATAGCATTCGTGACGGGACTTCTTAGTCTCATCAGGGTCAGATTCTGGATCAGTACACTGCGAGGGCAATGTTCTGATCTGAGTCAAAGGAACAGCGTAATAATCTGGCTGTGGCCGTGCATCTGTGCACTCCATGTCCGATTCATCTTGTAATTGGCATGGCCTGTTAAAAATTTCCCTTTCTAACCCAGGAACGGTATGTGTAAAAAGCTCCATGCAGTAACCCGTTGTGTCGCCTGACGCATCCTTCTCTATTGTTCTGGGTGAAGAACACAAGGATGCGACTTGTCTCTGACCAGGAACATCCACTGACGACGCGCTGCTTTTACATTTTGCACTTTCCGAAGAGGAGGCGAAAGAGCTAGAGGCAGAGTCAGCAAGGAAAGCCAAAGCTTGTTCCTGCTGCTCCGGCTTTAAAAGCGGATTCCCTACTCCCAGAAAAGGGAGCGTTCGAGGCCTTGTGTAGCCAGACGATGACGCTGGCTCAACACTCCGAGACTTAGGTGCTATATTGATTTTCCCACGACCACCTGATGCTCCACCACCACTACCATCATTACCAGCTGGCAATGACCGCCCATGGCCATGACCTCTTCCACCAGACTTCCTCATTGTTTGAAAAACGTAACCAAACAAACAAACGGTATTTGGTACTGTAAAAACAATTACAAGGTGTACGCAAACTTGTGGTGAATTTAAATCTCCCTTTATAGGTGGGTGAGACTGCAGGAAAAATCAGGCCCACTGTATAACAGTGCACAGCTTAAGTGACAGACAGATATGCCACTAACAGGACTGACGCAGATGCACACACTGCCAATAAAAATCTCCCCCTTTTTATTTTTTTCTGGCAGAATAGTGAAGAAATCAGGCCTACTGTAATTCAGTATATTTTCTGTGGCAGAAAATGACAGACAGATGCCACAGACAGGACTGGTACAGATATAGATTTGCCAATCTTAATCTCCCACTTTTTTATTTTTTCTGGGAGAATAGTGAATAAATCAGGCCCACTGTAATACAGTATATTTTCTGTGGCAGAAAATGAGTGACAGATACCACAAACAGAAATGGCACAGATGCAGATTTGCCAATCTTAATCTCCCACTTTTTTATTTTTTCTGGGAGAATTGTGAATAAATCAGGTCCACTGTAATACAGTATATTTTCTGTGGCAGAAAATGACAGACAGAAATGGCACAGATGCAGATATGCCAATATTAATCTCCCACGTTTTTATTTTTTCTAGGAGACTAGTGATTAAATCAGGGCCACTGTATTAGAGTATATTTTCTGTGGCAGAAAGTGGCTTGAAGATATATAACAAAAAAAAGGGACTGTACTACAATTACTATCTCCCTACGGTAATCTCAGAAAAGTATGGCAAGCATTAAAAAGGACTGTTGCACACAAAAGTCAAAAGTGTGGACAAACAAACAAGATAGCTGTGCAGAAAGGAAGGAGCAACAGGATTTGTGCTTTGAAAAAAGCAGTTGGTTTGCAGCGGCGTACAAACAGCAATGCAGCTATCAGGAAGCCTTCTAGGGCAGCCCAATAAGCTACCGATCTGAGGAACAAAAATCTAGCCTCCACTGTCCCTGCAAAGAAAAGGTGGTGTTGGACAGTAGAAATCGCTACAGCACAAGCAGTTTGGGGGTTAATGTACCCTGCCTAACGCTATCCCTGCTTCTGATGAAGCGGCAGCAACCTCTCCCTATACTTAGATCGGCAGCAGTAAGATGGCGGTCAGCGTGCACGCCCCTTTATAGCCCCTGTGACGCCGCAGAAAGCAGGCCAAACACTGCCATGTCCTTCTCTAAGATGGTGGGGACCAGGACCTATGTCATCACGCTGCCCACACTCTGCATCCACCTTCATTGGCTGAGAAATGGCACTGATTGCATCATAGGAAATGCGACTTTGGTGCCAAGGTCGCAGACCGCGTGCCCGACCCCACACAGGGATCGGGTCGGGTTTCATGAAACCCGACTTTGCCAAAAGTCGGCGACTTATGAAAATGACCGATCCGTTTCGCTCAACCCTACTCACCACACATCTAGATATGTAGATATGTACCTTGGTGGGTCTAGTTTCTAAAATGGGGTCACTTTTGGGGGGTTTCTACTGTGTAGGCACATCAGGGGCTCTCCAAACATAACATGATGCCCGCAGACCATTCCATCAAAGTCTGCATTCAAAACGTCACTACTTATCTCCCAAGCCCCGACATGTACACAAATAGTGGTTCCGCCCCATATATGGGGTATCAGCATACTCAGGAATAACTGGACAACAACTTTTGGGATCCAATTTCTCCTGTTACCCTTCTGAAAATAAAAAAGATGCGGGCTAAAAAATCATTTTTGAGGGAAAAAAAATATTTTTTTATTTTCACGGCTCTGCGTTATAAACTTCTGTGAAGCATTTTGGGGTTCAAAGTGCTCACCACTCATCCAGATAAGTTCCTTGGGAGATCTAGTTTCCGAAATGGTGTTACTTGTGGGGGAGCTCCAATATTTAGGCACACAGGGGCTCTCCAAACGCGACATTGTGTCCGCTAACGATTGGAGCTAATTTTCCATTCAGAAAGTCAAATGTCGCTCCTTCCCTTCCGAGCTCTGCCCTGCGCCCAAACAGTGGTTTACCCCATATATGAGGTATCAATGTACTCGGGAGAAATTGCCCAACAAATTGTAAGATCAATTTTATCCTGTTACCCATGTGAAAATGAAAAAATTGAGGCTATAAGAAAATTTTTGTGAACAATAAAATGCTTTTTCATTTTTATGGATACATTTGTTAAGCACCTTGGGGTTTATTGTGCTCACTGTGCATCTAGATAAGTTCCTTGGGCATCTAGTTTCCAAAATGGGGTCACTTGTGGGGGAGCTCCAATGTTTAGGCACACAGGAGCTCTCCAAATGCGACATGGTATCCACTAACGATTGGAGCTAATTTTCCATTCAAACAGTCAAATGGTGCTCCTTCTCTTCCGAGCCCTGCCGTGAGCCCAAATAGTGGTTTACCCCCACATATGAGGTTTCAGCGTACTCAGGATAAATTGGACAACAAGTTTTGTGGTCCACTTTCTCCTTTTAATCTTGGGAAAATAAAAAAAATGTTGCTAAAATATCATGTTTGTGACTAAAAAGTTAAATGTTCATTTTTTCCTTCCATCTTGCTTCTGCTGCTGTGAAACACTTGAAGGGTTAATAAACTTCTTGAATGTGGTTTTGAGCACATTAAGGGGTGCAGTTTTTAGAATGGTGTCACTTTTGGGTATTTTCAGCAATATAGACCCCTCAATCCAAAGGTTGTGATGGCTAGCAACGCTCACTACCTCACAGCGCCGGGCACAGCTTGTACACGGGAACATCCACACTTGCTGGCCCTAGAAGTACCCTAGAAGTACCAGCACCAGCTTCTGCCCAGACACGGACGTGTCAGCTTCATACCACCATACCATCCATGGACATATGTCAAACATACCAGCTAAGTACATTCTTATTACGTCTATTTACTACTTATCTCTCTGTCTCTAAATGCCACATATCCCATTTCTTATGTTTTCAGTCAGTGTGGCACACACGGGTACCTTACCTTATGGAGCATTAAGTAAATACGCCTACTCTTGGACTTCATATCGAAATGGCTTCTTGCTACTAAACATACCCACAGGTCAGGCTCTTTATCATTGAAGCTATAACAGCACTTTGCTATTAGCATAGATCCTCACCATTATGCCTTTTAACAGGCTCCTGGCACATGACCTCGATATTTACCTATTTTGTCCAGAGAGGCAGTACTCAGCCCGGAACATACAGCTACCTACGAAATCAACAGGGTAGGTTCATGTTACCCTCCATATGTTCTTACATACTCCAATATAGTCATAGGGAGCATTCACAGTTATGTACATTTTTTAATCTCCATTCCTAACAGGACGTAACTTTCGTCAATACTTCACCTACATTACCTTGAACTGAGACAGACTCTGCACATTGGGTAGGCCACCCCTTTGCCGTGTGAATTTACTTTGAAATATTCAATAATTACTATTCGCTTATATTATTTAATTACATAGGCCACCTCTTTGCCTTGTGAACTAATTACTATGTGCTCATGTAACTCTAATTGCGTGCACTACTCGAGGTACACACATCTGTGTACACATATGTTAATATGCATTTCCTTTGACTAGTTTCTCGCTATATGCATATCCCTTTGCTATAATACCCTCATCATCTATTCTAGTACATCTCGTTACATTGTCTCACAGAGTCATTACTCTGTACATGAACATCACAAAAACTTTGTATATTTTGTATATAGTGTACAGAACATGATTGCATCAATCATTGTATATACCTAATTGTAAATATTTGTATTTTTTTGTATTTTTTCCAGCGACGTTGTGACCAAGGCTATGTATTAGCCGAAACATCAAAAACTTACCATACAGACCCCTCAAACTGACTTCAAATGTGAGGTGGTCCCTAAAAAAATGGTTTTGTAAATTTTGTTGTAAAAATTAGAAATCACTGGTCAAATTTTAATCCTTATAACTTCCTAACAAAAAATAATTTGCTTCTAAAATTGTGCTGATGTAAAGTAGACATGTGGCAAATGGTATTTATTAACTATTTTGTGTCACATAACTCTCTGGTTTAACAGAATAAAAATTAAAAATTTGAAAATTGCGAAATTTTAAAGATTGTCGCCAAATTTCCAATTTTTTCACAAATAAGCACAAAAATTATCGACCTATATTTACCACGAACATGAAGCCCAATATGTCATGAAAAAAAAAACCTCAGAATCGCTAGGATCCATTGAAGTGTTCCTGAGTTATTACCTCATAAAGGGACACTGGTCAGAATTGGGTCATGAAAGGGTTAATGTTTTTTATGCTAATTTTGAGCTGCGTTTTACAGTACCAGCAAAGCCTATGAGATTTCAAAAATCTCGTGCACGCACATTGTTTTTTTGTGATCAGTATTTTGTGCATTGCATCTTTTTTTGGACATAGGGCATGTCACTTCTTTCAGCGATTTTTCAACGTTTGTCACCCATTGACTTGAATGGAGTTAAAAAAAATGCACCAAAAATGCTGTTATCAAGTTTTGGTGAATTTTTTGTACCAAAAACCTATTCTATAGACATTTTTATCAATAAACTTTATCAGCATGCATCATCAAAATCAACAGAAATGCCTAGGTAGGTAAAATAAGGCCACTGAGCTGGATAATTGGCTGCAATGGTCATTTGCTGTAGATGTGACATCACCACTGTAGCCATGTTAACAAAGAAAAGAGGATTTAAATCACTGGATCTGTGGTTGGTGAGTGTAAATTCTATAATAAAGGGCAAGTCTAATAAAAATATAAATTTAAGACAGAACAACCTTGAGTTTAAATTATAATTAGTAATTAGCGAATATACTCGTTACTCGAGATTTCCCGAGCATGCTCGGGTGACCTCCGAGTATTTTTTAGTGCTTGGAGATTTAGTTTTCATCGCCGCAGCCTGGTTGCTAGGGAATCCCCACATGTAATGAAGCAGGCTAAGAGATGTAAATGATTCAGCTGAGGTGAGGAAAACTTAATCTCCGAGCACTAAAAAAAACTCAGAGGTCACCCGAGCGTGCTCAGGAAATCTCGAGTAACGAGTATATTCGCTCCTCACTAATTGTAATCAAAACATTTCTCTATCAATACTCTAAAATATTAATCATTTTGTATGCACATCAGTATTAAATGCAGAAATCTCAAGGGTCCATAGTAAAAAAAGAAACATAAAAGTTCAAATATTGTGTACAATTGGGGACTTAATGTATGTCCATTCACTGACCAAAAATATACAACTTTCAACATGTAAAATGATATAGTAATGTGTCCATGAAATTTTACATAGAGGTATAGTAAAAAAATATCACCTTACAGTGTTTCAAAAATAGTAGTACCATTGTCATTACTAATAAGGCTATACATGCAAACTAACATTGGAAACTTATGTTGCATAACTATTAGATTTACTGCATATGTTTGATCCTTTCTATAGTTATCTTACAGATGATTGAAGGAAAGGGTTTAGCTTGTGGAGGAGACATAATGTTGTACTTCTCCTATTGAAGACATAGCACTGGGGACTTTTTGAATCACAATTTTTACAGCCAAGTGTATGTTGGGTGTCCTGAAATATCTTTATTGTTGTGCCTTAACTATATTTTACCATCTAGGGCACAACTGTAGCTCCACTCAGTGTCGCTCTGGGGTACCAAGGGTCCACCAGTAACATTGACTTTGGAGAGCCCACTTTTCATCTGCATACAAATATTACACAACTCTTGTTCATAAATGTACCAACCTATATCTCTATAAAATAATAAATTGGGTAATTTGGTTAATTAAAGAGATGCTGCATTTTACTGTACAGAGTGAATCAAGTGAATTATGCCAAATACTTCCCATACAGCAAAGTTGGGGGCCCAGATCTGCACAGGGGCCCTCCGGTGGATTCCCCTGTTCCCCTATGGGCCAGTCCGAACCTAGCTCCACTAATCTACTTTCCAATCTATTACATGCAATTTATCAAATAAATGTATAAAAGTATGTAGTACAATGTTTTGCTAATGTGCTGTTTTTGGATTCTTTCAAATTATATGTTAATATTTAATCTCATTAAAAGTCGTACATCATTATAAAAACTTGCCAATGAAAAACAATAAAGTTACATTGCAGAAAATATTTGGAAAGTTAGAACTTTATTCAGTGTTTGTTTAGATGTGATTCTTCAAATCTTTTATCCTGCATTAGTCACAAATATTTTCCTGTTCCCTGCAAATAGACAATGCAATGCAAGCAAATAAATATTATTTTCAGCTATTCTTACCTTTTGCATATACATTTTTATACCTTTAGGAGAAAGAACCTTCACTCTAATATAATTTTGAACTCAGTACACAGATGGTGTTTATTTCTTGAAAAAAGAATTTTGAAAAGTCTACTTCAAAGTGACCTATTGCATCTGTTCTCAGTATTCTAAGACTACTAATAATGTTTACTTATTCTTTATAGATATTAAAACTCATTGTATTTAGGGGAAATACATTTTCTTTAAGTTGCGGGTTATTACTATATACATTATGCTTGACCTTGTAAAACATAGATTTTTTTTTGAAAGTTTAAATATTTTTAAATAACTATTCCAATTAATAAAACATATCAACCACATACCGCATGACAACATTGCACCCTGTTACAACATTTTTGTTTCCAGATGTGAACCCATTTTACAATATAGCATTTTGGGTTATGTTAAATTTTCATTCAAGAGGGGTGAAAACCTTTAAAAAAAAAGGACAGGATTTTACAACTGTTTTAATAATAGAATTTAACAACTATGTTAACCAGAACAATATTGTGGGTTAAGCCCACAAATACTGTAAGTTTTTGTGAATGTCTCTGTGTAGTAAAATATTATTTTAGAGTAATGTTGTATTCTTTGGCAAAGGGGAATAATGGAAAAAAAAGTAAAGTTTTTACCAGTCACGTTTAACATGACACAACAATATTGCTGTCGACTGCTGCTGCAAATTGCTTACCATGTTTGTACCTAACAAATAACGTAGCATTTTGGCTTTAGGTTTTTTTGGTGAGGGATCACAATAGTGTTTTTCTTTTAAAGAAGAAATTTGAAAACATACACATTTACATTGTGCCTTCCTGTTTGATTATTCTTTATTATTTTGGCTACCATATACCCCATAACTATATAGTGGTCTGCTACTGGATTTGAACACTTTAACAGTACAAGTGTGTTTTAGCCCACCTCATTAAATTGTCACATAACGGACGCATACACATTGCACCAATATTATGGGCAGGCTGCATTAGACTTTGTAGGAATTACGTAAGCCCTTTCTCAGTTGTGGGATTGAACCCTTAATACAGATGAGTGAGTCTTTTGATATTAACATTTGCAAACTTCACCACATTTTCTCAAAAAATGTTATTCACTGCAAATTAATTTTCATAAATTTCAATGCTGAAAAGCTTGTTATTGCTGATAAATTCACATGGGGAGAGGAGAAAGAGAGAACCTTGCTGACCAAAAGAGCTTACACTTTGCAGCTTTGGATAAGAGATCCCAATGACCCATAACACCATATAGGTACGAGACAGATGACTCTGTTGTCCTTAAGAGCTTGCAATCTACAGAAGAGAAAGAACTCGCTGATCATAAGAGCTTAGTCTTTACAGGAGAGAGAGAGAAGGAATACACGATTGAAAATAAGAGCCTACACTCTACAGAAAAGAGAGACTTACCCAGTGACTCTGGAGATTGAAAATGAATCTGCCATGCAAATTGTGCTCTACTGGAAACTACTGATCTCTGATGTCCCAGATACTGACCACCAGGACACAAGGTATAATAATCGATAAGATGTCATAGCTGCAGGGCATTATGTGGCATTCCATGCAGCAAAAGCAAAATTAAGTTTGCCTGCTCTCTTATGGTTTAGTAGTGGGGCAAATAGTACTGAGCAAGGTATTTTTGCAAACTACTAATAGAATCTCACCATGAATTTCCAAATTTCAGTAACTTCGGCTGAATTTGATCCTTCACAAATCGCTCCACTCATCTGTACTCATTAGCTTTCCAGGACTGGATAGGCGTAGCTGGCAACAAATTTTTAATGGACTTAAATGTCTTACTTGCATCCATAATGTATATTAAACTAAAATATTGCACTGGCAACCTACATGGTACCATGAGACCAGAGGATCTTATTTTTCATAGTCTGGGAGTCCTTCATGTGCTTTTTAGCAAACTCTATGCGGGCTTTCATATGTCTTGCACTAAGGAGAGGTTTCCATTAAGGCCACTCTGCCAAAAAGGCCTGACTAGTGCAGGGCTGCAGTGGTAGTTTACTTTGTGGAACTTTCAACCATCTCCCTAATGCATCTATGGAGATCAGCCACAGTGATCTTGGGGTTCTTCTTTACCTCTCACCAAGGCTCTTCTCTCATGATTGCTCAGTTTGGCTGGATGGCCAGGTCTAGGAAGACTTCTTATGGTCCCAAACTTCTTTCATTTAAGGATTATGGAGGACATTGTGCTCTTAGGAACCTTGAGTACTGCAGAAATTGTTTTGCAACTTTGGCCAGATCTGTGCATTGCCAGAATTCTGTCTATGAGCTCCTTGGCCAGTTCCTTTAACCTCATGATTCTCATTTGGTCTGACATGCACTATGAGCTATGAGGTCTTATATAGACCTGTGTGTGCCTTTCTAAATCAAGTCCTATCAGTTTAATTTAACACAGCTGGACTCCAATGAAGGAGCAGAACCATCTCAAGGAGGATCACAAGGAAATGGACAACATGTGACTTAAATATGAGTGTCTGAGAAAAGGGTCTGAATACTTAAGACCATGGAATATTTCAGTTTTTCTTTTTTAATAATTTTCCTAAAATTTCTACATTTCTGTTTTTTTCAGTCAAGATGGGGTGCAGAGTGTACATTAATGAGAAAAAAATGAGCTTTTTTGAATTTACCAAATGGCTGCAATGAAACAAAAACTGAAAATTTAAAGGGGTCTGAATATTTTCCGTACTCATTGTATAATCAGAGCAGAAGGGTGTTAGCCTTGGGGACATATAATACAGATGACATTCAGCTAAAAGATAATCTGTGGCAAAATCTGCTAGTTCTGTGGTTAGCTCTGAAACAGGTGATCCGGCACATGCAGTTGGTGTAGAAGGCTCAATATTACCTGAAATATCTGTTTGTGATGATGGCTAGTAGTAACAATTGGTATCTCATTTATTGAAATTCTTTTACACATATTGCTGCAAATTGCTCTTAGTCAAATGTTTAGCATACTGAATATTTTGAAAAAGGCAAATAAGCCTTACATGGCTCACCAATAGCACAAAAATGTACAAGAAAATTTTTGAAAATTGGAAATTTGAAAATTGAAATTTGAAAATTGGAAATTTTGGAAAATCAGGATCCGTCAAAAAGCTGTTTCCGCAGGACAGAAAACACATACAGAGGAACGTTTTTTCTGTCCGTCAAAAAAACGCACAGCGATGGATCAAGCAAAAAAACAGATGAAACGTGTGGCCATCAGGCGCACTCCAGCGCTAATACATTTCTATGAGAAAAAAACGGATCTGGCGGAAAAAAAAGATCCGGCGGAAAGAAACGGATCCTGGAAATGTGATTGCGGGATGCGTTTTGTACCCATAGACTTGTATTAGCAACGGATCGCGATGGATGTCCACACGTCGCGTCCGTTGTGCAATCGATCTGTCGTGTTTTGGCAGACCGTCGGCACGAAAAAATTTTCAAGTGAAGATTTTTTTGTCCATCGCGCCCTCCATTTTCTACCATGAATGCGTGGCACAAACTCCACCCACTCCTCCCCGCACTTCAGAATGGGCAGCAGATGCGTTGAAAACTTGCATCCGCTGCCCACGTCGTGCACAAATTTTACACCGTGCGTCGGTACTTCGGCCCGACGCATAGCGACGGATCCGTACTGACGCAAGAGTGAAAGAGGCCTTAATGAGCATTGAATTTAAACAAAAAAAAAGAAAGCGGAAATAAACGTTGTGGGCTCCCGTGCAATTTTCTGCACCAGAGGGGGAAAGCCGATGGCCGGGGGCCAATATTTGTAGCTTGCTATGAATACCAGCGCGCAGCTGTCTGCGTAGCCTTTACTGGCTATTAAAATAGGGGGAACCCCCAAAAAATGACGTGGGGTCCCCCTATATTTTATAGCCAGAAAGGCTACGCAGACAGCTGCAGGCTGATATTCATAGCCTAGAGAGGGGCCATGGATATTGCCCCCCCCGGCTACAAATACCAGTCCGCAGCCGCCCCAGAAATGGCGCATCTGTAAGATTCACCAATTCCGGCACTTAGCCCCTCTCTTCCCACTCCCGTGTAGCGGTGGGATATGGGGTAATAAGGGGTTAATGTCACCTTGCTATTGTAAGGTGACATTAAGCCGGGTTAATAACGGAGAGGTGTCAATAAGACGCCTATCCATTATTAATCCAATAGTAAGAAAGGGTTAATAAAACATGCAGACATTCTGAAAAAAGTATTTCAATATTTTTCATTTAACCATACTTACCATACTTCAGCGCCTGCAAAAAAATGTAAAATAATAAACCGTATACTACCTGTCCGCCGTAGTCCAATTAATAACGAGTGTCCCACAACGATCTCCCCTATAGAACAGTGACATCGGGTGATGTCACTGCTCTATAGGACCCTCAGTGACACACTGACAGGAGACAATGGCTCCTGCAGTGCATCACTGAGGTTACTAAAGTTCAAAGTCTTACTTTATGGCAATTGCTGCGTGGGAAAAATTTCTCATGCAGCAATGCCATAAGTGAGGCTAGGGACTATTTTTTTACAGTGGCAGAGGAATCCCTTCCTCCCGTCATTGTGTTTCTGTGGCCCCTGGATAGTGGTAGCAACAGCTGTTGCTGCCGTTCTCCACGGGAGATAATAATATATGGGGGCACCACAGAAAGTAACGAACTGGGATCCAGCCTTGACCTAAGAATTGCATATGCACCAAGAAACAGCAGAGGTCATATAAAATGGGGATCACAACACAACAAGGATTTGTGCAAAACAACACAACTTTATTAAGATGAAACAGAGGACATAAACATTTAAAAACATCCTAAAAACAATTTTAAACTGTGCCTACAATGAGGCAAGTTCCTGTACATAAGTAGAAGGGGGAGTAAATATACAGTTAGGGCCAGAAATATTTGGACAGTGACACAATTTTCGCGAGTTGGGCTCTGCATGCCACCACATTGGATTTGAAATGAAACCTCTACAACAGAATTCAAGTGCAGATTGTAACGTTTAATGTGAAGGGTTGAACAAAAATATCTGATAGAAAATGTAGGAATTGTACACATTTCTTTACAAACACTCCACATTTTAGGAGGTCAAAAGTAATTGGACAAATAAACATAACCCAAACAAAATATTTTTATTTTCAATATTTTGTTGCAAATCCTTTGGAGGCAATCACTGCCTTAAGTCTGGAACCCATGGACATCACCAAACGCTGGGTTTCCTCCTTCTTAATGCTTTGCCAGGCCTTTACAGCCGCAGCCTTCAGGTCTTGCTTGTTTGTGGGTCTTTCCGTCTTAAGTCTGGATTTGAGCAAGTGAAATGCATGCTCAATTGGGTTTAGATCTGGAGATTGACTTGGCCATTGCAGAATGTTCCACTTTTTGGCACTCATGAACTCCTGGGTAGCTTTGGATGTATGCTTGGGGTCATTGTCCATCTGTACTATGAAGCGCCGTCCAATCAACTTTGCAGCATTTGGCTGAATCTGGGCTGAAAGTATATCCCGGTACACTTCAGAATTCATCCGGCTACTCTTGTCTGCTCTTATGTCATCAATAAACACAAGTGACCCAGTGCCATTGAAAGCCATGCATGCCCATGCCATCACGTTGCCTCCACCATGTTTTACAGACGATGTGGTGTGCCTTGGATCATGTGCCGTTCCCTTTCTTCTCCAAACTTTTTTCTTCCCATCATTCTGGTACAGGTTGATCTTTGTCTCATCTGTCCATAGAATACTTTTCCAGAACTGAGCTGGCTTCTTGAGGTGTTTTTCTGCAAATTTTACTCTGGCCTGTCTATTTTTGGTATTGATGAATGGTTTGCATCTAGATGTGAACCCTTTGTATTTACTGTCATGGAGTCTTCTCTTTACTGTTGACTTAGAGACAGATACACTTACTTCACTGAGAGTGTTCTGGACTTCAGTTGATGTTGTGAATGGGTTCTTCTTCACCAAATTAAGTATGCGGCGATCATCCACCGCTGTTGTCATCCGTGGACGCCCAGGCCTTTTTGAGTTCCCAAGCTCACCAGTCAATTCCTTTTTTCTCAGAATGTACCCAACTGTTGATTTTGCTACTCCAAGCATGTCTGCTATCTCTCTGATGGATTTTTTCTTTTTTTTCAGCCTCAGGATGTTCTGCTTCACCTCAATTGAGAGTTCCTTTGACCGCATGTTGTCTGCTCACAGCAACAGCTTCCAAATGCAAAACCACACACCTGGAATCCACCCCTGACCTTTTAACTACTTCATTGATTACAGGTTAACGAGGGAGACGCCTTCAGAGTTAATTGCAGCCCTTAGAGTCCATTGTCCAATTACTTTTGGTCCCTTGAAAAAGAGGACGCTATGCATTACAGAGCTATGATTCCTAAACCCTTTCTCCGATTTGGATGTGGAAACTATCATATTGAAGCTGGGAGTGTGCACTTTCAGCCCATATTATATATATAATTGTATTTCTGAACATGTTTTTGTAAACAACTAAAATAACAAAACTTGTGTCACTGTCCAAATATTTCTGGCCCTAACTGTATGAGTGTAACTTAAGCTCCTATATGGATAGCTGTTGTGAATTCTGTGGCTGAATTCACTCCTGTGGTCACAAGTGGTACTGCAGCTTCTGAGCTTCCTCCCTCAGGTGTTCTGGTGAGCTCGTTGGCTGCTTTGTTATTTAACTCCACCTGATTCTGTCTTCCTTGCTCCTTGTCAATGTTCCAGTGTTGGATCTGAGCTTCTGGATCTTTCCTGTGGCCTGCTGCTCTGCTTAGATAAGTGCTTCTTTGCTTTTGTTGCTATTTTTTCTGTCCAGCTTGTCTATTCGTTTTGCTGGAAGCTCTGAGACGCAAAGGGTGTACCGCCGTGCCGTTAGTTCGGCACGGTGGGTCTTTTTGCCCCCTTTGCGTGGTTTTTTGCTTTAGGGTTTTTTGTAGACTGCAAAGTTCTCTTTGCTATCCTCGCTCTATCTAGAATATCGGGCCTCACTTTGCTGAATCTATTTCATCCCTACGTTTGTCTTTTCATCTTGCTAACAGTCATTATATGTGGGGGGCTGCCTTTTCCTTTGGGGTATTTCTCTGAGGCAAGTCAGGCTTGTTTTTCTGTCTTCAGGCTAGTCAGCTCCTCAGGCTGTGCCGAGTTGCATAGGTAGTGTCAGGCGCAATCCACAGCTGCCTTTAGTTGTGTTTAGGATAGGTTCAGGTATTGCGGTCTACAGAGATTCCACGTCTCAGAGCTCGTTCTATTGTTTTGGGGTTATTGTCAGATCACTGTATGTGCTCTGATTGCTGGCACACTGTGTCACTGGATTGCCTACATAACAGTACAAGGAGCCAAACTAATGATTCTCAATCTCATTTTTTTTTCTCAGCTCTGTGTTCAGTCTTTTTTTTCCCCTAGACATTTGGGTGATTCAGGACACATGTGTGGACATGGATATTCAGGGTCTGTGCTCTTCAATGGATAATCTCGTTACAAGTGTACAAAGGATTCAAGATACTATTGATCAGAAATCTATGTTAGAACCAAGAATTCCTATTCCTGATTTGTTTTTTGGTGATAGAACTAAGTTTCTTAATTTCAAAAATAATTGTAAGCTATTTCTGGCCTTGAAACCTCATTCTTCTGGTAATGCTATTCAACAGGTTTTGATTATTATTTCTTTTTTGCGCGGCGACCCTCAGAACTGGGCATTTTCTCTTGCGCCAGGGGACCCTGCATTGAGTAATGTCAATGCGTTTTTCCTGGCGCTCGGATTACTTTACGATGAGCCTAATTCAGTGGATCAGGCTGAGAAAAATTTGCTGGCTTTGTGCCAGAGTCAGGATGATATAGAAGTATATTGTCAGAAATTTAGGAAGTGGTTAGTACTCACTCTGTGGAATGAATCTGCGCTGGCAGCTTTGTTCAGAAAGGGTCTCTCTGAGGCTCTTAAGGATGTCATGGTGGGTTTTCCTATGCCTGCTGGTTTGAATGAGTCTATGTCTTTGGCCATTCAGATCGGTCGACGCTTGCGCGAGCGTAAATCTGTGCACCATTTGGCGGTATTGTCTGAGATTAAACCTGAGCCTATGCAGTGCGATAGGACTATGACCAGAGTTGAACGGCAAGAACACAGACGTCTGAATGGTCTGTGTTTCTACTGTGGTGATTCCACTCATGCTATTTCTGATTGTCCTAAGCGCACTAAGCGGTTCGATAGGTCTGCCGTCATTGGTACTGTACAATCCAAATTCCTTCCGTCCATTACCTTGATATGCTCTTTGTCATCGTATTCTGTCATGGCGTTTGTGGATTCAGGCGCTGCCCTGAATCTGATGGATTTGGATTTTGCTAAACGTTGTGGGTTTTTCTTGGAGCCTTTGCGGTGTCCTATTCCGTTGAGAGGAATTGATGCTACACCTTTGGCCAAGAATAAACCTCAGTACTGGACCCAGCTGACCATGTGCATGGCTCCTGCACATCAGGAAGTTATTCGCTTTCTGGTGCTACATAATCTGCATGATGTGGTCGTGTTGGGGTTGCCATGGCTGCAAACCCATAATCCAGTATTAGATTGGAACTCTATGTCGGTATCCAGCTGGGGTTGTCAGGGGTTACATGGTGATGTTCCATTTTTGTCTATTTCGTCATCCACTCCTTCTGAGGTCCCAGAGTTCTTGTCTGATTATCAGGATGTATTTGAAGAGCCCAAGTCCGATGCTCTACCTCCGCATAGGGATTGTGATTGTGCTATCAATTTGATTCCTGGTAGTAAATTCCCTAAAGGTCGATTATTTAATTTATCCGTGCCTGAACACGCCGCTATGCGCAGTTATGTGAAGGAATCCCTGGAGAAGGGACATATTCGCCCATCGTCATCACCACTGGGAGCAGGGTTCTTTTTTGTAGCCAAGAAGGATGGTTCGCTGAGACCATGTATTGATTACCGTCTTCTTAATAAGATCACTGTTAAATTTCAGTATCCCTTGCCATTGTTATCTGACTTGTTTGCTCAGATTAAGGGGGCTAGTTGGTTCACTAAGATAGATCTTCGTGGTGCGTATAATCTGGTGAGAATCAGGCAAGGAGATGAATGGAAAACTGCATTTAATACGCCCGAGGGTCATTTTGAGTATCTAGTGATGCCGTTCGGACTAGCCAATGCTCCATCTGTGTTTCAGTCTTTTATGCATGACATCTTCCGTGAGTATCTGGATAAATTCCTGATTGTTTACTTGGATGACATTTTGATCTTCTCAGATGATTGGGACTCTCATGTGAAGCAGGTCAGAATGGTTTTCCAGGTCCTGCGTGCTAATTCTTTGTTTGTGAAGGGATCAAAGTGTCTCTTCGGTGTGCAAAAAGTTTCATTTTTGGGGTTCATCTTTTCCCCTTCTACTATCGAGATGGATCCGGTAAAGGTCCAAGCCATCCAGGATTGGACTCAGCCGACATCTCTGAAAAGTCTGCAAAAATTCCTGGGCTTTGCTAATTTTTATCGTCGCTTCATCTGTAATTTTTCTAGCATTGCCAAACCATTGACCGATTTGACCAAGAAGGGTGCTGATTTGGTTAATTGGTCTTCTGCAGCTGTGGAAGCTTTTCAGGAGTTGAAGCATCGTTTTTGTTCTGCCCCTGTGTTGTGTCAACCAGATGTTTCTCTTCCGTTCCAGGTCGAGGTTGATGCTTCTGAGATTGGAGCAGGGGCGGTTTTGTCACAGAGAGGTTCTGGTTGCTCAGTGTTGAAACCATGTGCTTTCTTTTCCAGGAAGTTTTCGGCTGCTGAGCGTAATTATGATGTGGGCAACCGAGAGTTGCTGGCCATGAAGTGGGCATTCGAGGAATGGCGTCATTGGCTTGAAGGAGCTAAGCATCGCGTGGTGGTATTGACTGATCATAAGAACCTTACTTATCTCGAGTCTGCCAAGCGCTTGAATCCTAGACAGGCCCGTTGGTCGTTATTTTTTGCCCGCTTCGATTTTGTGATTTCGTACCTTCCGGGCTCTAAAAATGTGAAGGCGGATGCTCTGTCTAGGAGTTTTGTGCCCGACTCTCCGGGTTCATCTGAGCCGGCGAGTATCCTCAAGGAAGGAGTCATTGTGTCTGCCATCTCCCCTGATTTGCGGCGAGTGTTGCAAAAATTTCAGGCGAATAAACCTGATCGTTGTCCGGCGGAGAGGCTGTTCGTCCCTGATAGGTGGACTAGTAAAGTTATCTCTGAACTTCATTGTTCGGTGTTGGCTGGTCATCCTGGAATCTTTGGTACCAGAGAGTTAGTGGCTAGATCCTTCTGGTGGCCATCTCTGTCACGGGATGTACGTACTTTTGTGCAGTCCTGTGGGATTTGTGCTAGGGCTAAGCCCTGCTGTTCACGTGCCAGTGGGTTGCTTTTGCCCTTGCCGGTCCCAAAGAGGCCTTGGACACATATTTCGATGGATTTCATTTCTGACCTTCCCGTTTCTCAAAAGATGTCAGTCATTTGGGTGGTCTGTGATCGCTTTTCTAAAATGGTCCATCTGGTGCCCTTGGTTAAGTTGCCTTCCTCCTCTGATTTGGTGCCTTTGTTCTTCCAGCATGTGGTTCGTTTGCATGGCATTCCTGAGAATATTGTTTCTGACAGAGGTTCCCAGTTTGTTTCAAGGTTTTGGTGAGCCTTTTGTGGTAGGATGGGCATTGACCTATATTTTTCCTCGGCTTTCCATCCTCAGACTAATGGCCAGACCGAACGAACCAATCAGACCTTGGAAACATATCTGAGATGTTTTGTTTCTGCAGACCAGGATGATTGGGTGTCCTTTTTGCCGTTGGCTGAGTTCGCCCTTAATAATCGGGCCAGCTCGGCTACCTTGGTCTCTCCATTTTTCTGCAATTCTGGGTTCCATCCTCGTTTCTCTTCAGGACAGGTTGAGTCTTCGGACTGTCCTGGTGTGGATTCTGTGGTGGACAGGTTGCAGCAGATCTGGACTCAGGTAGTGGACAATTTGACCTTGTCCCAGGAGAAGGCTCAACTTTTCGCTAATCGCAGACGCCGTGTGGGTCCCCGACTTCGTGTTGGGGATCTGGTTTGGTTATCTTCTCGTCATATTCCTATGAAGGTTTCCTCTCCTAAATTTAAACCTCGTTTTATTGGTCCGTATAGGATTTCTGAGATTCTCAATCCTGTGTCTTTTCGTCTGACCCTCCCAGACTCCTTTTCCATACATAATGTATTCCATAGGTCGTTGTTGCGGAGATACGTGGCACCTATGGTTCCATCTGTTGAGCCTCCTGCCCCGGTTTTGGTGGAGGGGGAATTGGAGTATATTGTGGAGAAAATTTTGGATTCTCGTGTTTCTAGACGGAAACTCCAGTATCTGGTTAAATGGAAGGGTTATGCTCAGGAAGATAATTCCTGGGTTTTTGCCTCTGATGTCCATGCTCCAGATCTTGTTCGTGCCTTTCATGTGGCTCATCCTGGTCGGCCTGGGGGCTCTGGTGAGGGTTCGGTGACCCCTCCTCAAGGGGGGGGTACTGTTGTGAATTCTGTGGCTGAATTCACTCCTGTGGTCACAAGTGGTACTGCAGCTTCTGAGCTTCCTCCCTCAGGTGTTCTGGTGAGCTCGTTGGCTGCTTTGTTATTTAACTCCACCTGATTCTGTCTTCCTTGCTCCTTGTCAATGTTCCAGTGTTGGATCTGAGCTTCTGGATCTTTCCTGTGGCCTGCTGCTCTGCTTAGATAAGTGCTTCTTTGCTTTTGTTGCTATTTTTTCTGTCCAGCTTGTCTATTCGTTTTGCTGGAAGCTCTGAGACGCAAAGGGTGTACCGCCGTGCCGTTAGTTCGGCACGGTGGGTCTTTTTGCCCCCTTTGCGTGGTTTTTTGCTTTAGGGTTTTTTGTAGACTGCAAAGTTCTCTTTGCTATCCTCGCTCTATCTAGAATATCAGGCCTCACTTTGCTGAATCTATTTCATCCCTACGTTTGTCTTTTCATCTTGCTAACAGTCATTATATGTGGGGGGCTGCCTTTTCCTTTGGGGTATTTCTCTGAGGCAAGTCAGGCTTGTTTTTCTGTCTTCAGGCTAGTCAGCTCCTCAGGCTGTGCCGAGTTGCATAGGTAGTGTCAGGCGCAATCCACAGCTGCCTTTAATTGTATTTAGGATAGGTTCAGGTATTGCGGTCTACAGAGATTCCACGTCTCAGAGCTCGTTCTATTGTTTTTGGGTTATTGTCAGATCACTGTATGTGCTCTGATTGCTGGCACACTGTGTCACTGGATTGCCTACATAACAGATAGCATATTCACAAAGTGCATACAGTGTGTATAATAGCAAGACACAGAATATACATATAGACAAGTCATGCCAATAGGGACGCACATATAAATGTGAATGCTGGAGTACAAAAGCAGTTGTGCATGAGGTGTAACAGACTCTGAACACAAGACCATATGATCTGTAATTTGACCATAGGAGTGAATGATATGTGATAAAATACGCATAAAGTAGTGGCAGTACCTGGGTGCAAATGAATAGAATGTAAAACTATGCACCCACAATAATCATCATAGAATATTCACTACAGAATATACACTAGACATGGTAACCCTAGGTACCCCAGTACTTAGATATGTGAACAGGTGACACACAGAGTCATGCTATTGCACTCTACATAGGCCAAATACCTAAACGCACAACATGCAACCTAGCCATATCCCCACAAGAGATTGGGTATAATAACCCTGTACTGACAAAGGCAGGCACAAGAAAGAAGTGAATACCCTACGCGTGTCGCCTCACGGCGGTGGCTTCATCAGGGGTGCTGTTTTCGCCAAAAGTGCTCGTGTATAAATACCTTAATCCATGATATACATTTCAATACAGCTGTGTTGTTTGCCTCAGCCATGTGGAATAGAGGCAGGCATGTGGTACCGTCCTATCACGGTGAAAGTAACTGCGCATGCGCCGGCGTCCGAGTACCGGAAGTTGCTGGTACCTAGCAACAGGTACATGTGTGGACGCGTCAGAGCGGCGCCTGCGCATAAGGAAGACAAGCGTGTGATACCGTCATATTCACAGCAGTAGTAGCTGCGCGTGCGCCGGCGTCCAAGTACCAGAAGTTGCCGGTATATATGTGGACGCATCGGAGTGGCGCCTGTGCATAAGCAAGAGCACTGGCATCATAAGAACGCAAATGCACATAAATGCGTCCACATAAGCCAATAATCAGGTGCCGGAGATATATACCACCATGCATACCGTAATTACAAGGATACATAGATCCGGTGCCAGTACATAAGAGAAATCACAGACAGGCCTCCAATAGAACATAAGGAATATAAGGAGATAATAACAATAATACGATCACAGATTATATATCCATTACAGCTTGTTTAATCATGTAGAGAATACAGAGCAGCAATGGTAACACTGCACCTAAAATGACGGAAAATACACAAGTACTCGTTACTAGGGTTGAGCGACCTTGACTTTTTTAGAGTCGAGTCGGGTTTCGCGAAACCCGACTATCTCAAAAGTCGAGTCGAGTGGAATCGGCCGATTATCGCGAAAAGTCGAGGATCGACCGAAACACGAAACCCAATGCAAGTCAATGGGGGAGCATAGTCGGCAGTGAGTGGAGGCCAGGAAAACATGTACAGAGCCCATTTTATGGCAAAAACATCCATTCTTGTTACTGAAGCTTGTCAATCTTAATTTACCTTATAATAATAGTAAGGCATTGGAAATTGGGGGTCATTTGGCTAAAGTTGTGGGGGGTAGGGCTGGTTCAAGTAATTAGTGGGCCCAGGAAATCTGGACCACGTCACGGCAGTGGAGCAGGGAGAGGTAAGTATTTCAACTTTGCAAGTGCTGTGATCCTGAGCAAGCAGGGGGGGCCACTCGTTGGCATTGGCACTGGCACAGGGCCCCTCAAAGTACAGCGGTGTGTTTGCACGGTGGGGGTGCCTCCCACCGGCAGCAACACTTTTGCGTACTATGAGGGGCCCTGTGCCAGTGACGTCGCCGGAGTATTCCTCCCCCCACCTGATGAAGGAACCTGCACCTTCATCTGCACCTTCCTCTTTGTCCCCGTGTAAGGTGGTAGGCTATGCGGGAAGGGGAACCTGACTTTCAGCAGGGTCACAATCTTGCAGTGTAGCGTGCACGGGGAATGTTGCGTTATGGGTCAATGTACCAGCAGACTCATCTATCACTGGCTGGGCAATGGGCAGGATGAGGGGGAAACAGATATGGGCCCAAAGAATAAAGTGGGCTAAATGCAGTTCAAAATTGGTAACAGGACTAACCAGGGGGCATTGCTTTGTTCAGTGGAGGACAACTGGAATGAGAGGCTGACACAGAGAGTAGGCCCAAATCAGTAAGTAGTCTAAATGCAGTTCAAAATTGGCAACAGTAGTAAACAGGCGGCACAGCTTTGTTCACTGGAGGAGAACAGCAAGGAGCGGCAGACACCGATAGAAGGCCCCAACCCAACTAGTAGGCCCACTGCATTTTTAAAATTCCGATAGGCTGAAAACCAGATAATTGTAGGTCATTTTTTGTAAAGAGGACAGCTGTATTGAGTGGCGCAGCCAGACACTACAAGTAGGCCTTAAACCACAAAGGTTTAAAAAAGGTTACATGGGTACACGGTCTGCATTGGTGTGCTCAGTGGAGGACAATTGGAAGGAGGGACCGCAGAAAGACTTTGTAGGCATAAAATTACAAAATAGGCTCTATGCAGCTTTGAATATGTGGCAACCTGGAGAACACCTTGGAGCGGCAGACACCGTCTCTACGACACAGACCCAACTTGTAGGCCTAATGTAGTGTTGTTTCAACAACTACTAAACGAGAGCTAGAAGCTCGAAGCTATGGAGAGGAAACCTGGAGAACACCTTGGAGCGGAAGACACCGTCTCTACAACCCAGACCCAACTTGTAGGCCTAATGCAGTGTTGTTTTCAACAACTACTAAACGAGAGCTCGAAGCTATGGAGAGAAAACCTGGAGAACACCTTGGAGCGGAAGACACCGTCTCTACAACCCAGACCCAACTTGTAGGCCTAATGCAGTGTTGTTTTCAACAACTACTAAACGAGAGCTAGAAGCTCAAAGCTATAGAGGAAACCTGGGGAACACCTTGGAGTGGAAGACACCGTCTCTACAACCCAGACCCAACTTGTAGGCCTAATGCAGTGTTGTTTTCAACAACTACTAAACGAGAGCTAGAAGCTCGAAGGTATGGAGAGTAAACCTGGGGAACACCTTGGAGTGGAAGACACCGTCTCTACAACCCAGACCCAACTTGTAGGCCTAATGCAGTGTTGTTTTCAACAACTACTAAACGAGAGCTAGAAGCTCAAAGCTATGGAGAGGAAACCTGGGGAACACCTTGGAGCGGCAGACACCGTTAGTAGGCCCTACCGAAGTAGTAGTAGTAGCCCCAATGCAGTTTTCAAATTCCTATAGGCTGAAAACCAGACTATTGACGCTCAGCTTTTTTAAAAGGAGGACAGCTGTATTGAGTGGCACAGACAGACACAGGTAGTAGGCCTTAAACACAAAATTTGGCTCAATGCAGTTTAAAAAAGGTTACAGGGGTACACAGGCAGCATTGGTCTGTTCAGTGGAGAACAATTTCAATTATGGACCGCAGACAGAGTTTGTACGCCTACTATTAAAAAAAGGATGCTCTATGCAATTTAAAATAGGTTCCAGGGGTACACGGGCAGCAGTGGTCTGATCAGTGGAGGACTAGTGGAAGGAGGTACTGCAGACAGGCTTAGTAGGCCTAACATAACAAAATTAGGCTGTAGGCACTTTAAAATAGGTTCCAGGGGTACACGGGCAGCAGTGGTCTGGTCAGTGGAGGACTAGTGGAAGGAGGGACCGCAGACAGGCTTAGTAGGCCTAACATAACAAAATTAGGCTGTAGGCACTTTAAAATAGGTTCCAGGGGTACACGGGCAGCAGTGGTCTGGTCAGTGGAGGACTAGTGGAAGGAGGGACCGCAGACAGGCTTAGTAGGCCTAACATAACAAAAGTGGGCTGTAGGCACTTTAAAATAGGTTCCAGGGGTACACGGGCAGCAGTGGTCTGGTCAGTGGAGGACTAGTGGAAGGAGGGACCGCAGACAGGCTTAGTAGGCCTAACATAACAAAATTAGGCTGTAGGCACTTTAAAATAGGTTCCAGGGGTACACGGGCAGCAGTGGACTGGTCAGTGGAGGACTATTGGAAGGAGGGACCGCAGACAGGCTTAGAAGGCCTAACATAACAAAATTAGGCTGTAGGCACTTTAAAATAGGTTCCAGGGGTACACAGGCAGCAGTGGTCTGGTCAGTGGAGGACTAGTGGAAGGAGGGACCGCAGACAGGCTTAGTAGGCCTAACGTAACAAAATTAGGCTGTAGGCACTTTAAAATAGGTTCCAGGGGTACACGGGCAGCAGTGGTCTGGTCAGTGGAGGACTAGTGGAAGGAGGGACCGCAGACAGGCTTAGTAGGCCTAACATAACAAAAGTGGGCTGTAGGCACTTTAAAATAGGTTCCAGGGGTACACGGGCAGCAGTGGTCTGGTCAGTGGAGGACTAGTGGAAGGAGGGACCGCAGACAGGCTTAGTACGCCTACAATTAAAAAAAGGATGCTATATGCAATTTAAAATAGGTTCCTGGGGTACACGGACAGCATTGATCTGGGCAGTGGAGGACTAGTGGAAGGAGGGACCGCAGACAGGCTTAGTAGGCCTAACATAACAAAAGTGGGCTGTAGGCACTTTAAAATAGGTTCCAGGGGTACACGGGCAGCAGTGGTCTGGATAGTGGAGGACTAGTGGAAGGAGGGACCGCAGACAGGCTTAGTACGCCTACAATTATAAAAAGGATGATATATGCAATTTAAAATAGGTTCCAGGGGTACACGGACAGCATTGGTCTGGTCAGTGGAGGACTATTGGAAGGAGGGACCGCAGACAGGCTTAGTAGGCCTAACATAACAAAAGTGGGCTGTAGGCACTTTAAAATAGGTTCCAGGGGTACACGGGCAGCAGTGGTCTGGTCAGTGGAGGACTAGTGGAAGGAGGGACCGTAGACAGGCTTAGTAGGCCTAACATAACAAAATTAGGCTGTAGGCACTTTAAAATAGGTTCCAGGGGTACACGGGCAGCAGTGGTCTGGTCAGTGGAGGACTATTGGAAGGAGGGACCGTAGACAGGCTTAGTAGGCCTAACATAACAAAATTAGGCTGTAGGCACTTTAAAATAGGTTCCAGGGGTACACGGGCAGCAGTGGTCTGGTCAGTGGAGGACTATTGGAAGGAGGGACCGCAGACAGGCTTAGTAGGCCTAACATAACAAAAGTGGGCTGTAGGCACTTTAAAATAGGTTCCAGGGGTACACGGGCAGCAGTGGTCTGGTCAGTGGAGGACTAGTGGAAGGAGGGACCGCAGACAGGCTTAGTACGCCTACAATTAAAAAAAGGATGCTATATGCAATTTATAATAGGTTCCTGGGGTACACGGACAGCATTGGTCTGGGCAGTGGAGGACTAGTGGAAGGAGGGACCGCAGACAGGCTTAGTAGGCCTAACATAACAAAAGTGGGCTGTAGGCACTTTAAAATAGGTTCCAGGGGTACACGGGCAGCAGTGGTCTGGTCAGTGGAGGACTAGTGGAAGGAGGGACCGTAGACAGGCTTAGTAGGCCTAACATAACAAAATTAGGCTGTAGGCACTTTAAAATAGGTTCCAGGGGTACACGGGCAGCAGTGGTCTGGTCAGTGGAGGACTATTGGAAGGAGGGACCGCAGACAGGCTTAGTAGGCCTAACATAACAAAAGTGGGCTGTATGCACTTTAAAATAGGTTCCAGGGGTACACGGGCAGCAGTGGTCTGGTCAGTGGAGGACTATTGGAAGGAGGGACCGCAGACAGGCTTAGTAGGCCTAACATAACAAAAGTGGGCTGTAGACACTTGGAATTCTCTTGCAGGGGTACACAGGCAGCATTGGTGTTGTCAGCGGAGGCCGATTGTAATGAGTGTCTGACAGTTAGTACTCACAAAAAATAAATAGATGTTAATGTCTCGCAATACAACAAAACCAAAACACAAAAGGGTGGAATAATAAGGTACAGGGGTGGGCTCCTCTGCTGAGTTTCAGACCTAGTAATTTGGCGCTAAGTATTTACTGGTGTCAATATAGGACACTGCCCCTGGCTATTTTAAGTACCATCATACATGTCAACACATTGGTATTGTCAGTGCTAGGCATTGAAGGATGTCAGCGCATAGACTAAACATTGGTGGAACTGTGAGAGATAATTTTGCAAGCGGTAGAGCACTGTTTGAGCTGGGGGGGAACTCTCTTGTGGCCGGCGGTACAGGCCCAGGGCCCCTCATGTTACAACGGTGTGTCTGACGTTGGGTGCGCACCACCACTGCCAGAGACACTTTCTTGTACTATGAGTGACCCAGTGGCAGTGCCGTCGACCAAAAGGGTACACACCCACCTCTTCAGACAAACGGCACTCTCACGGGTGCTTCCGCCAAGTGGCGAGACCATGGCCCCGTGGGGGGAGTTTGGCCATTTAGGGAGGTGTAAACATGTTGTATGCTGGACAAACAGCTGCTGCAAATTACGAGATTGGAAAAGTCAGTCAGAGCAGTCCACAAGCAAGACCTTTTCATAGGAAAGCTAGGTGTCAGCCGGGTAAGGTGGGGTGTTGTGAATTCTGTGGCAGAGTTCACTCCTGTGGTCACAAGTGGTACTTCGGCTGATTCTCTCTGGGATCTTCCGTTTGTGGAGGAAAGTGGTACTGCAGCTTCTGAGTTTCCTCCCTCAGGTGATCTGGTGAGCTCGTTAGCTTCTTCTCTACTTAACTCCACCTGATGCTTTGATCTATGCTTCCTGTCAATGTTTCAGTGTGGGACTTGTTTTTTCCCTGGATCATTCCTGTGGCCTGCTGCTCTGCAAAGCTAAGTTTTGCTTATGTTATTTTGATGCTATTTTTCTGTCCAGCTTGCTTTATTGGTTTTTCTCACCTGCTGGAAGCTCTGAGACGCAGAGGGACCACCTCCGTACCGTTAGTCGGTGCGGAGGGTCTTTTTGTCCCCTCTGCGTGGTTTTTTATAGGTTTTTGTGCTGACCGCAAAGTTATCTTCCCTATCCTCGTTCTGTTCAGCTAGTCGGGCCTCACTTTGCTTAATCTGTTTCATCTCTATGTTTGTGTTTTCATCTTACTCACAGTCATTATATGTGGGGGGCTGCCTTTTCCTTTGGGGAATTTCTCTGAGGCAAGGTAGGCTTATTTTTCTATCTTCAGGATTTGCTAGTTTCTCAGGCTGTGACGAGGCGCCTAGGTTCTGGTCAGGAGCGCTCCACGGCTACCTTTAGTGTGGTTTGATAGGCTTAGGGATTGCGGTCTGCAGAGTTCCCACGTCTCAGAGCTCGTTCTATTATTTTGGGTTATTGTCAGTTCACTGTATGTGCTCTGACCTCCATGTCCATTGTGATTCTGAATTGCCTTTCATAACAGTGGGGCAAAAGAATTCGAAATCCAGTTGTGGTTCATTTTTTGGTTAATATTGAACCTGCAGCACTGAATACTCTTTCTGATAGGACACTAGCTGCTGGGCAAGCAAGCTCCTGCAATGCATATTCTGCCAATTATGGCCAGGTGTCTAATTTGGATGCCCAGTAATCAAATCGGAATGACGGTTGAGGGAGAACGTCGATAAGGGATGAAAAATAGTTAGTAACCATACTGGACAAATGTTGTCTCCTGTCACTTTGAATTGATGCTGCAGTACCTGTCTTGTCTGCGGTCATAGCAAAATCACTCCACAACCTGGTCAGAAAACCCCTCTGTCCAACGCCACTTCTGATTTGTGCACCTCTAACACCTCTGGCCTGCTGCCCCCTGCAGCTCGTTTGATAACGATCACCGCTACTGTGTGCTGGTAATGCCTGAATCAAACGGTCAACAAGAGTTGATTGTTTGGTTGCTTATATTTGTTCCAGGTTTTCATGTGGCATAATATTTTGCAATTTGCCTTTATAGCGAGGATCAAGGAGGCAGGCCAACCAGTAATCATCATCGGCCATCATTTTACAAATACGTGTGTCCCTTTTGAGGATACGTAAGGCATAATCCGCCATGTGGGCCAAAGTTCCAGTTGTCAAATCTGCGGTTGTGCTGGGTTGAGGGGCAGTTTCAGGCACATCTAAGTCACTTGTCTCCCTAAAAAAACCTGACCCCAGCCTTGCAACGCCACCAGTTGCTATTGGCTCCGGAGAAGCTTCCTCATTACAAAAATAATCATCCCCATTATCCTCCTCGTCCTCCTCCTCCTCCTGTTCGCCCGCTACCTCGTCCTGTACACTGCCCTGACCAGACAATGGCTGACTGTCATCAAGGCTTTCCTCTTCCTCTGCTGCAGACGCTTGCTCCTTTATGTGCGTCAAACTTTGCATCAGCAGACGCATTAGGGGGATGCTCATGCTTATTATGGCGTTGTCTGCACTAACCAGTCGTGTGCATTCCTCAAAACACTGAAGGACTTGACACATGTCTTCTATCTTCGACCACTGCACACCTGACAACTCCATGTCTGCCATCCTACTGCCTGCCCGTGTATGTGTATGCTCCCACAAATACATAACAGCACGCCTCTGTTCGCACAGTCTCTGAAGCATGTGCAGTGTTGAGTTCCACCTTGTTGCAACGTCGATGATTAGGCGATGCTGGGGAAGGTTCAAAGACCGCTGATAGGTCTGCATACTGCTGGAGTGTACGGGCGAACGGCGGATATGCGAGCAAAGTCCGCGCACTTTGAGGAGCAGGTCGGATAACCCCGGATAACTTTTCAGGAAGCACTGCACCACCAGGTTAAGGTGTGAGCCAGGCAAGGAATGTGGTTCAGTTGGGAAAGGGAGATGGCAGCCATGAAATTCCTTCCGTTATCACTCACTACCTTGCCTGCCTCAAGATCTACAGTGCCCAGCCACGACTGCGTTTCTTTCTGCAAGAACTCGGACAGAACTTCCGTGGTGTGTCTGTTGTCGCCCAAACACTTCATAGCCAATACAGCCTGCTGACGCTTGGCAGTAGCTGCCCCATAATGGGACACTTGGTGTGCAACAGTGGCAGCTGCGGATGGAGTGGTTGTGCGACTGCGGTCTGTGGATGAGCTCTCGCTTCTGCAGGAGGACGAGGAGGAGGGGGTGCGAACGACTACAGCCAACTGTTTCCTAGACCGTGGGCTAGGCAGAACTGTCCCAAAATTGCTGTCCCCTGTGGACCCTGCATCCACCACATTCACCCAGTGTGCCGTGATGGACACATAACGTCCCTGGCCATGCCTACTGGTCCATGCATTTGTTGTCAGGTGCACCTTTGTACTCACAGACTGCCTGAGTGCATGGACCATGCGCTCTTTAACATGCTGGTGGAGGGCTGGGATGGATTTTCTCGAAAAGAAGTGTCGACTGGGTAGCTCGTAGAGTGGTACAGCGTAGTCCATCAGGGTTTTGAAAGCTTCGCTTTCAACTAACCGGTAGGGCATCATCTCTAACGAAATTAGTCTAGCTATGTGGGCGTTCAAACCCTGTGTAAGCGGATGCGAGGCTAAGTAGTTCCTTTTTCTAACGAGAGTCTCATGTAGAGTGAGCTGGACTGGAGAGCTGGAGATCGTGGAACTAGCGGGGGTGCCGGTGGACATGGCAGACTGAGAGACGGTTGGAGATGGTATTGTTGCCGCCGGTGCCCTAGATGCAGTGTTTCCTACTACGAAACTGGTGATTCCCTGACCCTGAATGCTTTGGCCTGGCAACGAAACCTGCACAGATACTGCAGGTGGTGCGGAAAATGGTGGCCTTACAGTGACGGAAGGGATGTTGCGTTGCTGACTAGCTTCATTGGCCAAGGGTGCTACAACCTTAAGGGACGTTAGGTAGTTAGTCCAGGCTTGCAAATGCATGGTGGTTAAATGTCTATGCATGCAACTTGTATTTAGACTTTTCAGATTCTGACCTCTGCTTAAGGTAGTTGAACATTTTTGACAGATGACTTTGCGCTGATCAATTGGATGTTGTTTAAAAAAAATGCCAGACTGCACTCTTTCTAGCATCGGATACCTTTTCAGGCATTCCAGACTGAGCTTTAACCGGATGGCCACACTGTCCTCCAACAGGTTTTGGCTTTGCCACGCGTTTTGGGCCAGATACGGGCCCGTCAGATGGAACCTGTTGCGATGTTGATGCCTGCTGCGGCCCCTCCTCCTCCGCTTCAGAACTACTGCCGCCTGCACCTTGTTCCCCCAATGGCTGCCAATCGGGGTCAACAACTGGGTCATCTATAACCTCCTCTTCTATCTCGTGTGCAACTTCGTCTGTGTCACAGTGTAAGTTGGTGGTATAGCGTTCGTGACGGGGCACCATAGTCTCATGAAGGGTCTGATTCTGGATCAGTACACTGAGAGGGCAATGTTGTAGTCTGAGTCAAAGGAACAGCATAGTAATCTGGCTGTGGCTGTGCATCAGTGCACTCCATGTCCGATTCAACTTGTAATGGGCATGGCCTGTTAACTGTTTCACTTTCTAAGCCAGGGACAGTATGTGTAAAGAGCTCCATGGAGTAACCCGTTGTGTCGCCTACCGCATCCTTCTCTGTTGTTGTTTTTGCTGAAGAGGACAAGGAAGCGACTTGTCCCTGATCGTGAACATCCACTAACGACGCGCTGCTTTTACATTTACCAGTTTCAGAAGAGGAGGCAAAAGAGCTAGAGGCTGAGTCAGCAAGGTAAGCCAAAACTTGCTCTTGCTGCTCCGGCTTTAAAAGCCGTTTTCCTACTCCCAGAAAAGGGAGCGTTCGAGGCCTTGTGTAGCCAGACGACGAACCTCGCTCCACAGCTCGAGACTTAGGTGCTATATTGTTTTTCCCACGACCACCTGATGCTCCACCACCACTACCATCATTACCAGCTGGCAATGAACGCCCACGGCCACGACCTCTTCCACCAGACTTCCTCATTGTTTTAAAAACGTAACCAAAGTAACGGTATTTGTTACTGTAAAACAACTTACAAGGTGAACTCAAACTTCTGTAGGATTTAGATATCCCGTTATAGGTGGGTGAGACTGCAAGGAAAATCAGGCACAATGTTACACACTCGGTTTTCTGTGGCACCAAATGAGAGAGATGCCACACACGCAGGACTGTCACTCAAGCACAAATGCCAATATTAATCTCCCACTGTTTATTTTTTTTTTCAGGGAGAATTTAAAAACCAAAAACAGACACTAGGCTTTCTGTGGCCCACTATTTGAGAGAGATGGCACACAGGACTGGCACACAAGCACAAAGGCCAATATTAATCTCCCACTGTTTATTTTTTTTTTTTCAGGGAGAATTTAAAAACCAAAATAAAAAAAATGAAAACAGACACTAGGCTTTCTGTGGCCCACTATTTGAGAGAGATGGCACACAGGACTGGCACACAAGCACAAAGGCCAATATTAATCTCCCACTGTTTATTTGTTTTTTTCAGGGAGAATTTAAAAACCAAAAACAGACACTAGGCTTTCTGTGGCCCACTATTTGAGAGAGATGACACACAGGACTGGCAGACAAGCACAAAGGCCAATATTAATCTCCCACTGTTTATTTTTTTTTTTTCAGGGAGAATTTAAAAACCAAAAACAGACACTAGGCTTTCTGTGGCCCACTATTTGAGAGAGATGGCACACAGGACTGGCACACAAGCACAAAGGCCAACATTAATCTCCCACTGTTTTTTTTTTTTTTTCAGGGAGAATTTAAAAACCAAAAACAGACACTAGGCTTTCTGTGGCCCACTATTTGAGAGAGATGGCACACAGGACTGGCACACAAGCACAAAGGCCAATATTAATCTCCCACTGTTTATTTTTTTTTTCAGGGAGAATTTAAAAACCAAAATAATAAAAAAAACAGACACTAGGCTTTCTGTAGCCCACTATTTGAGAGAGATGGCACACACAGGACTGGCACACAAGCACAAAGGCCAATATTAATCTCCCACTGTTTATTTTTTTTTTCAGGGAGAATTTAAAAACCAAAATAAAAAAAAAAACAACAGACACTAGGCTTTCTGTGGCCCACTATTTGAGAGAGATGGCACACAGGACTGGCACACAAGCACAAAGGCCAATATTAATCTCCCACTGTTTCTTTTTTTTTTTCAGGGAGAATTTAAAAACCAAAAACAGACACTAGGCTTTCTGTGGCCCACTATTTGAGAGAGATGTCACACAGGACTGGCACACAAGCACAAAGGCCAATATTAATCTCCCACTGTTTATTTTATTTTCAGGGAGAATTTAAAAACCAAAATAAAAAAAACAAAAAACAGACACTAGGCTTTCTGTGGCCCACTATTTGAGAGAAATGGCACACAGGACTGTCACACAAGCACAAAGGCCAATATTAATATCCCACTGTTTATTTTTTTTTTTCAGGGAGAATTTAAAAACCAAAAACAGACATTAGGCTTTCTGTGGCCCACTATTTGAGAGAGATGGCACACAGGACTGGCACACAAGCACAAAGGCCAATCTTAATCTCCCACTCCTTTTTTTTGTTAGGGAGAATTGCCAAGAAATCAGGGCCAGTATTACACAGTAGGCTTTCTGTGCCCCAAAATTGGAGAGAGATGGCACACACAGGACTGGCACTCTTGCAGAAATGCCAATCTTAATCTCCCACTGCTTTTTTTTGTTAGGGAGAATTGCCAAGAAATCAGGGCGAGTATTACACACTAGGCTTTCTGTGCCCCAAAATTGGAGAGAGATGGCACACACAGGACTGGCACTCTAGCAGAAATGCCAATCTTAATCTCCCACTACTTTTTATTTTAGGAAGAATTGTCAAGAAATCAGGCCCAGTATTACACACTAGGCTTTCTGTGCCCCAAAATTGGAGAGAGATGGCGCACACAGAACTGGCACTCTAGCAGAAATGTCAAGATTAATCTCCCACTATTGATTTTTTTTCAGGGAGAATTAAAAAAAAAAAAAAAACAGGGACTGTCCTACAATTACTATCTCCCTGCAGTAATCTCAGCAAGGTATGGCAGGCAGCAATAACAAGGAGTGGACTGCTGCACAAATTAAATCAAAAGTGTGGACAAACAAACAAGATAGCTGTGCAGAAAGGAAGGAACAACAGGATTTGTGCTTTGAAAAAAGCAGTTGGTTTGCACAGCGGCGTACACACAGCAATGCAGCTATCAGGGAGCCTTCTAGGGCAGCCCAATGAGCTACAGCGCTGAGGAAAAAAATGTAGCTTCCACTGTCCCTGCAAACAAAAGGTGGTGTTGGACAGTGGAAATCGCTACAGCACAGGCGGTTTGGGGGTTAATGTACCCTGCCTAACGCTATCCCTGCTTCTGACGAAGCGGCAGCAACCTCTCCCTATGCTCAGATCAGCAGCAGTAAGATGGCGGTCGGCGGGAACGCCCCTTTATAGCCCCTGTGACGCCACAGACAGCAAGCCAATCACTGCAATGCCCTTCTGTAAGATGGTGGGGACCAGGACCTATGTCATCACACTGCCCACACTCTGCGTCCACCTTCATTGGCTGAGAAATGGCGCTTTTCACGCCATTGAAACGCGACTTTGGCGCGAAAGTCGCGTACCGCATGGCCAACCCCACACAGGGATCAGGTCGGGTTTCATGAAACCCGACTGTGCCAAAAGTCGGCGACTTTTGAAAATGACCGATCCGTTTCGCTCAACCCTACTCGTTACAACGTGCAGATAGTAAACCATATGTCAAACAATAAGATATAGATACAGGATGTAACAACACGAACTAGCAACAAGGGCCGGCATTTAAACATAACAGAGTTATCTTATAGAGAAAAACACCATTTGGGGCAAAAGTACAGAAGGAGATAAACACCTACGAGAAGATAGTAGTCACTCAAATTAATACAGCGATCCAGGATACATATAGGTACACACATGTTAGCATTATCCCCAAAGGTGGGCCAGACCTAGGGGAAATACTCCATGTGGACATGTTATCTCGCCAGAGTCATGCCCAGAAATATCTTTGGCAGACAGAACAAGGCACAAATAAATCGTGCATAACAAGATACCCTGATTATGAATACATAAGTCAGAAATGTGAGGAGACAACTGACCTCACATCATCCTTAGAGCATAAGTTTGCAAAATACATAGAAGGTCCCTCTCATGCAGCAGAGCAACCACGCCATAATTGTTTATGAGGCCCATACTTGTATGCCGATGCTCATTACATCATGTAGGACATGAGCCGGTATAGAAAAATATGTAGATCATAAATATAAGGAGACAAATAGCCTCACACATCCTATAAACTCATATTGGTACAATATACAGAAGTCCCCACTGTGCAACAAGACAACCGCACCATAGTTGATTATGAGGCTTTTTACATCCAGATAGAATGTGGGTAGATGGAACCTAGTGACATTGGATGGCCCCATATAAACACAAGGAATCAATACCAAAGATAAATATATGCTCTCCATATAGCGAAAGATTTAAATATATTTATCAATATAGAAAAACATAGACAGAAAACTCAAAAATGCATGAATAGATGATAAGGAACAAACTAATAAATGCCCCAGACTAGAAACCTATACAATAACAGAACTCCACAATAAGAGGTACATCCTAGGTTAACAAATGCCAGGGGGTAAGGTTATGGTACATGTGACAATAGCAGGACATACATGGAAAAATAGAAGCACATATTCCTAACCCCAGAACGAAGTCACATGCATTTATAGAAACCGGTAAACAACAAGTCTTCATTAAGGCCTGATGGAGCTACACAGTTCAAATCAAAAATCTATTTCGATTCACATCTCAACAATTCTGTAGTAATGTCGCCCCATCTGATGTTCATTGGGACTTTTTCCAGGCCCAAGATCTTAGTTCCACTCCAAAGCGAATTGTATTTCACCAAATAGTGTGAGGCAACAGATGTGAGGGTCATTTCTTTCATCTTATGTACTCCTCCCTCCTTATGTACTCGTGTGCCTTGTTATCTGCTCATGTTTAATGTATTTGTCTATATTTGCCCCGTATTCACATGTAAAGCGCCATGGAATAAATGGCGCTATAAAAATGTATAATAATAATAAAATAATAATAATCTTATCCTTCTTTGCCGTTGTGATGTTCGAAAAATGTTGCTGAATTCTCTTCCTCAATTCTTGCGTTGTTTGCCCAACATACACCTTGGGGCATGGGAGATCGTCGTGGGACACTCGTGGATTTCTGCGGACAGGGAGTATATTGATTGTTTGTTTATTTTCACCTTTTTTACAGATGACACTGGCTTCGGGGATCAAAATGACAAGTAATGGTGGGTATGAACTCTATGTTTAATATACTGTATGTCATGTATGTCATTTATGAATGCACTGTATGGAGTATGTATGGAGTATGCATGGAGTATTTTTTTTTACTGTCCCATCATTGGCTAATGTGTCAATCACTGTCAGTGTAGTAGGCATCGTCCGATGGGGCTTGTAGTCCCATCGGACAATGCCCGCACTGAGACACCCCACACAGAGACAAGCCGCATGCCGCAGGGACCCCACACAGACACCCCGCACGCCCCTCAGAGACCCCCACACGCCCTGCAGAGACCCTCGCACGCCCTGCACAGACCCCCGCACGCCCCGCACAGACCCCCGCATGCACCACACAGACCCCTGCATGCCCCGCACGCCCCGCAGGGACCCCCGCATGCCCCAAAGAGATCACTGCCTGCCGTAGAGACCCCCGCCCGCCACAGAGATCCCTGCACGCCCCACAGAGACCCCTGCACGCCCAGCTGAGACCCCGCACGCCGCACAGAGACCCCGCCCGCCGCAGAGACACCCCACCCACCACAGAGACACCCCGCCCACCACAGAGACACCCCGCCCGACACACAGAGACACCACCCGCTGCAGAGACACCCCGCCCGCTGCACAGACCCCAGAGAGCCCCGGTAGGCAGGTACACATCCCTGGCAGGTCCGCACAGACCCCGCCTGCACAGACACTCACAGTGTCCGCCCATGCACCACCCATGCACAGCCCACACTCTTCCCCCCTCTGGAACAGGATGTTTAAGGATAGAAAACATTCCGATATTTGTGTCCCATTGGCTTGCATTGGTATCGGGTATCGGTATCAGCGATATCTGATATTTTTGGGATATCGGACGGTCCAATCCGATACCGATACTTCTGGGTATCGGAAGGTATCGCTCAACACTACTTATGACTGAAAGCCTGATGCTGCCGGATGGAATAAAGTTAATTTCCTACCAGCAGTGGGTCTCTCAGTGCCAGCACCGGACAGCTTCAGAAGGCTATTAAGCTGCAGATTAACCCCATATGTGCAAGTCAACTGCATTTTTTTATATGACATGATCCCTTTTTAGCACATTAAATTCACCTCAAAATGACCAGCAAAAGCTGTAGCATACCTTGCAAAATGCAGAGCCCTCATGCAGCTCTATCAATGGAAAAAATACTTTTTTTTATTAAAAGTTAATAACATAGATACCAGTTTGGAATCAGTGTATTATTACTAGCCTGGAGAACCATGTTAGTAGGTAAATTTTACTAAATGCAGATGTTTTTCAGCATTTTACCTCACTTGGAATTTCTTTTCCGATTATTTAGTACACTATTTGGGAAAATGATTTTTCTAGGTGGAATAATAAAACCTGGAAATCTTGGAAGAAAGGGATGAAAAAATGATTATTGGAAATGTCATGAAAGGGGTTAAATTAAGTATAGGTAAAGCTAAGTCTAGAATAGATATAAATTGCATGGCATGCAATATTTTATCCTTAACAGTATCCTTTTAAATCATGTACTATTTTTTTGTTGTTTCAAATAATCTATTATTTATTTTTCAAGTATTAATATTCACATCCTCTTTATTAATGTAAATTTATTTCAGAGTCTGTTGAAACTAGTACATCCTAAACACAGATGAAACTAAGGCTGATAAAAATAGGGAAAAAGCAGAAAAATACCTTTGATGCCAGTGTAATTGTTGTAAGTTATCTGCAAGAAAGAAAAATAGGATTTTTAATCACACGCTGAAACGATATCGTATGTTTCATTGCACAGTAACATACCGATGAAGCATAATCAAGAAAATTAATTAAAAACTCTAGATTAAAAGAAAATACAGGTCCATAGTTGATTTGGTTGATTTGATGATTTTTTTAAATTGATTACCAGTTTTTAAAGGACAGAAGCATCTTTTTTATGTAATTTCCTTTGACACATGCTGCCGTCCTTTTTTTTTAAATACAATAATATTTTATGACACTGAATACATTTCAGGATTTCATGGAGATGAGATTTGAGCAGCTGAAAATGTTTGAATAAATTTTTTAAAAAACACATACATTTGCAAAAATAGGTAAAAGTGAGCAATTTGGTAATCCAACAACAGAACCAACATTGAAAGATGTTTTTGAAGCAGCTATACAATGCAACTCTGGCTTATCTACTGTAAGCATACATGTGAGGAAAGTATAAATGGAGGTATCTTGTATTAGACAAAAAATGGAGAAGGTGGAGGAGTACCTTAAAGCCATGGAGGACAGAGTCAATGAGGTGGAACATCAGGTACCTCCATTGGTCAAAGGTATTAAGCATTTTTCATCACAAATTATAACTCTCATGACACCCTAGAAAATAAACTCAAATGTAATAGCTTGAGGATTGTATGTGTTCCAGCAGAGTATAGCTATGGGTTTGGTTCAAAGGGGGAAATACTTCTGAGTAGGCTCCTAACCAGATAACCCTGATTACAAATATAGTGGCATACCCCAATAGTATATGTGGATAACTATAGCAGAAGACCGTGCCGTTACTAAAAAAGAATCTGTACAAAGACCATATGGTGAACATATAGTGGTAGATACCTGTTGTGCAGAACATATACAAGATTACAAGGGCGGTTATTGATGTTGAATTACAGCTGATGTTCTTTCTGGCGGAATAATTTACTTTTTTCCATATTTAGCATTCGGCTCAGACCGACATGACAACTTATCCAGCCAGGACGCGGCTGCAGAGATTACAACAGAAAAACATCTAACTTCTCACATTTCAGGCAACATCCTTATCTATCCACAACCGGCACAAACACCTTATCCTGCTGATACCCCAATGCTGAGTTGCTGTTGCTGTATGTGTCCCTATTAATGCATCAACAGTGTGGTACTGTGTGACCTCTAATTTTCCTCCTACTTGAATCCAAGAGCTCCCTTTCATTTCACTCATAAAGTATGATGTCAACAAAAGTCCTGCACAGTTAATTCCTCCACAGTACCATCAACAAGCAAAGTATGATGACCCTACTGCATCCCACCCCTCAACTCACCTAGAAAAAGTATGGTGACTCCAATACAGTATGCTTCCCCCAACTGTGACCCCCACACAGCCCTCCATGCAGTATAATGGGCCTACACACAGTACATTGTCCACACACCTCTCAACACTGTATAATGGCCCTCATACAGCACTCCACACAGTATGATCGACCTCACACAAACCTTCACACTATAAAATTGCTTGCAAACAGTGTAATGCATCCCATAGTCCTCCATACAAGATAATGCACCCCAAACTCCATAAAGTATAATGCACCCCATAGTCCTCCATAGAGTATAATCTAGTGATGAGCGAATAGTGAAATATTCATATTCGAGAAAATCGGCACAAATAATTTCTAATATCCGTGTATTCATACCAAATAGTGAATCCAATGCAAGTCAGTGGGAAAGCCAAATATTTTTCTGCTGGACCGAACAAACAGGTCTGGGGGCATGAGAAAAAAGCTGAAGTGGATGAGAAAAAGCTAAAACTAAATGGGATCAGCATGGAGAAGATACCTGCATCCCTTTCTGACTCACATATGGTATCTGGGAAAAATGTTGTCAGACTATTGTGCCGATTTTGCAGATTTTCAAAAATACCTGCCAAACCAAATTTTTTTTTAAAGGGAAAAATAATTAATAAGTAACATCTACAGACTGAAACAGAATAAGGGACCTTTTTAACACCTTAAAGGGACACTGTCACTTGAATTTGGAGGGAACAATCTTCAGCCATGGAGGCGGGGTTTTTGGGTGTTTGATTCACACTTTCCTTACCCGCTGGCTGCATGCTGGCTGCAGTATTGGATTGAAGTTCATTCTCTGTCCTCCGTAGTACATGCCTGCACAAGGCAATCTTGCCTTGCGCAGGCATGTACTATGGAGGACAGAGAATAAACTTCAATCCAATATTGCAGCCAGCATGCAGCCAGCGAGTAAGGAAAGGGTGAATCAAACACCCAAAAACCCCGCCTCCATGGCTGAAGATTGTTCCCTCCAAATTCAGGTGACAGTGTCCCTTTAACCCCAAGGGTGGTTTGCACATTAATGAGAGGGCCAATTTTTACAATTCTGACCACTGTCCCTTTTTAAGGTTATAACTCTGGAACGCTTCAACGGATCCCACTGATATTGACATTTTTTCTCGTGACATATTGTACTTCATGATAGTGGTAAAATTTCTTTGATATTACCTGCGCTTATTTGTAGTGTTGAGCATTCCGATACCGCAAGTATCGGGTATCGGCCGATACTTGCGGTATCGGAGTTCCGATACCGAATTCCGATACTTCCCGCATATCGGATACCGGAATCGAAAGTTCCCAGAATTCAAACTGCACGCAGCAGCCAATGAGGAATGAATGGAAGTGTGGGCACATCCTGTTTAGCATGGTGGGCATGTAACTACTGGCAAGGCTGTGATTGGCTGCTGAACTGATGTCACCATGCACTATAAAAAACGCTGCCGCCATTTTGCGCTCACTCTGCTGTGATTTCAGTTAGGGACAGGACACTGTGTTCTAACTGAGGGCCAGTTAAGATAGCTAATTGCTTTATTTTGCTTTTCCAAAGCTAATTTAGCAAACACTGTGTGTTCACCTTGCTCTTGCCTTGCAGCGCTGTTTTAACAGCGTTCTGCAAGGTCTCTGTGTGTGTGTGTATGCAGCTCACTCTGTAGTCTGTGTGCAGCCATATACCCGGTTGTATTCAGCTCAGGGGGGGTTCACACTGCCTCATACAGTTCTATCCATTGTCCTTTTTTGCTCATAGTGCAGCCTGCTGCACATTTTTTCTAAAATTTCCTATTAGTGTTTTTCCACCCGTCTCCAGCTAAATTGTGGAAAAACACTACATAGGATAACCTAGAGGGGGGTTTTTGGGCCTTGCAGCACTGTTTACGGCTGTCTGCACGGTCTCCGTGTGAGCGCAGCTTGCCCTGTAGTCTGTGTGCAGCCACAGCCGGTTGTATTGAGCTCAGGGTGCGTCACTGCCTCATACCATGAAAAAACTTTTCCTTTTTTTGAAATAGTGCAGCCTGTTGAAAATTTTTTTTAAAATTTCCTATTAGTGTCTTTCCACCCGTATCCAGCTAAATAGTGAAAAAACACTACATAGGATAACCTAGAGGAGGGTTTTTGGGCCTTGCAGCGCCGTTTACAGCTGTGTGCACGGTCTCCGTGTGAGCGCAGCTCGCCCTGTAGTCTGTGTGCAGCCACAGCCGGTTGTATTCAGCTCAGAGTGTGTTACTGCCTCATACCGTTAAATAACTTGTCCTTTTTTTGAAATAGTGCAGCCTGTTGAAATTTTTTTTTTAAATTTCCTATTAGTGTCTTTCCACCCGTATCCAGCTAAATAGTGGAAAAACACTACATAGGATAACCTAGAGAAGGGTTTTTGGGCCTTGCAGCGCCGTTTACGGCTGTCTGCACGGTCCCCGTGTGAGTTAAAGTCGCTCTGTAGCCCGATCTGCAAAAAAAAAAAAGTAAAGTTCACCAAACACCACTTAACACTTGTGTAGGCCACATTTTATAAATAATAAAGTCTAGTCCACACTTTACAACATTAGTGTTTCTTACACCTGTTAGGAGGAGCATTTCAGGAATAAGCACACTAAGGCCTTAGTACTTTTCTGCTTATCTTTATCTGTCAACCAAGATGAAGAGGGCAGGGAGTAAGGCAGGGAGAGGACGTTGTGATTCTGTGCCCGCTGCGGGCACCGGTGACTCATCATCACTCAGTTTCAGCAGGGAACAGTCCTTCATGTGCAGCTTTGTCGGAGAGCGCCGTGCACCGCTGCTGCGTGAAGATCAAATTGAAGTCGTTGTCGGATGGATGGCAGCTAACGCATCGGCATCGACTTCAGTTAGTGCCACATCCTCTCAGGCACAGACCACTGGAGAGCAGCCATCTGTCTCTTCACCACCTGCCAAATTGGCCAGGCAGTCAGAGAGCCCAGGACAGGAGCCGTCTCTACTTCTGTTCTCTGAATCTCTTGGCTATGAAACAGGGGGCCAGCCAAGCAGCATTGGAGAAATGGAAGAAGAGGCAGTGTGCAGTGATGCCCAACAGCTTTGTCCCTCTGACTCTGAAGAGGCGGGTGGGCCAGTGCCTGCGGTGACCACAGCGCAGTACGCATCTGATGATGAAACTCAGGTGCCGCTTTCAGGTGCGTACTGTGCTGCCGAGACTACCCAGGAGGAGCAGTTGGTGGCAGAGGGTAGTGGAGATGATGAGGTCCTTGACCCATCGTGGCGTGAGGAACAGGAAGGTGGTGGGAGCAGCTCTGAGGAAGAGATTCCCCTAACGGGCCAAAGAGGGAGAGGGAAAGGGGAAGACTGCGGAGCCTGTAGCCTCCACGTTGGCACCCGTTAGGAGCCTGTGTGTTTCAAAAGCCAAAAAGGGCGCTCCCAAGACTTGCAGTGCCTGGTCCTTTTTTGACACAGTTGCAGATGACATTTGTTTTGTCAAATGCAAGCTGTGTCATCAGAAAGTCAAAAGAGGTAAAAGTGTCAGCAACCTCAATACCACAAATATGTGGAAACATGTGCGGACCAGGCACGCAGTGGAGTTACAAAAACACAATGAAGACCTAGGCCAACCAACAGCGGCAGCTACCACCTCTTCAGCTCGTGTTGCCTCTTCCTCCAGCTCACGCACAGCTGGTTTGGCTTCCTCCCAGGATCACCATGGAAGAACCTCTGGCACTGTTGTCCAGAGACCTAGTGTAATTCCACCCACAGCACCACATTCCCAGTCATCCTCACACTCCCAGTCTACTCTACAGCCATCGGTAGTACAGGCATGGGAGAAAAGGCGGGCATTCTCGGCCAACCACCCCCGAGCACTGGCTCTGAATGCAGGCATTGCCAAACTTCTGTCACTGGAAATGCTCTCATTCAGGCTGGTGGAGACTGACAGCTTCCGTGACTTGATGGCATTGGCAGTCCCACAGTACAAGGTGCCCAGCCGCTTTTACTTCAGCAGGCAAGCTGTCCCTGCCCTGCACAAGCATGTGGAGGGACACATAAAACACACGCTACTAAACGCCGTCAGTAGCAAGGTCCACCTCACCACCGATGCGTGGACCAGTCAACATGGACAGGGGCGATACATTTCTCTCACTGCCCATTGGGTTAATGTTGTTGAGCCAGGTACAGATCGTGCGAGTGGCGCAGGATGTGTCCTGCCTACTCCAAGGATTGCAGGAATCCAGTCTGTACGCATTGACTCCTCCTCATACACAAGTTCCTCAGAATCATCGCTGCAGGAGCCATCACAGTCCACCTCCACATGGACCCGTGAACGTTTACCTGTTACGACCGACATGAGCACAGCCGTGGCCAAACGTCAACAGGCCGTCTTGAAACTAGTTTCTTTGGGGAATCGAAGCCACACAGCGCAGGAGCTCTGGAATGCCATCAAGCAGGAGAGCGATGTGTGGTTAGTGCCAGCGAATCTCCAGCCAGGCATGTTAGTGTGTGACAATGGCCGAAATCTGGTGGCAGCTTTGGCCATTGGCAACCTCACTCACATCCCATGTCTGGCACATGTGCTCAATTTGGTTGTGCAGAGTTTTCTGAGGGACTATCCGGATCTTGATGCACTGCTGCACAAGGTCCGCCTAGAGTGTGCTCACTTGCGGCGTTCCAGCTTGGCAAGATCCCGCATTGCTGCTCTGCAGCGCCGATTCCGCCTTCCGGAACACCGCATCATATGTGACCTACCTACCAGGTGGAATTCCACGTTACATATGTTGGAGCGGTTGTGTGAGCAGCAGCAAGCAGTAATGGGAGTACCAGCTGCATCAGGCGCAAAAAAGTCGCAGTCAGCACTTATCAGACTTCACAACCACAGAGTGGGCCACTATGAAGGACGTCTGCCAGGATTTGCGTCCTTTCGATTATTCCACGCGGATGGCAAGTGCAGATGATGCACTAGTCAGCATGACTGTCCCCCTTATCTTCCTGCTTCAACAAACTTTGCAAGCATTAAGGGATGATGTTGTGGAAGAGGTGGAGGATGAGGAGTCACCTTTTCCATCAGCTTCAGGAGAGTCAGCGCCACGTGGTTCCTCACAAAGAGGTACGCAGGGGCCACTTTGTGAGGGGGATGAGGAGGAGTCAATGGAGGAGGAAGAGCTCCGTCCAGAGGAGGGAGTTACACAATTGTCCAGTGGTCAGTGTGTACAGCGAGGGTGGGGTGATGACGAGCGGGCAGAGATCATGTCTCAAGCAGGGGACAGTCTTTCTGGGCCAGTTGGCAGTCTGCAGCACATGGTGGATTTCATGCTGCAGTGCCTGAGAAACGACCACCGCATCGACCACATTCTCAACATGCCTGAATATTGGGTGTTCACCATCCTCGATCCTCGCTACCGGGACAACGTCCAAAACCTCATTCCAGTGTTGACCCGGGAGCGTAAAATGCGGGAGTACCACGACACACTGGTGAATTCCATCATCTTCTCCAGTCCAACTGAGAGGAGTGCTGCTAGTGCTTTACAAAGCAGCTCAGTGCGTCGAGGCAGTGGGGGAGGCTCTGCACAAAGAGGGAGCAGAAGCAGTGCCTCTGCCCAAGGCAAGACCAGTATGGCACAACTGTGGCAAACTTTTGTGTGCCCGCCCCAAATGTCTACACCATCACCGGCAGCTCCAGTCAGCAGGAGGCAACGGTTCCGTCAGATGGTGACAGACTACATGGCTTGCCCTCTTACTGTACTCCCAGACGGCTTTTCCCCATTCAAGTTTTGGGTCTCTAAGCTGGATACATGGCCAGAGCTAAGCCAGTATGCATTGGAGGTGCTGGCTTGCCCTGCGGCTAGTGTCTTATCAGAACGTGTCTTTAGTGCCACAGGTGGTGTACTAACAGACCGTCGCATGCGACTATCCTCCGATAACGTTGACCGGCTTACTTTCCTGAAAATGAACCAGGCCTGGATCTCGCAGGAATTTGCCACTCCTCTGCCTGATTAAGTAATTGGGTGTCATCCAGGTCTCCTGCTGTGTTCATCTTTCTACCACCTGAACTGCTATTCCTGGGCTCCAACACCGCCAGTTGCGGCTCAGAAGTGCAGGCTGCACAGTCAAAACATACGACCCAGTGTTATTGGGTTTCAGTAACGTCAGCTGATCCCCAGCTGTGTAGCCGGCAATGTGCCCTGCGACCGCCACGCTGGCACAACAACCTAAATGTAAGGGAACCAGTCCCCCCCCCCGGCGTTTGTTACTGAAAGAGCCACCTTGTGCAGCAGTAATGCTGCACAAGGAAAAGGTAGCTCTTTTAGTTTAGCTCCTTGCACACGCAGAACTTAACACTTAGAAAATGTGTTCACTGATACCGTTATACTGTCCCGGAGCTGGGACTTTCCTTTGTAATGTGACGCAGCACAGCCGTCATTCCTACCCCCTTGGTCCCATGCGCTGCCTCCTCAGCGTTGTTTTAAGCTGTCACGGAGCCTGCGCTGTTCTGTTATCCCTTGGCCATGCCCAATTTGCGCTGCCTGTCTTCTGACATAATTTGGTGTCCGGCTGGCTGCGCCTGTGTGCCCGCACTGACAGCCTGACACCAAATTATGTCAGAAGACAGGCAGCGCAAATTGGGCATGGCCAAGGGATAACAGAACAGCGCAGACTCCGTGAGAGCTTAAAACAACGCTGAGGAGGCAGCACATGGCACCAAGGGGATAGGAATGACAGCTGTGCTGCGTCCCATTACGAAGGAAATTCCCACCTCCGGGAAGGTTTTACGGTATAAGGGGACACATTTTTAGTGTTTACTTCTGTGTTTGCAAGGAGCATAATTAGAAGAGCAACCTTTTCCTTTTGCATCCTTAGTGCTGCACAAGATGGCTCTTTCAGCTACAAACGTCTTGGGGGGGGGGGGTTTAAGGTTCCCTTTCAACTTGCTCCAATCAGGCTTTGGCCTACACTCTGTTCCTCTGCTCCTCCTGCTGTCCCTGGGCTCTAACACCGCCAGTTGGTGCCTGGAAGTGCTGTCTGCACAGTCAACAGTCGCTCCTCTTTTATTGGGGTTCAGTAACGTCAGCTGATCCCCAGCTGTGTGTGCGGCAATACCTCCAATCTGCTCCTCCTGCTGTCCCTGGGCTCTAACACTGCCAGTTAGTGCCTGGAAGTGCTGTCTGCACAGTAAACAGACGCTCCTCTGTTATTGGGGTTCAATAACGTCAGCTGATCCCCAGCTGTGTATCCGGCAAAGTGTCAGGCGACCGCCACGCTGGCACAACAAAAATGTAAGGGAACCTGCCCCCCCCTAGGCGTTTGTTACTGAAAGAGTCACCTTGTGCAGCACTAATACTGCACAAGGAAAAGGTCGCTCTTTAAATTATGCTCCTCGGAATCGCTGAACTACACACTCATGTAATGTGTCCCCTCTGTTGTGAATTCTGTTGTCAAGCTCCCTCCTGTGGTCATGAATGGTACTTCGGCTGGTTCTGTCCCTGGGCTTCCTCTGGTGGTTGTGAGTGGGGCTGCGGCTTCTGAGTTTCCTTCCACAGGTGACGAGGTTAATTCGTTAGCTGGCTGCTCTATTTAACTCCACTTAGATCATTGCTCCATGCCACCTGTCAATGTTCCAGTATTGGTCTGTTCGCTCCTGGATCGTTCCTGTGACCTGTCTTCTCCAGCAGAAGCTAAGTTCCTGCTTGTGTTTCTCTTGTTTGCTATTTTTCTGTCCAGCTTGCTATTTTGATTTTTGTCTTGCTTGCTGGAAGCTCTGAGATGCAGAGGGGCGCCTCCGCACCGTGAGTCGGTGCGGAGGGTCTTTTTGCGCCCTCTGCGTGGTTTTTTTGTAGTTTTCGTGCTGACCGCAAAGTCACCTTTCCTATCCTCTGTCTGTTCAGTAAGTCGGGCCTCTCTTTGCTATATCTATTTCATCTCTGTGTTTGTGATTTTCATCTTAACTCACAGTCATTATATGTGGGGGGCTGCCTTTTCCTTTGGGGAATTTCTCTGAGGCAAGGTAGGCTTTATTTTTCTATCTTTAGGGCTAGCTAGTTCCTTAGGCTGTGACGAGTTGCATAGGGAGCGTTAGGAGCAATCCACGGCTATTTCTAGTGTGTGTGATAGGATTAGGGATTGCGGTCAGCAGAGTTTCCACGTCCCAGAGCTGGTCCTGTATTTTTGTAACTATCAGGTCTTTCCGTGTGCTCTTAACCACCAGGTCCATTATTGTCCTAACCACCAGGTCATAACAGTACAGGTGGCCCAAAGTATTAATGCATCTCAATAGAGGGATAAGAGAAGTTCTGAGACCATTTTTTTTTCTTTGCACTGTGTTTTGCCTTTCTTTTCCACTAGACCTCTGGGTGGTTCAGGATACTGGTGTAGATATGGACATTCAAGGTCTGTCCTCTTGGATGGATAATCTCACTGCAAGGGTACAAAACATTCAAGATTTTGTGGTTCAGAATCCGATGTCAGAGCCTAGGATTCCAATTCCTGATTTGTTTTTTGGGGATAGATCTAAGTTTCTGAATTTCAAAAATAATTGTAAATTGTTTCTTGCTTTGAAACCTCGCTCCTCAGGTGACCCTGTTCAACAAGTGAAAATCATTATTTCTTTGTTACGTGGCGACCCTCAAGACTGGGCATTTCCCTTGCGCCAGGAGATCCGGCATTGCGTGATGTTGATGCGTTTTTTCTGGCGCTTGGATTGCTTTATGATGAACCTAATTCATTGGATCAGGCAGAGAAAATCTTGCTGGCTCTGTGTCAGGGTCAGGATGAGGTAGAGATATATTGTCAGAAGTTTAGGAAGTGGTCTGTACTCACTCAGTGGAATGAATGTGCCCTGGCAGCAATTTTCAGAAAGGGTCTCTCTGAAGCCCTTAAGGATGTCATGGTGGGATTTCCCATGCCTGCTGGTCTGAATGAGTCTATGTCTTTGGCCATTCAGATCGATCGACGCTTGCGTGAGCGTAAAGCTGTGCACCATTTGGCGGTATTATCTGAGCATAGACCTGAGCCTATGCAATGTGATAGGACTTTGACCAGAGCTGAACGGCAAGAACATAGACGTCGGAATGGGCTGTGTTTTTACTGTGGTGATTCCACTCATGCTATCTCCGATTGTCCTAAGCACACTAAGCGGTTCGCTAGGTCTGCCACCATTTGTACGGTACAGTCGAAATTTCTTTTGTCCGTTACTCTGATTTGCTCTTTGCCATCCTATTCTGTTATGGCATTTGTGGATTCAGGCGCTGCCCTGAATTTGATGGACTTGGAGTTTGCTAGGCGCTGTGGTTTTTTCTTGGAGCCCTTGCAGTATCCTTTTCCATTGAGAGGAATTGATGCTACGCCTTTGGCCAAGAATAAGCCTCAGTACTGGACCCAATTGACCATGTGCATGGCTCCTGCACATCAGGAGGATATTCGCTTTTTGGTGTTGCATAATCTGCATGATGTGGTCGTTTTGGGGTTGCCATGGCTACAAGTCCATAATCCAGTATTGGATTGGAAATCTATGTCTGTGTCCAGCTGGGGTTGTCAGGGGGTACATGGTGATGTTCCATGTTTGTCTATTTCGTCATCCACCCCTTCTGAAGTCCCGGAGTTTTTGTCGGATTACCGGGATGTATTTGATGAGCCCAAATCCAGTGCCCTACCTCCTCATAGGGATTGTGATTGTGCTATTAATTTGATTCCTGGTAGTAAGTTTCCTAAGGGCCGACTGTTCAATTTATCTGTGCCAGAACATGCCGCTATGCGGAGTTATATAAAGGAATCCTTGGAGAAAGGTCATATTCGCCCGTCGTCATCACCGTTAGGAGCAGGGTTCTTTTTTGTGGCCAAGAAGGATGGTTCTTTGAGACCTTGTATTTATTACCGCCTTCTTAATAAAATTACAGTCAGGTTTCAGTATCCTTTGCCACTGCTGTCTGATTTGTTTGCTCGTATTAAAGGGGCTAGTTGGTTCACCAAGATAGATCTTCGAGGGGCGTATAATCTTGTGCGTATTAAACAGGGCGATGAATGGAAAACAGCATTTAATATGCCCGAGGGCCATTTTGAGTACCTGGTTATGCCATTCGGGCTTTCCAATCCTCCATCAGTATTTCAGTCCTTTATGCATGACATCTTCCGAGAGTACCTGGATAAATTCCTGATTGTATATTTGGATGATATTTTGGTCTTCTCGGATGATTGGGAGTCTCACGTGAAGCAGGTCAGAATGGTGTTCCAGGTCCTTCGTGCAAATTCTTTGTTTGTGAAGGGGTCAAAGTGTCTCTTTGTAGTTCAGAAGGTTTCATTTTTGGGTTTCATTTTTTCCCCTTCTACTATCGAGATGGTCCCTGTTAAGGTCCAGACCATTTATGATTGGACTCAGCCGACATCTGTGAAGAGTCTGCAAAAGTTCCTGGGCTTTGCTAATTTTTATCGTCGCTTCATCAGTAATTTTTCTAGTGTTGCTAAACCATTGACTGATTTGACCAAGAAGGGTGCTGATGTGGTCAATTGGTCTTCTGAGGCTGTGGAAGCTTTTCAGGAGTTGAAGCGTCGTTTTTCCTCTGCCCCTGTGTTGTGCCAGCCAGATGTTTCGCTCCCGTTTCAGGTCGAGGTTGATGCTTCTGAGATTGGAGCAGGGGCTGTTTTGTCGCAAAGAAGTTCTGATGGCTCGGTGATGAAACCGTGTGCCTTCTTTTCTAGAAAGTTTTCGCCTGCTGAGCGCAATTATGATGTTGGCAATCGAGAGTTGTTGGCCATGAAGTGGGCATTCGAGGAGTGGCGTCATTGGCTTGAAGGAGCCAGGCATCGCGTGCTGGTCTTGACGGATCACAAGAATTTGACTTATCTCGAGTCTGCCAAACGGTTGAATCCTAGACAGGCTCGTTGGTCGCTAATTTTCTCCTGTTTTGATTTTGTGGTTTCGTGCCTTCCGGGCTCTAAGAATGTGAAGGCTGATACCCTGTCAAGGAGTTTTGTGCCCAACTCTCCGGGTGTTCCTGAGCCAGCGGGTATTCTCAGAGAGGGGGTAATTTTGTCTGCCATCTCCCCTGATTTGCGGCGGGTGCTGCAAAAATTTCAGGCTGATAGACCTGACCGTTGCCCAGCGGAGAAACTGTTTGTCCCTGATAAATAGACTAGTAGAGTTATCTCTGAGGTTCATTGTTCGGTGTTGGCTGGTCATCCTGGAATCTTTGGTACCAGAGATTTGGTGGCTAGATCCTTTTGGTGGCCGTCTTTGTCACGGGATGTGCGTTCTTTTGTGCAGTCCTGTGGGACTTGTGCTCGGGCTAAGCCCTGCTGTTCTCGTGCCAGTGGGTTGCTTTTGCCCTTGCTGGTCCCGAAGAGGCCCTGGACGCATATTTCTATGGATTTTATTTCGGATCTCCCTGTCTCTCAAAAGATGTCGGTCATTTGGGTGGTTTGTGATCGCTTCTCTAAGATGGTCCATTTGGTACCCTTGTCTAAATTGCCTTCCTCCTCTGATTTGGTGCCATTGTTTTTCCAGCATGTGGTTCGTTTACATGGCATTCCGGAGAACATCGTTTCGGACAGAGGTTCCCAGTTTGTTTCGAGGTTTTGGCGATCCTTTTGTGCTAGGATGGGCATTGATTTGTCTTTTTCCTCGGCTTTCCATCCTCAGACAAATGGCCAAACCGAACGAACTAATCAGACTTTGGAAACATATCTGAGATGCTTTGTTTCTGCTGATCAGGATGATTGGGTGTCCTTTTTGCCTTTGGCTGAGTTCGCCCTTAATAATTGGGCCAGCTCGGCTACTTTGGTTTCGCCGTTTTTCTGCAATTCTGGTTTCCATCCTCGTTTCTCTTCAGGGCAGGTTGAGTCTTCGGACTGTCCTGGTCTAGATACTGTGGTGGATAGGTTGCGGCAGATTTGGACTCATGTGGTGGACAATTTGACATTCTCCCAGGAGAAGGCTCAACGTTTCGCTAACTGTCGGCGTTGTGTTGGTCCCCGACTTCGTGTTGGGGATTTGGTTTGGTTGTCATCTCGTCACGTTCCTATGAAGGTTTCCTCTCCTAAGTTTAAGCCTCGTTTCATTGGTCCGTATAAGATTTCTGAGGTTCTCAATCCTGTGTCATTTCGTTTGACCCTTCCAGCTTCTTTTGCCATCCATAATGTGTTCCATAGGTCATGTTGCGGAGATACGTGGCGCCTATGGTTCCCTCCGTTGATCCTCCTGCCCCGGTGTTGGTCGAGGGGGAGTTGGAGTATGTGGTAGAGAAGATTTTGGATTCTCGTGTTTCGAGACGGAAACTCCAGTACCTGGTCAAGTGGAAGGGTTATGGTCAGGAAGATAATTCCTGGGTTTTTGCCTCTGATGTTCATGCTGCCGATCTTGTTCGTGCCTTTCATTTGGCTCATCCTGAATGGCCTGGGGGCTCTGGTGAGGGTTCGGTGACCCCTCCTCAAGGGGGGGTACTGTTGTGAATTCTGTTGTCAAGCTCCCTCCTGTGGTCATGAATGGTACTTCGGCTTGTTCTGTCCCTGGGCTTCCTCTGGTGGTTGTGAGTGGGGCTGCGGCTTCTGAGTTTCCTTCCACAGGTGACGAGGTTAATTCGTTAGCTGGCTGCTCTATTTAACTCCACTTAGATCATTGCTCCATGCCACCTGTCAATGTTCCAGTATTGGTCTGTTCGCTCCTGGATCGTTCCTGTGACCTGTCTTCTCCAGCAGAAGCTAAGTTCCTGCTTGTGTTTCTCTTGTTTGCTATTTTTCTGTCCAGCTTGCTATTTTGATTTTTGTCTTGCTTGCTGGAAGCTCTGGGACGCAGAGGGGCGCCTCCGCACCGTGAGTCGGTGCGGAGGGTCTTTTTGCGCCCTCTGCGTGGTTTTTTTGTAGTTTTTGTGCTGACCGCAAAGTCACCTTTCCTATCCTCTGTCTGTTCAGTAAGTCGGGCCTCTCTTTGCTACAGTATATCTATTTCATCTCTGTGTTTGTGATTTTCATCTTAACTCACAGTCATTATATGTGGGGGGCTGCCTTTTCCTTTGGGGAATTTCTCTGAGGCAAGGTAGGCTTTATTTTTCTATCTTTAGGGCTAGCTAGTTCCTTAGGCTGTGACGAGTTGCATAGGGAGCGTTAGGAGCAATCCACGGCTATTTCTAGTGTGTGTGATAGGATTAGGGATTGCGGTCAGCAGAGTTTCCACGTCCCAGAGCTGGTCCTGTATTTTTGTAACTATCAGGTCTTTCCGTGTGCTCTTAACCACCAGGTCCATTATTGTCCTAACCACCAGGTCATAACACCCCTCACACCGTCAAACCGTCCCGGAGGTGGGACTTTCCTTTGTAATGTGACGCAGCACAGTCGTCATTCCTACCCCCTTGGCTCCGTTCGCTGCCTCCTTAGAGTTGTTTGATTCTGTCAAGGACCCTGCGCTGTTATGTTATCCCTTGGCCATGCACAGTTTGCGCTGCCCGTCCTCTGACATCATTTGTTGTTGTCCTGGCTGCGCCTGTGCGTCCACGCTGCCCGAAATCCCACCTCGCAGTGTCGTCTAATGTGATCCCACAGTGGGCCTGGTATCCATGGCCATGCGCAGTGCATATACTAGCCTCTCACTCCCCTTCTTCACACTTCTTCAGACTAGGCGGCGTCAGCTGATCCCTAATAGCATGCCACGGCCGTGACGCCGCACAGTCTGAAGAAGCAGGAAGGAGGGGAGTGAGAGGCGATGATATGCACTGCGCATGCCCATGGATCCCAGGCCCGCAGTGGGATTACATTAGATGACACTGCGAGGTTGGATCTCGGGCAGCTTGGACGCACAGGCACTGCCAGCCTGACACCTAAATGATGTCAGAAGACGGGCACCGCTAACTGTGCATGGCCAAGGGATAACATTACAGCGCGGGCTCCGTGACAGAACCAAACAACGTTGAGGAGGTGGCGCACGGCACCAAGGGGGTTGGAATGACGGCTGTGCTGTGTCACATTACAAAGGAAAGTCCCACCTCCGGGTCGGTTTAACAGTGTGAGGGGACACATTATATGAGTGTGTACTTCAGCGTTTGCAAGGAGCATAATTTTAGGAGCCACCATTTTCCATGTGCAGTATTACTGCTGTACAAGATGGCTCTTTCAGCAACAAATGCCTGGGGGGGGTTAAAGGTTCTCTTTCAACTTGCTCCACTGCAGGCTTCGGCCTACACTCTGCTCCTCTTTGATTCCCTGGGTTTCAACACTGTCAGTTGCCACCTGGAAGTGTTGTCTACACAGAAAAACACTCGCTGATGTGTCAGTGGGGTTCAGCACCGCCAGCTGTTCCCCTGCTGTGTAGTCGGCAATGTGTCCAGCACAAGCCACGCTGGCACAACAGACCAAAAGCTGCCACCAGTGCAGGCTTCGGCCTACACTCTGCTCCTCTCCTCCTCCTGCTGACCCTGGGCTCTAACACCGCCAGTTGAGGCCCGGATGTGCTGGCTGCACAGAGAAAAACACCAGCCAATGTGTCTGTGGGATTCAGCACCGCCAGCTGTTCCCCTGCTGTGTAGCCGGCAACGTGTCCTGCAAATGCCATGCAGGCACCTGAACTGAAATTAAAGGGAACCTGCCCCCCCCCAGGTGTTTCTATGTATAACAGCCACCTTGTACAGGAGTACTGCTGCATTTGTGCAAGGTGGCTGACTTTTTCTCCTTGCCCACGTCGAACTCAACAAACACGTACAAAATGTGTCTCATTAGAGACCATTACAGTGTCCCTGAGGTATGACTTTCCTTTTTTAATGACACGCAGCACCCCCCTTGGTAGCGCTGCCCGTCTTCTGACATCATTGGTTGACACACTTTCACTTTTCAGCACAAATATATTTTCAGCACAAAATATTGCATTTTCATAAGTTGTTGTAAAATTTCTCCTGAGTACATGGATACCTAATACAAGGAAGAAAACTATTGTTTCGGTGCATGGCAGGGCTCAGAAGGGCAGGAGCATCATTTGACTTTTTGAAAGTAACATTTTCTGGAATCATTAGCGGACGTCATGTCCCATTTGGAGAGACCCTGATGTGTCTAAACAGTATAAACCTCCATTTTGGAAAATAGAACCCTCAATAAATGTATTTATATGCATGGTAAGCACCTTGAACCACCAGGGGCTTCACAGAAGTTTATAATGTTGAGCCATGAAAATAATAAAATCACATTTTCCTGAAAAATGTTGTGTTAGCCCCAAGTTTTTAATTTTTCTAAGGGATAATAGGACATTTTTTTACAACAAACTGAGGTCCTTTTTTTTCCTGAGTGTGTCAATACCCAACATGTAATCAGGAGATTTTTTTCATTCACAGTGCAAAGCTCAGAAGGCAAGTAGCACCAGATTTTACTGTTAGGTTTTGCAGGTACCATGACCCAATGAGAGCCCATGAGGTGCCATCACAGCAGTACTCCCCCATTAATTAACCCCATTTTACAAACTACACCTCTCAACGAATTCTTCTAGGGGTGCAGTGATCATATTGACACCTGGGGTGTGTCACAGTGTTAGGGCTGGCGGAACGCACCAAATAATTAGAGAGATGGTGTAATGTGCGTTCTCAGCCCGGGGTCCACCGTGCAGAGATGGAACCTGCTGCTGAGTAATGACGGACTATATGGCAGTGGCGGTACAATGAGGATACACACACGGGTTAGCTTCACCCTTTATTAAAGAAGCGAACCCTGTTGCGTCACAGGGCCGCGGTACCGCACAAAGATTGCTAGCAAGTAGTCACAGAACTCAATCTCAAGACTCAGGATTAGAGTTCGTCTAGACCACTTGCGCTCGACACTGCTAGTGGGTGTCAGAGTATAACTTAAATAATATTTTTTATGCACAAGAGTGCGTGCAGTGCCGCTCTGGCAGACGCCACTAACCACCCAGACTTGGGTCAGGAAAGCGCTCTAATAGCGCACAGCACCGCACTGATGATCTAGTGACCAGTATGCATTATGTGGTTTACACACAGTGTGGGGCTCAGAAGGGAGGGGGGCATTTGGATTTGGGAGCACAGAATTTGCTGAATTTCTTTGGTGTGAGGAGCTATTTCACTATTCCAGAGCCTTTGTACTATCAGTAATGTGGAAGCCCCCCTATATTTCAGATGACAGACCTAAGTGAGGACCTGGCTTATTGTGGATTGAGTGGAAGCTTTTACTGGGAACATTTTACATACCGTTTGGGATCACATTTATCTGGCATTCTAAACTGAGCACTTAATTTAGGGTTTCCTTCTAAATCTCTGAGTGACGTGATTCAGTGAAACCCCCGAGGGATTCATTCACTATAATGAGGTCGCAGAGTTACTCTGGACTCCCTCTGGCCTCTGTTTAGCAGTATCCTTCTTTTCAGAAGTGCACAAAACTTTGACCGACAGCACATTTATGCAATCCAAAATAAATTTAGGAAAAAATACTAGATAAGTAGGTACTTGTCCAAAAAGCAAAATGTGGCAATAGGCCACAATATAAGTGTGCCATTTACAGTTGTCAAAGGGAACTAGTTAAAAGGTGTGCCAATTAATCAGCCATACAGTTTAACATGGTTATTGTTACATTATGGTGGTATCTAAAACTCAAAAAAAGTTCCAGCATTTTTTCTTGCTTCAATAAGTCATCCACAACGTTTAACGTGCTTTGTGTAAAATTATGGTGGGTTACATTTTTAAAAAACAGCTTATACTGGTACAGTTTACAAAATGTTTTGGTTCCAAAAATTGACCATTGTCATGATTACTGGAGAATCTGCTTAGTGTGAAATTTTATTGGTTTAGAATAAAAAACAAAACTGACCTGCTACAGGTGTACAAATTTGGATGTTCACAAATTTACTATTGTTATACATACTGTATAAACTTCCTTGTGTGACTTTTTATTCGTTTAAAAGAAAAAAGAAAAATTGGCCTGCTACAGGTATATGCATTTGATTATTCAAAAATTTACTACTGTCATATATACTGTAGAACCTGCTTTGTGTGAAATTTCATTGGTTTGAAATAAAAAACAAAATTGGCCTGCTGCAGGTGAACAAATTTGATCCCTCAGCACTTGGTCCCAATCCGCCACTAATTTTCCCAGTGTGGCAACCCGCCTTGTACCAGCACATGTCGAGGAATATCACCTGTGTGCTTACCATCGTGGTTTATGAGATTATCCACTTCACATCTGACATGTGGACAAGCCCTTGAGGCATGTCAAGCTCTGACAGTGGCATTTAACATGTGCTTCCGGCCAGCGGTCCGTAAATCCAGCCCATCAGTACACGTATCACATGACCGCGAGTTGCCAATGGGTTGGCATGACAACCAGAGGTCTCCAGCGGACCTCTATGGTTGTCACTGCTGGATTGCTATGAACACCGCCCGATGGCCGGCACTCATGACAAGTGAGCAATTCTGCTACATACAGGCAATCTGATCATCGCCTGTATATAGCAGAGCCGATCGGGTTATGGCAGCTTCTAGTCTTGCATAGAGACTATTGAAGCATGCAAAAATAAAAAAAAAACAAAAGGCAAAAACGAAAATAGCTACGGGGGTTAAGAGGTTAATATAGGATGTATCTGAGTTCCTCTTCCATCATATTTTTGGCAGTTCTTGCTTCCTTCTTAAATTACACTGAAATTTCCAATGTTTTAATAAAAATTTCAATTTTGGTTTACTTAAATTATTATTTTTTTAAATCTTTTTTAAAATTTGCAAGTCATTATACAGAAAAGAATGTTTCGTAATTTTTTTTCCTGTAAACTCCAATTTCTTGCCGATTTTGAATGTTTTGTTGTCAGTCCTTAAAGTGGAGAAAGAGTGCGACACCATTGTTCTCGGCAGTGATCTGGAAGTCAGAAATGCTTCCATGGGTCTTCCACATATTAATCTTCGACTCAGCCATTTTTCCATTGATTTTAAAGGGAACCTGTCACCTGAATTTGGCGGGCCTGGTTTTGGGTCATATGGGCGGAGTTTTCAGGTGTTTGATTCACCCTTTCCTTACCCGCTGGCTGCATGCTGGCCGCAATATTGTATTGAAGTTCATTCTCTGTCTTCCGTAGTACACGCCTGTGCAAGGCAAGATTGCCTTGCGCAGGCGTGTACTACAGAGGACAGAGAATGAACTTCAATCCAATATTTCGGCCAGCATGCAGCCAGCGGGTAAGGAAAGGGTGAATCAAACATCTGAAAACTCCGCCCATATGACCCAAAACCAGTCCTGCCAAATTTAGGTGACAGGTTCCCTTTAACCCCTTCCCGACCTTTGACGCATACGCTGCGTCATGAAAGTCGGTGCCATTCCGACCCATGACGCAGCATATGCGTCATGGAAAGATCGCGTCCCTGCAGATCCGGTGTTAGGGTTAACTCCCATTTCACCCGATCTGCAGGGACAGGGGGAGTGGTAGTTTAGACCAGGGGGGGTGGCTTCACCCCCCCCCCCGTGGCTACGATTGCTCTGATTGGCTGTTGAAAGTGAAACTGCCAATCAGAGCGATTTGTAATATTTCACCTAAAAAACTGGTGAAATATTACAATCCAGCCATGGCCGATGCTGCAATATCATCGGCCATGGCTGGAAACACTTATGTGCCCCCACCCCACCCCACCGATCGCCCCCCCAGCCCCCCGATCTGTGGTCCACTCCCCTCCGTCCCGTGCTCCGCACCCTCGTCCTCCTGTCCGCTCCCCCCGTGCTCCAATCCCACCCCCGTGCTCCAATCCAACCCCCCCGCACTCCGATCCCCCCCGCACAGCGATCTTCCCCCGTGCTCCGATCAACCCCCCGCACAGCGATCCCCCACCTCGTGCTCCAATCCACCCCACCGTGTTCCGATCCACCCCCCCTTGCTCCGATCCACCCCCCGTGCTCCGACGCCCCCCCGTGCCCTGATCTCCCCCCCCTTATACTTACCTGGCCTTCCAGGGTCCGTCCGTCTTCTTTCCTGGGCGCCGCCATCTTCCAAAATGGCGGGCGCATGTGCAGTGCGCCCGCCGAATCTGCCGGCCGGCAGATTCGTTCCAAAGTGAGTTTTGATCACTGAGATATAACCTATCTCAGTGATCAAAATAAAAAAAATAGTAAATGACCCCCCCCCCTTTGTCTCCCCCATAGGTAGGGACAATAAAAAAAAATAAAGAATTTTTTTTTCCACTAATGTTGGGGTAAGAACTAGGGTTAGGGTTAGGGGTAGGGTTAGGGGTAGAGTTAGGGGTAGGGTTTTTCCGCAGAGGATTTGATAAATCCGCAGGGCTAAACCGCTGTGGATTTACCACGGTTTTTCTGCGCATTTCACTGCGGTTTTACAACTGCGATTTTCTATTGGAGCAGTTGTAAAACCGCTGCGGAATCCGCAGAAAGAAGTGACATGCTGCGGAATGTAAACCGCTGCGTTTCCGTGCAGTTTTTCTGCAGCATGTGTACAGCGATTTTTGTTTCCCATAGGTTTACATTGAAATGTAAACTCATGGGAAACTGCTGCGGATCTGCAGCGTTTTCCGCAGCGTGTGCACATACCTTTAGAATTAGGCTATGTGCACACGGTGCAGATTTGGCTGCGGATCCGCAGCAGTGTTCCATTAGGTTTACAGTACCATGTAAACATATGGAAAACCAAATCCGCTGTGCCCATGGTGCGGAAAATACCGCGCGGAAACGCTGCGTTGTATTTTCCGCAGCATGTTAATTCTTTGTGCGGATTCCGCAGCGTTTTACACCTGTTCCTCAATAGGAATCCACAGGTGAAATCCGCACAAAAAACACTTGCAATCCGCGGTAAATCCGCAGGTAAAACGCAGTGCCTTTTACCCGCGGATTTTTCAAAAATGGTGCTGAAAAATCTCATACGAATCCGCAACGTGGGCACATAGCCTTAGGGTTAGGGTTGGGTTGGAATTAGGGTTGTGGGTAGGGTTAGGGGTGTGTTGGGGTTAGGGTTGTGGTTAGGGGTATGTTGGGGTTAGGGTTGTGATTAGGGTTACGGCTACAGTTGGGATAAGGGTTAGGGGTGGTTGGAGTTAGAATTGAGGGGTTTCCACTGTTTAGGCACATCAGGGGGTCTCCTAACGCAACATGGCGCCACCATTGATTCCAGCCAATCTTGTATTCAAAAAGTCAAATGGTGCTCCCTCACTTCCGAGCCCTGACGTGTGCCCAAACAGTGGTTTACCCCCACATATGGGGTACCAGCATACTCAGGACAAACTGCGCAACAATTACTGGGGTCCAATTTCTCCTGTTACCCTTGAGAAAATAAAAAATTGCTTGCTAAAACATCATTTTTGAGGAAAGAAAAATGATTTTTTATTTTCACAGCTCTGCGTTGAAAACGTCTGTGAAGCACTTGGGGGTTCAAAGAGCTCACCACATATCTAGATAAGTTCCTTGGGGGGTCTAGTTTCCAAAATGGGGTCACTTGTGGGGGGTTTCTACTGTTTAGGCACACCAGGGGCTCTGCAAACGCAATGTGACGCCCGCAGACCATTCCATCAAAGTCTGCATTTCAAAAGTCACTACTTCCCTTCTGAGCCCCGACGTGTGCGCAAACAGTGGTTTATCCCCACACATGGGGTATCAGCGTACTCAGGAGAAACTGGACAACAACTTTTGGGGTCCAATTTCTCCTGTAACCCTTGGGAAAATAAAAAATTTTGAGCTAAAAATTATTTTTGAGGAAAGAAATCGTATTTATTATTTTCACGGCTCTGTGTTATAAACTTCTGTAAAGCACTTGGGGGTTGAATGTGCTCACTACATATCTAGATAAGTTCCTTTGGGGGTCTAGTTTCCAAAATTGGGTCACTTGTGGGGGGTTTCTACTGTTAAGGCACACCAGGGGCTCTGCAAACGCAATGTGATGCCCGCAGACCATTCCATCAAAGTCTGCATTTCAAAAGTCACTACTTCCCTTCTGAGCCCCGACGTGTCCCCAAACAGTGGTTTACCCCCACACATGGGGTATCAGCTTACTCAGGAGAAACTGGACAACAACTTTTGTGGTCCAATTTCTCCTGTAACCCTTGGGAAAATAAAAAATTCTGGGCTAAAAAATTATTTTTGAGGAAAGAAAACGTATTTATTATTTTCACGGCTCTGCGTTATAAACTTCTGTGAAGCACTTGGGGGTTCAAAGTGCTCACCTCACATCTAGATAAGTTCCTTTCGGGGTCTAGTTTCCAAAATGGGGTCACTTGTGGGGGGTTTCTACTGTTTAGCCATATCAGGGGCTCTGCAAACGCAACGTGACGCCCGCAGAGCATTCCATCAAAGTCTGCATTTCAAAACGTCACTACTTCACTTCCGAGCCCCAGCATGTGCTTAAACAGTGGTTTACCCCCACATATGGGGTATCAGCGTACTCAGGAGAAACTGGCAACAACTTTTGGGGTCAAATTTCTCCTGTTACCCTTGGGAAAATAAAAAATTGCGGGCTAAAAAATCATTTTTGAGAAAAGAATTTTTTTTTTTTTCAAGGCTCTGCGTTATAAACTTCTGTGAAGCACTTGAGGGTTCAAAGTGCTCACCACACATCTAGATTAGTTCCTTTGGGGGTCTAGTTTCCAAAATGGGGTCATTTGTGGGGGATCTCCAATGTTTAGGCACACAGGGGCTCTCCAAACGCGACATGGTGTCCGCTAATGATTGGAGCTAATTTCCCATTTAAAAAGCCAAATGGTGTGCCTTCCCTTCTGAGCCCTGCCGTGCGCCCAAACAGTGGTTTACCCCCACATATGGGTATCTGCGTACTCAGGACAAACTGGACAACAACATTTGTGGTCCAATTTCTCCTATTACCATTGGCAAAATAGGAAATTCCAGGCTAAAAATCATTTTTGAGAAAAGAAAAATTATTTTTTATTTTCATGGCTCTGCATTATAAACTTCTATGAAGCACCTGGGGGTTTAAAGTGCTCAGTATGCATCTAGATAAGTTCCTTGGGGGGTCTAGTTTCCAAAATGGGGTCACGTGTGGTGGAGCTCCAATGCATAGGCACACAGGGGCTCTCCAAACGCGACATGGTGTCCGCTAACAATTGGAGCTAATTTTCCATTCAAAAAGTCAAAAGGCGCGCCTTCCCTTCCGAGCCCTGCCGTGTGCCCAAACAGTGGTTTACCCCCACAAATGAGGTATCGGCGTACTCGAGAGAAATTGCTCAACAAATTTTAGGATCCATTTTATCCTATTACCCATGCGAAAATGAAAAAATTGAGGCGAAAATAATTTTTTTGTGAAAAAAAAGTACTTTTTCATTTTTACGGATCAATTTGTAGCACCTGAGGGTTTAAAGTGCTTACTAGGCATCTAGATAAGTTCCTTGGGGGGTCCAGTTTCCAAAATGGGGTCACTTGTGGGGGAGCTCCAATGTTTAGGCACACAGGGTCTCTCCAAACGCGACATGGTGTCCGGTAACGATGGAGATAATTTTTCATTCAAAAAGTCAAATGGCGCTCCTTCCCTTCCGAGCCTTACCATGTGCCCAAACAGTGGTTTACCCCCACATGTGAGGTATCGGTGTACTCAGGAGAAATTGCCCAACAAATTTTAGGATCCATTTTATCCTGTTGTCCATGTGAAAATGAAAAAATTGAGGCTAAAAGAATTTTTTTGTGAAAAAAAAGTACTTTTTCATTTTTACGGATGAATTTGTGAAGCACCTGGGGGTTTAAAGGGCTCACTATGCATCTAGATAAGTTCCTTGGGGCGTCTAGTTTCCAAAATGGGGTCACTTGTGGGGGAGCTCCAATTTTTAGGCACACGGGGGCTCTCCAAACGTGACATGGTGTCCGCTAAAGAGTGCAGCCAATTTTTCATTCAAAAAGTCAAATGGCGCTCATTCCCTTCCAAGCCCTGCCGTGCGCCCAAACAGTGGTTTACCCCCACATATGAGGTATCAGCGTACTCAGGACAAATTGGACAACAACTTTCGTTGTTCAGTTTCTCCTTTTACCATTGGGAAAATAAAAAAATTGTTGCTGAAAAATCATTTTTGTGACTAAAAAGTTAAATGTTCATTTTTTCCTTCCATGTTGCTTCTGCTGCTGTAAAGCACCTGAAGGGTTAAAAAACTTCTTGAATGTGGTTTTGTGCACTTTGAGGGGTGCAGTTTTTATAATGGTGTCACTTTTGGGTATTTTCAGCCATGTAGACCCCTCAAACTGACTTCAAATGTGAGGTGGTCCCTAAAAAAATGGTTTTGTAAATTTCGTTGTAAAAATGAGAAATCGCTGGTCAAATTTTAACCCTTATAACTTCCTAGCAAAAAAAAATTTTGTTTCCAAAATTGTGCTGATGTAAAGTAGACGTGTGGGAAATGTTATTTATTAACTATTTTGTGTCACATAACTCTCTGGTTTAACAGAATAAAAATTCAAAATGTGAAAATTGCGAAATTTTCAAAATTTTCGCCAAATTTCCGTTTTTATCACAAATAAACACAAAATTTATTGACCTAAATTTACCACTAACATGAAGCCCAATATGTCACGTAAAAAACAATCTCAGAACCGCTAGGATCCATTGAAGCGTTCCTGAGTTATTACCTCAGAAAGGGACACTGGTCAGAATTGCAAAAAACGGCAAGGTCTTTAAGGTCAAAATAGGCTGGGTCATGAAGGGGTTAACATTTTCACTGCCCCCCAGACCTCCTTGTAGGGTCTGTGGGAAAAAATGCTCTGATTTCTTATTGACTCCTATTATAGTCCCATTATAGTCGTTACTCAAAACAAGCATCCGAGCATTGGGAATTGCTTGGCTCAAGTAACAATAATCTAAACATTTTATCGCTCATCTCTATTCTTCACAATAAAGCTGTTCTTATAAAGAGGGCTGTTCAAGGAACACTGGGATTTCAGCTAAAGAGGCACTGTCATATAGATGATGGCAGACTCTGTTTTATATTTATTTTTCTTGTGATATCCTGAATTTGCAGTTTACCAAAGTAACATTCACAGGAATGTGTCTCACCAAACCATAGGTATACCAAATTGTATCTTATCAGGTCCACGTCCGTAAACTCTTGTCACAATGCTAGCACTTTTTGTGAGGGGCAAAAGACTTAACTTGATCAACAAGTTTGATTTTGAAAAATATGCAAAATAGGCTTGCTTGACAAATGTGCAGATGTCCGTCCTTTAATTGGGATTGCCGATACTGCCTTGGATATAACAAAAGGAATTAGTGCTGTTTAGGCAATTGTGACAAGAAAGAGCAAAGACAGATATGACCTGAAAGAAAGGAAATACGTGTCAAAGTAAAAAATACATTCTTCAAATCCTTTGTATACAGAATTTTGGAATATGCTCCACATTATAGAGCGGTACACAACCTCTCATCACACTGTCTCACATTTAACTGAATTAGCCTGGACAAATAACAACATGTTGCCAGTCACCAAGGTCATTCAACACCCCTCCCCACTCAAAGGTGGTTTGCTGCCTGCCAATAGGAGAGCACTAGTGCTACCCTCGATCCAGCCTAGAGTAATCGCATTGAGATAAACTGTAGAAAAAAATTACTTTGATAGAAGAAAACTAACCATAATTGTGAAATCAGCATGCCCTTTTTCGTCTAAATCAGAATAAAACTTTAACTCAACAAAAATTTTGTTCAAAATTGCTCCCCAGTGAATTATCAATTGTTGGGCTGCTAGAAAATTAACTTACAGCAGTAGTGATAGCATGTTTATCTAGATTAATGTAATACAGCATTTTCAGTACATATTATGACTAACCGCATTTTTTAAATAAGCATGACACTTTTTATCTACATCAGAAGAAAAAGAAAACTTAACAAAAAAATATTTTAAAATTGTTACTTAGTGTAATCTATTGATTAAGCATATTATTTTACCATGATTAAGACAAATCCATGTGTGGATATAAATCACTGTTTTGGCACCATTCAGTGCTGAAAAAGGAAGGACTCCCATTTCATTTATTTGGTTGTGTATTTTTTATTTTCTGGCTTCCTTTTATAAATTCTAGACCTGAGGCTATATACAATGTATTAAAAACATACATGGTGCTCTCCTTTAGAAACCTTGCTGTTTTAACTCTTCCTAATCTAGTCTTCAGTTCATAAATGAAAAAGAGCAGTTAGCTTTTAAGAGAACATTTTACAAAATTCAGTATACAGTATGTTGAAAACCAGAATTACTGTTAGGTGCAGGGATTCTTCCTCTGCACAGGATGGATCCTAAGCCTTGTCCTCTCCTGCAGTCTCCCATTCAGTCTTGACAGTAGTAAATGCTGCTGAGCAAAGATGTTGGTCTTGCGTAGACTTGGGTTGTGCGCTTGGTTACTGCTGCCTCTCCAGGTTCAGCTATAGTAACTGGCAAAACTCAGCGGCGAGCAGTCAATCCTCAGGTTTTGCTCTACTGAGCATGCTCCTGGGTCGACTGCTCGTTGGTGGTCACCCATCACATGCTCAGGTCCTGGTCCGGCTCCGGATTGACCAGTGAGTAAGGTCTTGTTAGATTGACAGAAAGTATAAAAGGATCCTTGGCACGCCTGTCGGTGTGAAAGATCATTTTTGTTATGTGTGTGGATCTCTACAGTGGTGTGGACTAGTGTGCGTGTGCTCAGGGCAGGCTTATCGCCTATTAGAATTCTGGCTTCTCCAGATAGGAGTTTGTGTGTGCACATGGCGGGCGTTAAGCCTTTGGAATTCTGGCGCCTCCAGAGAGGAGTTCGTGTGCATGCACTCGCTGTGTGTGAGTCCACCACTTATTCCCTTGCCCCAATGGGGCTTGCGTATGCCTGTGACACTAACAGGGTATGTGATTAGCGCCATATTAACTCTGCGGCTGTGTGCCGATAAACACAGTCCTGTTGCAGAGCTTCTTTCCGTTGCTGTGGCATAGCCACTTGCTTGTCCACTGAGTGACGCTTACTCCATGAGAGTCATTTACTTTCGCTGCAAGTATCACCATTGTTCTTTAGCTGCGGTTTGCCATCTCTGCATGGTGGACCCCGGGTGGCGAACACACTTTTCTATTACATTTTATTTAGTGTGTTCCACCAACCCTAACAATTACTTGGATGAGTTAAAGTTATAGAAGGACTCCCATCATTAATATATTGCAATTATCATATTATATAGCACTGTGTACTTACAATTACTAATTTTGCTCTTATGCACAGCTAATTCTTCTCTTTTCCATGAAGTCTATGATGTCACATGATTAAAATCTGACTAGCTGTATCCTTCTAAGCTCTACATAGAAACACGAGGTCAATTTTCCCTATATGAGTCTAAAGTCACATCAAAAGTCCCTGGCAGGGAGGAAGAGTGAGCAGCTTGGTCAGGAGTTGAAGAAGGGAAAGATAAATGTAGGGAAACGAGACTTCCTGTTTCTACATAATGCCGAGAAAAGAGAAGAATTAGCTGGGTAGAAAGTGAAAAATGAGCAATTGTAAATACACAGTGCTTACAATGTGTGCCTTGCAACAAGCAACAAAAATCTAGCACATTTGGAAACAAACAAAAGAATACTGCAGCGCTCTGTGTACGCTAAAGTGTATGCAACATTGAATATATGAACTTTGTACCACATTACTGCATTACAGAATATACTCTTAACATAAAGGTACTTAACACAACAGTAAGACAATTCAAGTGCCTGCCACACATGACAAGGCAATACTTCTATGGTATCACTACTGGAAAAATATGCAACTGTGTGCAGTCTCTGCAGGTTGCAGGTTGCAATGTGACGCCAAAGGAAATAATTGCATTCAATGTTGTAATGTGTTACTGCAAGTTCAGTCTCACCTCATAGCTGTATCCTAACTGTCATATAACGTGAAATGTCTGATTTGGAAGAGGAGGATGTGTACTTCAGTGGCCATGTCTTGAATAAATTAGTACTTAGAATATATTAGAATTTCTTCTTAAATATAAATCTGCGTATATCTAGTAAATATTTTTGGGGAAATTTTTTTTTTATTGTTGATACTCTGCCAAGACCCATTAATACATCGATATGCAATTTAATTATGCCAGTGTATGATTTAAAATAATATTCCATCTCTGTTATAGAAGCGAAGGCTATGCACAGTGTTAACAAATCATGTTTTACTTCAGATCGAAATAAAATGAATTATTTTTCAGACTGAATATAGAGTAGCAGTCTCAAAATTATTCAAAGATGTTATACAACATATTCTTAGTATTTGAGAAATACATCATATTCCAGACTTACTGCCAAAAAGAAGTGTGTAGGCATCTGCATGTAACCTTGGATGTGAAAATGCTGTTTTCATTAATATTCAGTAATGTATTAGGTTTAAGGAAAGGAAATTATAAATAGTTTTTTGCTTGTTTTTGCATTAAATACAATGCAGCATACGGATAATTATTGTCTCCACAACACGGCATTATACTGTAAAACACCACAATGTGATCTTGTATTAATTAGCAAGTGACTTTGCCTTCCACCTTTATCTGCTTCTTCATATTGCAAGGACTTATTTATCAACTGAACAAAACAAAGCAATATAACTTCATAATGCTGCAGTGATACATACAGGTCATAGAAATGTGTTTAATGTTTGTTATTTGTACTAAGAGATACATTAATCTTTTAACCCTCTCCCATATGAATACACATTGTAATAATGCAGAAATAAATGATCTCAATCTCTTAACAATAGCAGATACAATTAAAACGTCAACCGATAAGTGACTTTATTCCTCAGCACCATTTTAAAATGGTTGTGAGAAATAAGTGAAAATCCAATGAGAGACAGCTGTATGTCACACTGTGATATTCTCCGGTTTTGGAACGTACCAGGTCCGATTAATCCCATCAAAATGCCACTATCAATTGAAAAGCAGCATCTAAGCATTTAAAACGTGGTTAACACATCCCCTTTAACACTCTTTACTTACTATTTATGTACTTTATGTATGGCAATTTTTAAAAAATTTTTTTCGTAAGACCACAATAAAACAATTTAAAAAATACATAAATACAAATTATATATAGTTCTCAATCATACGTCTGTTATATTTTGCAAATTTATACAGCAAAAAAGGAATGAGTGACGCTTCAAGTGAAAGACATTGGATGTAACACAGCATACACATTATATATGTACACACATACAGGTACTGCTCAGAAAATTAGAATATCATCAAAAATGTAATTTATTTCAGTTCTTCAATACAAAAAGTGAAATGAAAGTGTAATGATACAGAGTCATTACAAGCAGAGTGATCTATTTCAAGTGTTTATTTCTGTTAATGTTGATGAAACCCAAAAGTCATTATCTCAGTAAATTAGAACAATTAACAAAAAATACCTGAAAAGGCTTCCTAAGCGTTTAAAAAGGTCCCTGTTTTCAGATGAAAGTAAATTTTGCATTTCATTTGGAAATCAAGGTCCCAGAGTCTGGAGGAAGAGTGGAGAGGCACACAATCCAAGCTGCCTGAGGTCTAGTGTGAAGTTTCCACAATCAGTGATGGTTTCGGGAGCCATGTGCTGCTGTAGGTTCACTGTCTTTTATCAAGACCAAAGCCAGCTCAGCAGTCTACCAGGAAATTTTAGAGCACTTCATGCTTCACTCTGCCGACAAGCTATTTGGAGATGGAAATTTAATTTTCCAGCAGGACTTGGCACCTGTCCACACTGCCAAAAGTACCAATACCTGGTTTTAAAACAACAGTATCACTATGCTCGATTGGCCAGCAAACTTGCCTGACCTTAATGGGGTATTGTCAAGAGGAAGATAAAAAACACCAGACCCAACAATGCAACTGAAGGCTGCTATCAAAGCAACCTGGGCTTCCATAACACCTCAGCAGTGCCACAGGCTGATCGCCTCCATTCCACACCACATTGATGCAGTAATTGATGCAAAAGGAGCCCTGACCAAGTATTGAGTGCATTTACTGTATACAATATATATATATACTGTATAACATCTGATGTCTGTATCATATACCTGTCAAATATTACCCTGTATACTGGATGTGCACAGAAATCTGATCTAATAATCAAAAAGGTGAAATATTCCAGCTCCCTTAAAAAAAGTTCTTTTATTCAAAATTCTTAAAATGACACATCCATTTGATGGATGGAGGTAGACGAACATGTTTCAGATGCGATTCATGAGTCCTTTGACAAAGTACTGTCTCTCTACCTCTTATCCCACTAATGGATGTGTCATTTTATGGATTTTGAATACATGAACTGTTTTTAAAGGAGCTGGAACATTTCCACTTTTTCTGATAGTTTCTATGTCTGATCAGGACAGATTTCCGTGCTCCAACCTACTGGACCGCAGAAGGTGAGCTAGTATTTCCATTATATTATATGCATCCGATCTAATATACAGGATAATATGTGGCTGGTGTAATATCTGGTCTCTGTATTTATAAAGTAGCACTCCAGCATTTTATTTTATTGCAGCGTTGGAGTGGTGTCACAAATCTAAGTTCCCGTGGTCTTATTTTTACCAGTCGTAGTCTTCATTTGTTTTTGGTGCTGCACCTGTTTCATATACTAGTCATATATTGTTAGGACTGGCGGAACGCACCAAGTTTAAGATGGAATAGTATCAGGTGCGTTCGCAGTCCGGGGTCCACCGTGCAGGTGAAAACCTGCTGCTAGTGATGACGGACAATATGGCGGTACAATGTGAATACACACACGCGTTTACTTCCCCCTGTGTGAAGGAAGCGAACCCTGTTGCGTCACAGGGCCGCGGTACCGCACCAAGAGCACAAGCAAAGAGTCTAAGAACTCAATCCCAAGACACAGGAATAGAGTTCATAAAAACCTCATGCGCTCGACACCGCTACTGGGGTGTCAGAGTGACAGAAATAAATGTATTAAAGATACACGTGAGTGCGTGCGGTGCCACACTGGCGGACGCCACTAACCACCCAGGGTTTGGTCAGGAAAGCGCTGAGAAAGCGCACAGTACCGCACTGGCGGTCACAGCAACTAGACGCTGTAATGTGTGTTTCATGCTGATGGCTTAGTCGGGCGCTAGATAGCTACCATCATTCGCGAACAGTCAACAACACTAGGAATGGAAATGATTTAGAAGCTTTCACCCATCGACATACATCCATCTACACAAACACATTATATCAAGTCAATACTAGCGCATGGCCGTGCGGTCATGCGCAGCTTATATAGTTGCAGCACGTTCAGGACCTTCCAATAAAGGACCAATGGGAAGCTGCTACCAAAATTTTGCCCTTTCAGGACCTTCCTGGAGGACCAATGGGATGTGCTGCAGTACCTGAGCATGTGACCCTCGATCTCCAACGAGAGATCTTGCCCTGGGCATGCTCAGAAAGAGAAAAGAAGGACTTAGCCCCAAAAGCATCTGCTCAACGCTGCCCAACACTGACTTCAATGGCAGAAGCAGGAAAAGCAGCAGTCATTCTTTGTACAGAGTGGGACTGAGCAAGACGCTGGGACCGACATCTCCGCTGAGCAGACTCCACTGCGGCAGGAGAAGAATAGGAGACCGCAGCGGAGACAGCCTGAGATTCCCTCTGTGCAGAGGTGGGAACTCGACCCCTAACATATATTATCTTGTATGCTGGATTGCTATACTATAAGTTCAGAAATCAGTTATACAGTGATGAAAATAAGTATGTGATACAATGCTGATTTTTGCAAGTTTTCCCACCTACAAAGAATGGAGAGTTCTGTAACTTTTATTTTATGTACTCTTGAACTGTGAGAGAGAGAATCTAAAAATAAAAACAGAAAATCGCATTATATGATTTTTTCTAAGATCACCAGGAACAAAATTGTAGACTTGCACAAGACTGGGATGGGATACATGACAATAGTCAAGCAGCTTGGTGAGAAGGCAACAACTGTCAATCTTCCTGGGTCTGGGCTCCATTTGAGTTCTAGTTTTGTTGGGTAAGTTTGATTATGATAAACGTCAGGAATCAGCTCAGAATTACGTGGGAATATCTCGTCAATGACCTGAAGAGAGCTGCGCCAACAGTGTCAAACAATACCGTTAGTAACACACTCTGCTGTCATAGATTAAAATCCTGCAGGGGATACCAGTTCCCCTTACTCATGTCTGAACATTCTCAGGCCCATTTTAAGGACACTAATGACCATCTGGATGATCCAGACAAGGCATAGGAGAAAGTTATGTGTTTAGATGAAACCAAAATTTAACTTTTTGCTATCAACTCTAGTCGCCATGTTTGGAGAAAGTAGAAGGATGAGTACAACCTCAAGAACGCTATCCCAAGAGGGAAACATGATGGGAAAGCATCATATTTTGGGGTGGTTTACTGCAAAAAGGACATGATGACTGCACTGTATTAAAGGGAGGATGGATGGGGTCATGTATTGTGAGATTTTGGCAAACAACATCCTTCCCTCAGTAAGAGCACTGAAGATGGGTTGTGGCTGGGTCTTCCAGCATGACAATGACTCAAATAACACAGTCAGGGCAATTAAGGAGTGGCTCCGTAAGCTTTTCAATGTCCTGAAGTGACTTAGACAGTCTACAGACCTGAGCCCAATAGAAAATATTTGCAGGAAGCTGAAACTCAATGTTGCCCAGCAACAGCCCTGAAACCTGAAAGATCAGTATGGGGGAATGGGCCAAAATCCCTGCTACAGTGTGTTCAAACTTGGCCAAGAGCTACAGGAAACTTCTGCCATCTGTAATTGCAAACAAAGGTTTCTGTACCAAATATTAAGTTCTGTTTTTCTACTGTGTCAAATGCTTATTTCATGCAATAAAATGCAACTTACATAGTTAAATAGTTATATAGGTTGAAAAAAGACCTTTGAAGGTTCAGTTTTGCTTGGGTTCGCTGAATGGACCGCCATTTTCAGAACACTTCACCGAACGGTTTGATGATTTTACCAGAATCCAATTAGATTCAATGGGAGGCAAAACCAAATGCATAGACAACACCTTAAGGGGTGATAATAAGCTTCCCAAACAACTAAGAATATGGGTAGGCACCATGAACATTGGCATCAACTAACCCACAGTAGAAATTTTCAAATGGCATAGCAGCAGTCAGTAATGGGCCATGCTTGAGGTTTTGTATTCCAGCCACACTTAGATGGCACAAACATCAGTTTCACAGACTACTGGTAGAAAAATGTAAAAATAGTAACATAGTTAGCTGACTGATTAATTGACCCACAGTAGAACCTGTTATAATGACACAGAAGCAGTCAGCCATGGCCCATGCATGAGGTATCAGGGTCTGACCCAGCATTTACAGCTTGGAATTGAAGTTTCAATGAAGACCTGGTGCTTAAGGGAGCAGTGTAAGCCTTCTTAGCTGGCATACCTCACACCTCATGCAACACTTCCATTTTTTTCTTTTTTTTCCAGCCACACTCAGATGGCACAAACATCAGTTTCATTGAGTAAAATTGGTAGAAAAATATAAAGAAAGTAACACGGGTAGTTGTCTTGCGTGAAACCAATCTTCAGATTGTCTTCAAGCATATTTCAATACTCCAGCATGTGAACATCCCTTTCCAGGGGAAAATAATCTGGCTAAATGTACTCTCGTACCATGGATCTAACAGAGTGGCAACCCAGTAGTCAGCACAATTTCTAACCCTAAGAATACGAGCATCATATTGAAGATAGTGCAGGAAGAAGATGCTTATTTGTTGGGCGTTCCATGAGGTCCAAATCCATGCTGCGTTGGTGGCTGGGTAACACAAGGTTGCTTCCTCTGTCCCCTCCTGCTAACCACAGACAACAGAGAGTATATCATTAACCTCTTCTTCTCCTGACTGTTTCACGTACATTACCTTGTACTCCTCAATTTGTTCCTTGGCTCCTGTATCTTCACTAACAATTTGTCTAGTACCGTGAGCACTAGTGATGGGCGAGTATACTCATTGCTCGGGTATTCCCGAGTACGCTCGAGTGGTCTCCGAGTATTTGTAAGTCCTCAGAGATTTAGTTTTTGTTGCCTCAGCTGCATGATTTAAAGCTGATAGACAGCTTGAATACATGTGGGGATTCCCTAGCAACCAGGCAACCCCCACATGTACTCAGGCTGGCTAGCAACTGTAAATCATGCAGCTGCATCAACAAAAATGAAATCTCCAAGCAGTTACAAATACTCAGAGACCATCCGAGCGTGCTCGGAAAAACCGGAGCAAGAGTACACTCGCTCATCAATAGTGAGCACCCCTTGATCGCTGTAAGCCACCCTCCCATGGCACCCGTCTGTATGACAATAGTCCAAAATTTTAGATATTGTTATCCCTTCAGCATCCTCCTCTACTTCCAACTCTTCCTCTGGGACCATCACCTCCTCACACAGACTATTCAAATTCTGCTCCAGCATTTAGATGATGGGAATAGTGATGCTGATGATGGCATCGTCAGTGCAAACTATCTTTGTAGCCATTTCAAAACTTTGCAGAAGTGTGCAGAGGTCCTTCACCTATGCCCACTCTGCAAGCAAGATTTGTATCACATCTGCTCAGCGTTTATCCAGGCTGTGCAAAATAACATACTGCACCAGAGCTCATTGCTGCTACCACAGCCACTTCAACATGTGCAGAGAGGAAATCCACTGCTTCGGAACATCGCTAATCAAACAGTTGACTGGTAGGCCAAAATACCTCTGTAGCAATGAAAATCAATGACCTGCTTGGTGCTATTGGCGTAAGTGAGCACACAGTGATCGTGCTTTCTGCAGAAGCACATCCAGGCTGCGATAGTGGCAGATAAATTTCTGTACCACCAGATTGAGGATGTGAGGCATGCAAGGCAAGTATGTGATGTTGCCATGTAGTAGGGCTGCCACCAGGATTGCATTATTTTTTGAACATGTCCCTTAGTGGAGACAGCCATTGCTCTATCTCAGCCTAGATATCTGTCCACACACTCTTGAGCTGTGTGACTGCAATCTCCAAAGAATATTAATTTAAACATTGCCTGATTGCGGTAAGCTATGGCTGTGCAGTACGGAGATGCAGGAAATTCTATCTGCACTGTTGGAATGTTTGTCTGATTAAGGGAGAGATTGAAGGCACTGGTGGAGGCCTAAAGGTACCTTCACACATAACGATATTGTTAACGATATCGTTGCTATTTGTGACGTAGCAACGATATCGTTAATGAAATCGTTATGTGTGACAGCGACCAACGATCAGGCCCCTGCTGGGAGATCGTTGGTCGCTGAATAAAGTCCAGAACTTTATTTCGTCGCTGGACTCCCTGGAAACATCGCTGGATCGGCGTGTGTGACACCGATCCAGCGATGTCTTCACTGGTAACCAGGGTAAACATCGGGTAACTAAGCGCAGGGCCGCGCTTAGTAACCCGATGTTTACCCTGGTTACCATGCTAAAAGTAAAAAAAAACAAACACTACATACTTACCTACCGCTGTCTGTCCTCCAGCGCTGCGCTCTGCACTCCTCCTGTACTGTCTGTGAGCCGGAAAGCAGAGCGGTGACGTCACCGCTCTGCTTTCCGGCTCCCAGACAGTACAGGAGGAGAGCAGAGAAGCAGAGCGCAGCGCTGGAGGACAGACGGCTGTAGGTAAGTATGTAGTGTTTGTTTTTTTTTACTTTTAGCATGGTAACCAGGGTAAACATCGGGTTACTAAGCGCGGCCCTGCGCTTAGTTACCCGATGTTTACCCTGGTTACCGGCATCGTTGGTCGCTGGAGAGCGGTCTGTGTGACAGCTCTCCAGCGACCAAACAGCGACGCTGCAGCGATTCGGATCGTTGTCGGTATCGCTGCAGCGTCGCTTAATGTGAAGGGGCCTTAAGAGGAGGTGGAGGAAGCAGAAGCAGTAGAAGAACTGTTAGGTACAGAGGTTTGTCCCCCAAACCTTGGAGATTCTAAGACTTGTGGAGCAGCCCCTTGACCTTCTGCCCCCACATCCACCATAGTCACAAAGTGCCCAGTCAGCAAGATGTAATGCTCCTGCCCATCTTTACTCATCCAGGTGTCAGTGGTGAAATGCACTGTGGCAGGCATAGATTTTTTCAGGTAACAGATGTTGTCAGTGACATGCTGGTATTGTTTAGGCACAGATATCTTAGAAGCATAATGGCGACTGGGCATCTAGTACTGGGGAATTGCAACAGCCAACAACTTTCAGAAGCAGTCTATATCCACCAGGCAGAAAGGCAGCATTTCCATAGCCAAGATGGTGGCGTTCAAGCTCTTTGCTTTGAAATGTGTAGGAGGAAACATTCTTTTACATGATCACAAATGCAAGAACGAGAGTCCGCTGCTGTGCTGAGAGAGAGCAGGGTACGGAGAACAGGACAAACTGCTGAAATGTGAGTGAGGTGCAGGTGAAGATGTTATGGTGGATTAAAACAGATATGTTGAGCTAGGTGACACAAAAGCTGAAGGGCTCTCACTCATCCCGACTCTGGTGGGTAAACAATTCTAGTTTATGCTGGAGCCATGTGTGTGAAGAATTGGAATGGTGATGGAGGAGGAAGAAGCAACAGATGGGGTTGATGGGATGATGGTGGTTGGCGATGTCCACTAGTCCCCATTTTAGAACAATGAGATTCTCACACTAAAACATGTTGATCCCGCATGTGCTGCTTCATGCATGTAGTTGTCAAATTATTGCAATTTTTGCCACTATTGAGTTTCATTTTGTAAATTTTAGAGAAAATGTGTGTTGGGTCATCCTTTGTGGTCTCAAGAAACGCCCAGTCAAGGCAACCCTTGCCGCCCCTCCAAACTGCACACTCATGACTGGTGCTGGCCATGGCTAGAGTTGGAGCAGAGGATGCAGTGCTTGTTGTGGTTGCATCACTTCATATCTGTGTGGGAATCCGCAATGTAACTGTGTCATCTTCCTCTTCTCCCCTGCTGAGCTACTCGTACATCTGAGTTCACACCAAGTGGGTTCTACAGCCTCATCGTCATCCTTTCTGTTCTCAAACTCCTCACCCTGAGAGTCCCCCTTGTCTTCTTCCTGCCCTGACACAACAGTACAGTCTGCGTGCGCTTCAGGTATCTGAGTCTCAACAGGATCACCTCCACCCTTAGTTGGTTAATGTCTGTTGAGAAGGGTCTGGATTCTGCTTGGACCGTACTTTGTCCGGCCCAGGATCTAACATGAAAATATTTGGGGCATTGGTGCAGATGCTTTCCTCCTCTGTATTCTTTGATTCTTCGGAGCAGACCTCTGATACTCATGAAATACAATGTGTCAACAGCTCTTTTGAATGGCCTATTTGAGGTTCCTCACAGTGATTTGGGTGTTTGGACATTTTTGACGCAGGCAGAAACAAGGGTGATTGGGGTGCCACCTCTAATGATTGTAATGTGTTTGATGTTAAGGTGGGGGAAGAGGAGAGGCCATTTGATGCAGCTCTTGCCATCCACTTTGGTCTTTGGATAGGACGAGTTGGTATTTCTTCAGTTGAGCTTTCATTCATGTTAACACCTAACCTAAGTACACATCTAACTATTAACACCTATTACACATCTAACACCAAGCCTATTCCTCCTCCCACCATGACCTGGCCTTTTCCCACTAATGTTGTAAGTAGCCATCCACCGTTGTACCCTGCTGTTTAACCCCTTCATGACCGGGGGATTTTTCGTTTTTCCGTGTTCGTTTTTCGCTCCCCTCCTTCCCAGAGCCATAACTTTTTTTTTTTTCTGTCAATTTGGCCATGTGAGGGCTTATTTTTTGCGGGACGAGTTGTACTTTTGAACGACATCATTGGTTTTACCATGTCATGTACTAGAAAACGGGAAAAAAATTCCAAGTGCGGTGAAATTGCAAAAAAAGTGCAATCCCACATTGGTTTTTTGTTTGGCTTTTTTGCTAGGTTCACTAAATGCTAAAACTGACCTGCCATTATGATTCTCCAGGTCATTACGAGTTCATAGACACCAAACATGACTAGGTTATTTTTTATCTAAGTGGTGAAAAAAAATTCCAAACTTTGCTAAAAAAAAAAAAAAAATTGCGCCATTTTCCGATACTCGTAGCGTCTCCATTTTTCATCATCTGGGGTCGATTGAGGGCTTATTTTTTGCGTGCCGAGATGACGTTTTTAATGATAGCATTTCGGTGCAGATACGTTCTTTTCATCGCCCGTTATTGCATTTTAATGCAATGTCGCAGCGACCAAAAAAACATAATTCTGGCGTTTCGAATTTTTTTCCCGCTACACTGTTTAGCGATCAGGTTAATACTTTTTTTTAATTGATAGATCGGGCGATTCTGAGCGCGGCGATACCAAATATGCGTAGATTTGATATTTTTTTTATTGATTTATTTTGATTGTGGCGAAAGGGGGGTGATTTAAACTTTTATGTTTTTTTTATTTTTTTCACATTTTTTTAAACTTTTTTTTTTAACTTTTGCCATGCTTCAATAGCCTCCATGAGAGGCTAGAAGCAGGCATAGCACGATCGGCTCTGCTACATAGCAGCGATCTGTTGATCGCTGCTATGTAGCAGAATTGCACGTGTGCTGTGAGCGCCGACCACAGGGTGGCGCTCACTGCGACGGGCAATCAGTAACCATAGAGGTCTCAAGGACCTCTATGGTTACCATTCACAAGCATCGCCGACCCCCGATCATGTGACGGGGGTCGGCGATGACGTCATTTCCAGCTGCCCGGCCGGAAGCGGTAGTTAAATGCCGCTGTCTGCGTTTGACAGCGGCATTTAACTAGTTAATAGGTGCGGGCAGATCGCGATTCTGCCCGCGCCTATTACGGGCACATGTCAGCTGTTAAAAACAGCTGACATGTCCCGGCTTTGATGCGGGCTCACCGCGGAGCCCTGCATCAAAGCAGGGGAGCCGGCATCGGACGGTATAGTACGTCCGATGCCGGTAAGGGGTTAACAACCTTAGGCCAACAGCTGTCAGTCACCTGTCACTAAATGAACAATCACTATTTACTTTCTTAGATATTGTGCCTGAACAACACTGTTATACCTAACAACTTTTTAAGTGGAAAAATGTCCTCTGATTTGCCACTGAAACACAGTTTTAGCACAAACGATTTGGAGTACCTAATTGGGCCTTGTGGGTGCACCACTATATTATGCCTAACAATTATTACATGCAAATTCGGCTTTCTGATTGGCCATTGAAACACAGTTTTAGAGTAAACAATTCCGAGTAGCTAATTGTGCCTTATGGCTGCACCACTATATTAGGCCTAACGATTTTTTAGTGGAAATCTGGCCTCCTGATTTGCCACTGAAGTACAGTTTTAGCCCAAATGATTTGGAGTAGCTAATGGGGCTTCCAGAGACTGCCACACACTTTTTGCACAATCTACTTCAATGCTGGAAGATCGATTTCACACAGGACAAGTTAATTTTCAGCAGCACCAGCTCTGGCGCAGGAGTGGCTTCTCTACACAGTGACACTGAGCAATTGGTGACAGCAAAACAAGATGTCAACTTTTTATATGGCCTGGGAAATGTGACTTCAGCAACCAATCACAGAAGACCTAGTGTCATAATGTTTTGGATGGTTTTGGCACCCTGATTGGCTGCCGGAATCAACAATATAAAGTCAAGGGAAAAAAGCGCATGATGCTCCTGTAATCTCTTCAGACACTACTTTAACCTCACCACATCCCTTTCCCTCATCAAACACATCTACCCATCCCCATTGCTCATCATATAGCACCACTATAGTAGCCAATGTAATACAAAGGCATTAGTGGAAACAAAATGATTTACCAAACTTTGACCAACTTTTGCCGACTTTGAGTAAAAACGCTTGTGAAAGTGAACACGAATCCGAATGTGCTATGTTCGTGTCGAATTTGAGATTGGCGAATGTTTTCTGAACTTGTTCGCTCATCTTTAATTACTATCTCTTGTGGTAGCGTATTCTACATTCTGACTGATCTAACTGTAAAGATTAATTACTCTTTCCTGTTTAACTGTCAAAATCGCCTTTCTTCCAGCCATAATGAATGCCAACTGGTCCTTTGCATAGTCTTTAGAAGGAATAAGTCTTGCGCCAGCCCTTTAAACTGACCACTCATATATTTATACATGTAAATGAGATTCCCTCTGAGGGCTCTTTTTTTCTAAGCTAAGCCCAAACTAATTGTGTAAAAATCATACAATGTGATTTTCTGTTTTTTTTATTTTTTACATTCTGTCTCTCACAGTTGAATTGTACCTACGATGAAAATTACACACCTCTCAATTCTTTGTAGGTTGGAAAACTTGCAAAATCGTCAGTGTATCAAATACCTATTTTCTTCATTGTATATGCAGGATAGTATTACTCTGATATATCCTATACTATGTGTACAGTCATCAGGCGAATATACAGGATATGTCACTATTATATCCTATGCTATGTTTATAAACATCAGATATCATACTGGACAGGTTAATCAGAGCTACCAGAATCATTCTACAATGGTCAGATGTAGAAGTCCAATACTTACATTTGTAAATAGATATTAGTTGCATTGATAAAGCCACTGTAGAACTCATTAGATTGCTAATTGCATTAAAAGGTATATTAGTATATTGTCGACAAATACAATACAAATGCAAGTGCAGGACCAGTGTTCCTGGTGAGAGTTCAAATGTCCCTATATGAGAGGTATGTGCAGAAAACTATTGCTGTAAAACATCTAGAGATGAAAACAAATGTAATGAATAGGTATATTACAATGCAGATATGGGTATATTGTCCAGACACTTGATAGTCCAATAGTTCAAGTTCAGTTTGAGATGTATTAAAAAGATAGTGAGCCAATAAGGCTGTAAAATCTGTTTCCAAGTCACTGAGAGCTGTCCCAGCTGGTAGCAGCTGCTCCAAACTAAACCTTCAACAGTCAGTGGGGATCCCGTCACTGTGGGCAGGTGCTGCATGGTGTAGGCAGATGGCTGGTGCAGGACCTGTGTGATGTATAGGTTCGCATACTGTCCGCGTGCTGCTTGATGCAATTGCTCCAACAGTCAGTGGGGATCCTGTCACTAGGATCAGGTGCTGCGTCCAGGAACTAAACCGCTGGTGCAGGACCTGTATGATGCAACAGGTAACGTATTGCCCGCATGACTAGTGCTGGGTACGGATCACAGAGAGAACGAAAAGGCATCCAACATGGTTCAGAAACTATAGTTTCCTTCCTCGGGGATACTTACATTTGACCATTTTTATTATAAGTATGTGTTATTTTTTTTTTTAAATGTAGATAAGCACAGCGTACTATGCTTTGCTGCACTTCAAAAATGTATACCCTGCTTAAGAGGAGACTTTGTGCAGCAGGCCTTCATGGTAAAATAGCTGCTAGGAAACTACTGCTAAGGACAGGCAACAAGCAGAAGATACTTGTTTGGGCTAAATAGCACAAGGAATGGACATTAGACCAGTGGAAATCTGTGTTTTGGTCTGATGAGTCCAAATTTGAGATCTTTGATTCCAACCACCATGTCTTTGTGCGACGTGAAAAGGTGAACGGATGGACTCTACATGCCTGGTTCCCACCATGAAGCATGGAGGAGGAGCTGTGATGGTGTGGGGGTGCTTTGCTGGTGACACTGTTGGGGATTTATTCAAAATTGAAGGCATTCTGAACCAGCATGGCTACCACAGCATCTTGCAGCGGCATGCTATTCCATCCGGTTTGCGTTTAGTTGGACCATCATTTATTTTTCAACAAGACAATGACCCCAAACACACCTCCAGGCTGTGTAAGGGCTATTTGACCAAGAAGGAGAGTGATGGGGTGCTAGCCAGATGACCTGGCCTCCACAGTCACAAGACCTGAAACCAATCGAGATGGTTTGGGGTGAGCTGGACCGCAGAGTGAAGGCAAAAGAGCCAACAACTGCTAAGCATCTCTGGGAACTCCTTCAAGATTGTTGGAAGAACATTCCTGGTGACAACCTCTTGAAGCTCATCAAGAGAATGCCAAGAGTGTGCAAAGCAGTCATCAAAGCAAAAAGTGGCTACTTTGAAGAACCTAGAATATAAGACATATTTTCAGTTGTTTCATACTTTTTTGTTAAGTATATAATTCCACTTGTGTTAATTCATAGTTTTGATGCCTTCAGTGTGAATGTACAATTTTCATAATCATGAAAATACAGAAAAATCTTTAAATGAGAAGGTGTGTCCAAACCTTTGGTCTGTACTGTAGTATCGCCATATAGTGCCGCCATTATCTAGCAGCAGTTTCCACTCCTGCACGGTTGACACACCTTTTACTAATGTTATATTTACGTGCGTTCTGCCAGCCCTAACACTGCCTGAATTTAAACAATGGCCCTGCACACAGGTGCACTGTCATCCCTCTCTTCTGTCCTGCTACTGTGTGATCCTTGTGTGCAGTTAATGAGGACTGAAGACTGGTGAAGGGCATGAAAGCCCACCTGCACTGACACTGGTTGCATTAGCTGCACTTTTGCAGTGTCAATGCAAACATTGAGGGGACTAAAGGTACCTTCACACATAATGATATCGTTAAGGATATCGTTTCAACGTCACGTTTTTTGTGACGTAGCAACGATCCCGCTAACGATCTCGTTATGTGTGACAGCGACCAGTGATCAGGCCCCTGCTGGGAGATCGTTGGCCGTTGGGGAATGATCAGGACCTTTTTTTGGTCGCTGATCACCCGCTGTCATCGCTGGATCGGCGTGTGTGACGCCGATCCAGCGATGTGGTCACTTGTAACCAGGGTAAATATCAGGTTACTAAGCACAGGGCCGTGCTTAGTAACCCGATATTTACCCTGGTTACCATTGTAAAAGTAAAAAAAAAAAACAGTACATCATCACATTCTGATGTCTGTCACTTCCCCCGGCGTCCACAGGGTTAAAACTGCTTTCGGCAGGAGCGCTGCTAATGCACTCACTCCGGCCGAGAGCTTCCCTGCACTGACTGTCAGTGCCGGCCTTAAAGCAGAGCACAGCGGTGACATCTGTGGCCCAAAGATGAGCGGTTAGGTGAGCAGTTGAGGGAGTTTGGCAGATGCTATTTGACTGAATTTATGCAGTGAAAATTGTAAAAAAAAAATATTCTGGAGAAAACAGATGTTTGTAGCATTTGAGTGGAATTTAGTTTCCTGTTAATAAATTCTCCCAACTCTATAAGCGAATAAACACAACTGCAAATTATCAAAATAATGACAAATATGTAAGAATTTGTGAACAACGCTATCATATTTGATGTGCAATATTAATATCAGGAAATATTACACATTTATAAATACTGTTAAGATAGCACTACGTATCCAAAACATCCCAAATACTAGGTAGCATACAATAAAAATTCAACTGCTATATAATTTTCTGCAAAGGTTTCTAACATTGTCAGCATTTGCTGTGTTTTGGCTCAGCTACTAATACCAGACAAACAATTAGGGAATATTAAACACATTTTATCTTTCTTTGAGGCTGATAATTTTCTTCTCTCACTTAACAACCTACACTATGTTGGAGTTTCTATTAAGCAATTTAAAAGGCCAGTAATTAGACACTCTGTGTTTTAGAGAATAATTAACAACAGCTGAAGTAGGTACTTTTTTAATACCCCAGGTAAATGCAGGTCATGTGCTTAATTTTTACAGTTATTTCCTAGCCAAGATATATAATCTAATTAGTATAACATCACCATGCTATCATTCCTTTAATCTTACGGATGCTTAGTTATTTAAAGTGTAGTGTTTTCCCCACTCCTCCGTAATAATTAATCATGTTAATAGCGAATTGCATGTTATCTTTAGTTTATCATAAAGGTGTATAACATAGCACAGTTGACAAATACATGCAGCAATGTGCTCTCATGCAAACATTACATGTTTCTAAATAAAGTTATTTAAATCAACACGAATGATTGAAGAACAAGGATTAAGGTACCTTCACACATAACGATATTGTTAACGATATCGTTGCTTTTTGTGACGTAGCAACAATATCGTTATTGAAATCGTTATGTGTGACAGCGACCAACGATCAGGCCCCTGCTGGGAGATCGTTGGTCGCTGAATAAAGTCCAGCACTTTGTTTCGTCGCTGGATCTCCCGTGGACATCGCTGGATCGGCGTGTGTGACACCGATCCAGCGATGTCTTCACTGGTAACCAGGGTAAACATCGGGTAACTAAGCGCAGGGCCGCACTTAGTAACCCGATGTTTACCCTGGTTACCATCCTAAAAGTTAAAAAAAACAAACAGTACATACTTACCTACAGTCGTCTGTCCTCCAGCGCTGTGCTCTGCTCTCCTCCTGTACTGGCTGTGAGCGTCGGTCAGCCAGAAAGCAGAGCGGTGACGTCACTGCTCTGCTTTCTGGCCGCTGTGCTCACAGCCAGTACAGGAGGAGAGCAGAGCACAGCGCTGGAGGACAGACGGCTGTAGGTAAGTATGTACTGTTTGTTTTTTTTTACTTTTAGGATGGTAACCAGGGTAAACATCGGGTTACTAAGCGCGGCCCTGCGCTTAGTTACCCGATGTTTACCCTGGTTACCGGCATCGTTGGTCGCTGGAGAGCGGTCTGTGTGACAGCTCTCCAGCGACCAAACAGCGACGCTGCAGCGATCCGGATCGTTGTTGGTATCGCTGCAGCATCGCTTAATGTGAAGGGGCCTTTAAATTTGGGCCTGATTTGTGAGCTGCATTTGCTTAATTCACTTTTCTTTTTTGTTTTATGGTATTTCAAGATATTTTCGTGCAAATTCTTCAAACTGTTGCATCATGAATTTCGCAGAAAATAAAAAAAATTGCTCTGTATTTTTGCCTTGCATTTTTTGTGCCTTTTTTAGAGCAAAAAGTCACACAATGTGAAATTGTTAAATAATTTCAGGCATATGTTAAATCACTCAAAAGAAAAAAATAACTTGATACTCAACAGAACAATAAAATGTTGTAAAAAAAAGAAATAAAGAAGAAAACCACAAGAGACATGTTTGGAGTGAGCTGATTTGATGAAAATCAAATTCAAGTAGAATTTGTAGGAACTGACTGATTTCTAACAATTTTAAATTCAATTTGTCGGACTAGCCTCATACAGTATGTCCTCCACCAATTAACATTTCACAGAAAATTGTATCTGTCAGAGATGGCTCTCATGACTTCAGGCACAGTTTAGCAGGCTTTCCCATGTTGTTTTGCAAGTCCTAAAATTAGATAAAGAGAAACAAATCAAACAACTGAGATAAAATATTAAACTTTGCAAATTTTTAAATGAGGACAATGATCAAATATCACATGCTTTTGAAAGACAAAGATTTAACCTTTCCTTTCAGTTTTTAATGTGACCTATTTGTGAAACAATTACTACAGTAGCATTCAAAAGTTTGCTTTTTTAAAAAAAATGATGATTACTTCAGTCTGGTTGCTCCGATGCCATTTTCTTGGTGATTTTTGGAAGCAAATGGCTGTCAGCTATAAGGACAAAAATAGTGTTTGACATTGTTTAATCCCTCTACAGCTCTGGCAAAATTTAAGAGACCACCACATCAAAGCCCTGTCATGGGCAGCCCAGTCCCCAGACCTGAACCCCACTGAAATTCTCTGCAATGTAATCAAGAGGATGATGGATAGTCACAAGCCTTCAATCAAAGACAAAATACTTAAATTTTTGCACCAGGAGCAGTGTGAAAGACTGGTTGAAAGTATGCCAAGACGCATGAAAGCTGTTATTAAAAATCATGGTTATTCCACAAAATATTGATTTCTGAACTCTTCCTGAGGTAAAACATTGGTATTGTTGTTTATAAATGATTGTGAACTTGTTTTCTTAGCATCATTTGAGGTCTGAATGCACTGTTTTTTAAAAAAAAAAGTTGCCAATTTTTCTTTGCCAGAAAAATAAAATACAAAATTTATTGCTTGGAAATTTGGAGACATGTTATCAGAAGTTTATAGAATAAATGAACAATTTACATTTTGCAGTGGTCTCTTAATATTTTCCAGAGCTGTACCTCTGGTTATTAAGGGGTTAAAAATCTCGGCAGCGATCTCGGAATCAAAGATGCTTCCAGGGGTCTTCCTTATGTTGTTCTCCTTCCATTCAGCCATTTTCCATTTATTTCAACATTTTCACCTCCCCCCAGACCTCCTTGTTGGGTCTGCCCTAAAAATGCTCTGATTTCCCCAAGGACTCCTTTTACATTTGTTACTCGAAACAAATATCTGAGCATTATAAATTGTGCTCACCTATCAGCAAAAACAGCAGAAAAAATTGAATCTGTTGATTGACTGCAGTATTTCAGCATTCCATTAGAGCAGATGTCTGTGTTTTTTGAGAAAAACATCCTTCATGGCTTTGGGTCTAATGAGTGCTCTCTGCTCACCAAAAGCTCAAGCTTCTATATCCCTAGAACGCATGATGTTAAAAATATACATATTAACGTATTGGAGGCCTTTTAGGCCCCCATGCACATAATGTAGAAAAACACACTTAAATAACTTTCACAAGTTTATTTCAAAATTGCTCAATAAAATATGAATAGTGGACAAAATTTTAACTATAATTTTTCACAGAAAACACCCAAAAAATCTTTTTTTTCCAAAATTTCACACAAAGACATGAAAACACACAAAAACGCATAGAAATCTATAGCAAACTAGCTGCAGCTACATTTTTATTCTAACTTTATTTTCTGTTATATTAGTCTTCCAAACAGTTCTGACGTTATTTTTTCAGACGTTTTGTGCAATTTTTGATAAATATGTTCCAGATATAACTGATAGGGGCTAATTTGTCTGCTTCAAACCTCGATGCACGAGTTCGCTTATCATCAAAGCGAATTATTCTTCTAATTTCCTCATATCTGCCCACTGATATTGTCGCCTTATAGTGTGGATCAGAAAGTGGGTCCAGAAATAATTCTCGTATTGGGACAACATACGATTTTTGACTCCCTGCCAGCAGTAAAAGTCCAATATATGCATAAAGTTCCTCTTTTGAGATATTTTTCCAGGACTTATTTTTTGCAGAAGCAATACGTCTTCCTTCTAGGTTTGAACATAATAGGACCTATTCTGCAATATTGTCAGAAAAATAAGTACAGAATACATCTTTAGGGGTAAAGTAACTGGGACTTCCCACAGCTCCTTGAGCCTGTCTCACAATATTGTGTGTTGGAGTACGTTCGACTAATGTAGGATTACTGTCCCAAAAAACATTTGTTTTGGATGTTCTGCTTATCACTTCTTGAGGATCCACTAGATTCACTTCATCATCAGAAGAATCACTGGATGAGGATGTTTGATTAGCTGGTGGCAGATATTCTTCATCAGACAAAGATAGTTCACTTTCATCATCGCTTTGAAACATAATCGCTTCAATCTCTTGGTCAGTCAGACACTTGGAGGAAGAGTGTGCCATTGCTGACTAGATGTTAGCAAACTAAAAGAAAAAACAATGAACAGAATCAAGGTTGTCCACTCTTTGCTTGTGTGTGACACACTTTAAGTGTAATGTCCCCCCTTCTTCCTCTCACCCTCAGCAGCTCTTACCTTTTATACTTTTAGGTGGTGTACAATTCTCTGGATTTTTGTGGCTCACAAGCTCTAGCCTTTGCAAGCTTCTTAGAAACAGAAACTGAAAATGAATCAGATTTCCTCTCAACAGCTTATCTTTTCACAGGTCCTTCAGCAATTAGCTCACAGTGTATACTGTCCTCAGTACTCTATACACAGCTCAGGAGTGAAACAAATAGAGGAAAAGTATAATAGAAACATATGCACCACTTCTTTATTTATCACCCACTCCTGGTTTTGGCTTGCAAATACTGATGTAATTGAATTTGAATTTGAATTTGAAAATACTGACCAAATACTGCTAGTGTGACAGCAGCCTTATTCTGTAATGCCTTTATTGTACGTACAAGTCCCCTCTGTAATGTAAGATTCTGCTGAATATGTTGGCGCTATAGAAATACAAGTTATTATTATTATTATTATTATTATTATTATTATTATATTGGTTTAGAACTCCGTACAGCCATTTATAATCCATTTAGCTGCACTCAAGAGGAATGCTGTCAATATGTAACAACTTTAGTGGTGTATCTCAAACATGTCCGCAAATATCATCTACATATTCCTATGCTTTACTGTTTCTGTTTTTATATATCCATCATCACCATTGTCTGAATTAGTCTTTTTTTAAAACTTGCATTGCTATTACAAAATATAAAGAATGTCAGAAGATTAGAATTTTTATTCACTAATATATAGTTAAAATACACTGACACCTTCTTATTTCATTTTATTGCAAACACAAAGAATATATCATTTAACAATGTATTAAAAACACAATCAACAAATTCCCTGAAACATTTACGTACAAAGGATATTGATATATAATTCAAGCTAAACTATTTTAAAAATAATAATTTAATAAAATGACAGTGAGAAAGACAACATCATTGTCCTGGCAAGACAAAAATGTCTAATCCTGGATATGATGAACGGTAGCTCTATTTTATTTACTTTCAGCTTGCAATCCATAAAAATGAAATAAAGGATTAAATTATTTATAATGAAGGAAAAGGAAGTAATGAAAAGAACAGCAGTGCTTATCTAGATTTTATTTGCACACTATTATTTAGCAAAAATCATAACATGGCATTAGAAATCAAGAATATATTCTTAAAAAGCACTGCAGAAAAGTATTTAAATCAACAATAACGAAAAGGCAATTTAACAGGTTTTTAGTATAATAATAACTTAAACATTTGAGCACAATATTGATAGTATGAAATTATTATTTTTGGCTACATAAATGGGTTATTTTAATCCACTTAGGGCATTGCTTACTATATGCAATCATGTGTGACTGGCTGTATTATACTATGCCAAGTCAAATATTACCCTGTATATACAATCTGATATCCTGTGATGTGATATATGTCAATCAACTATTGTCAGCCTATAGTACATTGCACAATGACTGGTGAACATAACATATACCATATCACATTTACCAATCACAAAATATCCTGTATAGCATGTGATGATCTGTAGTCAATATACCAGTCATATATATTTACTATATGTATGTTCTTGTACAGTGGAAATAAAATGTCTATCAGGTATTTGTCACTGGTCTCCGGTGTATAGGCATAGCTGAATTAGAACGGGTGCAGAGAAGAGTGACCAAGGATATTAGAGGCCTGGGGGATCTGCAATACCAAGATAGGTTATTACTAGTGTTGAGCGATACCGTCCGATACTTGAAAGTATCGGTATCGGATAGTATCGGCCGATACCCGAAAAATATCGGATATCGCCGATACCGATATCCGATACCAATACAAGTCAATGGGACATCAAGTATCGGAAGGTATTCTCATGGTTCCCAGGGTCTGAAGGAGAGGAAACTCTCCTTCAGGCCCTGGGATCCATAGGGATGTGTAAAATAAAGAATTAAAATAAAAAATATTGATATGCTCACCTCTCCGGCGGCCCCTGGACTTCACACTGCTAACCGGGAGGCTTCTTTGTTTAAAAAGCGCGCCTTTCGGACCTGTGAATGACGTCCCGACTTCTGATTGGTCGCGTGCCGCCCATGTGACCGGCACGCGACCAATCAGAGGCCGCGACGTCATTCGCAGGTCCTCAATTCCTATAATTAGCAGTTTTGTGAATGAGAATGACGTCGCGGCTTCTGATTGGCCGCGTGCCGGTCACATGGGCGGCACGCGGCCAATCAGAAGCCGCGACGTCATTCTCATTCACAAAACTGCTAATTCTAGGAATTGAGGACCTGCGAATGACGTCGCAGCCTCTGATTGGTCGCGTGCCGGTCACATGGGCGGCACGCGACCAATCAGAAGCCGGGACGTCATTCACCGGTCCGAAAGGCGCGCTTTTTAAACAAAGAAGCCTCCCGGATAGCAGCGTGAAGTCCAGGGGCCGCCGGAGAGGTGAGCATATCAATATTTTTATTTTAATTCTTTATTTTCCACATCCCTATTGATTCGATACCGATACCCGATATCACAAAAATATCGGATCTCGGTATCGGAATTCCGATACCGCAAATATCGGCCGATACCCGATACTTGCGCTATCGGAATGCTCAACACTAGTTATTACACTTGGGGCTATTTAGTTTGGAAAAATGAAGGCTAAGAGGTGATCTTATTTTAATGTATATATATGAGGGAATAGTACGAAGATGTTTCTAATTACCTTTTTACTCATAGACCTGAGAGAGGGAAAAGTGGGCATCCTCTACATCTGGAGGAAAGAAGGTTTAAGCATAATAACAGATGCAGATTCTTTACTGTAAGAGCAGTGAGACTATGGAACTCTCTGCCATATGATGTTGTAATGAGTGATTCACTACTAAAATTTAAGAGGGGACTGGATACCTTTCTTGAAATGTATAATGTTACAGGTTATTTACTCTAGTTTCCTTGATATTGCATTGATCCAGGGAACTAGTCTGATTGCCGTATGTGGAGTTGGGAAGGAATTTTTTTCCCCAATATGGAGCTTACTGTTTGCCACATGGGTTTTTTTTGCCTTCCTCTGGATCAACATGTTATGGCATGTTAGGTTAGGCTATGGGTTGAAATTCATGGACTTAAAGTCTTCCTTCAAACTTAATAACTATGGTTATAGAACAACTCCAGCTAGGTGGCCAAAATACATTGCCCCCAGTTTGCAAGATCCCCTCCTTGGGACCTCTAGTCCCACTGCCTCTCTACCAGGTGATACTCACTGTCTCCCACTTTTGGTTGGCCAACAGATTTCGTATCACCCCTGAGTATAGTTTGTAGTCATTATCCATGCTTCTCCAGATGACAGACAACACAAGCTCATATATACAACAGCAACAGTCCTTAAGAAAGGTCCTAAAATCCAGATAAAATATCCCTCTACTGTAGGAGGCTGGCAACCGATCTTCAAACTCAATAAGCCACTCAATAAGCAACAGAACCTCAGCCATCGATTCTCAAACCTTGTCCTCTCCCTCCCCACTCCTCACTAAGCACGTCTCTTATTGTCCTCCCTCCCTGAAATCAGCTCCCGGAATGGGCAGAAGTATTCACACCCTCCCCCAAAGCTAACTGTGCATTAATGGAGGTATGTTGCTCAGGACTAGCTCAACACCTGGGACTGCATGTGAGACCCATTGTGGTGATAGTTTTGCTGGGTCTACACCTTCCTATCCACACAATGGGCTAGTGACTGGGAGAACAATGGAATTCCTGTTTTGCTTGATTACCAATGTTGGGTCTGGCCTTATGTAGGCATATGATCCAGCCTAAATTTCTTTCTCTGGTTACTGTCATTGAGTTGAAACATTGAATTCTGAGGCTGAACTGAAAAGCAAGCAAATCACTAATAAAACACAGCAAGCAAATCTCTAGTAAAACACAACAAGATAAATGTAACCGGTGCTTTGTGCTGGAAAAGGTCAGCATCCCTTAGAGCTGTGGACTCAGCTCGCAAACACCATATTCCTTACCTGTCCAATGACAGTCCATTTGTCCCATGAAAAGGCCAATTCTGATTAATCTGGATTGCATTTCTGAGTAGTGGCATGATTTGACTGCTCAGTCATGAATCCAGGAGACACTGAGCTGAGCCGTAAAACTCAGCTTCATTGCCGAAAACCGACATCAAAAGGCTGTGAACTCCAGTGACCAGAACATTCACATGTCCACCCATCACTGCTCTTCAAGTCAATCTAGAGATTTTCAATTGAATTCAGGTCTGTACTCAGGTCTAATGATAACACCAAAACTTTTTCTCCACTCATGGTTAGTGGTTGGGTGAAACCATTTATTGCCAAACTACTGTGTTTTCTCTTTTGAAATCATAATGACAAGTCAAAACATCCAAATGACCCTAAGAATATTCTCATGCTTGCAGTTGGTATGGAAAGTATTCATACCCTATACATTTTTCACTCTTTGTTTCATTGCAGCCATGTAGTAAATTCAAAAAAGTCATTGTTTTCCACTTTAATGGACACTTTGCACCCCATCTTGACTGAAAAAATCTAATGTAGAAATGTTTGCAAATTTAATAAAAAAGAGAAACTGAAATATTTCATGGTCATAACCCTTTGCTCAGACACTCATATTAAAGTCACATGCTTTCCATTTTCTTGTGATCCCATTTAGATATTTATACTCCTTCACTGGAGTCCAGCTGTGTTTAATTAGTAACATAGTAACATAGTAACAGCTATTAGGGTTGATGGAAGACTTTCAGTCCATCTAGTTCAACCCATAGCCTAACCTAACATGCCCTAACATGTTAAACTGATAGGACTTGATTTGGAAAGGCACCCACCTTTCTATATAAGACATCACAGCTCAAAGTGCATGTCAGACCAAATGAGAATCATGAGGTCAAAGGATCTTGCCAAGGAGCTCAGAGACAGAGTTGTGGCAAGGCACAGATCTCGCAAAGGTTACAAAAGAGTTTCTGCAGTACTCAAGGTTCTTAAGAGGACAGTGGCCTCCATAATCCTTAAATAGAAGAAGTTTGGGACCACCAGAAGTCTTATTAGATGTGGCCATCCAGCCGAACTGAACAATTGTGGGAGAAGTGACTTGGTGAGGATGAAAGAGGCAAAGAAGAACCCCAAGATCACTGTGGCTGAGCTCTACAGATGCAGTAGGGAGAGTGGAGAAAGTTCAACAAAGTCAACTATCACTGCAGCCTTCCACCAGCCGAGCCTTTATAGCAGAATGGTCCATCGGAAACCTCTCCTCAGTGCAAAACATATGAACGCCCGCATAGAGTTTGCTAAAAAAAACACATGAAATGCTACCAGACTATGAGAAATATGATTATCTAGGCTGATGAGACAAAGATCAACCATTTTTGTGATAATTCTAAGTGGCATGTGTGGAGAAAATCAGGCACTGCTCATCACCTGCCCCGTACAATCCCAACAGTGAAACATGGTTGCGGCAGCATTATGCTATGGGGGTGTTTTTCAGCTCCAAGGAAAGGACAACTGTTTGTAATTGAAGGAAACATGAATGTGGCCAAGTACAGCGATATCCTAGATGAAAACCTTTTACAGAGTGCTCTGGAAATCAGACTTGGTGAAAGGTTCACCTTCCAACAAGACAATGACCCTAAACACACAGCTAAAATAACTAAGGAGTGGCTTCAGAACAACTCTGTGACCATTCTTGACCTAAACCCAATTGAACATCTTTGGAGAGACCTGAAAATGGCTGCCCATCAAGGTTCACCATACAACCTGATGGAAATGGAAAGGATCTACAAGGAAGAATGGCAGAGCATCCCCAAATCTAGGTGTGAAAAAATTGCATCATTCCCAAGAAGACTCATGGCTGAACTAGCTCAAAAAGGTGCTTCTTACCCAATACTGAGCAAAGGGTCTGAAAACTTATGACCATGTGATATTTCAGTTTTTCTTTTTTAAAACATTTGAAAAACTTTCCACATTTCTCTGTTTTTTTTCAGTGAAGATGGGGTGAAGAGGTGCAGAGTGTACATTAATGAGAAAAAAATGAACTTTTATGAACTTACCAAATAGCTGCAATGAAACAAAGAGTGAAAAATTGAAAGGGGTCTGAATACTTTCCGTACCCACTGTGTGTGTGTATATATATATACAGTACAGACCAAAAGTTTGGGCACACCTTCTCATTTAAAGATGTTTCTGCATTTTAATGGCTATGAAAATTGTACATTTACATTGAAGGCATCAAAACTATGAATTAGCACATGTGGAATTAGATACCGTATTTTCCGGCGTATAAGACGACTGGGCGTATAAGACCCCCCCCAACTTTTCCAGTTAAAATATGAAATCTTCTTAAAAGTCGGGGGTCTTCTTATATGCCATGTGTCATCTTATAGGGCCGGTGACTAATGTGCCTTTTGGGGGGAATGGTCCCAATGACGAAAAGGGGGCATCTCACAGGAGATGTGAGTGGAGTATCCCTCCTATTACCTCATTGTAGCAGCGTGGGGCCTCTGTGCTGGGGAGTGGCGGCGGCTGCTCCTCTTTGTGCCGCGTGGGTGCTGTGCTGTGGGGTGGCGGCTCCTCTTCGTGCAGCGTCAGGGCTCTGTGCTGTGGGGCGGCATATCTTCGTGCAATGTCGGGGTTATTTATAAGATAACGTTTGAATGTGGGGTGGAATACATTGGCAAGATGAGTAGGGAGCTAAGAAGAAGAGTTGGTGAACATCATCGAAACACGATTAATAAAAGAGACACCCTGGTTGCAAACCACATCAATAGGGTGCACCAGGGTAACCTAAATATGGTCAATTTTATGGGCATTGACAGGGTGTACCAATCCCAGAGAGGAGGTGACTGGGATAAAAGCATCTTGCAAAGAGAGAGCAAGTTGATCTTCCGCCTCCAAACAACAACACCATGAGGTCTGAATGACCAACTCAGCTTTTCTTCCTTCCTATAGAGATAGGGAGTAATAGGGTACTCCTACAATATAGATAGCCACCGTTGAGTGGGGGCGCCACTGCGCAGGAATAGGGTGCCGCACTTGGGGGTTCAAAGTGCTCACCACATATCTAGATAAGTTCCTTGGGGGGTCTAGTTTTTATAATGGGGTCTTTTGTGGGGGGTTTCTACTGTTTAGGCAATTCAGTGGCATTCCAAAACGTCACTACTCCCCTTCTGAGCCCCGATGTGTGCCCAAACAGTGGTTCCCCCCACATATGGGGTATCAGCGTACTCAGGACAAACTGGACAACAACTGTTGGTGTCAAATTTCTCCTGGTACTCTTGTGAAAATAAAAAATTGCGGGCTTAAAAAATAATTTTTGAGGAAAGAAAAATTATTTTTTATTTTCATGGCTCTGCATTATAAACTTCTGTGAAGCACTTTGGGGTTCAAAGTGCTCACTATGCATCTAGATAAGTTCCTTGGGGGGTCTAGTTTCCAAAATAAGGTCACATATAGGGGAGCTCCAATGTTTAGGCACACAGGGGCTCTCCAAATGCGACATTGTGTCCGCTAACGATTGGAGCTAATTTTTCATTCAAAAAGTCAAATGGCACTCCTTCCCTTCCGAGCCCTGCCATGTGCCCAAACAGTGGTTTACCCCAACATGTGAAGTATCACTGTACTCAGGAGAAATTGCCTAATAAATTTTAGGATCCATTTTATCCTGTTGCCCATGTGGAAATGAACAAATTGAGACTAAAAAAAATATTTGTGAAAAAAAGTACTTTTTCATTTTTACAGATCAATTTGTGAAGCACTTGGGGGTTCAAAGTGCTCACTATGCATCTAGATAGGTTCCTTGGGGGTCTAGTTTCCAAAATGGGGTCACTTGTTGGGGAGCTCCAATGTTTAGGCACACAGGGGCTCTCCAAACGCGACATGGTGTCCGCTAAAGATTGGAGCCAATTTTTAATTGAAACAGTCAAATGGTGCTCCTTCCCTTCCGAGCTCTGTCATGCACCCAAACAGTGGTTACCCCCATATATGGGGTATCGCCGTACTCAGGACAAATTGTACAATAACGTTTGGTGTCCAGTTTCTTTTTACCATTGGGAAAATAAAAAAATTGTTGCTAAAAATCATTTTTGTGACTGAAAAGTTATATGTTCATTTTTTCCTTCCTCCTTCCATGTTGCTTCTGCTGCTGTGAAGCACCTGAAGGGTAATAAACTTCTTGAATGTGGTTTTGATAACCTTGAGGGGTGCAGTTTTTAGAATGGTGTCACTTTTGGGTATTTTCAGCTATATAGACCCCTCAAACTGACTTCAAATGTGAGGTGGTGCCTAAAAAAATGGTTTTGTAAATGTTGCTGTAAAAATGAGAAATCGCTGGTCAAATTTTAACCCTTATAACTTCCTAGCAAAAAAAATTTTGTTTCCAAAATTGTGCTGATGTAAAGTGGACATGTGGGTAATGTTATTTATTAATTATTTTGTGTCACATAACTCTCTCGTTTAACAGAATAAAAATTCAAAATTTGAAAATTGCGAAATTTTCAAAATTTTAGCCAAATCTCCTTTTTTTCACAAATAAATGCAAAAATTATCGACCTAAATTTACCACTATCATGAAGCGCAATATGTCATGAAAAAACAGTCTCAGAACCGCTAGGATTTGTTGAAGCTTTCCTGAATTATTACCTCATAAAGGGACACTGGTCAGAATTGCAAAAAACGGCCAGATCATTAAGGTCAAAATAGGCTGGGTCATGAAGTGTTTAAAAAGAGTTGTCCGTTCTAACATGAAAAGTCTGCTGTTTCTCTGTATGAATACAGATTTTTGAATTACACAAGCGCACGAATTGTGCACTGCAGGGATTCACCCCTTTCTGAGCTGGGAATTGCGGCAATGTATGCAATATTCATACTCCAAGGCAGAAGCCGTCCGGTGGGCACAGCCTCGTTCTATACAAGTTCATGTAGCAAAGGTGCGTCTAGTAGGTGTGGACCATCCAGTGAGTGTGGCCATCTAGTGGGTATGACCTCTCTATACACTTGCATGGAGCAAGGCCAAGCCCATTAGATGGCTTCAGCCCAGGAGTAAACATACAGTATCACATAGTTCACTGTTCAGAAACCAGCAAGTTCTCACAGTGCACAGTGTCTGCAGACTTTTCATTTTAGATAGGACAACCCCTTTTAAAATAGGTAAGTATATGTGCGTGTGTGTGTATATATATGTATATGTGTGGGTAACTGAAAAGCATAATCCTATAAAATTGTGGACTGCTCGCTCTTTTGTTTTGGAACAAAATGCTAACAATTAAACAAGGATAAGTGTCGGTAATTATTCCCCATATATGTATCCTTTTTTATCCTGCTTCAATGAGATAAATAACATTTCCAAAGCAGCTGTGCTCATTTGAAAACCTAATTTTGCCTAAACATCTGTTTAATAGATTTTTGTCTGCAACTCATATTGTGAATGACAGGTTATACAGTCAATATTATTACTTTCTTTTTGTGTTCAACTGTGATTATCCTCCAACAAAGGCTGCTAACTACTGTAGAGTATGTGCCTGCAGTAGAAACTAGAAATTGTACTATTCAATACTTTCCTGTTGACTCGAACACAGCATCAACAACATAACATGTATTTATAAAGGTGACAGGATGAAGGGAAAAAAGTGTGCGACTTTTCTATTTTTCTTTTAACACCTTGATCAATAGATATATAAAATAGATGTAATTACATTGTGCTGTATGAAATATATTTGAAGACAGCTCTGTACAAAGTTTTAGGCATGTGTGACAAAAAAGATGCAAAATAAAAAGACTTAATAATAGAAGTATTAATAGTTTATTTTTGTCAATTAACGCAATGAAAAATAAATGAACAAAAGATAAATCTAAATCAAATCAATATTTGGTTTGACCACCATTTTCTTTCAAAACAGCATTAAAGCATCACTTCTCCTAACAACACTTTCATAAAGGATGTTAAGCAACTTAGAAGGGAGGTTGTCCAAACATCTTGGAGAACTAACCACAGACCTATGAATGTAGGCGTCTGCAAATTCTTCTGTCTCTTCATGTATTTCCACACTGATTTGATAATATTAAGGCCAGGGCTCTGTAGAAAGTTCTTAAAGGGAACCTGTCACCCCGAAAATCGCGGGTGAGGTAAGCCCACCGGCATCAGGGGCTTATCTGCAGCATTCTGTAATGCTGTAGATAAGCCCCCGATGTTACCTGAAAAAGATGTTATATTATACTCACCCGGGGGCGGTCCTGCTGCTGGTCAGGTCGGATGGGTGTCTCTGGTCCGCTCCGGCGCCTCCCATCTTCATTACAAGACGTCCTCTTCTGATCTTCAGCCACGGCTCCGGCGCAGGCGTACTTTGCTCTGCCCTCTTGAGGGCAGAGGATAGTACTGCAGTGCGCAGGCGCCGGAAAGGTCAGAGGCCCGGCGCCTGCGCACTGCAGTACTTTGTCTGCCCTCAACAGGGCAGAGCAAAGTACGCCTGCGCCGGAGCCGTGGCTGAAGATCAGAAGAGGACGTCATGGAAAGAAGATAGGAGGCGCTGCAGCGGACCGGAGACGCCCATCCGACCTGACCAGCAGCGGGACCACCCCTGGGTGAGTATAATATAACGTCTTTTTCTCCTTTTTCAGGTAACATCGGGGGCTTATCTACAGCATTACAGAATTCTGCAGATAAGCCCCTGATGCCGATGGGCTTACCTCACCCGCGATTTTCGGGGTGACAGGTTCCCTTTAAGAACATTGTTTGGCTGCTTGTGGTCACTGTCCTGCTGCAAAAGAAAGTTGGAGTCAATCAGGTGAGTTCCTGATAGCATTGTATGATGGTTAAGTATCTATCTGCTTGTATGTTGCAGCATTTAGGACACCTTTAATCTTTACTAAATTCCCATCTCTATTTACAGAAATACAGTTCTAACTTCAAAGGATCCTCTGGCATACTTCACACTTCACACTTTCCTACAGACATTCATTATTGTACAAACTGCCTTTTGTTACATTCAGTTTTTTCACTTTGAGTCATCAGCCCAAAGAATCTGTTGCTATTTTAGTGTTCTGTGGAGTTAGGAGTCGAGTTTCCTCTGCTGCACAGGGGGAATCTCGATCCGTGTCTGCTGCGGTCTCCCATTCGATATCGGCCGCAGTGGGCTCTGCTCAGCGGAGACGTCGCTCCCAGCGTCTTGCTGGGGCTGATTCGGTGCATAGGGTCACTACTGCCTTTTCTGGCTTTCCTATGGTACCCTGCACTGATCTGCGGCGAGCGAGCCTCTCTGGGACTAAGTCCTTGTTTTCTCACACTGAACATGCCCAGGGCAGGGTCTCCCATTGGAGGTCGAGGGCCACATGTTCGGTCACATGCTCAGGTGCTGCAGTACATTCCATTGGTCCTTCTGGAAGGTCCTGAAAGGGCAAAAACTTCAGTAGCAGCTTCCTGTGCTGCAACTATATAAACTGCGCATGACCGCACGGCCATGTGCTAGTATTGTCTTATGTTATGTGCTTTGCGCCAGTGTGGTCACATGTATGTGTGTTCAGGGACCCGGCTGAAATAAGCCCCTAGAATGCTGGCTCCTCCGGCGAGGAGTTTTGTGTGTTTGTGTGACCACTGACTGCTCTCTGTTTGGGCAGTTAGCCTGTGCCTCTGTGGAGTCTAACAGGGCACAGTGCTTTCCTTTCACGGCTACTCAGTGAATTAACTGAGTTAGTCTATACCGCCATATAGCTCCGCCGTTTGCTAGCAGCAGGTACTCCTGCACGGTGGACCCCGGGCTGCGAACGCACCAATATCAATAAACATCTCTATTTACTCGGTGCGTTCCGCTAGCCCTAACAGAATACTAGCGCCAGGGTCTGGCTAGTAAATGGCGGACATTCAGCAATCTTTGCGGTATATCCAGCAGCTGGAGGGTAGGTTGGCGGCTCTCGAGAGCTCAACCTCAGCTGTGGATGTTACCGCAGTTGCTGTACAGGCTGCTAGCGTGGCTGCAGCAACCTTGTCCACTGCCACCCCTATTCCGACGTTATCTCGCCTCCCGCTGCCAGAAAAATTTTCTGGAAATAGCAAAACTTGTAGGGGATTCGTGAGTCAGTGCTCTATTCACCTCGAGCTCCTGGCTGCACGTTTTCCTACAGAGCGGGCTAAGGTGGGATTTATTGTGTCTCTTTTGTCGGACAGGGCGTTGGAGTGGGCTACGCTGCTGTGGGAGCGTGGTGATCATGTGGTGCAGAGTGCTCCGTTGTTCCTGAGCACTCTGAAAAAGGTCTTTTTAGGACCTCAAGTCACCCATGACACAGCGCTCCAACTACTGGCATTAACTCAGGGTGAGTCCTTGGTCAGCCATTTTTCCGTCCGCTTCCGTACTTTAGCTTCTGAGCTGGAGTGGTCGTATACAGCCCTTATCCCCATATTTTGGAGGGGCCTGGCTGACCAAATTAAGGACGCTCTGGCCACTAGGGAGATTCCTGCCACACTGGAGGAGTTAATAACTGTCTCTACTCGTATTGACCTCCGTTTTAACGAGCGGAGGTTGGAGCGAGCCCAGTGTAGGCAGAGGTTTCGGCTTGCTCCCACCTTCGCCAAACCTTTGGAATCTCCAGTCCAGGCATCCGAGTCACATGAGGCCTTAGAGGTGACACGAGCGGGATCCAAGTCTCAGTCTGCCCGTGCACATAAGGTCCGTCATGTTTGCCAGCAGTCAGGACACCTTGCCTCCAAGGGTCCTCAGCGGTCGGGGAAACGTCAGCGTCTAGTGGCAGTTGGAGGAGGTACACTAGACACGGCGACGTTTGCCTCAAAGTTGTCCTTCAAGTGGACAATTACCATAGGCCCATCCACTCTTATGGTCGAGCTATGCGTGGATTCTGGGGCAGAGGGTAACTTTATGTCTTCCGCTTTTGCCCAGCGTCACGCAATACCCTTGGTGATGCTCGCCAAGCCAGTAACCGTTCGAGTGGTAAATGGGTCAACACTACCTTCACAGGTTCTCCAAACCATTCCTTTCACGCTATCTGTGTCTCCATCACATCAGGAGATAATCTCCCTATTAGTCGTTCCTGAGGGAATTGATGAGGTCCTGTTGGGGATACCATGGCTTCGCTACCATTCTCCTCATATTGAGTGGTCCTCTGGGAGAATTTTGGGATGGAGTAAATCCTGCGAGGGTAGATGTCTGAGGGAGTGCGTTCAGGTTGCTACTACACAGGTACCCGCAGATCTTTCCTCTCTCCCCAAGCACTATTGGCCCTATGCAGACGTGTTCTCCAAAAGAGCTGCGGAGACCCTTCCGCCTCACCGCCCCTATGACTGTCCTATTGACCTCTTGCCTGGTGCTGAGCCTCCCCGGGGTCGAGTCTATCCGTTATCTCTCCCGGAGACGGAGGCAATGTCCCAGTACATCCAAGAGAATCTGGCAAGAGGATTCATTAGGAAGTCAGTGTCACCGGCAGGGGCAGGGTTCTTCTTCGTACAGAAGAAGACTGGAGACTTACGTCCATGCATAGACTACAGGGGTCTTAACGCCATCACCGTTAAGAGCAAGTACCCACTACCCCTGATATCTGAGCTGTTTGATAGGCTACGGGGAGCGAGGGTATTTACAAAGTTAGATCTGCGGGGTGCTTACAACCTGATTCGCATCCGTGAGGGGGATGAATGGAAGACGGCTTTTAACACCAGGGATGGGCACTATGAATATCTGGTGATGCCCTTCGGGCTCTGTAATGCCCCAGCCGTTTTCCAAGACTTTGTGAACGACATCTTCCGCGATATGCTCACCACCTCGGTCGTAGTCTATCTGGATGATATTCTCATCTTCTCTCCAGATATTGACTCCCATCGGAGAGATGTTCGCAAAGTCTTCGACCTCTTACGGGCAAACTCCCTCTACGCCAAGTTGGAGAAGTGTGTGTTTGAGCAGGAGTCCTTGCCTTTCCTTGGTTATATCATCTCTGCCCAGGGTTTGGCTATGGATCCTGCCAAGCTACAGGCTGTAATGGACTGGCAGGAACCCCATTCTCTTAAAGCGGTGCAGTGCTTTATGGGGTTCATTAATTACTATCGCCAGTTCATTCCACACTTCTCAACTTTGGTAGCTCCCTTGGTTGCCCTCACCAAGAAGGGAGCAAATCCCAAGTTGTGGTCAGAGGAGGTCTCCAAAGCCTTTCTCTCGATCAAGTCACACTTCGCTAGCGCTCCCATCCTACATCGCCCCGATGTTGATAAGCCATTTATCTTGGAGGTGGATGCCTCATCCGTTGGTGCTGGAGCAGTCCATTTCCAAAAGGATGCTGAAGGTCGGAAGCATCCTTGCTTCTTCTTCTCCAAGACCTTCACACCAGCAGAGAGGAATTATTCCATCAGGGACAGGGAGTTGCTGGCCATGAAGTTGGCTTTTTCGGAGTGGAGACATCTCTTGGAGGGAGCTCGCTTTCCCTTCCAAGTCTTCACTGACCACAAGAACTTGGTGTATCTGCAAACGGCCCAGCGGCTGAATTCTCGCCAGGCTAGATGGTCCCTGTTCTTCTCCCGGTTCCATTTTACTCTCCATTTCCTCTCCGGGGAGAAGAACGTTCGTGCTGACGCTCTCTCCCGCTCCGTGGTGTCATCGGAGGAGGAGGAGCCTCGGCTTATTGTCCCTTCTGAGAGCCTGAGAACTGTAGCTCCGGTTTCGCTAGAGTCTGTGCCCCCAGGCAAGACTTTCGTACCAGCTAACTTGCGACCGGAGGTTCTCTCTTGGGCTCACTCCTCCAGAGTGGGTGGGCATTTTGGGACCAAGAGGATATCTGAGCTTCTGGCGAGAACATACTGGTGGCTGCATATGGCCCGAGATGTCAAGGACTATATTCAGGCGTGCGTTTCTTGCGCCCAGAATCGGTCTCCTCGGCAACGGCCTGCTGGGTTGCTTTACCCTCTACCGGTGGCAGACAGGCCCTGGGAGATGGTCGGGATGGACTTTGTGGTGGGTCTACCCAAGTCGCGTGGCTGCTCCATTATTTGGGTTGTCACCGACCATTTCTCCAAGATGCATTTGGTGCCGCTTCCTCGGTTACCCTCAGCACGGGCCTTGGCGGTGTTGTTCATTAAACACGTTTTCCGATTGCATGGTATGCCTGATAAGATTGTCAGCGATCGGGGTCCCCAGTTCGCATCTCGGTTTTGGAGAGAACTCTGCCGTTTACTCAGCATAGAGTTAAACCTCTCCTCTGCATACCATCCCGAGACGAATGGGTTGGTGGAGAGAACCAACCAGACTCTGGTGACATATTTGCGACATTTCGTCTCTGCTAGGCAGGATGGGGCATCTTTGCTACCTTGGGCGGAATTTGCCCTGAACAACGCCGTAGCCGATTACATTGGTTAAACTCCTTTTCTCCTTAATTACGGCCAGCATCCGCGTGTCCCTGTGCCCATGCCCGTGTCATCCACCGATTCTAGGGTGGCAGACTGGGCGGTGGAGGCACGTGACATCTGGGACCGCACACAGGATGCCATCCGGGCCTCCAAGGAGAGAATGAGGGTTTCGGCTGATACACACCGGCGCCCCGCTCCGGTCTTTGCTCCTGGCGACTTAGTGTGGCTCTCCGCCCGTAACATCAGGCTGCGAGTTGAGTCCACTAAGTTTGCTCCTCGCTACATTGGCCCGTTTAAGGTTCTGGAACAGGTCAACCCTGTGCTCTACCGTTTGGCTATTCCTCCACGCCTTGGTATCACCGATACTTTCCAAGTTTCCCTCATAAAGCCCGTTCATTTGTCCCGGTTTTCCGAGTCATCTGCTGGGACATCGGGTTCATCCACGGATGAGTTTGAGGTGAATGCTATTGTGGGGTGCAAGGTGGTATGTGGCAAGAAATTTTATCTGGTGGACTGGAAGGGTCACGGCCCAGAGGATAGAACCTGGGAGCCTGTGGAGCACATTCGGGCTCCGCTGCTTATCGCAGCTTTTGAGCGTAGTGAGGCTCAAGGAGGGGGGGGCCCTAGAAGGGGGGGGGTAATGTTAGGAGTCGAGTTTCCTCTGCTGCACAGGGGAAATCTCGATCCGTGTCTGCTGCGGTCTCCCATTCGGTATTGGCCGCAGTGGGCTCTGCTCAGCGGAGACGTCGCTCCCAGCGTCTTGCTGGGGCTGATTCGGTGCATAGGGTCACTACTGCCTTTTCTGGCTTTCCTATGGTACCCTGCACTGATCTGCGGCGAGCGAGCCTCTCTGGGACTGAGTCATTGTTTTCTCACACTGAGCATGCCCAGGGCAGGGTCTCCCATTGGAGGTCGAGGGCCACATGTTCGGTCACATGCTCAGGTTCTGCAGTACATTCCATTGGTCCTTCTGGAAGGTCCTGAAAGGGCAAAACATGCTCAGGTACTGCAGCACTTTCCATTGGTCCTTCTGGAAGGTCCTGAAAGGGCAAAAACTTCAGTAGCAGCTTCCTGTGCTGCAACTATATAAACTGCGCATGACCGCACGGCCATGCGCTAGTATTGTCTTATGTTATGTGCTTTGCGCCAGTGTGGTCACATGTATGTGTGTTCAGGGACCCGGCTGAAATAAGCCCCTAGAATGCTGGCTCCTCCGGCGAGGAGTTTTGTGTGTTTGTGTGACCACTGACTGCTCTCTGTTTGGGCAGTTAGCCTGTGCCTCTGTGGAGTCTAACAGGGCACAGTGCTTTCCTTTCACGGCTACTCAGTGAATTAACTGAGTTAGTCTATACCGCCATATAGCTCCGCCGTTTGCTAGCAGCAGGTATTCCTGCACGGTGGACCCCGGGCTGCGAACGCACCAATATCAATAAACATCTCTATTTACTCGGCGCGTTCCGCTAGCCCTAACATGCGGTTTTAAAGTTTCCATGTATAGTAGAGTCACGTAGCCTTGTTTCTGTGTAGAAGGTATGATTTTTTGGGCGCAATTCTTCCATGAAATGTTCTTCTAGCTAGACTTCTTTGAACAGTAGATCAGAGTAGTAAGGTCCCAGTGGTGGCTACTAATGCTGACCTAATGTAGGATAATGTGTCTTTCATCTGTTGTGCTAAATTTAATTGACTTACTACTGCAACTACAGTCCTCAGTTTTGCCCGCTCCTTGGTGTCCTCAATGCTGAGAAATACTGAGCTGTAAAAAAAGCAGTTTGCTGTCAAAGGGCCAGAGAGCGGCACAATAATGAGCGTTTGCAGGCAACAGTGAAACTGTTATGATCCAGACCGGCTTTTTATTCCTGTTTTCCCTTTTTTCCCTGTCTGGTCATGTCAAGAGTTAACCTTTCTCAGCCTCTGTCTGGGTTCAGGTTGGCTATGTATCGCCAATGCTTGCTGCAGGCGATGTCAGTTATAGTTTTTGGCTAGTGCTGCTGTAGCTGACTCTGATTGCTCTGATTTGTCCTGCTACATTTGCTGTCTGAACCCGTATCTCTGTTTTTCCCTGTTCCCATCTTGACTTCGTGTTTCTCTTTAGTGTGCTGACTTCCTGGTTTTGATTTGGCTTGCATCCTGACCTGCTTCTGTCTTTTGGCTTATCTGCTCCTGATCATTACTGACTCCCTGGCTTGTCTCTGACCATGAGTTTGCTTATTCTTTGGTACTGCGCTACAGTCTAGGATTTGACCCAGTTTGTTTGACAATTTTGCTGCCACATGTGGTAGCCTCACTGCTGCACTGCAGGCCAGCTTTGTTTAGGTGCAGTCCTGCTTTCGCTCTACTGCCAGCTAGTGGAGCCTTCACCTACCTGCATTGCAGCAGCATAACATTAGCATAGAGGAATTTCTTTGTAAGTTTGGGGCTGCATTTTAGCGAATGAAGTTGAGAAGAATCTTTCAGTCTTTGTAGAAGGATTTACACTTGCCTACATCCAAAGAAAATCTGTGCTTAGATCTCCAAGATGTTGGAGCAGCCTCATTGCTGAGTTCCTTCAAAAACTGTATGTAAGTCTAGATGAAAAATATTATGCTTTGATGCTGTTTAAATGAAAAAGGCTGTTTACACAAAATATTGGTTTGATTTAGTTTTCTCTTTTGTTAATTCACTTTAATTTTTTTTCTAATTCATAAAAATAAACTATTAACACTTTTGCCTTTGAAAGTATTCTTGATTTGCAGCATTTCTTGTACACCTCTTTTAAACTTTTGCAAAGTATTGAATATTATAGTAATTTTTATTTTTAATAAATAGCAACCAGAGATTACCAAAACTTCACAGGAATACTAAAAAGTAGAGTAAACTTAATGTTCACAAATTCAGTATGTCTATTAGAAAACCATATTGATTATGGACAAGTGAAAAATTCTGTATTTATATTTAAAGGGAACCTGTCACTCCCCTAGGCATTTGGAACTAAAAGAGCCACTTTGTGCAGCACTAATGCTGCATTCTGACAAGGTGGCTCCTTTAGTTCGGGTCCCTGGCACTGCTGAAATAATTGTTTTTGAAATTTGTCCTTCATACCCAGACCCCTCCCAGCTGTCACTTATGGCCTCTGCACACTGGGCGCCGCCTCCTCTTCCTTCATTATTGTCCCCAGCGCCTGCGCTGTTATTTTTTTTGGGGGGCATGCGCAGTTGCGCTGCCCTTCGAACTTACAGAGCAGGCGCCGGGAACGTTCATAAAAGAAGAAGAGGCGGCGCCCGGCGCGCAGAGGCCATGATTGATGGCTGGGAGGCGTCTGGATTAGGGGGGAAAGACCTGCCTCCCGGCCGATTTCGAAGTATGAGGTACAAATTTCAAAAAGGATTCTTTCAGCAGTGCCTGGGACCCGAACTAGAAGAGCCACCTTGTCAGAATACAGTATTAGTGCTGCACAAGGTGGCTCTTTTAGTTTCAAACACCTGGGGGGTGACAGGTTCCCTTTAATTATCTCCTACATGAAACTTTGCATCACACATCACATTGGAAATATCTCTTTTCAGTAATATGGTGTATAAAAAAAATATTTTTTTCAAATTTAATGATACATTGAGCTTTATTTCTGAGATATTCAACTTGCAATGAACAGTGTACAATTTGGCTTATTTCTTTGGATGGCATAAGATATGTAGTGCATTTTGAAATTATCATTTAAGGGAACTTATTACCAATTTTTCCCCATATATATTATGGCCAGCATCTTTATGCCCTCATTTACAGCATTCTATAATAGTGTATATATATATGTCCCCAATCCTCTCTACATAAAACAAAAAATAGATTTTATTATACTCACCTATAGCACAGTTCAGTCCTATGAGTGTCACTGGTCTTAATCAGGTACCTCCTCTCTTATAATTGTCTTCCTCCTTTTTGCTTCATATGGATGGCAAATCCCAACATCATTCACACAGTATCATCCATTGCTCTCCTGTGCAGGCGTATCTCTCTCTGCCCTGCTGTTGCCAGAGCAAATTTTTGCAGTGTGCATGCATCGGGATTCTTTGCCTTATCCCTGCGCATGCACATTAGAGTAATTTGCTCTACCATCAGTCGATAATAAAAGCTCTTTTTTATGCTATGAAGAGCACATTGAGAATATATTTACAGCATCCTAACATGCTGTATATATAGGCTTACAGGTGCTGGCCCCACTTTATATATGGAAAACCTGATGACAGACTCCCTTTAAGAGTACCACAGATGAACTGTAATTTTGTAAGAAAAATGCTAATGGTTCATATTTTCAGTATTTTTAAAACAATGTTGTCTTTGCAATTTACTGAGTGAAATTTAATCGAGGTAGGTATACTTAATATGCTCTTTAACACACAAATGAAAATGATACATCGCAATGAGACTTATAATTGCTTACTAATATACTAGAGTCTAAGGCTGCTCTGTGTAGGTTATCTCATATATGCAATCTTATTTCTCATTAACCTTCACATTATTGCTTCATTTAATCAAGTTCCATAAAATAATAAATTATTTCTATCTAATGAGTTAGCAAAATTTAATACATGATTATGCATTGCTATGGAGGTATAGAATGTTTAAGGACATATACAAAAAGTAAGCACAAATATTATAACAATACATTTAGTTCAATCATTAAATTACAAAATGGTGTTCAAATTTATTCCTAAAGATTTAAAGGACAATAATAAACAGTTTAGCTTATTTCCTTACACCTCCCCTTACAAAAGATTGTATCAGATCATGTTCATCTAATATCAAAAGGAGAGCACAAAAAGGTACAGTATATATATATATATATATATATATATATATATATATATATATATATATATAGAAAAAATAAGTCCATATTGGTTTCTTTTCTGGAGACTAACATACCAGCAATGGCAGCCTCGGCTACTGGTTTTCATGGCCCCAGGTGAAAGTCTTGGTAGGCCCCTTCAACACATGCCACAATTCATGATGGACAAATAAGAAATTTAGGTATGGTACACTGCCAAAGATTTCACTTACATCTTAAGTTACATGAGTGATATCTTTTGTAAATTCTACAATAGCTCAGAAACCGGTGAAACTTCGCAGTGCACAGCACACAGAGTGAATCCATACAGTATTATGGTCTCCATATATTGCTTCATACAGTATAATGGGAACCACATGGTGCTCCAAACAGTATTATGGGCCCATATATTGCTCCATATTGTATTATAGACCCCATAAATTGCTCCAAACAGTACATTAGCTTCATATAATGATCCATTCAGAATAATGGCCCCCATGCATTGCTCCACACAGTATAATGGGCCCCATATAATGCTCCATACAGTAAAATAGTCCCATATAATGCTCCATGCAGTATAAAGGGCCCCATATAATGCTCCATACATGATAATGAAACCATATACAGTATAATGGGCTCCCTATATTCCTCCACACAGCTTATAATGGCACCATATATTGCTCCATGCAGTATAAAAATGGCCTCATACATTCCTCCGTACAGAATATAATGGACCCTTATAATGCTCCATACAGTATTTAATGGCTCATATATGGCTCCATACAGTATAATTGCCCCATAAATTGTTCCATACAGAATAATGTCCCCATATATTGCTCCACAAATTATATGCTGGTCACATATATTGCTCCATGCAGTATGTAATGGCCTCATTTTTTGCTCCATACATTATGTAATGTGCTAGTATAATATTCCATACAGTATATAGTGGCTCATATATGGTTCCATACAGCATAATGGCCCCATATATTGTCCCATACAATATAGTGGCCAAATATATTGTGCCATACAGTATAATGGACCCAATAAATTCCTCTATACAGCATAATGAGCCCCATATATTTCACCATACAGTATATAATTGCCCCATATATTAATATGGCATGGATAGGATAGCTGGCTCCTACATTTTTACCAACAGGGAGGAAATGGTTGAGGAAATAAAGGTAGCTGGAAATATAGGAGGCAGCGATTATGCTATCGGCAAATTTTGGATTGCAGGAAGCGATTACGCAGACTTTAACCCCTTTCTGCCATTAGACGTACTATTCCGTCCATGTGGGGTGGGCTTTACTTCCCAAGGACGAAATAGTACGTCATAGGCGATCGGCCGCGCTCACGGGGGGAGCGCGGCCGATCGCGGCCGGGTGTCAGCTGCTTATCACAGCTGACATCCGGCACTATGTGCCAGGAGCGGTCACGGACCGCCCCCGGCACATTAACCCCCGGCACACCGCGATCAAGCATGATCGCGATGTGCCGGCGGTGCAGGGAAGCATCGCGCGGGGTGGGGCTCCCTGCGGGCTTCCCTGAGACCCCCGCAGCAACGCGATGTGATCGCGTTGCTCCGGGGGTCTCCTACCTTCCTCCCTGCAGAAAGTCCCGGATCCAAGATGGCCGCGGATCCGGGTCCTGCAGGGAGGGAGGTGGCTCAGAGCAGGCACTTGGTAACGCTGCACTGCTCTCAGACAGATCGGTGATCTGTCAGAGTGCTGTGCAAACTGGCAGATCACCGATCTGTATTGTCCCCCCCTGGGACAAAGTAAAAAAGTTAAAAAAAATTTTACAAGTGTGTAAAAAAAAAAAAAACCTAAATAATGAAAAAAAATATATATATATTATTCCCATAAATACATTTCTTTATCTAAATAAAAAAAACAAACAATAAAAGTACACATATTTAGTATCGCCGCATCCGTAACGACCCGACCTATAAAACTGTCCCAATAGTTAACCCCTTCAGTAAAAACCGTAAGAAAAAAAAAAAACGAGACAAAAAACAATGCTTTATTATCATACCGCCGAACAAAAAGTGGAATAACACGCGATCAAAAAGACAGATATAAATAATCATGGTACCGCTGAAAGCGTCATCTTGTTCCGAAAACAACGAGCCGCCATACAGCATCATCAGCAAAAAAATAAAAAAGTTATAGTCCTCAGAATAAAGCGATGCAAAAATAATTATTTTTTCTATAAAATAGTTTTAATCGTATAAAAGCGCCAAAACATAAAAAAATTATATAAATGAGGTGTCGCTGTAATCGTACTGACCCGAAGAATAAAACTGCTTTATCAATTTTACCAAACGCGGAACGGTATAAATGCCTCCCCCAAAAGAAAATCATGAATAGCTGGTTTTTGGTAATTCTGCCTTACAAAAATCGGAATAAAAAGCGATCAAAAATGTCACGTGCCCGAAAATGTTACCAATAAAAACGTCAACTCGTCCTGCAAAAAACAAGACCTCACATGATTCTGTGGACTCAAATATGGAAAAATTATAGTTCTCAAAATGTGGTAACGCAAAAAATATTTTTTGCAATAAAAAGCGTCTTTCAGTGTGTGACGGCTGCCAATCATAAAAATCCGCTAAAAAACCCGCTATAAAAGTAAATCAAACCCCCCTTCATCACCCCCTTAGTTAGGCAAAAAAAAAAAAATGTATTTATTTCCATTTTCCCATTAGGGTTAGGGCTAGGGTTAGGGCTAGGGTTAGGGTTAGGGCTAGGGCTAGGGTTAGGGTTAGGGCTAGGGTTAGGGCTAGGGTTAGGGCTAGGGTTAAGGCTAGGGTTAGGGCTAGGGTTAGGGCTAGGGTTAGGGCTAGGGTTAGGGTTAGGGCTAGGGTTAGAGTTAGGGCTAGGGTTAGGGCTGGGGTTAGGGTTAGGGCTAGGGTTAGGGCTAGGGTTAGGGCTAGGGTTAGGGTTAGGGTTAGGGCTAGGGTTAGGGCTAGGGTTAGGGCTAGGGTTAGGGCTAGGGTTAGGGCTAGGGCTAGGGTTAGGGTTAGGGCTAGGGTTAGGGGTAGGGCTAGGGTTGGGGTTAGGGTTAGGGCTAGGGTTAGGGTTAGGGCTAGGGTTAGGGTTAGGGCTAGGGTTAGGGTTAGGGTTAGGTCTAGGGTTAGGGCTAGGGTTAGGGGTAGGGCTAGGGTTAGGGCTAGGGTTAGGGCTAGGGTTAGGGTTAGGGTTAGGGCTAGGGTTAAGGCTACAGTTAGTGTTAAGGCTACAGTTAGGGTTGGGGCTAAAGTTAGGGTTAGGGTTTGGATTACATTTGTGGTTGGGAATAGGGTTGGGATTAGGGTTAGGGGTGTGTCTGTGTTAGAGGTGTGGTTAGGGTTACAGTTGGAACTAGGGTTAGGGGTGTGTTTGGATTAGGGTTTCAGTTATAATTGGGGGGTTTCCACTGTTTAGACACATCAGGGGCGCTCCAAACGCGACATGGCGTCCGATCTCAATTCCAGCCAATTCTGCGTTGAAAAAGTAAAACAGTGCTCCTTCCCTTCCAAGCTCTCCCGTGTGTCCAAACAGGAGTTTACCCCAACATATGGGGTATCAGCGTACTCAGGATTAAGTGGACAACAACTTTTGGGGTCCAATTTCTCCTGTTACCCTTGGGAAAATACAAAACTGGGGGCTAAAAAAAAAATTTTTGTGGGAAAATTTTTTTTTTTATTTTCACGGCTCTGCGTTATAAACTGTAGTGAAACACTTGGGGGCTCAAAGTTCTCACAACACATCTAGATAAGTTTGTGGGGGGTCTAGTTTCCAATATGGGGTCACTTGTGGGGGGTTTCTACTGTTTAGGTACATTAGGGGCTCTGCAACCGCAATGTGACGCCTGCAGACCATTCCATCTAAGTCTGCATTTCAAATGGCGCTCCTTCCCTTCCGAGCCCTCCCATGCACCCAAACGGTGGATCCCCCCACATATGGGGCATCAGCGCACTCAGGACAAATTGGACAACAACTTTTGGGGTCCAATTTCTCCTGTTACCCTCGAGAAAATACAAAACTGGGGGCTAAAAAATAATTTTGGGGGGAATTTTTTTTTTTCTCGGCTCTGCGTTAGAAACTGTAGTGAATTACTTGGGGGCTCAAAGTTCTCACAACACATCTAGATAAGTTCCTTGGGGGGTCTAGTTTCCAATATGGGGTCACTTGTGGGGGGTTTCTACTGTTTAGGTACATTAGGGGCTCTGCAAACGCAATGTGACACCTGCAGACCATTCCATCTAAGTCTGTATTCCAAATGGCGCTCCTTCCCTTCCGAGCCATCCCATGCGCCCAAACGGTGGTTCCCCCCACATATGGGGTATCAGCGCAGTCAGGACAAATTGCACAACAACTTTTGGGGTCCAATTTCTCCTGTTACCCTTGGGAAAATACAAAACTGGGGACTAAAATATAATTTTTGTGGGAAAAAATTTTTGTTTTATTTTTACGGCTCTGCATTATAAACTTCTGTGAAGCTACTGGTGGGTCAAAGTGCTCACCACACATGTAGATAAGTTCCTTAGGGGGTCTACTTTCCAAAATGGTGTCACTTGTGGGGGGTTTCAATGTTTAGGCACATCAGTGGCTCTCCAAACGCAACATGGCGTCTCATCTCAATTCCTGTCAATTTTGCATTGAAAAGTCAAACGGCGCTCCTTCCCTTCCGAGCTCTCCCATGCGCCCAAACAGTGGTTTACCCCCACATATGGGGTATCAGAGTACTCAGGACAAATTGTGCAACACCTTTTTGGTTCCAATTTCTTCTCTTACCATTGGGAAAATAAAAAATTGGGGGCGAAAATATAATTTTTGTGAAAAAAAATGATTTTTTATTTTTACGGTTCTGCATTATAAACTTCTGTGAAGCACTTGGTGGGTCAAAGTGCTCACCACACCTCTAGATAAGTTCCTTAGAGGATCTATTTTCCAAAATGGTGTCACTTGTGGGGGGTTTCAATGTTTAGGCACATCAGTGGCTCTCCAAACGCAACATGGCGTCCCATCTCAATTCCAGTCAATTTTGCATTAAAAAGTCAAATGGCGCTCCTTCGCTTCCAAGCTCTGTCATGCGCCCAAACAGTAGTTTACCTCCACTTATGGGCTATTGCGTACTCAGGACAAATTGTACAACAAGGTTTGGGTTCCATTTTCTCCTGTAACCCTTGGTAAAATAAAACATTGGAGCTGAAGTAAATTTTTTGTGAAAAAAAGTTAAATGTTAATTTTTATTTAAACATTCCAAAAATTCCTGTGAAACACCTGAAGGGTTAATAAACTTCCTGAATGTGGTTTTGTGAACCTTGAGGGGTGCAGTTTTTAGAATGTTGTCACACTTGGGTATTTTCTATCATATAGACTCCTCAAAATGACTTCAAATGAGATGTGGTCCCTAAAATAAAATGGTGTTGTAAAAATGAGAAATTGCTGGTCAAATTTTAACCCTTATAACTCCCTAAGAAAAAAAAATTTTGGTTCCAAAATTGTGCTGATGTAAAGTAGACATGTGGGAAATGTTACTTATTAAGTATTTTGTGTGACATATCTCTGTGATTTAATTGCATTAAAATTCAAATTTGGAAAATTGAGAAATTTTCAAAATTTTTCCCATATTTCCATTTTTTTCACAAATAAACGCAGGTAATATCAAAGAAATTTTACCACTATCATGAAGTACAATATGTCACGAGAAAACAATGTCAGAATCACCGGGATCCCTTGAAGCGTTCCAGAGTTATAACCTCATAAATGGACAGTGGTCAGAATTGTAAAAATTGGCCCGGTCCATAACATGCAAACCACCCTTGGGGGTAAGGGGGTTAAGGTTGAACTTCAGAAAGGCATATATTAATGGACCCAGAAAGAGGGTAGGAATGGTCCAATTGCTGGATGTTCTAAAGTACAGAAATTTCCAAGAAGGATGGAAATTTTTTCTAAATTGAATTCTCACAGCACAATTGGTATTAATCCTGAAAAGAAGGAAGAACTGCAAGCATTTAAAGAGACCAGAGTGGATGAACATAGGACAAGGGAGACCAAAGGCATCAAAAAAGGATTTTGAGGGGTATGCAAAAAGCAAAGCAAAAGTTAAAGATGGTGTATGATACAGGATGAAAAGGGTGAAGTGGTCAAAAATTATGTTGCGAATGCTGAAAATTTAAGCTACTATTTTGAATCTGTGGTCTCTAAGAAAGTAAATGTAACATTAACAGATTTTCATGGTGCCATAGAAGGAATAAAATAATCCACTCTATCCATAAACAGAGAGATGGTGAGGGAACACTTTAAAGGGCCACTGTCACCCCCCTGCAGCCGTTATAAACTAAAAGAGCCACCTTGTGCAGCAGTAATGCTGCATTCTAACAAGGTGGCTCTTTTAGTTTTGTGTTCAGGTATTATTAAAATAAAGCGTTTTGAAACTCTGCAGAAATAGCTGTCTTTGTCCACGGAGGCGGGTCTGAAGCCTCCTCTGTGAAGTGCCCAACAGCCGTCACTCACATCTTCTGGGGCGATGGTCGCCGCCCCCTGCGAGCTGTTTTCTTTTCAAATCCAACGCCTATATAATATATAGGCAAAGAATGAGACCTAAAACATGTATAACTTATACAACATAAGTCACTATTGCACCTACTCAGCCCGCTGTGCGGTATACATTGTGTGAAATAACACTGGTGGGCAAGAGCAGAATGGAAATGGTGTCACATGAAGCACAATAGGTGGAAAACAGTATAGCCAAGGAATAACATCACCTGTGCTGTATTGCTCAAAAGTCTAATGCCAAAATCCTATCATACTCACTGGAGAGGGTGTAGCTCGCTGTCTCCCTACGCGTATCGCTACTGCTGTAGCTTCGTCAGGGAAATTCTGACCACTGTCCTTTTATGAGGTTATAACTATGGAACGCTTCAACGGATCCCAGTAATTCTGACATTGTTTTCTCGTGACATATTGTACTTCATGACAATGGTAAAAATTCTTTGATAGTACCTGCGTTTATTTGTGAAAAAAAACGAAATTTGGCGAAAATTATGAAAATTTCGCAATTTTCCAACTTTGAATTTTTATGCAATTAAATCACAGAGATATGTCACACAAAATACTTAATAAGTAACATTTCCCACATGTCTACTTTACATCAGCACAATATTGGAACAAAATTTTTTTTTTGCTAGGGAGTTATAAGGGTTAAAAGTTGACCAGCAATTTCTCATTTTTACAACACCATTTTTTTTTAGGGACCACATCTCATTTGAAGTCATTTTGAGGGGTCTATATGATAGAAAATACCCAAGTGTGACACTATTCTAAAAACTACACCCCTCAAGGTGCTCAAAACCATATTCAAGAAGATTATTAACCCTTCTGGTGCTTCACAGGAATTTTTTGAATGTTTAAATAAAAATGAACATTTAACTTTTTTTCACAAAAAATTTAATTCAGCTCCAATTTGTTTTATTTTACCAAGGGTAACAGGAGAAAATGGACCCCAAACCTTGTTGTACAATTTGTCCTGAGTACGCCGATACCCTATATGTGGGGGTAAACCACTGTTTGGGCGCATGGCAGAGCTCGGAAGCAAAGGAGCGCCATTTGACTTTTCAATGCAAAATTGACTGGAATTGAGATGGGACGCCATGTTTCGTTTGGAGAGCCCCTGATGTGCCTAAACATTGAAACCCCCCACAAGTGACACCATTTTTGAATGTAGACCCCCTAAGGAACTTATCTAGAGGTGTGTTGAGCACTTTGACCCACCAAGTGTTTCACAGGAGTTTATAATGTAGAACCGTAAAAATAAAAAATCATATTTTTTCACAAAAATTATTTTTCGCCCCCAATTTTTTATTTTCCCAAGGGTAAGAGAAGAAATTGGACCCCAAAAGTTGTTGTACAATTTGTCCTGAGTACGCTGATACCCCATATGTGGGGGTAAACCACTGTTTGGGTGCATGGGAGAGCTCGGAAGGGAAGGAGCGCCGTTTGACTTTTCAATGCAAAATTGACAGGAATTGAGATGGGACGCCATGTTGCGTTTGGAGAGCCACTGATGTGCCTAAACATTGAAACCCCCCACAAGTGACACCATTTTGGAAAGTAGACCCCCTAAGGAACTTATCTAGAGAGTGTGGTGAGCACTTTGACCATCCAAGTGCTTCACAGAAGTTTATAATGCAGAACCGTAAAAATAAAAAATCATATTTTTTCACAAAAATTATTTTTTCGCCCCCAATTTTTTATTTTCCCAAGGGTAAGAGAAGAAACTGGACCCCAAAAGTTGTTGTACAATTTGTCCTGAGTACGCTGATACCCCATATGTGGGGGTAAACCACTGTTTGGGCGGATGGGAGAGCTCGGAAGGGAAGGAGCGCCGTTTGACTTTTCAATGCAAAATTGACAGGAATTGAGATGGGACGCCATGTTGCGTTTGGAGAGCCACTGATGTGCCTAAACATTGAAACCCCCCACAAGTGACACCATTTTGGAAAGTAGACCCCCTAAGGAACTTATCTAGATGTATGGTGAGCGCTTTGACCCACCAAGGGCTTCACAGAAGTTTATAATGCAGAGCCGTAAAAATAAAACATAAATTTTTTCCCACAAAAATTATTTTTTTAGCCCCCAGTTTTGTATTTTCCCGAGGGTAACAGGAGAAATTGGACCCGAAAATTTGTTGCCCAATTTGTCCTGAGTGCGCTGATACCCCATATGTGGGGTGGAACCACTGTTTGGGCGCATGGGAAGGCTCGGAAGGGAAGGATCTTCATTTGGAATGCAGACTTAGATGGAATGGTCTGGAGGTGTCACATTGCATTTGCAGAGCCCCTAATGTACCTAAACAGTAGAAACCCCCCACAAGTGACACCATTTTGGAAACTAGACCCCCTAAGAAACTCATCTAGATATGTTGTGAGAGCTTTGAACCCCCAAGTGTTTCACTACAGTTTGTAACGCAGAGCCGGGAAAAAAAAAAAAAAAACTTTCCCCGAAAAATTATCTTTTAGCCCCCAGTTTTGTATTTTCCCGAGGGTAACAGGAGAAATTGGACCCCAAAATTTGTTGACCAATTTGTCCTAAGTGCGCTGATACCCCATATGTGGGGGGCAACCACTGTTTGGGCGCATGGGAAGGCTCGGAAGGGAAGGATCTCCATTTGGAATGCAGACTTAGATGGAATGGTCTGGAGGTGTCACATTGCATTTGCAGAGCCCTAATGTACCTAAACAGTAGAAACCCCCCACAAGTGACACCATTTTGGAAACTAGACCCCCTAAGGAACTCATCTAGATATGTTGTGAGACCTTTGATCCCCCAAGTGTTTCTACAGTTTATAACGCAGAGCTGTGAAAATAAAAAATCTTTTTTTGCCCCACAAAAATAATTTTCTAGCCCCCAGTTTTGTATTTTCCCAAGGGTAACAGGAGAAATTGGACCCCAAAAGTTGTTGTCCTATTTGTCCTGAGTACGCTGATACCCCATATGTTGGGGTAAACCCCTGTTTGGGCACACGGGAGAGCTCGGAAGGGAAGAAGCACTGTTTTACTTTTTCAACGCAGAATTGGCTGGAATTGAGATCGGACACCATGTCGCGTTTGGAGAGCCCCTGATGTGCCTAAACAGTGGAAACCCCCCAATTATAACTGAAACCCTAATCCAAACACACCTCTAACCCTAATCCCAACAGTAACCCTAACCACACCTCTAACCCTGACACACCCCTAACCCTAATCCCAACCCTATTCCCAACTGTAAATGTAATCTAAACCCTAACTGTAACTTTAGCCCCAACCCTAACTTTAGCCCCAACCCAAACTGTAGCCCTAACCCTAACCCTAGCCCTAACCCTAGCCCTAACCCTAGCCCTAACCCTAGCCCTAACCCTAACCCTAATGGGAAAATGGAAATAAATACATTTTTTTAATTTTTCCCTAACTAAGGGGGTGATGAAGGGGGTTTGATTTTCTTTTATCGCGGGTTTTTTAGCGGATTTTTATGATTGGCAGCCGTCACACACTGAAAGACGCTTTTTATTGCAAAAAATATTTTTGGCGTTACCACATTTTGAGAGCTATAATTTTTCCATATTTTGGTCCACAGAGTCCTGTGAGGTCTTGTTTTTTGCGGGACAAGTTGACGTTTTTATTGGTTACATATTCGGGCACGTGACATTTTTTGATCTCTTTTTATTCCGATTTTTGTGAGGCAGAATGACAAAAAACCAGCTATTCATGAAGTTCTTTTGGGGGAGGCGTTTATACCGTTCCGCGTTTGGTAAAATTGATAAAGCAGTTTTATTCTTCAGGTCAGTACGATTACAGCGAACCTCATTTATATCTTTTTTTATGTTTTGGTGCTTTTATACGATAAAAACTATTTTATAGAAAAAATAATTATTTTTGCATCGCTTTATTCTCAGGACTATAACTTTATTATTTTTTTGCTGATGATGCTGTATGGCGGCTTGTTTTTTACGGACAAGATGACGTTTTCAGCGGTACCATGGTTATTTATATCTGTCTTTTTGATCGCGTGTTATTCCACTTTTTGTTCGGCGGTATGATAATAAAATGTTGTTTTTTGCCTCGTTTTTTTTCTTTCTTACGGTGTTTACTGAAGGGGTTAACTAGTGGGCCAGTTTTATAGGTCGGGCCGTTACGGAGGTGGCGATACTAAATATGTGTACTTTTATTGTTTGTTTGTTTGTTATTTAGATGAAGAAATGTATTTATGGGAATAATATTTTTTTTTTCTTTATTTAGGAATATTTTTTTTTTTTTTTTTTTACACATTTGGAAAATTTTTTTTTTACTTTTTTACTTTGCCCAGAGGAGGAACATCACAGATCAATGATCTGACAGTTTGCATAGCACTCTGTCAGATCACTGATCTTACTTACAGGGCTGCAGGCTTCACAGTGCCTGCTCCGAGCAGGCTCTGTGAAGCCACCTCCCTTCCTGCAGGACCCGGATCCGCGGCCATCTTGGATCCGGGGCTGGAGCAGGCAGGGAGGGAGGTAAGACCCTCGCAGCAACGCGATCACATCGCGTTGCTGCGGGGGGCTCAGGGAAGCCCGCAGGGAGCCCCCTCCCTGCGCAATGCTTCCCTGCACCGCCGGCACATCGCGATCATGTTTGATCGTGGTTTGCCAGGGGTTAATGTGCCGGGAGCAGTCCGTGATCGCTCCTGGCACCTAGTGTCGGATGTCAGCTGTGATAGGCAGCTGACACCCGGCCGCGATCGGCCGCGCTCCCCCTGTGAGCGCCGCCGATCGCGCTGGACGTACTATCCCATCGGTGGTCATAGGGGCCCACCCTACCTCGACGGGATAGTACATCTGATGTCAGAAAGGGGTTAATGAGCCTTGTCACATGACTTAGGATAAAATCCAAACCAGAATCTCAATTTGCAGACACTGTGTTTCGGGGAACTTCCCCTCATCAGTGCGTGAAAAGTGGAGATGTGGTTTGTCTAGATGCCTCTTTCTCAGCCAAACCAGATCTCCACTTTGCACTGACAAGGGGAAGTACCCGAAACACAGTGTCAGCAAATTGAGATTTTGGTTTGGCTTTTATCTTGTCATGTAACAAGGCTCATTACAGGGTCGACATTGACTGTTAGGATTGCTACTTCCAATAGGTGACACTAGAGTTCTAAATTGTTTATCATGTCACTCCTTAACAGATCAGGTGCTCAGAGATGGGATGCCAAGCCCTATTCAATATAATGAAGAAAAAATCCGGCACTCAAAAAATCATGAAAGATTTGTTTATTTAATGATACCAAAATAATTAATAACATTTCGGTCTTTATGACCTTCATCAGACTAGGATACAAAAGAACAAGAAGATAATATGAAAACAAGATCCATTGTATGCAGATACACTTCAAAATAATACTTCAAAATAATATGTAACTCATCGAATATTCTGGATCATATGATACAAATAGATAAACATAATGATCTTTTGTTCCATAATTACTATTTTTATAAAGCTCATTTGTTTTTGAAAAGACTGCAAAATACTCATACTTTTCTCAGATTTTGGCAAAATACTGTTAGTTTAAACAGAAAAGTATCCAAAATGGACACAATTTTAGAACAAACATCCAATAGTCAATGATATATATAACAGTCAGTAGACAATATCATAGTACATAAATGACCATCACAGCAATAAAAACTAATTTACTTCATATGTCTCATAATTTCCATAATTTGTCACATCTTATGATATTCCCAATGAAAAGAAAGATAACACATACCAAAAAACGTATGATATGTATGATACCAGCGCCTAATGTGATTCATAGTCTCAATTAATATGTCTCACAGTTTCCGTATAATAAGCCACCCTCTAATCAAATAAGGAAATAAGGAAAGAAAAAGGCAACGCTTACCGGTGGATGCAGAGATAGAAAAACCGACCTATATAATGCATGTGCCCCCAATAGGAGTTCTAAAAACAGAAATATGGGAAAAAAAGCAACAACAAAAAAAAAAAGAAGCAACCTAAAGAAGATCCCTAGGTGCCAGCTACGATCTCATTTATAAAAGTGCAGGGGGAGCTTACCGTATAAGTGTCAGATGGTCCCAAAAGCTGCCGACCGCAAGTCTAGGGAAGCGAGTTTAAGTCACGGGACCTGGAAATGGAATCCCGTCACTTGGTGAGTTTGGAATTACACAGCATTACTATTGCTGAATATATAAAAACACAACGGATTCCAAGAGGCCTTCGTGTTTCATTACGACCTACATTATTTCAAGATAACTCTGAATTTTGATCTAAATTTGAGCAGATATTAAACAAGTGCTCGGTGGACCTGATGACTTTGACTCTAGATCATTTGAACAAAGAAATTAAGAACTGTCAGGACAAGGTTTCTAGTATTGAAATGCAGTTGAAAGAATCATTACCGAAAGAAGAATTTGATTCAGTGAAAACCTGTACTAAAGAAAACGTAGACAATTTCAAGAAGGAAACGGAGATACGCAAATGACAGAAGTTCATACGGGACACTCAGGATTATTTACAGAAAAGAGTGTAAAGATGGCAAAACTCTTCTTTTCGTCTGCATTACCGAAGTTACAGATATATAGATGGCTCTTCAGCCTCAAGCTCAGACAATGAGCGTATGGACTACAATCGTTCTTTTTTAGGTTCAGGTCGGAGGTACAGCACAAGAAAAGGATGAGGAGGGGGGGCAATGCTTCAGAGACAAATCGTCATACCATGAACACCAAATCTCAGGTAATGAATCCAAACTGGTTGTAAATATTTCAAAAAAATCTCTAAATACATCTCAGTTACGTCTGTTAGAGAAAGGTTTATCTTTTTTTCCGACTTATAGGTTCAATTCTTTTCAGTTAAATATTGATTTAGAGAGGTTCTATAGAAATTTACGATTAAAAGCATATTTTTGTGAACAAACACCTATTGCTACTCAGGCGTTGGTACCCAAACTACACCAATTAATTTGAAAGATTTGGGCTTGAGGTTGCGAAGTAAATTCTCGCCTCCAAAGAATAGTGCACCTGTTGAAAGATTTATTACATTAATAGATAGAGAAGTCTCGAATTTTTGTAAACAGGTCGTCAGAGGTGATTTCACTTTTAGATCTAATCTACAACAGGCTGAACACACAGCTCTTAAAACACTTATGAGCGATAAAGATATAGTCATTAAGGGGGCAGGCATAGGAGGTGCAATAGTTATCATGGATAGTGTTGAGCAATACCGTCCAATACTTGAAAGTATCGGTATCGGATAGTATCGGCCGATACCCGAAAAGCATCGGATATCGCCGATACCGATATCCGATACCAATACAAGTCAATGGGACACCAAGTATCGGAAGGTATTCTGATGGTTCCCAGGGTCTGAAGGAGAGGAAACTCTCCTTCAGGCCCTGGGATCCATATTAATGTGTAAAATAAAAAATTAAAATAAAAAATATTGATATATTCACCTCTCCGGTGGCCCCTGGACATCACTCGCGTAACCGGCGACGTCATTCCTCAGGTCCTAAACGCGCTCATTTTAAACAAAGAAGCCTGCCGGTTACCCGCGTGATGTCCAGGGGCCGCCGGAGAGGTGAATATATCAATATTTTTTATTTTAATTCTTTATTTTACACCTCACTATAGATCCGATACCGATACCCGATACCACAAAAGTATCGGATCTCGGTATCGGAATTCCGATACCGCAAGTATCGGCCGATACCCGATACTTGCGGTATCGGAATGCTCAACACTAATCATGGATTATTCTTTCTACCGTTTTGAGATTTTATCACAATTGGCAAATAGAGATATATATCTGCCTCTTACTTCTAATCCCACTCCTTTAATTAGGAATAAAATAGCTGTAATATTGGAAGAAGCATTATCAACACAGATTATAGATAAAAAAAAAAGAATTTTTGACAAATGAGTTTCCAATAATTCCTGTATTTTATGTGTTACCAAAAATACATAAGAACTTGGAGAAACCTCCTGGTAGGCCGATAGTGGCTTCTACGGACTCTATTCTTTCACCACTGTCAATTCTGTTGGAAAAACACCTGCCTTTTTGTTAGACACAGGGGCATTTTTGGATATTATACATGGACTAGGTAAACTACCAGAGGACACATTATTGGTAACATTAGATGTAAATAATCTATATACTTCCATCCAACATACAAAAGGGATTAGAGCGACAGAACAACTTCTTAATAATTCTCATATGGATCCAAAGGTAATTTCCTTCCTTTTAGACTTACTACAACTAGTACTGATGGAAATTTTTTTTAATTTTTGAAGACACATTTTATGTTCAAATACTGGGCTCAGCAATGGGGTCCAATGTGGCCCCACCATATGCCAATGACTTCATGTCTTCTTTTGAATCTGAATTTATATACAGTAATGAGTTATATCAGTCCCATTGTATATTATGGTGTAGATACATCGACGATATGTTTTGCTTGTGGAGAGGTACATGTGAGAGTCTACATAGATTCTTTGACCAGATTAATTCAGTTTGGCCTGAACTTTCGTTCACATTAAATTATGATCGTAAAGAGATTATTTTCTTAGATACCAAGTTAATTCAAAAGTCTGACGGTACACTGACGGTTGATCTTTACGTGAAAGATACAGATCGTAATAACCTTCTACTTTATTAAAGTCGTCATCCTAAAGCCGTCAAAAAATCAATTCCTTGCTCCCAATTTGATAGGGTCCGTAGGATTGTAAGCAATACGGATGTTTGTTCGCAGCGCTTAGATCAGATGGAGAGCAAATTTTTACAGAGGGGTTACCCGCGTCAGATATTACAACAATCTCGTAATAATACAAATCAAGACAGGAATCTAGAACCATCCGTGAGGATTCCCCTAGTGCATACGTTTCATTCTTATATGTGCAAACTTCACCATAAGATCCGTAAACATTGGCACATATTGAAGGATAGTTTCCCAGGAATACCTGGATTTCAAGTGCCTTTTTACCTTGTTTTAGACGGCCGAGTAATTTAAAAAATAATATTGTGAGAGCGGATATTGGTTCACCTTCTAATACTTAACGACAGACATTTTTAGAGACACCACGAAAAGGGACCTTTCCTTGTTTACAATGTGCGCAATGTGCTAATGTATTAAGTGGTCACAAGATCTCACACCCACTGACAGGAGCTGATATTCCGATCCGAGGATTTTTTACTTGCGAATCGAAGCAGGTGCCCCTGCGGTAAAATTTATGTAGGTGAGACAATTCAGGCAATCAAGGATCGTATATCACATCACAAATCTGACATTCGTTGTGGAAAATATCATCTTCCAATTCCATACCATTTTCGTGAAGCTGGACATTCAATAGCACAATTACGGTTTTTAGTATTGGAACAAATTTCTCTGAATAGAAGAGGGGGCAACTTAAAGAAAAAACTATTACATAGAGAGGCTTATTGGATCCATTTTTTGCAAAGTTTAGAACCTAAGGGCCTGAATAGGGACTATAATCTTGCGGGTCTCTTTTAAATGCCTATTTGAATATAGATGTGTACAAATATAAAATTCCTGAACTGAGACTTGTATTAGGGCTAATTGTTTTAAATAAATTGTTTATTTTAAGTTTATTTGTCTCATATTAGTGAATATATGTGCGTTTAGGTATTCCCAATGGTCGTACATATGATATACCAAGATTTTTATTCATATTATTATAGTATGATATCTTAAACTTAAAGTCAACAATCCATTTGGGATATTCTGATTAATAAGGTGCCGATTATATCATAGTTTCATATATTTTTTTGTCATCATTTCTTTGTTTATACTAATTTTTATTTTTTGTCTTCTGTTTCCGTAGACAGCCAATTGATTCTGTGTTTTACACTATACTTACCTGACCTGTACGTTCCAGCGTCGATAGACTCACTGTGGATTAGGACTTTTGTTCTTCACTGCGAGATTCACCGCTCCTATGTTCCATTATAACGTTCCACAGATGAGCACTAACCTTTAACACTGCGGTGACGCACTTCCGGTCGCGATGTTTTCGTCCTTGTGTTCCACCTACGTGTCAGTCACTTTCTCTTATGTACCTTCCGGGTTCCGGGTTCTCTTACGTCACTCTCAGGAGGCGACGCACCATGCCAAGGGGGTATGAATGACAGCTGTGCCCCATCTGATTAGGAAGGAAAGTCCTGCCTCTGGGACTTTCATGGTATGAGGGGACACATTTTAAAAGTGTTTAGTTCAGCGTGTGCAAGGAGCATAACTAAAAGAGCCACCTTTTCCTTGTTCAGCATTACTGCTGCACAAGATGGCTCTTTTACTTACAAACGCCAGAGGGGAAAGGTTCCCTTTAATTTCTGTAGTAGTGTGAGTGTTGAGGGAGCAGAAGAAATTGCCGGATACACAGCAGGGGATCAGCTGACATTATTGAACCCCAATAACACGGCAGCAAGTGTTGACTGTGCAGACAGAACTTCCGAGCAGCAACTGGCGGTATTGGAGCCCAGGGTCAAGGCTAGAAACTGAGTGGAGAAATTGCCGGATACACAGCAGGGGATCAGCTGACATTACTGAACCCCAATAACACAGGAGCAAGTGTTGACTGTGCAGACAGCACCTCCGAGCAGCAACTGGCGGTGTTGAAGCCCAGGGATTACAGGAGAAGCATAGTATAGGCCAAGGCCTAATTAGAACAAGTTTAAAATCAGTTGTAGTCTTAGTGTGGAGGGAGCAGGAGAAATTGCCGCACACACAGCAAGGGAGCAGCTGGCGTTACTGAACCCCAATAACAGAGGAGCAACTATTGACTGTGCAGACAGCACTTTCGAGCAGCAACTGACGGTGTTGGATCCCAGGGACAATGCTAGAAACTGAGTGGAGAAATGGCCTGATACACAGCAGGGGATCAGCTGAATCTACTGAACCCCAATAACACAGGAGCAAGTGTTGACTGTGCAGACAGCACTTCCGAGCAGCAACTGGCGTTGTTGAAGCCCAGGGATTACATGAGAAGCATAGTGTAGGCCGAGGCTTAATTGGAGCAAGTTTATTATCAGTTGTAGTCTTAGTGTGGAGGGAGCAGGAGAAATTGCCGGGTACACAGCAGGGGATCAGCTGACATTACTGAACCCCAATAACACGGCAGCAAGTGTTGACTGTGCAGACAGCAATTCTGAGCAGCAACTGGTGGTGTTGAAACCCAGGGATTGCAGGAGAAGCATACTGTAGGCCGAGGCCTAATTGGAGCAAGTTTAATATCAGTTGTAGTCTTAGTGTGGAAGGAGCAGGAGAAATTGCCGCACACACAGCAGGGGAGCAGCTGGTGTTACTGAACCCCAAAAACTTGTTACCAATTTTGAACTGCATTTAGCCAACTTTAATATTTGGGCCTACTAACTGTGTCTGCCACTCATAACAGTTGTCCTCCACTGAGCAAAGCAATTCCGCCCGTTTAGGCCTGTTAACAATTTTGAACTGCATTTAGCCTACTTTAATATTTGGGCCTACTAACTGTGTCTGCCACTCATTCCAGTTGTCCTCCACTGAACAAAGCAATGCCGCCTGTTTAGTCCTGTTACCAATTTTGAACTGCATTTAGCCTACTTTAATATTTGGGCCTACTAACTGTGTCTGCCACTCAATACAGTTGTCCTCCACTGAACAAAGCAATGCTGCCCATTCAGTTCTGTTAACAATTTTGAACTGCATTTAACCTACTTTAATATTTGGGCCTACTAACTATGTCTGCCACTCATTACAGTTGCCCTCCACTGAACAATGCAATGCCACCCGTTTAGTCCTGTTAACAATTTTGAACTGCATTTAGCCTACTTTAGTATTTGGGCCTACTAACTGTGTCTGCCACTCATTACAGTTCTCCTCCACTGAACAAAGCAATGCCGCCTGTTTAGTCCTGTTACCAATTTTGAACTGCATTTAGCCTACTTTATTATTTGGGCCTATATCTGTGTTTACTCCTCATCCTGCCCATTCCCCAGCCACTGCTAGATGAGTCTGCTGGTACATTGACCCAGACCACTACACTCTACACAGCCAGAATCTGACCCTGCTGAAAGTCAGGTTCCCCTTCCCACATACTATACCACCTACACGGGGACAAAGAGGAAGGTGCAGATGAAAGTGCAGGTTCCTTCATCAGGTGGGGGGCATACTCATTGGTGACATCACTGGCACAGGGCCCCTCATAATAAGCAAAAGTGTCTCTGCCAGTGGGAGGCACCATCCGCCATCAAACACACCGCCGTACTATGAGGAGCCCTGTGCCAGTGCCAATGAGTGCCCCCCCCCCTGCTTGCTCAGGATCACAGCTCTTGCAAAGTTAAACTACTTACCTCTCCCTGCTCCACCGCCGTGACGTATTCCGCATTTCCTGGGCCCACGAAAATCTTGAGCCAGTCCTACCCCCCCACAACTTTAGCCAAATGACCCCCAGTTTTCAATGCCTAATTATTATTATAAAGTAAATTAAGATTGACAAGCTTAAGTAATAAGAATTGATGTTTTTGGCATTAAAATGAGCACTGTAGGTGTTTTCTTGGCCTCCACTCACTGCCGACGTTGATTCCCCATTGACTTGCATTGGGTTTCGTGTTTCAGTCGGTCCACGACTTTTCGCAATAATCGGCCGATTTTACCCCACCCGACTTTTGACAAAGTTGGGTTTCGCGAAACCCGACTCGATCCGATAAAAGTAAAAGTCGCTCAACTCTAGTCTTGATGTTTCAACATACATTCATGGCCGAAAGTGTTGGCATCCTTGAAATGGTTACGGAAAATAAACTATTTTTCCCAGAAAATTATTGCAATTACACATTTTGTCATACACATGTTTATTTCTTTTGTGTGTATTGGAACAGCACAAAAAACAAAGAAAAAAAGGCAGATTGGACATGACACACAAAACCCCCAAAATGGGCCAGAAAAAATTGTTGGCATTCTCAACTTAACCCTTTCACGACAAGCGTCATATGTATGCTATTCAAGTAGAAATTGGGATATGGAGAGGGATCACATAGTGAGCCCTCCCCATACACAGCAGGCGATTTTTGAGTATTTCAGCCAGGACCTGCAGCTAGGGTTCACAATTATAGTGGAGTTCCATATGTCATTGTTAACCTGTTAAATGCCACTGTTAATTTCTGACAGTGGCATTTAACTTGCGCCGACAAGCATGCGTGTTCTTACTTTCTTCCATCGGTGCACCCATGACATGATCACGGGTCACCAATGGGTTGTCATGGGGTTGATTACCCTTGTGACTCTCTTTACCATACTCCTCTGAAACTCTGCCTGTGGCAGAGCTTCAAAGAAGACTGTGATTTCTGCTATATGCAGCAATGCATATAGGTCAAGGATCGGTCAAGGATGTGACCGATAGGATACCAAAGCTCTTCAGCTCCAAGGACGTCCACCCATTTCTTCTGATACATGTTGGCACCAATGACACGGCAAGGAAGGACCTACCGACAATCTGCAAGGACTTTGAAGAGTTGGGGAAGAAAGTAAAGGAACTGGATGCACAGGTAGTTTTTTCTTCTATCCTTCCAGTAGATGGGCATGGCACCAGGAGATGGAACAGGATCCTTGATGCAAACAACTGGCTAAGACGATGGTGCAGACAACAAGGATTTGGATTCCTGGACCACGGTGTGAATTATTGGTATGATGGACTCCTCGCCAGAGACGGACTACACCTCAACAAACCTGGGAAACACACATTCGCCAGAAGACTCGCTACACTCATCAGGAGGGCGTTAAACTAGAAGAAGAGGGGACGGGAAGAAAAACATTAGACTCGAACAAAGACGACCCAGGAAAACATACTCTGAAGGGAGGTAAGAACATTTCTAAAACAATCCACAGTGAGGAGATTGGAACAAAACAAAATCCTCTAAACTGCATGCTCGCAAACGCCAGAAGCCTGACAAACAAGATGGAAGAACTAGAAGCAGAAATATCTACAGGTAACTTTGACATAGTGGGAATAACCGAGACATGGTTAGATGAAAGCTATGACTGGGCAGTTAACTTACAGGGTTACAGTCTGTTTAGAAAGGATCGTAAAAATCGGAGAGGAGGAGGGGTTTGTCTCTATGTAAAGTCTTGTCTAAAGTCCACTTTAAGGGAGGATATTAGCGAAGGGAATGAGGATGTCGAGTCCATATGGGTTGAAATTCATGGAGGGAAAAATGGTAACAAAATTCTCATTGGGGTCTGTTACAAACCCCCAAATATAACAGAAAGCATGGAAAGTCTACTTCTAAAGCAGATAGATGAAGCTGCAACCCATAATGAGGTCCTGGTTATGGGGGACTTTAACTACCCGGATATTAACTGGGAAACAGAAACCTGTGAAACCCATAAAGGCAACAGGTTTCTGCTAATAACCAAGAAAAATTATCTTTCACAATTGGTGCAGAATCCAACCAGAGGAGCAGCACTTTTAGACCTAATACTATCTAATAGACCTGACAGAATAACAAATCTGCAGGTGGTCGGGCATTTAGGAAATAGCGACCACAATATTGTGCAGTTTCACCTGTCTTTCACTAGGGGGACTTGTCAGGGAGTCACAAAAACATTGAACTTTAGGAAGGCAAAGTTTGAACAGCTTAGAGATGCCCTTAATCTGGTAGACTGGGACAATATCCTCAGAAATAAGAATACAGATAATAAATGGGAAATGTTTAAGAACATCCTAAATAGGCAGTGTAAGCGGTTTATACCTTGTGGGAATAAAAGGACTAGAAATAGGAAAAACCCAATGTGGCTAAACAAAGAAGTAAGACAGGCAATTAACAGTAAAAAGAAAGCATTTGCACTACTAAAGCAGGATGGCACCATTGAAGCTCTAAAAAACTATAGGGAGAAAAATACTTTATCTAAAAAACTAATTAAAGCTGCCAAAAAGGAAACAGAGAAGCACATTGCTAAGGAGAGTAAAACTAATCCCAAACTGTTCTTCAACTATATCAATAGTAAAAGAATAAAAACTGAAAATGTAGGCCCCTTAAAAAATAGTGAGGAAAGAATGGTTGTAGATGACGAGGAAAAAGCTAACATATTAAACACCTTCTTCTCCACGGTATTCACGGTGGAAAATGAAATGCTAGGTGAAATCCCAAGAAACAATGAAAACCCTATATTAAGGGTCACCAATCTAACCCAAGAAGAGGTGCGAAACCGGCTAAATAAGATTAAAATAGATAAATCTCCGGGTCCGGATGGCATACACCCACGAGTACTAAGAGAACTAAGTAATGTAATAGATAAACCATTATTTCTTATTTTTAGTGACTCTATAGCGACAGGGTCTGTTCCGCAGGACTGGCGCATAGCAAATGTGGTGCCAATATTCAAAAAGGGCTCTAAAAGTGAACCTGGAAATTATAGGCCAGTAAGTCTAACCTCTATTGTTGGTAAAATATTTGAAGGGTTTCTGAGGGATGTTATTCTGGATTATCTCAATGAGAATAACTGTTTAACTCCATATCAGCATGGGTTTATGAGAAATCGCTCCTGTCAAACCAATCTAATCAGTTTTTATGAAGAGGTAAGCTATAGGCTGGACCACGGTGAGTCATTGGACGTGGTATATCTCGATTTTTCCAAAGCGTTTGATACCGTGCCGCACAAGAGGTTGGTACACAAAATGAGAATGCTTGGTCTGGGGGAAAATGTGTGTAAATGGGTTAGTAACTGGCTTAGTGATAGAAAGCAGAGGGTGGTTATAAATGGTATAGTCTCTAACTGGGTCGCTGTGACCAGTGGGGTACCGCAGGGGTCAGTATTGGGACCTGTTCTCTTCAACATATTCATTAATGATCTGGTAGAAGGTTTACACAGTAAAATATCGATATTTGCAGATGATACAAAACTATGTAAAGCAGTTAATACAAGAGAAGATAGTATTCTGCTACAGATGGATCTGGATAAGTTGGAAACTTGGGCTGAAAGGTGGCAGATGAGGTTTAACAATGATAAATGTAAGGTTATACACATGGGAAGAGGGAATCAATATCACCATTACACACTGAACGGGAAACCACTGGGTAAATCTGACAGGGAGAAGGACTTGGGGATCCTAGTTAATGATAAACTTACCTGGAGCAGCCAGTGCCAGGCAGCAGCTGCCAAGGCAAACAGGATCATGGGGTGCATTAAAAGAGGTCTGGATACACATGATGAGAGCATTATACTGCCTCTGTACAAATCCCTAGTTAGACCGCACATGGAGTACTGTGTCCAGTTTTGGGCACCGGTGCTCAGGAAGGATATAATGGAACTAGAGAGAGTACAAAGGAGGGCAACAAAATTAATAAAGGGGATGGGAGAACTACAATACCCAGATAGATTAGCGAAATTAGGATTATTTAGTCTAGAAAAAAGACGACTGAGGGGCGATCTAATAACCATGTATAAGTATATAAGGGGACAATACAAATATCTCGCTGAGGATCTGTTTATACCAAGGAAGGTGACGGGCACAAGGGGGCATTCTTTGCGTCTGGAGGAGAGAAGGTTTTTCCACCAACATAGAAGAGGATTCTTTACTGTTAGGGCAGTGAGAATCTGGAATTGCTTGCCTGAGGAGGTGGTGATGGCGAACTCAGTCGAGGGGTTCAAGAGAGGCCTGGATGTCTTCCTGGAGCAGAACAATATTGTATCATACAATTATTAGGTTCTGTAGAAGGACGTAGATCTGGGTATTTATTATGATGGAATATAGGCTGAACTGGATGGACAAATGTCTTTTTTCGGCCTTACTAACTATGTTACTATGTTACTATGTTACTATGCTGAAGCATCGCTGCATATAGCTCAAGAGATCAGATGATCGCATCTTCAAGCCTCCTAAGGGAACTAGAAAAATAAGTGAAAAATAAAAAAAAAATGTTTTAAAAAATATGAAAAAAGGTTTAACTCAACCCACTTTGCTGCCTGGTGTTTAATGGGATATAGATCTGATTCCTGACTCATTGCTGGCCAATTCAGAACTCTACAGCACTTTGTTTCCATCTATTTATTTGTCCTTCTTGAAGTGTGCTTGGGATCATTGTCCTGCTGTAAGAGCCATGACCTAGGACACACACATAGCTTTCTCACATTAGTCACTACATTGCCACCCAAAAAACTTTTATAATCTTCAGTTTTCATGATGCTTTGCACACAGTCAAGGTATCCAGTGAGACAGGCAGCGAAACAACCCCAAAACATCTTATAACATCCACCATATTTGACTATAGATTCTGTATTATTTTCTTTGCAGATCTCATTCCGTTTCCGGTAAACAGTAGAATGATGTGCTTTTCCAAAAATATCTGTCTTGGTCTCATCTGTCCACAAGACGCTTTCCAAAATGGATTTTGGCTTACTCATGCACATTTTGGCAAATTGAAGTCTAGCTTTTTTATGTCTCTGTGCAAGCAGTGGGGTCCTTGTTGGTCTCTTGACATAGGGTTTCATTTCATTCAAATGTCAGTGGATAGTTTGTGAAACACAGATGCATCCTAAGCCCGCAGGACAGCTTGAAGTTCTTTGAATTTTGACTAAGGCTGCTGTTCCACCATCCTGAATTACCTGCATTGCAACCTTTTAGCAATTTTTCTCTGCTGTCTGCGTTCTGCCAGATCAGCTACAGTGCATTGGATTGTAATTGTCCCAAATATGTTACGTACCTTGGACAAACTAACATTAAGGTCTCTGGAGTTGAACTTGTAACCTAGAGATTGTTAGCCCCTTTCCGACATGTCGGACTCCCCATTTAGTGTGGGCTCCGGTATTGAGCCAGCACCTTTCCGGGAACATGTCAGCTGATCTATACAACTGACATGTGCCCAGAACTGCCGCGGGTGGAATCATGATCCAATCATGGCTGTTAACTAGTTAAATATCACTGTATATAAGAAGCGTGGTGTGCTTATCCAATGGAATTTATACTGTATTATAGCAAATGGATAAAATTTAACCTTTATTAGGTATATATTAAAAAATAGGCCTCCATAGGCACTTTTGACAAACCAAAAAAATACTAACAAGACAAACAAAAAATGGAAACCGAACGTGATGTGTGCCCTATTACCTACACAGAGTGGGGGAACGACAAACAGACAGACAGATACAAATAACAAACACTCTGAAGCACTGACTGTGCTGACAATAGATTACCAATACACAATAATCCTTGTAGGCTCACCAAAAGTGGGCCAACTACTGTACAACCCAGCTGGACATAAATATATTGACACTAAATACACCACTGTATCAGGATATTGTAACCATAACTGTGTCTGTTCAATCAAAGAAAAGTGTCCACTTTTCAAGGCTGGTTTCTAAGCAAGAGAGTATTCTAGTAATGTGTACTTAGTACAAAGCTCAATATGTAATCACTCTACCAAGATATACACATACAGATGTCTCTTCATAGGATTGGAATAATATCAGTGCAGAGTAGCAGACCACATATGCAGCATTATGAGATGCCCAACAATTGAAAATACCCTTCAATATAGCCTTTGGGATACATATTAACTCATTTAAACATACTATGAGTGTTCCCTGATGGGTTCAGTTGTGACATCTTAGAGGGTTAATGATGGTGGGATATGATCATGGGAGCGCTGTGATGCACGAGATCAGATATACAACAACCATATATATTGGTTAGATCTCACCGCATATTCAACTCATCACCAGCTGATCCTCTTTCATCGTCCACCTCATGTCCTGGCCCTTAAACATTTACAACGTGGTACTGCATGAAGCGTCTCCCTTAAATATCACTGTCAATTTGTGACAGCGGCATTTAACTTGCGCTCACCGGAAGCACCTTGTAAATCCCACCCATCCATGACCCCATCACATGATCGCAGGTCACCGATGGATGGACATGACATCCAGAGGTCTCCAGCATACTTCTATTCTTGTCATTGCTGAATTGCTATGAGCACCGCCCGGTGGTCAGCGCTCAAAGCAAGTGAGAATTTCTGTTTCACACAGGCAATCTGATCATCGTCTGTGTGTAGCAGAGGCAATTGAAGTAGTGCAGCTACTAGTCTCCCATTGAGACTATTGAAGCATGTAAAAAGTAAAAAAAATGTCTTTAAAATTATTAAAAAAATAAAAAAAATATAAAAGTTCAAATCACCACCTTTTTGCCCCTTTCAAAATAAAACAATACAAAAATTAAAACATGCACATGTTTGGTATTGCTGCTTTCAGAATTGCCCACTCTATCGATATAAAAAAAATAATCCAATGGCTAAAAGGCCTAATGAGAAAAATATTCAAAACGTCCAAATTATATATTTTTTGGTCGCTGTTACATTGCAATAATATGCAGTATCTAAACCAAAAGTTTAATCAGTAAAAACGGCAGTTCGACATGCAAAACATAAGCCCTCACCCAGCCCCAGATCATGAAAAATGGAGATGCTACAGATCTCGGAAAATGGCAACTTGGATTTTTTTCCCATTTTCCAGTGCATGATATGTTAAAACCAATGTTGTTGTTCAAAAATACAACTTGTCCCACAAAAAAGAGCCCACATATGGTCATATTGACTGAAAAAAAAACTTATGGCTCTGGGAAGAAGGGGAGAAAAAAACGAAAACGCAAAAGTGAAAATACCTCTGGTCGTGAAGAGGTTAATATTGTTCAACAATTTTAATTAATCACAGCTGTTTCTTTCAGTTGAGTTTAAAACACATGGCCTGATTGTTGTCCTGTTTGGAATAGTGGAGAAATGACTACACTGATTGCTTGAGTAATGGTCCCAAGTTTCAAATCCTCCTCAGCAGCATGCCCAGTGTGTTGATGAATTATATGGGGAAATATCTGGGCAAATTCTTTGCCTCTTCATGCAACTGTATAGGCAGTTTTAACTCTAGTGATATAGCACAGGATAGGTAATAAATGTTAACATAAATTATTATTTATATAGCACCATTAATGCCATGGTGCTATACATGAGAAGAGGTTACATACAAATTACAGATATTACTTACAGTAAGCAAACTAACAATTACAGTCTGATACAGAGTGGAGATAACCCTTCCCTTGTGGGCTTACATTCTCCAGGATGGTGGGAAAAGAGACAGTAGGTTGGGGATTGCAGCAGCTCCGGTGTTGGTGAGGCGATAGCTCCGGTGGTAGTGAGGAGGCAGCTGGGTCATTGCAGACTGTAGGCTTTCCTGAAGACGTGGGTTTTCAGGTTCCGTCTGAAGGATCTGAATGTGGATGATAGTCGGATGTGTTCGGGTCAAAATTTCCAGAGGACGTGGGATATTTGGGTGAAGTCTTGGAGGCGGTTGGGTGAAGAGCAAATGAGTGTGGAGGAGAGAAGGAGGTCTGGACTGAATACGCTGAGAGAATGGGAGCCAGTGAAGAGATTTGCAGAGGGGAGAAGTGGAGGAGTAGAGAGATAAACTAGTCGGGCAGCAGATTTAAGGATGGACTGGAGAGGTGCGAGGGTGTTAGCAGGGAGGCCACAGAAAAGTATGTTGCAGTAGTCGAGGCGGGATATGATGATGACTCACTTTTGAACGCCCTCTAGAATGTAGTGCAAATGGCTCCAAAGTCTAAGTCACAAGACATCTTCCCACAATGATTGACTATAATGGTCAAGTAACTAGAAAAGAACCTCATCAATGAAACCTTTGCTGATGACGCTGTTCTAGTCACCAGACCAAAGCAGTCAATCACAGGCTGCAATAGTCCTATGATCTCCAGGCAGAGAAGCAATTGCAGCACAAATCTCTGGAGGGACCTACTCTGTTTCCATTGGAGCGGTGAATGGTGAATATACCTCTGTTTACTTTTTAAAAGCTATTAATGAAAAAATATATATATTTTGTTGTCAGACAAGTTGCATAATCAATTTAACACATTTTCTTCATTGTTTTTTCATGTTTGTTAGCTCTATAATGGTAATACTTCTTAGTTTATACAAGGAATAAATATGCTAAAGAAGATTTTTTTCCTGTCAAGAAAGTGTGCATTTGTTTCATACAATCTATAGGGAAAATTGTAATTATAGCACAATAATTACTTGCATTGCCATTGAGATTTTCAACAAGAACATGGTTTGTAATTGAAATGTATTACGGTATGCTGGCAGGTGACTGACACACTCTTCACAGCTGATGGATTTTTCACTCAGAGATTAACAAATTAACTTCCTTCTTACAGTAAATGTATCTCATTAATTTAAAATCAATGTAAAGTGCTTTTCTTATGGCTGGTATACCAACAGCAATCCAGCTTGTGGCTTAATACTTTACATCAGTAACCATACTATGCACATGAGGCTAATATAATGTGATTTGAACAATAAAAAAGATCATGTTGCACATTTACAGTTTTCAAATTGTCAATACTGTATACACAATGATAGTTATATAAGAAATAATTTATGACAATTAAATGTCTCCTTATAGTCCACTTATATAACAAAGTAGTTGATGTTCTTCTATAAATGCAAGCTTTTATTTCAGTGTGTAATATGTTCATAAGGTAAATTACAATATCATATATTTATTTAGACTATTTAACAGAATTCTTTCTCATGTCAGAAAATAAGAAAAGAATTTAATATTTCCCATTACTTTAACAGATTTACTCCTCCCATTTGGTACAACAAGACCTTATATCCAAGGTGACCCTACTTATAATTATATCCATTGCTCCAAGCTAGTGGAGACTTTTCCTGATGCAGAATATGCCAATAAAATATTATACTCACATAAATTCAATATTAACAACTCATTTATTATTTCTTGCTCCAATCTACTTTCACGACAAGGATAACTTTTTAACTCTTTTGTTTTCAGAGGAGGATGAAGGTATTATCAGCATGAAAATGTTCAGACTTCGAACACATATAAAGAAATTCTGAATTATAAATGTAAAAAATCATAATAATCCTCTAAACCCACATACCATACTCTGTTGTGAATTCTGTGGCTGAATTCACTCCTGTGGTCACAAGTGGTACTGCAGCTTCTGAGCTTCCTCCCTCAGGTGTTCTGGTGAGCTCGTTAACTGCTTCATTACTTAACTCCGCCTGATGCTGCTATCCTTGCTCCTTGTCAATGTTTCAGTGTTGGATCTGAGCTTCTCCTGATTGTTCCTGTGACCTGCTGCTCTGTATAGCTAAGTGCTTTTTGCTTTTTTGTTGCTTTTTTTCTGTCCAGCTTGTCTTTTGTTTTGCTGGAAGCTCTGAGACGCAAAGGGTGTACCGCCGTGCCGTTAGTTCGGCACGGTGGGTTTTTTTTGCCCCCTTTGCGTGGTTTTGCTTTAGGGTTTTTTGTAGACTGCAAAGTTCGCTTTACTGTCCTCGCTCTGTCCTAGAATATCGGGCCCCACTTTGCTGAATCTATTTCATCCCTACGTTTTGTCTTTTCATCTTACTCACAGTCATTATATGTGGGGGGCTGCCTTTTCCTTTGGGGAATTTCTCTGGGGCAAGTCAGGCCTATTTTTCTATCTTCAGGCTAGCTAGTTTCTTAGGCTGTGCCGAGTTGCCTAGGTAGTTGTTAGGCGCAATCCACAGCCGCTTTTAGTTGTGTTTAGGATAGGATCAGGTGTGCAGTCTACAGAGTTTCCACGTCTCAGAGCTCGTTCTTGTATTTTTGGGTATTTGTCAGATCACTGTGTGCGCTCTGATCGCCAAGCACACTGTGTTTCTGGATTGCCTTCATAACACCTGTCATTAGCAAACATAACAGTACAAGGAGCCAAACTAATGATTCTCAGTAGAGGGAAAGAAAAAGTTTTGACATCATTTTTTTTTTTTTTTTCTGCTCTGTGTTCACTTTTTTTTTTTTCCCTAGACATTTGGGTGATTCTGGACACAGGTGTGGACATGGATATTCAGGGTCTGTGCTCTTCAATGGATAATCTCGTTATAAATGTAAAAAAATTCAAGATACTATTGATCAGAAATCTATGTTAGAACCAAGAATTCCTATTCCTGATTTGTTTTTTGGAGATAGAACTAAGTTTCTAAGTTTCAAAAATAATTGTAAGCTATTTCTGGCCTTGAAACCTCATTCTTCTGGTAATCCTATTCAACAGGTTTTGATTATTATTTCTTTTTTGCGCGGCGACCCTCAAGACTGGGCATTTTCTCTTGCGCCAGGAGACCCTGCATTGAGTAGTGTCGATGCGTTTTTCCTGGCGCTCGGATTGCTGTACGATGAGCCTAATTCAATGGATCAGGCTGAGAAAAATTTGCTGGCTTTGTGCCAGGGTCAGGATGATATAGAAGTATATTGTCAGAAATTTAGGAAATGGTCAGTACTCACTCAGTGGAATGAATCTGCGCTGGCAGCTTTGTTCAGAAAAGGTCTCTCTGAGGCTCTTAAGGATGTCATGGTGGGATTTCCTATGCCTGCTGGTTTGAATGAGTCTTTGTCTTTGGCCATTCAGATCGGTCGACGCTTGCGCGAGCGTAAATCTGTGCACCATTTGGCGGTACTGCCTGAGATTAAACCTGAGCCTATGCAGTGCGATAGGACTATGACTAGAGTTGAACGGCAGGAATACAGACGCCTGAATGGTCTGTGTTTCTACTGTGGTGATTCCACTCATGCTATTTCTGATTGTCCTAAGCGCACTAAGCGGTCCGCTAGGTCTGCCGTCATTGGTACTGTACAGTCCAAATTCCTTCTGTCCATTACCTTGATATGCTCTTTGTCGTCGTTTTCTGTCATGGCGTTTGTGGATTCGGGCGCTGCCCTGAATCTGATGGATTTGGATTATGCTAAACGTTGTGGGTTTTTCTTGGAGCCTTTGCGGTGTCCTATTCCATTGAGAGGAATTGATGCTACACCTTTGGCCAAGAATAAACCTCAATATTGGGCCCAGCTGACCATGTGCATGGCTCCTGCACATCAGGAAGTTATTCGCTTTCTGGTGTTGCATAATCTGCATGATGTGGTCGTGTTGGGGTTGCCATGGCTACAAACCCATAATCCAGTATTGGATTGGAATTCCATGTCGGTATCCAGCTGGGGTTGTCAGGGGATACATGGTGATGTTCCATTTTTGTCGATTTCGTCATCCACCCCTTCTGAGGTCCCAGAGTTCTTGTCTGATTATCAGGATGTATTTGAAGAGCCCAAGTCCGATGCTCTACCTCCGCATAGGGATTGTGATTGTGCTATCAATTTGATTCCTGGTAGTAAATTCCCTAAAGGTCGATTATTTAATTTATCCGTGCCCGAACACGCCGCTATGCGCAGTTATGTGAAGGAATCCCTGGAGAAGGGACATATTCGCCCATCGTCATCACCACTGGGAGCAGGGTTCTTCTTTGTAGCCAAGAAGGATGGTTCGCTGAGACCGTGTATTGATTACCGCCTTCTTAATAAGATCACTGTTAAATTTCAGTATCCCTTGCCATTGTTATCTGACTTGTTTGCTCGGATTAAGGGGGCTAGTTGGTTCACTAAGATAGATCTTCATGGTGCGTATAATCTGGTGAGAATCAGGCAAGGAGATGAATGGAAAACAGCATTCAATACGCCCGAGGGTCATTTTGAGTATCTAGTGATGCCGTTCGGACTTGCCAATGCTCCATCTGTGTTTCAGTCTTTTATGCATGACATCTTCCGTGAGTATCTGGATAAATTCCTGATTGTTTACTTGGATGACATTTTGATCTTCTCAGATGATTGGGAGTCTCATGTGAAGCAGGTCAGAATGGTTTTTCAGGTCCTGCGTGCTAACTCTTTGTTTGTGAAGGGATCAAAGTGTCTCTTCGGTGTGCAGAAAGTTTCATTTTTGGGGTTCATCTTTACCCCTTCTACTATCGAGATGGATCCAGTTAAGGTCCAAGCCATCCAGGATTGGATTCAGCCAACATCTCTGAAAAGTCTGCAAAAGTTCCTGGGCTTTGCTAATTTTTATCGTCGCTTCATCTGTAATTTTTCTAGCATTGCCAAACCATTGACCGATTTGACCAAGAAGGGTGCTGATTTGGTTAATTGGTCTTCTGCTGCTGTGGAAGCTTTTCAGGAGTTGAAGCGTCGTTTTTGTTCTGCCCCTGTGTTGTGTCAGCCAGATGTTTCTCTTCCGTTCCAGGTCGAGGTTGATGCTTCTGAGATTGGAGCAGGGGCGGTTTTGTCACAGAGAGGTTCTGATTGCTCAGTGATGAAACCATGTGCTTTCTTTTCCAGGAAGTTTTCGCCCGCTGAGCGTAATTATGATGTGGGCAATCGAGAGTTGCTGGCCATGAAGTGGGCATTCGAGGAGTGGCGTCATTGGCTTGAAGGAGCTAAGCATCGCGTGGTGGTATTGACTGATCATAAGAACTTGACTTATCTCGAGTCTGCCAAGCGCTTGAATCCTAGACAGGCCCGTTGGTCGTTATTTTTTGCCCGCTTCGACTTTGTGATTTCGTACCTTCCGGGCTCTAAAAATGTGAAGGCGGATGCTCTGTCTAGGAGTTTTGTGCCCGACTCTCCGGGTTTATCTGAGCCAGCGGGTATCCTCAAGGAAGGAGTCATTGTGTCTGCCATCTCCCCTGATTTGCGGCGGGTGCTGCAAAAATTTCAGGCGAATAAACCTGATCGTTGTCCAGCAGAGAAACTGTTCGTCCCTGATAGGTGGACTAATAAACTTATCTCTGAACTTCATTGTTCGGTGTTGGCTGGTCATCCTGGAATCTTTGGTACCAGAGAGTTGGTGGCTAGATCCTTCTGGTGGCCATCTCTGTCACGGGATGTACGTACTTTTGTGCAGTCCTGTGGGATTTGTGCTAGGGCTAAGCCCTGCTGTTCTCATGCCAGTGGGTTGCTTTTGCCCTTGCCGGTCCCAAAGAGGCCTTGGACACATATTTCGATGGATTTCATTTCTGACCTTCCCGTTTCTCAAAAGATGTCAGTCATTTGGGTGGTCTGTGATCGCTTTTCTAAAATGGTCCATCTGGTGCCCTTGGCTAAATTGCCTTCCTCCTCTGATTTGGTACCTTTGTTCTTTCAGCATGTGGTTCGGTTGCATGGCATTCCTGAGAATATTGTTTCTGACAGAGGTTCCCAGTTTGTTTCAAGGTTTTGGCGAGCCTTTTGTGGTAGGATGGGCATTGACCTATCCTTTTCCTCGGCTTTCCATCCTCAGACTAATGGCCAGACCGAACGAACCAATCAGACCTTGGAAACATATCTGAGATGTTTTGTTTCTGCAGACCAGGATGATTGGGTGTCCTTTTTGCCGTTGGCTGAGTTCGCCCTTAATAATCGGGCCAGCTCGGCTACCTTGGTTTCTCCATTTTTTTGCAATTCTGGGTTCCATCCTCGTTTCTCTTCAGGACAGGTTGAGTCTTCGGACTGTCCTGGTGTGGATTCTGTGGTGGATAGGTTGCAGCAGATCTGGACTCAGGTAGTGGACAATTTGATCTTGTCCCAGGAGAAAGCTCAACTTTTCGCTAATCGCAGACGCCGTGTGGGTCCCCGACTTCGTGTTGGGGATCTGGTTTGGTTATCTTCTCGTCATATTCCTATGAAGGTTTCCTCTCCTAAATTTAAACCTCGTTTTATTGGTCCGTATAGGATTTCTGAGGTTCTCAATCCTGTGTCTTTTCGTTTGACCCTCCCAGACTCCTTTTCCATACATAATGTATTCCATAGGTCGTTGTTGCGGAGATACGTGGCACCTATGGTTCCATCTGTTGAGCCTCCTGCCCCGGTTTTGGTGGAGGGGGAATTGGAGTATATTGTGGAGAAGATTTTGGATTCTCGTGTTTCTAGACGGAAACTCCAGTATCTGGTTAAATGGAAGGGTTATGCTCAGGAAGATAATTCCTGGGTTTTTGCCTCTGATGTTCATGCTTCTGATCTTGTTCGTGCCTTTCATGCGGCTCATCCTGGTCGGCCTGGGGGCTCTGGTGAGGGTTCGGTGACCCCTCCTCAAGGGGGGGGTACTGTTGTGAATTCTGTGGCTGAATTCACTCCTGTGGTCACAAGTGGTACTGCAGCTTCTGAGCTTCCTCCCTCAGGTGTTCTGGTGAGCTCGTTAACTGCTTCATTACTTAACTCCGCCTGATGCTGCTATCCTTGCTCCTTGTCAATGTTTCAGTGTTGGATCTGAGCTTCTCCTGATTGTTCCTGTGACCTGCTGCTCTGTATAGCTAAGTGCTTTTTGCTTTTTTGTTGCTTTTTTTCTGTCCAGCTTGTCTTTTGTTTTGCTGGAAGCTCTGAGACGCAAAGGGTGTACCGCCGTGCCGTTAGTTCGGCACGGTGGGTTTTTTTTGCCCCCTTTGCGTGGTTTTGCTTTAGGGTTTTTTGTAGACTGCAAAGTTCGCTTTACTGTCCTCGCTCTGTCCTAGAATATCGGGCCCCACTTTGCTGAATCTATTTCATCCCTACGTTTTGTCTTTTCATCTTACTCACAGTCATTATATGTGGGGGGCTGCCTTTTCCTTTGGGGAATTTCTCTGGGGCAAGTCAGGCCTATTTTTCTATCTTCAGGCTAGCTAGTTTCTTAGGCTGTGCCGAGTTGCCTAGGTAGTTGTTAGGCGCAATCCACAGCCGCTTTTAGTTGTGTTTAGGATAGGATCAGGTGTGCAGTCTACAGAGTTTCCACGTCTCAGAGCTCGTTCTTGTATTTTTGGGTATTTGTCAGATCACTGTGTGCGCTCTGATCGCCAAGCACACTGTGTTTCTGGATTGCCTTCATAACACCTGTCATTAGCAAACATAACAATACTCGTAGCATTTGATGTTGCATGAAACAATAATTTCTTTATAGGACACATGAAAATAAAAATAAATGCATAAAAAATCAAACAGCTTTGGACACATAAATCCTTCTGAAAATATAATTGTAATGTGTACCAATGCTATACATGTCAATTTTGCCTCTCTGTCTGCTTTAACCTCTTTCCGACATCAGGTGTAATAGTATGCCATTGTCGGACTCCCTCTGTTTGGTGCGGGCTCCGGCGCTGAGCCCGTACATTTCTGGGTACATGATAGCTGATTTATATATCTGACATGTGTCAGCAACAGCCATGGGTAGAATTGCGATCCACCTGCTGCTGTTAACCCATTAAATGTCGTCAATTTCTGACAGTGGCATTTAACTCTCACTTCCAGCAAATGCACTGAAAGTCTTGCCCATCTGTGACCCCGTCACATGATCTCAGGTCACGATGTGTTGGCATGGTAACCAGAAGTCTCCAGCAGACCTCTATAGTTGTCATAGCCAGATTGCTAAGATCGCCGCCTGGTGGTGGGAGCTCATAGCAAGTGAACATTTCTGCTACATACAGGCGATCTAATCATCGCCTGTATGTAGCAGAGCCGATCAAAGTACTGCAGCTTCTTGTCTCCCATGGAGACTATTGAACCATGCAAAAAGTAAAAAAAATAATGTTTTAAAATATAATAGAAAAATATAAAAGATTAAATCACCCTTTTGCTCCATTCAAAATAAAACAATAAAAAAATCAAATATACACATATTTGGTAGCGCCGCATTCAGGGTCGCAGGATCTATCAATATAAAGAAAAGAACCCAATTGTTAAACAGCGTAACGAGAAAAAAGTCAAAATGCTAAAATTATGGGTTTTTTTGGTAGCCACAACATTGCATTAAAATGAGATAACAGGCGATCAAAAAATTGTATCTGCACAAATATGGTATAATTAAAAACATAATCTCGGAGCGTAAAAGATAAGCCCTCACCCAACCTGAGATCACAAAAAATAGACACGCTACGAGTATTGGAAAATGGCAAACAAAATTTTTTTTCTTTAACAAATTTTGGAAAACATTTTTTACCACTTAAAAAAATCCTAGACATGTTTGGTGTCTACGAACTCGGAATTTACCTGGAGAATCATAATGGCAGGTCAATTTTAGCATTTAGTGAACCTAGCAAAAAGCCAAACAAAAAACAAGTGTGGGATTGCGTTTTTTTGCTTTTGCAGGCATATGTCAGCTGTACAAAACAGCTGACATGCCCTGGCTTTGATGTGGGCTCACCACTAGAGCCCACATCAAAGAAAGATATGCGACCTACGCAGTACAAGTACGGCGGAGGTCACGAAGGGGTTAAAATTGGTTATTCTTAAGTGAGGCAAAGGCATCATAAAGCAGACGAGGTCCAGGAAGCAATGAGAATGTTTGAAATAACTAATTATTTAGGTATCTTCTCTATTTCTCCACCTTATTATATCCTGATGCCCTCTAGAGTCAATATGTTTGTAGCTATGAGTATAAGAAAGTTTTTTTTTCTCTGTTCTTGTGTTTACCATGTTTTTAGCGGGAATTGGGAACCCCACAGGAAATATTTTGAAACACCTTGGCAGAGGCAGCTGTTGTGGCCAACTGTGGAGGCGCCCGATCTTGCAGATGGGCCATCTGGGGCATGTAGTCTCTCTGGCAGCAGACAATGATGTCATGGTGGCTGAAGTCAGTTGCTGGACCCCTCAACACTTCCCTCCTGTCCATAACAATTGTCAATATTGGGAGGTGACACTTGTCGATGGTATAGAACCCCCCTGGGGGCACTTTTGTAGTGGTGGTGTCTCGATGTAGTCTTTTGAGCGCATGTGGTGTTTGTGCAATCTCAAGCAGTAAGACGTGCAGTTGAACTTGTAAACATAGCAATTTTACTGAAAGAGGTAGAGTCTCCCTCTTAACTGCAGCGTTCACAGTATATTGTGCAAATGAAAGTAATGGTTCTCTCCTCATGAGACATGTGAGGTTATGGCCTCTCAGGGTGGCTGGAGCAGAGGTCTCTTCACTTGCTGTTAGAGGAAGTGCTATGTTCAGTCCAAGAAATATTACACTGATGGAGGAACCTTCACAGTTTGGCTCTCTGTGGAAACACACTAAGGTGTGGAAGTACTCATAGTTTTGAGCCTATCATTCCCTATCACAGGGGGTATGTTAAACAAAGCAGCAACGTGGATCTGGTCCTGACTAGAAGCAAGCAGGATGTCCTACATGCAGGAGAGCACGTGTGCAGGTCTATCTCTCCTGACAGGAAGAGACTTCATTCCCTTGTGGAGGAGATTATGTGGAGAAAGATTTCCCTTCAGCGTGGATTCACATGGAAAATAATGTTGGGAGCATTAGTGTCTGCTTCCTCAGGCAACTTGAACTGCCCAGAAATGGAATCCTCTTAAGAAAGTGTGAGAGCACTGAGCTGGGAGGCTCATCCCATCCGATTCTATGGCAGCTTGTTGTGAGGAGAATAATCACTTAACTTTCATATACACACATTGACCAGAAGATGGCAACATAGCACATTTATGAATCTTCAATATATAATGTAATGTATTACATTTTCAAATTCACAGTGCCCAAAATAATTCTGACACAATGGAACAAGTCTACTGCCACACAAAAACTGTCTCAGCAGCAGTAGAACGAGTACCGGGATACCACACAGTAGCACAGCACAAGTGATAGCAGCAGAGTGAGATGTTTTAAATATTATGGGTTTGTGTTGGTATATAGGCATGGAAAGGGTACAAAGGAGAAATGACATAGATATTTCAGCAACAAACTTTACAGTCATCAGAAAAAGACATTATAATTGTCTAGGTGTGGAGTTTAGAGAGTACACATAATGCAGGTGGTTACCTGTGAAACACTAGAAAGTGATATATTTTCTGTTTATTATTGTGATGTATCAGTTTAGTTAATTTATATAGATTAGACCCAGGAGCATAGCTAAGGAGGCACAATCATGGCATTTGCCTGAGCCACATCGTTAAAGGGAACCTGTCACCTGAATTTGGCGGGACTGGTTTTGGGTCATATGGGCGGGGTTTTCGGGTGTTTGATTCACCCTTTCCTTACCCGCTGGCTGCATGCTGGCTGTAATATTGGATTGAAGTTCATTCTCTGTCCTCCATAGTACACGCCTGCGCAAAGTAATCTTACCTTGCGCAGGCATGTACTACGGAGGACATAGAATGAACTTCAATCCAATATTTCGGCCAGCATGCAGCCAGCGGGTAAAGAAAGGGTGAATCAAACACCTGAAAACTCCGCCCATATGACCCAAAACCAGTCCCGCCAAATTCAGGTGACAGGTTCCCTTTAATAAATAAAATAAGAGCAGTATACTGAATATTAAAGAAAAGCATAGCTACCATTCTATCTGCAGCTGTGTAAAATTGACAATTTACATCTTACTGCTGTATAAGGCTCGTACAGATTATGCAAATTACAGCATCACATTCCAGCATGCTGTGATGTCGCAAATCAGGGAGTGCTGTGGCAAGCTGGTTTGTTTTTGCCAAACAAGCAGCCAAGAGGGCATGCTTAGGCAGATACGATAATTTGAAATGAGCTGACATTTTATAGGCCATAGCCATGAATTTTCTCAAGTGAGTGTTTTTATGAAAGAATTGCGCAATTTAATTTAGGAAATGGGCCATGCACCAAGTTTGAGTTACTTTGGCCAGCCATAAGGCATCTAGATGGCTGTTTTTTTTTAACTTGAGAAAGGCGCAAGTCTGGCACAGAAATGCGTTGCTTTAAAAATAAAATTGGAATCCCAAGGCTCTTCATTACCGCAGTGCAGCCTGACTAATTGTGCCAGCTTCCATTTTTGCCATTGCACAGGCTGTATAAGTTAATGACAAACCTCACTATGGTAAACTGTGGCATGGGTTAATTTGAGATCCAACAAGGAGAACCGATGTAGCCTATTGAAACCCTTCAAGGAGGTGCAAATATTTGTTAGTAGAGACATGTGTGGAAACAACAATGTAAATCTCTCATATTTATTTTGGAATAAATATTTAGCAGAATTAAAGAGAAAATTTTAGGAAGATCTGCAACCTGTACCAGTTCATAGCATACTGGTGTGTATTGGGGTCCCTCAAGGTACATGTTATTTACTGTAGGATTTGAAGGAGGAAGAAAAAGAAGAGTAGGATAAAGAACAGCAGTAAGTGGAAATGGAGGGGGGAGATAGATTTTCCACAGTCAAGGGATGAGATTGACAGTCAAAGTGAAAATGATGATGCCGATGAAACTGACCATGCCAACAAACAACCATTTCAATAAGTTATAATTACACCAAAACAGATGTCCTACCGAAAGTCAAATAGGACATAAACTCAAGCAAGCATATAGGTCAGACAGGTGGTATAAAAACCACAACAGAGTATAATCCTTGATACAGTAGTTTATTAATATAGCATAATTAACACATAAATCACATCAATAGATAAAAAGAAACTACTGGAAACCACAGTATAACGGGGAGCGCTGTAACCAGCAAGATACCAATGCCCATATAGAATCTGAATGCTCGATACCTCACAACTAAATGTGCAAACAATAGACATAAACGTCTGTGCAAATAGCTAAAGTTTAAGTAGCAGCATTTACAAAAGGGAAAAAGTGCAACGTGTATCATGTCCGAAAGTGGACTATCCTTAGAAATGCATTATCATAGTAAAAATACGAGGTGAGCTATACTTACAAAATTATGCAGCAGGTATGGTGCCGGTACACAGACGGTCCCCGCCGGGGACCCATTTCAATAAGTTGACAACAATGTTACAGGGACCTCGGACACTGCAAGCTGTATGCTGGAATACTTATGGGGTGACAGATTGTTAATATCAATCAAATTAATGATTATTAAATGAAGACATTTTTGAGATACTGAATGAAATTAAAATTGGCTTATTACCAGAATAAACTATGCTATATGCTTAGCAAAGCTTTCACTGATTGTACACCTGAAGCCCGTATGACTGAGCAGCAGACTCTTCTGCGATCCATGCATACTGAATGCTCCCCTTCCTGTGCCAGTGTTAGGGCTTCTGCAAATAGTCTAGGTGGTTGCAAGAGCTACAGTGTGTTTGATATGATTCACCTTATACGTTTTATATGCTATTGTAACAACCAACTGCACTTCAGGAAACAGAAGAACATTAGCTTAACAGACAAGTTTAGTCATACCTATAACAATGTCTTTTCTCAGGTTAATACCCTTACACCCGATTCCACGGACTTCTGGTTCAATGGAAGTAGCAATAACTGGTACACATGCAATGGCTTTACTGTCATGTTCAGCCTCCAGTGTAATGTCAGTGATGGTGTTTGCATAGCTAGTGTCTTTGCATAACGTAAGTGGGCCAGGTTATCTGTCACAATAGTCAAAAACCAAACATTTGCCAAAATTAATTAACCATGGATCAATGCTGACTTTTATTAATCAACTGCTGATTCTAATGATTATATTAGACTCTGTGTCTTCCTGCCTGACTTTGCATCTTCTATGTTATACAATGTTCTACAGCTGTGAGTGCCACAGAAGATAGATTACATTGAAAAATGAATAGCAAAATTCTTTAGCAGATACATGATAAGAAACTTTATGATAACATTTGATATGTTACATGGCATGATGTAGAAAACTATAATTTAACAGTTTATATTGCATGTGATTAACTAAATGTCAAGTTAAAGGTTGTTCTTAAATTTCAAAATTAAAGTTGTCACCAGTGTCAGCACAAAATCACTGTTAAAAGTCCCGCCACTCTGTGCTTTATGGCTGTTCTAATCTTTTAAATACACTCTCCACCTGCTTGTTTTCCCTTTATCCGCCCATTTTATTAACAGCTATACCTTCTCAGGGCCAAAAAAGGGTGGAGATAGAGATGGAAAAAAAAGCAGGTGGAAAGGTGTATTTCAATGACTGGCCCCACCACGATGCACCAAGCATCTGTATTTGTTTGAAGAGTCATTCTGTGCTGACATTTCAAAAACCTAACCTGCACATCCAAACATAGACTCAGTGTGAACAGGTGCTGAACCTAGAGTCGCCAACTCGTATATAGTTAAGTAAATAGGGCAGCACACTGCAGCGCTAGAACATACAAACTTGAAATACGAAATTTGAACTGCATTACTGCACTAGAAATATGAAAAATGAGAGCGTTTAGCACATAAAAATGGCCAATTTTATGTGTACCTGGTAGCCCCTTTACGGCATCTTTCTTATACCAGGTCCTACGCTTGCCTTACCTCGCTGAGAATAAACGTCTCCATTTGAATGGGTACATGTGAAAACCTCTTCCTAGACTAGAATTCTCTCTCTCTGTGGAGGGGTATTGGACCTGCTGTAATTAAAACACCTGAAGCTAGGAGGCGGAGTGCACGATCAGAAGGCTAAAGAATACATTTCAAAAACCTGACCGGCACATCCAAACATAGACTAAGTGTGAACAGATGCTGAACCTAGAGTCGCCAACTCGCATATAGTTAAGTAAGTAAGGCAGCACACTGCAGTGCCAAAACATGCAAACATGAAACACGAAAATTGAACTGCATTACTGCACTAGAAATATGAAAAATGAGAGCGTTTAGCGCATAAAAATGGCCAATTTTATGTGTACCTGGTAGCCCCTTTACGGCATCTCTCTTATACCAGGTCCTACGCTTGCCTTACCGCGCTGAGAATAAACGTCTCCATCTGAATGGGTACATGTGAAAACCTCTTCCTAGACTAGAATTCTCTCTCTCTGTGGAGGGGTATTGGACCTGCTGTAATTAAAACACCTGTAGGCTAGGAGGCGGAGTGCACGATCAGAAGGCTAGAGAATACATTTCAAAAACCTGACCTGCACATCCAAACATAGACTCAGTGTGAACAGGTGCTGAACCTAGAGTCGCCAACTCGTATATAGTTAAGTAAATAAGGCAGCACACTGCAGCGCTAGAACATACAAACTTGAAATACGAAATTTGAACTGCATTACTGCACTAGAAATATGAAAAATGAGGTCCTACGCTTGCATGTATTCTCTAGCGCTGCAGTGTGCTGCCTTATTTACTTAATTCTGTGTGTCTGTGCTGACAGAGTCCCTTTAAAGGGACTCTGTCACCTGAATTTGGAGGGAACAATCTTCAGCCATAGAGGCGGGGTTTTTGGGTGTTTGATTCACCCTTTCCTTACCCGCTGGCTGCATGCTGGCTGCAATATTGGATTATGATGTGAACCGCAAAGTAATTTATTTTTCTAAATTGCATAGTACATTTAACTGGCCCATAAGATATTCTAGCAAAACAGTTTATTGATGGCTTTATCAACAAGCATAACATCTTTACTAATAATAGCGTCAATAGCTTCACAGGAATATCCAATAGTAGAGAAAACACACATCCGCACTGCTCAAAGGTCCAACTCAGTGACCGTATTATAATATCGGTCTAGCACCACAGAAAGTGATACTGGCTGTATGAATCCTTTACACCTGAATCAACGGGGTGCTGCTGCCAGGAAAAATGTGTGCAGAATCCAAATGGCAAAAAAGAAAAAGTAGGCGCGCACTTACCCTGTTGCGGTGAATATCACTTTATTAGGACATATAAACAAACGGATAGCAGGGAGGGATAGGGTCAGCCGTGGCTGACCCTATCCCTCCCTGCTATCCGTTTGTTTATATGTCCTAATAAAGTGATATTCACCGCAACAGGGTAAGTGCGCGCCTACTTTTTCTTTTTTGCCATTTAGCTTCACAGGAATATATGAGCTTTAAAAAGCTTATGGCAAAAAAAATCAGCAAGGGCTCCATTGATCTTCAAAGCAGCATAGAGTCAATGATTTTGAATAGCATTCAAATATAACCAACTAATTGAGTAGCTTCAAACCACCAATAAAGTAATAAAATGAACAATTTATTAGGAAGTATTAAAAATTGTTGCCATTGTGTACATACAGGTCTAGAAAGGAGGAATGGTAGGGAAAATATCAATATCCAAGATTTGTTTGGCAATTACAAGCATTTTCCACATAGACAGTAGGGTTGAGCGAAACGGGTCGTTCATTTTCAAAAGTCGCCGACTTTTGGCAAAGTCGGGTTTCATGAAACCCGATCCGACCCCTGTGCGTGGTCGGCCATGCGGTACGTGACTTTCGCGCCAAAGTCGCGTTTCAATGACGCGAAAAGCGCCATTTCTCAGCCAATGAAGGTGAACGCAGAGTGTGGGCAGCGTGATGACATAGGTCCTGGTCCCCACCATCTTAGAGAAGGGCATTGCAGTGATTAACTTGCTGTCTGCGGCATCACAGGGGCTATAAAGGGGCGTTCCCGCCGACCGCCATCTTACTGCTGCTGATCTGAGCTTAGGGAGAGGTTGCTGCCGCTTCGTCAGAAGCAGGGATAGCGTTAGGCAGGGTCCATTAACCACCAAACCGCTTGTGCTGTAGCGATTTCCACTGCCCAACACCACCTTCGGTGTGCAGGGACAGTGGAAGCTACATTTTTTTTTTTCCTCAGCGCTGTAGCTCATTGGGCTGCCCTAGAAGTCTCCCTGATAGCTGCATTGCTGTGTGTACGCCGCTGTGCAAACCAACTGCTTTTTTCAAAGCACAAATCCTCTTGTTCCTTCCTTTCTGCACAGCTATCTTTTTGGTTTGTACACACTTTTTATTTAATTTGTGCATCAGTCCACTCCTTATTGCTGCCTGCCATACCTGGCTGAGATTACTGCAGGGAGATAGTAATTGTAGGACAGTTCCTGTTTTTTTTTTTTTTGTGGGAGATTAAGATTGGCATTTCTGCTACAGTGCCATCCCTGTGTGTGCCATCTCTCACTCAGTGGGCCATAGAAAGCCTATTTATTTTTTTGCTTGATTTGGGTTCTAAAATCTACCTGAAAAAATCACTACATCAATCAGTGGGAGAAAAATATTGGCCTCAGGGCTTGTGTGCCACTCCTGACTCCTGTGTGTGCCATCTCTCACTCAGTGGGCCATAGAAAGCCTATTTATTTTTTTGCTTGATTTGGGTTCTAAAATCTACCTGAAAAAATCACTACATCAATCAGTGGGAGAAAAATATTGGCCTCAGGGCTTGTGTGCCACTCCTGACTCCTGTGTGTGCCATCTCTCACTCAGTGGGCCATAGAAAGCCTATTTATTTTTTTGCCTGATTTGGGTTCTAAAATCTACCTGAAAAAATCACTACATCAATCAGTGGGAGAAAAATATTGGCCTCTGGGCTTGTGTGCCACTCCTGATTCCTGTGTGTGCCATCTCTCACTCAGTGGGCCATAGAAAGCCTATTTATTTTTTGCTTGATTTGGGTTCTAAAATCTACCTGAAAAAATCATTACATCAATCAGTGGGAGAAAAATATTGTCCTCTGGGCTTGTGTGCCACTCCTGACTCCTGTGTGTGCCATCTCTCACTCAGTGGGCCATAGAAAGCCTTTTTTTGTTTTTTTATTTGGTTTCTAAATTCTTCCTGAAAAAATCATTTTATTTTAATTTGTTTCTAAAGTCTCCCTGAAAAAAAAAAAAAAATAGGTGGGAGATTAATATTGCCCTTTCTGCTTGTGTGCCAGTCTTGACTCCTGGGTGTGCCAACTGTTAGGGGTCGAGTTCCCGATTCTGCACAGGGGGAATCTCGAGCCATCCCCGCTGCGGTCTCCCATTCTTTTCCAGCCGCAGTGGAGTCTGCTCAGCAAAGACGTCGGTCCCAGCGTCTTGCTCATTCTCACTCTGTTCTGAGAGTTACTGCTGCTTCTCCAGTCTCTGCCATTAAAGTCAGTGCTGGTCAGCAGCGAGCGGACTTCTCTGGGACTAAGTCCTTGTCTGCACGTACTGAGCATGCCCAGGGTAAGATCTCCCGTTGGAGATCGAGGGTCATGTGCTCAGGCTCTGCAGCACATTCCATTGGTCCTCTTGGCAGGTCTTGGAAGGGCAAAGGTGCTGTGGCCACTTCCTGTGCTGCAACTATATAAACTGCGCATTACCGCACGGCCATGCGCTAGTATTGTCTTTCAATCGCTAATGTGTGTATGTTGTGAGGGCAAGTCGTCCTTGGATACCCCTACCCTATTGAATGACTGTTCGCGGAAGGTGTATGGCTGCTACCTAGCGCCCGACTTATCCTACAGCACTAGTCACACATTATAGCGTCCAGTTGCTGTGACCGCCAGTACGGCGCCGTGCACTTCCTCTGTGCTTTCCTTACCCAAGCTTGGGTGGTTAGTGGCGTTCGTCAGTGCGGCACTGCATGCACTCTTGTGCCTTAATATTGCTCTTCAGTTTCCTACACACCCAGTTGCGGTGTTGTGCCAGCAAGGGTCTAATCGGACTTTAATCCTAGTTGGGGTTGAGTTCGCTGACTACTTGCTCGCGCTTTAGGTAAGGTACCGCGGTCCTGTGCCTTAACAGGATTGCTTCTTTCACGCTGGGTGAGGTTAACCCATGCGTGTATACTTTCGTGTACCGCCATATAGTCTGCTAATTGCTAGCAGCAGGTTTTCACCTGCACGGTGGACCCCGGACTGCGAACGCATCTATACCATCTGTCTTGGTGCGTTCCGCCAGTCCTAACAGAATACTAGCGCCAGGGTCTGGCTAGTAAAATGGCGGACGACCAGCGTTTACAGCGGTACATCCTGCAGCTGGAGGGAAGGTTGGCGGCTCTTGAGCATTCAACCTCAGCTGTGGATGTTACTGCTGTCCCTGTTCAGGCTGCAAGTGTGGCTGCAGCTACCTTGTCCACTGCCGCCCCTGTACCAACGCTATCTCGCCTCCCGCTACCAGAGAAATTTTCTGGTGACAGTAAGTCCTGTAGGGGCTTCGTGAGTCAGTGCTCAATACATCTCGAGCTTCTGGCCTCTCGTTTCCCTACAGAGCGGGCTAAGGTGGGCTTTATAATTTCCTTATTGTCGGACAGGGCGTTGCAGTGGGCTACGCCGCTGTGGGAGCGTGGCGATCATGTGGTGCAGAGTGCTCCGTTATTCCTGAGCACTCTGAAACAGGTCTTTCTAGGACCTCGTGTCACCCATGACACGGCGCTCCAACTGTTGGCACTGACTCAGGGCTCGTCCTTGGTCAGCCTTTTTGCCGTCCATTTCCGCACTCTAGCATCTGAGCTGGAGTGGTCAGATAAAGCCCTTATCCCTATATTTTGGAGGGGGCTGGCTGACCACGTTTAGGATGCTCTGGCCACTAGGGAGATTCCCGCCACACTGGAAGAGTTAATAACAGTATCTACTCGCATCGACCTCCGTTTTCACGAGCGGAGGTTAGAGCGAGCCCAGTGTAGGCAGAGGTTACGGCTGGCTCCCACCTTCGCCAAACCTTTGGAATCTCCAGTCCAGGCTCCTGAGTTCCAGGAACCTAAGGTGGTGTCACGAGCGGGATCTAAGTCCCAGACCGCTCGTGCACTCCAGGGTTGCCATGTATGCCAACAGTCAGGACATCTTGCCACCAGATGTCATCAGCGGTCGAGGAAACGTCAGCGTCTAGTGGTAGTAGGTGGAGGTGCACTAGACACTGCGACGTTTGCCTCCAAATTGTCCTTTAAGGGGACAATTACCTTTGGCTCATCCTCCCACTTGGTAGACCTCTGCGTGGATTCTGGGGCGGAGGGCAATTTTATGTCTTCTGCCTTCGCCCAACGTCACGCAATACCCCTGGTTATGCTATCTCAACCAGAAACGGTACGAGTGGTGAATGGGTCGACACTCCCCGCACAGATAACACATCAGACCATCCCTGTTACTCTGTCCATGTCGCCATCCCATCAGGAGATTATTTCTCTGCTCATCATTCCTGAGGGTATTGATGAGGTCCTGTTGGGGATACCTTGGCTACGGTACCACTCTCCTCACATCGAGTGGTCCTCAGGCAGAATTCTGGGATGGGGTGAATCATGTGGGGGTAGGTGTCACCGAGAGTGCATTCAGGTTGCTACTACTGAGGTACCCGCAGATCTATCCTCTCTCCCCAAGCAATATTGGTCTTATGCAGACGTGTTCTCCAAAAAGGCGGCGGAGACCCTTCCGCCCCATCGCCCCTATGACTGTCCTTTCGATCTCTTGCCTGGTGCGGAGCCTCCCCGGGGTCGAGTTTATCCATTATCTCTCCCGGAGACGGAGGCCATGTCTCAGTACATTCAAGAGAATCTGGCAAGAGGGTTTATCAGGAAGTCAGTGTCACCTGCTGGGGCAGGGTTCTTCTTTGTGCAGAAGAAGAATGGGGAACTACGTCCATGCATAGACTACAGGGGTCTTAACGCTATCACCGTTAAGAACAAGTATCCTTTGCCCTTGATATCCGAGCTCTTCGATAGGCTTCGGGGAGCTAGAGTGTTTACTAAATTAGATCTGCGGGGTGCTTACAACCTGATTCGCATCCTTGAGGGGGACGAATGGAAAACGGCGTTTAACACCAGAGATGGGCACTATGACTATCTGGTGATGCCCTTCGGGCTCTGTAATGCCCCAGCCGTTTTTCAAGACTTTGTCAATGACATCTTCCGGGATATGCTTTCCACCTCAGTTGTAGTCTATCTGGATGATATTCTCATCTTTTCTCCAGATATTGACTCCCACCGGAGAGATGTTGGCAGAGTCTTCGACCTCCTACGGGCAAACTCTCTTTACGCTAAGTTGGAGAAGTGTATGTTTGAGCAGGAGTCTTTGCCGTTCCTGGGCTATATCATCTCCGCCCAGGGATTGGCTATGGATCCTGCCAAACTACAGGCTGTGATGGACTGGCAAGAGCCCCATTCTCTTAAAGCGGTGCAGCGCTTTATGGGGTTCATTAACTCTTACCGCCAGTTCATTCCCCACTTCTCAACTCTGGTAGCTCCCTTGATAGCCCTCACCAAGAAGGGAGCGAATCCTAAATTGTGGTCGGAAGAGGTCTCCAAGGCCTTCACTTCTATTAAGTCCCACTTTGCTAGCGCTCCCATCTTACATCGTCCCGATGTAGATAAGCCATTCCTAATGGAGGTGGATGCCTCATCCGTTGGTGCTGGAGCAGTCCTCTATCAGAAGGATGCTCAAGGTCGGAAGCATCCATGCTTCTTCTTCTCTAAGACCTTGTCGCCAGCGGAGAGAAACTACTCCATCGGGGATAGGGAGCTGCTAGCAATGAAGTTGGCCTTTTCAGAGTGGAGACATCTTCTGGAAGGTGCGCGGTTTCCCTTCCAGGTTTACACTGACCACAAAAATTTGGTCTACTTACAAACAGCCCAGCGGCTAAATTCTCGCCAAGCCAGATGGTCCTTGTTCTTTTCCCGGTTCCACTTTTCTCTTCATTTTCTCGCTGGGGAGAAGAATATTCGTGCTGATGCTCTCTCTCGCTCCCTTATGTCAACTGAAGAGGAGGAAGAGGAGCCTCGGCTTATTGTTCCTTCTGAGAGCCTGAGAACCGTAGCGCCGGTTTCGCTTGAGTCTGTGCCTCCGGGCAAGACTTTTGTGCCCATTAATTTGCGACCGGAGGTTCTCTCTTGGGCTCATTCGTCCAGAGTGGGTGGACACTTTGGGACAAAGAGGACATCTGAGCTACTGGCGAGGACATACTGGTGGCCGCATATGGTCCGGGATGTCAGGGATTATATTCTGGCGTGTGTCTCCTGCGCCAAAAAATAAATCTCCGCGTCAAAGGCCAGCTGGGTTGCTCTATCCCTTGCCGGTGGCAGATAGGCCCTGGGAGATGGTCGGGATGGACTTTGTCGTGGGTTTGCCCAAGTCTCGCGGCTGTACCATCATTTGGGTCATCACCGATCATTTCTCGAAAATGGTGCATTTGGTGCTGCTACCACGGTTACCTTCTGCACGGGCCTTGGCTGCGTTGTTCATTAAGCACATCTTCCGCCTACATGGTATGCCTGACAAAATTGTCAGTGACCGGGGTCCCCAGTTTGCGTCTTGGTTCTGGGGAGAGCTATGTCGTCTTCTCAGTATTGAGTTGAATCTCTCTTCCGCTTATCATCCCGAGACGAATGGGTTGGTAGAGAGGGCCAACCAGACCTTGGTCACATACCTGCGACATTTTGTTTCAGCCAGGCAGGATGACTGGGCATCCTTGCTATCATGGGCAGAGTTTGCGCTGAGCAACGCCGTAGCCGACTCCACTGGACAAACCCCATTCCTCCTCAACTATGGTCAGCATCCACGGGTACCTGTGCCTATGCCCGTGTCTTCCGCAGACTCCAGGGTGGCAGACTGGGTTGTGGAGGCACGGGATATTTGGGACCGCACTCAGGATGCCATTCGGGTCTCTAAGGAGAGAATGAGGTCCTCCGCCGATGCTCATCGGCGCCCCGCTCCGACCTTTGCTCCTGGCGACTTGGTGTGGCTCTCCGCCCGTAACATCAGGCTGCGAGTTGAGTCCACTAAATTTGCTCCTCGCTACTTGGGTCCCTTCAAGGTCCTCGAACAGGTTAATCCTGTGGTCTACCGTCTGGCCCTTCCTCCACGCCTTGGTATCACCGACACCTTTCATGTGTCCCTCCTTAAGCCCGTATACATGTCCCGGTTTTCTGAGTCATCTGCCGGGACATCGGGTTCGTCTACGGACGATTTCGAGGTGAACGCTATCTTGGGGTGCAAGGTGGTACGTGGCAAAAAATTTTTTTGGGTGGACTGGAAGGGTTACGGCCCTGAGGATAGGTCCTGGGAGCCTGCTGAGCACATTCGGGCTCCGCAGCTCATTGCTGCCTTCGAACGTAGCAAGGCCCAAGGAGGGGGGGCCCTAGGAGGGGGGGTAATGTTAGAGGTCGAGTTCCCGATTCTACACAGGGGGAATCTCGAGCCACCCCCGCTGCGGTCTCCCATTCTTGTCCAGCCGCAGTGGAGTCTGCTCAGCAAAGACGTCGGTCCCAGCGTCTTGCTCATTCTCACTCTGTTCTGAGAGTTACTGCTGCTTCTCCAGTCTCTGCCATTTAAGTCAGTGCTGGTCAGCAGCGAGCGGACTTCTCTGGGACTAAGTCCTTGTCTGCACGTACTGAGCATGCCCAGGGTAAGATTTCCCGTTGGAGATCGAGGGTCATGTGCTCAGGCTCTGCAGCACATTCCATTGGTCCTCTTGGCAGGTCTTGGAAGGGCAAAGGTGCTGTGGCCACTTCCTGTGCTGCTGCTATATAAACTGCGCATGACCGCACGGCCATGCGCTAGTATTGTCTTTCAATCGCTAATGTGTGTATGTTGTGAGTGCAAGTCGTCCTTGGATACCCCTACCCTATTGAATGACTGTTCGCGGAAGGTGTATGGCTGCTACCTAGCGCCCGACTTATCCTACAGCACTAGTCACACATTATAGCGTCCAGTTGCTGTGACCGCCAGTACGGCGCCATGCACTTCCTCTGTGCTTTCCTTACCCAAGCTTGGGTGGTTAGTGGCGTTCGTCAGTGCGGCACTGCATGCACTCTTGTGCCTTAATATTGCTCTTCAGTTTCCTACACACCCAGTTGCGGTGTTGTGCCAGCAAGGGTCTAATCGGACTTTAATCCTAGTTGGGGTTGAGTTCGCTGACTACTTGCTCGCGCTTTAGGTACGGTACCGAGGTCCTGTGCCTTAACAGGATTGCTTCTTTCACGCTGGGTGAGGTTAACCCACGCATGTATACTTTAGTGTACCGCCATATAGTCTGCTAATTGCTAGCAGCAGGTTTTCACCTGCACGGTGGACCCCGGACTGCGAACGCATCTATACCATCTGTCTTGGTGCGTTCCGCCAGTCCTAACACCATCTCTCTCTCTCTCTCAAATTGTGGGCCATAGAAAGCCTATTTATTTTTTTTGCTTGATTTGGGTTCCCAAATATACCTGAAAAAATCACTACATCAATCAGTGGGAGAAAAATATTGTCCTCTGGGCTTGTGTGCCACTCCTGACTCCTGTGTGTGCCATCTCTCACTCAGTGGGCCATAGAAAGCCTTTTTTTGTTATTTTATTTGGTTTCTAAATTGTCCCTGAAAAAATAATTTTATTTTATTTGGTTTCTAAATTCTTCCTGAAAAAATCATTTTATTTTATTTTGTTTCTAAAGTCTCCCTGAAAAAAAAAAAAAAAAAAAAAACAGTGGGAGATTAATATTGACATTTGTGCTTGAGTGACAGTCCTGCGTGTGTGGCATCTCTGTGATTTGGTGCCACAGAAAACAGAGTGTGTAACATTGTGCCTGATTTTCCTTGTGGTCTCACCAACCTGTAAAGGGATATTGAAATCATACTGAAGTTATAGGTCACCGTGTAAGTTGTTTGACAGCAACAAATAAAGTTACTTTGGTTAAGTTTTTAACACAATGAGGAAGTCTGGTGCAAGAGGATGTGGCCGTGGGCGTTCATTGTCAGCTGGTAATGATGGTAGTGGTAGTGGAGCATCAGGTGGTCGTGGGAAAAAAAATATTCCACCTAAGTCTGGAGCTGTGGAGCCAGGTTCGTCGTCTGGCTACACAAGGCCTCGAACGCTCTCTTTTCTGGGAGTAGGAAAACCGCTTTTAAAGCCGGAGCAGCAACAGCAAGCTTTGGCTTACCTTGCAGACTCAGCCTCTAGCTCTTTTGCCTCCTCTTCTGAAACTGGTAAATGTAAAAGCAGCGCGTCGCTTGTGGATGTTCACCGTCAGGGACAAGTCGCTTCCTTGTCCTCTTCAGCAAAAACAACATCAAGAGAGAAGGATGCAGCAGGCGACACAACGAGTTACTCCATGGAGCTCTTTACACATACCGTCCCTGGCTTAGAAAGTGAAACACTTAACAGGCCATGCCCATTACAAGTAGATTCTGACATGGAGTGCACTGATGCACAGCCACAGCCAGACTACTATGCTGGTCCTTTGACTCAGACCACAACATTGCCCTCTCAGGGTACTGATCCACAATCAGACCCTGATGAGACTATGTTGCCCCGTCACGAACGCTATACCACCGACCGACACGGTGACACAGACGAAGTTGCACACGAGCTAGAAGAGGAGGTAATAGATGACCCAGTTGTTGACCCCGATTGGCAGCCATTGGGGGAACAGGGTGCAGGCGGCAGTAGTTCAGAAGCGGAGGTGGAGGAGGGGCCGCAGCAGGCATCAACATCGCAGCAGGTTCCATCTGCCGGGCCCATATCTGGCCCAAAACGTGTGTCAAAGCCAAAACCTGTTGGAGGACAGCGTGGCCATCCGGTTAAAGCTCAGTCTGCAATCCCTGAAAAGTGTTCCGATGCTAGGAAGAGTGCAGTCTGGCATTTTTTTAAACAACATCCAATTGATCAGCGCAAAGTCATCTGTCAAAAATGTTCAACTAGCTTAAGCAGAGGTCAGAATCTGAAAAGTCTCAATACAAGTTGCATGCATAGACATTTAACCACCATGCATTTTCAAGCCTGGACTAACTACCAAACGTCCCTTAAGGTTGTAGCACCCTCGGCCAATGAAGCTAGTCAGCAACGCAACATCCCTTCCGTCACTGTAAGGCCACCATTTTCCGCACCACCGGCAGTATCTGTGCAGGTTTCTTTGCCAGCCAAAAGCAGTCAGGGTCAGGGAATCACCAGTTTTGTAGGAGGAAATATTGCATCTAGGGCAACGGCGGAAACAATACCGTCTCCAACCGTCTCTCAGTCTGCCATGTCCACCGGCACACCCGCAAGTTCCACGATTTCCAGCTCTCCAGTCCAGCTCACCCTACATGAGACTCTGGTTAGAAAAAGGAAGTACTTATCCTCGCATCCGCGTACACAGGGTTTTAACGCCCACATAGCTAGTCTAATCTCGTTAGAGATGATGCCCTACCAGTTAGTTGAAAGTGAAGCTTTCAAAGCCCTGATGGAGTACGCTGAACCACGCTACGAGCTACCCAGTCGACACTTTTTTCCAGAAAAGCCATCCCAGCCCTGCACCAGCATGTTAAACAGCGCATCATCCATGCACTCAGGCAATCTGTGAGTACAAAGGTGCACCTGACTACAGATGCATGGACCAGTAGGCATGGCCAGGGACGTTACGTGTCCATCACGGCACACTGGGTGAATGTGGTGGATGCAGGGTCCACAGGGGACATCAATTTCGGGACAGTTGTGCCTAGCCCACGGTCTAGGAAACAGTTGGCTGTAGGCGTTCGCACCCCCTCCTCCTCCTCCTCGTCCTCCTGCAGAAGCGACAGCTCTTCCACAGACCACAGTCGGCCAACCACTCCATCGGCAGCTGACACTGTTGCACACCAGTTGTCCCATTATGGGCCAGCTACTGGCAAGCGTCAGCAGGCTGTATTGGCTATGAAGTGTTTGGGCAACAACAGACACACCGCGGAAGTTCTGTCCGAGTTCTTGCAACAAGAAACGCAGTCGTGGCTGGGCACAGTAGATCTTGAGGCAGGCAAGGTAGTGAGTGATAACGGAAGGAATTTCATGGCTGCCATCTCCCTTTCCCAACTGAAACACATTCCTTGCCTGGCTCACACCTTAAACCTGGTGGTGCAGTGCTTATTGAAAACTTATCCTGGGTTCTCCGACCTGCTCCTCAAAGTGCGTGGACTTTGCTCACATATCCGACGTTCGCCTGTACACTCCAGCCGTATGCAGACCTATCAGCGGTCTTTGAACCTTCCCCAGCATCGCCTAATCATAGACGTTGCAACAAGGTGGAACTCAACACTGCACATGCTTCAGAGACTGTGCCAACAGAGGCGGGCTGTTATGTTTTTGTGGGAGGATACACATACACGGGCAGGCAGTAGGATGGCAGACATGGAGTTGTCAGGTGTGCAGTGGTCGAAGATACAAGACATGTGTCAAGTCCTTCAGTGTTTTGAGGAATGCACACGGCTGGTTAGTGCAGACAATGCCATAATAAGCATGAGCATCCCCCTAATGTGTCTGTTGAAGCAAAGTTTGACGCACATAAAGGATCAGGCGTCTGCACCAGAGGAAGAGGAAAGCCTTGATGACAGTCAGCCATTGTCTGGTCAGGGCAGTGTACAGGACGAGGTAGCGGGCGAAGAGGAGGTGGAGGACAAGGAGGATGATGGGGATGAGTATATTTTTAATGAGGAAGCTTTCCCGGGGGCACTGGAAATTGGTTGCGTGGCAAGGCCGGGTTCTGTTTTTTTGAGGGACACAAGTGACGTAGATTTGCCTGAAACTGCCCCTCAACCAATCACAACCGCAGATTTGACAACTGGAACTTTGGCCCACATGGCGGACTATGCCTTACGTATCCTCAAAAGGGACACACGCATTACTAAAATGATGAACGATGACGATTACTGGTTGGCCTGCCTCCTTGATCCACGCTATAAAGGCAAATTGCAAAATATTATGCCACATGAGAACTTGGAACTAATATTAGCAACCAAACAATCAACTCTTGTTGACCGTTTGCTTCAGGCATTCCCAGCACACAGCGCACGTGATCGTTCTCACACGAGCTCCAGGGGGCAGCAGACCAGGAGTGTTAGGGGTGCACACATCAGAAGTGACGTTGGACAGAGGGGTTTTCTGACCAGGTTGTGGAGTGATTTTGCTATGACTGCAGACAGGACAGGTACTGCTGCATCAATTGAAAGTGACAGGAGACAACATTTGTCCAGTATGGTTACTAACTATTTTTCATCCCTTATCGATGTTCTCCCTCAACCGTCATTCCCATTTGATTACTGGGCATCAAAATTAGACACCTGGCCAGAATTGGCAGAATATGCATTGCAGGAGCTTGCTTGCCCGGCAGCTAGTGTCCTATCAGAAAGAGTATTCAGTGCTGCAGGTTCAATATTAACCGAAAAAAGGACTCGTCTGGCTACACAAAATGTTGATGATCTAACATTCATTAAAATGAACCACAACTGGATTTCGAATTCTTTTGCCCCACCTTGCCCGGCAGACACCTAGCTTTCCTACGAAAAGCTCTTGCCTGTGGACTACTGTGAATTACTTTTCGAATGTCTAATTTGCTGCAGCTGATTGTCCAGCATACGACATGTTTACACCTCCCTAAATGGCCAAACTCCCCACAAGGGGCCGTGGTATCGCGACTTGGCGCAAGCACCCGTGAGAGTGCTGTTTGTCTGAAGAGGTGGGTGTGCCCGCTTTTGGTCGACGGCACTGCCACTGGGTCCCTCATAGTACAATAAAGTGTCTCTGGCGGTGGTGGTGCGCACCCAACATCAGACACACTGTTGTAACATGAGGGGCCCTGGGCCTGTACCGCCGGCCACAAGAGAATTCACCCAACCCCAGGTCAAACATTGCTCTACCACTTCCACAGTTATCTCTCACACTTCCACCAATGTTTAGTCTATGCGCTGACATCCTTCCATTCCTGCCACTGACAATACCATTGTGTTGACATGTATGATGGTACTTAACATAGTCAGGGGCAGTGTCCTCTATTTACCACAGTAAATAATTTGCGCTAAATTAGTAGGTCTGAAACTACGCAGAGGATCCCACCCCTGAATCTAATGATTGCACCCTTTAGTGTTTTCGTTTTGTTTTAATGCGAGACATTCACATTTATTTATTGTTTTGGACTACTAACTGGCAGAAACTCATTACAATCGGCCTCCGCTGACCAGACCACTGCTGCCCGTCTACCCCTGGAACCAATTTTAAATTGCCTACAGCCAGCCCATTTTATTATGTTAGGCCTTCGAAGCCTGTCTGCGGCCCGTTCTTTCAACTACTACTAAACTGACCTGTCTACTGCTGCCCGTGTACTCCTGGAACCAATTATAAAGTGCCTACAGCCTGTCCAATTTTATTATGTTAGGCCTTCGAAGCCTGTCTGCGGTCCCTCCTTCCACTATGCCTCCACTGACCATTCTACTGCTGCCCGTGCACCCCTGGAACCAATTTTAAATTGCCAACAGCCCTATTTTGTTATGTTAGGCCTTCGAAGCCTGTCTGCGGTCCCTTCTTTCTACTACTACTACACTGACCAGGCCATTGCTGCCCGTGTACCCCTGGAACCAATTTTAAATTGCCTACAGCCAGCCCAATTTTTTTTATGTTAGGCCTTCGAAGCCTTTCTGCGGTCCCTCCTTCCACTAGGCCTCCACTGACCATTCTACTGCTGCCCGTGTACCCCTGGAACCAATTTTAAATTGCCAACAGCCCTATTTTGTTATGTTAGGCCTTCGAAGCCTGTCTGCGGTCCCTTCTTTCTACTACTACTACACTGACCAGGCCATTGCTGCCCGTGTACCCCTGGAACCAATTTTAAATTGCCTACAGCCAGCCCAATTTTTTTTATGTTAGGCCTTCGAAGCCTGTCTGCGGTCCCTCCTTCCACTAGGCCTCCACTGACCATTCTACTGCTGCCCGTGTACCCCTGGAACCAATTTTAAATTGCCAGCTGCCCTATTTTGTTATGTTAGGCCTTTGAAGCCTGTCTGCGGCCCGTTCTTTCAACTACTACTACACTGACCAGACCATTGCTGCCCATGTACTCCTGGAGCCAATTATAAAGTGCCTACAGCCTGTCCAATTTTATTATGTTAGGCCTTCGAAGCCTGTCTGCGGTCCCTCCTTCCACTAGACCTCCACTGACCAGACCACTGCTGCCCGTGTACCCCTGGAACCAATTTTAAATTGCCAACAGCCCAATTTTTTTATGTTAGGCCTTCGAAGCCTGTCTGCGGTCCCTCCTTCCACTAGGCCTCCACTGACCATTCTACTGCTGCCCGTGTACCCCTGGAACCAATTTTAAATTGCCAACAGCCCTATTTTGTTATGTTAGGCCTTCGAAGCCTGTCTGCGGTCCCTTCTTTCTACTACTACTACACTGACGAGACCATTGCTGCCCGTGTACCTCTGGAACCAATTTTAAATTGCCTACAGCCAGCCCAATTTTTTTTATGTTAGGCCTTCGAAGCCTGTCTGCGGTCGCTCCTTCCACTAGGCCTCCACTGACCATTCTACTGCTGCCCGTGTACCCCTGGAACCAATTTTAAATTGCCAACAGCCCTATTTTGTTATGTTAGGCCTTCGAAGCCTGTCTGCGGTCCCTTCTTTCTACTACTACTACACTGACCAGACCACTGCTGCCCGTGTACCCCTGGAACCTATTTTTTATTGCATAGAGCATCCTTTTTTTAATAGTAGGCGTACAAAGTCTGTCTGCGGTCCACTATTGAAATTGTCCTCCACTGCCCAGAGCAATGCTGCCTGTGTACCCCTGTAACCTTTTTTAAGCTGCAGTGAGCCACAATTTTTGGTTTAAGGCCTACTACCTGTGTCTGTCTGCGCCACTCAATTCAGCTGTGTTCCTTTGAAAAAAGCTGAGCGTCAAGAGTCTTGTTTTCAGCTTCTAGGAATTTTAAAACTGCATTGGGGGTACAACTTTGGTAGGGCCTACTAACGGTGTCTGCCGCCCCAAGGTGTTCCCCAGGTTTCGTCCACATTGCTTCGGTCTTCCGACTCTCGTTTAGTAGTTGTAGAAAACTACACTACATTAGGCCTACAAATTGGGTATGGGGTGTAGAGAGATGGTGTGTTACACTCCAAGGTGTTCTCCAGGTTGCCTTTCCTGAGCTTCTATCTTCAGGCTCTCGTTTAGTAGTTGTTGGAAACTATACTGCATTAGGCCTACAAAATGGGTATGGGGTGTAGAGAGATGGTGTGTTCCACTCCAAAGTGTTCCCCAGGTTTGCTCACCATTGCTTTGATCTTAATGCTCTCGTTTAGTAGTTGTTGGAAACTATACTGCATTAGGCCTACAAATTGGGTATGGGGTGTAGAGACGGTGTGTTCCACTCCAAGGTGTTCTCCAGGTTGCCTTTCCTGAGATTCTATCTTCAGGCTCTCGTTTAGTAGTTGTTGGAAACTACACTGCATTAGGCCTACAAAATGGGTATGGGGTGTAGAGAGATGGTGTGTTCCACTCCAAGGTGTTCCCCAGGTTTCCTCGACATTGCTTCGATCTTAATGCTCTCGTTTAGTAGTTGTTGGAAACTACGCTGCATTAGGCCTACAAAATGGGTATTGGGTGTAGAGAGATGGTGTGTTCCACTTCAAGGTGTTCCCCAGGTTTCCTCGCCATTGCTTCGATCTTAATGCTCTCGTTTAGTAGTTGTTGGAAACTACACTGCATTAGGCCTACAATTTGGGTATGGGGTGTAGAGAGATGGTGTGTTCCACTCCAAGGTGTTCCCCAGGTTTCGTCCACATTGCTTCGGTCTTCCGACTCTCGTTTAGTAGTTGTAGAAAACTACACTGCATTAGGCCTACAAATTGGGTATGGGGTGTAGAGAGATGGTGTGTTCCACTCCAAGGTGTTCCCCAGGTTTCCTCGCCATTGCTTCGATCTTAATGCTCTCGTTTAGTAGTTGTTGGAAACTACACTGCATTAGGCCTACAAATTGGGTATGGGGTGTAGAGACAGTGTGTTCCACTCCAAGGTGTTCCCCAGGTTTCCTCGCCATTGCTTCGATCTTAATGCTCTCGTTTAGTAGTTGTAGAAAACTACACTGCATTAGGCCTACAAATTGGGTATGGGGTGTAGAGAGATGGTGTGTTACACTCCAAGGTGTTCCCCAGGTTTCCTCTTAATTGCTTCGATCTTCTGGCTCTCGTTTAGTAGTTGTTGGAAACTGCACTGCATTAGGCCTACAAATTGGGTATGGGGTGTAGAGAGATGGTGTGTTCCACTCCAAGGTGTTCCCCAGGTTTCGTCCACATTGCTTCGGTCTTCCGACTCTCGTTTAGTAGGTGTAGAAAACTACACTGCATTAGGCCTACAAATTGGGTATGGGGTGTAGAGAGATGGTGTGTTACACTCCAAGGTGTTCCCCAGGTTTCGTCCACATTGCTTCGGTCTTCTGACTCTCGTTTAGTAGTTGTAGAAAACTACACTGCATTAGGCCTACAAATTGGGTATGGGGTGTAGAGAGATGGTGTGTTCCACTCCAAGGTGTTCCCCAGGTTTCCTTGCCATTGCTTCGATCTTAATGCTCTTGTTTAGTAGTTGTTGGAAACTACACTGCATTAGGCCTACAAATTGGGTATGGGGTGTAGAGACGGTGTGTTCCACTCCAAGGTGTTCCCCAGATTTCCTCGCCATTGCTTCGATCTTAATGCTCTCGTTTAGTAGTTGTTGGAAACTACACTGCATTAGGACTACAAATTGGGTATGGGGTGTAGAGAGATGGTGTGTTACACTCCAAGGTGTTCCCCAGGTTTCCTCTCCATTGCTTCGATCTTCTGGCTCTCGTTTAGTAGTTGTTGGAAACTACACTGCATTAGGCCTACAAATTGGGTATGGGGTGTAGAGACGGTGTGTTCCACTCCAAGGTGTTCTCCAGGTTGCCTTTCCTGAGCTTCTATCTTCAGGCTCTTGTTAAATAGTGGTTAAATGGAACAACTGCATTTGGCGTACTAGTTGGTTTGGGGCCTACTAACAGTGTCTGCCGCTCCTTGCTGTTCTCCTGGTTTCCTGTCCTGAAATTCCATTTTCAGGCTCTCGTTAAGTAGTTGTTAATGTTAGACTGCATTTGGCCTACTAGTTGGGTTGGGGCCTACTATCCGTGTCTTCCACTCCTTGCTGTTCTCCTCCACTGAACAAAGCTGTGCCGCCTGTTTACTACGGTTGCCAATTTTGAACTGCATTTCGACTACTTACTGATTTGGGCCTACTCTCTGTGTCAGCCTCTCATTCCAGTTGTCCTCCACTGCAATGCCCCCTGGTTAGTCCTGTGTTACCAATTTTGAACTGCATTTAGCCCACTTTATTCTTTGGGCCTATATCTGTGTTTCCTCCTCATCCTGCCCATTGCCCAGCCAGTGATAGATGAGTCTGCTGGTACATTGACCCATAACGCAAAATTCCCCGTGCACGCTACACAGCAAGATTGTGACCCTGCTGAAAGTCAGGTTCCTCCTCCCGCATACCATACCACCTTACACGGGGACAAAGAGGAAGGTGCAGATGAAAGTGCAGGTTCCTTCATCAGGTGGGGGAGGAATACTAGTTGGCGACGTCACTGGCACAGGGCCTCTCATAGTACGCAAAAGTGTTGCTGCCGGTAGGAGGCGCCCCTGCCGTGCAAACACACCGCTGTACTTTGAGGGGCCCTGTGCCAGTGCCAATGCCAATGAGTGGGCCCCCCCTGCTTGCTCAGGATCTCAGCACTTGCAAAGTTGAAATACTTACCTCTCCCTGCTCCACTGCCGTGACGTGTTCCAGATTTCCTGGGCCCACTAATTACTTGAACCAGCCCTACCCCCCACAACTTTAGCCAAATGACCCCCAATTTCAAATGCCTTCCAATTAATATAAGGTAAATTACGATTGACAAGCTTCTGTGACAAGAATGGATGTTTTTGCCATTAAAATGGGCAGTGTAGGTGTTTTCCTGGCCTCCACTCACTGCCGACTATGCTCCCCCATTGACTTGCATTGGGTTTCGTGTTTCGGGCGATACCCGACTTTTCGCGATAATCGGCCGATTCCACTCGACTCGACTACTAAGATAGTCGGGTTTCGCGAAACACGGCTCGACTCTAAAAAGGTCAAGGTCGCTCAACCCTAATAGACAGTCCTTTAGACAATCATACATATATAATGTCACAGTGATTATGACCTAAAGTCACACATGCTGTTTAGTGTAATGTATGCATGAAAATAGGAGAACACGGAGCATATAGTAAAGATATATATCAACATAGTCTTTATTAATATAAATATTAAAAGCAAACATCGGTAATGCCGTGCCGTTATTAGAAGGTCCTGGTTGCTCCTTTCCACATCCCCTTGAGAAAGTGGCATGGCAGCGCCATGAAACACGCGTTGGGGTCTTTTTTTCGGCGGGATCCCCTTCCTCTGCCTCTCCCCTGTGTTGGTAAGTTGACCCTTCACTCATGCTGTTGTGGTAGGGATTATTCACCATTGTCACTTGAGCCCAGTTCATTAGACTGGATTACTGGACACATTTGTTTACAGATTGGCTTACCTGGTTACAATCACTTAGCACACAGGGTCCTCCTTATTCCCTTTGTGTAGCTATTGCTGAGTATGGGGGTGACAGAGGGGCGTTTTTTTTCCCCTTTTGTAATTGATTGGAATTCGTGCACCCACGGCATTACTGATGTTTGCTTTTAATGTTTAAATTAATAAAGACTATGTTGATATATATCTTTACTATATGCTCCGTGTTCTCCTATTTTCATGCGTATTATATGGAGTGGATGTAATCTGTCTGGAGATATATGACACACATGTGTTTCTGCCCAGACTGCTGATATAACTTTGGGACTTTTGATATTATTAGTGTAATGTATATTGCTTACCTATAATGAAGGAGAATAGATGAGTTCACCATGCTGCTCCTTCTTGCATTTTGCGCCAAAGCGAAGTATGGGTAGTTTAGTGTGATAAAATATGTTTAGCATTGCAAACTATCAGATCTCACATCCAGAAAAAATGAGAGGTGCTTCTGCTCTTTGACTTTCTCCGGATGTTAGTTACTTTCAAAAGCAGTGAGAGTGAAGTGGACCATTAGTGGCATTAGGGCACATGTGACATATCACTGTCATGCTACCCTTAGGACAATTAGTACTGATGTAATTGGAAAGGGCACCGGGACCACAGGTGTGTAGTGGCTATGTTTATTTTATGTGGGGAAATATGGTGATTTTGTTTCTTGTAGGTTTTGTATGCTTTATGGCCAATGTGAACATGCGTTTATGTGCTGCATGTATACCAACTTAAATCAAGCAAAATTTTTGTGTTTTTTCTCTGTGTTTTTACATTCTGCACAAGTCGGGGTGTGTCCTCCCTCTCCTAAGCTGGAGATTACATTTAAAGGCTTCCCCAGACTGGTGTCCATAGGTTTGGACTCAGTTCTTTTGTCTGCCCTTATTCATACATTGAGGTCAACTCTGACACATGGTAAGGTTTTTGATAAAAGACTGCATAAGACCCATCCCAATCTGGATCAGCTTGTAGATGGTGGAATGGCTTTTATGCTAATTTGACCAAAACACTATTACTAACAACCCTGTGTTATTTAAAAGCACTTTTTTCTTTATTTAGTTACAGCAGGGTTTTTGCTCATTTTTTTTCTTGTCGGTTTTGTGCGCTTTATGGCCAATGTGATCATCCGTTCATGTGCTGCATTTAAATATGTCCATTATTAACTTGTACTTAATTTTTATACTTTATCATATTCTTTGATTATTTTATTCAGTCCTTCAACTTATCCTATTTTTTTCATCACTCCTCTCTATTTCCATATTTCTGTCATTTTCTGTGTGTTCTTGAAGACCTATTGTTGACGGCAGAGCTTACGCACCTCTCTATCCTTAGAGTACAATGTTATGCTTTCATGCGTGCTGAACAGTTGCCCGCCTTCTCCCTCTGATCACTCCACTGTCTTTTGTTGTCTGTTTCATTGCTGACGATCTCTCCCCCCAGCACTGCTGGCCTCGCTCTTCATGCCAGATTCCCAGGTTGGGTCAGTGACTTTGTCATCCACCACCTCATCTTCCACCACTGCATGGCTGACAAATGGAAGCCTAGAGCATTTTTAAAAGATTTTTTTTCATTTTTGGAGATCACAGATATGTTCACAGACCTTATAACAATATATGGCTGAGAAACTGAAGCCTACAAAATTTTTAAAACCTATTTCTCAGTTTTAAAGATCACAGACATGTCCACAGACCATGCAACACTGTATGGCTGAGAAATGGAAGCTTGCAAAATTTGTAAAAGCTTTTTCTTAGTTTTAGAGATCACCAGAAATGTACTCCACAATACAGAATAGTGTATGGCCGAGAAATGTAGCTCATGAAAGTATTTCATTTATTTTTGTGTGTGTTACATAACACAAAAAAGGATCTCAAAGAACATATTGCATAATGGATAAAAATATATTCAATTTTTTCAGCGCCCCCAAAATAAGCTACAGCTATATATTTGCCAGCGGACTACACAGGCCTTATCCCTGTCTACAGACTGGATTCTCTAACTCTCCCTGCTCCTGTGACTATCTCTCCCTCCCAAGGCTAAGTGCAGATTGCGTATGATACAAATAGCAAATAAAATGATTATTGTTTAGAAAGGCTGTTAGTATGATGGCTCAGCTTCGGCACCAGTATAAACACTGCAGACCTCTGATTTATTATAATGTAAACACCGACCTAGTCACGTACTCTCTCCCTCCTAAACAAAGTGTTACATAGCTTTGCAATGGCGTCACTGTGACAAGGTGGGCCACACCTGACATTTTGTAATCCCTGGTGATGTCAGGTGGCCAACAATTACAGTAATGCCACAAACAAGATGGCAATCCCTGCATGCTTATTGCCTGTTTAACAGGTGCCAAACATGCAAAGTGGGGATTCGAGTTTGATCTCGAGCACAGCCCATTGCTCACCGAGTAACGAGCATATCCGGGCACCATAATACTCAAGTGATAATTGAGTATCACCAAGCTCATCGCTAGTAAAAACACATTTTTCAACCCTTCTTCACCAGTGTCTGTGAGAGTACTGTGTGTTAAAACTAATTTTCATCTTGTATGCTCCCATGTCTGTGATAGCACTATAATAATAATAATAATTTTTTATTTATATAGCGCCAACATATTCCGCAGCGCTTTACAAATTATAGAGGGGACTTGTACAGACAATAGACATTACAGCATAACAGAAATACAGTTCAAAACAGATACCAGGAGGAGTGAGGGCCCTGCTCGCAAGCTTACAAACTATGGGGAAAAGGGGAGACACGAGAGGTGGATGGTAACAATTGCTTTAGTTATTCGGACCAGCTATAGTGTAAGGCTCAGGTGTTCATGTAAAGCTGCATGAACCAGTTAACTGCCTAAGTATGTAGCAGTACAGACACAGAGGGCTAATACTGCATAAAGTGTATGAGAACATGATGCGAGGAACCTTTTTTTTTTTTTTTTTTTATTATAAATAGGCCACACAGGGATCGTTAGGTTAATGCATTGAGGCGGTAGGCCAGTCTGAACAAATGAGTTTTTAGGGCACGCTTAAAACTGTGGGGATTGGGGATTAATCGTATTAACCTAGGTAGTGCATTCCAAAGAATCGGCGCAGCATGTGTAAAGTCTTGGAGACGGGAGTGGGAGGTTCTGATTATTGAGGATGCTAACCTGAGGTCATTAGCGGAGCGGCGGGCACGGGTAGGGTGGTAGACTGAGACCAGAGAGGAGATGTAGGGTGGTGCTGAGCCATGGAGTGCTTTGTGGATGAAGGTAGTAGTTTTGTACTGGATTCTGGAGTGGATGGGTAGCCAGTGTAATGACTGGCACAAGGTAGAGGCATCGGTGTAACGGTTGGTGAGGAATATGATCCTGGCAGCAGCATTCAGGACAGATTGGAGCGGGGAAAGTTTGGTAAGAGGGAGGCCGATTAGTAGAGAGTTACAATAGTCCAGACGAGAATGAATAAGTGAAACAGTAAGAGTTTTTGCAGAGTCGAAAATAAGAAAAGAGCGAATTCTAGAAATGTTTTTGAGATGCAGGTAAGAAGAGCAAGCCAGTGATCGGATGTGGGGGGTGAATGAAAGGTCAGAATCAAGGATGACCCCAAGGCAGCAGGCATGTTGCTTTGGAGTAATGGTGGAACCGCACACGGAGATGGCAATGTCAGGCAAAGGTAGGTTAGTAGAGGGAGAGAACACGAGGAGTTCAGTTTTTGACAGGTTTAGTTTCAGATAGAGGGAGGACATGATGTTAGAGACAGCGGTAAGACAATCACTGGTGTTTTCTAATAAGGCAGGCGTGAGATCAGGAGAAGAAGTGTATAATTGGGTGTCGTCAGCATAGAGATGGTACTGGAAACCAAATCTACTGATTGTTTGTCCAATAGGAGCAGTATACAACGAGAAGAGGAAGGGGCCTAGGACTGATCCTTGAGGAACCCCAACAGTAAGGGGAAGGTGAAAGGAGGAGGAAACAGCAAAACATACAGTGAAGGATCGGTCAGAGAGATAGGAGGAGAACCAGGAGAGAACGGTGTCCTTGAGGCCGATGGAGCGGAGCATAGTGAGGAGGAGCTGATGATCCACAGTATCGAATGCTGCAGAGAGATCCAAGAGAATTAGCATGGAGTAGTGACCATTAGATTTAGCTGTTAGTAGGTCATTAGAGACTTTAGTGAGGGCAGTTTCAGTAGAGTGTAAAGATCGGAAGCCAGATTTAAGAGGGTCGAGAAGAGAGTTATCTGAGAGATAGCGGGTAAGACGGGAGTGGACCAGGCGTTCGAGGAGTTTAGAGATGAAGGGAAGATTAGAGACAGGTCTATAATTAGCGGCACAGTTTTGGTCGAGGCATGTTTTTTTAAGTAATGGATGTATGATGGCATGCTTAAATGAGGAGGGAAAAATATCGGAAGTGAGGGAAAGGTTGAATATTTTTGTTAGGTGAGAGGTGACAGCCGGGGAAAGGGACTGGAGGAGATGTGACGGAATGGGGTCACTGGTGCAAGTGGTCGGGCGAGAAGATGCAAGGAGCCTGCTTACTTCTTCTTCTGTAACTGCTTCAAAGTCAGAGAGTGAACTAGATGCAGTGGGGGAGGGAGGACAGTGCATGGTATGAAGAGATTGGGAGATGATTTCCTGTCGAATGTGGTCAATTTTTTCTTTGAAGTAATTGGCCAGATCATCAGCACGGAGATCCGTGGTTGGGGCCTGCTCTCTTGGGTTGAGTAGGGACTGGAACGTTTCAAAGAGACGTTTAGGGTTATTGGACAGGGAGGTGATGAGGGTGTTTAAGTAGGTTTGTTTGGAGAGGTGAAGGGCAGAATTGTATGTCTTTAGCATAAACTTATAATGGATGAAATCTTCGGGTAGATTAGATTTTCTCCACAGACGTTCTGCGCACCTGGAGCACCGCTGCAGGAAACGTGTTTGCAGCGTGTGCCACGGTTGTTGCCGTCTGTGCCGAGTTGTTTTATGTATAGGAGGAGCAGCTTCATCCAGAACACTTTGCAGGGTTTCATTGTAATGCTTCAGAGCAGAATCAGGACATGAGATGGAGAAGATTTGGGCCAATGAGGACTGCAAGTTCTTCATAAGTTTCTGGGTGTTAATGGCCTGTATGTTTCTATAAGTGTGGAAAGTGGGGGTGACCTGAGCGGGATGGCAGTTCTTGATAGAGAATGAAAGAAGGTTGTGGTCAGAGAGTGGGAGAGGGGAGTTTGTGAAATCATCCACTGAGCAAAGCCGGGAGAACACCAAGTTAAGGGAGTTTCCATCTTCATGTGTTGGAGAGTTAGTATGCTATGTGCAAAGACAAATTTTTCTACTTTTATGCAACCATGTCTGTGATAGTACTGTGCGTACAAACAAAATTTTCTAATCTTAAACCATATATGTGGGAATAATGTGCTTAAAAATTAAATTTTCTACTGTAATACACCTGTGTCTGTGATAGTGCTGTGTGGAAAAACAAAATGTTGTAATCTGCAACCGTAATTGTGGGAGTAATGTGGGTTAAAACAAATGTATCTATGCTTATGCACCAGTGTCTGTGATAGCACTGTGTGTAAAAATAAAGTATTCTAAATCTGCAATCGTGTCCGTGAGAGCGCTGTGGGTAAAAACAAATTTTTCTACTGTAATGCACGAGTATCATTTTTTTACTGTATTGCACCTATGTCTGAGATAGTACCAAGCTTAAAAATACATTTCTACTCTTATGCACCCATTTCTGTGATTTGTACTGTACGTAAAAATAAAATGTTATAATCTGCAACTGTGTCTGTGAGCTTAATGTGCATAAAAACAAACTTTTCTACACTTTTGCTTTCGTATCTGTGATAGTACTATGATTAAAAGCATTTTTCTACTTTTGTGCAGCAGTGTCTGTGATAGTATTGTGCATAACAAGTACAGTTTCTAATGTGCAACTGTCTGTTGAAGTAAAGTGCATAAAAACAATTTTTCGACTAAACTGATATGCAACCATGTTTGTGATAGTACTTTAACAAAAACACATTTTTTTACTGGTATGTACCTGTGTATGTCATAGCATAAAACAATTTTTTTTTTATCTGCAGTCATGTCAGTGGGAGTAATTTGCATAAACCAATTTTTCTATTTTGCAAACGTGTCTGTGGGAATAATTTGCCTAAAAATCATTTTAAAAAATAAGGCGAGTTTCAGATAGGTGATGTGAACGTGGCTGTGTTGTTGCTGGTGTAGCATGCCCATAACACAGCCCAGTGAAGTTTGACCATAATACAGGTTGGCCCATAATAAAGTCTGGGGGAGCGTGTAATACAGGCAGATGCAGCATGTTCGCAAATACAAATTCTCAATAGTCCATAACTTGAACTTTTTTTGCATACACTCTTTGACAGAGTCATGTTTTTTTATTGTGATCTATGCTAAGAAATTTATCAAAGGAGGCAAAAAAAACTCATTGAATAACCATTCACAGTTTGACTGTAGCATTTGTGTGTACACAGTAGTCATCCTAGAGGGCTTCATCTTCCAAGCTTTTTTTAAAATCTAATTTACTTCACAGTCTTTTTAAATGTGTCCTAAAATGTTTCAGAGGCCAAATCAAGTTGTTGCTTTTGTAATCTTTTCGTGTTTCTTGTTGTCTCATATTGGTATGATCTGCTTGAAATTAATGTTCATTCTTGTCATCAACATCTCTTCCACAGTCCATAGCTTGATAGATTTTTTCCATATACTCATTGACAGATTTGTGATTTTTTATGGTTAACTTTTATCAGAAATTCATCAAAGCAGGCAAAATTAACTCATTGAATGATCATTCACAGTTTGATTGTATCATCCGTGTGTATGCAGTAGTCATGGGAGACTTTACTTTATGCTACTGGAGCTGGAATTACTGCAGCTAGTAGCACCAGATTAGCCCTCCAATAGATCTTTGTTAAATAATTTAAAGTACTCATTCCAATTACACAGCCTCTAAATGTTCATTGATGGTGTTTTGACTTTCTACATCACCTGCTCAGGAGTGGTTAATTTGTTTGATTGCTGCCTCCTTGAATGTGGTTGCCATTTCTAAGGCCCCTCTCTGGAATTGATCACTGATTTTCCATTACCCATGGTCACCATACAAAGGAGCCCGTACGGCATGCGGGGGTATGGTTGGAAGTGAGAGCAGTTCTTTGTGCAGGTAGGTCCTACAGCAGCATGTGTACAGAAAACACTTTTTATACTGTGAGCGTGAGTTGAATCGTCTCCAGAGGACACCACAGTCGCCCCCCCATCACCCACCACATCCATTGGTCATGCACACACTCGCTTGAGAGGGGTGCTGTGGGGTCAATACAACGCCGCTGTCAAGTTTAGATCTGCCTCCGGCATGGGAGGTTCTTTTTTATTCTGTTAGTTTAAGTCACTTTCCTATCCACATTTGTTTGCAGGACAATTGTTCTGCTCTTACCCATATTTTGCTTCCATCTGCAGCCCCCTAGCCCTTACCATGACCATTTTATAGTCATTTAAAAGCATCAAAGTTCAGATTGCCATTGACTATTATTTGCTTTGGGTGTGGGTCAAGTTCGGATACCAAACCGAAAATTGAACTACAGTTCAGCCGAATCCCCCTAACCCGAAGATCCTCTGGTCTGCTCATCCCTATTCAGAATGGCATTTGAGTTAAATTCACATTATATTACTGTAATATCATACTTTATAACTTTACTAGCAATATATTCCAAGGTTTTTCCTAATAGGAACCCTAGTCCTGAAAGTTTGACTTTTGCCTGTAAAGTGAACCCCCAGTTCGGGACTTGCATTGGAAGCTGCTTGTTTCATACTTTCCTAGTGTTCGATTTATTAACAATCTATATATCTTAGATTAGACACTGAGAGGTAGATGTTATCTAACATATATCATTTTTCCTTGCTCTCAATCTTTCTATTCTTTATTTTCTGCCCCCCCTGCTTTTTTTTTATATATAATATGGCACATGTCAAAACTTGTTCATTGAATGTCGGGGGACTTAATGTTGCAGAGAAAAGAACAGCGTTTTATCATATGCATGAACAAAATATATATTTTCTCTTTTTTTAGAGAAACCTACTTTAGAGACTATGATACACCTTAGTTTAAAAACAAATATTTGTCATCTTGAGGTCACATTACAAATGCTGTTTTGAAATCCAAGGGAGTAAGTACAATCATACACAAATCAATGCTGCACACTATTTTAGAAACATTGACGCGGAGGGGAGGCATGTGATTGTGTAGATCTCTATCTACCCCAAAATATTTACATTGAAAAGCTTATAACTCCCTAAATGTGATCAAATTAAGATATGCCCTCAGTACTTAAACAAAAAAAATTTCTGAAGGGTCTTAACATTATTGGTGGTGACTTTAATTTTATCTTGGATCCTTCTTTAGACATGTGCTTGGGCAGGAGTCACAAATATAAAACACAAACAAAAGCTTTGTTAAATTTGTGCCCCTCTCTCCAAATGGTTGATGCATGGAGGATACTACATCCGGATGTAAAGGATTATACTGTATATACTACCCCCTCCTATCGCTTCCAACCCACTATAAACACCTGAAATGTTGCCCACCTCAAATCCATGCCCATGACGCCCACCCCCCTGCACCCTCTCTCTGGATCACTATGGAATGCCCGCTCTATCTGCAATAAACTCCATGTGATTCACAACCTCTTTACCTCTCGTAATCTTTTCTTTCTGGCCATCACTGAAACATGGCTGACACCCTCTGACACAGCCTCCCCCGCTGCACTATGTTACGGTGGCCTCCACTTCACCCACACTCCTCGCCCTGGAAATAAACATGGAGGAGGAGTGGGCCTTCTCCTTTCTTCCAACTGTACCTTTAACCCAATCCCACCTCTACCCTCCCTTATCCTCCTTTCTTTTGAAGTCCTCACTGTCCGCATCTGCTCCCCCTACAACCTCCAAATGGCCGTCATATTCAGTACCGACCTCCAGGCCCGACCACTGCCTTTATTGACCAATTCTCCACCTAGCTCCCTCACTTTCTCTCTGCTGACATTTCCACCATCATCATGTTGATTTCATCATCCCCATTGACACCCACCAGTCAGCAGCCTCTAAACTTCTGTCCCTTACTTCTTCCTTTGAACTTACTCAGTGTTCCTCCTCAGCCACCCACACAGACGGACACACATTAGACCTTGTCTTCACCCGTTTCTGCTCCCTATCTAACTTCACATCCTCCCCTCTCCCTCTATATGACCACCATCTACTCACTTTCTCATCCCTGTCCTCCTCACCTATAACCCATGTCCAGCAACATGCTCACCCACAAAAGAACCTCACACACCTAGACGCCCACACACTCTCTGACTCTATCCTACCACTAGCATCCATATCCTCACTCCATGACACAGACACTGCCACTGCTTTCTACAATGCCACTCTTGCATCAGCTATTGACATGGTCGCCCCTGTCATGCATAGCAGAGTGCGACGAACCAATAGACAACCCTGGCACAATAACATCACTAAAAAGCTTCGGCAAGCATCCAGAATTGCAGAACGGCGTTGGAAGAAAACACATTCGCAAGATGATTTCACTGCACTCAAGCAAGCAACACTCGCATTCAAATCAGCTCTCACCTCTGCTAAACAAGCCTACTTCACAACCCATGTATCTTCCTTATCCCACAACCCCAAACAGTTGTTCAACACTTATAACTCCCTCCTCCGCCCGCCACTGTCCCTCCAAGTTTCCTAATCGTTGCCGAGGACTTTGCCACGCACTTCAAAAATAAGATCGACCAAACAAGGCAAATCTTCATCTTCAAACCATCACAACCCCTTTGTACACCAGACCAATGCCCAAACCCCATAACTTCCCTCTCCAAAATCACTGAAGGGGAGCTTGCTCATCTTTTCTCCAAATCACACTTCACCACTTGTCCACTTGACCCCATCCCATCCAACCTCCTCCGCAACCTCACCACCACACTAATCCCATCCCTAACCCATCTCTTCAACCTATCACTAACTTCTGGTACCTTCCCCACTGCTTTCAAACATGCCACAATCACACCTATCCTCAAAAAGCCATCTCTTGACCCAAGCGCTATGTCCAGCTATCGCCCCATATCTTTGCTCCCATTTGCATCCAAACTCCTCGAGCAGCACGTCCATGCTGAACTTTCCTCTCACTTTGCTTCTAACTCTCTCTTCGACAACCTATAATCTGGCTTCCGCCCCCACCATTCCACTGAGACTGCCCTGACCAAAATTACTAATGACTTACTTACAGCCAAAGCTAACAGACAATTATCTATACTTCTCCTTCTAGACCTGTCCTCTGCCTTCGACACAGTTGACCACTGCCTCCTACTACAGATCGTCTCTTCCTTTGGTGCCAAAGACCTCGCACTATCTTGGATCTCCTCATACCTTAACAACCGCACATTTAGCGTTTCCTACTCCCATACTACGTCTCCATCTCACCCCCTCTCTGTTGGTGTCCCTCAAGGCTCTGTCCTTGGGCCCTTACTCTTCTCAATCTATACACTTGGCCTGGGACAACTCATAAGGTCCTATGGCTTCCAGTACCATCTATATGCTGATGACACACAGATCTACCTCTCTGGCCAGATGTCACCTCTCTGCTCTCCAGAATCCTGGCTGTCTATCAGCCATATTCTCCTTCTCCTCATCTCGCTTCCTCAAGCTCAATGTGGACAAATATGAACTAATTATTTTTCCTCCAACTCGCATATCTTCTCTACCTGATCTACCAGTCAAAATTAGAGTTGAGCGACTTTTACTTTTTAGGATCGAGTCAGGTTTCGTGAAACCCGACTTTGTCAAAAGTCGGGTCGGGTGAAATCGGCCAATTATTTTGAAAAGTCAGGGGTCGACCGAAACACGAAACCAAATGCACGTAAATGGGGAATCAAAGTCGGCAGTAAGTGGAGGACAGGAAAACACCTACAGAGCCCATTTTAATACCAAAAACATCGATTCTTATTTCTTAAGCTTGTCAATCTTAATTTACTTTATAATAATAGTTAGGCATTGAAAACAGGGGGTCATTTGGCTAAAGTTTGGGGGAGTAGGGCTGGCTGAAGATTTTCGTGGGCCCAGGAAACGTGGAATATGTCACGGCGGTGGAGTAGGGAGAGGTAAGTATTTCAACTTTGCAAGTGCTGTGATCCTGAGCAAGCGGGGGGGCCACTCCTTGGTACTTGGCACTGGCACAGGGCCCCTCATAATACGGTGGAGTTTTTGATAGCGGGTGGCGCCTCCCACTGCCAGTGACACTTTTGCGTACTATGAGGGGCCCTGTGCCAGTGACGTCGCCAACGAGTATGCCCCCCCACCTGAGGAAGGAACCTACACTTTCATCTGCACCTTCCTCTTTGTCCCCGTGTAAGGTAGTATAGTATGCGGGAAGGGGAACCTGAGTTTCAACATGGTCAGATTCTGGCTGTGTAGAGTGCAAAGGGAATGTAGAGGTTTGGGTCAATGTACCAGCAGACTCATCTAGCAGTGGCTGGGCAATGGGCAGGATGAGGAGGAAACACTGATATAGGCCCAAAATAAAAAAGTAGGCTAAAAGCAGTTCAAAATGGGTAACAGGAGTACACAGGAGTAGGCCCAAATGCAAAAGTAGGCTAAATTCAGTTGAAAATTGGGAACAGGACTAAACAGGCGGCACTGCTTTGTTCAGTGGAGGACAACTGTAATGAGTGGCGCAGACACAATAGGCCCAAAATAAAAAAGTAGGCTAAAAGCAGTTCAAAATTGGTAAAAGGACTAAACAGGCGGCATAGCTTTGTTCAGTGGAAAACAACTGTAATGAGTGGTGAAGACACAGTTAGTAGGCCCAAAATAAAAATGTAGCCTAAAAGCAGTTCAAAATTGGTAACAGGACTAAACAGGTGGCATAGCTTTGTTCAGTGGAGGACAACTGTAAAGAGTGGGGCAGACAAAGTTAGTAGGCCCAAATACAAAAGTAGGCTAAATGCAATTCAAAATTGGTAATAGGACTAAACAGGCGACATTGCTTTGTTCAGTGGAGGACAACTGTAATGAGTGGTGCAGACACAGTTTGTAGGCCCACAATAAAAAAGTAGGCTAAATGCAGTTCAAAATTGGTAACAGGACTAAACAGGCAGCGTAAAATCACTGCACTCGTACGATGAAGAGATTCAATTCATGTGGATGCTTTTATTAGATAAATGTTCAGGTGAAGCGATAAGTACAAAAACGTTTCGGCCAGCCCGTGGCCTTGATCACTAAATCGCTGAAACAAATAGAACAAAACACTACTAAATAACTATTCTCAGGACAAAGACAAGATTACAAATACATATATACATATATACAGTTCAGAAAACATGTCAATGCTTATGTTGAGGGAATAGAAGCCATCCAGGCTTTACCTATACATCATTAACAAGGAACCAAAAGCAAAGGAACAAGAGAGATACACAATACATAATTGGATACAGTAGAGACGGTAGGAAAAGATGGTTCAGCGTACCCTAAGGTAGTAGATTCTTCCCTTGCATGCGTGAATGTTGCTGCTGAGGTGTCAGCCAAAAGGAAAAAAGGTAAACTAGGTGAGGTACATACATCCAATGGTGGCCATGCTACACCTATCTATGACTATAGGTCATTAAAGCACCTGTTATGCAGCACCCTCGCTCATTTTTCCCATTACCCGTTACCGTTACAGGTTGTTTACCTTTTTTCCTTTTGGCTGACACCTCAGCAGCAACATTCACGCATGCAAGGGAAGAATCTACTACCTTAGGGTACGCTGAACCATCTTTTCCTACCGTCTCTACTGTATCCAATTATGTATTGTGTATCTCTCTTGTTCCTTTGCTTTTGGTTCCTTGTTAATGATGTATAGGTAAAGCCTGGATGGCTTCTATTCCCTCAACATAAGCATTGACATGTTTTCTGAACTGTATATATGTATATATGAATTTGTAATCTTGTCTTTGTCCTGAGAATAGTTATTTAGTAGTGTTTTGTTCTATTTGTTTCAGCGATTTAGTGATCAAGGCCACGGGCTGGCCGAAACGTTTTTGTACTTATCGCTTCACCTGAACATTTATCTAATAAAAGCATCCACATGAATTGAATCTCTTCATCGTACGAGTGCAGTGATTTTACGCTACATGATTGAGAGGACCACGGGTTCCGTTCATTTGCACCGTCACCTTCAGAACTGTCGAGTGCTAGCCTTCTATAACTTTCAGGACTAAACAGGCGGCATTGCTTTGTTCAGTGGAGGACAACTGTAATGAGTGGCACAGACACAGCTTGTAGGCCCACAATAAAAAAGTAGGCTAAATGTTGTTCAAAATTGGTAACAGGACTAAACAGGTGGCATTGCTTTGTTCAGTGGAGGTCAACTGTAATGAGTAGCGAAGACACAGTTAGTAGGCCCAAAATAAAAAAGTAGGTTAAATGAAGTTCAAAATTGGTAACAGGACTAAACAGGCAGCATTGCTTTGTTCAGTGGAGGACAACTGTAATGAGTGGCGCAGACACAGTTAGTAGGTCCAAATAATAAAGTAGGCTAAATGCAGTTAAAAATTGGTAACAGGACTAAACAGGCGGTATAGCTAGGTACTGCGGTGGGCTCCTCTGCTGAGTAACAGACAGTGGTAGTAGGCGCAAAGTATTAACTGGTCTAAATGGAGGCCAAGGCCCCTGTATATTTTAACTATCATCTATCCTCTATCATTTCAACAAATTTGTATTGGCAGTGCCATTGAAGGATTTAACAACACAGACTACACAGTGGTGGAGCAGGGAGAGGTAAGTATTGCAAGTGGTAGAGCACTGTTCGAGTTATGGGGGAACACTCTCTCGTGGTCGGCGGTACTGGCACAGGGCCCCTCATATTACGACGGTGTGTCTGACGTTGGTTGTGCACCATCAGAGACACTTCATTGTACTATGAGGGACCCTGTTCCAGTGCCGTCGCCAAGAGTGTGCGCACCCACCTGTCCAGGCAAACGGCACTCGCACGGGTGCTTGCGCCAGGTGGTGACCACGGCCCTGTGGGGAAGTAAGCCCATTTAGGGAGGTATAAAAATGGCCTATGGTGGACATTCAGCAGCTGCAAATGGCAGAATTGGAGAAATCAGTAAGAGGAGGCCAAAAGCAAGACATTTTTCAGGCAAGCTACGTGTCAGCAGGAGAAGGTAGGGCAAAATAATTTGAAATCCATGAATGGTTCATTTTAATGAAGGTTAGATCATCAACATTCTGGATAGCCAGACGTGTCCTTTTTTCGGTCAGTATTGAACCAGCAGCACTGAAGACTCTTTCTGATAGCACACTAGAAGCAGGGCAACCGAACTCCTGTAATGCATATTCTGCCAATTCAAGTGTCTATTTTAGATGCCCAGTAATCAAAGAGGAATGACCTGTGAGGGAGAACATCGATAAGGGAGGAAAAGTAATTCATAACCATACTGGACAAATGCTGTCTCATGTCACTTTGAATCGATACAGCAGTACTTGTCCTGTCAGCGGTCATTGTGAAATCACTCCACAACCTGGTCATAAAACCCCTCTGTCCAACGCCACTTCGGATTTGTGCACCTCTGTTGTCCCCTAAACACTTCATTTCTAACACAGCCTGCTGATGCTTACCACTAGCTGTTCGATAATGGGACACCTCGTGTGCAACACTGGCAGCTGCGGATGGAGTGGTCGTGCGACTGCACTCTGTGGATGAGCTTTCACTTCTGGAGGAGGAGGAGGGGTGGCGAATGCCTACAGCCAACTGTTTGCTAGACCGTGAACTAGGCAGAACTGTCCCACTATGGCTGTCCCCTGTGCACCCTGCATCCACCACATTAACCCAGTGTGCCATGTTGGACACGTAACGTCCCTGGCCATGCCTACTGGTCCATGCATCTGTTGTGAGGTGCACCTTTCTACTGACTGATTGCCTCAGTGCATGAACAATGCAATCTTTGACATGCTGGTGGAGGGCTGGAATGGCTTATCTCGCAAAGAAGTGTCGAATGGGTAGGTCATAGCGTGGTACTGCGCAGGCTATCAGGGCTTTGAAAGCTTCACTTTCAACCAACCGGTAGGGCATCATCTCTAACGAGATTAGTCTAGCAATGTGGGCGTTCAAACCCTGTGTACGTGGATGAGAGGATGAGTACTTTCTTTTCCTAACGAGAGTCTCTTGTAGGGTGAGCTGGACTGGAGAGGTGCATATGGTGGAACTAGCGGTGGTGGTGGTGGTGGACATGGCGGATTGAGAGAGGGTTGGTGATGGTATTCTCTATGTTGGCCTACATACAGTGTTTCCTACCAATAACCTTGTGATTCCCTGACTGCTTTGGCCTTGCGATGATACCTCCACATTTGCTGCTGGTGGTGTCCTAACCGGTGGGCTTACAGTGAGGGAAGCAATGTAGCGGTGCTGACTACCTTCATTCTGATCAGGTGCAACAACGGTACGGGATGTTTGGTAGTTAGTCCAGGCTTGCAAGTGCATGCTGGTTAAATGTCTAAGCATGCACGTTGTATTTAAATTTTGAAGATTCTTGCCTCTGCTAAAGGTCTTTGAGCATTTCTTACAGATAACTTTTGACTGATCATTCGGATCTTGGTTAAAAAATTGCCACACTGCACTCTTCCTACTATGGAATACCTTTTCAGGCATTGCACACTGTGCTACTTTCACCGGATGGCCACGCTGTCCTAAAACTGTTTTTGTTTTTGGCCTGATACGGGCCTGCCAGATGACAGCTGTTGCGATGTAGATGGCTGCTGAGGATCATACTCCTCCGCTTCTGAGCAACTTGCAGCGGCACACTTTTCCTCCAATGGCTGTCAATCTGGATCAACAACTGGGTCATCTATCACCTCCTCTTCAACGTCATGTGCACCTTCATCTGTGTCACCGTGTAAGGTGCTATAGCTTTCGGGACGGGGCACCGTAGTCTCATCAGGTTCAGATTCTGGCTCAGTACACTGCGAGGACAATGTAGTGATCTGAGTCAATAGAACAGCATTATAATCTAGCTGTGGCTGTGCATCAGTGCACTCCATGTCCCCTCCATGGCCACTCCATGGCCCGCAAGACAGGTGTGGGCATCAGGCAGGACTAGCAGATGAGCATAGATGAAACTCAGACAAGTAGGCTGGCATGGCTGAGACACAGGGCTGGCAGGAACGACAGAGACACAGGGCTGGCAGGAACGGCAGAGACACAGGGCTGGCAGGAACGGCAGAGACATAGGGCTGGCCGGAATGGCAGAGACACAGGGCTGGCAGGCACATCAGAGAGCACAGGGCTGGCAGGCATGGCAGAGAACACAGGTGTCATGCTCACGTGCTGACTGGTGGGCATGAACTTGGGGGGTTTGTGGCCCCACTGTGCCACAAACCAGACTCCCCTGGAAGGGGTGTTACTATGACAGCTGCCTGGGTTTTCGCTGGAGCCCCTGATGGTGAGGTCAGGCTTGTGCAGCAGGCCACTGCAAGGTGCTACTCCAGGGTGGTGTCTGGCTGTGGCTGCTGATCCCACTTGGGAGTCAGGAACACTAGGACAGGTGTGGGCATCAGGCAGTAATAGCAGATGAGCATGGATGAAACTCAGATGAGTAGGCTGGCATGGCTGAGACACAGGGCTGGCAGAGACACAGGGCTGGCAGGAACGGCCGAGACACAGGGCTGGCAGGAACGGCAGAGACACAGGGCTGGCAGGAATGGCAGAGACACAGGGCTGGCAGGAACGGCAGAGAACACAGGGCTGGCAGGCATGGCAGAGAACACAGGGCTGGCAGGCACAGCAGAGAACACAGGGCTGGCAGGTATGTCAGAGACATAGGGAAGGTTGGTGTGGTGTATGAAGGAACAGGTAGGGACCTGTTCACACAGGAGGTGCAGTAGGGAGATAAGCAGAAAGGAATGAAGTATGAAGGAACAGGTTGGGACTAGGGTTGAGCGAAACGGGTCGAAATTTTTCAAAAGTCGCTGACTTTTGGCAAGGTCGGGTTTCATGAAACCCGACCCGACCCCAGTGTGGGGTCGGCCATGAAGTCGGCGATCTTTTGAATCTGGAATCGGAATTCCGATACCGATTCCCGATATGTTTAAGATATCGGGAATTGGTATCGGAATTCAGATTTAAGTGTAAAATAAAGAATTAAAATAAAAAATATCACAATACTTACCCTCTGACGCGCCCTGGTACTAACCGGGAACCTTCCTTCCTTAGAATCAGCCTTCCAGGACCCTGCGGTGACGTTGCGGCTTGTGATTGGCCGCGCGGCCGCCCATGTGACCGCTCGCGTGGCCAATCACAAGCCGCGACGTCACCCGTGACGTCACCGAAGGTCCTGGAAGGGCTGATTCTTAGGAAGGAAGGCTGCCGGAAAGAAGCAGGGCGTGTCCGAGGGTGAGTATATTCCTATTATATTCCTATTATTAGGAATATACTCACCCTCGAACGCGCCCTGCTTCTTTCCGGCAGCCTTCCTTCCTAAGAATCAGCCCTTCCAGGACCTTCGGTGACGTCGCGGGTGACGTCGCGGCTTGTGATTGGCCGCGCGAGCGGTCACATGGGCGGCCGCGCGGCCAATCACAAGCCGCGACGTCACCGCGACGTCACCGCAAGGTCCTGGAAGGCTGATTCTAAGGAAGGAAGGTTCCCGGTTAGTACCAGGGCGCGCCAGAGGGTAAGTATTGCAATATTTTTTATTTTAATTCTTTATTTTAATAATAATAATAATAATTTTTATTTATATAGCGCCAACATATTCCGCAGCGCTTTACAAATTATAGAGGGGACTTGTACAGACAATAGGCATTACAGCATAACAGAAATACAGTTCAAAACAGATACCAGGAGGAATGAGGACCTTGCTCGCAAGCTTACAGGCTATGAGGAAAAGGGGAGACACGGATCGCAGGGCCTGAAGGAGACTTTCCGCTCCTTCAGACCCTGGGAACCATGGAAACCCAATGCACTGCATTGGGTTTCGAGTTTCGTCCGACCCCGACTTTTTTATAGGATCGGCCGATTTCACTCGACCCGACTTTTTCAAAAGTCGGGTTTCGTGAAACCCGACCCGATCCTATAAAAGTAAAGGTCGCTCAAGCCTAGTTGGGACCTGTTCACACAGGAGATGCAGGTACGGAAACGAGCAGGAAGGAATGGAGTGTGAAGGAATAGGTTGAGACCTGTTCACACAGGAAGAGAACCGTAAGGCTTCGGATATGAATGGTAGAGCAGCAGGAGATGGAGCAGCAACAGAAGCCCAGCAGAGCAGAACCGCAAGGAATGCGGAGAGGAGCTTCAGCAAGAGGTTTCTGCAGCAGCAAAGCAGAGCAGAACCGCAAGGAATGCGGAGAGGAGCTGCAGCAAGAGATTCCTGCAGCAACAGGAGCGGAGCAGAGTTAAACGGAGCAGAACTGCAGGAGTGCGGAGCAGAGGTAAAGCCGCAAAGGTACAGAGCAGCAAGAGTGCGGAGCATAAGCAGACTGAGAACACAAAGAACGACAGAGCAGGGAAGGAAGCCACAGACAAGGAGACCGAGATAAGACTAAGTTCAAACAAGGAACAAGAACAAAGACACAGGGACCAGGATATTCTGCCTCCTGGAGGGCGGACAGCAAGATCAAGGCAAGAACACTGAGAAAAGCCTCCAGAGAGGGAGTAACACAGAGTAAGGCCTGGCAAACTCAGAAGCTAAACACAAACTGAGATAACACATTGTACAGGCCCGGTCCACTGGGTGGAGCTGCACTTAATACTGGAGGCCTCTCGATAATTGGTCAGGAACAGACTACACAGGTGCACCTGATTCCTATAAGAACCAGGGAGTTCAGGCGCCGCCCCACTATGCACACAGCCAGGAAGCATGCAGAGAGCAGAGGCACAGAATATGAAGCTGGCTGGAAACAGAAACCACAATATGACCTGGAGCAGTGGGTACGATAGTATGAGAGATGAGAGGCCATGCCGTGATGCCAGCAGAGTTATTACAGTTGCACATTCAGATTCATGTTCCAATTTCAAAGATTTTTTTCTAAAAATGTGCAAAAGTCTGGCAAAATTTGGTAAATGACTGAGTTCACTAAGGGTTCTTTCAAATATTGGTGTTTCTAGTAGCAGCACAAGCCTCAAAATATCGCGTACACAATCACACTGATGACACACAGATGACATCCTTGTGTTATCAGTGTGACACGTACCTGCACATGGGAATCAAAGGTACTATTCATGCTATTCCCCATTTCCCCATTTCTTACATGTGTATTACATTGTACGAGACCAGTGATCTGACAAATAAAAACTGGAGTCCCATAGAGGGACTAAGTAAAAAAGTATAGAAAAAGTAAAAAAATTGTTTAAAACTATTAAAACAATCCCAAAATAAATTAAAAAAAGAAAAAATATTAAACCAATAAATACACATATATGTATATTTATATGTAGAAACAAAAAAAGTACACATATTTGGTATAGCAGCGTCCAGAACGAGCCAACCCATAAAACGGTCACACTTTTTCACTTCTTTGGTGCACACCGTAAAAAACAAAACAAAAAAAGGAGCAAATACCTTTGCTTTTTCATCATGCCGTCAAACAAAAAGTAGAATAAAACGCGATCAAAAAGTCATATCAAAATAAAAATGGTAGCGATGAAAACGTCATCTTGTCCCGCAAAAAACAAGCTGCCATACAGCTCCAACAGCTGAAAAATAAAAAAGTTATAACTTTCAGAATAAATTATTTTTTCTATAAAATCGTTTTTATTGTGAAAGCAATAAAACGTAAAAAAAAAAAAATGTGGTATCACTGTAATCGCACTGACCCAAAGAATAAAGCTGCCTTATTAATTTTACTACACACCGAACATCATTAAAAAAAAAATACTAAATTCCTGGTGTTTGATCATTCTGTCTCCCAAAAAGCAGAATAGAAAGCGATCAAAAAATGTCATGTGCCCAAAAATGGTACAGATAAAAACGTCAGCTCGACCCACAAAAAACAAGCCCTCACATGACTCTGTCGGCCGAAATATGGAAAAATTAAAGCTCTCAAAATATAGTGATGCAAAAACTTGTTTTTGCAATAAAAAGCATCTTTTAATGTGTGACAGCTGCCAAACATAAAAACCCAATATACATCTGGTGCCGCTGTAATCGCACCGACTCAAAGAATAAAGTCACCTAATCACTTATACTGCATGGCGAACGGTGTAAAAAATAAATAAAACGAATTCTTCTCATGCTGTTGATTTTTTCAATCTGCCTCCCAAAGATTGCAGTAAAGCTCAGTGCACATTTATCACATGCACTGTGCTGAACACTTACACCGGAGTTTCCGTGTAATCTCTGAAATAGTTGATTCAGATGGAACCCCTGGCTGAAGATCCCCCATAATGAGGCAGATGGAGGCACTGTGGACACCATAAGACCTGTGATCTGGCGGTGTCCATCTACTGTATTTAGTCATACAGTACATAAAAGCACTGTCTGAAAGTTTTGTGCATCTCTGAAAAGAGGGACACTGCTGAACAGAGGCCAGACAGAGTTCAGAGTAACTCTGCTGCCTCATTATAGTGAATAGATCGGGGGTTTCATCTGTCACGTCACTCAGAGATTTAGATAGAAACCCCAAAGTAAGTGCTCAGCGTAGTGCGCCAGATAAATGTGATCCCAAACGTTATGTAAAATGTTCACAATAAAAGCTTCCACTCAATCCACAAAAAAGCAAGTCCCCACTCAGATCTGTCATCTGTTAATAGAAATATAGGTGGCTTCCGCGCTACTGCTAGTACAAAGGCTCTGGAAAATCATTATGGCTACTCACCCCCTAAAAGAAATTCTGCACTTCCAAATTCAAATGTCCCCATCCCTTCTGAGCCCCACAGTGTACATAAACCTTCTAGCTGCTTTCCCCTTTTTTGTTTTTAAAATAGTTCTAATACCGGCACTATCTATCCACCCACATACTAAGTGAGGAGCATTCTCTAGCGCAGATATAAATTATTTAAAGCATTTATAGATATATACGTAGTAGAGTGGTACTGCGCTACTATCTGCTGCAGGAACATTGGTGCTGTTAGCGCCAATGGATCTCTATTTTTATTGGTTATCAAATATACATGCGAACGCACGCCATTTTTTTAAATTTAAATATTTATTTATAGCGCAATTGTTGGGTCAATTGATTCCACTTTTCCTGATGTCTGCCATAATGTTAGCTGTTTTGGGAGTTTTTTGCCCCCTTGAAGTAGTTGTTTAAGCATTTGGTTTTGCCTACCATTGAATTCAATGGGACTCGGGTATATTTGTCAAACCGTTTGGCGAACATGTTTGGTGAACATCTGGAAGATTGCTGATCCAAACTGAACAAACTCTTCAAAATTTAATGAATTATACCCTTGACCTGGTTTGGTCGTATTAAGATGAACAAAATGGACATTTTGCCAAAACTTCTTTACATATTCCAGAGAGTTCCTGTCAGCACTCCTCAGACCTTTTTCTCCCATCTCAACAAACCTATTAGCAAGTTTGCATGGATAAAGTCAAAGCCTAGGATATTTTATAAATTATCTTGTTGTCCCAAGAAAGGGGGTACAAGTCTTCTCATCTAAAAATATCAATAGTCTGCAACTCTTATGAGAAAAGTGGACTTGTTCAGGTCTGTGAAACAAAAGCAATGGGTAAAACTGGAAAGGGACCACTCTCCCTCTATAAAATTATTGGCGTCTTCCACTTAATATTTGTTTGCACACCCATTAACATAAATAACTTCAATCAATTGCTTCCTATAACCGTCAACAAGTTTCTTACAACTCTCAACTGGAATTGTGTAGTACTTCTATTTTGAAAACTGCTCTAGATATCTAATATTTGAAGGGTGATGACTCCCAACAGCAATTTAAAGATCTCTTCACAAGTGTTTAATGGAATTTTGATCCGGACTCATTTCTGGACACATCAGAGCTATCGAGTGCTTTGCTTCTATCCATTTCTGGGTGCTTCTTGAAGTATGTTTGGGGTCATTGTCCTGCTTAAAGACCAATAACCTAGGATGCAAGCCAAGCATTCTTACACAGGGCACTACTTTGAGACCCAAATTTTTTTTGTAATCCTCAGATTTCATGAAGTCTTGCACAAAATCAAGGCAACCAGTACCGGAGGCAGCAAAATAACCTCATTAATATCTTTAAACCAACACCATATTAGACTGTAGGTACTGTGTTCTTTTCTTTGTAGGCCTCATTCCATTGTCAGTAAACAGTAGAATGACAAACTTTATCAAAAGCTCTATCTTGGTCTTGTCTGTCCACAAGATGCTTTCCCAGAAGGACTTTTGCTTATTCACGAACATTCTGGCAAACTTCAGTCTAGCTTTTTTATGTCTGTGTCAACAGAGGGTCCTCCTAGCTCTCCTGCCATTGTGTTTCATTTTATTCAAATGTCAACAAATAGTTCACACTGACATTGATGCACCCTGAGCCTGCAGAACAGCTTTAGTTTCTTTGGAACTTGAATGAGGCTGCTTATGCAGCATCCAGACTATACAGCGTTACAGCGAGATGAGCCAAAGTGATATGGATAGCAAACTTCTTGTGTTTGTTCCACACCTTGGAGAAAGGAATATCAAGATTTCTGGAGATGGACTTGTAACTTTGAGATTGTTGATATTGTTCAACAATTTTAGTTCTCATGTCCTAAGTCAGTTTGCTTCTCCTCTTTCTGTTCTCCATGTTTAGTGCAGCACACAATGCATAGATTGAACCACCTTTTTTACCTTTTCATCTGGCTTAAAATGTGATTTTCATATTGCTTACACCTGGGACTTGTCACAGGTCAGTCTGAACAAGCATCTCATGCTTGAAAAAAATTTGTCTGGCCCATTTTGAGGGTTTTATGTGAAGTTATGCAGAATTTGCCTTTTTTTCTAAGTTCCAACGCACACTAAGGAAACACACATTTTCTGGAACAATTTCAAGGGTGCCAACACTTTTAGCCATAACTTTATATTATAATGGTTAACAATAACTTAATAATAGCAACCCGTCGATCTGTGTCGCTGTGGATCGCCGAGTTCCTATGAGCTAGCCAACATCGGGTTCTTCCTCTCTCCTCTCTGTATCCAGGCAGCCTGAGTCCTTGTTTAAATACCACTAGACGACAGGACAACTACACTGGAAATACTGTACCAGTTCTGATGAAGGTCCAAACTAGGACCAAAACTGTTTAACACTGATTATTTTGGATGCACAATAAATGAAACCTTTCTTTCACTTTATTCCTTCAGTAGTGCCAAGTTTCTTCAACTACATTTACTACAAGCTGAAAAACCTACTTGGGAACCACATTCCTTGACTTTAAGTGTGCCGCGAATATTACAGTTTATTTTAATAATAACAACCGTCAAATTTTTTATTGCTATTAGTGTTGTGAATTCTGTTATCGAACTCCCTCCTGTGGTCATGAATGGTACTTCGGCGAGTTCTGTCCATGGACTCCCTCTGGTGGCTGTGAGTGGAGCTGCTGGTTCTGAGGTTCCTTCCACAGGTGACCTAGTTTAGTCTTAGGCTGGCTGCTCTATTTAACTCCACTCTGATTGTTACTCCATGCCAGCTGTCAATGTTCTTGTACTGGTTCAGTTCGCTCTTGGATCTTTCTGGTGACCTGTCTACTCCAGCAGAAGCTAAGTCCCTGCTAGTTAATTATTTGTTCATTTTGTCCTTGTCCAGCTTGCTATCATGATTTTGCCTTGCTAGCTGGAAGCTCTGGGATACAGAGTGGCACCTCCGCACCGTGAGTCGGTGCGGAGGTCTTTTTGCACACTCTGCGTGGTATTTTTGTAGTTTTTTGTGCTGACCGCAAATATACCTTTCCTATCCTCAGTCTGTTTAGTAAGTCTGGCCTCCCTTTGCTGAAACCTGTTTCATTTCTGTGTTTGTGACTTTCTTCTTTACTCAAAGTCAATATATGTGGGGGGGCTGCCTTTTCCTTTGGGGAATTTCTCTGAGGCAAGGTAGGCTTTATTTTCTATCTCTAGGGCTAGTTAGCTCTTAGGCTGTGAAGAGGCGTCTAGGTAGAGTTAGGTACGCTCCACGGCTATTTCTAGTTGTGTGATAGGATTAGGGGTTGCGGTCAGCAGAGCTGCCACTTCCCAGAGCTTGTCCTGTGTGAGTTTAACCATCAGGTCGTTCCGGGTGCTCCTACCCACCAGGTCCATAACAGTACAGCTGGCCCAAAGTATTACTGCATCTCAATAGAGGGATAAGAGAAGTTCTGAGACCATTTTTTTTCTCTGCAGTGTGTTTTGTCTTTCTTTTCCCCTTAACCTCTGGGTGGTTCAGGACACAGGTGTAGATATGGACATTCAAGGTCTGTCCTCTTGTGTGGATCATCTCACTGCAAGGGTACAAAACATTCAAGATTTTGTGGTTCAGAATCCGATGTTAGAGCCTAGAATTCCAATTCCTGATTTGTTTTCTGGGGATAGATCTAAGTTCCTGAATTTCAAAAATAATTGTAAACTGTTTTTAGCTTTGAAACCACACTCCTCTGGTGACCCCGTTCAACAAGTAAAAATCATTATTTCTTTGTTGCGTGGTGACCCTCAAGACTGGGCATTTTCCCTTGCGCCAGAAGATCCTGCATTGCGTGATGTAGATGCGTTTTTTCTGGCGCTTGGATTGCTTTATGATGAACCTAATTCAGTGGATCAGGCAGAGAAAATCTTGCTGGCTTTGTGTCAGGGTCAGGAGGAAGCGGAGGTGTATTGTCAGAAGTTTAGAAAGTGGTCTGTGCTTACTCAGTGGAATGAATGTGCCCTGGCGGCAATTTTCAGAAAGGGTCTTTCTGAAGCCCTTAAGGATGTCATGGTGGGATTTCCCATGCCTGCTGGTCTGAATGAGTCTATGTCCTTGGCCATTCAGATCGATCGGCGCTTGCATGAGCGCAAAGCTGTGCACCATTTGGCAGTATTCTCTGAGCATAGGCCTGAGCCTATGCAATGTGATAGGACTTTGACCAGAGCTGAACGGCAAGAACACAGACGTCGGAATGGGCTGTGTTTTTACTGTGGTGATTCCACTCATGCTATCTCCGATTGTCCTAAGCGCACTAAGCGGTTCGCTAGGTCTGCCACCATTGGTACGGTACAGTCTAAATTTCTTTTGTCCGTTACTCTGATTTGCTCTTTGTCATCCTATTCTGTTATGGCATTTGTGGATTCAGGCGCTGCCCTGAATTTGATGGACTTGGAGTTTGCCAGGCGCTGTGGTTTTTTCTTGGAGCCCTTGCAGTATCCTATTCCATTGAGAGGAATTGATGCTACGCCTTTGGCCAAGAATAAGCCTCAGTACTGGACTCAATTGACCATGTGCATGGCTCCTGCACATCAGGAGGATATTCACTTTTTGGTGTTGCATAATCTGCATGATGTGGTCGTTTTGGGGTTGCCATGGCTACAGGTCCATAATCCAGTATTGGATTGGAAATCTATGTCTGTGTCCGGCTGGGGTTGTCAGGGGGTACATGGTGATGTTCCATTGCTGTCAATTTTGCCTTCCACTCATTCTGAAGTCCCTGAGTTTTTGTCAGATTTCCAGGATGTATTTGATGAGCCTAAATCCAGTGCCCTACCTCCTCATAGGGACTGCGATTGTGCTATTAATTTGATTCCTGGTAGTAAGTTTCCTAAGGGCTGACTGTTTAATTTATCTGTGCCAGAGCACGCCGCTATGCGGAGTTATATAAAGGAATCCTTGGAGAAAGGTCATATTCGCCCGTCGTCATCACCGTTGGGAGCAGGGTTCTTTTTTGTGGCCAAGAAGGATGGTTCTTTGAGACCTTGTATTGATTACCGCCTTCTTAATAAGATCACAGTCAAATTTCAGTACCCTTTGCCGCTGCTGTCTGATTTGTTTGCTCGGATTAAGGGGGCTAGTTGGTTCACCAAGATAGATCTTCGAGGGGCGTATAATCTTGTGCGAATTAAACAGGGCGACGAATGGAAAACAGCATTTAATACGCCCGAGGGCCATTTTGAGTACCTGGTTATGCCATTCGGGCTTTCTAATGCTCCATCTGTGTTTCAGTCTTTTATGCATGACATCTTCCGAAAGTACCTGGATAGATTCATGATTGTATATTTGGATGATATTTTGGTCTTTTTGGATGATTAGGAGTCTCATGTGAAGCAGGTCAGAATGGTGTTCCAGGTCCTTCGTGCAAATTCCTTGTTTGTGAAGGGGTCAAAATGTCTCTTTGGAGTTCAGAAGGTTTCATTTTTGGGTTTCATTTTTTCCCCTTCTACTATCGAGATGGATTCTGTTAAAGTTCAGGCCATTTATGATTGGACTCAGCCGACATCGGTGAAGAGCCTGCAGAAGTTCCTGGGCTTTGCTAATTTTTACCGTCGCTTCATCGCTAATTTTTCTAGTGTTGCTAAACCGTTGACTGATTTGACCAAGAAAGGTGCTGATGTGGTCAATTGGTCCTCTGCGGCTTTTCAGGAGTTGAAGCGTCGTTTGTCTTCTGCCACTGTGTTGTGCCAGCCAGATGTTTCGCTCCCGTTTCAGGTCGAGGTTGATGCTTCTGAGATTGGAGCAGGGGCTGTTTTGTCGCAAAGAAGTTCTGATGGCTCGGTGATGAAACCATGTTCCTTCTTTTCTAGAAAATTCCCGCCTGCTGAGCGCAATTATGATGTTGGCAATCGAGAGTTGTTGGCCATGAAGTGGGCATTCGAGGAGTGGCGACATTGGCTTGAAGGAGCCAAGCATCGCATGGTGGTCTTGACGGATCACAAGAATCTGACTTATCTCGAGTCTGCCAAATGGTTGAATCCTAGAAAGGCTAGATGGTCGCTGTTTTTCTCCCGTTTTGATTTTGTGGTTTCGTACCTTCCGGGCTCTAAGAATGTGAAGGCTGATGCCCTGTCAAGGAGTTTTGTGCCTGACTCTCCGGGTGTTCCTGAGCCGGCGGGTATTCTCAAAGAGGGGGTAATTTTGTCTGCCATCTCCCCTGATTTGCGGCGGGTGCTGCAGAAGTTTCAGGCTGATAGACCTGAACTTTGTCCAGCGGAGAAACTGTTTGTCCCTGATAGATGGACTAGTAGAGTTATCTCTGAGGTTCATTGTTCGGTGTTGGCTGGTCATCCTGGAATCTTTGGTACCAGAGATTTGGTGGCTAGATCCTTTTGGTGGCCTTCTTTGTCACGGGATGTGTGTTCTTTTGTGCAGTCCTGTGGGACTTGTGCTCGGGCTAAGCCCTGCTGTTCTCGTGCCAGTGGGTTGCTTTTGCCCTTGCCGGTCCCGAAGAGGCCCTGGACGCATATTTCCATGGATTTTATTTCAGATCTCCCTGTCTCTCAAAGGATGTCGGTCATTTGGGTGGTTTGTGATCGCTTCTCTAAGATGGTCCATTTGGTACCCTTGTCTAAATTGCCTTACTCGTCTGATTTGGTGCCATTGTTTTTCCAGCATGTGGTTCGTTTGCATGGCATTCCGGAGAACATCGTCTCGGACAGCGGTTCCCAGTTTGTTTCGAGGTTTTGGCTGTCCTTTTGTGCTAAGATGGGCATTAATTTGTCTTTTTCCTCGGCTTTCCATCCTCAGACAAATGGCCAAACCGAACAAACTAATCAGACTTTGGAAACATATCTGAGATGCTTTGTTTCTGCTGATCAGGATGATTGGGTGTCCTTCTTGCCTTTGGCTGAGTTCGCCCTTAATAATCGGGCCAGCTCGGCTACTTTGGTTTCACCGTTTTTCTGTAATTCTGGTTTCCATCCTCGTTTCTCTTCAGGGCAGGTTGAGCCTTCGGACTGTCCTGGTGTGGATACTGTGGTGGACAGGTTGCAGCAGATTTGGACTCATGTGGTGGACAATTTGACATTGTCCCAGGAGAAGGCTCAGCGTTTTCTAACCGCCGGTGCTGTGTTGGTCCCCGACTTCGTGTTGGGGATTTGGTTTGTTTGTCGTCTCGTTATGTTCCTATGAAGGTTTCCTCTCCTAAGTTTAATCCTCGTTTCATTGGTCCGTATAAGATTTCTGAAGTTCTCAATCCTGTGTCATTTCGTTTGACCCTTCCAGCTTCTTTTGCCATCCATAATGTGTTCCATAGGTCGTTATTGCGGAGATACGTGGCGCCTATGGTTCCCTCTGTTGACCCTCCTGCCCCGGTGTTGGTCGAGGGGGAGTTGGAGTATGTGGTGGAGAAGATTTTAGATTCTCGTATTTCGAGACGGAAACTCCAGTACCTGGTCAAGTGGAAGGGTTATGGTCAGGAAGATAATTCCTGGGTTGTTGCCTCTGATGTTCATGCTGCCGATCTGGTTCGTGCCTTTCATTAGGCTCATCCTGATCGGCCTGGGGGTGCTGGTGAGGGTTCGGTGACCCCTCCTCAAGGGGGGGTACTGTTGTGAATTCTGTTATCGAACTACCTCCTGTGGTCATGAATGGTACTTCAGCGAGTTCTGTCCATGGACTCCCTCTGGTGGCTGTGAGTGGAGCTGCTGGTTCTGAGGTTCCTTCCACAGGTAACCTAGTTTAGTCTTAGGCTGGCTGCTCTATTTTACTCCACTCTGATCGTTACTCCATGCCAGCAGCGGTCAGCAGAGCTCCCACTTCCCAGAGCTTGTCCTGTGTGAGTTTAACCATCAGGTCGTTCCGGGTGCTCCTAACCACCAGGTCCATAACATATTAGTGAACATAATTTGAATGTTCTGTTTTCATATTGATGTGGTTTAAACCCAGTACAACTATTTAAAGTAAAAATAAAGAATTGTAAAGAAAAAACATATATACCTTCCACATGGAAAGAAGGATCAACTATGCATGAAAACATAGGAACCATGGTACATGGCAGCATGTGCTTGAGACAAACACCAGTGTCAAAATTGCATTTTATTTCTCTATTGCTCTACAGTCAAGCAAACCTCATGCAGCTGTGCTGATGGAAAAATAAAAAAGCAATAATCTTGGAATAGAGGGAGAAAAAAATCAAAGCACAAAATTGTAAAATCACTGTCATAAATGGGTTAATAATTTTTAATTATTCTTCTGTAATTATTTATACTTGGAAGGTAGGTTGCTATTGAAGGAATTAATTATTCTTTCGAACTTATTTATTCATTAAATATATGTTACTATTTGTAATCTATGAAGGTACATGGAAGGTAAGTTACCATTTGTAATAATTCCAGAATTTTAAATGTCACACAGAGCATTCACCGTTGCAAGTAAATCTAGAAATTATGTAAAATTTCCCATTTCTGTAATGCACATTACAATACAATTAAAACTATAGCCTTTTAATTCAATTCTTTACATTCCAACATTTCCTGTAAACTAATAATAGTACCATGGTGTTTTTTGATCTTTACTGAAGCATTTGATTCATTTTTACATGTGCATGTATCCAACCGTGATTTTGGTTTTGTTCCATAATTCTTTTTGGGATTCAGCCATAGTGTGTAGGGTTAATTAAGTTGAACTCCTAAAAAGTAAATGTTCTGTACATCTAAAATATTTCCTATATATGGGGTCAAGTAAGTCTATGCTCATTTTAACTTAACCTTTTAAGTCTTAAATCATTACATACTTTAATTTTAAAAAGCTGTCCAATATTTCGCTTGGTTAGCTAAATGTCCTAATTTAAAACATATTTTCTATTAAATTGCCAAAGTGGCAGATATGTTAAAACACAGCTTTTATTCTTAAGAGTATCACACTTTGAATATATTCATCTGATTAAGAAAATGAATATTTCAGATTGAGAGATTTGCTAACTTAATCAGATAAATATTTTCATGTTTGTGACATCATCATAATAGAACTCCATATGGAACTATGTATTTGTCTTTATTCATTGGCTATTTTCCTTTTTACAAGTTGCTATACCAAGACAGTGCTTTTGTGTATAACTAGGCAGAGGTCTATTACATTGATGGGACAAAGATTACTTGAATATTTTATATTGTTATGATAATATAATAGTGTTTGCCTTCATTCTTTGACTGTGTTCTCTTATAATAATGACACAACATTGTTACTTTTATCTTTTAACTGTACTTTATTGTATCTTTTTTGAAGAAGTTATAATGTTATCTTTCTTTGTTTCTAGGCCATATATTGATGAATTTACATTAGCAATTGGGTATTTATGGACAGAGTGACAGCAACCAACTTGATGAAAGTGTTGTCAAAACATGCATGTGGGATGGTTGGACTTCTGGAAGTTTTCTTATTGTACACTTACCATAATTTGTTGTTCATTTTTATGGTGGGAATAGCTATGGAGGATACCCACTAAATTAAAACATAACTTTTAATAAATATAAATAAAAACTCAGATCCTAACATAACACATATATAAACAAAACACACGTGCTCAGGTGAACCAGTGCTCGAGATAAAAAAATTGGATCAGTCTTACCAATTTAAACGGACACATGGAAATCCCTCAAAATCCATGAGGGTGGTGGTTCCAAATGCTATGGGCCAAGGGTAGGGAAAGATACACTGCCACTGTCTTCCCTGTGAACCCTTTGAAGAGCTCCTGTCCTGACAAGGACAGGCCCCAAGTGAGCCCTGCTATGGGAACCCACCAACCAAAATATAGCCCTAAATGTCTCTCTTCTCCCTACGCGTTTCAACTCCAATGGGGGAGCATCATCAGGGGAGTTATGCAATTAAGGAGATGCCAATAGGTCCCCTCTGTAGTCCAAGGAAGGACAGTCCGTAAAAGTCCATACAAGTCCGTATGAGTCCGTGTCAGATGGGTCCAGCAGTGGCTGGAAAATCCCAAAAAATTCAAGAATGCTTGCTGTGTCTGCAGCTTAGGTAAGTCCTGACGTACTGACCGTAACACCCCCCTTATATAGCAATGCTTATTGTTCAGCTGAAGTAAATTAGCCCCCTAATTGATCAAACATAGCTACATACCGGATCCTAGCTGTACAGCCGCGCCATTGTATTCAGGCAACGAGGACGCACATAACCAGAAGTGCGGCCTCCATCTTGGATATGTCACTTCCGCCCACCATATTGCCGAAGCCCGACGTCTCCGCAGATAAGTTGGAAATGTGTATAACACCTCAGCCGCCTCAACTGCTCCAGGGGGGACACAGGTGCCGACACGCCTGCGACGCCTCTAGTGCACAATGACTGCCCGCCCCCAAGCCAGATAGAACGCTCATATGAGTCATATAGGGCAATCGCGCCATATTGTAAGTGTCCTTTCTATTATAAATGACGGACGCCATATTAAAGGAGTCCAGGTGGGTCATATAGGGTGTCAGCGCCATTATGTATGTGTCTTATATATCGTTAACCGTGGTCATACCATATAAGGCGTATCCCAGGCGCCCACACTCCCGTGCCGCCTCTAGTGCGTAATGACTGCCCGCCCCACGAGCCAGATAGAACGCTCATATAGATCATATAAGGCAATCGCGCCATACTATACATGCCCTTTCTATCATAGGTAGCGGACGCCATATTGAAGGGGTCCGGGTAGAACATACAGGGTGTCAGTGCTGTGATGTGTGTACCCTATTTGCCATTAGTCGCGAACGTCCCACATAAGGCATATCAAGATATCAGCGCCACTATATGTGTGCCATGCCCGCGACTACTTATGGACACCATAGATGAGGAGTCCGAGTGATACAACATCCTCATCACAATATGTGTGCCATGTGTGTCATTATTTGCAAGCGCCATATTCAGGGAATGCAGATGGTTAATACATAGGGCCCAAATTATCGATACCAGAGTGACCCGTTCTGAAAACACATAATGCACATGTCAAAACAATACGAGGTGCAAAATTCTATAAGCCTCAAACAGTAAGCGGCAATGAGAGGACGGCAAAAAAGGGGGGGGAGAGAGAAGGAGGGGATGATAGAGGAGAATATCCTATATGCTCATAAATACCAGCAAACAGCCAATAAAACGTAACAGAGAAATATCTTGGAAATACCTATGTGTCATATAAAGGGGGACATGGGTAATATGTTGACCGATCAACATGGACCAATTAATGGCCAAAAAAGGTTTACTAACAACCGCCAGTATGTACATAGTATACAGAAACAGCTGTCTGTGGATGGATACCATGCTTGGCATAGGTGGCTTTCCTTCATAGGATGCTGCCCTTCCCGTGGTTGTTCCTTCCCGGGGAAAGGCCTGGCTATTCACTGCTTGCATCGAGAAACACGTGATGGTGTCTCCGCAGCTTCTTTACATGCATCTGCATATTTCCCATAAGGGATGGGGGCAGTGTTCTGGAATCACTGCGTTGAGAAACATGTGATGGTGTCTCCGCGGTGTTGGATGTTTTGGTCTCCCCGAGGCCAATCATCTGTGCCTTTATAGCCTTTTTACTAGGCACTGCTCCTAATAGCCAGATTCCTACTCCACACTGATGAGGGGCAAAAACCCCGAAACAGCTGTCTGTGGATGGATACCATGCTTGGCATAGGTGGCTTTCCTTCATAGGATGCTGCTCTTCCTGGGGAAAGGCCTGGCTATTCACTGCTTGCGTCGAGAAACACGTGATGGTGTCTCCGCAGCATCTTTACATGCATCTGCATATTTCACATAAGGGATGGGGGCAGTGTTCTGGAATCACTGCGTTGAGAAACACGTGATGGTGTCTCCGCGGTTTTGGATGTTTTGGTCTCCCCGAGGCCAATCATCTGTGCCTTTATAGCCTTTTTACTAGGCACTGCTCCTAATAGCCAGATTCCTACTCCACACTTATGAGGGGCAAAAACCCCGAAACAGCTGTCTGTGGATGGATACCATGCTTGGCATAGGTGGCTTTCCTTCATAGGATGCTGCCCTTCCCGTGGGTGTTCCTTCCCGGGGAAAGGCCAGGCTATTCACTGCTTGCGTCGAGAAACACGTGATGGTGTCTCCGCAGCTTCTTTACATGCATCTGCATATTTCCTATAAGGGATGGGGGCAGTGTTCTGGAATCACTGCGTTGAGAAACACGTGATGGTGTCTCCGCGGTTTTGGATGTTTTGGTCTCCCCGAGGCCAATCATCTGTGCCTTTATAGCCTTTTTACTAGGCACTGCTCCTAATAGCCAGATTCCTACAATACACTGATGAGGGGCAAAAACCCCGAAACAGCTGTCTGTGGATGGATACCATGCTTGGCATAGGTGGCTTTCCTTCATAGGATGCTGCCCTTCCCGTGGTTGTTCCTTCCCGGGGAAAGGCCTGGCTATTCACTGCTTGCGTCGAGAAACACGTGATGGTGTCTCCGCAGCTTCTTTACATGCATCTGCATATTTCCCATAAGGGATGGGGGCAGTGTTCTGGAATTACTGCGTTGAGAAACACGTGATGGTGTCTCCGCGGTTTTGGATGTTTTGGTCTCCCCGAGGCCAATCATCTGTGCCTTTATAGCCTTTTTACTAGGCACTGCTCCTAATAGCCAGATTCCCACTCCACACTGATGAGGGGCAAAAACCCCGAAACAGCTGTCTGTGGATGGATACCATGCTTGGCATAGGTGGCTTTCCTTCATAGGATGCTGCCCTTCCCGTGGGTGTTCCTTCCCGGGGAAAGGCCTGGCTATTCACTGCTTGCGTCGAGAAACACGTGATGGTGTCTCCGCAGCTTCTTTACATGCATCTGCATATTTCCTATAAGGGATGGGGGCAGTGTTCTGGAATCACTGCGTTGAGAAACACGTGATGTTGTCTCCGCGGTGTTGGATGTTTTGGTCTCCCCGAGGCCAATCATCTGTGCCTTTATAGCCTTTTTACTAGGCACTGCTCCTAATAGCCAGATTCCTACTCCACACTGATGAGGGGCAAAAACCCCGAAACAGCTGTCTGTGGATGGATACCATGCTTGGCATAGGTGGCTTTCCTTCATAGGATGCTGCCCTTCCCGTGGTTGTTCCTTCCCGGGGAAAGGCCTGGCTATTCACTGCTTGCGTCGAGAAACACGTGATGGTGTCTCCGCAGCTTCTTTACATGCATCTGCATATTTCCCATAAGGGATGGGGGCAGTGTTCTGGAATCACTGCGTTGAGAAACACATGATGGTGTCTCCGCGATGTTGGATGTTTTGGTCTCCCCGAGGCCAATCATCTGTGCCTTTATAGCCTTTTTACTAGGCAATGCTCCTAATAGCCAGATTCCTACTCCACACTGATGAGGGGCAAAAACCCCGAAACAGTTGTTTATATATGTGTTATGTTAGGATCTGAGTTTTTATTTATATTTATTAAAAGTTATGTTTTAATTTAGTGGGTATCCTCCATAGCTATTCCCATATTTATCCTGAGGATATAGACAAGGCAAGGTATTCTCCACGCCTTAGCTATTCTTGCTTCATTTTTATGGTGTAATACTTTGGTTCTCATTTTTTTAACATACTGTGAACTTCTGGTTGCTACTATGAATGAGTGAACAAGCTCAATGATACTCAGATATCACTCGATTTTAGGGAGGATGTTGATCTGTTGCTTAGTCTTTCTAATCCACCAGTCAATATCGATAACACTCGTGTGTCTAATGCTAAATCTTTTTCAGGGGGTATTAGATCTACCTTCATGCCTCCGGTGTCCCCTGGTAGCCCCATAGACATTTTTGAGTCACAGGTCAGCAGAGAAATGGAAGCTATATTGTACAAAAAACTCCCTAACAATTTAACTGTCCAAGAAGAGGAAGCTCTGAAAGAGATGCAGGGTTGGGCTGATGCGGTTTTCCGCATCGCTGATAAAGGGGGTAACACCGTAATATTAAGTAAGGAATATTATGTGTCGGAAGCGTTAAGACAGCTGTCCGATGTGAACACTTATGCCACCTTACCGGCGGACCCTACAAATAAATATAAAGATCTTTTGCGTTCACTGATGAGGAAATATATCAGTTCGGGAGTTATTTCAGAAAAACAGGCTGAGAAACTTTTTCCTGCGTTTCCATTAAAACCATATTGGTATCATATTCCAAAACTGCATAAATCCCTGACTTGCCCCCCTGGCCGCCCTATAGTTTCGGGCATTAGCTCCCTTATGGAGCCGTTATCCCGGTATCTAGATTGGCTACTACGCCCATTACTTCTCGATGTTCCTTCCTACATAAAAGACACTAAGGCTTTTTTGCGTGAAGTAAATCATTTTCAGTGGCAGGATGGATTTTATTTAACTTCCATAGATGTAGAAAGCCTCTATACCAGGATTCCGCATGAATTAGGGGTGGAGGCGATCAGAGATATTCTTGATAACACCCCTACCAACGAGCATACAAAAAAATTTTTATCTGTGAGGGTCTCATCTATATTCTTAAACATAACGCGTTTAGATTCGGTAACACCTGGTATGTCCAAACGGAAGGTACCGCTATGGGTACTCCTGTAGCTTGTACCCTAGCTAATCTTTTTTTAGCGGTTTTTGAAAGGAATTTCGTTTACTCAGCTTGTAATCCGTTTCTAAAAAATATCAAACTTTTTTTGCATTATGTGGATGATATTTTTGTTGTCTGGGATGGGTCGAGGGAGGAATTTTTACAATTTGTAGCTTTTCTCAATCAATCAAACACCATGAATTTGAAATTTACGTCTGTTTTTGGGGGGGATTCGCTAGAATTCTTTGATGTCAAATTACTGATATGTGAGGGTCAGATTTGCACGGAAGCTTTTTGAAAACCGACGGCGTCTAATTCCCTGTTGCATTTTCAGAGCGCTCACCCGTATTACACCAAAAAGGCTTTGCCTTTCAGTCAATTTTTGCGTGTAAAAAGAATTAATAATACCACTACAGGTTTTGTAAGTCAATCACGTGACCTTTTTAGGAGGTTTGAACAACGGGGTTATCCCCGGCCGCTATTAGATTCAGCTTTGTACATGACAATAGATACTTCTTTGACAGATTCCTCGGGTGTCATTAACGCTAATAAGGAAAAGGGAAAAAGATTTGTGTTTTCATTTAAATTTGGTCCTATGGACGATTTGATTAGATCTGTTATTCGAAAGAATTGGCATATTTTAGAAAAAGATCCTGAATTGTCTTATTTTACAAAAAATGGCCCGTTATTTGCATGCCGTCGCAGTAAAAACTTAAAAGATCAGTTAGCCAAGAATTGTTACTTTGGTGAGCCACACACTAATTGGTTGGAGAGGGGGATCCCTAAAGGAAACCATAGGTGTGGGCGCTGCAATTTTTGCACTTTCCATTTAACAGGCATTCATTTACACATTGGGGCTGTCTCTCACACTGTGCGGCATTTAATTACCTGTAGGTCCACACATGTGGTGTATGCGATCTTCTGTCCGTGCGGCTTCTTTTACGTGGGCAAGACCATTCGTCCGCTGTTCGTCAGGATCAGGGAACATTTCAATTCCATCCGAACAGGCAAGGGTGCTCCTAGGTTGATCAGCCATGTTCAGCAGGTTCACGCAGGCAATTCTAGCGTCTTGCGGTATGCTGGAATTGAACGGGTGTCTCTTCCTCCTCGGGGAGGTGACCTGAATAGGCTCCTCCTCAGAGCAGAAGGTAGATGGATCATTCGTACGGCCGCAATGGGCCCTCTGGGTCTGAACGATAAAATAGACATGGCAGTGTTTTTATAATAAGAATAATGGTAACTTGTTGTTGTATGTATTGTATTTATGTTTCGATTCCCATGTTTTGTTTCGTGCTTATTAGTTTTTTTGTTATTTGTATATTTTTATATTTGTACTTCTCTCAAGCTGGTGTTGGGGGTGTTTTCACCCTTATTGGTTGCTATGGGCCGTTGGGAGCTTCCTGTGGGCTACGCCTTTTAGGTGCTCTCCCGGATCCCATTAGCATTCGGCCCCGTAGAAGTGCAGTCGCACGAAACGGCCGTCGTCCGCCTTTCCACGTTCTCCTGTAAGTTCCTGCACATGTTCTGATTAAAGGCACATGAATTTCAAGGACCGGTGAGTGCATTGTCTTTTTCCTTGTTTTTTGGATTTTCTATGTTCTGATACAGTGCACCCGGTGTCCGTGCAACATTCCAGACCAGCAGCGGCACATAGCAGTGTGACACAAGAGACTTATTAGGTGTGTTTTAAAGGGAGCAGTGCCGTGTTTGTTTCTCTTTCGTTTATTGCGTGTTTGGGACTAAGTCCTTCTCTTCCCTTTCTGAGCATGCCCAGGGCAAGATCTCTCGTTGGAGATCAAGGGTCACATGCTTAGATACTGCAGCAAATCCCATTGGTCCTTTAGGAAGGTCCTGAAGGTGTTCTTCTTCTGTGGCTTACTCCCATTGGTCCTTCTGGAAAGGTCCTGTTCTTGCTGCAGCTATAAAAGGTTTGCATGGCCGCACGGCCATGCGCTAGTGTACATTTGGAATCATGCATGTGTTGATGAGTGCAAGTCGTTCTTTAAAATCCCCAACCTTGTGTCTGACTGTTCGCAAAAGGTGGATGCTTGCTGTCTAGCGCCCGACTAAGCTGTCAACATAAAGACACATGATACAGCGTCTATTGCTGTAACCACCAGTGCTGCACCGTGAGCTTATAGAACGCTTTCCTATCCCAAGTCTGGGTGGTTAGTGGCGTCCGCCAAAGCGGCACAGCACGCACTCTTGTGCTTTAAGTTATATTTTCTTTTACTTTGACACCCCAGTTGCGGTGTTGAGCGCAAGTGGTCTGAACATACTCTAATCCTGTATCTTGGGATGGAGTCCTGATACTCCTTGCTTGCGCTCTTGGTGCGGTACCGCGGCCCTGTGATGCAACAGGATCTGCTTCCTTCACACAGGGTGAAGTTAACCCGTGTGTGTATCGACATTGTACCGTCATATAGTCTGTCATTACTCAGCAGCAGGTTCCATCTCTGCACAGTGGACCCTGGGCTGCGAACGCACCTTATACCACCTCTTTGGTGCATTCCGCTTGCCTTAACATTACACTAGCGCCAGGGTCTGGCTAGTAATGATGGACAAACAGCAATCCTTGCTGTACATCCAGCAGCTGGAGGGTAAGTTGGCGGCTCTCAAGCGCACAACCTCAGCTGTGGATTTAACCACAGTTGCTGTTCAGGCTGCTAGCGTGGCTGCAGCAACCTTGTCCACTGCCACCCCTGTTCCGACTCTATCTCGCCTCCCGCTGCCAGAAAAATTTTCTGGTGATAGCAATTCTTGTAGGTGTTTCGTGAGTCAGTGCTCTATACATCTCGAGCTTATGGCCGCACATTTCCCCATAGAGCGAGCTAAGTTGGGATTTATTGTGTCTCTCCTGTCGGACAGGGCATTGGAGTGGGCTACACCGCTGTGGGAGCGTGGCGATCATGTGGTGCAGAGTGCTTCGTTGTTCCTGAGCACTCTGAAATAGGTCTTTTTAGGACCTTGTGTCACCCATGATACGGCGCTTCAACTGTTGGCATTGACTCATGGCTCGTCCTTGGTCAGCCATTTTGCCGTCCACTTTCGCACCCTAGCATCGGAGTTGGAGTGGTCGGATAAAGCCCTTATTCCGATATTTTGGAGGGGGCTGCTTGACCACATGAAGGACGCTCTTGCCACTATGGAGATTCCCACCACACTGGAGGAGTTAATAGCCGTGTCCACTTGTGTTGACCTTTGTTTTCACGAGCGGAGATTAGAGCGAGCCCAGTGTAAGCAGAGGTTTCGGCTGGCTCCCACCTTCTCCAAACCTTTGGAATCTCCAGTCCAAGCCTCTGAGTCACATAAAGCCATGGAAGTGTCACAATCGGGATCTAAGTCCCGGACCGCTCAAGCACTCCAGGTTTGTCATGTCTGCCAGCAGTCAGGGCATCTTGTCACCAGATGTCGCCAGCGGTTGAGGAAATGTCAGCGTCTAGTGGTAGTAGGTGGAGGTACACTAGACATGGCGATGTTTGCCTCCAAATTGTCCTTTAAGGGGACAATTACTATAGGCCCATTTTCCCACTCGGTAGAGCTCTGTGTGGATTCTGGGGCGGGGGGCAATTTTATGTCATCGACCTTCGCCCAATGTCACGCAATTCCCCATGTAATGTTAGCTCAACCAGTGACCGTACGAGTGGTAAATGGGTCGACACTGCCCTTACAGATAACACACCAGACCATCCCTTTCACTCTGTCCATGTCGCCATCTCATCAGGAGATTATATCTCTGCTCGTCATTCCTGAGGGAATTGACAAGGTCATGTTAGGGATGCCTTGGCTACGGTACCATTCTCCTTATATTGAATGGTCCACAGGCAGAATTTTGGGATGGGGTGAATCTTGTGGGGGTAGATGTCAGAGGGAATGTGTTCAGGTTGCTACTACTGAGGTACATGCAGATCTATCCTCTCTCCCCAAGCAATATTGGCCCTATGCGGACGTGTTCTCCAAAAGAGCTGCGGAGACCCTTCCGCCTCACCGCCCCTATGACTGTCCTATTAACCTCTTGCCTGGTGCTGAGCCTCCCCGGGGTCGAGTCTATCCATTATTTCTCCCGGGGATGGAAGTAATGTCACAGTACAGCCAGGAAAATCTGGCAATTGGATTCATTAGGAAGTCAGCGTCACCTGCAGGGGCTAGATTCTTCTTCGTGCAGAAGAAGAACGGGGAACTACATCTATGCATAGATTACAGGGGTCTTAACGCCATCACCGTTAAGAATAAGTATCCTTTGCCCCTGATATCTGAGCTCTTTGATAGGCTTCGGGGAGCAAGGGTATTTACAAAATTAGATCTGCGGGGTGCTTGCAACCTGATTCACCTCCGTAAGGGGAAGAATGGAAGACGGCTTTTAACACCACAGATGGGCACTATGAATATCTGGTGATGCCCTTCTGGCTCTGTAATACCTCAGCCGTTTTCCAAGACTTTGTGAACGACATCTTCCTGGATATGCTCTCCACCTCGGTCGTAGTCTATTTGGATGATATTCTCATCTACTCTCCAGATATTGACTCCCACCGGAGAGATGTTTGCAGAGTCTTTGACCTCTTACGGGCAAATTCCCTCTATGCAAAGTTGGAGAAATGTGTGTTTGAGCAGGAATCCTTACCTTTCCTGGGCTATATCATCTCCGCCCAGGGATTGGCTATGGATCCTGCCAAACTACAGGCTGTGATGGACTGGAAGGAACCACATTCTCTTAAAGCGGTGCAGCGCTTTATGGGGTTCATTAATTACTATTGCCAGTTCATTCCACACTTCTCAACTTTGGTAGCTCCCTTGGTTGCCCTCACCAAGAAGAGAGCAAATCCCAATTGTGGTCTGAGGAGGTCTCCAAGGCCTTTCTCTCCATTATGTCACACTTTGCTAGCGCTTCCATCCTACATCGCCCCTATGTAGATAAGCCATTTATAATGGAGGTGGATGCCTCATCTATTGGTGCTGGAGCAGTCATTTTCCAAAAGGATGCTCAAGGTCAGAAGCATCCTTGCTTCTTCTTTTCTAAGACCTTCTCAACAGCAGAAAGGAATTATTCCATCGGGGACAGTGAGTTGCTAGCCATGAAGTTAGCCTTCTCGGAGTTGAGACATCTCTTGGAGGGAACTCGTTTTTCCTTCCAAGTCTTCACAGATCTCAAGAATTTGGTGTACCTGCAGACAGCCTAGCGGTTAAAATCTTGCCAGGCAAGATGGTCCTTGTTCTTCTCCCAGTTACTTTTCACTCTCCGCTTTCTTTCCGGGGAGAAGAACATTCGTGCCGACATTCTCTCTTGCACCATTGTATCATCTGAGGAGGAGGAAGAGGAGCCTCGGCTTATTGTCCCCACCGAGAGCCTGAGAACTGTGGCCCCGGTTTCACTCGAGTCTGTGCCTTCGGGCAACACTTTTGTACCATCCAATTTGCATCCGGAGGTTCTCTCTTGGGCTCACCCATCCAGGGTGAGTGGACATTTTGTGTCCAAAAGGACATCTGAGCTACTGGCGAGGACATATTGGTGGCTGCTTATGGCTCGTGACGTCACAGACTATGTTCGGGCGTGTGTCACTTGTGCCAAGAACAAGTCTCCTCGGCAACGACCAGCTGGATTGATTTAGACCCCTGCCGGTGGCGGACAGTCCCTGGGAGATGGTCGGGATGGACTTTGTGGTGGGCTTACCCAAGTCTCGTAGCTGCACCATTATCTGGGTGATCAAGAAACCATTTTTCCAAAATGGTGCACTTGGTGCCTTTTCCAAGGCTACCTTCTGCACAGGCTCTGGCAGCGTTGTTCGTCAAGCATATCTTTTGCCTACATAGTATGCCAGACAAAATTGTCAGTGATCGGGATCCCCAGTTTGTATCTCGATTCTGGAGAGAGGTTTGTCATCTACTCAGTATTGAGTTGAATCTCTCCTCGGCATATCATCCCGAGGCGAATGGGTTGGTTGAGAGGGCCAACCAGACCCTGGTCACATATTTATGACTTTTTTTTCTGCAGGCAGGATGACTGGGCATCCTTGCTACCGTGGGCAGAGTTTACGCTTAACAATGCTGTAGCCAACTCCACTGGTCAGACTCCATTCCTCCTAAGTTAGGCCAGTATCCGTGTGTCCCTGTGCCTTCCGCTGACTCCAGGGTGGCAGACTGGGCTGTAGAGGCACGGGACATTTGGGACCTCACTCAGGATGCCATTCGGCCTCCAAGGAGAGAATGAGGACCTCCGCCGACGCTCATTGGCGCCCCGCTCTGACCTTTGCTCCTGGCGACTTGGTGTGGCTCTCCGCCTGTAACATCAAGCTGCGAGTTGAGTCCACTAAGTTTGCACCTCGCTACTTTGGTCCCTTCAAGGTCCTCGAACAGGTTAACCCCATGGTCTACCATCTGGCCCTTCCTCCACGCCTGGGTATCACTGACACCTTTCATGTGTCCCTCTTGAAGCCCGTATACATGTCCTGGTCTTCCGAGTTATCGCCGGGACATTGGGTTCATCTACGGACGATTACGAGGTGAATGCTGTTTTGGGGTGCAAGGTGGTACGTGGCAAAAAATTCTATTTGGTGGATTGGAAGGGTTATGGCCCAGAGGACAGGTCCTGGGAGCCTGCTGAACACATTCGAGCTCCACAGCTCATTGCTGCCTTCGAGCGTAGCAAGGTCCAAGGAGGGGGGCCATGTTAGGTGTTGAGATCCTGCCTCTGCACAGGGGGAGTCTCGAACCATCTCCGCTGCGGTCTCTCATTCTTCTCCAGCCGCAGTGGAGTCTGCTCAGCGGAGACTTCAGTCCCAGCATCTAGCTCAGACTGATACTGGACGACTGGTTACTGCTGCCTTTCCAGCTTCTGCCATTGTAGCCAGTACTGGGCAGCGGTGAGCAGACGTGATTGGGACTAAGTCCTGCTCTTCCCTTTCAGAGCATGCCCAGGGCAAGATCTCTTGTTGGGGATCAAGGGTCACATGCTTAGATACTTCAGCAAATCTCATTGGTCCTTTAGGAAGGTCCTGAAGGTGTTCTTCTTCTGTGGCTGACTCCCATTCGTCCTTCTGGGAAGGTCCTCTTCTTGCTGCAGCTATAAAAGGTTCACATGGCCGCACGGCCATGCGCTAGTGTACATTTGGAATCATGTGTGTGTTGATGAGTGCAAGTCATTCTTTAACCCTTTCACGACATGCGCCGTACTATTACTGCGCATGCCGTGTCACCCCCTTTGATGTGGGCTCCGGCGGTGAGCCCACATCAAAGTCGTGACATGTCAGCTGTTTTGTACAGCTGACATGTGCGCGCAATAGCGGCGGGTGAAATCGCTGTTCACCCGCCGCTATTAACCTGTTAAATGCCGCTGTCAAATGCAGACAGCGGCATTTAACCGGCGCTTCCAGGCGGGCGGCCGGAAATGATGTAATCGCCGACCCCCGTCACATGATCGGGGGTCGGCGATGCATCAGGAAGGTAACTATAGAGGTCCTTGAGACCTCTATGGTTACTGATGCAGGCCTGCTGTGAGTGCCCCCCTGTGGTCGGCGCTCACAGCACACCTGCATTTCAGCTACATAGCAGCGATCTGATGATCGCTGCTATGCAGCAGAGCCGATCAGGCTATGCCAACTTCTAGCCTCCCATGGAGGCTATTGAAGCATGGCACAAGTAAAAAAAAAATGTTTTTAAAAATATGAAAAAAATATAAAAAATATAAAAAGTTTAAATCACCCCCCTTTTGCCCCATACTAAATAAAACAATTTAAAAAAAAAACCTACACGTATTTGGTATCGCCACGTTCAGAATCCATCAATCTATCAATAAAAAAAGCATTAACCTGATCGCTAAACAGCGTTGCGAGAAAAAAATCCGAAACGCCAGAATTACGTTTTTTTGGTCGCCGTGACATTGCATTAAAATGCAATAACGGGCGATCAAAAGAACGTATCTGCACTGAAATGGTATCATTAAAAATGTCAGCTTGGCACACAAAAAATAAGCCCTCACCCGACCCTAGATCACGAAAAATGGAGACGCTTCGGGTATCGGAATATGGAATTTTTTTTTTTTTAAGTAAAGTTTTGAATTTTTATTTCACCACTTGGATAAAAAATAACCTAGACATGTTAGATGTCTATGAACACATAATGACCTAGAGAATCAGAATGGCAGGTTAGTTTTACCATTTAATGAACCTAGCAAAAAAGCCAAACGAAAAACAAGTGTGGGATTGCACTTTTTTTGCAATTTCACCGCACTTGGAATTTTTTTCCCGTTTTCAAGTAAATTACATGGTAAATCCAATGGTGTCGTTCAAAAGTACAACTCGTCCCGCAAAAAATAAGCCCTCAAATGACCATATTGACAGAAAAATAAAAAAGTTATGGCTCTGGGAAGGAGGGAAGTGAAAAATGAAAACGCAAAAACGAAAAAGATCCACGACTTGAAGGGGTTAAAATCCCCTTACTTGTGTATGACTGTTCACAAAAGGTGGATGCTTGCTGTCTAGCGCCCGACTAAGCTGTCAACATAAAGACACACGATACGGCATCTATTACTGTAACCGCCAGTGCGGCGCTGTGCGCTTATAGAGCGCTTTCCTATCCCAAGTCTGGGCGGTTAGTGGCACCCACCAAAGCTGCACAGCACGCACTCTTGTGCTTTAAGTTATATTTTCTTTTACTTTGACACCCCAGTTGCGGTGTCTAGCGCAAGTGGTCTGAACGTACTCTAATCCTGTATCTTGGGATAGAGTCCTGAGACTCCTTGCTTGCGCTCTTGGTGCGGTACCGCGGCCTTGTGACACAACAGGGTCTGCTTCCTTCACACAGGGTGACATTAACCCGTGTGTGTATCCACATTGTGCCGCCATAAAGTCTATCATTACTCAGCAGCAGGTTCCATCTCTGCACGGTGGACTCCAGGCTGCGAACGCATCTTTTACCACCTCTCTTATAATTTGGTGCGTTCCGCTGTCCCTAACATAATGTGACATTTGCAAAGCCCATGATGCATCTAAACAGTGGAAATGCCTCACAAGTGACCCAATTTTTGAACTTTTCTACTGTTTCCTGGTATGTGAATTTTATAATGCATTGTCATACATAATTTGTGCACAGTGCATCAGGTTTGTATATGTGAGTAGTGTAGAGTTCGTCAAGATGGTGATCATGAATTGTGTAGTGTTTTTCAGATTGGCATACGTGAGTAGTGTAGAGTTCATCAGGTTGGCATGCGTGAATTGCATAGTGTTCATCAGATTGGCAAACATGAGCTATGTAGTGTTCATCAGGTTGGCATATGTGAGTAGTGTTGAGCTTGTCAGGTTGTAGAAGAAAAAATACCGCACACTCAAAACTGGTATGATGCAAAAGGTATATGCCAGATTTATTCACGAAAACAAGTCAACAATTGCCACTGTGATAATTCGTAGATAGAAACCCGACGTTTCGACCCTCCCGGGTCTTATTCATGGGGTTACTTTGCTCTTTTGATACACAGACATAGGAGTGGCAGTGATAGAAGGCAAGACAATGGTCCTTTTAAGGCATAACCTTATAGTGGGTCCAGTAATTGCTCCTGTGGTATAGGTAGAGGGGTCCTGTTTAGGGTGAGCCGCAGTATATAAAGAAGTCCTTATAATGGGTCCAGTGAATGCTCCTGTGGCATAAATAGAGGGATCCTGCTTAGGGTGGGCCGCAGCATGTGGAGCTGTCCTGCTCTGTCCTGTGTCCGGGGGTCAGCAGCGCATCCCGCGCCCAGCTGTGTTGTCCTGGATTGGAGGAACCTCCAATCCAGGACAACACAGCTGGGTGCGGGATGCGCTGCTGACCCCCGGACACAGGACAGAGCAGGACAGCTCCACAGGACAGCGCCACAGGAGCATTCACTGGACCCATTATAAGGACTTCTTTATATACTGCGGCTCACCCTAAACAGGACCCCTCTACCTATACCACAGGAGCAATTACTGGACCCACTATAAGGTTATGCCTTAAAAGGACCATTGTCTTGCCTTCTATCACTGCCACTCCTATGTCTGTGTATCAAAAGAGCTAAGTAACCCCATGAATAAGACCCGGGAGGGTCGAAACGTCGGGTTTCTATCTACGAATTATCACAGTGGCAATTGTTGACTTGTTTTCGTGAATAAATCTGGCATATACCTTTTGCATCATACCAGTTTCGAGTGTGCGGTATTTTTTCTTCTACTATTGACTTGACCACACGGTCTGTTTTACCAGCACCTCCGTGTCCTTGACCTGAGTGCACACCATTATCCTTGTTCATGAGCTTGTCAGGTTGGCATTAAGTGAGTTGTGTAGTATATGTCAGGTTTACATATGTGAATTGTGTCAGTAAGAAATTAATTTAGTAGTCAATGGATGTGTGGTACAGACCAGGTTTGTCGGGGCATGTGTCACATTAATAAGTAGTGTCCTTGCGTATCCCCCTTTGTAACATACTTGGCACCTGTTTTGCAACCTGCCTTTTCTTGTTCTTTGAGGGACCTCTCCTGGGAAATATTGACCTGGTACAATATGAGCACCTTCAGTCCTGAATGTACTGGGACATCCTCCTTCTTGACCTCCAAAGATTAGGGCCTAACTACCTCCTGGAAACGAAGGTATAAAGTACCAGTTTGGCCTGCACATCATAATAGCACAAAATTGTTGAACCATCTGTACGATGTACATAGCCAGCTTTTTGTACCACACCTTGGCTTTTCTCATGGCACTGTATGGCTGGAGAACTTGGTCAGAGAGATCATCTCCCCCATGTTTTTGTTGAACCTGAGTACACAGTACGGTTTGCAAACCTGTAGAGGTACCTCAGTGATGGGGGTGCTGCTTTTACCATGTATGGCGGTTAAGAAATGAACATCCCCCTTGTCCTTGACCACCATCAGGTTGTTGCTGCATTGGGCTTTGCATTAACCTTTTCTGAGCAGTTGCACAATGAGCATGTTATGGAGGCCTCTAATTTTTGCAGAGAGTACCACAGACTTGTGCAGAGAGTGACTTGAATAATTGTATGCTGTTATAAAAGTCATCTACATAGAGGTGATCACTTTGATCCAACAGTGGATGCACCAAATCCCACACAATTTTACCACTCAGTCTCAGGACAGAGAGACATTCGGGGGTCTCATACAGTTTGTAGAGCTTAATATTGTACCTGGTCCTCTTACTGGGCAGGTATTGTCAGAATTTGGGCCTTTGTTTGCAATGGATTAGAGACTCATCCATGGAGATGTCCCTTTGGGGCACGTACACCTCAGTAAACTTGTTGCTGAAGTTCTCAATGACTGGCCAAACTTTGAAAAGACGGTAAAAGTTGGGGTCACTTCAAGGAGGACACTGTGTATTATAACTATAATGCAGGAACTTGTGGATGGCCTCAGATCCTTTTCGGATCCTTTGCCATTCTGAATACTGGAGTGTTATACAAAATGTCTAGACACCAATATTGCTGAAGTTCTGGCTTCTTCACTAACCCAATGTGAAGAACCAGGCATCAAAAGGTCATACCATATATACTCGTGTATAAGCCAACCCCCCTAATTTGGCCACAAAAACTGGGAAAACTTAATGACTCAAGTATAAGCCTAGGGTGAGAAATGCAGCAGCTACCAGTAAATGTCAAAAGTAAAAATAGATACCAATAAAAGTAAAATTAATTGAGACATCAGTAGGTTAAGTGTTTTTGAATATCCATATTGAATCAGGAGCCCCATATAATGCTCCATAAAGTTTAATGGGCCCCATAAGATGCTCCATATTAAAATATGCCCCATATAATCCTGCATAAATGCTCCATAGACTAATTTGCCCAATATAATGCTTCACAAATGTTGATTATGACCCCATAAGATGCTCCATAAAGATATTTGCCCCATATAGTGCTGCACAAACATTGATCATGGCCCCATACCGACACTTGCCCCATATAGACACTTGCTCCATATAGTGCTGCACAAATGTTATGGCCCCATACAAACACTTGCCCCATATAGTGCTGCATAAACGTTATGGCCACATAGAAACGCTTGCCCCATATAGTGCTGCATAAACATTATGGCCCCATACAGAAACTTGCCCCATAAAGTGCTGCACAAACGTTATGGCCCCATACAGACACTTGCCCCATATAGTGCTGCACAAACGTTATGGCCCCATACAGTGCTGCACAAACATTATGGCCCCATACAGACACTTGCCCCATATAGTGCTGCACAAACGTTATGGCCCCATACAGTGCTGCACAAACGTTATGGCCCCATATAGTGATGCACAAATGTTATGGCCCCATACAGTGCTGCACAAACTTTATGGCCCCATAGATGCTCCATACAGACACTTGCCCCATTTGTTGTTGCTGCGGCAAAAAAAAAAAATCACATACTCACCTCTCCGTTGCTCAGGCCCCCGGCACTTTCAATATTCACCAGCTCCTCGTTCCGGAGCTGCTACATCTTCATCGTCTCCTGCACTGACGTTCAGGCAGAGGGCATGCACTAACCACGTCACCGCGCCCTTTGACCTGAGCGTCACTGCAGAAGATGCTGAAGACTGAGCGGCACCGGAATGAGGAGCAGGTGAATATCGCGCAGCGCTCCCCTCCCCGGTATACTCACCTGCTCCTTGTGCGGTCCCTGCATATCTGTTCCCTGGCGCTGGCAGCTTTTTCCTGTACTAAGCTTGCTGTCACCATTACCGCTCATTACAGAAATGAATATGCGGCTGAGCCGCATATTCATTACTGTAATCAGCGGTACCATGTGACCGCTCAGTACAGGAAGAAGCTGTCAGCGCCGGGGAAAAGACGTGCAGGGACCGCACCAGGAGCAGGTGAGGATAATTAGAAAGCCCCATCCCCTGCCAACCCCTGGGTATGACTCGAGTATAAGCCGAGAGGGGGATTTTCAGCCCAAAAAATGGGCTGAAAATCTCAGCTTACACTCGAGAATGTATGGTAATTTCCACTGCGTCTACCGGAGTCCAGTTAGAAAATGATGTCAGGCTGTTTTGTGCCAAAAAATGTTCGGCATAGAAATTTGTTTGGCCCATCATGAGGTTTACAAAATCCTGAGGGAAAAATATTTTTAAAAAGTCTACTGTGAGGCTGGCGGTGTCAAACTTGATTTCTGATCAGGAAATAAGGAATTAGTGGCTTGTAATCTTAGGGGGTGAGGTTCATACGGATTAAGAAATGGGTCATTCAGTTGCACTATAGAAAGAGGATGAGGACGATGAAAAATAAATAAAAGTAGGATTCTCTCCCTCATTGCTAGTGTCAGAGGCAAAGAAAGCATATGCCTCCTCCCCTGAATACCGGGTTTGGGAGAGCTAGACATTTTTTATGTAAGTGATGTTTGTGCGCGTACCAACCTTTTTTTGTGTGTGAGTGCTTGGTGTAAACTTTTACCTTTTTTGAAAGAAAAAAAAGTAAAAAAACAGCAATCGGTGGCCGGTCAGTGATGTGCGTAGGATGGATGCAGGGATGTAGTGCAAAGGCGACGAGGATAGGGAGAAAAATTAGTGGGAAAAAAAGTTGTGGAAAACAATAATCGGCAATTTGAGCTGCTGATCAACGCTGCGCAACTGCTAGATGCATGCACAGAGTTTATACAAGCTTTGGGGGGACAAAATTGTTAAGAGCTAGGGAGGAGGGCTCCACTCCAGTGAACAAGGATCACCTTAAGTATGCTGAATAAAATGAACCATATACAAGAGAAGAGAAAGAGGCATACTAATACCAGGGAACACTGAGAAATATTGAAAATAAAATATTTGTACCTTTATTCATATGCCAGAAAATACTCCAATTAAAAAAAAACATTTAAAAAGCCATAAGGGCCTATATAACAAGAACAAGCCTATAATAAGGCTAACTGTCCACCACACTCATGGACCTGTCCCACCACACAGATGCTTTTGTATATATACTGTATATACAAATGATTAATAAACAATATCCTGTTACAATCCACTATAAACATATAGCATGCACAATGGTAGATGTTTGCCAAACTTAGGACATGTAAATTGTATCTCACTAGATGGTGGCCCGATTCTAACGCATCGGGTATTCTAGAATACGCATGTTCACATAGTATATTGCCCAGCCATATAGTATATTGCCCAGTCACATAGTATATTGAAGAGCGATGTAGTATATTGCCCAGTAACGTAGTATATTGCCCAGCTACGTAGTATATTGCCCAGCCACGTAGTATATTGCCCAGTCACGTAGTATATTGCCCAGTCACGTAGTATATTGCCCAGCCACGTAGTATATTGCCCAGCCACGTAGTATATTGCACAGCCACGTAGTATATTGCCCAGCCATGTAGTATATTGCACAGCCACGTAGTATGTAGTATATTGCTCAGCCACGTAGTATATTGCCCAGTAATGTAGTATATTGGCCAGTGACATAAAATAAAAAATAAACATATACTCACCTTAGTCCAGGCCCCTGTATACGGTGCATGCGGCAGCTTTCGGTCCCAGGGTTGGTATGACTATGACCGCAGGACCTGTGATGACGTCGCGGTCACATGACCGTGACGTCGTGGCAGGTTCTTCTTGCGCAGGCACGCAGGACCTGTGAAGACGTCGCGGTCACATGACGTCATGGCAGGTCCTTCTCTCATAGCATCCTTAGCATCCTTAGCACGCGACATCAGAGGGTGAGAATAATGTTTTTTTATTATTATTATTTGCAACATTAGATCGTTTTACTATTGATGCTGCATACGCTGTGTGAGGGCTGACTGGAGGACTGGAGGGAAGTATGGAGCGGGCACTGACTGCGGGGAGGAAAGAGCGGCCATATTGCCACCGGACTATGGCCGTCGCTGATTGGTCGTGGCAATGGTCGTGGGCGTTTTGCCATGACCAATCAGCGACTTGGATTCCATGACAGACAGAGGCCGTGACCAATGAATATCCTTGACAGAATGACAGACGGAAGTGACCCTTAGACAATTATATAGTAGGATAAGCAGCTGTAGCGAACAAGCATCAATTATGTTCGAAGCAAAGAAGATGTTCAGATCAAGTGTCCGAAAACGTGTGCACAAAGTACAAATAGGCAGCAGACTAACAGCTCCTAATGAGTGCAATCAAATAAGTGAACATCAAAAAGCAAGTGGTGTGAACAAAATCACCATGTGTCCAATGCTGCTACTAATGCCCTCAGATGCGCCTACCATGTGCAGTTCAGTCACCGTGAATGCAGATCAAGTATCAGGATAGAGCTGAGAAAAGAAAAGGTCTCAGAGGGGTGGACGGACACAGAGCCTGCCTGACGCGTGCCGCCAGTAAACTGGCTTCCTCAGGGGCCGTCTAGTAAAGTACTGCAGTGCGCAGGCACTGGGCTTCTCCGCCGTTTCCCGGCACCTGCACACTGCAGTACTTTGCTCTACCCTCAAGAGGGCAGATAAAGTTCACCTGCGCAGGAGCCATAACAGAAGCAAGAAAGAGGACATCATCACATGAACATGGGAGGCGCCAGACCTGGACCGGAATGCACATCGGACCGCCCCCATATGATTATAATGTAACTTGTTTTTCTTATCTTTCAGGTTACATCCGGGGCTTATCTACAGCATTACAGAATGTAGATAAGCCTCTGATGGTGGTGGCTGAAGCTTAAGGTACCGTCACACTAAGCGTCGCTGCAGCGATACCGACAACGATCCGGATCGCTGCAGCGTCGCTGTTTGGTCGCTGGAGAGCTGTCACACAGACAGCTCTCCAGCGACCAACGATGCCGGTAACCAGGGTAAACATCAGGTTACTAAGCACAGGGCCGCGCTTAGTAACCCGATGTTTACCCTGGTTACCATCGTTAAAGTAAAAAAAACAACCACTACATACTTACCTACCGCTGTCTGTCCCTGGCGCTGGGCTTCTCTGCTCTGGCTGTGAGCACAGCGGCCGGAAAGCAGAGCGGAGACGTCCCCGCTGTGCTTTCCGGCTGCCTGGCGCTCACAGCCAGAGCAGAGAAGCCCAGCGCCAGGGACAGACAGCGGTAGGTAAGTATGTAGTGGTTGTTTTTTTTACTTTAACGATGGTAACCAGGGTAAACATCGGGTTACTAAGCGCGGCCCTGCGCTTAGTAACCCGATGTTTACCCTGGTTACCAGCGAAGACATCGCTGAATCGGCATCACACACGCCGATTCAGCGATGTCAGCGGGAGAGCCAGCGACGAAACAAAGTGCTGGACTTTCTGCCCCGACCAGCGATATCACAGCAGGGGCCTGATCGCTGCTGCGTGTCACACTGGATGATATCGCTAGCCAGGACACTGCAACGTCACGGATCGCTAGCGATATCATCCAGTGTGACAGTACCTTTATATACGAAAAAGTAGGTGACAGATTCCTTTTAATGTCATATAGTAGGGAAGGTCTCATTTTAAAATTGGCTGGAGCATCTAGTCTATGTTACACAGGCCTCATCTACACTGAAACAATCCATTAATCTGTGACTAATGCGATTCAGATTGCCATATTTTACCTTCTCATTAAGTGTTGCTGAAATTCAGCTGTGAGCAGAGGTGATGCAGGGTAAAAAGGCTAATTTTTGGTTGCAACTTGACTGGGAAAAAGCAAGGTCGTGGTGGAAGGGGGATTAGGCTGGGTGTTCAAGGTGTGTGTGGGATAGGTAGTAATGTTTGTGAAAGCAACATTGAACCAACAGCTTCATGTCCTATTCAAAGACAACTGACAACTTCTGTTACTGGATGTTGTAGTTTTTAGTGTGCTGTACACATGTAATTGCAGTCTGTGATATCTTTAGTAGGGCTCCTGTGCCTGCTGTTGCTGCTGCTGCAGGTGTTAACACTCACTTGTGGAAATGTGAACAGTCCTGCTTTGGTGTCCATCTGCTGGTTTGACTTTAGTGGAAGATCTGTCGGTCCCTATTATACAATTTCTACTACGGTGAAATTGATGCCACTTTGTTGTTGTCTGCCACTATTTCTTGAAATGTGAATGCTCCTGGCTGGGTGTCCAACTGTCCGTCTGCTTGGTTGAGTTTAGTGGAAGACCTGCTGGTCCCTAATATTCTATTTTTACTTTGCTAAAATAGTCTGTCAGTGTTTTTTGTCTGCCACCAGATGGAGACCCAACTGGGAGTCTCCACTTTCCAAAATTTTTTAGTAACATCAGGATCACTAGCAACAGCAGGCACAGAAGATAACACAAAGGTGGCACCGACTGCAATAACGACAGATCAATGCACGGCACTAAAAACTACATCATCATCTAGTCTGCACAGTCTGTGACTAGGGTGCAAAAGTCATTGGAGATCCATGACTTTTTCATATTGATGAAAGTTAGGCAGTGTACATTTTCATTATACAGCAGGACATGCTTATCCATCAGGACACCAAAATCAGTGCTGAAGACACTTTCTGATGGAATGCTGGCTGCTGGGCATGACAAATACTCCAAGGCATGAAAGGTCAGCTTAGGCTAATCTTCCATTTTTGATGACAAAAATGCAAAGGGGTCCAAAGCACTCCCAATTAGAGTTGAGCGACCTTGACCTTTTTAGAGTCAAGCCGTGTTTCGCGAAACCCGACTATCTTAGAAGTCGAGTCGAGTGGAATCGGCCGATTATCGCGAAAAGTCGGGTATCGACCGAAACACGAAACCCAATGCAAGTCAATGGGGGAGCATAGTCGGCAGTGAGTGGAGGCCAGGAAAACACCTACACTGCCCATTTTAATGGCAAAAACATCCATTCTTGTTACAGAAGCTTGTCAATCGTAATTTACCTTATAATAATTGGAAGGCATTTGAAATTGCGGGTCATTTGGCTAAAGTTGTGGGGGGTAGGGCTGGTTCAAGTAATTAGTGGGCCCAGGAAATCTGGACCACATCACGGCAGTGGAGCAGGGAGAGGTAAGTATTTCAACTTTGCAAGTGCTGTGATCCTGAGCAAGCAGGGGGGGCCCACTCGTTGGCATTGGCACTGGCACAGGGCCCCTCAAAGTACAGCGGTGTGTTTGCACGGCAGGGGCGCCTCCCACCGGCAGCAACACTTTTGCGTACTATGAGAGGCCCTGTGCCAGTGACGTCGCCAACTAGTATTCCTCCCCCCACCTGATGAAGGAACCTGCACTTTCATCTGCACCTTCCTCTTTGTCCCCGTGTAAGGTGGTATGGTATGCGGGAAGAGGAACCTGACTTTCAGCAGGGTCACAATCTTGTTGTGTAGCGTGCACGGGGAATGTTGAGTTATGGGTCAATGTACCAGCAGACTCATCTATCACTGGCTGGGCAATGGGCAGGATGAGGAGGAAACACAGATATAGGCCCAAAGAATAAAGTTGGCTAAATGCAGTTCAAAATTGGTAACACAGGACTAACCAGGGGGCATTGCAGTGGAGGACAACTGGAATGAGAGGCTGACACAGAGAATAGGCCCAAATCAGTAAGTAGTCGAAATGCAGTTCAAAATTGGCAACCGTAGTAAACAGGCGGCACAGCTTTGTTCAGTGGAGGAGAACAGCAAGGAGTGGCAGACACGGATAGTAGGCCCCAACCCAACTAGTAGGCCAAATGCAGTCTAACATTAACAACTACTTAACGAGAGCCTGAAAATGGAATTTCAGGACAGGAAACCAGGAGAACAGCAAGGAGTGGCAGACACTGTTAGTAGGCCCCAAACCAACTAGTACGCCAAATGCAGTTGTTCCATTTAACCACTATTTAACAAGAGCCTGAAGATAGAAGCTCAGGAAAGGCAACCTGGAGAACACCTTGGAGTGGAACACACCGTCTCTCTACACCCCATACCAAATTTGTAGGCCTAATGCAGTGTAGTTTCCAACAACTACTAAACGAGAGCCTGAAGATAGAAGCTCAGGAAAGGCAACCTGGAGAACACCTTGGAGTGGAACACACCGTCTCTCTACACCCCATACCAAATGTGTAGGCCTAATGCAGTGTAGTTTCCAACAACTACTAAACGAGAGCATTAAGATTGAAGCAATGGAGAGGAAACCTGGGGAACACCTTGGAGTGGAACACACCGTCTCTACACCCCATACCCAATTTGTAGGCCTAATGCAGTGTAGTTTTCAACAACTACTAAACGAGAGTCAGAAGATCGAAGCAATGTAGAGGAAACCTGGGGAACACCTTGGAGTGGAACACACCGTCTCTACACCCCATACCCAATTTGTAGGCCTAATGCAGTGTAGTTTTCAACAACTACTAAACGAGAGTCGGAAGACCGAAGCAATGTAGACGAAACCTGGGGAACACCTTGGAGTGGAACACACCGTCTCTACAACCCATACCCAATTTGTAGGCCTAATGCAGTGTAGTTTCCAACAACTACTAAACGAGAGTCGGAAGATCGAAGCAATGGATAGGAAACCTGGGGAACACCTTGGAGTGGAACACACCGTCTCTACACCCCATACCCAATTTGTAGGCCTAATGCAGTGTAGTTTTCAACAACTACTAAACGAGAGTCGGAAGACCGAAGCAATGGAGAGGAAACCTGGGGAACACCTTGGAGTGGAACACACCGTCTCTACACCCCATATCCAATTTGTAGGCCTAATGCAGTGTAGTTTTCAACAACTACTAAATGAGAGTCAGAAGATCGAAGCAATATAGAGGAAACCTGGGGAACACCTTGGAGTGGAACACACCGTCTCTACACCCCATACCCAATTTGTAGGCCTAATGCAGTGTAGTTTCCAACAACTACTAAACGAGAGCATTAAGATTGAAGCAATGGAGAGGAAACCTGGGGAACACCTTGGAGTGGAACACACCGTCTTTCTACACCCCATATCCAATTTGTAGGCCTAATGCAGTGTAGTTTTCAACAACTACTAAACGAGAGTCAGAAGATCGAAGCAATATAGAGGAAACCTGGGGAATAACTTGGAGTGGAACACACCGTCTCTACACCCCATACCCAATTTGTAGGCCTAATGCAGTGTAGTTTTCAACAACTACTAAACGAGAGCATTAAGATTGAAGCAATGGAGAGGAAACCTGGGGAACACCTTGGAGTGGAACACACCGTCTCTCTACACCCCATACCCAATTTGTAGGCCTAATGCAGTGTAGTTTCCAACAACTACTAAACGAGAGCCTGAAGATAGAAGCTCAGGAAAGGCAACCTGGAAAACAACTTGGAGTGGAACACACCGTCTCTCTACTCCCCATACGAAATGTGTAGGTCTAATGCAGTGTAGTTTCCAACAACTACTAAACGAGAGCATTAAGATTGAAGCAATGGAGAGGAAACCTGGGGAACACCTTGGAGTGGAACACGCCGTCTCTACACCCCATACCCAATTTGTAGGCCTTATGCAGTGTAGTTTTCACCAACTATTAAACGAGAGTAGGAAGATCGAAGCAATGTGGACGAAACCTGGGGCACACCTTGCGGCGGCAGACACCGTTAGTAGGCCCTACGAAAGTTGTAGCCCCAATGCAGTTTTAAAATTCCTAGAGGCTGAAAACAAGACTATTGACGCTCAGCTTTTTTCAAAGGAACACAGCTGTATTGAGTGGCGCAGACAGACACAGGTAGTAGGCCTTAAACCAAAAATGTGGCTCACTGCAGCTTATAAAAGGTTACAGGGGTACACAGGCAGCATTGCTCTGGGCAGTGGAGGACAATTTCAATAGTGGACCGCAGACAGACTTTGTACGCCTACTATTAAAAAAAGGATGCTCTATGCAATTAAAAATAGGTTCCAGGGGTACACGGGCAGCAGTGGTCTTGTCAGTGGAGGTCTAGTGGAAGGAGGGACCGCAGACAGGCTTCGAAGGCCTAACATAATAAAATTGGACAGGCTGTAGGCACTTTATGATTTGTTCCAGGGGTACACGTGCAGCAGTGGTCTGGTCAGTGTAGGAGTAGTAGAAAGAACGGGCCGCAGACAGGCTTCGAAGGCCTAACATAAAAAAATATTGGACTGTAGGCACTTTAACATTGGTTCCAGGGGTACACGGGCAGCAGTAGACTGGTCAGTGTAGTAGTAGTAGAAAGAACGGGCCGCAGACAGGCTTCGAAGGCCTAACATAAAAAAATATTGGGCTGTAGGCACTTTAACATTGGTTCCAGGGGTACACGGGCAGCAGTAGACTGGTCAGTGTAGTAGTAGTAGAAAGAACGGGCCGCAGACAGGCTTCGAAGGCCTAACATAAAAAAATATTGGACTGTAGGCACTTTAACATTGGTTCCAGGGGTACACGGGCAGCAGTAGACTGGTCAGTGTAGTAGTAGTAGAAAGAACGGGCCGCAGACAGGCTTCGAAGGCCTAACATAATAAAATTGGGCTGGCTGTAGGCAATTTAAAATTGGTTCCAGGGGTACACGGGCAGCAGTGGTCTGGTCAGTGGAGGCCTAGTGGAAGGAGGGACCGCAGACAGGCTTCGAAGGCCTAAGATAAAAAAATATTGGACTGTAGGCACTTTAACATTGGTTCCAGGGGTACACGGGCAGCAGTAGACTGGTCAGTGTAGTAGTAGTAGAAAGAACGGGCCGCAGACGGGCTTCGAAGGCCTAACATAATAAAATTGGGCTGGCTGTAGGCACTTTAAAATTGGTTCCAGGGGTACACGGGCAGCAGTGGTCTGGTCAGTGGAGGCCTAGTGGAAGGAGGGACCGCAGACAGGTTTCGAAGGCCTAACATAATAAAATTGGGCCGGCTGTAGGCAATTTAAAATTGGTTCCAGGGGTACACGGGCAGCAGTGGTCTGGTCAGTGGAGGCCTAGTGGAAGGAGCGACCGCAGACAGGCTTCGAAGGCCTAACATAATAAAATTGGGCTGGCTGTAGGCAATTTAAAATTGGTTCCAGGGGTACACGGGCAGCAGTGGTCTGGTCAGTGGAGGCCTAGTGGAAGGAGGGACCGCAGACAGGCTTCGAAGGCCTAAGATAATAAAATTGGACAGGCTGTAGGCACTTTATGATTGGTTCCAGGGGTACACGGGCAGCAGTGGTCTGTTCAGTGTAGGAGTAGTAGAAAGAACGGGCCACAGACAGGCTTCGAAGGCCTAACATAAAAAAATATTGGACTGTAGGCACTTTAACATTGGTTCCAGGGGTACACGGGCAGCAGTAGACTGGTCAGTGTAGTAGTAGTAGAAAGAACGGGCCGCAGACAGGCTTCGAAGGCCTAACATAAAAAAATATTGGGCTGTAGGCACTTTAACATTGGTTCCAGGGGTACACAGGCAGCAGTAGACTGGTCAGTGTAGTAGTAGTAGAAAGAACGGGCCGCAGACAGGCTTCGAAGGCCTAACATAAAAAAATATTGGACTGTAGGCACTTTAACATTGGTTCCAGGGGTACACGGGCAGCAGTAGACTGGTCAGTGTAGTAGTAGTAGAAAGAACGGGCCGCAGACAGGCTTCGAAGGCCTAACATAATAAAATTGGGCTGGCTGTAGGCAATTTAAAATTGGTTCCAGGGGTACACGGGCAGCAGTGGTCTGGTCAGTGGAGGCCTAATGGAAGGAGGGACCGCAGACAGGCTTCGAAGGCCTAAGATAAAAAAATATTGGACTGTAGGCACTTTAACATTGGTTCCAGGGGTACACGGGCAGCAGTAGACTGGTCAGTGTAGTAGTAGTAGAAAGAACGGGCCGCAGACGGGCTTCGAAGGCCTAACATAATAAAATTGGGCTGGCTGTAGGCAATTTAAAATTGGTTCCAGGGGTACACGGGCAGCAGTGGTCTGGTCAGTGGAGGCCTAGTGGAAGGAGGGACCGCAGACAGGCTTCGAAGGCCTAACATAATAAAATTGGGCTGGCTGTAGGCAATTTAAAATTGGTTCCAGGGGTACACGGGCAGCAGTGGTCTGGTCAGTGGAGGCCTAGTGGAAGGAGGGACCGCAGACAGGCTTCGAAGGCCTAACATAATAAAATTGGACAGGCTGTAGGCACTTTATGATTTGTTCCAGGGGTACACGTGCAGCAGTGGTCTGGTCAGTGTAGGAGTAGTAGAAAGAACGGGCCGCAGACAGGCTTCGAAGGCCTAACATAAAAAAATATTGGACTGTAGGCACTTTAACATTGGTTCCAGGGGTACACGGGCAGCAGTAGACTGGTCAGTGTAGTAGTAGTAGAAAGAACGGGCCGCAGACAGGCTTCGAAGGCCTAACATAAAAAAATATTGTGCTGTAGGCACTTTAACATTGGTTCCAGGGGTACACGGGCAGCAGTAGACTGGTCAGTGTAGTAGTAGTAGAAAGAACGGGCCGCAGACAGGCTTCGAAGGCCTAACATAAAAAAATATTGGACTGTAGGCACTTTAACATTGGTTCCAGGGGTACACGGGCAGCAGTAGACTGGTCAGTGTAGTAGTAGTAGAAAGAACGGGCCGCAGACAGGCTTCGAAGGCCTAACATAATAAAATTGGGCTGGCTGTAGGCAATTTAAAATTGGTTCCAGGGGTACACGGGCAGCAGTGGTCTGGTCAGTGGAGGCCTAGTGGAAGGAGGGACCGCAGACAGGCTTCGAAGGCCTAAGATAAAAAAATATTGGACTGTAGGCACTTTAACATTGGTTCCAGGGGTACACGGGCAGCAGTAGACTGGTCAGTGTAGTAGTAGTAGAAAGAACGGGCCGCAGACGGGCTTCGAAGGCCTAACATAATAAAATTGGGCTGGCTGTAGGCACTTTAAAATTGGTTCCAGGGGTACACGGGCAGCAGTGGTCTGGTCAGTGGAGGCCTAGTGGAAGGAGGGACCGCAGACAGGTTTCGAAGGCCTAACATAATAAAATTGGGCCGGCTGTAGGCAATTTAAAATTGGTTCCAGGGGTACACGGGCAGCAGTGGTCTGGTCAGTGGAGGCCTAGTGGAAGGAGCGACCGCAGACAGGCTTCGAAGGCCTAACATAATAAAATTGGGCTGGCTGTAGGCAATTTAAAATTGGTTCCAGGGGTACACGGGCAGCAGTGGTCTGGTCAGTGGAGGCCTAGTGGAAGGAGGGACCGCAGACAGGCTTCGAAGGCCTAAGATAATAAAATTGGACAGGCTGTAGGCACTTTATGATTGGTTCCAGGGGTACACGGGCAGCAGTGGTCTGTTCAGTGTAGGAGTAGTAGAAAGAACGGGCCACAGACAGGCTTCGAAGGCCTAACATAAAAAAATATTGGACTGTAGGCACTTTAACATTGGTTCCAGGGGTACACGGGCAGCAGTAGACTGGTCAGTGTAGTAGTAGTAGAAAGAACGGGCCGCAGACAGGCTTCGAAGGCCTAACATAAAAAAATATTGGGCTGTAGGCACTTTAACATTGGTTCCAGGGGTACACAGGCAGCAGTAGACTGGTCAGTGTAGTAGTAGTAGAAAGAACGGGCCGCAGACAGGCTTCGAAGGCCTAACATAAAAAAATATTGGACTGTAGGCACTTTAACATTGGTTCCAGGGGTACACGGGCAGCAGTAGACTGGTCAGTGTAGTAGTAGTAGAAAGAACGGGCCGCAGACAGGCTTCGAAGGCCTAACATAATAAAATTGGGCTGGCTGTAGGCAATTTAAAATTGGTTCCAGGGGTACACGGGCAGCAGTGGTCTGGTCAGTGGAGGCCTAATGGAAGGAGGGACCGCAGACAGGCTTCGAAGGCCTAAGATAAAAAAATATTGGACTGTAGGCACTTTAACATTGGTTCCAGGGGTACACGGGCAGCAGTAGACTGGTCAGTGTAGTAGTAGTAGAAAGAACGGGCCGCAGACGGGCTTCGAAGGCCTAACATAATAAAATTGGGCTGGCTGTAGGCACTTTAAAATTGGTTCCAGGGGTACACGGGCAGCAGTGGTCTGGTCAGTGGAGGCCTAGTGGAAGGAGGGACCACAGACAGGTTTCGAAGGCCTAACATAATAAAATTGGGCCGGCTGTAGGCAATTTAAAATTGGTTCCAGGGGTACACGGGCAGCAGTGGTCTGGTCAGTGGAGGCCTAGTGGAAGGAGGGACCGCAGACAGGCTTCGAAGGCCTAACATAATAAAATTGGGCTGGCTGTAGGCACTTTATAATTGGTTCCAGGGGTACACGGGCAGCAGTGGTCGGGTCAGTGGAGGCCTAGTGGAAGGAGAGACCGCAGACAGGCTTCGAAGGCCTAACATAATAAAATTGGACAGGCTGTAGGCACTTTATAATTGGTTCCAGGGGAACACGGCAGCAGTGGTCTGGTCAGTGGAGGCCTAGTGGAAGGAGAGACCGCAGACAGGCTTCGAAGGCCTAACATAAAAAAATATTGGACTGTAGGCACTTTAACATTGGTTCCAGGGGTACACGGGCAGCAGTAGACTGGTCAGTGTAGTAGTAGTAGTAAGAACGGGCCGCAGACAGGCTTCGAAGGCCTAACATAATAAAATTGGGCTGGCTGTAGGCACTTTAAAATTGGTTCCAGGGGTACACGGGCAGCAGTGGTCTGGTCAGTGGAGGCCTAGTGGAAGGAGGGACCGCAGACAGGTTTCGAAGGCCTAACATAATAAAATTGGGCTGGCTGTAGGCAATTTAAAATTGGTTCCAGGGGTACACGGGCAGCAGTGGTCTGGTCAGTGGAGGCCTAGTGGAAGGAGGGACCGCAGACAGGTTTCGAAGGCCTAACATAATAAATTGGGCTGGCTGTAGGCAATTTAAAATTGGTTCCAGGGGTACACGGGCAGCAGTACACAGGTCAGTGGAGGCCTAGTGGAAGAAGGGACCGCAGGCAGGCTTCGAAGGCCTAACATAATAAATTGGGCTGGCTGTAGGCACTTTTAAATAGGTTCCAGGGGTACACGGGCAGCAGTGGTCGGGTCAGTGGAGGCCTAGTGGAAGGAGAGACCGCAGACAGGCTTCGAAGGCCTAACATAATAAAATTGGACAGGCTGTAGGCACTTTATAATTGGTTCCAGGGGTACACGGGCAGCAGTGGTCTGGTCAGTGGAGGCCTAGTGGAAGGAGGGACCGCAGACAGGTTTCGAAGGCCTAACATAATAAAATTGGGCTGGCTGTAGGCAATTTAAAATTGGTTCCAGGGGTACACGGGCAGCAGTGGTCTGGTCAGTGGAGGCCTAGTGGAAGGAGGGACCGCAGACAGGTTTCGAAGGCCTAACATAATAAATTGGGCTGGCTGTAGGCAATTTAAAATTGGTTCCAGGGGTACACGGGCAGCAGTACACAGGTCAGTGGAGGCCTAGTGGAAGGAGGGACCGCAGGCAGGCTTCGAAGGCCTAACATAATAAATTGGGCTGGCTGTAGGCACTTTTAAATAGGTTCCAGGGGTACACGGGCAGCAGTGGTCTGGTCAGTGGAGGCCTAGTGGAAGGAGGGACCGCAGACAGGCTTCAAAGGCCTAACATAATAAAATTGGACAGGCTGTAGGCACTTTATAATTGGTTCCAGGGGTACACGGTCAGCAGTTGTCTGGTCAGTGGAGGCCCATTGTAATGAGTGTCTGCCAGTTAGTAGTCCAAAACAATAAATACACGTGAATGTTTCACATTAAAACAAAATGAAGACACTAAAGGGTGCAATCATTAGGTACAGGGGTGGGATCCTCTGCGTAGTTTCAGACCTACTCATTTAGCGCAAAGTATTTACTGTGGTAAATAGAGGACACTGCCCCTGACTATGTTAAGTACCATCATACATGTCAACACAATGGTATTGTCCGTGGCAGGAATGGAAGGATGTCAGAGCATAGACTAAACATTGGTGGAAGTGTGAGAGATAACTGTGGAAGTGGTAGAGCAATGTTTGACCTGTGGGTGGGTGAACTCTCTTGTGGCCGGCGATACAGGCCCAGGGCCCCTCATGTTACAACAGTGTGTCTGACGTTGGGTGCGCACCACCACCGCCAGAGACACTTTATTGTACTATGAGGGACCCAGTGGCAGTGCTGTCGACCAAAAGCGGGCACACCCACCTCTTCAGACAAACAGCACTCTCACGGGTGCTTGCGCCAAGTCGCGATACCACGGCCCCGTGTGGGGAGTTTGGCCATTTAGGGAGGTGTAAACATGTCGTATGCTGGACAATCAGCTGCAGCAAATTAGACGTTAGAAAAGTAATTCACAGTAGTCCACATTCAAGAGCTTTTCATAGGAAAGCTAGGTGTCGGCCGGGCAAGGTGGGGCAAAAGAATTCGAAATCCAGTTGTGGTTCATTTTAATGAATGTTAGATCATCAACATTTTGGGTAGCCAGACGAATCCTTTTTTCGGTTAATATTGAACCTGCAGCACTGAATACTCTTTCTGATAGGACACTAGCTGCCGGGCAAGCAAGCTCCTGCAATGCATATTCTGCCAATTCTGGCCAGGTGTCTAATTTTGATGCCCAGTAATCAAATGGGAATGACGGTTGAGGGAGAACATCGATAAGGGATGAAAAATAGTTAGTAACCATACTGGACAAATGTTGTCTCCTGTAACTTTCAATTGATGCAGCAGTACCTGTCCTGTCTGCGGTCATAGCAAAATCACTCCACAACCTGGTCAGAAAACCCCTCTGTCCAACGCCACTTCTGATGTGTGCACCCCTAACACTCCTGGTCTGCTGCCCCCTGGAGCTCGTGTGAGAACGATCACGGGAGCTGTGTGCTGGGAATGCCTGAAGCAAACGGTCAACAAGAGTTGATTGTTTGGTTGCTAATATTAGTTCCAAGTTCTCATGTGGCATAATATTTTGCAATTTGCCTTTATAGCGAGGATCAAGGAGGCAGGCCAACCAGTAATCGTCATCGTTCATCATTTTAGTAATGCGTGTGTCCCTTTTGAAGATACGTAAGGCATAATCCGCCATGTAGGCCAAAGTTCCAGTTGTCAAATCTGCGGTTGTGATTGGTTGAGGGGCAGTTTCAGGCAAATCTACATCACTTGTGTCCCTCAAAAAACCAGAACCCGGCCTTGCCACGCAACCAATTTCAGTGCCCCCGGGAAAGCTTCCTCATTAAAAATATACTCATCCCCATCATCCTCCTCGTCCTCCACCTCCTCTTTGCCCGCTACCTCGTCCTGTACACTGCCCTGACCAGACAATGGCTGACTGTCATCAAGGCTTTCCTCTTCCTCTGGTGCAGACGCCTGCTCCTTTATGTGCGTCAAACTTTGCATCAGCAGACACATTAGGGGGATGCTCATGCTTATTATGGCGTTGTCTGCACTAACCAGCCGTGTGCATTCCTCAAAACACTGAAGGACTTGACACATGTCTTGTATCTTCGACCACTGCACACCTGACAACTCCATGTCTGCCATCCTACTGCCTGCCCGTGTATTTGTATTCTCCCACAAAAACATAACAGCCCTCCTCTGTTCAGTCTCTGAAGCATGTGCAGTGTTGAGTTCCACCTTGTTGCAACGTCTATGATTAGGCGATGCTGGGGAAGGTTCAAAGACCGCTGATAGGTCTGCATACGGCTGGTTTGTACAGGTGAACGGCGGATATGTGAGCAAAGTCCACACACTTTGAGGAGCAGGATAAGTTTTCAATAAGCACTGCACCACCAGGTTTAAGGTGTGAGCTAGGCAAGGAATGTGTTTCAGTTGGGAAAGGGAGATGGCAGCCATGAAATTCCTTCCATTATCACTCACTACCTTGCCTGCCTCAAGATCTACTGTGCCCAGCCACGACTGCGTTTCTTGCTGCAAGAACTCGGACAGAACTTCCGCGGTGTGTCTGTTGTCGCCCAAACACTTCATAGCCAATACAGCCTGCTGACGCTTGCCAGTAGCTGGTCCATAATGGGACAACTGGTGTGCAACAATGTCTGCTGCCGATGGAGTGGTTGGGCGACTGCGGTCTGTGGAAGAGCTCTCGCTTCTGCAGGAGGACGAGGAGGAGGAGGAGGAGGGGGTGCGAACGGCTACAGCCAACTGTTTCCTAGACCGTGGGCTAGGCACAACTGTCCCGAAATTGATGTCCCCTGTGGACCCTGCATCCACCACATTCACCCAGTGTGCCGTGATGGACACGTAACGTCCCTGGTTATGCCTACTGGTCCATGCATCTGTAGTCAGGTGCACCTTTGCACTCACAGATTGAGTGCATGGACGATGCGCTGTTTAACATGCTGGTGGAGGGCTGGGATGGCTTTTCTGGAAAAAAAGTGTCGACTGGGTAGCTCATAGCGTGGTTCAGCGTACTCCATCAGGGCTTTGAAAGCTTCGCTTTCAACTAACCGGTAGGGCATCATCTCTAACGAGATTAGTCTAGCTATGAGGGCGTTAAAACCCTGTGTACGTGGATGCGAGGATAAGTACTTCCTTTTTCTAACCAGAGTCTCATGTAGGGTGAGCTGGACTGGAGAGCTGGAGATCGTGGAACTTGCGGGTGTGCCGGTGGACATGGCAGACTGAGAGACGGTTGGAGACGGTATTGTTTCCACCGGTGCCCTAGATGCAATATTTCCTCCTACAAAACTGGTGATTCCATGACCCTGACTGCTTTTGGCTGGCAAAGAAACCTGCACAGATACTGCCGGTGGTGCGGAAAATGGTGGCCTTACAGTGACGGAAGGGATGTTGCGTTGCTGACGAGCTTCATTGGCCGAGGGTGCTACAACCTTAAGGGACGTTTGGTAGTTAGTCCAGGCTTAAAAATGCATGGTGGTTAAATGTCTATGCATGCAACTTGTATTGAGACTTTTCAGATTCTGACCTCTGCTTAAGCTAGTTGAACATTTTTGACAGATGACTTTGCGCTGTTCAATTGGATGTTGTTTAAAAAAATGCCAGACTGCACTCTTCCTAGCATCGGATCCCTTTTCAGGGATTGCAGACTGAGCTTTAACCGGATGGCCACGCTGTCCTCCAACAGGTTTTGGCTTTGCCACGCGTTTTGGGCCAGATACGGGCCCTGCAGATGGAACCTGTTGCGATGTTGATGCCTGCTGCGGCCCCTCCTCCACCTCCGCTTCAGAACTACTGCCGCCTGCACCCTGTTCCCCCAATGGCTGCCAATCGGGGTCAACAACTGGGTCATCTATTACCTCCTCTTCTAGCTCGTGTGCAACTTCGTCTGTGTCGCCGTGTCGGTCGGTGGTATAGCGTTCGTGACGGGGCAACATAGTCTCATCAGGGGCTGATTGTGGATCAGTACCCTGAGAGGGCAATGTTGTGGTGTGAGTCAAAGGACCAGCATAGTAGTCTGGCTGTGGCTGTGCATCAGTGCACTCCATGTCAGAATCTACTTGTAATGGGCATGGCCTGTTAACTGTTTCACTTTCTAAGCCAGGGACGGTATGTGTAAAGAGCTCCATGGAGTAACCCGTTGTGTCGCCTGCTGCATCCTTCTCTCTTGTTGTTGTTTTTGCTGAAGAGGACAAGGAAGCGACTTGTCCCTGACCGTGAACATCCACAAACGACGTGCTGCTTTTACATTAACCAGTTTCAGAAGAGGAGGCAAAAGAGCTAGAGGCTGAGTCTGCAAGGTAAGCCAAAGCTTGCTGTTGCTGCTCCGGCTTTAAAAGCGGTTTTCCTACTCCCAGAAAAGAGAGTGTTCGAGGCCTTGTGTAGCCAGACGACGAACCTGGCTCCACAGCTCCAGACTTAGGTGGAATATTTTTTTTCCCACGACCACCTGATGCTCCACTACCACTACTATCATTACCAGCTGACAATGAACGCCCACGGCCACGACCTCTTGCACCAGACTTCCTCATTGTTTTAAAAAATTAACCAAAGTAACTTTATTTGTTGCTGTCAAACAACTTAAGGTACCGTCACACTAAGCGACGCTGCAGCGATACCGACAACGATCCGGATCGCTGCAGCGTCGCTGTTTGGTCGCTGGAGAGCTGTCACACAGACAGCTCTCCAGCGACCAACGATCCCGAGGTCCCCGGTAACCAGGGTAAACGTCGGGTAACTAAGTGCAGGGCCGCGCTTAGTAACCCGATGTTTACCCTGGTTACCATCGTTAAAGTAAAAAAAACAAACGCTACATACTTACCTACCACTGTCTGTCCCCGGCGCTTTGCTTTGCTTCTCTGCTCTGGCTGTGAGCGCCGGGCAGCTGGAAAGCAGAGCGGTGACGTCACCGCTCTGCTTTCCGGCCGCTGTGCTCACAGCCAGAGCAGAGAAGCACAACGCCGGGGACAGACAGCGGTAGGTAAGTATGTAGCGTTTGTTTTTTTTACTTTAACGATAGTAACCAGGGTAAACATCGGGTTACTAAGCGCGGCCCTGCGCTTAGTTACCCGATGTTTACCCTGGTTACCAGCGAAGACATCGCTGAATCGGTGTCACACACACCGATTCAGCGATGTCTGCGGGGAGTCCAGCAACGAAACAAAGTTCTGGACTTTCTTCCCCGACCAGCGACAGCACAGCAGGGGCCTGATCGCTGCTGCCTGTCACACTGGACGATATCGCTAGCCAGGACGCTGCAACGTCACGGATCGTTAGCGATATCGTCTAGTGTGACAGTACCTTTACACGGTGAGCTATAACTTCAGTATGATTTCAATATCCCTTTACAGGTTGGTGAGACCACAAGGAAAATCAGGCACAATGTTACACACTCTGTTTTCTGTGGCACCAAATCACAGAGATGCCTCACACGCAGGACTGTCACTCAAGCACAAATGTCAATATTAATCTCCCACTGTTTTTTTTTTTTTTTTTTTTCAGGGAGAATTTAGAAACAAAATAAAATAAAATGATTTTTTCAGGAAGAATTTAGAAACCAAATAAAATAAAATGATTTTTTCAGGGAGAATTTAGAAATCAAATAAAAAAAAAATAGGCTTTCTATGGCCCACTGAGTGAGAGATGGCACACACAGGAGTCTGGAGTGGCATACAAGCCCAGAGGCCAATATTTATCTCCCACTGATTGATTTATTGATTTTTTCAGGTAGAATTTAGAACCCAAATCAAGCAAAAAAATAAATAGGCTTTCTATGGCCCACTATTTGAGAGAGAGAGAGAGATGGCACACCCAGGAGTCAAGACTGGCACACAAGCAGAAAGGGCAATATTAATCTCCCACTGTTTTTTTTTTTTTCAGGGAGACTTTAGAAACAAAATAAAATAAAATGATTTTTTCAGGAAGAATTTAGAAACCAAATAAAATAAAATGATTTTTTCATGGAGAATTTAGAAACCAAATAAAAAAAAAAAATAGGCTTTCTATGGCCCACTGAGTGAGAGATGGCACACACAGGAGTCAGGAGTGGCATACAAGCCCAGAGGCCAATATTTATCTCCCACTGATTGATTTATTGATTTTTTCAGGTAGAATTTAGAACCCAAATCAAGCAAAAAAATAAATAGGCTTTCTATGGCCCACTATTTGAGAGAGAGAGAGAGAGAGAGATGGCACACCCAGGAGTCAAGACTGGCACACAAGCAGAAAGGGCAATATTAATCTCCCACTGATTTTTTTTTTTTTTTTTTTTCAGGGAGACTTTAGAAACAAAATAAAATAAAATGATTTTTTCAGGAAGAATTTAGAAACCAAATAAAATAAAATGATTTTTTCAGGAAGAATTTAGAAACCAAATAAAAAAATAAATAGGCTTTCTATGGCCCACTGAGTGAGAGATGGCACACACAGGAGTCAGGAGTGGCACTCAAGCCCAGAGGCCAATATTTATCTCCCAGTGCTTCATTTAGTGATTTTTTCAGGTAGATTTTAGAACCCAAATAAAGCAAAAAAATAAATAGGCTTTCTATGGCCCACTGAGTGAGAGATGGCACACACAGGAGTCAGGAGTGGCACACAAGCCCAGAGGCCAATATTTATCTCCCACTGATTGATGTAGTGATTTTTTCAGGTAGATTTTAGAACCCAAATAAAGCAAAAAAATAAATAGGCTTTCTATGGCCCACTGAGTGAGAGATGGCACACACAGGAGTCAGGAGTGGCACACAAGCCCAGAGGCCAATATTTATCTCCCACTGCTTGATTTAGTGATTTTTTCAGGTAGAATTTAGAACGCAAATCAACCAAAAAAATTAATAGGCTTTCTATGGCCCACTGAGAGAGAGATGGCACACACAGTAGTCACGAGTGGCACACAAGCCCAGAGGCCAATATTTATCTCCCACTGATTGATGTAGTGATTTTTTCAGGTAGATTTTAGAACCCAAATCAAGCAAAAAAATAAATAGGCTTTCTATGGCCCACTGAGTGAGAGATGGCACACACAGGAGTCAGGAGTGGCACACAAGCCCAGAGGCCAATATTTTTCTCCCACTGATTGATGTAGTGATTTTTTCAGGTAGATTTTAGAACCCAAATCAAGCAAAAAAATAAATAGGCTTTCTATGGCCCACTGAGTGAGAGATGGCACACACAGGAGTCAGGAGTGGCACACAAGCCCAGAGGCCAATATTTATCTCCCACTGATTGATTTAGTGATTTTTTCAGGAAGAATTTAGAACACAAATCAACCAAAAAAATAAATTGGCTTTCTATGGCCCACTGAGTGAGAGATGGCACACACAGGGATGGCACTCTAGCAGAAATGCCAATCTTAATCTCCCACAAAAAAAAAAAAAAAACAGGGACTGTCCTACAATTACTATCTCCCTGCAGTAATCTCAGCCAGGTATGGCAGGCAGCAATAAGGAGTGGACTGATGCACAAATTAAATAAAAAGTGTGGACAAACAAAAAAGATAGCTGTGCAGAAAGGAAGGAACAAGAGGATTTGTGCTTTGAAAAAAGCAGTTGGTTTGCACAGCGGCGTACAAACAGCAATGCAGCTATCAGGGAGCCTTCTAGGGCAGCCCAATGAGCTACAGCGCTGAGAAAAAAAAAAAAAAAGTAGCTTCCACTGTCCCTGCACACCGAAGGTGGTGTTGGACAGTGGAAATCGCTACAGCACAAGCGGTTTGGTGGTTAATGGACCCTGCCTAACGCTATCCCTGCTTCTGACGAAGCGGCAGCAACCTCTCCCTAAGCTCAGATCAGCAGCAGTAAGATGGCGGTCGGCGGGAACGCCCCTTTATAGCCCCTGTGACGCCGCAGACAGCAAGCCAATCACTGCAATGCCCTTCTCTAAGATGGTGGGGACCAGGACCTATGTCATCACGCTGCCCACACTCTGCGTTCACCTTCATTGGCTGAGAAATGCCGCTTTTCGCGTCATTGAAACGCGACTTTGGCGCGAAAGTCGCGTACCGCATGGCCGACCCCGCACAAGGGTCGGATCGGGTTTCATGAAACCCGACTTTGCCAAAAGTCGGCGACTTTTGAAAATGAACGACCAGTTTCGCTCAACCCTATTCCCAATGGCATTGATATTGAGCTCCAGATGCTCCTTCACCATCCTCTCCAGTTATTCACAACATGTCATACTTGTACTCTGTTCTGCTGCTGCATGGGCTTGTCTAAAAAAATGTGTTAAATGACTGACAGAAATTTCTTATGCCAGCTACACTTCTGCTAATGTTTTTGCAATGATGCCTTGACATTCCCTGGATTGGACGTCTAGAACTGGAATGCACACTGTGTGCCTCACTGCTGTCTTAGCAAAAAACAATCTTAATATTGTATGCAAGCGTGTTTCAATACTCCAGCATGCGTACCTCCCTTTCAAGGGGGGGAAGCATCTGGCTAAATTTACTCTTGTACCGTGGATCTAACACAGTGGCAAACACAGTAGTCAGCAAATTGTGCATCAAGAAGGCACTCATGTGTCGGGCGCTTCCATGAGGACCAAGTCCATGGTGCATTGGTGGTGGAGTAAAATTCAAGTTTTTTTCCTCTGTCCCCTCCTGCCAACCTGCCAACCATGACATCACAACTCTGTTGTCTGGTGTTCCAGGACCAGGGGCTCCTTCCCTGTCCCTAACACTATGGGGTACCCTATCTCAACGTGCTCCCCGGACTACTTTTGATGGTGATGATGCTGGTGCCACATTACTTGCCTTTACTCCTGAATCCGCCCTACATTTTTACCCATCTCTCATCCAGGGAAGAAGGTAGTAGTAGTGTATCGCAATACACCAATCAGACTTAGCAAGGTAATACGAACAGTGGTAACGGAAAATCCCAAACATACAAATATACACACACATACTGTATAACAGAGGTATGTAACGAGGGGTGGGAAATGGGTTTAAACCAAAGTAGAAGAAAGGGAATTATCACATTTTCAAAATCAAGCAACAGTACCAGAAAAATCCACAAACCGCCTACTCAAATTACCAAAAACAGCAACCTCCAAGCCATGCAGCAGTAGCCAGCTTTGATGATGTAAGTTAGCCGGACTCAGCCATCCCCATCTTCATCCCTCTATAAACTAACAGTGCATAGCTGAGAGCCTTAGCTCCAAGAGCTTTCAACAGAGCAGATTAACCCCTGCACTGCCCCCAAAATTACACTGCTTAATATGCAAGGGAAGTGTTTTTATTCAGCGCAGGAGTAGGAGAAACCAGATGCTGTAGTTTTCTGGCCCCTCTCTGTCGTGGTAACCCTTCCATAATGGTCCTCAAGGACCGCAGATCTGGGTTTATCAATGTGTGTCATGTGAAAAGACTGAGTCAACCTGACCACATGCACATCAGATGCTGGTACCCACATCCACTCTTCATGACCGTATCCCTACCAGTGTACTAGACACTGAAGTGACTGACAAACTAAGAGAGACTCAATGATATTTGCTCTCTGTAATTCTAAATATCCATCAACAACGATAGGGTATGGTGGAAGCAGTGATGTCACAGAGGTCACAACATATATTTTTAGAAGAGATTGATGAAACACATAATGGATACTAAAGATGAGCTGCAAAACATGGTAGAATGCTGCGGGATTGACAACCACAATTTTCTAGACACTGAAGTGACTGACAAACTAAGAGAGAATCAATGATATTTGCTCTCTGTAATTCTAAATTTCCATCAACAACGATAGGGTATGGTGGAAGCAGTGATGTCACAGAGGTCACAACATATATTTTTAGAAGAGATTGATGAAACACATAATGGATACTAAAGATGGGCTGCAAAACATGGCAGAATGCTGCGGGATTGACAACCACAATTTTCTAAGTACTGATAAATCTGGAAAGCAGTTTCCAAGAGGGAACCTTCAACATAATGTTCCTTGAGACACAAAAGAGAATAGTAAAACCAAAAACACTCAGTTTGAAAAAATGTTGCAGTAATCCGCAAGTGCTAGTAAAAGATGTAAAAAACAGGGTATTTGGTTGATACGTTTTTTGCAAAAAATGTATACTAAGCTGCTCTACCAATCTTCACGGTATACCCTTATCAGAGCAGTCCTAACTAATGTATGCAATCCCTATCTGATGTATTTAAAAACCTGATCATCTGTATATAACCTGTGTGAACAGGGTTCAGAGAGGAAAAATCCATGTGTGCATACAGGGTAGAACAGCTTTTGTGCAGATAGCCCAAGAGGAGTGGTGGAACTCCCCAGTCTTGTAGACACAAGAGAACAATTATGGAAACAGGAACACATGGGCTACTTGCACAGTGAACAAGTCTGTATGATCATGTTCACACACCACCAAGAAACCTGAAGACACAAAAGAGAATAGTAAAACCAAAAACACTCAGTTTGAAAAAATGTTGCAGTAATCCGCAAGTGCTAGTAAAAGATGTAAAAAACAGGGTATTTGGTTGATACGTTTTTTGCAAAAAATGTATACTAAGCTGCTCTACCAATCTTCACGGTATACCCTTATCAGAGCAGTCCTAACTAATGTATGCAATCCCTATCTGATGTATTTAAAAACCTGATCATCTGTATATAACCTGTGTGAACAGGGTTCAGAGAGGAAAAATCCATGTGTGCATACAGGGTAGAAAAGCTTTTGTGCAGATAGCCCAAGAGGAGTGGTGGAACTCCCCAGTCTTGTAGACACAAGAGAACAATTATGGAAACAGGAACACATGGGCTACTTGCACAGTGAACAAGTCTGTATGATCATGTTCACACACCACCAAGAAACCTGAAGACACAAAAGAGAATAGTAAAACCAAAAACACTCAGTTTGAAAAAATGTTGCAGTAATCCGCAAGTGCTAGTAAAAGATGTAAAAAACAGGGTATTTGGTTGATACGTTTTTTGCAAAAAATGTATACTAAGCTGCTCTACCAATCTTCACGGTATACCCTTATCAGAGCAGTCCTAACTAATGTATGCAATCCCTATCTGATGTATTTAAAAACCTGATCATCTGTATATAACCTGTGTGAACAGGGTTCAGAGAGGAAAAATCCATGTGTGCATACAGGGTAGAACAGCTTTTGTGCAGATAGCCCAAGAGGAGTGGTGGAACTCCCCAGTCTTGTAGACACAAGAGAACAATTATGGAAACAGGAACACATGGGCTACTTGCACAGTGAACAAGTCTGTATGATCATGTTCACACACCACCAAGAAACCTGAAGACACAAAAGAGAATAGTAAAACCAAAAACACTCAGTTTGAAAAAATGTTGCAGTAATCCGCAAGTGCTAGTAAAAGATGTAAAAAACAGGGTATTTGGTTGATACGTTTTTTGCAAAAAATGTATACTAAGCTGCTCTACCAATCTTCACGGTATACCCTTATCAGAGCAGTCCTAACTAATGTATGCAATCCCTATCTGATGTATTTAAAAACCTGATCATCTGTATATAACCTGTGTGAACAGGGTTCAGAGAGGAAAAATCCATGTGTGCATACAGGGTAGAACAGCTTTTGTGCAGATAGCCAAAGAGGAGTGGTGGAACTCCCCAGTCTTGTAGACACAAGAGAACAATTATGGAAACAGGAACACATGGGCTACTTGCACAGTGAACAAGTCTGTATGATCATGTTCACACACCACCAAGAAACCTGAAGACACAAAAGAGAATAGTAAAACCAAAAACATTCAGTTTGAAAAAATGTTGCAGTAATCCGCAAGTGCTAGTAAAAGATGTAAAAAACAGGGTATTTGGTTGATACGTTTTTTGCAAAAAATGTATACTAAGCTGCTCTACCAATCTTCACGGTATACCCTTATCAGAGCAGTCCTAACTAATGTATGCAATCCCTATCTGATGTATTTAAAAACCTGATCATCTGTATATAACCTGTGTGAACAGGGTTCAGAGAGGAAAAATCCATGTGTGCATACAGGGTAGAACAGCTTTTGTGCAGATAGCCCAAGAGGAGTGGTGGAACTCCCCAGTCTTGTAGACACAAGAGAACAATTATGGAAACAGGAACACATGGGCTACTTGCACAGTGAACAAGTCTGTATGATCATGCTCACACACCACCAAGAAACCTGAAGACACAAAAGAGAATAGTAAAACCAAAAACACTCAGTTTGAAAAAATGTTGCAGTAATCCGCAAGTGCTAGTAAAAGATGTAAAAAACAGGGTATTTGGTTGATACGTTTTTTGCAAAAAATGTATACTAAGCTGCTCTACCAATCTTCACGGTATACCCTTATCAGAGCAGTCCTAACTAATGTATGCAATCCCTATCTGATGTATTTAAAAACCTGATCATCTGTATATAACCTGTGTGAACAGGGTTCAGAGAGGAAAAATCCATGTGTGCATACAGGGTAGAACAGCTTTTGTGCAGATAGCCCAAGAGGAGTGGTGGAACTCCCCAGTCTTGTAGACACAAGAGAACAATTATGGAAACAGGAACACATGGGCTACTTGCACAGTGAACAAGTCTGTATGATCATGTTCACACACCACCAAGAAACCTGAAGACACAAAAGAGAATAGTAAAACCAAAAACACTCAGTTTGAAAAAATGTTGCAGTAATCCGCAAGTGCTAGTAAAAGATGTAAAAAACAGGGTATTTGGTTGATACGTTTTTTGCAAAAAATGTATACTAAGCTGCTCTACCAATCTTCACGGTATACCCTTATCAGAGCAGTCCTAACTAATGTATGCAATCCCTATCTGATGTATTTAAAAACCTGATCATCTGTATATAACCTGTGTGAACAGGGTTCAGAGAGGAAAAATCCATGTGTGCATACAGGGTAGAACAGCTTTTGTGCAGATAGCCCAAGAGGAGTGGTGGAACTCCCCAGTCTTGTAGACACAAGAGAACAATTATGGAAACAGGAACACATGGGCTACTTGCACAGTGAACCAGTCTGTATGATCATGCTCACACACCACCAAGAAACCTGAAGACACAAAAGAGAATAGTAAAACCAAAAACACTCAGTTTGAAAAAATGTTGCAGTAATCCGCAAGTGCTAGTAAAAGATGTAAAAAACAGGGTATTTGGTTGATACGTTTTTTGCAAAAAATGTATACTAAGCTGCTCTACCAATCTTCACGGTATACCCTTATCAGAGCAGTCCTAACTAATGTATGCAATCCCTATCTGATGTATTTAAAAACCTGATCATCTGTATATAACCTGTGTGAACAGGGTTCAGAGAGGAAAAATCCATGTGTGCATACAGGGTAGAACAGCTTTTGTGCAGATAGCCCAAGAGGAGTGGTGGAACTCCCCAGTCTTGTAGACACAAGAGAACAATTATGGAAACAGGAACACATGGGCTACTTGCACAGTGAACAAGTCTGTATGATCATGTTCACACACCACCAAGAAACCTGAAGACACAAAAGAGAATAGTAAAACCAAAAACACTCAGTTTCAAAAAATGTTGCAGTAATCCGCAAGTGCTAGTAAAAAATGTAAAAAACAGGGTATTTGGTTGATACGTTTTTTGCAAAAAATGTATACTAAGCTGCTCTACCAATCTTCACGGTATACCCTTATCAGAGCAGTCCTAACTGGGGAGTTCCACCACTCCTCTTGGGCTATCTGCACAAAAGCTGTTCTACTGTTCACACAGGTTATATACAGATGATCAGGTTTTTAAATACATCAGATAGGGATTGCATACATTAGTTAGGACTGCTCTGATAAGGGTATACCGTGAAGATTGGTAGAGCAGCTTAGTATACATTTTTTGCAAAAAACGTATCAACCAAATACCCTGTTTTTTACATCTTTTACTAGCACTTGCGGATTACTGCAACATTTTTTCAAACTGAGTGTTTTTGGTTTTACTATTCTCTTTTGTGTCTTCAGGTTTCTTGGTGGTGTGTGAACATGATCATACAGACTTGTTCACTGTGCAAGTAGCCCATGTGTTCCTGTTTCCATAATTGTTCTCTTGTGTCTACAAGACTGGGGAGTTCCACCACTCCTCTTGGGCTATCTGCACAAAAGCTGTTCTACCCTGTATGCACACATGGATTTTTCCTCTCTGAACCCTGTTCACACAGGTTATATACAGATGATCAGGTTTTTAAATACATCAGATAGGGATTGCATACATTAGTTAGGACTGCTCTGATAAGGGTATACCGTGAAGATTGGTAGAGCAGCTTAGTATACATTTTTTGCAAAAAATGTATCAACCAAATACCCTGTTTTTTACATCTTTTACTAGCACTTGCGGATTACTGCAACATTTTTTCAAACTGAGTGTTTTTGGTTTTACTATTCTCTTTTGTGTCTTCAGGTTTCTTGGTGGTGTGTGAACATGATCATACAGACTTGTTCACTGTGCAAGTAGCCCATGTGTTCCTGTTTCCATAATTGTTCTCTTGTGTCTACAAGACTGGGGAGTTCCACCACTCCTCTTGGGCTATCTGCACAAAAGCTGTTCTACCCTGTATGCACACATGGATTTTTCCTCTCTGAACCCTGTTCACACAGGTTATATACAGATGATCAGGTTTTTAAATACATCAGATAGGGATTGCATACATTAGTTAGGACTGCTCTGATAAGGGTATACCGTGAAGATTGGTAGAGCAGCTTAGTATACATTTTTTGCAAAAAACGTATCAACCAAATACCCTGTTTTTTACATCTTTTACTAGCACTTGCGGATTACTGCAACATTTTTTCAAACTGAGTGTATTTGGTTTTACTATTCTCTTTTGTGTCTTCAGGTTTCTTGGTGGTGTGTGAACATGATCATACAGACTTGTTCACTGTGCAAGTAGCCCATGTGTTCCTGTTTCCATAATTGTTCTCTTGTGTCTACAAGACTGGGGAGTTCCACCACTCCTCTTGGGCTATCTGCACAAAAGCTGTTCTACCCTGTATGCACACATGGATTTTTCCTCTCTGAACCCTGTTCACACAGGTTATATACAGATGATCAGGTTTTTAAATACATCAGATAGGGATTGCATACATTAGTTAGGACTGCTCTGATAAGGGTATACCGTGAAGATTGGTAGAGCAGCTTAGTATACATTTTTTGCAAAAAATGTATCAACCAAATACCCTGTTTTTTACATCTTTTACTAGCACTTGCGGATTACTGCAACATTTTTTCAAACTGAGTGTTTTTGGTTTTACTATTCTCTTTTGTGTCTTCAGGTTTCTTGGTGGTGTGTGAACATGATCATACAGACTTGTTCACTGTGCAAGTAGCCCATGTGTTCCTGTTTCCATAATTGTTCTCTTGTGTCTACAAGACTGGGGAGTTCCACCACTCCTCTTGGGCTATCTGCACAAAAGCTGTTCTACCCTGTATGCACACATGGATTTTTCCTCTCTGAACCCTGTTCACACAGGTTATATACAGATGATCAGGTTTTTAAATACATCAGATAGGGATTGCATACATTAGTTAGGACTGCTCTGATAAGGGTATACCGTGAAGATTGGTAGAGAAGCTTAGTATACATTTTTTGCAAAAAACGTATCAACCAAATACCCTGTTTTTTACATCTTTTACTAGCACTTGCGGATTACTGCAACATTTTTTCAAACTGAGTGTTTTTGGTTTTACTATTCTCTTTTGTGTCTTCAGGTTTCTTGGTGGTGTGTGAACATGATCATACAGACTTGTTCACTGTGCAAGTAGCCCATGTGTTCCTGTTTCCATAATTGTTCTCTTGTGTCTACAAGACTGGGGAGTTCCACCACTCCTCTTGGGCTATCTGCACAAAAGCTGTTCTACCCTGTATGCACACATGGATTTTTCCTCTCTGAACCCTGTTCACACAGGTTATATACAGATGATCAGGTTTTTAAATACATCAGATAGGGATTGCATACATTAGTTAGGACTGCTCTGATAAGGGTATACCGTGAAGATTGGTAGAGCAGCTTAGTATACATTTTTTGCAAAAAACGTATCAACCAAATACCCTGTTTTTTACATCTTTTACTAGCACTTGCGGATTACTGCAACATTTTTTCAAACTGAGTGTTTTTGGTTTTACTATTCTCTTTTGTGTCTTCAGGTTTCTTGGTGGTGTGTGAACATGATCATACAGACTTGTTCACTGTGCAAGTAGCCCATGTGTTCCTGTTTCCATAATTGTTCTCTTGTGTCTACAAGACTGGGGAGTTCCACCACTCCTCTTGGGCTATCTGCACAAAAGCTGTTCTACCCTGTATGCACACATGGATTTTTCCTCTCTGAACCCTGTTCACACAGGTTATATACAGATGATCAGGTTTTTAAATACATCAGATAGGGATTGCATACATTAGTTAGGACTGCTCTGATAAGGGTATACCGTGAAGATTGGTAGAGCAGCTTAGTATACATTTTTTGCAAAAAACGTATCAACCAAATACCCTGTTTTTTACATCTTTTACTAGCACTTGCGGATTACTGCAACATTTTTTCAAACTGAGTGTTTTTGGTTTTACTATTCTCTTTTGTGTCTTCAGGTTTCTTGGTGGTGTGTGAACATGATCATACAGACTTGTTCACTGTGCAAGTAGCCCATGTGTTCCTGTTTCCATAATGTTCCTTGAGAACAACTCCACCAAGTCATCAACACACAGGTCCGAGTCCATAAAACCTCCGATCAGCCACACTCTTAAATTTGGACCTTTTCTTCCTTAAATTATCAATAACCACTTGCCATACAGATGGAATTGATAATGAAACCGTTCTTCTTCAGGTAACCAGAATAGCGACTCCTCTTAAGTGTTAGGGTTGGCAGAACGCACCAAATAAATATAAAGATAATAATAAGGTGTGTTCGCAACCCGGGGTCCACCATGTGGAGATGGTAACTGCTGCTCGGTAATGGCGGTATAGGATGGTGGGTGAACGCTGAACACACAAGGGTTAACCGTCACCCAGTGTGTGCTGCAATGAGCTCTGTTACCTCACAGAACTCCTGTACCACAGTATATAGATACCACACCCTGTTGGCTATCACAGGGCACAGCAGAATTAGCTCAAGTGAGGTCTCAAGACTCAGCCCCAAGGACGCAGGTAAGAGTCTACCTTGATCCACTGTGCGCATGGCGCCGCACTAAACAAAGTGAGTAAATTTAGCGCACAGAGTGCACACAGCGTTGCACTGGTGAACGCCACTAATCAAACACTAACTAGTGAATTTAGCACATAGAGTGTGTACGGCGGCAACTGGCATTCGCCACTAATAGAAATTAACTATTGTGTACAGTTTTGGCAATGCACTACTTGGAGCTGTATTTTGCTCCAATCACCCAGACTCAGTCACAACACAACGGAAGGGGATAATTAGGAGCTGAACAAGATGCAAACATGCTTGCACACACACCACGATCAGGATATACAAGCGCACGTCCGTGCACCCGTGCAAACCATTTATAGCCACAGTCTTCCGGGACCTTGCCAAAGGACCAGTCCGAGCTACTTGAGAACCTGGGCATGTGACCTCCGACCACCAATGAGTGGTTGTCCCAGAGCATGCTCAGAAAGCAAAAATCAGGACTTAGTCCCAGGAGCGTCTACTTACCGCTGACATTATAATGCTGGTTGGTATAGCTGGACCTTGAGAGGAAGCAGCAACCAGACGCACAGCATTAGCCTGAGCAAGCCACAGGGACCAACATCTCTACTGAGCAGGATCCTCTACGGCTGAGGAAGAATGGGAGACCATAGAAGAGATTGCTTGAGATTCCCTCTGTGCAGCGGTGGGAACTTGACGCCTAACATTAAACCCCCATGTGGCCCCTCTTCCTTGGGCCTTGCCACCCTCGATTGCAACAATGAGCTGAGGAGTCCGAATGTGATCAATTGGCTCCCAGGTCCTGTCCTCTGGACCGTGACAATTCCAGTCCACCAGATAGAACTTTTTTTGCCACGTACCCCCTTAGCCCCAACTATGGTGTTCACCTTAAAATCATTTGCGGATGAACCCGATGTCCTGGCAGATGACTCAGAAAACTGGGACAAGTGAACGGGTTCCGAGAGGGGCACATGAAAGATATCGGTGATACCAAGGGGCGGAGGAAGGGCCAGAAAATATATCACAGGGTTTACCTGTTCCAGGACCTTGATGGGACCTATGAAGTGAGAAGCAAACTTAGTGGACTCAACTTGCAGTCTGATGTTACGGGCAGAGAGCCACACTTAGTCGCCAGGAGCAAAAGTTGGTGCAGGGTGCCGATGGGCATTGGCGGAGACCCTCATTCTCTCCTTAGATGCTCGATGGCATCCTGTGTGCGGTCTGAAATGTCACGGGCCTCCACCACCCAATTTGCCACCCTAGAGTCCGTGGATGACACGGGCCTGGGTACAGTAACATGCAGATGCTGGCTGTAATTAAGGAGGAAAGGGGTCTGCCCAGTGGAGTTGGCAACTGCGTTGATTAACGCAAACTCCGCCTATGGTAGCAAGGATGCCCAGTCATCCTGCCTGTGGGAAACAAAATGTTGCAAATACTGTATGTGACCAGGGTCTGGTTGGCCCTCTCTACCAACCCGTTCATATTGGGATGGTAAGCTGAAGAGAGATTTAGTTCAATGCTGAGCTGACGACAGAGCTCTCTCCAGAACCGAGACACAAACTGGGGACCCCAGTCACTGATAATTTTGTGAGGCATGCCATGTAGGCAAAAAACATGCTTAATAAACAACGCCGCCAAAGCCCGGGCCAATGATACCCGTGGAAAAGGCACCAATGCACCATTTTAGAGAAATGGTCGTGACTACCCAGATATAGGTACAGTTGCGGGATTTGGGTAAGCCCAAAACAAACTCCATCCCGAGCATCTCTCGGCCTATCCGCCACCGGCAGGGAATATAATAGACCAAGAGGCCGCTGCCTGGGAGACAAATTTTTGGTACAGGAGACACGTGCCCAAATATAGACTCTGACATCACAGGCCATATGCGGCCATTAGTAAGGTCCTCCAAGGAGCTCAGATGTCCTCTTGGTCCCAAAATGTCCACCTACCCTGGATGAATGAGCCCAAGAGAGAACCTCCGGTTGCAAATTAGATGGGACAAAAGTCTTGCCCGGAGGCACAGATTCTAGCGAAACTGGGGCCACGGTTCTCAGGCTCTCTGAAGAGACAATAAGCAGAGGGTCCTCTCCCTCCTCAAATGAAACATCAGAGCAGGAGAGAGCATCAGCATGAGAGTTCTTCTCCCTGGAGAGAAAATGGTTTGTAAAGTGAAATGGGGAGAAGAACAGGGACAATTTGGCCTGATGAGATTTCAGCCACTGGACTGTCTGTAAATACAGTAGATTTTTGCAGTCGGTATAAACTTGGAAGGGGCAGCGAGCCCCGTCTAAGAGATGTCTCCACTCCACTCTATGAAGCCAACTTCATAGCTAGCAACTCCCTGTCTCCAATGGAATTATTCCTCTCTGCCGGTGAGGTCTTGGAGCAGAAAAAGCAAGGATGCTTCCGACCTTGAGCATCCTTCTGAAAGAGGAGGGCTCCAGCAATGATGGAAGGGGCATCAACCTCCATGATAAATGGCCTATCGACATCGGGACGATGTAAAATGGGAGCACTAGCAATGTGTGATTTTATAGAGAGAATGGCCTTGGAGACCTTCTCCGACCACAATTTTGGGTGTAGCTCCCTTCTTGGAAAGGGCAACAAAGGGAGCTACCAAAGTTGATAAGTGGGAAATGAACTGGCGATAGTAATTTATGAACCACATAAAACACTGCACCGCTTTAAGAGAATGGTGTTCTTGCCAGTTCATCACAGACTCCAGCTTGGCAGGATCCATGGTCAAACCCTGGGCCAAGATAATATAGCCCAGGAAAAGCAAAGACTCCTGCTCAAACATGCACTTCTCAAGCTTTGCATAGAGGGAGTTAGCCCGTTGGAGATCAAAGACTTTGCAGACATCTCTCCGATGGGAGTCTATATCTGGAGAGTAGAGGAGAATATCATCCAGAAAGACTACAACCAAGTTGGATAACAGATCCTGGAAGATACCATTCACAAAGTTTTGGAAAACGGCAGTGGCATTAAGGAGCCTGAAGAGCATCACCTGATATTCATAGTGGCCATCCCTAGTGTTAAATGCCATCTTCCACTCGTCCCCCTCACAGATGCGTATCAGATAATAACCGCCCCACAGATCTAGTTTAGTAAATACCCTTGCTCCCCGTGACCTATCGAGGAGCTTGGAAATGAGAGGTAGAGGGTATTTATTCTTAGCGGTAATAGCATTAAGACCCCTGTAGTCAATGCATGGATGTAACTCTCTGTTCTTCTTCTACGCAAAGAAGAACCCAGCCCCTGCAGGTGACACTGACTTCACAATGAATCCTCTTGCCAGATTTTCCTTGATGTACTGAGACATTGTCTCAGTCTCCGGGAGAGATAACGGATAGACTTGACCCTGGTGAGGCTCAGCACTAGGCAAGAGATCAATAAGACAGTCATAGGGGCGGTGAGGTGAAAGGGTCTTCGCAGCTCTCTTGGAGAATATGTCTACATATGACCAATAGTGTTTGGGAAGATAGGATAGAACTGCGGGCACTGCTGTAGAAGGCACCTGAGCGCACGCCCTCTGACATATACCCTCACAAAACTCACTCCATCCCCAAATTCTCCCAGAGGACCACTCAATATGAGGAGAATGGCGGCGCAACCAAGGTACCCCTAATAAGACCTCATCAATACCCTCGAGTATGACTAATAGGGAGATTGTCTCCTGATTGGCTGGAGATATGGGGAGAGTGAGTGGGATGGTCTGGTGGGTGATCTGTGAGGGCAGTGTCGACACATTTACCACTCAGACAGTCATAGGCTTGGAGAGCATCTCTAGAGGTATTGTGTGCCATTGGGCGAAGGCTGAAGACCTGAAATTACCCTCCGCCCCGGAATCCACACAAACCTCTACCACGTGAGTGGGTGGGGCTATCATGAGTGTCCCCTTGAAGGACAATTTGGAGGAAAATGCTGCTGTATCTAGAGAGCCTCTTCCTATAGCCACTAGAAGCTGACGTTTTCCCGACCGCTGAGGACATTTGGTGGCAAAATGTCCTGACTGCTGGCGGACATGGCAGACCATGAGTGCACAATCGGTCCAGTTCTTAGATCCCTCTCGTGACCCCTTCATGGCCTCCTGAGGCTTTGACTCCTGCACCGGAGATTCTACAGCCTCATCAAAGTTAGCAGCCAACCGGAACCTCTGCCGACACTAGGCTCGCTTCAACCTTTACTCAGAGAAACGAAGGTCGATGCGAGTAGAGACAGATATTAGCTCCTCCAGTGTGGCCGGAATCTCCCTAGTGGCCAGAATGTCCTTGACATGGTCAGCCAGTCCCCTCCAAAAAACAGGGATGAGGAATTTACCTGACCACTCCAGCTCAGATGCTAAAGTCAGGAAGTGGACGTCAAAGTGACTGACCATGGATGAGCCCTGTGTCAATGCCAGCAGTTGTAGCGCCGCATCATGGGTGACTCGTGGTCCCAAAAAAACCTGCTTCAGAGTTCTCAGAAACCGCGGAGCACTCTGCACCACATGATCATTACGCTCCCACAGCGGCATAGTCCCCTCCAATGCCCTGTCCGACAGAAGTGAAATAATAAATCCCACTTTAGCCTACTCTAAGGGGAAATGTGCAGCCAGCAGCTCAATGTGTATCGCACACTGGTTTACAAATCCCCTACACGACTTGCTATTGCCTGAGTACCTATCAGGCAGCCGGAGACGGGATAAGGTTGGAACAGAGATGGCAGCGGACATGCGGCCTGCAGCCTCACTAGCTGCCCGAACCGCTACTGCAGTAACATCCAAAGCTGAAGTTGCCCACTCAAGAGCAGACAAACTGCCCTCCAGCTCCTGGATGTACTGCTGCAGTCGCTGTCCATCTGCCATTACTAGCCAGACCCCTGACCACTAAAAACGCAAAGTAAGAAGATAAAATGGTGGTTTTATTACCAGAATGTTCAGCCAAATTGGAATCATAATGTTCACTTAGAACTCTCCAGGGAAGATTCACAGGCACATGCAGTTTACCTAACAAACAAGTAGCAGGGTTGTCCCCCTGAACGTCAACAACCTATTTATCAAGATCGGAGCATATAGAAGCAATAATAACCCCTTTTTGTAGTACAGGAACTGGTTCACAATTATCTCCACCCCCCAGGAAAGCAACAAGATAAGTCATCTGCCTTAATGTTCCTGTTACTTGACTGTATGTGACAAAAAAGTAAAACCTGGTGAAGAACAATGTCCATGTTACCTGTCGAGTAGTGTTGAGCGATACCGTCCGATACTTGAAAGTATCGGTATCGGATAGTATCGGCCGATACCCGAAAAATATCGGATATCGCCGATACCGATATCCGATACCAATACAAGTCAATGGGACACCAAGTATCGGAAGGTATCCTGATGGTTCCCAGGGTCTGAAGGAGAGGAAACTCTCCTTCAGGCCCTGGGATCCATAGTGAGGTGTAAAATAAAGAATTAAAATAAAAAATATTGATATATTCACCTCTCCGGCGGCCCCTGGACATCACGCTGGTAACCGGCAGGCTTCTTTGTCTAAAATGAGCGCGTTTAGGACCTGCGAATGACGTCACGGCTTCTGATTGGTCGCGTGCCGCTCATGTGACCGCCACGCGACCATCAGAAGCCGCGACGTCATTCGCAGGTCCTAAATTCCTAGAATTAGGAGTTTAGTGAATGAGAATGACGTCGCGGCTTCTGATTGGTCGCGTGGCGGTCACATGAGCGGCACGCGACCAATCAGAAGCCGCGACGTCATTCGCAGGTCCTAAACGCGCTCATTTTGAACAAAGAAGCCTGCCGGTTACCAGCGTGATGTCCAGGGGCCGCCGGAGAGGTGAATATATCAATATTTTTTATTTTAATTCTTTATTTTACACATCCCTATGGATCCGATACCGATACCCGATACCACAAAAGTATCGGATCTCGGTATCGGAATTCCGATACCGCAAGCATCGGCCGATACCCGATACTTGCGGTATCGGAATGCTCAACACTACTGTCGAGGCATTATACTTTTTACAGACGCCAAATATATGAGATGCTTATTATCTGTGAATACCATAACTGGATGAACTGCTCACTACAGAAATTGTTACCAGTCTTTAACCCCTTAACCCCCAAGAGTGGTTTGCATGTTAATGACCGGGCCAATTTTTTTTTCAATTCTGACCACTGTCTCTTTATGAGGTTATAACTCTGGAAAGCTTGCATGGATCCTGGTGATTCTGCACTGTTTTCTCGTGACATATTGTAGTTCATGTTAGTGGTAAAATTTCCTTGACATTACTTGCGTTTATTTGTGAAAAAATGGAAATTTGGTGAAAATTTAAAAAATTTAGCAATTTTCCAAACTTAAATTTTCATGCCCTTAAATCACAGAGATATGTCACACAAAATACTTAATAAGTAACATTTCCCACATGTCTACTTTACATCAGCACAATTTTGGAACTACATTTTTTTGGTTATGGAGTTATAAAGGTTAAAATTTGACCAGCAATTTCTCATTTTTACAGCACCATTTTTTTAGGGACCACATCAAATTTGAAGTCACTTTGAGGGGTCTATATGATAGAAAATACGCAAGTGTGAAACCATTCTAAAAATTGTACCCCTAAAGAAGCTCAAAATCACATTCAACAAGTTTATTAACCCTTCAGGTGTTTCACAAAAAATTTGGGATGTTTAAAAAAAATTAACATTTAACTTTTTTTCACAAAAAATTTACTTCAGATCCAATTTGTTTTATTTTAACAGGAGAAATTGGACCTCAAAAGTTTTTGTACAATTTGTCCTGAGTATGCGGATACCCGATATTTGGGGGTAAGCCACTGTTTGAGCGCATGGCAGAGCTCGGAAGGGAAGGAGCGCCATTTGCAATATTCAATGCAAAATTGGCTGGAATTGAGATAGGACGCCATGTCTCGTTTGGAGAGCCCCTGTTGTGCATAAACAGTGTAAACCCCCCAAAAATGACACCATTTTGGAAAGTAGACCCCCTATGGAAGTTATCTAGATGTGTGGTGAGCACTTTGAAACCCCAAGTGCTTCACAGAGGTTTATAATGTAGAGCCGTAAAAATAAAAAAATCTTATTTTTTTCACAAAAATTATTTTTTGCTCCCAATTTTATATTTTTTCAAAGGTGACGGGAGAAATTGGACCCTAAAAGTTGTTGTCCAATTTGTCCTGAGTATGGCTGGTTTCACATTGGCGTTTTTTCGGGTGCGTTTTTGCGGTAAAAAACGCAAAAAAACGCATGGTGAAAAAACGCATGTAAACGCGTGTAAACGCTGCGTTTTTTTGACGCATGCGTTTTTGCATGTGGTGAAAAAAAGCGGCGTTTTGACGCGTTTACATGCGTTTTTACATGCGTTTGCGTTTTTTAAATGCATGCTGAGAAATGTGTGACAGCTGCCAATCATCAAAATAAAGTAAAAAAAACCACTATAAACAGAAATAGTTAAGGTTAGGGTTAGGGATAGGGGTAGGGTTAGGTGTAGGGATCATAACCCTAACCCTAACCCTAAAGGGATCCTACCCCTAACCCTACCCCTAACCCTAACCCTAAGGGATCCTAACCCTAACCCTACCCCTAACCCTAACCCTACCCCTAACCCTAACCCTAAGGGATCCTATCCCTAACCCTACCCCTAACCCTAATCCTACCCCTAACCCTAACCCTACCCCTAACCCTAACCCTAACCCTACCCCTAACCCTAACCCTACCCCTAAGGCATCCTAACCCTAACCCTACCCCTAACCCTAATCCTAACCCTAACCCTTCCCCTAACCCTACCCCTAACCCTAACCCTACACCTACCCCTAACCCTAACCCTAAGGGATCCTAACCCTACCCCTAACCCTAACCCTACCCCTACCCCTAACCCTAACCATAAAGGGATTAGGGTTAGGGTTAGGATCCCTAAGGGTTAGGGGTAGGGTTAGGGTTAGGGTTAGGGTTAGGATCCCTTAGGGTTAGGGGTAGGGTTAGGGTTAGGGGTAGGGTTAGGGGTAGGGTTAGGGGTAGGGTTAGGGTTAGGATCCCTTAGGGTTAGGGGTAGGGTTAGGGTTAGGGGTAGGGTTAGGGTTAGGGGTAGGGTTAGGGTTAGGGGTAGGGTTAGGGGTAGGGTTAGGGTTAGGGGTAGGGTTAGGTTCCCTTTATCACCTTTATATTGGGGGGTGGCATATCAGTGTGTTTTCTGTTTTTTTAATAAAAAAACGCATGCGTTTTTTACCGCAAAAAACGCATGCACCAAAAAACGCATGCGTCCCCATTGACTCCAATGTATTTTTTGACCCCAAAAAAACGCATGAAAACGCATGTGGTTTTTTTTGGTCCAAAAAACGCTTCTAAAAATACTACAAGTAGCATTTCAGAAAATGAACGCATGCAGTAAAAAAACGCATGCGTCAAAAAACGCGACCAAACGCGTACACAAAAAAACGCATGCGTTTTCAATGTTAAATATAGGAAAAAAAAACGCATGCGTTTTTTTGATAAAAAACGCTGCAGACAAAAACGCAAGTGTGAAACCACCGTATGCTGATACCCCAAATGTGGGGTAAACAACTGTTTGGGTGCACGGTAAAGCTCAGAAGGGAAGGAGCACCATTTTACTTTTCAGCGCAGAATTGGATGGAATTGAGATCGAACTTCATGTTGCGTTTGCAGAGCTCCTGGTGTGCCTAAACAGTGGAAACCCCGATTCTAACTCCATCCCTAACCCAAACACACCCCTAACCCTAATCCCAACCCTAACCACACTCCTAACCCCAACATACCCCTAACCCTAATCCCAACCCTAACCACACCCATAACCCGAAAACACCCCTAACCCTAATCCCAACCCCAACACACCCCTAACCCTAATCCCAACCCTAACCATACCCTAACCCTGACACACCCCTAACTCAATCGTAACCGTAATCCAAACCCTAACCCCAACTCTAGCCCCAACCCTAACTTTAGCCCCAACCCTAACTTTAGCCCCAACCCTAACCATAACCCTAATGGGAAGATGGAAATAAATACAGTTTTTTGTTTTATTATTTTTCCCTAACTAAGGTGGTGATAAAGGAGGGTTTGATTTATTATTTATAGTGGGTTTTTATAGGGGTTTTTTTATGTTTGGCAGCTGTCACACACTAAAAGATGCTTTTTATTGCAAAAAAAAAAATTTGCGTTACCACATTCTGAGAGCTATAATTTTTAAATATTTTAGTCCACAGAGTTATGCAACATCTTGTTTTTAGCGGGTCGATTCAACGTTTTTATTGGTACCATTTTCGGGCACATGACATTTTTTGTTCGCTTTTTATTCCTATTTTTGTTAGGCAGAATGAACAAAAAACAGCAATTCATAAATTCCTTTTTGGGGGGCATTTATACCATTCTGCATTTGGTAAAATTGATAAAGCAGGATTTATTTATTTATTTATTTATTTATTTTTACACATGATAATATATATTTTTTACTTTTTACTTTGTCCCAGGGTGGGACATCACTATGTAGTGCCAGATCGCTGATCTGATGCTTTGCAAAGCACTGTGCTGGAGGCTTGCCGGCACCTGATCTCAGCAGGCGCTTGCAAGCCACCTCCCTGCAGGTCTGGGAAGGCCCCACACAGCCATCTTGGAATCGGGGTCTGCAGGGAGGAGCACAGAGGAGATACTCAGAACAACGCAATCACATCGCGTTGTTCCGACGGTCTCAGGGAAGCACGCAGGGAGCCCCCTCCCTGCGCGATGTTTCCCTATGCCGCCAGAACGCTGCGATCATGTTTGATCGCAGTGTTCCGGGGGTTAATGTGCCGGGAGAGGTCCAAGACCACTCCTGGCACATAGTGCCAGATGTCAGCAGTAAAAATCAGCTGACACCGGGCCGCGATTGGCCACACTCCCCCGTGAGAGCGGCCGATCGCCTATGACGTACTATCCCATCTCTGGGAATTAAGTCCCAGGTCACCTCGATGGGATAGTACGTCTAATCGCAGAAAGGGGTTAAAGGCCCACTTCATTGTCAAATGTTTCCTGTTACCAAAGTCATAATTTCTTTCCGCAGATGACAGTTTTTTCAAAAATATGCACATGGATGCAATTTACCAGAAGACACAACCTGAGACAATACAGCCCCCTCCATCACCTCCGAAGCGTCAAGGCGATAAAAGGTTTTGTGGTGTCAGGCTGTATGAGAATCGGTGCAGATATAAAACACTCATCTCCTCAACCGAGAACATTCATTTCTGTGATTTGACAAATAATTTATTGCCTCTGAGTATCTGTAAGACCTGCCTGACATGTACCTGACGTGACTTACATTCTGATGAATAAATGAATATGAATATGAAGATAGATTGCCATAAATCTACCTACCAGGTGACTAAAAATGTAATTAACAAAGCACTAAATGACGATGAGAGCATTTGTCATCCCAAATGGCATCCCAAGGTTCTCATAGTGTCCCTCAGGCATATTGGAAACTGTTTTTTCCTCATCCTCCTCTTTAATATTAATGATATTATACGCCCCCTGAGATTCAGTTTAGAAAATCATTTTGTTCCTACAATCTGATACAATCCGCGCTACGGATCCCGGACCGTGATCAGATTGAGTTCATGGGAAAACTAGGCAGGGGCGTAATCCCATCTTTCTTCTTTACAAAGAAAAACTTCACAGCAATTAGGGATGATGATGTTCTGATATGACCCTTTGCCAATCTTTCCCTGACATAGTCCTTCATGGCCTGACTCTCTGGACCAGAGATATTATATAGTCTGCTCTTAGGCAACTTGAACCCAGGAACAGTATTAACATTGCAGCACTAAGAATGATGGGGAGGAAATTCATGGCACCAGTGCTCAGAGAACACATCCCCAAAGTCACACAGGTATTTAGGCAGAGAATAGGTATCCACCCTTGCAAGCCGAGTGCCCAAGCAATGTCCTTGACAATAGTCATTATACTATACCACCTCCCAAGTCTTCCAATCTACTACAGGGTTGAGCAAAGTAAGCCAAGGAAGTCCAAGAACCTCAGGAGAGTGGAGACCCTCTAGCAAAAACAGTCAGTATCTTCTGAGTGCATGGCCCCTACCTGTACATGTAACCCTCAGATGGTTTGAGTAAAATACCCCTGTCTCAAGGGTGCAGAGTCAATGGCAATTATGGGTTTAGGTCTTCACAGTGTATGTGGCTTGAGGCCCTAGACCTGGACGAAACTAGCACCAATGTCCAAAAATGCAGAAATAGCCACCTTATTTTCGCCCAGGTGGATTTCAGCTGGCAGAAAAAACTGTGTCCTACCCACCTAGGAAATATGTACACTCGGGTTGCTAACCTCCTGGCTACCCAAGCCCCTTAGTTTTTCCGGAGCTGTTTACCATAAGATGGGGAAGGACAGATGCCCATAAAATGGCCCTTTCTACCACAGTAAAAACATGTGCCTAATTACAGATTGCTTTCCAGAACGAGTTGCCTCATCCAACTGCATGGATTCCTCAGATTACTTAGACTTGATTTCACTTGGCCCTGGACAACCTTCTCATTGGAGTGTCTCCTTAAGTCTCTGGCAAAAAAGTTTTTCTGAACAGCCAGACACATGACAACCTCAAGGGAAACTGGAGTCTCTTACAGAGCTAAGACATGCTTCACCCTTGCTGATAGCTTTTCACAGAACTGGCTACAGAGTGCAGGGTCATTCCACTTAGTGTCCATGAAACACCTCTGAAGCTCAGAGCAATACTACTCTGCCAGCCGGTCTCCCTGCTGAAGCAGACATAGTATGATCTCAGTCATGGAGATAAGGTCAGGATCGTCATATATATTACCCAGCACAAGAAAAATTTCTCTACAGTCTGGAGCGACTGGGAATCAGACAGCAGAAAAAATTCCCGTGCTTGGGGGTGACCCCAAAAGGAACATGATTATTATCCCCACCTGTTGCTCCTCAGTTCCTGAGGAACAAGGCCATAACCAGAAGTATAGTTTTGAGGCCTCCCTGAAAACAACCAACTTGTCACACCCCTCAGAGAACCTATCAGGCAAAGCGATCTTGGGCTCCAGTCAGGTTTGCCTGGGAGTCGTGGTCATCAAACCTGATGTGATAGTGAGCCATAAGCATTCTGAAATCATCTGCATACACCAGTTCAAAAAAGCAGCTTTTCTGTTGCCAACAGATTTGATATGGTGGAGTTCAATCTCTTAGCTTTGGCATGTGTAGGAGGAAACATTCCTTTCATGACCACAACTCTGGGACAGAAGGCTGGCTGCTGTGCTGAGAAAGCATGGAGTATGGAGAACAGGATCAACTGCTGGATAGTGAGTGAGGTGCAGGCATAGATGTTATGGTAGATTGAGATGTTTTATGATAGGCAACACAAAAAGAGGAGTCAAGTCCACTTCCGAAACAGCTGACAGTCTCTCACTCACCCAACTATAAGGGTAAACAAGTGGAGTTTCTGTTGCCAGAGACCTGTGTAAGAACACTTGGCACAGTGATGGAGGAGAAAGGAGCAGCAGATGTGGTTGAAGGGATGGCTGGCAGTTGGTGAGACCTGCTAGTCCACATTTTAGTGCAGCGAGATTCCCACACAAAAGGTATGTTGATTGTGCATATGCCTGTTCATGCATGTAGATGTAAAATTATTATGATTTTTGCTTCTACTGAGTGTTTTTTGCAAATTTGGCAGATAACTTTTGTTGGATAATTCTTTGCTGTCTAAAAAAAAGGCAGTGCTTGTCATAGTTGCATTACTTCATGTCTGTGTAGGAAGCTGCAGCGTAACCTCTCTGTCTTCCTCCTGAACAATTGGAATGATGATGGAGGATAAAGAAGCAGCATATGGGGTTGATGTGACAGCATGTGGTTGGTGAGGCCTGCTAGTCCTCATTTTAGTGCAGCGAGATTCCCACACTGATGTATGTTGATCGAGCATATACCGGCTCATGCTTGTACATGTCAAATTATTGCAATTTTTGCCTCTGCTGAGATTTTTTTCAAATTGTATAGATAACATGTGTTGGGTCATTCTTTGTTGTCTCAAAAACACCCAACCTAGGCAAGCCTTGCCGCCCCTGTGAACTGCACAATTGCAACCAGTGCATAGAACAGCTAGAGTTGGGGATGAGGATGCAGTGTTTGTCATGGATATATCAGTTTATGTCTGTCTGGGAACCCGCAACATAACCTCCTCATCTTTCTCCTTTTCCATCTCATCTGCTTTGTTACTCAGCTGCATACCTGTAGGATCACACCAAGTGGAATCTATATCCTCATCGTTATCCTAGCTGTTCACACACTCGTCATCGCTGCACCCTAATATTAGGCCTAACGATTTTCAAGAGGAAATCCGGCCATCTGATTTGTGTCTTAAACGCAGTTTAATCGCAAACTATTTTGATTAGCTAATTTGGCCTTGTGGCTGCCCTCTATTGGTAGGCCTGACAAATTTTAAGTGGAAATCTGGCCTTCTAATTTTTCTGAAACACAGTTTTATCACTAACTATTTGAAATAGCAAATTGAGCCTCCAAAGACTGCCACATAGTTTTTGCACAATCTAATCAGATGCTGAAAAATAGATTTCACACAGGATAGGATCCTATGTAGCCAACTGACAAGTTTACTTGCAGCACTATCAGGAGCGGATTCTCTAAACTTGTGACACTGACAAAACGGTGCCAGCAAATCACCTAGCCTTTTATGCTCTTTTTTCTCTCCTGGAAATAGGTCATTAATATATTAGCCCTGGAAACCACTTTAACCCCTTTACCCCCAAGGGTGGTTTGCACGTTAATGACCGGGCCAATTTTTTCAATTCTGACCACTGTCCTTTTGTGAGGTTATAACTCTGGAACGCTTCAACGGATCCCAGTGATTCTGACATTGTTTTCTCGTGACATATTGTACTTCATGACAATGGTAAAAATTCTTTGATAGTACCTGCGTTTATTTGTGAAAAAAATGGAAATTTGGCGAAAATTATGAAAATTTTGCAATTTTCCAACTTTGAATTTTTATGCAATTAAATCACAGAGATATGTCACACAAAATACTTAATAAGTAACATTTCCCACATGTCTACTTTACATCAACACAATTTTGGAACCCAAATTTTTTTTTGTTAGGGAGTTATAAGGGTTAAAAGTTGACCAGCAATTTCTCATTTCTACAACACCATTTTTTGTTAGGGACCACATCTCATTTGAAGTCATTTTGAGGGGTCTATATGATAGAAAATACCCAAGTGTGACACCATTCTAAAAACTACACCCCTCAAGGTGCTCAAAACCATATTCAAGAAGTTTATTAACCCTTCTGGTGCTTCACGGGAATTTTTTGAATGTTTAAATAAAAATGAACATTTAACTTTTTTTCACAAAAAATTTAATTCAGCTCCAATTTGTTTAATTTTACCAAGGGTAACAAGAGAAAATGGACCCCAAACATTGGTGTACAATTTGTCCTGAGTACGACAATACCCCACATGTGGGGGTAAGCCACTGTTTGGGCGCATGGCAGAGCTCGGAAGCGAAGGAGCGCCATTTGACTTTTCAATGCAAAATTGACTGGAATTGAGATGGGACGCCATGTTTCGTTTGGAGAGCCCCTGATGTGCCTAAACATTGAAACCCCCCACAAGTGACACCATTTTGGAAAGTAGACCCCCTAAGGAACTTATCTAGAGGTGTGGTGAGCACTTTGACCCACCAAGTGCTTCACAGAAGTTTATAATGTAGAACCGTAAAAATACAAAAATCATATTTTTTCACAAAAATTATTTTTCCGCCCCCAATTTTTTATTTTCCCAAGGGTAAGAGAAGAAATTGGACCCCAAAAGTTGTTGTACAATTTGTCCTGAGTACGCTGATACCCCATATGTGGGGGTAAACCACTGTTTGGGCGGATAGGAGAGCTCGGAAGGGAAGGAGCGCCGTTTGACTTTTCAATGCAAAATTGACAGGAATTGAGATGGGACGCCATGTTGCGTTGGAGAGCCACTGATGTGCCTAAACATTGAAACCCCCCACAAGTGACACCATTTTGGAAAGTAGACCCCCTAAGGAACTTATCTAGAGGTGTGGTGAGCACTTTGACCCACCAAGTGCTTCACAGAAGTTTATAATGTAGAACCATAAAAATAAAAAATCATATTTTTTCACAAAAATTAAATTTCCGCCCCCAATTTTTTATTTTCCCAAGGGTAAGAGAAGAAATTGGACCCCAAAAGTTGTTGTACAATTTGTCCTGAGTACGCTGATACCCCATATGTGGGGGTAAACCACTGTTTGGGCGGATGGGAGAGCTCGGAAGGGAAGGAGCGCCGTTTGACTTTTCAATGCAAAATTGACAGGAATTGAGATGGGACGCCATGTTGCGTTGGAGAGCCACTGATGTGCCTAAACATTGAAACCCCCCACAAGTGACACCATTTTGGAAAGTAGACCCCCTAAGGAACTTATCTAGAGGTGTGGTGAGCACTTTGACCCACCAAGTGCTTCACAGAAGTTTATAATGTAGAACCGTAAAAATAAAAAATCATATTTTTTCACAAAAATTAAATTTCCGCCCCCAATTTTATATTTTCCCAAGGGTAAGAGAAGAAATTGGACCGCAAAATTTGTTGTAAAATTTGTCCTGAGTACGCTGATACCCCATATGTTGGGGTAAACCACTGTTTGGGCGGATGGGAGAGCTCGGAAGGGAAGAAGTGCCATTTGGAATGCAGATTTAGATGGAATGGTCTGCAGGCGTCACATTGCGTTTGCAGAACCCCTAATGTACCTAAACAGTAGAAATCCCCCACAAGTGACCCCATATTGGAAACTAGACCCCCATGGAACTCATCTAGAGGTGTTGTGAGAACTTTGAACCCCCAAGTGTTTCACTACAGTTTATAATGCAGAGCCGTGAAAATAAAAAATCTTTTTTTTCCCACAAAAATTATTTTTTAGCCCCCAGTTTTGTATTTTCCCAAGGGTAACAGGAGAAATTGGACCTCAAAAGTTGTTGTCCTATTTGTCCTGAGTACACTGATACCCCATATGTTGGGGTAAACCCCTCTTTGGGCACACGGGAGAGCTCGGAAGGGAAGAAGCAGTTTTACTTTTTCAACGCAGAATTGGCTGGAATTGAGATCGGACGCCATGTCGCGTTTGGAGAGCCCCTGATGTGCCTAAACAGTGGAAACCCCCCAATTATAACTGAAACCCTAATCCAAACACACCCCTAACCCTAATCCCAACCCTATTCCCATCTGGAAATGTAATCTAAACCCTAACCGTAACTTTAGCCCCAACCCTAACTGTAGCCTTAACCCTAGCCCTAACCCTAGCCCTAACCCTACCCCTAACCCTAACCCTAGCCCTAACCCTAGCCCTCACCCTAGCCCTAACCCTAGCTCTAACCTTAGCAGTAACCCTAACCCTAGCCCTAACCCTAGCCCTAACCCTAGCCCTAACCCTAACCCTAACCCTAGCCCTAACCCTAGCCCTAACCCTAGCCCTAACCCTAACCCTAGCCCTAACCCTAGCCCTAGCCCTAACCCTAACCCTAGCCCTAACCCTAGCCCTAGCCCTAACCCTAGCCCTTGCCCTAACCCTAACCCTAGCCCTAGCCCTAACCCTAGCCCTAATGGAAAAATGGAAATAAATACATTTTTTTAATTTTTCCCTAACTAAGGGGGTGATGAAGGGGGGTTTGATTTACTTTTATAGTGGGTTTTTTAGCGCATTTTTATGATTGGCAGCCGTCACACACTGAAAGACGCTTTTTATTGCAAAAAATATTTTTTGCGTTACCACATTTTGAGAGCTATAATTTTTCCATATTTTGGTTCACAGAGTCATGTGAGGTCTTGTTTTTTGCGGGACGAGTTGACGTTTTTATTGGTCACATTTTCGGGCACGTTACATTTTTTGATCGCTTTTTATTCCGATTTTTGTGAGGCAGAATGACCAAAAACCAGCTATTCATGAATTTCTTTTGGGGGAGGCGTTTATACCGTTCCGCGTTTGGTAAAATTGATAAATCAGTTTTATTCTTCGGGTCAGTACGATTACAGCGACACCTCATTTATATCATTTTTTATGTTTTGGCGCTTTTATACGATAAAAACTATTTTACAGAAAAAATAATTATTTTTGCATCGCTTTATTCTCAGGACTATAACTTTTTTTTTTTGCTGGTGATGCTGTATGGCGGCTCGTTTTTTGCGGGACAAGATGACGTTTTCAGCGGTATCATAGTTATTTATATCTGTCTTTTTGATTGCGTGTTATTCCACTTTTTGTTCGGCGGTATGATAATAAAGCGTTGTTTTTTGCCTCGTTTTTTTTTTTTTCTTACGGTGTTTACTGAAGGGGTTAACTAGTGGGCCAGTTTTATAGGTCGGGTCGTTATGGACGCGGCGATACTAAATATATGTACTTTTATTGTTTTTTTTATTATTTAGATAAAGAAATGTATTTAGGGTACCGGTAATAATATATATTTTTTTTCATTATTTAGGAATATTTTTTTTTATTTTTTTTTACACAGTTTGAAATTTTTTTTTTTACTTTTTTACATTGTCCCAGGGGGGGACATCACAGATCAGTGATCTGACAGTGTGCACGGCACTCTGTCAGATCACTGATCTGAGAGCAGTGCAGGCTGCTTCACAGTGCCTGCTCTGAGCAGGCTCTGTGAAGCCACCTCCCTCCCTGCAGGACCCGGATCCGCGGCCATCTTGGATCCGGGGCTGGAGGAAGCAGGGAGGGAGGTAAGACCCTCGCAGCAACGCGATCACATCGCGTTGCTGCGGGGGGCTCAGGGAAGCCCGCAGGGAGCCCCCTCCCTGCGGGAAGCTTCCCTGCACCGCCGGCACATCGCGATCATGTTTGATCACGGTGTGCCAGGGGTTAATGTGCCGGGAGCGGTCTGTGACCGCTCCTGGCACATAGTGCCGGATGTCAGCTGCGATAAACAGCTGACACCCGGCCGCGATCGGCGGCGCTCCCCCCGTGAGTGCCGCCGATCGCGCTGGACGTACTATCCCGTCCGTGGTCATGGGGGCCCACCCCACCTCGACGGGATAGTACGTCCGATGTCAGAAAGGGGTTAAATACAGTTACAATATTGAAATAATTTAAATAATAATAATAATAATAAAAATCTTTATTTATATAGCTCCAACATATTCCACAGCATTTTACAATTCAACAGTTCATATACAAGTCATAAGTAACAACGTTAAAGATAATACAAAGATTAAAGCAAAAATAACTAAAACCCTGGTCGTAAGAGCTCACAATCTACAATGAGGTGGGGGTGACACAAAGTACAGGTTCGTTTTTACAATGATGGTCCAGCCATCTTGAGGGAATGGGGATAGATAAAGTCTTCTTGAGGTTGTCACCAGCCAGTATTTGTGGTGCTTTTGGGTGCAGTGGAGTATGATAGAACATGATAACCCACTCTAAACAGATGTGTTTTTAGGGAGCGCCTAAAACTGTATAAGTTGTGGTTAGTCCTGATTTCTTGGGGTAGAGGATTTTTGCAACTCGTGAAAAGTCTTAGAGCCGGGCGTGGAAGGTATATATTAGTGTGGAGGTTAGTCTAAAGTCGCTTGCGGAACATAAGCCGTAAGGTCGATAAACAGAAATGTGGGAGAAGAAATATGGGGTTGCTGCACTGTGGAGAGCTTTGTGGGTGAGAACCAACAGTTTGGATCCTGTAATGTATGGGCAGCCAGTGCAATGACTGGCACAGAGTGGCGGCGTCCGAGTACTGATTAGCCAGATGACCGTGGTGGCTGCATTAAGTATGGACTGGAGAGAGGAAAGTCGAGTGAGAGGGACGCCAATTAATAGAGAATTACAGTAGTCTAGGCGGGAGTTGATCAGGGCAACAGTGAGGGTTTTTGTAGTTTTCATGGTGAGAAATGGGCAGATTCTACATATGTTCTTTAGGCGTAAGCTTCAAGAGCAGACAAAAGATTCTATATGGGAGGTGAAGGAAAGATTGGTGTCAAATAAAACACCCAGACAGCGCGCCTGCTGGTGGGGCATTATTGTGGTGCAACACACACAGAGGGAAATGTTGGCATCAGGGAAGTCAGAAGATGGCGGGAGCAGAAAAAGTTCAGTTTTGGAGAGGTTGAGTTTCAGATATAGAGTAGCAGTGGAGCCAGAGAGCGATACACTGAAGGAGAGGTCAGAAAAATAGGAAGTGAAAATGCCTATTGATTGGAGCATAGAGATTAAGAGGCGGTGGTCTACAGTGTCCAAAGTTGCAGCGAGGTCGAGAAGAATGAGCAGAGAGTGGTCACCGTTACGTTTTACTGTCTGAAGGTCATTGGTCTTTTTGATGAGTGCAGTTTCTGTAGAATGTATTAGGTGGAAACCAGACTGTGATGGATCTAGGAGAGAGTAAGTGGAGAGGCAATGGGTAAGGTGGGAGTAGACCTGGCGTTCCAAGAGTTTAGAGATGAAAGGAAGATTCAAAACTCGTCTATAGTTATTTGTGCAGGATGGATCGAGAGAGGGTTTTTTTTAATAATGGAGTGATGATAGTGTGTTAGTGTTGGCGGATTGCACTAAATAAAATTTAAATTAAAGTGCAATTACAATCCAGGGTCCACTGTGCAGACATGTATAACTGCTGCTAGTGTGAACAATGGTGGAATGAAGCAGTGGGCGTTAACCTTAACCAGACTGCGTTAACTCCACATACGTATGAACGGTACGCAAAGTATCAAGCTCAGTTACTTCACTGAGCGGTACTGCACTCAAAATGCTGTTAAATGTCACAGGGACGATAGCACGTGGGTTGCACTCGCTCTGCACCTAAACTGTGTCAATCGCACACAAGAATGAAGCAAATGCAGAGCCAAAGTAAAGAACAAATATCACGCTAGGTTCAAAGCCCTGATGCTTTCCCTGAGAGGTGTAGCCTGAGGTTTGGACTTGCTCTGTAACTCAGCTGTGCTAACTGCACACATGGAGGAAACAGATGCTAAGCCAAGGAGTAGCTACCAGTCTTAATCCTACCTGCCAATATAAGAACTCTCATTGTATAGAATTTCTCATGCACACAGAGTGGTAGAGTATCCACTCACAAACAACACACATAAATGATACTAACACACCCACGTGTGCCGCTAAGAGCCTTTTAAACCCTAGGCTCCTCCCCAAACACTCATGCCCAGCTAGCCGTGGCATCGCCTGCACGCCAATCACATCACCAGAACAGCTAACATCCAACCACCAATGAGAAGATGCCACATCACAGACATGCTCGGCATGGTGATCTCTGGACTTAGATTTCGGAGTGGAGGGCTGCACCAGAATATCACTGGTTCCCATAGATTTGGCTGGAGAGCCAGCAGCAACCAAGCTTACACCAGGAGCCTAACCAAGATTCTGGGACTGACCTCTGTGCTTAGCAGCACCCTCCTCGGCTGGAGCTGCATGGGAGACCACAGCACCAGGCAATGCTTGGAATCTATCCCACACAGTGTGAAAATCCGGATGCCTAACAGAGTGTTTGAAGGAGGAGGGGAAAATAACAGAGAAGAAGGAGAGATTGGAGATTTTAGTTGGGTGAGTAGTGACAACCGGAGAGAAAGACTGGAGGAGATGTGAGTGATTGGGGTCAGTAGTACAGGTAGTAGGACAAGAAGAAGAGAGGAGCCTGGAGAAGTGTGAAGCCAGATCATCAGCACAAATGTCTGTTTTCCGAAGAGGGAGTGAAATGTGTCAAAATGTTTTTTTGGGTTGTTAGATAGTGAGGAAATCAGGGTGGTGAATTTGGTCTGTTTGGCAAGGAGAAGGGGAGAGTTATAGGATCTTAGCATAATTTGTAGTGGATGAAATTTTTTGGTGTGAGAGATTTTGCTCCATAGGCGTTCAGCACTTCTAGTGCATCGTTGGAGAAATGTAATTTGCGATGTGGGCCAGGGCTGTTCTACTCAGTGTTTGGAGGATGTTTGGCTGAGGGGCGCTACTTGGTTAAGGGTGCTTCTGAGAGCGTCATTGTAGTGGTGTACAGCCAGATCAGGAAAAAGAGGAGATTGGGGACAGTGATGAGTGTAGGGAGTCTGAAAGTGTATGAGGGTTAATAGCTTGTAGTTTTCTTCGTGTGTTAGGTAGGAGTGTGCTGAAGTGGGCGAGGATTTGTGAGCTTATCTACTAAATATATTTACATTTTTTAGAATTGTGTCATTTCAATTAGGCAGCAACTACTCTATGTTGACAAAGTCACAATGCAAATTTAATAACAAATTGCAGAACAAGTGTGGTGAGATATGAATCTACTCTAATCTATCCTATGATCCAAAGCAACAGTTCTAACAACTGAGCCAATTGGCAGCTCCATATAATAATTGCATGCATATGGATATAATATTAGGGTGCAATCATGCTTGTGACAATGTTTTTTGCATTTAAGAGTGTATTGATAAAGGATGGACTGGCCTAAGTTTTACTATAAGAATAATGAAAGAAATACATTATAGTAACCCAGATGTAATAATATTTGTTTCAATAAATTGGATTACATTTCCAGAATGCCTTATATTTGTCAAAAGCATCCTGATGCTTATTTCCCTCATGATATCCTTGTAGCCTTCTAATACATATTTTTATTCCTCTATTGTTCACACTTAGATATGTCATGTCATAAAATGACTAATATGTCAATTTTACATTGAAAATGCACAATCCGGTTCCAAACACCTTTGAACCTGAAGCATGTAAACAAGATTTATTTACAGAGTATAAACGTACTTTGCAATTATTTAGCAAATACTTTAAACTGTGTTGGCATTCAGGTTGGATCAGAGCCAGATGAGGATTTATAAGCAGTTAATACCTTTCAAAATAGGTGTTGTGCATGTCTTTTCTCATAATGAAAATATTCTATGCATTATCAAATTTCAGTTTTCAGTGCTTAATTAAACTTGCTGCTAGAGATGAGTGAAGATGTTCGGAAAACATTTGCCAATCTCAAATTTGGCACGAATGTAGCACATTCAGATTTGTCTTCGCTTTCAGAAAAAGCAGGGCCTGGGGTACTCGGTACCGGGTCCAGTTGCAATTAAAGGGGTGGTCACGGTGGCAGCCACGCGGTCCGTGGCCCTGTGCACCCAAGTAAAAAGGGAAAGGTCTTTTAAGAGAGTTGTAATAAAGTTTGTGTTTGTGATGCCACCTGTGGTTCTTGGTCAGAGGGGACCGACACTGCTTAAAGGGGCCCTCTGGGGCGATGTTACTACAGCAAAAACAGTGACGCTTCCTACAGGTGAAGCAGGGTCCCCAGGGCTCTTCGTGTATTTGGCAGGGATGGCGAATGCCAGCTAATAAATGGAGGACACAGAGTTGCAGTCTTTACCTGGTTTACTGATGTTGTAGTCAGCCTCAGTCCAGGGTACCGGCAACAGGTGTCGATGAAGTCTAGGCAGCCTGAAGACAGGAGGAAATCCCTTTTGACAGGTCAGTTTGGGAGCCTTCCACTTTGTGCTAATTGCTAGTCCCATGCTGCCTATAGTGTCCTGACAGGGTCCTCAGTTACTCTCTGTCCTGGGACAGCCCCTGCATTGTAGGCAACTTGGTGTTCCCTTGGGGTCTCAGTACACCGTGACTCGGGGCTCTAATTGTTGCTGTACCTCAGGAATTATATGGGCAAGTCACTTTTAACTTCCTGCCCTCCGTTTCTGCTGTGAGACTTGCAATTCCATATAGCCTCGGGCTCCCGGTGGCTGGTTTCTGCGCTCTGCTTAGAGGGGCCCAAACACAGCCATCCTCTAGCTCTTAGTTCTTTCTGCGCCCCCCCACCGTCTGCTACCAACTGTCTAATTCTTTCTCCAGACCAGGATGTATCTAGGGAAGTTCCCGTTAATCCGGGTTTAGAGCTCCCCCTACTGGCCTGGAGTCAGAAAGTGTTGCATGTAAAATTACCTGCCAAAGGGATCCCTCCTGTCTCCAGACATGGCATTACCCTCCCCGGGAGGAAGGTAGCACCACTGTGGTACTCGAACTCCTGGGCTGCCACAGCATTTTTACTCAAAGTCGTCAAAAGTCGACCACAGTTCGGTAAATCTTCACGTTTCCACTAATGCTTTTTTATTACTTTGGTTAGGATAGTGGTGCTGTATGATAAGTGGGAGTGAAGGGGGGATGAATTTGATGAGGTGAGGGGGTGTGTCTAGGTCAGAAGCGCATGTGAAGAGGTTACAGCAGTGGCACATGTTTTTTTTCCTTAACTTTATGCATGTTGATTCTGGCAACCAATCAGGGTGTAGAATCCATCTACAACGTCATGACATAAGCTCAGTCCCCTGTGATTGGTTGCCGAAGTTACTTGTCTCTGGCCATATAAAAGGTGGACATGTTGTTTTGCTGGCACCATTTGTGCAGTGTCACAGTGCAGAGAGGTCTCTCCTGCTCTAGCGCTGGTGCTGAAAGAGAACTTATCCTGTGTGAAATCGATCTTCCAGCATCTAATTAGTGCAAAAACTGTGTGGCAATATGCAGAAACACCATTAGCTACTCCATATCATTTGTGCTAACACTGTGTTTTAGTGGCAAATCAGGACAACAGATTTCCATTTAAAATTAGTTAAGCCTGGGGCGTGGCCTGAAAGTCAGACAGGGAGGACGTGTGTTGGAGTAGCTCCCGCCTTCAGGCCAACTAAATCCTTAGATTGAGTGCCTCAAGATCAAGATCCGGTCCCAGAAGAGACACCGGAACGTTGGAGGAGGGTGCCACGGTATCTGAATCATTTTGGAGACCAGTGGCAGTCGGGTAAACAACAAAGCAAGGATTCGGTGGTCGGTCCTGGCGCCATCTTGCTATACGCACCCATCACCCCTTCGTTCAGGACCAAGGTGTGCGCGGCGGGATCATTAACTTTCCAGCGCATGGAGGGAGAAGACGTTCTTACCTGCTCCCTGGAGAGCCTCCGCAAGAGAGATGTGACCAAGTGGTAATTGAAAGGGTACATTGGTCGCTTTCTCCCAAACCAAAACCTACAGACCCGCCAAGGGATGTAATTTGTGGATTGCTGAACTATCTTGACACTTCGGCGGTTTTGAATGCCTCTAGGGATAACAAAAATATATCCTATGAAGGATCATCAATCCAACTATACCAAGGCCTAGCTCCATCAAGCCTTGTGAAACGCAGAATTATGAAGCCCCTGCTGGACGCACTCCATGCTAATAAAATATATACAAATGGCTATTCCCATTCGGATTGGCAATACATGGCAGAGGAAAACAAGCAATTGTCCGTCATCCTGATGACCTTGCTAAAGTTTGTGAGATCTTCAATATTCAAGCAGTAGAGGTATCCTCATGGCTACCCCTAGACATGACTCTAAACGCTCCCCCAAACTCCAATCTCTGATGGGACAAGGATAATGGTCTCCAGTAAAGAGGTTTTTTGTCGCTGAAACAAGGAAAACCTGGAGCAAAGAAGAAACCACCTCCTTGAGGATGTAATAAATCAAGATGTCTAACTACTTTTCATTAGACCTCAGATTGCGTCTGGTAATCGTGGTCTGTCTTCATCAAGGTTTTTGACTTGCAAGAAATTAGAACTCGTCACTACCAATACTTACCCTGGAAATTTCATACTTTGAAGATGGGTTTTTAATTTTTTCTCAACTACTCTGGATTACCACTTGTGCGCCTGTGGTGGACTGTTCTATCCGCTTTGGGAGGATGTTGCGAGCCCCTGCCTCCACTGCGGATGGGATTTATTATGTTAATATTTCTTATTTAGCTTCCCCTATTGTCATGGTTATGTTACTGGTTCGGTACACACATTATGACACCTTTTCTATCTTACTTTTAGGTCATGATTGGTTGTGATGTTCAGTCAGCCACCATAGTAGTGGCTTTATACAATGTTAAGGGCATTCGCTCGCCGAGAAAACGAGGGCAATTGTTGAGATTTTTGTATTCCAAAAATTCTAGCATTACATTTTTTCAGGAGACTCATTTTAAGAAAAATAGGGTACCCGATGTAACAAGGACACACTTCCCAACTTGGTACCATAGTACAAGTACCACAGCTTCAAGAGGAGTGAGTATAGCAATTAAAAAAGTTCCCTTCGCCTTAAAAGATACTTTATCCGACCCTGATGGGAGATACGTTATGGTTAAGGGCCAGTTGGCTAACACAACAATTATTCTTTGTAATCTTTATGCTCCGAATAATAAAGGTACCGTCACACTAGACGATATCGCTAGCGATCCGTGACGTTGCAGCGTCCTCGCTAGCGATATCGTCCAGTGTGACAGGCAGCAGCGATCAGGCCCCTGCTGTGCTGTCGCTGGTCGGGGAAGAAAGTCCAGAACTTTATTTGGTCGCTGGACTCCCCGCAGACATCGCTGAATCGGCGTGTGTGACACCGATTCAGCGATGTCTTCACTGGTAACCAGGGTAAACATCGGGTAACTAAGCGCAGGGCCGCGCTTAGTAACCCGATGTTTACCCTGGTTACCATCCTAAAAGTAAAAAAAAACAAACAGTACATACTTACCTACAGCCGTCTGTCCTCCAGCGCTGTGCTCTGCACTCCTCCTGTACTGGCTGTGAGCGTCGGTCAGCCGGAAAGCAGAGCGGTGACATCACCGCTCTGCTTTCCGGCCGCTGTGCTCACAGCCAGTACAGGAGGAGTGCAGAGCACAGCGCTGGAGGACAGACAGCTGTAGGTAAGTATGTACTGTTTGTTTTTTTTTACTTTTAGGATGGTAACCAGGGTAAACATCGGGTTACTAAGCGCGGCCCTGCGCTTAGTTACCCGATGTTTACCCTGGTTACCGGCATCGTTGGTCGCTGGAGGGCTGTCTGTGTGACAGCTCTCCAGCGACCAAACAGCGATGCTGCTGCGATCCGGATCGTTGTCGGGATCGCTGCAGCGTCGCTTAGTGTGACGGTACCTTAATAATCAAATTGGCTGGTTATGTAAAATTCTGTATACTCTTCAATTGTTCAAGGAGGGTCTTCTAATAGGAGGGGGGGATTTTAATGTCTTATTTAATCCAGCAATGGATATTTCATCAGGGAAGTCCTCTATATCGCAAAAAGCTTTAAGAAAATTACATCTTAATTTACAATCTTTAAATTTAATTGATCCATGGAGAACGCTCTTCCCCTCATCTAAAGATTATACCTTTTTCTCCTCCCCCCACAACAGTTATCATAGAATAGATTATCTTCTAACTCAAACAACACACTTACAACTAGTTAAATCTGCGAAAATAGATGTTAACTCTCTCAGATCATGCCCCGATTTTTCTAAAAATGAATAATTAATCCCTGCCTCTACCTTCACATACTTGGACACTGAATGAAACTCTCCTAGATTCTAATTCACGTTTATCTAAATTTTCAGACTCCCTTGATCTTTTCCATCCACACCCATGGTTTGGGAGACACACAAAGCCGTTATGAGAGGCAAATTCATAGCTTTAGGTTCATAATTAAAGAAGGAAAGATCAAGAGAAATAATTTCCATTCTCCGTCAGATTAATTCTTTCTAAAAATTACATAAAAGATCTCAGGCTGAAAAATTTCAGAAAGAACTTATAGCACTTAGACAAACTCTGAGGGATCTCCTGAATATCCAATCAGCTAAGATTTATATGAGAAGCAGACAGAGGTTTTATCTCCATGTCAATAGAGGCAGTAAACTTATGACTTCTCTTCTGATGAAAGGCAGCTGACAAACGTTTATTGTACAAGAGCTTTAGATGGATCATCTATATCCGAGACTGCTGATATTGCCAGGGAGTTTAAGAACTTCTACGAAAGCCTTTTTAACTTAGAAACATCAGAAGACATACGAGACCCTGTAGAGGCTGCAGAAGCAATTGATAATTTCCTCTCTCCCTTAAAGCTCCCCACAATACCCAAGTGAGACTATGTGTCACTGACACTCCCTGTTACCCCTGAAGAAGTATTAGAAGTCCTATAGACTATCCCCAATGGGAAAGCCCCAGGCCCTGATGGTCTCCCAATCATCTATTATAAAAAACTAATTAAACTGCTGTTGCCTCATCTGGTTGCTTTATTTAATTCCTATTTTGCAGGCCAATCCCCACTGAAACAAGCCCTGGAAGCTTTAATTACAATCTTGCCAAAAGAAGGGAGGGATCCCAATATTTGTGCAAGTTACAGGCCAATATCCCTACTCAGACACAAAACTATGGCCAAAAATCCTAGCAACCAGATTTGGTAACATCCTTCCTAAACTAATTCATACAGACCAGGCAGGATTTGTGCAAAGACGAGAGGGTAGGGACAACTCGACAAAAATTATCCAATCCATAATGTTCGCTAAAAATCGAGGCATTCCTCTAACTCTTCTATCTACTGAAATATACAAAAAAGGTTGCACTCTATTGTGCAAAACCATGTCTAATCTGAAATATATGAAATATGAATAGCAAAATGGCTTTTGAACATTGGGAAAATATTTAAGAGACGCTTTGCACAGAATTTGATATAATCAAATAGTGTGAGCCCATCAACCGTCGTCAAGGTGGTCTTATAAAACTGATGGGTCCCTGACCCCCCTGTCCAAATGTGAACACTTACCGAAGGCCAATGTCTGTATGCCTGGGTGAATGTGGACACCTCTGTTCAGCAAAGCCTACATATGAGTTGGCCGGGACCAAGTGTGATGAGATGCAATTAAAAACCACATGGTGATGGGAGGAGTGCTTAGTCAGTCAGCTACCATTGAAATGACAGTTGCTGGGCTCACACTATTTGATAATATCAAATTCTGTGCAAAGCGTCTCTTAAATATTTTCCTAATGTTCAAAAGCCAATTTGCTATTCTTATTTCATATATTTCAGATTAGACATGCTTTTGCATGATAGAGTGCAACCTTTTTTGTATATTTATGTATGGAGGTAGCTGCTCCTGGTATGCACCTATTCACACTAGTTTGGATGTGCGAGTCTTTTTTTTTGTCTCTTCTATCTACAGATGCTGAGAAAGCTTTCGATAGGGTGAGTTGGAGATATATGGAGAAAGTATTGTTTAAATTTGGTTTCCCTCCACAGTTTATCTCAGCGATTTTTTCTCTTTCCCCACAGCTAGGGTCGAGGTGAACGGAACTCTGTCAGATAACTTCAGGATTAATAACGGTACTAGACAGGGGTGCCCATTGTCCCCGTCTCTATTTATATTAATCATAGAGACACCAATTCAAAGAGTCAGACAAGAAGAGTGTTAAGGACTGGCGGAACGCACCAAGTACAAGATGAAATGGAACTAGATGCGTTCGCAGTCCGAGGTCCACCGTGCAGGTAAAAACCCTGCTGCTAGTAAGACGGACTATATGGCGGTACTATAAGTATACACGCACGGGTTAACTTCACCCTGCGTGAAGGAAGCGATCCTGTTGCGTCACAGGACCGCGGTACCGCACATAGAGTGCGAGCAAGCAGTCAGCGAACTCAACCCCAACTAGGATTGAAGTCCGATTAGACACTTGCTGGCACAACACCGCAACTGGGTGTGTAAGGAAACTAAATAATAATATAAAGGCACAAGAGTGCGTGCGGTGCCGCACAGACGGACGCCACTAACCACCCAGGCTTGGGTCAGGAAAGCGCAGAGCAAGCGCACGGCGCCGTACAGGCGGACACAGCAACTGGTAGCTGTAATGTGTGTTACGTGCTGTTGGATAAGTCGGGCGCTAGATAGCAAACACACACTTCCGCGAACAGTCATTCAATAGGGAGGGTTATTTAAATAGCGACTTTCACTCACAACACACACACATATTTACAAGACAATACTAGCGCATGGCCGTGCGGTCATGCGCAGTTTATGTAGCTGCAGCACAGGAAACAGCTACAGAAGTTTTGCCCTTTCAGGACCTGCCAAAAGGACCAATGGGATGTGCTGCAGTACCTGAGCATGTGACCCTCGATCTCCAACGGGAGATCCTGCCCTGGGCATGCTCAGTGTGTGCAAATAAGGACTTTAGATCCAGAAACGTCCACTCGCCGCTGCCCAGCACTGGCTTCAATGGCAGAAGCAGGAAAAGCAGCAGTAACTCTTCGCAGAGTCAGACTGAGCGAGACGCTGGGATCGACGTCCCTGCTGAGCAGACTCCACTGCGGCTGGAGAAGAATGAGAGACTGCAGCGGAGACGGATCGAGATTCCCCCTGTGCAGCAGAGGAAACTCGACTCCTAACATTGAGTACATTGAAGGGCTAAAAATAGGTAAACTTGAGTTAAGAAATCTAGCTTTCGCAGATGATTTACTTTTTGTTATTAATAATCCCTTCAAAGCATTCCCTATTATTCTTAATATACTTAATCAATTTAGCTTGCTATCCAACTTTAAAATTAATAATACAAAATCAGAGGCTCTCAACATAACCTTCTCAAGCACTCAATAAACTAAACTCTGTAAATTGACCCCTTTTTTTGGTCCACCACCTCTATAAAGTACTTAGGAATTTGTATTACTAGAGACCCTACCAATTTATTTCAATCTAAATATTCCTCTTTATTAAAGAAAATAGAAATGTTGATGAAGTCTTATGATTTACCTACTTTATCTTGGGTGAGACGTATTAATGTATTCAAAGCTTATTTGATGCCAATAATTTTGTATTGTATGAATATAGTCCCTAAACACCTTCCCCTTACATTTTCCAAAAACTTAAAATCCCTGATATCCAGGTTCATATGGAGGCAGAAAACAGCCAGGTTGCCCTATAAACTCCTCTCATACCCCAATTCTTCAGGGGGTCTGGGTGTCCTCGACCCATACCTTTATTATAAAGCAGTCCAGTTAAGTAGATGGGTGAAAATGGTACTTGGCCACGAAAAGGGCAGTCGGGATAATATAGATTTAGCTCTATTAGATACCAAAGGATGGCCATTTTTATGGTCTCGACTGAAACCACCCGACTCACTAAGATTGGATGAAATTACCCTGACTACTCTACGAGTTAGACGCTTGATACTTAACCCTAGAACGCATACCCATAGAAATCTACACATTCACGCACCTGGGGCCTTTTAGGCCTGTTTACAATTATCATGGAATAACTCAAATAAAAATACTTTTCAAAGTTTATTGCAAAGTAAGGATGCATTCCCACTAGCGCAGGCGTCTGCCTGGATGGGATTCCGTAATGGATCTGACCTCCTGGTGACCCCAGCTAAGGCTGCCGGACGCATACCTGGGGCCTCGCAGGCCTGCCAGGTTACTTGTGTTCTATTTTCTGGAAAATTACTTTAGTTAGAATTTTGAAACTCTAGGTATTCCTCAGGTATATAGTTGTTAGTAATTTCCAGTTGTTCATATATTTTTATGTTATAGGCATTTCGGTATAACAACCTTTTTTTGGGACTACCCCATATTCATGCACTTGGGGCCTTTTAGGCCTGTGTGCAAATAACACGGAATAACTCAAATAAAAATACTTTTCAAAATTTATTTTACAATTGCAAGGTAACGATGCATTCCAACTAGCGCTGGGGTCTGCCAGGAGGGGATCCGTAATGGATCTGACCTCCTGGTGACCCCAGCTAAGGCTGGCGGAATCCCGCCATTCTGGCAGCCTTAGCTAGAGTTACCAGGAGGTCAGATCCATTATGGATCCCCTTCTGGCGAACCCCAGCGCTACTGGGAACACAGCCTAAGATACTGTATGTATATTTCAAAACATAATTATGTGCATAAAACAAAAAAGTAAGTAAACGGGCACGCCAAATATAGGCATTCTATATGCAATTTTGTTATGAAAACATTTTTTGGTTGTAGCAAACTTGGTGCAGGAATATTTATTTGTAACTTTACATATTCCCCCGACAATTCTCGCATATTATTTTTTCGGCTGAATGTTCCTTGCATACATTTTGTCCGCAAGTAGAACAGAAACGCTCCGATTTTCTTTCCTTCTTTGCTGGACAAATATAGCAGCGCTTTCTATTTTTTTCTCTTTGCTCTGGATGTTCCAGAAAGCGTATTCCACATCGGATCATTGCCTCCGTAATTTGCCTCAAATCTATTGATGGACATAGTAGTTTTGTAGTGTGGATCTGCAAATGGGTTCTGAAAGAACTCTCTGATTGGAACATTGTATGATTTTGTCGACCCTGCCAGAAGAGTAAGGCCAATATAAGCATATAGTTCCTTTTTAGTTATATTTTTCCATGTTTTTTTCTTCCTGACGCGATACGTTTTCCTTCTCTGTTAGTACACAAAACTATCTCATCTGCAATATCATCCGAAACAAATTTACAGAAAACATCTCTTTTGGACATGAATTGGGGAATTCCGACAGCTCCTTGAGCAACTCTAATAATGTTATGTGATGGGATACGTGCAGGAGCCGCAGCAGTACTGTTCCAAAAAAATATTCGTTTTAGATGTTCTATTTGAACGTTCTGCTGGATCCACTACTTCTTCACCATCTGAAGAATTGCTGGACGATGAAGTTGATACATTAGCTAGTGGCATGTACTCTTCATCAGACAAAGAAATTTCACTTTCTTCATCACTATTGAAAACAATCTCCTCGATTTCATGGTCAGTCAATTCCCTGGAAGTAGACTGTGCCATTGTAATTTTAGATGTCAGTAAACTAAAAAGAAAAAAAAAATATTACAATCAGGCTTGTGCACTGTAAACAGTATGTGATAAGACTCTTTGTTAGGGTCCCAGCACACCAAGCGATATAAAGCGGGTAAAGTGCACCCCCCCTCCTCTTACCTTCAACAGATCACTTTCTTGTAGTGCAGTAGAAGCCTCTGGTTTTGGAGCTCAGAAAGTTTCTATTTCCAGACAAAAGAAAGCTGAGTTCTTCCTCCAAAGTCTCTCCAGCAATTAGGACAAAAAGACCTGCAATGAGGTCAGAGACACATGACTTTGTGAGGGAGCCTCCCTTCCAAGATCACATGACCATGTTGTCATGCAAAATTCACACTCTTCCCAGCAATAGCAGAGTCATAAAAGTTCTTCCCCAGCAACAATACAGACAAAAAGACTGAGTATCACATGTAAACCTAGTACAGGCCTAAAAGGCCCCAAGTGCGTGAATATGGGGTAGTCCCAAAAATGGTTGTTATACCAAAATGTCTGTAACATAAAAATATATGAATAACTGGAAATTACTAACAACTATATACCTGAGGATTACCTAGATTTTCAAAATTCTAACTAAAGTACTTTTACAGAAAATAGAAAACAAGTAACCTGGCAGGCCTGCGAGGCCCCAGGTATGCGTTCTAGGGTTAATGACCTTCCACCAGAGTCATTTCCATCTACATTGACACCTATTGCAGCTAAACCACACCTAGTTGACTTTAATGACCCATATAGCCTTTGGTCCATGTTACCTAAAGAATCCTTGAATAACTTTTATGATAATAAAATTTTCAAAGATAATGTTTGGCCTGGAAATGCCCTAGCCCACCCAAAAAATTTCCTCCAAGAACAACATGTTAGGCGAATTCTCTCGCAATTCAGACAACAATATCCATTTAAATCTAACTGGTCTTCTTTGGACCTTATGCTTAAGTCGCCCTCTCTAAGAATAAAAACCATATCACGCATATACTCTCGCCATATTGCCCCGCCTCAAAATTTTAAACCTTCTTTTACCTACTCTTGGGAATCCGAATTAAATGTAACATTTTCTGAAGAACAGATTGCTAAAATATTGCTCTATGTGCGAGTTTTTTCACACTGTATACTTCTTCAGGAAAGCACATGCAAAATTCTAACTAGATGGCATATGACCCTGGTAAAACTCCGTCATTCAAGCTTATCAGATTCTGACTTATGTTGGAGTTGTCATAACCAACAGGGCCACCATGCACATATATTTTGGGAGTGCTCATTAATAAGAGATTTTGGGGATAATGTCATTCTCACTCTTAAAAGACTAAAATTAATTCAAGATGACCTACAGGCCTTTTAAGTTATTCTTTCATGCCTGTCGAAAAATTTTAAACCAAAAAAACATGGACTTCTTCCCTTGTTGCTGAGTGCGGTAAAACACTTAATAACTTTACATTGGAGGAGTGAGACACCAGGAGGTGTCTCACTCCTCCAATGTAAAGTTATTAAGTGTTTATGCGAACGGTTCTCCAAACTAGAGCATATTTATAGACTAGAAGAACGCTCAAGTTGGGAAGTCCATAATCATGGTTCTTACTTGAAAACTTGGCTGCCCTGGAAAAGCCTACAAGTGGAAAAGGTTTAATAACAATCTTTGCTTGTAACTGTCCGTTTATACAATTCCAGTTGCTTATTCATTTGACCTTTTGTGGTGCTCACGTGTGTACCTGAGTTGTTTCTTGTTTATCTGGTTGATGTTCCCTCTCCCTCATACCTAGTCTCTCTTTCCTACCCCGATTTACCTACCCCCTACCCTTCTTTTTACTCCCTCTTTCCTATTCCCTTCCTCATTTTGTTAATTACTATTACACTGTAATTGTCATTGTGCAATACTGCAATATTGGAATGGCTGTAATTTCTTTTTCAGTGTTTTATTGTAAAGAATTTATAAAAAAAAATAATTAGGCCTAATATAGTGCTACAGCCACAAGGCCCAATTAGCTGCTCCTAATCATTTGCGCTAAAACTGTGTTTCACTGGCCAATCAGAAGGTCATATTTCCATGTAAAAATCATTAGGCCTACTATAGTGTTGCATCCATGAGGCCCAATTATCTACTCCTAATAGTTTGTGCTAAAACCATGTTTCAGTGGAAAAACCGAAGGCTATATTTCCATTTAAAAATCGTTAGGCATAACAGTGTTGTTCAGGCACATTATCTAATAAAAAAAAATTTTGATTGCTCATTTAGTGATAGGTGACCGACAGCTGTGAGCCTAAGGTTGTGAAACATCAGGTTAAAAGAGGGGAAGGCTGCTTACAAAATGAGTGGGAAAAAGCAGGATTGTGGTGGAAGGGGAAATAGGCTAGGTGTTCAACGTGTACGTGGTTTAGGTGTTAATGTGAACAAACACCATCTTATCCTATCCAACGACCAGTGCCAACATCTGTTACTGACCGGCCTACTCGACTCCCTTACTTTGGCAGCCGCACAGTGATATGCCTTGTAGTTCATAAATAGCATGTGCTCTAGTAGATGGCAAGCAATGCATCAAGTGGTCTCTCCTCCTCTTCCTCCATCTTAATATCACACACAGTACAATTCTCAGAGGTGGCACCCTAATCACCCTTGTTTCTCCTCGCGTTAATTATTTCCAAACGCCCATCTGACCGTGGGGATCCTCAGGTGGGCCATTCTGAAGAGCTGTTTACACATTGTATTCCATACATCAGTGGACTGCTCTGAAGAATCACAGAATCCAGAGGAGGAAAGCATCTTCATCAGTGCCCAAACTTTTTTCATATCGGATTCAGGGCAGGATGAAATAAGGCTCAAGCAGAATCCAGACCCTTGTCATCAGATGTTAATCACCAAGGGAGGAGTTAATCCTGATGAGACTCGTAGCAGAGGTGCACGTGGACTGTACTGTAGTGTCTGGGCAGGAAGAGGAGGAGGGTAGGGAATGTAAGAACAGAGATGATAACAATGAGATTGTAGATCTCGCTTGCTGTGAACCCAGGGGTAGTCTGCTAAGTAGTTTATTAGAGGAGATAGAGGAGGAGAACAATTAGGAGGTTCCATTGCGGGTTCCCACACAGACAGGAAGTGACGCACGCATGACAAGAACTGCATCCTCATCCCCAACTCTTGCTGTTCCGAGCACTGGTCACAAGTGTGCAGTTCACAGTGGCAGCAAGGGTTGCCTAGGCTGTGCATTTTTTGAGACAACAATGGATGACCCAACACGTTACCTGTCAAATTTGCAAAAAAAACTCAGTGGAGGCAAAAATTACAATAATTTGACAGCTGCAAGCATGAACCCGCACATGCGCGATCAACATGCCTCAATGTGGGAATCACGCTGCACTAAAATGAGGACTAGTGGGCCTCATCAACCACAAGCTGTCTCATCAGCTGCTACTTCTTCTCCATCACCATTCCAATTGTTCACACAGAGGTCTCAGAAACAATGATCGATAACCCACCACAGTTGGGGTGAGTGATAGCCAGTCAGCTGTTACAAAAGTATACATGACTGCTCCTTTTGTGTCACTAGCAACTTATCTCACTTCGTAGATTTATTTCTGCAGAAATATGTTGTTAGTCTGGGGCCATACCTTAAAGATTCATCTGACCTCATTGATACTCTCCAGACTTTCCCCCGTCTCCCTAACTGTGTCCTCATAACAATGGATGTTCAAGCCCTCTATTCCAATATACCCATGATTGGGGTGTAGAGGTGATTGAACATTTCTTGTCTTTGGATGATCAAGTGCCTGAACTGCAAATAACTTTTCTGTTAGATGCTATTAAATTTGTTGTACATAATAATATTTTCACTTTTGAACATTTCTTTTACCGCCAGATAAAGGGCTGCGCAATGGGGACGAGATTCGCCCCTAGTTATGCAAATCTGTTTGTGGGGGCTTTTGAGTCCGTCCTCATTGCACAGTCCCGTCTGGCTGCTGGTAAGCTTGTTTTTAATCATCACTTCATACACGATCTCTTTTAATTTGGACCGGCACTGAATTGGAAGCCCTTGAATTTGTTCACAGTCTCAATTCTAATTCTTGGGGTCTTACCTTTACAGCTAATTTCTCACGCTCCTCAATTCAATTTTTAGATCTAATGGTACATGTTGACACTGAGGGCTGTTTCTCAACCACTACACACTTCAAAAAGGTGGATGTGAATAGTTACTTGAATTTTAATAGTGGACACCTTCCCAAATGGATCCGCAACATCCCATATGGGCAGTATTGGTGCATAAGAAAAAATATCAGCGTCGGCCATCTTTGTTTCCTAGTGCAACCAGGGACGCCTCCGGCCGGGACGTTCCCTGGCTCTGCACTTAGCAGCGGCACCCTATCTCAGCCTCGTCCGCTCACACTGCTGTGTGCCCACCCTCCGGCTACCGCTTGCAGAATCGCTCTGCCTCCGTACTCACCTCAGCACTCGTGGAACATCACACATCCCCATTGATATTTATCAGGAGCAGCGGAGCGTGCAGACAGTTACAGCACACAGTAAGGGATTCTCATTACTCTTGAGTATTCGGCCGTTGTTTTTGCTGTCATCTGTTCTATTTGGGCACATAGCATTGGAACATGTAGGGTGTATGTTGCAGTATTTATAGGTGGTTTGCCTGGCTACTAGCAGGACTTCTAGAACACTGTTGTGTATAGTGGGACATTTGCTTTACTTATCAGTGTACCCAGGTTGATTGTACCCCTGTGACCAGGCACAGGCCACCTTGATAACCTAAGCACGGTACCAGTTATTAGTATAATTACAGAATCAACTACCATGTTAACTGTCAATCCTCATTTGTAGTATATCTAATAGAATGCGGATGTGGGCTCCAATACGTTGGACGGACTATACAGACCATGCATGCAAGACTGAACAAGCATGGCCAAAATATTAGGAATGGTTTTATGTTGCACAGTAGGGTTGAGCGACCTTCACTTTTATAGGATCGGGTCGGGTTTCACGAAACCCGACTTTTGGAAAAGTCGGGTCGAGTGAAATCGGCCGATCCTATAAAAAAGTCGGGGTCGGGGTCGGCCGAAACTCGAAACCCAATGCAGTGCATTGGATTTCCATGGTTCCCAGGGTCTGAAGGAGCGGAAACTCTCCTTCAGGCCCTGGGATCCATATTTAAGTGTAAAATATAGAATTAAAATAAAAAATATCCTTATACTTACCCTCTGACGCGCCCTGGTACTAACCGGGAACCTTCCTTCCTTAGAATCAGCCTTCCAGGACCTTCGGTGACGTCGCGGGTGACGTCGCGGCTTGTGATTGGCCGCGCGGCCGCCCATGTGACCGCTCGCGCGGCCAATCACAAGCCGCGACGTCACCCGCGACGTCACCGAAGGTCCTGGAAGGGCTGATTCTTAGGAAGGAAGGCTGTCGGAAGGAAGCAGGGCGCTTCCGAGGGTGAGTATATTCCTATTAGGTATATACTCACCCTCGGAAGCGCCCTGCTTCCTTCCGACAGCCTTCCTTCCTAAGAATCAGCCCTTCCACGACCTTCGGTGACGTCGCGGGTGACGTCGCGGCTTGTGACTGGCCGCGCGAGCGGTCACATGGGCGGCCGCGCGGCCAATCACAAGCCGCGACGTCACCGCGACGTCACGGCAAGGTCCTAGAAGCGCGGATTCGAAGGAGGAAGGCTGCCGGTTAGTACCAGGGCGCGTCAGAGGGTAAGTATTGAAATATTTTTTATTTTAATTCTATATTTTACACTTTAATCTGAATTCCGATACCAATTCCCGATATCTTAAACATATCGGGAATCGGGATCGGAATTCCGATTCCAGATTCAAAAGATCGCCGACTTCGTGGCCGACCCCCCACTGGGGTCGGGTCGGGTTTCATGAAACGGGTTTCATGAAACCCGACCTTGCCAAAAGTCGGCGACTTTTGAACAATTTCGACCCGTTTCGCTCAACCCTATTGCACAGCCTATCAAAGCATTTTTTAACCAAGCACCAAAAAAATTTAGAATCTCTTAACTAACGATTATAGATTTTAAACCAGACAATGTATCTGGTCGGTATGGGAGCTGGATTAACCCCTTCAAGTCGCGGCCCTTTTTAGTTTTTGCGTTTTCATTTTTCACTTCCCTCTTTCCCAGAGCCATAACTTTTTTATTTTTCCGTCAATATGGTCATGTGAGGGCTTATTTTTTGCGGAACGAGTTGTACTTTTGAATGACACCATTGGTTTTACCATGTCTTTTACTAGAAAACGGGAAAAAAATTCCAAGTGCGGTGAAATTGTAAAAAAAGTGCAATGCCACACTTGTTTTTTGCTTGGCTTTTTTGCTAGGTTCATTAAATGCTAAAACTAACCTGCCATTATGATTCTCCAGGTCATTACGAGTTCCTAGACATCTAACATGTCTAGGTTATTTTTTATACAAGTGGTGAAAAAAAATTCAAAACTTTGCTTAAAAAAAAAAAGGTGCCATTTTCCGATACCCGAAGCGTCTTCATTTTTCGTGATCTGGGGTCGGGTGAGGGCTTATTTTTTGCATGTCGAGCTGACGTTTTTAATGATACCATTTCGCTGCAGATACGTTCTTTTTATCGCCAGGTATTGCATTTTAATGCAATATCACGGTGACCAAAAAAACGTAATTCTGGCGTTTCGGATTTTTTTCTCGCTATGCTGTTTAGCGATCAGGTTAATGCTGTACAAAACAGCTGACATGTCACGACTTTGAAGTGGGCTCACCGCCGGAGCCCACATCAAAGGGGGTGACACGGCATGCGCAGTAATAGTACGGCGCATGTCGTGAAGGGGTTAATAGGGAAAGTTTTTGGATTTTTAAGTTGGGGACTCTGGTGCCTGAAGGGTTAAATCTTACCATTGAAAGGGTTAACAAGTGATCTCTGTTTTTAAGTAGTTTTTTATAGTGTTATTTTATCATCTGTTGTCTTATTTCTGCTAATTATCATGTTTTATATTTTAATCAGGTGTAGGGGTTTTATTTAATTTTATATATATATATAGCTGGGTGCTGTGCAGAGAAAGGGCAGAGTATGAAAAATAAGACAAACAGCTGAACTGTGAGTGAGGAGCAGGTGGAGATGTTATGCTGGATTGAGAAAGATGTGTAGTGCTAGGTGCAGTAAGGAATAGTAATAACGGTCCTAGCAGTGCTGGAAATGAGACCAAAACAAGGATTTTGGTGTTGAACCGCAACGCATTTCAACGGTTAAACCGTCTTCATCAGGTGGAAGTTTATTAATGGAGAGCAGGAAGGGGTATTTAAACAAATAGCAACCAATGAAATTCACAATCAGCAGGTCACATGATAAGAACAAGTCACATGATAAAATAATAAGGTCACATGATAAAAACACAATAGGAACAAAACTTCACCCTTCTGCACAGTTTTGAAATGTCATCTTCCAGTCATCTACATATATATATATATATATTTACAGTCCAAAGACTGCATACTGCCGACTACACCAAATGTAACAGAGGTACTAGGATGCAGTGACACAGAGATGCAGAGCAACGGGTAACAGAGGAAAACAATTACTTATTTAATAGGTCAGGGATAACCTCCTCACATGGCGTAACAGGGAATAAACAAAGTGAAGGCTGAGGGAACAAGGGGGAAAATAACTCAAGATGACAGTTTATGAATGTCAATTGCACTTAGCGTAACTCGGATGTCCTCTCTTCCTGGTTTGGATGGCTGGCTGCAGGCTGAGGCTGGTGCTGAGTTCTTGTGGCTTCCCCACCTAACAAGTCAGTCTCTCTTCTGGTGGCAGTGTGCGGTCAACTGTCCGACCCGCTGAGCCCCTAGTCCATTATGCTGCGCAGCAGCAGAGAGTAACTCACTGTGATTCGCCACTCGGCATACATCCCTCCACATGCCCAACGAGGTCAGAGAGTCCTTGTTATAACCGGCCGTGTGGCCTCTCTCTACTCATGGCCCAGCACTGACCCTCACTAACTCTTCTCTTTGGTGGGAAGCCCCTCTCTTGTCCCGCACAAACCCACTTATACTTCTCTGGTTTACTACGCCCCCTCTACACAGGTCAAGGGTTTGCTCCATCCTCAGTCTCCTTCCCCCTGCAACAGTAGACCTGGCCCCAGCAGTTGTGGACCGGGTGCCATGTCAGCACCCAAAGCCCGGTCTTTTCCTCTGCAGTACCGAAAAAAGAATCCAATGCAAGTCAATGGGAAAGCTTAATATTTTTCTGCTGGACCCAACAAACAGGTCTGGGGGCCTGAGAAACAAATTGAAATGGATGGCAGAGTGCTAAAACTAAATGGGAACAGAATGGTGAAGATGTCTGCATGCTTTTCGGATTCACATATGGTTTCTGGAAATAATGTTGTCAGACTATTGCGCTGGTTTTATTGATTTATAAAAAGACCTACCAAACCAAACCTAAATTTATTTAAATTGAAAAATGTTAAGAAAATTTTTATACTTCATAATTACATGTATATAGCACACACACAAAAAGAAAATTACACCTCCCCTTTACCATATGTTCACATGGAGTATTTTGGCTTTAATTTTTACTTTAACATTAGTGTTGAGCATTCCGATACCGCAAGTATCGGGTATCGGCCGATACTTGCGGTATCGGAATTCCGATACCGAGATCTGATACTTTTGTGGTATCGGGTATCGGTATCGGATACATAGAGATGTGTAAAATAAAGAATTAAAATAAAAAATATTGATATATTTACCTCTCCGGCGGCCCCTGGACTCAGCGCGGGTAACCGGCAGGCTTCGTTGTTCAAAATCAGCGCTTTTAGGACCTGAGAATCACGTCCCGGCTTCTGATTGGTCGCGGGCCGCCCATGTGACCGCCACGCGACCAATCACAAGCCGCGACGTCACCGCAAGCTATTAACGCGCTCATTTTTAAAAGGAGCGCGTTAATGACTTTCAAAGACGTAGCGGCTTATGATTGGTCGCGGCCACGCGACCAATCACAAGCCGCGACGTCACCGCAAGCTATTAATGCGCTCATTTTTAAAAATGAGCGCGTTAATGGCTTTCAAAGACATAGCGGCTTGTGATTGGTCGCGTGGCGGTCACATGGGCGGCCCGCGAGCAATCAGAAGCCGGGACGTGATTCTCAGGTCCTAAAAGCGCTGATTTTGAACAAAGAAGCCTGCCGGTTACCCGCGCTGAGTTCAGGGGCCGCCGGAGAGGTAAATATATCAATATTTTTTATTTTAATTCTTTATTTTACACATCCCTATGGATCCCAGGGCCTGAAGGAGAGTTTCCTCTCCTTCAGACCCTGGGAACCATGAGAATACCTTCTGATACTTGATGTCCCATTGACTTGTATTGGTATCGGATATCGGTATCGGCGATATCCGATATTTTTCGGGTATCGGCCGATACTATCCGATACCGATACTTTCAAGTATCGGACGGTATCGCTCAACACTATTTAACATCCATTACTTATTCCAAATTGTTAGCAAGATAGTGGAATTCATATTCCCCATCTCTTTACAATGCCAGTAGTTCAAACATGCACAATAGAATTTTGGGCATCACTTGCCATCACTGCCATGTCCACCACCATGTCATTATGCGGTCCTGGCTTCACATTTTCAGAGTGCCTGCAGGTGCCGTGAAACCTGAGTTTGGGAAGCGTCCTCAGGTGGCCCTGTATCATACATTTGGGACATCTCTCCCTCATTCAACATTGCTAGCTAGAAAGGGGAACATATGTTCCTTATCAATTTATGATGTTAGCTAAAACATGCTTATTTTAATTTTGGCCTTCGCCCTCCACCACCATTCCCATGTCCACTGCCATGTCATTATGTTGCCCTCTTTTCACATTTTCAGAGTGTCTACAGGTGCTGTGAAACCTGAGGTTGGAAATGGCCCTCAGGTGGCCCAGTAACATTCATTTGGGAGGTCTCTCCCTCATTCAACATTGTTAGCTAGAAAGTAGAATATATATTCTCAATCAATTTACAATGCCAGTTAAAACATTCCCATTTAAATTTTGGGCTTTGCCCGCCACCACTACCACCATGTCAACCTCAGTGTTATTATGCAGCCCACACTTCACATTTCCGGAGGGCCAGCAGGTGCTGAGATTCCTGAGTTTTGTAAGCTCCACAGTTCATTTTGGCCACTGTCATGGGGAGTGAAGCCTCTGTAAGGTGAATATAATACAGGATTTGGGGAGCTGTATGATCAATGTCAGTAAATTGGATTCTACCAGACACGTAAAGCATTCGAATTAAATTCTGATTGCAGTGTATACAAGCAAGGGCCTGTATTGTGCTCATACTGTCAGGCAGGGCCGGACTGAGACTAAAATTCAGCCCTGGCATTTGAAGTTCCACAAGCCCACTTGTCACATGGTGACTGTATAATATCTTTGTACACTTGTAGGCAGTGCTGGTTTTAGGCAAAGTGGGGCCCTAGGCAAAGTTTAAAATGGGGCCCCAAATGCTAACATATTGCACATCACACAAAAGCATTTCTGTTGTATTTACAAGCGCTGAGTTCAGGCCGCTAAATGAGTTTGGTCAACAATACTGAAGTTGTTCAACACTTGTTTCCCGGCCTCTTTCCACCAGCTGAGGAATAATGATGGGACAGAACGATCACTAATAGATCACTAACCGATCACCATACAGTATCATGTTATCAGCAACCCATCTACAGTTTACACCGGCGATGTGCTGCTGAGAACAATGATTATTGTTCCAGCAAAAACAATCTGAATATGCAGCATTTTACTTGTTTAGTAAAATACACCCCATAGTCCTCCATATATTATAATGTGCACCACAGTTTTCCATATAGTATAATACACTCCCTATAGTCCTCCATATATTAAAATACACTGCTCAATCCTCCATATAGCATAATACACTCCTCATAGTGCTTCATATAGTATAATGCACCGCCATAGTCATCCATGTAGTACAATTGACTTCCCATAGTATAATGCACCCCATAGTTCTTCATATAGTATAATGTATTCCCCATAATCCTCGATACAGTATAATGCAGCCCACATATAGTATAATGCAGCCACCACCCTACAGAATATAATGCAGCCACCCCAGAGTATAATGCAGCCACCCCAGAGTTTAATGCAGCCACCCCATAGAATATAATACAGCCCTCCTCCCCATAATATATAATGTAGCCCCCATAGAATATAATGCAGCCCCCCATAGTATAATATAGCCTCCCCCATAGAATATAATATACCCCCACAATAGTATATAACAGCCGCATAGTATATAACACGGCCTCCCCCATAGAATATAATATACCTCCATAGTATATAGCACAACCCGCATAGCAGATAACAAAGCCCATGTAGCAGTATACAGCACAGCCCATGTAGCAGTATACAGCACAGCCCACATAGTAGTATACAGCACTGCCCACATAGTAGTATACAGCAGAGCTCACATAGTAGTATACAGCACAGCCCACATAGTAGTATACAGCAGAGCCCACACAGTAGTAGACAGCAGAGCCCACACAGTAGTATATAGCAGAGCCCAAACAGTAGTATATAGCAGAGCCCACATAGTAGTATACAGCACAGCCCACATAGTAGTATACAGCACAGCCCACACAGTAGTATATAGCAGAGCCCACACAGTAGTATACAGCACAGCCCACATTGTAGTATACAGCACTGCCCACATAGTAGTATATAGCACAGCCTACATAGTAGTATACAGCACAGCCCACACAGTAGTATATAGCAGAGCCCACACAGTAGTATACAGCACAGCCCACACAGTAGTATACAGCACAACCCAAATAGTAGTATACAGCACAGCCCACACAGTAGTATATAGCAGAGCCCACATAATAGTATATAGCAGAGCCCACATAGTAGTATATAGCAGAGCCCACATCTCTCCTCCCCCCAGAATGGCCCCACAGTCCAGTAAAAAACACTCTTCACCTCTCCTCGTGCCTGTGGTGCTCCCAGCTCCTGTCTCTGCGGCTGTCGCTGCACTGCCTGGGACAAAGTAAATGCGCGCGCACCCGCAGTGTCAGAGGCAGAGCGAGGTATGATGGGAGAGGAAGTGCCAGGTGACGCTCTCTCCTCCATCATTGCATTCAACTGTACTGGCGTCGTAGACGCCGGTGTAGTTGAATGCGGCAGCGGCGGCGCTGGGAGGGGGGGTGAGTCGGCGTGCAGCAGCCCACTACTGGCACCGTGCCGATGGCCAGTCCGGCCCTGCTGTCAGGCCTGAAACCCATGTCAGGAACATGTACAAGCCTCACTTTACTTGGAAGCAGTCTCCCCAAGGGTGTGTCATTGACCAATCTGCACAAGCCTACGCAGTTCTTCTGGAAGCTACTCAACCAAGCAGAATATATATTTTCCATGGTTTTGAGCAACAATGGAGTAATTACAAGACATGTCCCAGAGAGTGTTGAGGTCTGTGAAGTGTATTACTCAGGTGACAGGCAGTGCTACAGAGCTCATTTAAAGGCCTTAGCATGGCAATGACCATATTCCAATATGTGTAAGGTTGCCGCCTGAATAGGTCTGTGGAGCGTACTAACACATTCTCTTAGACCTGCATAAAATGTACAGAAACTGGTCAATATCCCATCACCATTTTTTTGTAAGAACCCAAATTTAGAAATGTAAGGGAAGCAACAGTTTAATAAAGATACACAAGTTTTATTTAAGAGCCTGGAAAAGTTAGCAATGATCTTTGTCCAGCACCGGAAAATGTAAAGTTCTAACAAACATATATGCCATATCTAACAATTTGTGAACAGACACATATGCTGACAAGGGACAACTGAACATTGCACTGGGATAATGAACTGAATGTGGTTGCTGACTTTTGTGTCAGTGCAACTGTAGGTTGTTGTCAGGAGGTATCAGTGCCACCTTCCTGGACAGCGGAGTGGGAAGGACGTATCACAGGGGAAGGGCAAGTGGTTTCACCGCCAAACATTGATTTTGTACATAGATTTTACACCAATCTATTGGGGTGCTGCGTATATGAGCAGTATATGGTGTATGCTAACAGAGGTATTATGTTGACTTTCCCTTTATAAAGATATGTGTGGGTAAGATTTTCAAACTAGCAGCATATATAGAGCACGTTTCATTACTCATTTTATTATTCTGCATAAAACTGAAACCTGAAGAATTGTGTGGAGCAAATTAATGTTCCAAAATGTCCAAGCGCAGACCCAAAAATACACATTCTGCTATCAGATACAAGCTTAAAGAGAATGTGAGAAGGGAACAGAATTAAAAAAAATTATAATAATAGAATTTATGGAGACTGAGAGTTGAAATATGACAATTGCACAATGTACAAAGCTTAACAAAAATTACCACAAGGTGTCTTTATCATACACTCTGAAAGAGGCCATGATGGGGACCTCACAATACATTTTGCAGTTATTAGAATAGTTACTCAGCAGCAAGGAGGCACATGGAGTGTATATAAAATATCAAATTTATTTCAAGTAAATATACAAATGTATATAAAATATTGTCAAAATTTACATAGATTGCAGTAATGAGACACTGTATAATGTAATTGTATGGTTACTGCAAAATCAAGCATATATCCACATTCATTGATGCAAGGCAAAGTGCCATTCATCTAAATTGTGGGTAAACATATTAAACAACTGTTACTCATAATCCCCATCTGCAAGCACAATAAAAAGTGTCTAAGTTCATAGTGCTAACTTATTACCAAGTGCATGATTCATGTATTACCTAAATGGTATGCCGCTGCTGTGTCTCACCCTGACGCGCGTTTCGCCTATTCTTCTTCCTGGTGAGTGTTTAACCCCTTCCCGACCTTTGACGCCACGTAGGCGTCATGAAAGTCGGTGCCATTCCGACCCATGACGCCTATGCGGCGTCATGGAAAGATCGCGTCCCTGCAGATCGGGTGAAAGGGTTAACTCCCATTTCACCCGATCTGCAGGGACAGGGGGAGTGGTAGTTTAGCCCAGGGGGGGTGGCTTCACCCCCTCGTGGCTACGATCGCTCTGATTGGCTGTTGAAAGTGAAACTGCCAATCAGAGCGATTTGTAATATTTCACCCATTATAACGGGTGAAATATTACAATCCAGCCATGGCCGATGCTGAAATATCATCGGCCATGGCTGGAAATACTAGTGTGCCCCCACCCCACCCCTCCGATCGCCCCCCCACCCCCCCGATCTGGCCGGTACACTGCTCCGGCTCCCCTCCGTCCAGTGCTCCGCTCCCCCCCGTGCTCGTGTCCGCTCCCCCCGTGCTCCAATCACCCCCCCGTGCTCCAATCACCCCCCCTGCACTCCGATCCACCCCCCCCGTGCTCCGTTCCACCCCCCCGTGCTCCGTTCCAGCCCCCCCGTGCTCCGTTCCATGCCCCCCGCGCTCCGTTCCACCCCTCCCGCGCTCCGATTCCCCCCCCCGTGCTCCGATCCCCCCCCCCGTGGTCCCCCCCCACCCTATCATACTTACCGATCCAGCCGTGGTCCCGTCCGTCTTCTCCCGGGCGCCGCCATCTTCCAAAATGGCGGGCGCATGCGCAGTGCGCCCGCCGAATCTGCCGGCCGGCAGATTCGTTCCAAAGTGCATTTTGATCACTGAGATATAATCTATCTCAGTGATCAAAATAAAAAAAATAATAAATGACCCCCCCCCTTTGTCACCCCCATAGGTAGGGACAATAAAAAAATAAAGAAATTTTTTTTTTTCCACTAATGTTAGAATAGGGTTAGGGGTAGGGTTAGGGTTAGGGGTAGGGTTAGGGTTAGGGGTAGGGGTAGGGTTAGGGGTAGGGGTAGGGTTAGGGTTAGGGGTAGGGTTAGGGGTAGGGTTAGGGGTAGGGTTAGGGCTAGGGTTAGGAATGTGCACACGTATTCTGGTCCTCTGCGGATTTTTCCGCTGCGGATTTGATAAATCCGCAGTGCTAAACCGCTGCGGATTTATGGCGGATTTACCGCGTTTTTTTCTGCGCATTTCACTGCGGTTTTACAATTGCGATTTTCTATTGGAGCAGATGTAAAACCGCTGCGGAATCCGCACAAAGAAGTGACATGCTGCGGAATGTAAACCGCTGCGTTTCCGTGCAGTTTTTCCGCAGCATGTGTACAGCGATTTTTGTTTCCCATAGGTTTACATTGAACTGTACACTCATGGGAAACTGCTGCGGATCCGCAGCGTTTTCCGCAGCGTGTGCACATACCTTTAGAATTAGGCTATGTGCACACGGTGCGGATTTGGCTGCGGATCCGCAGCAGTGTTCCATCAGGTTTACAGTACCATGTAAACATATGAAAAACCAAATCCGCTGTGCCCATGGTGCGGAAAATACCGCGCGGGAACGCTGCGTTGTATTTTCCGCAGCATGTCAATTCTTTGTGCGGATTCCGCAGCGTTTTACACCTGTTCCTCAATAGGAATCCGCAGGTGAAATCCGCACAAAAAACACTGGAAATCCGCGGAAAATCCACAGGTAAAACACAGTGCCTTTTACCCGCAGATTTTTCAAAAATGGTGCGGAAATATCTCACACGAATCCGCAACGTGGGCACATAGCCTTAGGGTTGTGGTTAGGGTTAGGGGTGTGTTGGGGTTAGTGTTGTGGTTAGGGGTGTGTTGGGGTTAGTGTTGTGGTTAGGGGTGTGTTGGGGTTAGGGTTGTGATTAGGATTATGGCTACAGTTGGGATTAGGGTTAGGGGTGTGTTGGGGTTAGTGTTGGAGGTAGAATTGAGGGGTTACCACTGTTTAGGCACATCAGGGGTCTCCAAACGCAACATGGCGCCACCATTGATTCCAGCCAATCTCGTATTCAAAAAGTCAAATGGTGCTCCCTCACTTCCGAGCCCTGACGTGTGCCCAAACAGTGGTTTACCCCCACATATGGGGTACCAGCATACTCAGGACAAACTGCGCAACAATTACTGGGGTCCAATTTCTCCTGTTACCCTTGTGAATCTAAAAAAATGCTTGCTAAAACATAATTTTTGAGGAAAGAAAAATGATTTTTTATTTTCACGGCTCTGCGTTGTAAACGTCTGTGAAGCACTTGGGGGTTCAAAGTGCTCACCACATATCTAGATAAGTTCCTTGGGGGGTCTAGTTTCTAAAATGGGGTCACTTGTGGGGGGTCTCTACTGTTTAGGCACACCAGGGGCTCTGCAAACGCAACGTGACACCCGCAGACCATTCCATCAAAGTCTGCATTTCAAAAGTCACTACTTCCCTTCTGAGCCCCGACGTGTGCCCAAACAGTGGTTTACCCCCACATATGGGGTATCAGCGTACTCAGGAGAAACTGGACAACAACTTTTGGGGTCCAATTTCTCCTGTAACCCTTGGGAAAATAAAAAATTCTGGGCTAAATAATTATTTTTGAGGAAAGAAAACGTATTTATTATTTTCACGGCTCTGCATTATAAACTTCTATGAAGCACTTGGGGGTTCAAAGTGCTCACCACACATCTAGATAAGTTCCTTTCAGGGTCTAGTTTCCAAAATGGGGTCACTTGTGGGGGGTTTCTACTGTTTAGGCACATCAGGGGCTCTGCAAACGCAACGTGACGCCCGCAGAGCATTCCATCAAAGTCTGCATTTCAAAACGTCACTACTTCAATTCCAAGCCCCGGCATGTGCCCAAACAGTAGTTTACCCCCACATATGGGGTATCACCGTACTCAGGAGAAACTGGACAACAACTTTTGGGGTCAAATTTCTCCTGTTACCCTTGGGAAAATTAAAAAATTCTGGGCTAAATAATTATTTTTGAGGAAAGAAAACGTATTTATTATTTTCACGGCTCTGCATTATAAACTTCTATGAAGCACTTGGGGGTTCAAAGTGCTCACCACACATCTAGATAAGTTCCTTTCAGGGTCTAGTTTCCAAAATGGGGTCACTTGTGGGGGGTTTCTACTGTTTAGGCACATCAGGGGCTCTGCAAACGCAACGTGACGCCCGCAGAGCATTCCATCAAAGTCTGCATTTCAAAACGTCACTACTTCAATTCCAAGCCCCGGCATGTGCCCAAACAGTAGTTTACCCCCACATATGGGGTATCACCGTACTCAGGAGAAACTGGACAACAACTTTTGGGGTCAAATTTCTCCTGTTACCCTTGGGAAAATTAAAAAATTCTGGGCTAAATAATTATTTTTGAGGAAAGAAAACGTATTTATTATTTTCACGGCTCTGCATTATAAACTTCTATGAAGCACTTGGGGGTTCAAAGTGCTCACCACACATCTAGATAAGTTCCTTTGGGGGTCTAGTTTCCAAAATGGGGTCACTTGTGGGGGGTTTCTACTGTTAAGCCACATCAGGGGCTCTGCAAACGCAACGTGACGCCCACAGAGCATTCCATCAAAGTCTGCATTTCAAAACGTCACTACTTCACTTCCGAGCCCCGGCATGTGCCCAAACAGTGATTTACCCCCACATATGGGGTATCAGCATACTCAGGAGAAACTGGACAACAACTTTTGGGGTCAAATTTCTCCTGTTACCCTTGGGAAAATAAAAAATTGCAGGCTAAAAGATCATTTTTGAGAAAATAATTTTTTTTTTTATTTTCATGGCTCTGCGTTATAAACTTCTGTGAAGCACTTGGGGGTTCAAAGTCCTCACCACACATCTAGATTAGTTCCTTTGGGGGTCTAGTTTCCAAAATGGTGTCATTTCTGGGGGATCTCCAATGTTTAAGCACACAGGGGCTCTCCAAACGTGACATGGTGTCCGCTAATGATTGGAGCTAATTTTCCATTTAAAAAGCCAAATGGCGTGCCATCCCTTCCGAGCCCTGCCGTGCGCCCAAACAGTGGTTTACCCCCACATATGGGGTATCAGTGTACTCAGGACAAACTGGACAACAATATTTGGGGTCCAATTTCTCCCATTATCCTTGGCAAAATAGGAAATTCCAGGCTAAAAAATCATTTTTGAGGAAAGAAAAATTATTTTTTATTTTCATGGCTCTGCGTTATAAACTTCTGTGAAGCACCTGGGGGTTTAAAGTGCTCAATATGCATCTAGATAAGTTCCTTGGGGGGTCTAGTTTCCAAAATGGGGTCACTTGTGGGGGAGCTCCAATGTTTAGGCACACAGGGGGCTCTCCAAACGCGACATGGTGTCCGCTAACAATTGGAGCTAATTTTCCATTCAAAAAGTCAAATGGCGCGCCTTCCCTTCCGAGCCCTGCCGTGTGCCCAAACAGTGGTTTACCCCCACATATGAGGTATCGGCGTACTCGGGAGAAATTGCCCAACAAATTTTATGATCCATTTTATCCTACTGCCCATGTGAAAATGAAAAAATTGAGGCGAAAATAATTTTTTTGTGAAAAAAAAGTACTTTTTCATTTTTACAGATCAATTTGTGAAGCACCTGAGGGTTTAAAGTGCTCACTAGGCATCTAAATAAGTTCCTTGGGGGGTCTAGTTTCCAAAATGGGGTCACTTGTGGGGGAGCGCCAATGTTTAGGCACACAGGAGCTATCCAAACGCGACATGGTGTCCGCTAACGATGGAAATAATTTTTCATTCAAAAAGTCAAATGGCGCTCCTTCCCTTCCGAGCCTTACCATGTGCCCAAACAGTGGTTTACCCCCACATGTGAGGTATTGGTGTACTCAGGAGAAATTGCCCAACACATTTTAGGATCCATTTTATCCTGTTGCCCATGTGAAAATGAAAAAATTGAGGCTAAAAGAATTTTTTTGTGAAAAAAAAGTACTTTTTCATTTTTACGGATCAATTTGTGAAGCACCTGGGGGTTCAAAGTGCTCACTATGCATCTAGATAAGTTCCTTGGGGCGTCTAGTTTCCAAAATGGGGTCATTTGTGGGGGAGCTCCAATTTTTAGGCACACGGGGGCTCTCCAAACGTGACATGGTGTCCGCTAAAGAGTGGAGCCAATTTTTGATTCAAAAAGTCAAATGGCGCTCCTTCCCTTCCAAGCCCTGCCGTGCGCCCAAACAGTGGTTTACCCCCACATATGAGGTATCAGCGTACTCAGGACAAATTGGACAACAACTTTCGTGGTTCAGTTTCTCCTTTTACCATTGGGAAAATAAAAAAATTGTTGCTAAAAGATAATTTTTGTGACTAAAAAGTTAAATGTTCATTTTTTCCTTCCATGTTGCTTCTGCTGCTGTGAAGCACCTGAAGGGTTAATAAACTTCTTGAATGTGGTTTTGAGTACCTTGAGGGGTGCAGTTTTTAGAATGGTGTCACTTTTGGGTATTTTCAGCCATATAGACCCCTCAAACTGACTTCAAATGTGAGGTGGTCCCTAAAAAAAATGGTTTTGTAAATTTCGTTGTAAAAATGACAAATCGCTGGTCAAATTTTAACCCTTATAACTTCCTAACAAAAAAAAATTTTGTTTCCAAAATTGTGCTGATGTAAAGTAAACATGTGGGAAATGTTATTTATTAACTATTTTGTGTCACATATCTCTCTGGTTTAACAGAATAAAAATTCAAAATGTGAAAATTGCGAAATTTTCAAAATTTTCGCCAAATTTCCGTGTTTATCACAAATAAATGCAGAATTTATTGACCTAAATTTACCACTAACATGAAGCCCAATATGTCACGAAAAAACAATCTCAGAACCGCTAGGATCCGTTGAAGCGTTCCTGAGTTATTACCTCATAAAGGGACACTGGTCAGAATTGCAAAAAACGGCAAGGTCTTTAAGGTCAAAATAGGCTGGGTCTTGAAGGGGTTAAATGATGAGGCTGGAAGCCTTTTAAATGCCCATTGCCCTATCAGATTTCACTCTACTAGTCTTGCCATAGTATTGCACCTATGCCCATGAATCAAAGTATGCGGCGAGACATACCGGCGCATCCAGGGCTGGCGTCACTCACATAGGGACATCCCACTTCTGGCCAATGGAACTCAAGTGTTCCACTCAGCCACGGCAGAGCAGAAGTCAAGCACCACCATCAGGTGCCCGAAGCAGGATATCCAGAGTGACAACAGCGGCGCATGCGCACCGTTTCGACGTGCACAACCAGACTTAATAAGTGTAATGCCATATCAAATGTTAGTTATGCAAGTGCGATATTACTCACATGTGACTAATTATACTATGTGTAGATATTACTCTATGAATCAACTCTCAAAACCCTGCCCAAACACTTCAAGAAATACCATTAGTGTAACCCACATGGCCTAAAGATCAAAGATATTGACTCAGTATCCTCGGGGGTTTAGGAGGGCAATATTGGCAAAATATTGGCACAAGTAGAGAGAATTGTGGCTGGTTTTGGACTGTGTTGTGGTTTAGCACAAGTAAAGACCCATTGGATATATTGCCTAGGCACCCTAGCACCACAGGGATTAAATGAGAGCTTTGGCTTTGGGAAGTTTTTAAGGGGTGGGTGGTCTTTTATTTTATTGTTTTAATGTTTATTGTATATTATGGTGATTCATGGTCCCTTCAGAAAATGATGTCTGAATAGTATTGCTGCTCCATACCTATTGTTGATGTTTGGATCCACTTGGTGCTGCTTGTGTGCTGTATGAAGGAACTGAAATGGTTGTCCAAGAAACCAATTGCAATGTAATTCCCTGATGTTATTTGGAGACGGGGTGTCTGGAGAAGAATACCAACAGTCTATGGGTGCGTGTCCACGGTCCGTAATGATGGCGCTTTGAGCGGAGCGTGAAAACCCGCTACGTCCAAGGCGCAGCCCCCTTCTGTATGCCTGTATGCGCAGTGATTCTGGATGTGTTCATTGCACACATCAGGAATCTCTGCACCCCATACATAGGGCCCTGTGATTTAGCTCTGTCGCCGCAAGGTAAACAGACATTCTGCGTTCTAAAATGATGCGCTGTAAACACAGGACTGCCAGATGCGTGTTCGCACGCATAGTGGAGATGGGATTTCATAAAATCCCCTCCAATATGCTGTAACATCTGGATGCTGCGGATTGAACGCTGCCGCTGTATGCAGCATTCAATCCGCAGCTAATCCGAATGTAATCCGGCACGTGGAAACATATCCTTAAACATGTTTTGGGGAATATTTCAGATATCTTCGTATTAACATCAAATTTTGGTAAATGTTTTAAGTATGTGTTGAGGATTAGCTAGGGTAATGTTAAAACTAGGTCTCATACAGCTGTACTATACTCAGCAATGATTTTTTGGATGCAAGTTCATGGCTGAGTGGATCGCTTGCGTTCCATTGGCTGGAAGTGGGTTGCTCCCTAGGTGAGTGACACCAGCCCTGGATACGCCGGTATGTCTCGGCATGTATTTTGTTTCATGGGCACAGGTGCAATACTATTGCAAGACTAGTATAGTGAAATCTGATAGGGCAATGGGCATTTAAAAGGCTTCCAGCTTCATCACTTAAACACCCCCCAGAAGAGGAATACACAAAACACACGTCAGGGTGAGACGCAACAGCGGCATACAATTCAGGTAATACATGGATCATGCACTTCACCTTACAATAATAAGTTAGAACTATGCACGTAGACACTTTTTATTGTGCTTGCAGATGGGGATTATGAGTAACAGTTGTTTAATATGTTTACCCACAATTTAGATGAATGGCACTTTGCCTTAGATCAATGAATGTGGATATATGCTTCATTTTGCAGTAACCATGTAATTACATTATACAGTGTCTCATTACTGCAATCTAGGTGAATTGGTGGTCATGCTGTTGTCAGTCTTTTAGTTGTGCTTGAGGCATCCGTTACATACTTTGGCCAATATTATATATATATATATATATATATATATATATATATATATATATATATATATATGTATATTTACTTGAAATAAATGTGATATTTTATATACACGCCATGAGCCTCCTTGCTGCTGAGTAAATAGTTATGTTGGAGTGTGACCTAGTGTGTTTAGGTTATTTTGCTTTCAAAATATTTTATTAGATTTTCAACTTTACTGGGAAGAGGGGGGGGGAAGATGGGGGGGAGGAGGTGAGGAGGGGGGGGGGTAGGGAAAGGGTAAGGAGAGGGGAAAAGGGGGGAGGGAAAAGGCAAACCCCCTGACATTAGGGGGGATAACAAAACGATTTTCACATATGAAGTGCATAGATAATAAATTGCAGGAATTATGTACATTTACAAGATACTCAAGAACATGTGTAAGAGCAGTAATAATATTAAACGACACATTATTTGACTCTTTATGAGTCGACAAAAGCACTAAAAACAGGAGAATTTTTTGTGATTAGCGAATGGAGCATGAACAGGACTGTTGTTTCAAGTGATAGGTATAGGGAATTGCTGATCCCATCTGGACCATTTTTTTGCGAATTTTATGTACTGATTGCTAGCAATTGCGAAGTGGAACTCGTGGGATCTATGTAGTGAGATCCTTGAGATAATGTCTTTTGTTGATGGGGTTTGTTGAGTTTTCCAAAGAGAAGCAATGAAGTTTTTTACAACTAAACAGATATGTATCACCAATAGTTTCTGATTATGATCGAGCTGACCGAGTCCAAGAGACAACAAAGCACCCTGGGGCTTCAAATCGAAGGGTGCATTAGTGAGTTTGTTGATAACCTCTTTAGAGATTTTCTTCCACAGGGGGTTTACCGCAGGACAGCTCCAAAATATATGCATAATATCACCTCTTTGGCCACAACCTCTCCAGCATTGAGCAGAATTTATGGTATCCATGTGTGCCAATCTGCTGGGGGTGTAGTACCATCTTGAAACTACCTTGAAGTGAGTCTCTTGTAGAGCCATTGAGAGGGTGGACTGGTAAGAAGTGGTGAAAGCCTCCTCCCACTCTTCAATACTGTGAATGCTTTTTATATCTTGTTCCCACTTAGACATCGGGGGGCTCTTAGAAAGAATGAAATCTGAGTTGAAGCTGTTATATATGAATTTGTGGCTCCAAAATATGCAATGTCCTATGTTGCTTAGAAGTTTGATAGACGTTTCTGATAATTGAGGTCTCTTCCCCATAAAAGATCCTATGTTCTTTTTGAGTATCAAGAACTCAAGGAAGGAAGATGAATGAATACCATATTGACATTTCATATTTTGGAAGCTTATGAATGCCTCTCCTGTGTGTATATCTCCAATTTTCTTTATTTTTGAATCTAACCATATTTTAGGGAGGGTTTGGTCGATTATGGAATAAGCTAAGGAGATGGGGATATTTCTTAAGATAACTGAGTGTTTAAGGCCTTTTTTTTGGTATGATAGTTTCTTCCAGGCTGAGGCTATTGCCTGGAAGAGGGGGTGAGATACTGAGTCTGGGAGATTGCCAAATATTGTTTTGTAGATAACCGATTTTGGGTGACGATTATTGTTTAGTGCTGTCTCAAGATCTAACCATACTGGCGGACTAGAGCTCTGCAGCCAATGGATACTCTGTTTTATAAGCAGGGTGTGGTAATGGGCTTTGATGTTTGGAATGTTAATCCCTCCGTTTATTTTTCTTTTGCAAAGAGTTTGTGTGGCGGATCTTGACTTTTTTGAATTCCAAATGAAGGCTTTTATCTGCGCCTGTAGGTGGGTGAAGCTGATGTCTGGAAATGGCAGGGGAACGCATCTAAGGATGTAGAGGAGTCTAGGTAGGGTGAATAGTCCCATTGTCAGCACTCTACCCCACCATGACAGTGTGTTGTCTCTATGTGTTAGGATTTCTTTGTTTAGTATTTCTTTTAGCAGGTTAAAATTTGATTTTATTGTCCCTTTAGTTGTTTTATTTATTATGATGCCTAGGTATGTGAGTTCTTTTTCACACCAATTCAAGATTGTTAAGTTCTTTATGATTTGGGTTTGGTCTTCGTTAAGACCTATTGGAAGTATATTGGACTTGGCTTCGTTTATTTTAAAGTTTGAGAATGTGGAGAATCTTTCCATAATTTGAAGCACTTCGGGAATTGAGACTTCTGGGTTGGAGAGGGATAAAATGATGTCATCTGCGAAGAGTGAGATTTTGTGGTGTCTAGAGGGTGTGGAGATGCCTGAGATTTTATTGTTGGATCTTATAATTTCAGCTAATGGTTCAATAACTAAGTTAAATAGGATCGGAGAAAGTGGGCAACCTTGTCTAGTACCATTCCTGATACTAAAGGGGTCCGAAATTTGACAATTGCAGTAGACGCTGGCCTTAGGATCGGAGTATAAGGCCATTATATGTGATGTCATGAGTTTGTCGAAACCAAATTTGGCTAGGCATACTCTCAAGAAGTTCCAGTTAACTCTGTCGAAGGCCTTTTCAGTGTCAAGCGACAGTAGTGTTATGGGAATTCTTTGTTTCCTAGCCCAGCTTGTGATGTTGATGATTCTTCTGGTTGCGTCTGCTGGTTGCCTACCTCTCACAAATCCCATTTGGTCATTTGGAATCAATCTTGGAATAACCAGGCCGATCCTATCTGCAAGAATTTTTGAATAGATCTTGACATCAACATTTATTAAAGAGATGGGTCTAAAATTCTCCATGGCCTCAGGGTCTCCTTTTAATTTGGGGATCACCGATACTGTGGCCGCTAACATCTCCGTAGGGAAGGAGCCGCCGCTGAAGATATAATTGAAAGTATCTGCCAGATGTGGGGAAAGATAGTTTGAGAAAGCTTTATAATAGGCATTTGAGAATCCGTCAGGGCCTGGGGACTTGTGAAGACCAAACCCTTTAATAATATTCTCTATTTCGTCAGGGGTTATAGGGGCTTTAAGGGCGGTGAGTTCTTCTGGTGTTAGGGTGGGGAGGTTTATTTGTTTTAGAAATTCTTTGATTTTGTCTGTTTTGTCCAATTTGTCTGTGGGGTCATTATTTTGGGGGTTTATGTTGTATAGCTTGGTGTAGAATGCTGCAAATTCATTTGCTATCTCCTTTGGGTGAGAGATTTTTCCCATCCCATCTAGCTTATTAATTCTATTTATTCTACTATTGATTCTGTTCTTTTTTATTTTGTTGGCCATGTACTTGGTTGGTTTATTATGGGATGTGTAAAATTTGTAATTTGACATTTTTACAATATTGTCATATGGAGAGAATAAAGTCTCTCTGAGTTCTGTTCTTAGTTTAGAAAGTTCATTTTGGGTATTCTGGGGGGCTGTGTTATTATTGAGTAGATTATTTTCTAATGTCCGAATTTTATTAGATAAGTCTTGAATTCTTTTCCTAGACTCCTTTTTTTCCCTGGATGCTATTCCCATCAGCACTCCTCTGATTACCGCTTTGTGTGCGCACCAGTTGATGCAGGGATTAGTTGACTCTGGTTTATTAACCTCAAAGTAATTATTTATTGCACTTTGTATTATGGTTTTATTAGCTGGATTATGTAGGATCTTGGCGCTGCATCTCCATAATCTGGCATTCAGGAGAGGGGGACCTATTGTGAGTTTCCCAGAGACTGGAGCATGGTCCGAGATTGTCCTATCTCCAATTGAGATTTCCTTAATTTTTGTCAAGGAGTGTATATCTGTAACAATTAAATCTATTCTCGAAGCCGTTTGATGAATGTCCGAGAAATGAGTGTATTCTTTAGAATTAGCGTTTAGGCACCTGAAACAATCAAATAATTCATTTTTGTCTAGCCAGATGTTGAGGCAGTCAGTGGCGGGCCTATTTTTGGAGGATGAGTCCAACTTGTTGTCCGGGGTGACATTGAAGTCACCCAGCAGAAACAAATTGCCTCTTCTGACCTCTTCGATTTTTTTCATGACTTTGTTTAGGAATGGGATTTGGCCAATGTTTGGGGCGTAAATGTTTGCTATTGTACATTCTTGTTCGTTGATTTTACATGTAAGTATGTGGAAGCGGCCTTTTTTGTCTTTGAGTTCACCCAAGGTCTCAAACGGGGTTGAGCTCTCAATCATTGTTAAAACTCCTGCTCTTTTCTTTGTGTTACAAGATTCAAATATGTGTGGGAATTTATGATGGTTAAAGTAAGGATGGTTACCTTCCAGGAATTTGGTTTCCTGTAAGCAGATAATGTTGGCCTTGGACCCGGTCAACTCCCTCCACAATGCGTGTCTTTTTCTTGGGTTGTTGAGCCCTCTAACATTATATGAGATCAAGTTCATCTCCATTATGCGTTTTTACTGAGTGACTAGAAGATAAGGATATAAGGTTAGTAGGTATCTAGGGTATAAACAGATATTGGAAACGACTATAACTTAACTTTACTATTATATAGTTTTCAGACACTAGCGTCAGTTCCTGTAAGAAAGAAAAATGATTAATCCTGTTTATTAACGTAAGATGAATGAACAGGTAGACCCAAAGGGATGCTACCACCTCTCGACGGGAAACTCCTGTGGAAAAAAGAAACAGGGAAAACATCCTAAAAGCAGAAAGTTCTAATCAGTCATCCCCCATCGGCAACCTTAGTGTCTTTTTTCAATCTTTGTCTCTAGTTGGGGTGTCTTTGATTGAGTGAATGAAGTCCATTCCATCGTTAGGTGTGTAGATTGGAATGGTCCGCCCTCTAAAGTTCACTAGCAGTTTTAGTGGAAAACCCCATTTATAGGGGATGCCCTTTTCCCTGAGAAATGAGGTGACTTTGTTAAATTCTTTGCGGCCTTCCAACGTTTCTTTAGATAGGTCCGGAAAGACTTTCAGGTCCTTGTAGGGTTCAGGGAAGAACTTGTTCATTCTGAGATAATTAATAATTTTTTCTTTGGTTTGGAAGAAGTGGATCCTTAGAATGGTATCCCTTGGCACGTCCGAAGCGATTTTAGGAGGTCGCGGAAGTCTGTGGGCTCTGTCAATTATGAGATCAGAGGAAGACAGCTCCGGGATTGCTGTTTTGAAAATGTCCTGGATATGCTGTAGGAGATCTTCTTGTTTGATTGATTCCGGAAGCCCTCTGAATTTTATGTTGTTTCGGCGTCCCCTGTCCTCGATGTCCGCCATTTTAATTTTTAATTTGTGGATCTCTGCTGATAGGTACTCTAAGTCCACAGACGATTCTGCCGCTCCACTTTCTATTTTTTGGATTCTCCTTTCATGGTTCTCTATTTGTTTATTGATTTTGTCACAGAATTTATCCATCTCTTCTTTAAATTCTTGTTTATGTTTTTGGAGTTCTTCCCTAAATACTGATCTCATTTCCTCAGCCATACTTCTCTGTGGTTTTTGGTTTTGAGGATTTATTTCTGAATGGGCACTTGAAGGGCTCTCTCTTCTGAGTCTTTGTTTATCAGGGCTTTGGTTGGGGCTGCCGTCGTTGTATGATTCGTCAGAGTCGCTTATGTCTCTCAGGTTTTCATACTTTTCGCCCGATGAACCTGGCGTATTTCTTTTAGAAGAAAAGGAAGAGTCAATTTTTTCCAGTAGGTGGGGATTTTCATCTGTTCTCTTCTTTCTTTTAACTATTGGTTGTTGGTTCACGTCTCTCGGAGGAGATCTGGATCTGGCTCTACGAGGACTAATGAGATTGACTTGGTCCATGTGAGGTTTGTAGCTGCTATATGTTTTGTTTTGTTTGGCAGTATTTTGTGACTTTGGTGATTGTTGGGTCTGCGAGGACCATTTAGCTCTGGAGAAACTCATGATGGGTGGAGTGGCTTGGAGTGACTTATCAGGTTGATACAAGGTTGATACCGGGGGGACCCGGAGTGGGAGCCGCCGCTCTTATGTATCTTGTGGCGGCAATTACATGGCTCAGTGGCACTTTCGCAAATGTCTGTGGAAGATAGAGAGGAAGGCCACTAATTAAACAATGGAGTTGTCTTATGTAGAACACTAGAGAGTCCTGTGTAATTGGCACAATGTATTCTCCTTAAACCGGTCACTATAGCGTTGCGATTGATCCGCTGGAGCTTCACAGATTTCTAGGACGCTAGTGCGTTGTGGTTCGCTGAAGCGTCTTCTTTTTGGGCGCTTGGTGCGTCGAGATCGAATCGCTGTAGCTCGAGCGGCGTAAAACGTAGAAGCGTTGTGGTTCACTAGAGTGACGTTGGGCGCTGGAGCGTTGTGTTGAACCGGCCGCTACCCGCGCGACGCAGCGTCGGCTTCTCTATTGGATGAGTGCTGGGACCGGGAGGGGGAGGAGCTCTTACCTCCGGTGAAGAGGGCTCCGGTTGCGTCCGTGTCTCCGGTCTGTGTCCTGGATGGGCTCACAAGCAGCTGCTGTCCCTGGTGAGTGCACTAATCTCTCCACCGCTTGCTGTGCTTTAAGTCCCTGTGAGTAGAGGGAGGAGGGGGAGAGGCAGCGGTCCCGCCGCGGCGTCTTCTTTGCCGGCCGGAGGGCTCCGGCGCCGTTGGGGTCCGGTAGGGCTCCCTGATCCGGTCGGGGCTGCAGGTGCCTCTTCGCCAAGCCTGGCGGTGTTTGTATGGGGTCGGGGACGCTGAACTAGTGGCCGCTTAGCAGCATTTGGCCGCGGCGTGGGCGGTGGGGCCTTTGGGCTTCTGCATGCCACTTCTGGGTGCCGTGGATGAGGAGGGGAGACGCTTCAGCAGCGGCTGTCTCACCCTATTTTCGGCACTCCCGGAGGCAGGGGGAGCCCTGTTAGGTAGTCTCTCCAAGGCTTCTTCTTGATCCAGGAAGCTCCTCACTGTGTGTAGGGAGGAGTGGTAGCGCTGCAGCAGGCCGGCTGAGGAAATCCAGGTCCCGGCCTCAGAGTTGCAAAGTAGGCCTCAACTTCTAAAGTCCTCAGATTTGGAAAATGGACGTCTAGAAAGGGGCTAGACTATGTCCTGGACCATTCCCAAACGTTTTTAGGGCTGGATGGCTAGATTAGAGTCGCTTTTAAGTTGGATTGGGATGTTTTTCCCTGGAGCTCCTGAACCTACGTCCTCATGCTGCAGGCTCAGGCCACGCCCCCCGTGTTTAGGTTATTTTGAAGACTAAAGGTACCTTCACACTGAACAACATTACAGCGATAACAATAGCGATCCTTGACGTTGCAGCATCCTGGATAGCGATATCGTTGTGTTTGACACGCAGCAGCGATCTGGATCCTGCTGTGACATCGCTGGTCGGAGCTAGAAGTCCAGAACTTTATTTCATCGCTGGATCACCCGCTGACATCGCTGGATCGGCGTGTGTGACGTCGATCCAGCGATGTCTTCACTTGTAACCAGGGTAAACATCGGGTTACTAAGCGCAGGGCCGGGCTTAGTAACCCGATGTTTACCCTGGTTACCATTGTAAATGTAAAAAAAAAAATACACTACATACTTACATTCCGTTGTCTGTCATGTCCCCCGGTGTCAGCTTCCCTTCACTGTGTCAGCGCCGGCCAGCCGTAAAGCAGAGCACAGCGGTGACGTCACCGCTCTGCTTTACGGCTGACGCTTACACAGTGCAGGGAAGCTGATGCCGGGGGACGCGACAGACACCGGAATGTAAGTATGTAGTGTTTTTTTTTTTTACATTTACAATGGTAACCAGGGTAAACATCGGGTTACTAAGCGCGGCCCTGGTTACCCGGGGACTTCGACAACGACTAAACAGCGACGCTGCAGCGATCGGCATCGTTGTCTATATCGCTGCAGCGTCGCTTAATGTGACGGTACCTTAATATGTATGTAAGCTATTAGAATAAGTAGAAATAGAGAGTACAAGTTTCACCATTGCATCATGTGCACAGCTTTCGAAAAATTACCCAAGGGGTCTTTATCATAACAGCTGAAAAAGCTGTGATGGGGATATCACAATGCATTTAGCAGTTATTACAAGACGCTGAGGAAGGGAGTAAAAGTTTCACCATTGCACAATGTGGAAAGGTTTCCAAAGATAATAATAATAATAATCTTTATTTTTATATAGCGCTAACATATTCCGCAGCGCTTTACAGGTTGCACACATTATCATCACTGTCCCCGATGGGGCTCACAATCTAGAATCCCTATCTGTACGTCTTTGGAATGTGGGAGGAAACCGGAGTGCCCGGAGGAAACCCACGCAAACACGGAGAGAACATACAAACTCTTTGCAGATGTTGTCCTGGTTGGGATTAGAACCCAGGACCCCAGCGCTGCAAGGCTGCAGTGCTAACCACTGCGCCACCGTGCCGCCCACGAAGATTACCCAAGGGGTCTCTAGCAGACCAGTTGAAAGATGCAGTTATTACAAGAGGTAGAGGTAGGTAGTACAAAATGCACCATTGCACGATATGCAAAGTTTTCCAAAAATTACCCCAAGGAGTCTGTATCATACGCGGTGAAAGAGGCTGTGCTGGGGACCTCACAATACATTTAGCAGTTATTACAAAAGGTAGAGGTAGGGAGTACAAATTTCACCATTGCACAATGTGCAGTTCTAAAAAAGTAAAAAACATTACCCACATGGGGTATATATAGATCACCACTAAGTACTTGTTGCAGAAGCAGAATGAGGAGGAGGAGGATGTGGTTTCCTGAACAAAATGGGTTTTGATGGTAAGGTATGGATAATAACACAACTTCCCCCAAAAAATTAGTCTGCATTTAGATTACGTTGCTATCATCCATAGAGCTTACAAAGTCAGAAGAAAGCCAGCCCTTGTTCAATTTTAGAAGTCAGCCTGTTTGCATTTTTTGCTGACAGCCGTGTGTGTCTATTTGTTATGATTTCACCAGCTGAACTAAAATGCGCGCAGACAACACATATGTGGCAGGACATGGCAGCACCTCTAAGTCGTACAGGGAGAGGTCGGGTTAAGTGTCCAGCTTGGACAGTCAATAGTTAAAGGGCACTGAAGAATCACAAAGGACTTTGGTATGATCAATTAAGTAGTCCTTCAGCATCTTGGTCAACTTCTCCCCCCTCGTCATAGTTACATCCACAGATAGCCCTGACTGATGTGATTATTTCATGAAATAAAATAAGTTGGTGGACATTTTCCACCTTTAGTTGCACCTGGTGTGTGTGGCCCTCCCCTATAATCATTGTGGGTGAAGAGAGCCAGTACCTCTGCCAGCAGCGCTATCTGAGGGTAATCTTTTTAGCAAGTCTTCCACAAAAGCCCTCTGGCATGCATGCACTGAAAATGCTTCCGATATGAGAGATGCAATTTTCTCCTTATACCGTGGGTCAAGAAAGGTGCACAGCCAGTTTTTTATGTTGGACAAAATGTGTTTCATGCTAGGGTCTTTGGAACGGCATATGAACATGAACTCTACCATGTGTGGCAAACTACAAAGAGTCACACGTTCAGTGTCCTCACCAGGAAGAACATTAACCAGCCTCTCCTCTTAACGACCATCCATGCTGGACAGGCATGAATCTGGGACTGGGAGTCCCCTCTATAGCACAGAGCCAAAACTCCTGTTCCTCCTCATCCTCCTCCTCCTGTTCCTCATCATCATCCAATGTGGCCTGAGAATATTGTGTGAGGCTGGTCTGTGTCAAATCAGCCACTGTAATATCTTGCTACACAGCCACCTGCTCGGCATTCAAAGCTTCCTCTTTGCGATTCTGCAGCAAACTTTTTAATAGACAGGGCAGCGGGATGGTTACGCTGATAATAGTGTCATCAGCACTCACCATCTTGGTGCAGTACTCAAAGTTTTGAAGAACCTCACATATGTCAGCGACCAACACTCACTTGGCAGTTGTTATTTGTGGGGCATGAGTGTTACTCTGACTGACATTGAGAAGATAGAATTCAGGCACTGCCTTGATCACTAAGTCTGTCGAATATATGAAAGGTAAAATTCCAGCATGTGGGCAGATCACAAATCAGTTGGTAAGAAGGCAAATTAAAGTGCTGCTACAGGGAAATAGACTGGCGAAAGACTGAGATGACTTTCAGAAATGTGCGCTGACACGGCTTACCTTGGCAAGTAGGTCCGGCAAGTCAGGGTATGCTTTTAAAAACCACTGTACCACCAAATTCAGTGCATGGGCCATGCATGGAACATGTACCACTTGGCGAGCTTTAAAGCCTCCACCAAGTTACTCCCATAATCGCACACAACCAGACCTGATTGGAGGGGAGAGCCGCTAATTGGTCTGGCTTTTATTCATTTCAACAGCTCTGCTGCATTGGCCATAGCAAGGCTGATATTGTGTAGCATGTGCTTATGTAATGCAGGGACAGCACACTGTGAAAAATAGTGGTGGCTGGGAATCGAGTACTGTGGGGCTGCCATCGCCAAGAGGTTACAGAAAGACCCAGTTCTCACAGGTCGAAATGACAAAATTTCCAGGGAGATCAATCTGGCAATGTGGGTGGCTAGCATTTGGGTTTGTGGGTGGATATTTCTGCTTTCTATTAAATGACTGGGACTGGGATAACTGAATGCTGCAAAGGACAATGAACTGGATGTGTTTGCTGACTGTTGTGCCTGTGCAAGTGCAGGTTGTGGGCAGGAGGCATCAGTGCCTGCTTCAAGGATGGCAGATCAAGATCAAGGATCAAGGATCAAGGATGGCAGATTGAGAAGGCCAAAGCACGGGAGAAGGGGCATTGGCTTCACCATCAGACACATATTTTATACCCAGGTGTTTCGCCCACCTACTGGGATGCTTGGCTGCTATGTGCTTTAGCATGCTTGTGGTGCTCAAGTTGGCAGTGTTCTTACCTGTTCTTGGCTTGGTTTGGCAGATGCAGCAAATTACATTTGTTTTGTCTGTAGGAATTTCAGAAAAGGGGAAAAATGCACCCTTGGCCTGTTATCTAGCCAAGTGGGGGGGGCTCTGTGGAACAGCTGACCGAGTTCTCCCTCTAGTCAAACCTCTACATCTTATTGCTTGTTTTTGTGCTACGGATCCATCCCTCTCTGCACTGCTGTGCTCGCTAGGAGAGCCACCGTGACAGGTTGGATCAGTGGCCTCCTCATCAACCGCGTTGTTTTCCAATTCATCAATCTGACACTCCTTCTGAGTTGCAATTTTAGGCTGACCTGATGACAACTGTGCATCATTGACCTTCCCCAACATGGCTTTCTCCTGGACTTTGGTGCTCAAATGTTTGGGCATCACCTGATTCCACCTTCTCATGACCCTCTTTAATGGTGCACGTTGAAGGCCTGACAAATTACAAAGGAACATAAACATTTTTTCAGAGTGGCCAGCGTTGGGTCATATATCGCCTGGGACTCTTGAAGATGGGAGGAAGGAGGAAGGAAGACCAGGCTGAGGATTCAGAGGCTCAACCACTTGGCTGCTCAGACTGGACCATGTGAAAGCCATAGTGCTGCTTGTCAACACAATGGAGCATTTGTCTGCCATCCAACCCACAACATCCTCGCACTTGTCTGGATTCTTTAATGGTGTAGTGCGCTGACCAAATTTTGACAGGAACTAGAACTAGATCTAGTCACCTTCTGATTTGTATCACGGCCTTGGCAGGCATCTCCATGTCCACCTCCTTTAACTTTAACCTTTCAATTATTGAATGCGTTATGCTTATGAAGAAAATTACTTGCTTCATTTTTCACAAGGATGCTCACAGAGGTGTTATATACAAATTCACTGTATCTAGCAAAGTGTGACAAATTTTTTAAGATATCAGTAGTGTTGAGCATTCCGATACCGCAAGTATCGGGTATTGGCCGATACTTGCGGTATCGGAATTCCGATACCGAGATCCGATACTTTTGTGATATCGGGTATCGGTATCGGATCAATAGGGATGTGTAAAATAAAGAATTAAAATAAAAAATATTGATATGCTCACCTCTCCGGCGGCCCCTGGACATCACGCTGCTAACCGGGAGGCTTCTTTGTTTAAAACGCGCGCCTTTAGGACCTGCGAATGAAGTCCCGGCTTCTGATTGGTCGCGTGCCGCCCATGTGACCGGCACGCGACCAATCAGAAGCCGCGACGTCATTCTCATTCACAAAAACTCCTAATTCTAGGAATTAAGGACCTGCGAATGACGTCGCGGCTTCTGATTGGTCGCGTGCCGGTCACATGGGCGGCACGCGACCAATCAGAAGCCGGGACGTCATTCGCAGGTCCTAAAGGCGCGCATTTTAAACAAAGAAGCCTCCCGGTTTGCAGCGTGATGTCCAGGGGCCGCCGGAGAGGTGAGCATATCAATATTTTTTATTTTAATTCTTTATTTTACACATCCCTATGGATCCCAGGACCTGAAGGAGAGTTTCCTCTCCTTCAGACCCTGGGAACCATGAGAATACCTTCCGATACTTGATGTCCCATTGACTTGTATTGGTATCGGATATCGGTATCGGCGATATCCGATATTTTTCGGGTATCGGCCGATACTATCCGATACCGATACTTTCAAGTATCGGACGGTATTGCTCAACACTAGATATCAGCTTTATTACACACGGCAACAGCAGGCTCATGAAAATTAGATGCACATAGCTACTTTTACATATCTTAGCAGGCTTTGCGCCAGTTGCACAGCTGCTAGATATATTAAACAAATAGAAAATGATTTTTTATGTTTATATCGCTTTGCTGACACTGAAAAAGCAGACTAATGAAAATTATTGCCACTGCTAAATTGTGATGTTTGTTTATCTCTGCCTAGATTTGCGCGACATTTGCGTTCAGTACAGACCGAAAGTTTGGACACACCTTCTCATTTAAAGATGTTTCCGTATTTTCATGACTATGAAAATTGGACATTCACACTGAAGGCATCAAAACTATGAATTCACACACGTGGAATTATATACTTAACAAAGAATTGTGAAACAACTTAAATTATGTCTTATATTCTAAGTTCTTCAAAGTAGCCACCTTTTGCTTTGATGACTGCTTTGCACACTCTTGGCATCCTCTTGAGCTTCAAGAGGTAGTCACCGGGAATGGTTTTCACTTCGGAAGTGTGCCCTGTCAGGTTTAATAACTGGGATTTCTTGCCTCATAAATGGGGTTGGGACCATCAGTTATGTTGTGCAGAAGTCTGGTGGATACACAGCTGATAGTCCTACTGAATAGACTGTTAGAATTTGTATTATGGCAAGAAAAAAACAGCTAAGTAAAGAAAAATGAGTGGCTATCATTACTTTACGAAATGAAGGTCAGTCAGTCCGAAAAATTGGGCAAACTTTGAAAGTGCCCCCAAGTGCAGTGGTAAAAACTATCAAGTGCTACAAAGAAACTGGCTCAAATGACGACTGCCCCAGGAAAGGAAGACCAAGAGTCACCTCTGCTTCTGAGGATAAGTTTATCTGAGTCAACAGCCTCAGAAATCACAGGTTAATAGTAGTTCAGATTAGAGACCAGGTCAACATCACACAGAGTTCTAGCAGCAGACACATCTCTACAACAACTGTTAAGAGGAGTCTTTGTGCTGCAGGCTTTCATGGTAAAATAACTGCTTGGAAACCACTGCTAAGGACAAGCAACAAACAGGAGAGACTTGCTTGGGCTAAAGAACACAAGAAATGGAAATTAGACCAGTGGAAATCTGTGCTTTGGTCTGATGAGTCCAAATTTGAGATCTTTGGTTCCAACTACCGTGTCTTTGTGCGATGCAGAAAAGGTGAATGGATGGACTCTACATGCCTGGTTCCCACCGTGAAGCATGGAGGAGGAGGTGTGATGGTGTGGGGGTGCTTTGCTGGTGACATTATTGGGGATTTATTCAAAATTGAAGGCATACTGAACCAGCATGGCTACAACAGCATCTTGCAGTGGCATGTTATTCCATCTGGTTTGCGTTTAGTTGGACCATCATTTATTTTTCAACAGGACAATGACCCCAAACACACCTCCAGGCTGTGTAAGGGCTATTTGACCAAGAAGGAGAGTGATGGGGTGCTACGCCAGATGACGTGGCTTCCACAGTCACGAGACCTGAACCCATTTGAGATCGTTTGGGGTGAGCTGGACCGCAGAGTGAAGGCAAAAAGGCCAACAAGTGCTAAGCATCTCTGGGAACTCCTTCAAGATTGTTGGAAGACCATTCCCGGTGACTACCTCTTGAAGCTCATCAAGACAATGCCAAGAGTGTGCAAAGCAGTCATCAAAGCAAAAGATGGCTACTTTGAAGAACCTAGAATATAAGACATATTTTCTGTTGTTTCACACTTTTTTGGTTAAGTATATAATTCCACATGTGTTAATTCATAGTTTTGATGCCTTCAGTGTGAAAGTACAATTTTCATAGTCATGAAAATACAGAAAAATCTTTAAATGAGGTGTGTCCAAACCTTTGGTCTGTACTGTATCTCGGCACAACGGCTTGATAAAAATACACTATTAATTAACCCAATAGAATTTTTTTATATTGCCTTGCTGACACACTGCAACAGAGGACTAATGAAAATTATTGCCAATGCTAAATTGTCATGTTTGTATATCTCTGCTCAGATTGCGCCAGTCGCACAACTGCGAGATAAAGATATGCTATTTATTAAAACAATAGAAAATTATTTTTATTTTTAGATCACCTTTTTAAGATATTCCAACAGCAGACTCAGGTAAATTACTGGTAAATAATGACGTTTCCGTAGCTCAAAAGGTTTTGCGACACTCGCACAACTGCAAGATGAATATTAGCTATTTAAGAAATAGATGAGGAATATTAAATAGTACTTTGCTTTTAAAATGAATATTACTATATGCTGGCACCAAGGAATATTATTAATCTGTAAAAATATTTTTTATAGGTTGCTACACAAGAATATTATATAGCTCCAAAAAAATGGTTTTGTATAGTCTGGTACAACCTAATATTATTTGCCTCTAAAAAGAGCTAATTTGCATATTATTGCAGTGGATGAAACCCTTCCTCTTTCCCCCTAATCCCACAGTCTATTCCTAATCCAAAACTATGCAACACAATGGAAAATAGTAGAGATCTGCAGCATCTACTTGCAATGTTGATAATAAACAGGTGTTTGACTTGCCAAAGAACTAATGTTCATGATATTCGGGTCTTAATAGAATTATTTGGAATGATTAACTCTCCCTATATGTTCCTATCACTCTCTGTACGCTCACACTATGCTCACCCTATTCTGTTTCCAGCTACAATCTGGTCAACATATCCCCTATGATGCTGTAAGGCCAGCCAATTACAGTAATGCTACACCAAAGATGGCGCTGGTATTACTGTGATTGGCAAGCCAGACTCGCATGTTCATTGGCTGCAAATAAAGTGCCAAACATGTTGAGAAGGTCACTCAAATATACCGAGGCGAATACCAAATTACACATAGCCAGAATAGCGTACTTTTCGAGCGAGCAATGAATAGTGCTCATCATTAGTTAATAACAGAAGAATTGGTTCTGCGCATGTGGATGAGGCCTCATAGACTAGATTCTGCAAACAATTTGAAAGTGAGATGTCCTCCACTGTATGACATTATTAACACAATAAATATTTTTTGGCCATGTGGATGATGCCTCTATAAAATAGACTAAATGCTGCAAATAATTTGAAAGTGAGATGTCCCCTACTGTATGACGTTAGTAATAGAATATTTTTTTAGGGCCTGTGGATGATGTCCTTATAGCATAGACTAGATGCTGCAAACAATTTGAAAATGAGACATCTCCTACTGTATGACGTTAGTAACAGAAGAATTTTTTGGGGGGTCTGTGGATGAGGCCTCTATAAAATAGACTAGATGCTAGTTCAAAGTGAGATGTCCTCTTCTGTATGATATTAGTAGCACAATATTTTTGGCCCTGTGGATGAGGCGTCTATAACATAGACTAGATGCTACAAACAATTTGAAAGTGAGATGCCCCCTACTCTATGACATTAAAACAGAAAAATATTTAGCGGGCCTGTGGATGAGGCTTCTGTAATATAGAAGTAACTAATGAAAAGCATTGGTTAAGTATAAAATATAAATATTCCAATAAATTCAAGATAGTAGCTAACCAAATAATATGGACCAAATAAGGACAAATAGTCAATTAGAGAAGCAAAAACAAAAAGGAAAGAACCTCACGATCACATAATATAGACAAGTTGTTACAATTTGAAAGTGAGGTGTGTTAGGTGTCGAGTTCCCGCCGCTGCACAGAGGGAATTTTGATCCACCTCCACTGCTGTCTCCCATTCTTCTTCAGCCGCAGTGGAGCCTGCTCAGCAGAGATGTCGGTCCCAGCATCTGACTCAGTCAGATACTGCGCGCTTTCTTACTGCTAATCTTCCAGGCTCAGCCATTGTAATCAGCACTGTTCAGCAGCGAGCAGACACTCCTGGGACTAAGTCCTGCTTTTCCTCCACTGAGCACGCCCAAGGGACGACCTCTCATTGGAGGTCGGGGGTCACATGCTCAGGTCCTGAAGCAGTTCTTATTGGACCACTAGGAAGGTCCTGGAGAGCTTTCTCTATAAAAGGTTTGCATGACCGCACGGCCATGCGCTAGTATCAACTTATGTTCTTGTGTATGAGCTTAGCTACTTTGTGGTCTATGTCAGCAAAAAAATGGCGTATTATTCCAAAATTCACCAAGTTTTAGTAGAGACTCGATTTTCACCAAAATTATGCAACTTTTCCAAAATTTTAGCTTAGAATACTGGTGTATAAGCTTTGATAAATTGTGCCTAAAGTTATGCATAAAGTGTTTGTCTAAATAGATTGAAGCTGGGCATCATAAAGCTTTTAGGCTCCTATTCATTAGCACCTGTTTTTTGTATAGTTTTGCACCTTTTTTTGCTTGCACCCAATTAATTATGTTTTGGCATCTCCCCTTTTTAAGGCTACGTTCACATTAGCGTTCCGCTAATGTGCGTCGCTGTTGTGTCGGCGACGCAGCGGCGACGCGCCCCTATGTTTAACATGGGGGACGCGTGCGTTTTTTTTGTTGCGTTTTCCGACACGTGCGTCGTTTCCGACGCTAGCGTCGGATGCAAGAAAATGCAACAAGTTGCATTTTTCGTGCGTCCGATTTTCGTCAAAAAACGACGCACGCGTCGCAAAACGCAGCGTTTTTGCGTGCGTTTGCGCGTGTTTTTTTGTGCGTCGTGCGTTGCGTCGCCGATGCAGCGGCGCGCAACGCTAATGTGAACGTAGCCTAAGTCTGTTTCTTATATGCACTCCTGTTTTATTTGTTTCTGTTTTGTGGGTAAAGTCTAGTGATTCCAGATGTTTTTATCTGGTTATTCAATTGTGACATTTTAAAAATTATCAAAAATTGGCAGAGCTTCACTCCAGTTTCCAGTCTGGTGCATTTTTACGTACTTCGGGCATGTAACACAGTTTTTTGCTAATTTTGCTGTCAAAATGTGATTTTTGGTGCCAAAAGTCATAAAAGAAAACAAACTAAGACAGGAAAAAATCTTTTTTTTTACTTTCCACCAAATATATGAATTGCGTGTACCGTTTTGATGGTTTTGGCACCAAAAACAGCAACTAATGCCACAAGACAAAAAAGGAAAAGACTTTAAAAAATAAATAACGATAAATCGAAGGCCATAGTGTTTCATTAGTTTAGTTAGTTGTTTTCTGGATTTATTTAGCAGATACCTTTAAGATTTCCCAGATAAACTCCTTATTTCCTGAGTACACTTTAAAAAAAAAACAATTTCATTTTATAAAACATATTTCAATACATTTCAAAATTTCAAAGAAACAGTGTACAGTAACGAAGCAATGAATGCACATAAAACTGTTAAACTTTTTTCTTACTGAATTGTTATGACTTTTTTAGAGAATTTTCAAATTAAACCTTGGAATGTTTTAACATAAAGTTAACACAGTCATCTGCTGAGCTAGTCTTGGTGAGCTGAAGTCAAGACTTTAAAAACAGTAGGGAACATTCAGAATATAGTACCATTCAGTGCAATTTTGTTTAGCATGTTTTTTTCTCCCTTTATTTCTGCAGTCATTAGCATAAACATAGGCGATAATAGTCTTCTGCATTTTTTCTTCCTTTTTTTCTCAGTGGGCACAGAACACAGACACTAACAGAGTGCTGAGTATGTATTTATCCAATAACTGTAAACTTCAGCATTTTCAAAGCACTTCACTATAGTTATTTAGTAAAACAATTAAATACGGTAACTCATATAAGACAGCTACTATCTGTCACATTATCACAGAATTTTACAAAAATCTATGCTAAGGAATAAAATAATTTATGTATGAAGATTTTTCATTAACACATTAACAAGGCATCAGTGAAAAAGTAAATTTCTTCATGTTTTAAATATTTATCAGATACTAAGAAAAATGTGTTTCATGTTAGTAATAATATTAAGAAAAATGTATTTAATTTTACATTTTTGATAATGTGTTATATATTTCCAGCCAATAATTATAAAAAACTTAGCACTAAAGATGAGCTAAATGATTTCGAAAGAACTGAATTTGTTAAGATATTCCCAAAATTCCTGGATTTCAGAGGTGAATCTTCATGAAAATTCAGAAAAATCGTAGCTGGCAAATTGACAGCAGTATTTAAAGGGACTCTGTCACCTGAATTTGGAGGGAACAATTTTCAGCTATAAAGGCGGGGTTTTCGGGTGTTTGATTCACACTTTCCTTAGGCTACTTTCACACCAGCGTCGGACTCGGCCCGTCGCAGTGCGTCGGGCCGAGGTTTCGACGCTAGCAGTGAAACGGAGTCACAACGGAGGCAGCGGATTCATTTTTCCTGCACATCCGCTGCCCCATTGTAAGATGCAGGGAGGTGGGGGCGGAGTTCCGGCCGCGCATGCGCGGTCGGAAAAAGCGGTCCGTCGGCAGCAAAAAAGTTACATGTAACACGACGGTTGCGACATGTGTCACTGCGTCGCATTGCGTCGCTAATGTTAATCTATGGGGCAAAAACGCATCCTGCAAACAACTTTGCAGGATGCATTTTTTCCCATAAACGACGCATTGCGACGTATTGCAAAAAACACTAGTGTGAAAGTAGTCTTACACGCTGGCTGCAAGCTGGCTGCAATATTGGATTGAAGTTCATTCTCTGTCCTCCATAGTACACGCCTGCCCAAGGCAAGATTGCACGAACCATATCGGTTGAATAGATAGATAGATAGATAGATAGATTGATAGAGACAGTGGCATATAAAAGTTTGGGTTCTATTATTGTGAACAGTTAAGCAAGTTATAAAAAGAAAAATTAGCCTATGCAAAAGTTTGGGCACCTCTGGAGATTTGTGTGCTCAGATAACGTTGAAGATTTCAGACCTAAATAAGCCTGCTAGATTTATGGCTTTATTCACAATCAGTAGAAGGGCTTTGAAGGGAAGCAGCGCCATTCGGCTGTTTGGAGAGCCCCTGATGTTCATAAACAATGGAAATACCCCACAAGTGACATGATTTTGGAAGCTAGACCCTCAGGGAACTTATCTAGATGTGAACTGAGCACCTTGGACCCCCAGGTGATTCGCAGAAGTTTATAACTTAGAGCCATAAAAATAAAAAATATCACATTTTTCCTACAAAAATTTTCATTCCGTCCCAATTTTTTTTATTTTTGCAATGAAACAGGAGAAAATGAACCCAACATTTTGTTGTGCATTATCTCCTGAGTACACCGATGTGTGAGGGAAAACTACTGTTTGGGTGTATCGCAGGGATCGCAAGGGAAGGTGCACCATTTGACATTTTGAATGCAAAATGTGCAGAAATAATTAGCAGATGCAATGTCGCATTTGGAGAGCCATTGATGTGCCTAAACAGTGGAAACCCCCACAAGTGACACCATTTTTTAAAATAGACCCCCCACAAGTGACTCTGTTTTGGAAACTATAAATGTAAAGGAATCTATCTAGATGTGTCGTGAGTAGAGATGAACAAATTTGATCAGGTCCCTGCTTACTTGGCAAGGTATAGCTCTTAAGTTGCAGAGGGAATCCGGATACATGGAGCTTGCCGGATGATTAGCTGTTCAACTCCCCTAAGGCATGTGTCGCGGCTGTATCCCAGTCAAAGCATATAGGCTCTCCATGCATGTGCTGTGACAGTGACACAGCCGTGAGACATGCAGCTGTCGAGCCGAATAACTGATCAGCCAGCGCGCTCTTTGTATCCAGGTTCCCTCTGTAGCTTATTTGGTAAGCGCTATAGCTTGCTGAAAAAGGAGCAAGCAGAACAAATTTGCTTATCTCTAGTTGTGAGCACCTTAAACCGACAAGTGCTTCTCAGAATTTTATAATGTTTATCTGTGGAAATGAAGAAAAAATATTTTTCACCTAAAAAAATTATCCCACAATTTCTGCTGAATGTGGAAATGTCCCATATGTGGCTGAACAAAACTGTTTAGCCACACAGCGAGACTCAAGAGGCACAGAACATTATTTGCCTCCTGGAGAGAAGGCTTTCTTAGAATAGACTGCTGACTCCATATAGAGAGCCCCTAACTGATAGAAGAGCAGAATTATCTTTCAAGTGACTCAATTTTGGAAATGATACCCCTGATTTTTAGTCCTTGGATGTTTTCAAGAAATAAGCAGCACTGGATTTTACTGAGTAAAAATTGCAAATTGCCATTGTAGTGACCAGTATATTGTAGTGACCAGTACTTTGTGCCCAGTTTGTGCTTCTGGATACATAGACCCATATATTACACCAATTAAAATGATACCTTGCTTGATGAAAGCCATCTTGTGGTTGTTGTGTAATATTTATTTTCCTGTGTTATATAATGATATGCCTGTGCCCTGGGGCGGGCCTGGATAGAGGTTCTTTATGTGGTGCTCTGATTAGGTATTCATAATGCAGACTGCAAACAGGTCATTGATCCCTCAGTGACCAACCCCCAATACATAATGTATAATGAGTACATAGTGAAGAAAAAAAACTTTTCTGCGGGCAGGTTCCAACTGTGGCACCTGCGCTGCGGTATAATAGTAATCTTTATTTTTATATAGCGCTAACATATTCCGCAGCGCTTTACAGTTTTGCACATATTATCATCACTGTCCCCGATGGGGCACACAATCTAGAATCCCTATAAGTATGTGTTTGGAATGTGGGAGGAAACCGGAGTGCCCGGGGGAAACCCACGCAAACACGGAGAATACATACAAACTCTTTGCAGATGTTGTCCTGGGTGGGATTAGAACCCAGGACCCCAGCGCTGCAAGGCTGCAGTGCTAACCTCTGCGCCACCGTGCTGAGGTATAATCACATGTTTACTGTGTAGTTACAATATGTGGTTGAGCTTTTCCTGAAGTGTATCACAAAAGTAATTGAAAATGGCACCAGCTGCTCCTTCACAGTAGCAGCTATCGGTGTATATAGCTGTGGTCCGGTAGCTGCTATTACACAGGCGCCGGCAGCGCCATCTTGCTAGGGCAAAAAAAATTCCTCCTCTAAGATGGTGCCGCCCACGCCTGCGCCAAAAGCCATTTTCGGCGATGATTAAATTAAGGGACCACAGACTATAGGACAATTTCATTAAGGAGGCACAATGTTTGATGATAATTATGTTCAGCTTCCCGGGCAAATTCTACTTGCCTGGAAAAAATCTGAGAGCTCCTAGGAGTGCATTAAACCCCTTTTGAGCTCTTTAATGTAAACACAATTTTATTAATATCAAAATGGCCTACATAGCTAAGGAAAAATGTATGGCAACAAATGGTAAGATGCAATCTACATATTTAACAGCATACTGCAATATACTTATCGCTTTTTGGCAGCAGATGTCTGCCTTTCTGGGTTTTGTACACAGGTGGTGCAAAGGGAAGAAATTGTATTTTCTTCACACTGTTGCTGTAAAAATGTAACTGTTCAGGTACTATCAAGAGCTTTTTTCATTGCTAAATTAAGAAGCAGAGGTGTATCTAGCTCTTCCTGCACCCGGGGCAAAGGATCAGTTTGGCGCCCCCACCTCAGATTTCTGTCCCCTATAATGTGCTCAGATTTATTGTGCCCCATAATGACCTGATTTCTGCCCCATCCCCCCCTTCCCGGGTGCAGTTGCATGTGGTGGAGAAATCTGAGGAACTTATGGGGGGATGGTGGCATAAATCGGGACATTAGGGGTGAGGAAGAAATCTGAGCACATTATGGGGGCAGAAATCCAGACATTGCACCCATCCAACCCCCTGGCCTTGCTTCAGTCCTCACACAGTCAATTTTCTCCCCTGGACTGCTCCCTCCCTATCCTTGCGACCTTATGCGATGTCTGCTGCCAAATAGCATCCCCGCCGACCACAACCATCCCTTCCTAGCCAGGTACTTAGTAGCCCCCTTAAATTTCCAACATTAAGCCTTCGGTGTCTTCAGCTCCAGCCTCCATTACCCAGCCGTCTGGAGCTGGAGCACTTACCACAAACCGCAAGGCTGCCTGTGAAGAGCCGGCGAGTGACGTCAGCAGAGTGATCATGTGACCTGATTACACTGCTGGTGCTTCACTGATGCGGAAGTGTGGCAGCGGTCAGGACATAGATCAAGGGTACTAGCGTCTGAAGACGCTAGTACATCCTTGGGAACCGATGCGCAGCACTTTCTCAGAGCCGGCTGTCAATTTGACAGCTGGCTCAGAGAACAGAAGAATCTCAGTGTGGGGGCAGCAGATGGGGAGCCTCCTCCTTGGACTGCCGCATCAGGTGGCCCGCTGGCACCCCCCTGTCGGCTGCGCCCGGGGCACATGCCCCGGCTGCCCCCCTGGATATGCCACTCTTAAGAAGTAATACCTTCTTCACAAGCTGTCCAAAAATAATCCCTTTATTAAGGGAGCAGATACATGTGTGCTGTTTTGAAAGTGAAGAGGTAATGGATTTTGCAAGTTGGAGTGAAAACGTTGTCCTTTTTTGGATATATGTGTAATGAGTTTACTGTTCTCAAAATGATAAAGGGGATGGCCTCTAATTTACAAGTCTATTTAATGTGAACTAATTGCCATAGATAAGCACTTTACTAAATTTGTTATCTCAATTCCTTCTGTAAAGTGAGATACTCCCCTGGTTGCTTAATCTCTGGCTGAAAATAATCTGACTTAAGGCTCATACTCATCTCTAAGGGTACCATCACACTGAAACGACGCTGCAGCGATACGAAAACGATGTCGATCGCTGCAGCGTCGCTGTGTGGTCACTGGAGAGCTGTCACACAGACAGCTCTCCAGCGACCAACGATCCCGAAGTCCCCGGGTAACCAGGGCAAACATCGGGTTACTAAGCGCAGGGCCGCGCTTAGTAACCCGATGTTTACCCTGGTTACCAGCGTAAACGTAAAAAAAACAAACACTACATACTTACATTTCGTGTCTGTCCTCCAGCGCTGTGCTTTCCTCTGCACTGTCAGCGCCGGTCAGCCGTAAAGCAGAGCGGCGACGTCACTGCTGTGCTTTCCGCCTGCTGTGCTCACAGCCAGTGCAGAGAAGCAGAGCGCCGGAGGACAGACACAGAAGGTAAGTATGTAGTGTTTGTTGTTTTTACATTTACGCTGGTTACCAGGGTAAACATCGGGTTACTAAGCGCGGCCCTGCGCTTAGTAATCCGATGTTTACCCTGGTTACCAGTGAAGACATCGCTGAATCGGCGTCACACACGCCGATTCAGCGATGTCAGTGGGAGATCCAGCGACGAAAGAAAGTTTCAAACGATGTGCTACGACGTATGATTCTCAGAGGGGTCTCTGATCGCAGTAGCGTGTCAGACACAGCACGATCGTAACAATATCGCTGGAACGTCACGAATCGTGCCGTCATAGCGATAAAAATGCCACTGTGTGACGGTACCCTAAGGAAAATGGATGAGTGCAATCTGATAAAAAATGTTAATCTATGAGTCACAACACAAGTGCGATCTTTCTCCCAGCTGAAATTGTACTGAGCAAAAAATCAGAACATGCTGTGATTGTCTTTGTACAACAGATGAGATTCACCAATGCAAGTCAAAGTGAGCATGGCACTCAGACCATGCGAGTGTGGTCTCATATTTACACACCAATGTCCTTTGATAAGTCGTCAATTCATCTGCTGCTCACAGTAAAATCACAGCATGACCCAACAAAATAGAAGAGATAGAATAGATATATACACTTAGCATAGATAGATATAAAGATGTCCTTCACATCAATAATTAGTAAAGTGCTTGAGAAGTTTATTGTACATATATTTTTATACATACTAAATTGTTTTCTGAAAAAATGGCGTGGTATCCCTCAACATTTTATTGATCAGTGGAGGAAAAGCGGACAGCTGGGGGCATATGTTTATAGCCTAGGAAGGGTGTATTACCCATGGAGCTTCCCAGGCAATCAACCCCTTAACCCCCATGGCATTTTCCATTTTTTCATTTTCATTTTTTGCTCCCATTCTTCCAAGAGCCATAACTTTTTTACTTTTTGGTTAAAATGGCCATATGAGGGCTTGTTTCTTGTGGGATGAGTTGTACTTTTGATCCTTTAATGAATCTAAATTAAACCGTTTACATATTATCGCACAAGAACAATAATACTAAAGCAGAACACATAATGACACAGCCATATGATTGGGAACACCACTAAGACATAATGTCTAGCTTGGCCCAATAAGTTCAGGACACTCCATAATTACAACAAGACAACAAGAGAAACTGGAGTAAAAGTCCAAAAAATACATTTTATTAATACAAAAGTCAAAGCAATGACTTTAAAATCCACTGCATAAGTAAAGACTAGGTGACATAAGAGGGCATAATGAGAACAGAAACACCAGCACATCAATATAATGTAAAGTGAATATGGGAAGCATATACAAAAAAAATTATTCATATAATGCCATATAGGTTACCTACAATAAGGTGCCAATAAATCTAGCAGTCCCAAAAGTTACCGCATAATGTTAGTAGGGGGCATCTCATACAATTCAGTCAAAGTAAAAAAGACATAAGTCTCCCATAGTATAAAATAAATACTGCACACCAGGACAGGGACTGGGGAGCCATGTACACCAGGACAGGGACTGGGCAGCCATGCATACCAGGACAGGGACTAGAGAGCCATGCATACAAGAACAGGGACTGGGGAGCCATGCATACAAGAACAGAGACTGGGGAGCCATGCATACAAAGACAGGGACGGGGGAGCCATGCATACCAGGATAGGGACTGGGGAATCATGGAAACCAGGACAAGGATTGGGGAGCCATGCATACAAGGACAGGGACTGGGGAGCCATGCACATCAGGACAGGGACTGGGGAGTCATGCACACCAGGACAGGGACTGGGGAGCCTTGCACACAATGACAGGGACTGGAGAGCCATGCATACCAGGACAGGGACTGGGGAGCCATGCATACAGTGACAGAGACTGGGGAGACATGCATACCAGGACAAAGGCTGGGGGGCCATGCATACAGTGACAAGGACTGGGGAGCCATGCATACTAGGACAGGGACTGGGGAGCCATGCATATAATGACAGGGACTGGGAGCCATGCATACAATAACAGGGACTGGGGAGCCATGCCAACAATGACAGGATCTGGGGAACCATGCATTCAAGGACATGGATGGGGGAGCCAAGCATACCACGATAGGGATGAGGGGACAATGCATACCCAACTTGTACTCGATTCAATAATCTTACCCAGTTTTTCATGGCAAAAGTAGGTGCCACGGCTTATACTTGGGTCGGTTTATACTTGAGTACATTCGGTAATAATTTCAGGGTGAGCGCCTTAAGAACTTTTCCCACGGCACTCGCACTGATGTCAGTGAGTTGAACTGATTTCATTAGCTGTGAACTCACAGGACCTTTTTGTCAGCACCGCGAGCGTGAGATCTTTCTCACTGTCATGGTGACGTCAGTGATGTCACGGGAGTTTATCACTACGAGCCACTGAGTAGCGCTAGCACACGCTGCTCAGTGTTTCTACCAGATGCCAGTCTGTATTGTCACATCATGCAACAATGCATTCTGCCATCTAGATGTAGCAGAGCTACTCTTGTCGTGGGACAATTGGATTAATATCTTCTCGGCGGATAGGTGAGGAATATTTTTGTTTATTATTTTAATTCTATTACAGGGGACATTGGCTTCAGCTGACTGGGTGAGAACTTGAGTATGGTTTAATTTAGATTCATTTAAACAGTCTGTGTCATTCTTTCAATTAAAGGAATTTTTATGGGGTTAGTAATGGTAATAAAAATAGTTAGTAATCTTTAGACCCTTCTCCATTACTAACCTCTGGACTTCATGCTACCTGACAATAGAAAGGTGACATAAACCCCCCAAAATTATCAATCCACTTAGCCACCACACCAGAGAAAGAAGAAGAGGGAGGCTATGTTCCAGGTTTGGTACATTTTATGGATGCACCTTTTCTGAGGTAGCTGAGAGCTGATGTTTTTAGTCTGGGATGGACCCCTTCTTAGCCTGTTAATATCAGTCTGCAGCCTGCAGCTGTCTGCCTAACCTTTGCTGGTTATTAATTATTGGGGTACATCATAATTATTAGGGTCCCCCATGTAATAGCCAGTAAAGCTTTAGTATACAGCTGAAGAACCTCCCTGGGTAAAACCCCCTTCCCAGCCGTCGGCTTGCCCTCTGCTGATTATGAAAATTACACTGTAGCCCTCGTGGTTTTTTCAGAAAAATAATAATTTATTAATTAAATACATGTACAGTAAGCTGTACATGGACTGCCACAATGACTTATATCACCAACACCTTTATATCTATCTATTCTATGTGTATATGACTATCCTATTCTAACCTATCACACTGTGATTTTACTGTACGCGGCAGATGAAATGCTGGCTTTTGATCTATCTATCTAATCCATAAGAGCAAGAAACACAACAGGCAGGTCCGTGATACTGTTGTGGAGAAATTTAAAGCTGGATTTGGATACAAATTGATTTAAAAAACTTTAAACATCCCAAGGAGCACTGTGCAAGTGATCATACTGAAATGGAAGGAGTATCATACCACTGCAAATCTACCAAGACCAGGCCGTCCCTCTAAACTTTAATCTCAAACAAGGAGAAGACTGATCAGAGATGCAGCCAAGAGACCCATGATCACTCTGGATGAACTGCAGAGGTCTACAGCTGAGGTGGGACAGTCTGTCTATAGGACAACAATCAGTCGTACACTGCACAAATCTGGCCTTTATGGAAGAGTTGCAAGAAGAAAGCCAGTTCTCAAAGATATCTATAAAAAGTGATGTTTAAAGTTTGCAACAAGCCACCTGGGAGACACAACAAACATGTGGAAGAAGGTGCTCTGGTCAGATGAAACTAAAATTTAACTTTTTGGCAACGATGCCAAACGATATGTTTGGCGTAAAGGCAACACAGCTCATCACCCTGACCACATCATCCTCATTGTCAAACATGGTGGTGGCAGCATCATGGTTTGGGCCTGCTTTTCTTCAGCAGGGACAGGGAAGATGTTAACATTGATGGGAAGATGGATGGAGCCAAATACAGGACCATTCTTGAAGAAAACCTGTTGGAGTTTGCAAAAGACCTGAGACTGGGATGGAGCTTTATCTTCCAACAAGACAATGATCCCAAACATAAAGCAAAATCTGCAATGGAATGGTTCAAAAATAAACGTATCCAGGTGTTAGAATGGCCAAGTCAAAGTCCAGACCTCAATCCAATCGAGAATCTGTGGTAAGAGCTGAAAACTGCTGTTCAAAAACGATCTCCATCAAACCTCACTGAGCTTGAGCTGTTTGCCAAGGAAAAATGGGCAAGAATTTCAGTCTCTCGATGTACAAAACTGGTAGAGACATACCTCAAGCGACTTGCAGCTGTAATCGCAACAAAAGGTGGCGCAACAAAGTATTAAGTTAAAGGGGCCAAATAATATTGCATGCCCCACTTTTCAGTTTTTGAATATCCAGAAAAATTTAAAATAACCAATAAATTTCGTTCAACTTTTCAATTGTGTTTCACTTGTTGTTGAAACTTCCTAAAAAATTTACATCTGTATCTTTATGTTTGAAGCATGATATGTGGGAAAAGGTTAAAGGTTGAAAAGTTCCAGGGAACCGAATACTCTCGCATGTGGCTCTGTATATCTATATATATATACCGTATATACTCGAGTATAAGCCGAGATTTTCAGCCCATTTTTTGGGGCTGAAAGTCCCCCTCTCGGCTTATACTCGAGTCATATACCCGGGTGTCAGCAGGGGAGGGGGAGCGGGGGCCGTGTAATCATACTTACCTGCTCCCAGCGCGGTCCCTGCAGTCCCTGGCTTCTCCGGCGCTGCAGATTCTTCCTGCACTGAGCGGTCACATGGCACCGCTCATTACAGAAATGAATAGGCAGCTCCACCCCCATAGGGGAGGAGCCGCATATTCATTGCTGTAAATGATCGGTGCCATGTGACCGCTCAATTACAGGAAGAAGCTGCAGCGCCGGAGAAGCCAGGGACTGCAGGGACCGCGCCGCAGCAGGTAAGGGGAGCGCAGCGCTATAATTACCTGCTCCTCGCTCCGGCTCCGGCTCCGTCTGCAGCGTCCTCTAGCAGTGACGCTCAGGTTAGAGGGCGCTGTGACGTAGTCAGTGCGCGCCCTCTGCTGAGCGTCAGTGCTGGAGACGGAGCCGCAGAGGAGCAGGTAATTATTGAAAGCGCCGGCGTCCTGAGAAGAGAGGTGAGTATGTGATTTTTTTTTTTTATGGCAGCACCAGCAGCATTCTAAGGAGCACCTATGGGGCCATAAAGGTGCAGAGCATATAAGGGGCACAGCATTATAAGGAGCATCTATGGGGCCATAAAGGTGCAGAGCATATATGGGGCACAGCATTATAAGGAGCACCTATGGGGCCATAAAGGTGCAGAGCATATATGGGGCACAGCATTCTAAGGAGCACCTATGGGGCCATAAAGGTGCAGAGCATATAAGGGGCACAGCATTATAAGGAGCATCTATGGGGCCATAAAGGTGCAGAGCATATATGGGGCACAGCATTATAAGGAGCACCTATGGGGCCATAAAGGTGCAGAGCATATAAGGGGCACAGCATTATAAGGAGCACCTATGGGGCCATAAAGGTGCAGAGCATTATATGGGGCACAGCATTATAAGGAGCACCTATGGGGCCATAAAGGTGCAGAGCATTATATGGGGCACAGCATTATAAGGAGCACCTATGGGGCCATAAAGGTGCAGAGCATTATATGGGGCACAGCATTATAAGGAGCACCTATGGGGCCATAAAGGTGCAGAGCATATATGGGGCACAGCATTCTAAGGAGCACCTATGGGGCCATAAAGGTGCAGAGTGTAAATGGGGCACAGCATTATAAGGAGCACCTATGGGGCCATAATCAAAGGTGCAGAGCATATCTGGCACAGCATTATAAGGAGCACCTATGGGGCCATAAAGGTGCAGAGCATATATGGGGCACAGCATTATAAGGAGCATCTATGGGGCCATAATCAAAGGTGCAGAGCATATATGGCACAGCATTATAAGGAGCATCTATGGGGCCATAATCAACGGCGCAGAGCATATATGGCACAGCATTATAAGGAGCATCTATGGGGCCATAATCAACGGTGCAGAGCATTCTATATAGCACAGTTGTATATGGAGCATCTATGGGGCAATAATGAACGGTATGGAGCATCTATTTTTATTTTTGAAATTCACTGGTAAATGCTGCATTTTCTACCCTAGGCTTATACTCGAGTCAATAAGTTTTCCCAGTTTTTTGTGGCAAAATTAGGGGGGTCGGCTTATACTCGGGTCGGCTTATACTCGAGTATATACGGTATATATATATATATATATATATATATATATATATATATATATATATATACTAGATTGTGGCCCGATTCTAACGCATCGGGTATTCTAGAATATGCATGTCCCCGTAGTATATGGACAATGATGATTCCAGAATTTGCGGCAGACTGTGCACGTCGCTGATTGGTCAAGGCAACCTTTATGACATCATCGTCGCCATGGCAACCATTATGACATCTATGTCGATACTGTGCCCGTCGCTGAATCAGAAACGTGGGATTTCTACGTCCTTTATGACATCATCGTCGCTGTGCCCGTTGCTGATTGTTCGAGGCCTGGCGGCCTCGACCAATCAGAGACGCGGGATTTCTACGTCGATACTGTGCCCGTCGCTGATTGGTCGAGGCCTGGTGGCCTCGACCAATCAGAGGCGCGGGATTTCCTGGACAGACAGACAGACAGAAAGACAGACAGACAGACAGAAAGACGGAAAAGCCCTTAGGCAATTATATATATATATATATATATATAAAGAATATTTTCTTGGAAAAATGTGTAAATGACAGTGAGTTACTCTATGTAAAATCTCGTTGCAATCAGCAATCACATGGCATTGGAATGTCAATCGGATGCTGGGTGTGAAACATCAAATTGTACTTGCATAAAAATCGCATGTTACTTGCATGACACTTCAATAGTCTGGACTGAAATCGGACCCCATTTTTCACGGTGATGAGAACGAGCCCCTAGAGTGATGTCATGTCAAAATATCTCAAATCTGGGCTCTGTGGATGTGCTTTGCAAATATCACACAGCTACTTTGTATTTAGCTGTAAACACAGCTATTCCTGCAGAAATAACACTCACTTTTATCTATATGTATACAGAATGGTGTGCATATACAGTATATGTACTAAAACTGCTCTGTACATTCTCTGTGATGTATGTTCAGCCTGCTGTATTCTTTCTTCAATATGAATACAGTTATAATCCGTCTCCCCATTCACTCACAATGCATCCATCCAGGGCCAGATTGCTAATCTGCCCAGCCGGGCAGGTGCCCGGTGAGCTGGCAGCTCTGTAATACAAAGCGGGCTGCCACCGCCTGCTATTTAAATATGGGCTGGGAAACCTCAAGGCCGTGGGCCACATGCAGTCCACGAGCAGGTCTCCAGAGTCTGCAATGCTCCAGTGGCAGCCCTATCCTGCCAGCTGCGCCGTTTAGCTCCCAAGTGCATGCGGCGTTCATTACAGAACGCTGTGTGCACATGAATGAAAATGTCAAGGGGTGGGCAGGGTTAGCGCCTAATGCTCTCCCATGACGTCCTCCTGAGCCAGAAGTGGAGCTGCTGCCAGAGAGTCAAGAGCGATCTCTATGCCGGAAGCTTATTGCCTGTCTGCAAGTGATTTCTGTGACTTTCTGCTGGTGATCTGTGCCCCTGAACTATATGACACCAGCTATATGCCCCAATATAATCTCTGTGCCCCATGTGATCTCTGTGGCTCCCAGCTCTCTACCCCCCTGTGTTCTCTTTACCCCCTCCTATGTACCCCCTGTTAGGGCTAGAGGAATGCATCAAATAATATTAAAGAGGATATAAGGTGCGTTAGCAGCCCAGGGTCCACTGTGCAGAGATGGCACCTGCTGCTTAGTAATGACGGACAGTATATGGCGGTATAACATAAACACACGTGGCTTAACTTCACTGGTATGTAGGAGGCGAAACTGTTGCATCACAGGGCCACAATACTGCAGAGTGAACGCTAGTGTTTTGGTCACAGGACCCTGCCCCAATGACACCAGGTTTGAGTCCCTCTAGACCCACTAGCGTTCTGTGCCGCAACTGCGATGCCAGAGAAAAACGAACCAAAAGATTTAAAGATTTACCGCGCTATATGCGTACAGCGTCGCTCTGGCGGACGCCACAAACCATCCTAAGCTTGGATCAGGAAAGCGCACTATTTGCCCACGGTGCCGCTCTGACTACTGAAGTCGCAGTACTGTCGTGCCATGTGCTGGATGGCACAAACTGGCACTAGTTAGCTTCATTCACCCACACTCTGTCCCCAACGAATGGGAAGGGGATCAATTAGGAGCTTTCATCAGATTGCATACACACATATACAATATTGGATTTATACTAGAGCATGGCCAAGCGGCCATGGGAACCATTTATAGCTGCGTCTTTCCGGGACTTTCCCTGTGGTCCAATCAGGACAGTTTCAGTTGACAAAAAGCAGGACTTAGTCCCTGGAGCGTCTGCTCACCGCTGATTAAAGCTGGTTATAATGGCTGAACCTGGGACGGCAGCAGTAACCAGACGCTTAGCATCAGATTGAGCAAGACACTGGGACCGACATATCTGCTCAGCAAGCTCCTCTTTGGCTGAGGAAGAATGGGAGACCGCAGAGGACATGGTTCCAAATTCCCCCTGTGTAGCGGTTGGAACTCAATATCTAACAATCCCCCCAATCCTTGGGCCTCGCTACATCTAAAAGCTGCAATGAGCTGAGGAGCCTGAATGTGCTCAACAGGTTCCCAGGTCCAGTCCTCAAGGGTCATGACCCATCCAGTCCACCAGATAGTATTTTTGCCACGTACCTCCTTGCACCGAAAAACAGCTGTAACCTCATTTTGATCTGTAGATGAGCCTGTTGTCCCAGCAGACGACTCGGAAAACCGGGACATGAGAACGGGTTTTAGAAGGGACACATGAAAGGTGTCTGTGATAGCTAGGCATGGAGGAAGAGCCAGATGATAGACCACAGGGTTAACTTGTTCCAGGACCTTCAAGGGACCTACTGTATGTAGCGAGGTGCAAACTTAGTGGACTCAACTCGCAGTCTGATATTATGGCCAGAGAGCCACACTTAGTCACCAGGAGCAAAGGCCGAAGTGGGGCACTGGTGTGCATCGACGGAAACCCTCATTCTCTTCTTGGAGGCCCAGATGGCATCCTGTGTGCGGTCCCAAATGTCACATACCTCCACCGCCCTGTCTGCCACCCTAGATTCGGCGGAAGACACGGGCATGGGCACAGGAAACAAAATGTCGCAGATACGTGACCAAGGTCTGTTTGTCTCTCTCTACAAATCAATTCGTCTTGGAATGGTAAGCTGAAGAAAGATTCAACTCAATGCTGAATAGGTGACAAAGCTCTCTCCAGAACCGAGATGCAAACTGGGGACCCCGGTGACCGACAAGTTTGTCAGGCATACCATGTAGGCAAAAACCATGTTTAATGAACAACACCACCAAGACTCATGCAGAAGGTACTTGTGGAAGAGGCACCAGGTGCACCATTTGGGAGAAAATGGTCGCTGACTACCCAGTTGACTGTGCAGCTTCGGGACTTGGGTAAGCTCATCACAAAGTCCATCCCAACCATTTCCCAGGGCCTGTCCACTAACAGCAGTTGGTCAATAGGGTGGTCATAGGGGAGGTGAGGCAGAAGGGTCTCCACAGCCCTTCTGGAGAAAACGTCCGCATAGGGCCAATAGTGTTTGGGGAGAGAGGAAAGATCTGCGGGTACCTCTATAGTAGCAACCTGAACACATTCCTCTGACATCTACTCTCACAGGATTCACTCCATCCCAGAATTCTCCCTGATGACCACTCGATATGAGGAGAGTGGTAGCATAGCCATGGTATCCCTAAGAGGACCTCATCAATTCCCTCAGGAATTACTAGCAGGGAGATGATCTCCTGATGGGATGGAGACATGGATAGAGTAAATGAGATGGTCTGATGATATCTGTGAGGGCAGTATCGACCCATTTACCACTCGTACGGTCACTGGTTTGGCGAGCATCACCAGAGGGATTGCGTGCCGTTGGGCGAAGGCAGAAGACATAACGTTGCTCTCCGCCCCGGATTCCACGCAAAGCTCTACAGTATGAGAGGATGGCCCAATGATAGTTGTCCCCTTGAAGGACAGTTTAGAGGAAAACACCACTTCTACCCCAGATGAAGATATTCTAATGGTGACACGTGTTGGGTTTTGACGCCCCCTGGACAATGGTTTGCCCCTCTCTGGTCATGCTTCTGAGGCTTGTATCTAAATTTGGCTATAGGGCTTAATTATTTTGTCTTATGTCATGGCGCCCTTGGCCATTCTTATTATGCTGTACTTGCCAACATGATGGTGTTCCATATATTGGAATGTTTTTCAACATGCTGACCCGTGATATAGTTTTCATACATGATCATGTTGCTGCAGTAGCAAGTGGGTTTAGTTTTGTGAATAGTCATTCACATCGGTTTCAGGGATGTGCAATCACACACTTGCCACTAATGGTTTGAGAGCCTTTTGTATTACATGCTATGTTCCATTATGTATATATTGTTAATCTTTGAGGCATGCATTACTTGTTTTGCATGGTACACCCACAATTTTTGTGTTGCAGGTTTTTCATCTGACCATTTATTCCATCAGGGTTGGTGCATCAGTAGCACACTTTGATTGTGCACACCTATGTTGTCACACGCAATACATCCTGCAGTGCACTAATATTTTGTTGATTTTTTATATCTTTATCCCTCAGCTCTTGTAGTGTGACCAGAGTTATTGAATTATTATGTCCATTGTGTTATAACTATTGTTTACCTTTACAATTCATGTGCATGTCCAGGGGGGGCTACCCCCTCATGGGGTGTTTTTCTGGTTTTTAAATGGTTTTATAATATGTGTGTTTTTTTGGACTTTAATAAAAATTTGTTATTTAGCTTATCATTTGTGGTTCCTGGAATTTAGTACGTCTCTTTTTCCTTAGTTTGCATATATGTTATATAGGTGATAGTGCAACTATACACACCAATCACAGTATCACCTATATAATGTATATATAACAGTCACCTATATAATGTATGCAACATAATGTAGTATATAGTATAATGCTGTCTTAATATAGTGTATAATGTACAGTTGTACGTATATACAGTACATATAATGTACAGATGTTTATATAGTATGTTGCTGTGTATATAGTATATAGTGTGGAATCCACACTATATACAATGGCCCATCTCTACACTATATAATGTATACATAGCTCCACACTATACTCCTTACCCCAGTATATATTGTGGAGGTATATATGCTGTGTATATTTCTCCTGTCCTGTGTGCATGGTGTAATTCAAAGTATCAGCTGTTATTATGTGTATATATATATATATATATATATATATATATATATATATATTTATATATATATATATATATATATATATAATCACTCCGATAACTTGTGAAAAAAGTGTTGGACTCTTTATTAGCCCATGTGACAGTGTTTCAGATCCATAACATAACCTTTCTCTGCTGTGGAACTGAAATGTTGCTATATGGGCTAATAAGGAGTCCACCTCCCCCCGCTGGCTCAGGGCTCCAGCATTTGCGATACTTACCTCTTCCCGCTCCACCACTGTGGCATCTTCTGACTGTGACATTTCAGGTCAGAGGGTGCAGTGATAACATGTCTGTGCGCCCTCTGCCTGAACAGTCGCAGTGCAGAGAGCCAGAAGACACTGACACTGAGGAGTCCAGAGCAGAGCAACGGCCAGCGTGGAGAGGTGAGGATTTCAGTTTATTTTTTGTAAATGTATGGGGCCCATAATATACTGGAGCATTATATGGAGCATCATATGGGGACCATTATACTGAAGCCTAATATGGGGCACATTATATATGGAGCCTCATATGGGGCCCTTTCTGTTTGGAGTTTGGAGCAATGTATGGGGACCATCATATACTATATGGAGCAATATATGGGGCCCATTCTGTATGGAGCAAGGTATGGGGCTCATTTTACTGTATGGAGTATTATATGGAGAGCATTATACTGTGTTGAGCATTATATGGGGCTCGTTATACTGCATGGAGCAATATATGTGGCTCATTATTCTGTATGGAGCATTATAGGGGCTCATTATGCTGTATGGAGCAATATATGAGGCTCATTATTCTGTATGGAGCAATACATGGAGCTCGTAAAACTGTATGGAGCACTATGTGGTACCCATAATACTGTATGGAGCATTATATGGGGCTAATTATTCTATATGGAGCAATATACAATCGCATACAAGATTTCTCCCACGCATCCCCCTACTCTGGAACTCTCTAAACAACATATTACACTTTTGCCTACCATCAAAACCTTCAAAAATAACCTGAAGACCCACCTCTTCCGATAAGAATGCAACCTGCAGTAACCACCGATTGACCAAGCCACGACCTGATCTACCCTCGCCTATTGTATTCTCACCTAACCCTTGTAGATTGTGAGCCCTCGCTGGCAGGATCCTCTCTCCTCCTGTACCATTCTGACTTGTATTGCACTGTACTTGTTTTTATTATGTATACCCCTCTTCACATGGTGCTATAATAATAAGTAACAATATATGGGGCTTATTATTCTGTATGGAGCAATAAATGGGGCTCATTATACTGTATAGAACACTATGTGGTACCCATTATACTATATGGAGCACTATGTGGTACCCATAATACTGTATGGAGCAATATATGAGGGTCATTATACTGTATGGAGGACCATGTGGTGCCCATAATACTGTATGCAGCAATATATGGGGCTAATTATACAGTATGTATACTGTATATATACTGTATTGTATATAGTATACTGTATTGAATACAGTATACTGTATTGTATACAGTATGTATACTATATGTATACTGTATGCATACTGTACTATGGGTACCACTCTGTGGTACCCATAGTACTGTATGGAGCAATATAAGGGGCTCTTTATACTGTATAGAGTACTATGTGGTACCCATAATACTGTATGGAGCAATATATGGGTCATGTTATTCTGTATGTAGCATTACATGGGGCTCATTATACTGCTCACATCGCAAACCCAATTTCTGTGCTGAACGCTTATGGAGGAAAACACGCACACCAGAAGACTTCATACACTTCAAATGTATGCTAAGGACCTATAACTCTGCCCTTAACCTCACCAAACAGACCTACTTCACCACCCTGATCTCCTCACTATCCAACAACCCCGAAAAACTTTTTAACACCTTTCACTCCCTCCTCAGGCCAAAAGCACAAGCCCCTATAACAGACATTTGTGCTGATGACCTGGCCTCCCACTAAATAGAGAAAATAGACAATATCCATCAGGAAATCCACTCCCAATCAACAAGTTCAGTGACTTTCGTCCCTGAATTTCCCCTGGCTCACTCTCCATATTCGATCTCATCACAGAACAAGTCTCTCCTCTCTTCTTGTCTGACTACATTCCCTCACACCTCCTCCAGTTTCTCTCCAGTCTTCACAACTCACCTAACTACAATCTTTAATATCTCCCTCTCCTGTGACATTTTCCCCTCCTCCTTCAAACACTGTATCATTACTCCATTACTAAAGAAACCCGCTCTCAACCCATCCTGCACAAACAACTACAGACCAGTCTCCAATCTCCCCTTCATCTCTAAACTCTTCGAGTACCTGATATACTCCAGCCTTACCCATTACCTCTCCACTCACTCCCTCCTAGACCCTTCACAGTCCGGTTTCCGCCCCCTACATTTGACAGAAACTGCACTCATCAAAGTGACCAATGACCTTTGGACAGCAAAACGAAACAGTGACCACTGTCTGCTCATTCTTCTTGGCTTTTCTGCAGCTTTCGACACTGTTGACCACCCTCTCCTACTCTCTAGGCTCCAGTCACAAGGCATTTAGGACACTGCTCTCTCCTGGTTCTCTTCCTATCTTTCTGACCGCTCCTTCAGTGTTCTGTTCTCTGGCTTCACTTCATTTCCTCTTCCTCTCTCTGTCGGGGTACCTCAGGGCTCAGTCCTTGGCCCCCTTCTCTTCTCCCTCTACACAGCCCCAATTGGACAGACCATCAGCAGATTTGGCTTTTAGTACCATCTTTATGCTGATGACACACAACCATACACGTCATCCCCTGACCTTACTCCCGCTGTACTACAGAACGCCACTGACTGTCTGTCTGCAGTCTCCAACATCATGTCCGCTTTCTATCTGAAACTCAGCCTCTCCAAAACTGAACTTCTTCTGCTCCCACCATCTACTAACCTCCCTAAATCTAACATTTCCCTCTCCATGGGTGGCACCATAATAACACCCCAGCAGCAGGCATGCTGTCTGTGTGTTATGTTTGACTCCGATTTCTCCTTCACCTCCCATATACAATCTCTTGCCCGCTTGTGCCACTTCCACCTAAAGAACATCTCTAGAATCCGCCCTTTTCTCACCATGGAAACTACAAAAACCCTCACTGTCACCCTGATCCACTCCCGCCTGGACTACTGTAATGCTTCATTAATTGGCCTCCACCTTACTCGACTTTCCCCTACCCAGTCCATTCTTATTGCAGCAGCCAAGCTCGTCAATCTGGCTAATCGTTACTCGGACTCGTTCGCTCTTCGCCAGTCATTACACTAGCTGCCCATTCACTACAAAATACATTTCAAAGTACTTGTTCTCACCCACAAAACTGTTATGATCTGGTGGCCTTGGAGAAGCATGATACGTACTCTGGAGAAGGTGGCACCTGTACTGACCGCAAACCCTGAACTTAGCAGCGCAACTAGAAGTAGCCGTGGGGGGTACCTAACACTCCCTAGACCCCTCGACACAGCCTAAGAATTAACTACCCCTAAAGACAGAAACAGGAAACCTATCTTGCCTCAGAGGAAATCCCCAAAGGATAGACAGCCCCCCACAAATATTGACTGTGAGAGGAGAGGGAAATAACATACGCAGACATGAAATCAGGATTTAGCATAGGAGGCCATACTAGCTAAAAAGAAAGGATAGAACAGAGTACTATGCGGTCAGTATTAAAGCACTAGAAAATATCCACCACAGAGAATACAAAACACCACATCTGACTAAAGTCATGGAGGGTATATCTGCATCTCCAGAGACACAGCTAGGCTGCAAATAATCCTTCACAACAAAGCTGGACAAGACAAAACATGAAAAATGCACAGAACTATAAGGTCCACAGCAGGTGGACAGCAAAAACAAAGACAGGACTTATCTTTGAAGAAAAGCACAGCGAACAGGAGAGACCAGAAGGGATGTGAATCCTCCAAAAACAATGGACAACTGGCACTGACTAAAGGAACAAGCAAGGCTATATAGCCCAGCCCAAATTGCAAGAAATAGATACACCTGATAAATGCTGCGATCCAACTACCGCAGCACTACCACTCATAACCACCGGAGGGAGCCCAAGAGCAGAATTCACAACACAGAGCTCTCTACATTGCGGCACCCCCTTGCATCTCCTCCCTCATTTCTGTCTATCGGCCTAACCGACCGCTGCGCTCTGCAAATGACTTTTGACTAACCTCTGCACTAATCCGTACCTCCCACTCCCGACTCCAAGATTTCTCCCGTGTGTGCCAATCCTCAGGAATGCTCTATCCCAAGATATTAGGCCCGTCCACAATTTGCATAGTTTTAGGCGCTCGCTCAAAACACACTTGTTCAGAGCCGCCAACCAAGTTCACTAATCAAAGTCATTTTATGTTTGTGTGTGTAGCCCATTCACTATCTCTATCTATCCCACACCCCCTGAAGATGGCTGGACCATCAATGTAAATACATCATTGTAAATACACTCCTGTACTTTGTATCTCACCCACCTCATTGTAGATTGTAAGCTCTCACGAGCAGGGTCATCTTATTTCACTTTAATTATTGTATTGTTAACGTTGTTACTTATGACTGTTGTGTTTCAAACTGTTAAACTGTAAAGTGCTGCGGAATATGCTGGCGCTATATAAATAAAGATTATTATTATTTATTATTATTATATATGGGGCTCATTATTCTGTTTGCACTGCTATGTGATGCCTATTATACTGCATGGAGCAATATATGGGGTTCATTATTCTGTATGGAGCAATATATGGGGCTCATTATTCTGCATGGAACAATATATGGGGCTCATTATTCTGTATGGAGCAATATATGGGGCTCATTTGTCATGGTTGTGGTCTGGGTTCTCTCCAATCCTCACACAGTTAATTGTTTTTGGCCTCCTTTTGGATCAGGGAGGGACATATATACCCACACCAGGCTTAAGTTCCTCGTCATTTATATGCTCATTCTGCCTGTGTATCTGTCCCCCAGGTATGTTTGCATACTGCTTGCCTGTTTTGCCTTATTGTGCCTTGACCCGGTCCATTTTCTGATATTGTGCTTACTCTTCTCATTCAGTATTATCGTCCCCTCTGATTCTGACCTTCTGGCTTTACCTCGCCGGCTCTACACCTGTCTATCCCACTTGTACTTCACCATTATCTCCGGCTTTCTGACTTCAGCTTTGTATTTGACTTTGCCTCCCGTCTCATCCGTATCTATCCATCTTCCTGGTTTGACCACAGCTCATTCACTATGCTCCGGCCTCACCGGTCTCCTCCATCACCCAACAATAGTCTCAGGCTTCGACACTCCCTGTTGTGAATTCTGTTGTCGAGCTCCCTCCAGTGGTCATGAATGGTATTTCGGCTGGTTCTGTCCATGGGCTTCCTCCGGTGGTTGTGAGTGGAGCTGCGGCTTCTGAATTTCCTTCCACAGGTGACGAGGTTAATTTGTTAGCTGGCTGCTCTATTTAACTCCACTTAGATCATTGCTCCATGCCACCTGTCAATGTTCCAGCATTGGTCTAGTTCTCTCCTGGATCGTTCTTGTGACCTGTCTTCCCAGCAGAAGCTAAGTTCCTGCTTGTTTTTCTCTGGTTTGCTATTTTTCTGTCCAGTTTGCTATTTTGATTTTTGTCTTGCTTGCTGGAAGCTCTGGGACGCAGAGGGAGCGCCTCCGCACCGTGAGTCGGTGCGGAGGGTCTTTTTGCGCCCTCTGCGTGGTCTTTTTGTAGTTTTTTGTGCTGACCGCAAAGTTACCTTTCATATCTTCTGTCTGTTCAGTAAGTCGGGCCTCACTAGGGCTAGCTAGTTTCTTAGGCTGTGTCGAGTTGCATAGGGAGCGTTAGGAGCAATCCACAGCTATTTCTAGTGTGTGTGAGAGGATTAGGGATTGCGGTCAGCAGAGTTCCCACGTCTCAGAGCTCGTCCTATATTATTAGTAACTATCAGGTCATTCCGTGTGCTCTTAACCACCAGGTCCATTATTGTCCTTACCACCAGGTCATAACAGTACAGGTGGCCCAAAGTATTAATGCATCTCAATAGAGGGATAAGAGAAGTTCTGAGACCATTTTTTTTTCTTTGCAGAGTGTTTTGTATCTCTTTTCCCCTTTACCTCTGGGTGGTTCAGGATACAGGTGTAGATATGGACATTCAAGGTCTGTCCCCTTGTATGGATAATCTCACTGCAAGTGTACAAAACAAAGATTTTGTGGTTCAGAATCCGATGTCAGAGCCTAGGATTCCAATTCCTGATTTGTTTTTTGGGGATAGATCTAAGTTTCTGAATTTCAAAAATAATTGTAAATTGTTTCTTGCTTTGAAACCTCGCTCCTCAGGTGACCCTGTTCAACAAGTGAAAATCATTATTTCTTTGTTACGTGGCGACCCTCAAGACTGGGCATTTTCCCTTGCGCCAGGAGATCCGGCATTGCGTGATGTGGATGCGTTTTTTCTGGCGCTCGGATTGCTTTATGATGAACCTAGTTCAGTGGATCAGGCAGAGAAAATCTTGCTGGCTCTGTGTCAGGGTCAGGATGAGGTAGAAATATATTGTCAGAAGTTTAGGAAGTGGTCTGTACTCACTCAGTGGAATGAATGTGCCCTGGCAGCAATTTTCAGAAAGGGTCTCTCTGAAGCCCTTAAGGATGTCATGGTGGGATTTCCCATGCCTGCTGGTCTGAATGAGTCTATGTCTTTGGCCATTCAGATCGATCGACGCTTGTGTGAGCGTAAAGCTTTGCACCATTTGGCGGTATTATCTGAGCATAGACCTGAGCCTATGCAATGTGATAGGACTTTGACCAGAGCTGAACGGCAAGAACACAGACGTCGGAATGGGCTGTGTTTTTACTGTGGTGATTCCACTCATGCTATCTCCGATTGTCCTAAGCGCACTAAGCGTTTCGCTAGGTCTGCTACCATTGGTACGGTACAGTCGAAATTGCTTTTGTCCGTTACTCTGATTTGCTCTTTGTCGTCCTATTCTGTTATGGCATTTGTGGATTCAGGCGCTGCCCTGAATTTGATGGACTTGGAGTTTGCTAGGCGCTGTGGTTTTTTCTTGGAGCCTTGCAGTATCCTATTCCATTGAGAGGAATTGATGCTACGCCTTTGGCCAAGAATAAGCCTCAGTACTGGACCCAATTGACCATGTGCATGGCTCCTGCACATCAGGAGGATATTCGCTTTTTGGTGTTGCATAATCTGCATGATGTGGTCGTTTTGGGGTTGCCATGGCTACAGGTCCATAATCCAGTATTGGATTGGAAATCTATGTCTGTGTCCAGCTGGGGTTGTCAGGGGGTACATGGTGATGTTCCATTTTTGTCTATTTCGTCATCCACCCCTTCTGAAGTCCCGGAGTTTTTGTCGGATTACCGGGATGTATTTGATGAGCCCAAATCCAGTGCCCTACCTCCTCATAGGGATTGCGATTGTGCTATCAATTTGATTCCTGGTAGTAAGTTTCCTAAGGGCCTAAAGTTCAATTTATCTGTGCCAGAGCACACCGCTATGCGGAGTTATGTAAAGGAATCCTTGGAGAAGGGTCATATTAGCCCGTCGTCGTCACCATTGGGGGCAGGGTTCTTTTTTGTGGCCAAGAAGGATGGTTCTTTGAGACCTTGTATTGATTACCGCCTTCTTTATAAGATCACAGTCAAATTTCAGTACCCTTTGCCTCTGCTGTCGGATTTATTTGCTCGGATTAAGGGGGCTAGTTGGTTCACCAAGATAGATCTTCGTGGTGCGTATAATCTTGTGTGTATTAAACAGGGCGATGAATGGAAAACAGCATTTAATACGCCCGAGGGCCATTTTGAGTACCTGGTTATGCCATTCGGGCTTTCCAATGCTCCATCAGTATTTCAGTCCTTTATGCATGACATCTTCCGAGAGTACCTGGATAAATTCCTGATTGTATATTTGGATGATATTTTGGTCTTCTCGGAGGATTGGGAGTTTCAAGTGAGGCAGGTCAGAATGGTGTTCCGGGTCCTTCGTGCGAATTCTTTGTTTGTGAAGGGGTCAAAGTGTCTCTTTGGAGTTCAGAAGGTTTCATTTTTGGGTTTCATTTTTTCCCCTTCTACTATCGAGATGGACCCTGTTAAAGTCCAGGCCATTTATGATTGGACTCAGCCGACATCTGTGAAGAGTCTGCAAAAGTTCCTGGGCTTTGCTAATTTTTATCGTCGCTTCATCAGTAATTTTTCTAGTGTTGCTAAACCGTTGACTGATTTGACCAAGAAGGGTGCTGATGTGGTCAATTGGTCTTCTGCGGCTGTGGAAGCTTTTCAGGAGTTGAAGCATCGTTTTTCTTCTGCCCCTGTGTTGTGCCAGCCAGATGTTTCACTTCCGTTTCAGGTCGAGGTTGATGCTTCTGAGATTGGAGCAGGGGCTGTTTTGTCGCAAAGAAGTTCTGATGGCTCGGTGATGAAACCATGTGCCTTCTTTTCTAGAAAGTTTTCGCCTGCTGAGCGCAATTATGATGTTGGCAATCAGGAGTTGTTGGCCATGAAGTGGGCATTCGAGGAGTGGCGTCATTGGCTTGAAGGAGCCAAGCATCGCGTGGTGGTCTTGACGGATCACAAGAATTTGACTTATCTCGAGTCTGCCAAATGGTTGAATCCTAGACAGGCTCGTTGGTCGCTATTTTTCTCCCGTTTTGATTTTGTGGTTTCGTACCTTCCAGGCTCTAAGAATGTGAAGGCTGATGCCCTGTCAAGGAGTTTTGTGCCCGACTCTCCGGGTGTTCCTGAGCCGGCGGGTATTTTCAAAGAGGGGGTAATTTTGTCTGCCATCTCCCCTGATTTGCGGCGGGTGCTGCAAAAATTTCAGGCTGATAGACCTGACTGTTGCCCAGCAGAGAAACTGTTTGTCCCTGATAAATGGACTAGTAGAGTTATCTCTGAGGTTCATTGTTCGGTGTTGGCTGGTCATCCTGGAATCTTTGGTACCAGAGATTTGGTGGCTAGATCCTTTTGGTGGCCGTCTTTGTCGCAGGATGTGCGTTCTTTTGTGCAGTCCTGCGAGACTTGTGCTCGGGCTAAGCCCTGCTGTTCTCGTGCCATTGGGTTGCTTTTGCCCTTGCCAGTCCCGAAGAGGCCCTGGACGCATATCTCTATGGATTTTATTTCGGATCTCCCTGTCTCTCAAAAGATGTCGGTCATTTGGGTGGTTTGTGATCGCTTCTCTAAGATGGTCCATTTGGTACCCTTGCCTAAATTGCCTTCCTCCTCTGATTTGGTGCCATTGTTTTTCCAGCATGTGGTTCGTTTACATGGCATTCCGGAGAACATCGTTTCGGACAGAGGTTCCCAGTTTGTTTCGAGGTTTTGGCGAGCCTTTTGTGCTAGGATGGGCATTGATTAGTCTTTTTCCTCGGCTTTCCATCCTCAGACAAATGGCCAAACCGAACGAACTAATCAGACTTTGGAAACATATCTGAGATGCTTTGTTTCTGCTGATCAGGATGATTGGGTGTCCTTTTTGCCTTTGGCTGAGTTCGCCCTAAATAATCGGGCCAGCTCGGCTACTTTGGTTTCGCCGTTTTTCTGCAATTCTGGTTTCCATCCTCGTTTCTCTTCAGGGCAGGTTGAGTCTTCGGACTGTCCTGCTGTAGATACTGTGGTGGATAGGTTGCAGCAGATTTGGACTCATGTGGTGGACAATTTGACATTGTCCCAGGAGAAGGCTGAACGTTTCGCTAACCGCCGGCGCTGTGTGGGTCCCCAACTTCGTGTTGGGGATTTGGTTTGGTTGTTGTCTCGTTATGTTCCTATGAAGGTTTCCTCTCCTAAGTTTAAGCCTCGCTTCATTGGTCCGTATAAGATTTCTGAGGTTCTCAATCCTGTGTCGTTTCGTTTGACCCTTCCAGCTTCTTTTGCCATCCATAATGTATTCCATAGGTCATTGTTGCGGAGATACATGGCGCCTGTGGTTCCATCCGTTGATCCTCCTGCCCCGGTGTTGGTTGAGGGGGAGTTGCAGTATGTGGTGGAGAAGATTTTGGATTCTCGTATTTCGAGACGGAAACTCCAGTACCTGGTCAAGTGGAAGGGTTATGGTCAGGAAGATAATTCCTGGGTCTTTGCCTCCGATGTTCATGCTGCCGATCTGGTTCGTGCCTTTCATTTGGCTCGTCCTGATCGGCCTGGGGGCTCTGGTGAGGGTTTGGTGACCCCTCCTCAAGGGGGGGGGTACTGTTGTGAATTCTGTTGTCGAGCTCCCTCCTGTGGTCATGAATGGTACTTCGGTTGGTTTTGTCCATGGGCTTCCTCTGGTGGTTGTGAGTGGAGCTGCGGCTTCTGAGTTTCCTTCCACAGGTGACGAGGTTAATTCGTTAGCTGGCTGCTCTATTTAACTCCACTTAGATCATTGCTCCATGCCACCTGTCAATGTTCCAGTATTGGTCTAGTTCTCTCCTGGATCGTTCTTGTGACCTGTCTTCCCAGTAGAAGCTAAGTTCCTGCTTGTTTTTCTCTGGTTTGCTATTTTTCTGTCCAGTTTGCTATTTTGATTTTTGTCTTGCTTGCTGGAAGCTCTGGGACGCAAAGGGAGCGCCTCCGCACCGTGAGTCGGTGCGGAGGGTCTTTTTGCACCCTCTGCGTGGTCTTTTTGTAGTTTTTTGTGCTGACCGCAAAGTTACCTTTCCTATCCTCTGTCTGTTCAGTAAGTCGGGCCTCACTTTGCTAAATCTATTTCATCTCTGTGTTTGTATTTTTCATCTTTACTCACAGTCATTATATGTGGGGGGCTGCCTTTTCCTTTGGGGAATTTCTCTGAGGCAAGGTAGGCTTTATTTTTCTATCTCTAGGGCTAGCTAGTTTCTTAGGCTGTGTCGAGTTGCATAGGGAGCGTTAGGAGCAATCCACGGCTATTTCTAGTGTGTGTGATAGGATTAGGGATTGCGGTCAGCAGAGTTCCCACGTCTCAGAGCTCGTCCTATTATTAGTAACTATCAGGTCATTCCGTGTACTCTTAACCACCAGGTCCATTATTGTCCTTACCACCAGGTCATAACAACTCCCCCTGGAGTCACATGTTGCAGGTCCTGTTCTCGGCTCACCGCTGCTCTCCTCGTCACTTTTGAGACTCAGGTGTCCTGTGTTTGACCCTCTGTTTAAGACCTACTGCAGGAATCGTGACATCATATCTGACCTTACCTTTTTTCCCCCTTTGGTTGGGTGTGGGGGGAGGCCCTGGGAAAGATGGATGCCTTACGTGCACTTTCAGATCAAGTAAGTGATCTCACCCATTTAATGCAGAAGCTTTCTATAAAACAGCATGCCCTGGCTCAGTCACATCAACTAGTGCAAAGAGATGTGTCAGATGCACTACAGGGCTCTGTACCATTAGGGGCTCGGGTATAGGGTCCCACTGATGTGTCTCTGGTAACCCTTGAACCACCTATTAAGTTGCCTTATAATTTTTCTGGGGACGAAAAAATTGTTTAAGGCTTTTCGAGAGGGGTGCAAGTTGTTTTTTTGAGTTACATCCCGATGCGTCTGGGAATGAAAGATCTTTTTTGGGTATTTATCCTTAACCCCTGTATCTTATTTATTATTGTGCCACACACTTCCATCTTCGTGGGCACTTTCTCTAAGCCTGGGTGGCTCTATTTTCCCACCAGGCTATTCTGCCTCTCGCATCTTTTTACCTGGTTAACACCTTACTTTATTGGTATTGTTCTCCTATTTGCTTATTGGGGCCCCAGTGGTGGTATTAGCCTTTCTTTCTACATTAGGGCATTTTATCTATTATAAGGTTGTCTGGGGACGCCCAGACTCTCTATGCTCATATATGCTCTCATACATATGTAGATAGTGTTATATTTTGGCTATTTGAAATATTGAGCTATACCTTACCTATATAAGAATTAGGAGGTTCTTATTTTCCATACTATAGGTCTTTCCCATACACCGTTTTGGGAATGGTATGTGTATATATTTATACATATACTTCTATGCTGTAACAATCCAATTGTGGCATGTCTTTACTGTTGTCGTTTAACATCATCTATTTTTGGGCCGTTTGTATATGAGTATCTTGGGACCAGTAGTGTGGTTGTTGTATTTTAATATGTTTTTATGTTTGTGCATCTGTCTCTTTCTTTAATAAATTATCTTTGCATTTTTTGCTTTTTAGCCTGTATTCTTTTGGGTGTGCGCCCTATTTGCATGGCTCCTTTTGTTGTTGTTTTTTTCATCATCTAGAGGATGCTCTGGCACTTCATCCTCCCCCTGATGCCTTGGAGGACGCCATGACTCAGGCAGTTCGAAAGAACCAAAGGCTCCATGCTTGAGATATGGTGCAACAGGTGGCACCTCTATTCTCCAGTCTGAGGGATACTGCATTCTATTCTGAACTCATGGGGGTTGGTGCAATCTCAGAGGAGAGGGAGAGGAGACATCGCAGAGACAACCAATTGTGCTTTTCCTGTGGAGCCTCTGGACATTAGAAAATAAACTGTCCTTCTGCTTCCCCCTTGGTGAAGACTTTGGTGAAACGAAAAAGTCTGGGCAACGATTAAAGAGGTTGCCCAGACTCTCAGGTACTTTTATTCTCACTTTCTAAAATCCTTCTCCAGGTGGAGTTGGATCTTTCTGGAGGTCCCATGGTGACTATTGCTTTCGTTGACTGTGTTTTTAACATTAATCTAATTTACTCTCGCGTTTTGACTCTTAATAAGATAGGGACTGTCAGGCTCGGGATTCCAGTCAAGGTGGAGGCTATTGACTCCTCTCCTCTCACCAAAGATGGAATTTGTTTCATATCTGATTTTTCTTCACTGAGTGTGGGTCCTGCTCACATTGAGAAATTAATTCACTGGCAAGTCTGGTGTTGGGCAGTGTTGTAATGTTGTATCTACTACCACTCCTGTGAAATCTGTTTCTGTGTTATCTGTCGGTCTGGAGGATATTCCGGAATACCAGAAGGACTTTAAAGATGTATTTTCAGAAATCGAGGCAGAGGCGCTTCCACCACATAGACCTTTTCATTATGGAATTGATTTAATCCCAGGAGCCAAATTACCCAAGGCTCGTTTGTTTAATTTGTCTGGGCCTGAGCACCAAGCAATAAGGGAATATATTTCCAAATACTCTCCTCAAGGGGTATATTCAACCTTCTGTGTCACTTGTGGCGGAGGGTTTCTTTTTTGTTAAAAAGAAATGTGGTGGATGTTAGGGCTGGTGGAATGCACTGAGCAAATAAGGAGATAATATTGGTGTGTTCGCAGCCCGGGGTCCACCGTGTAGGAGTGGAACCTGCTGCTAGTAAATGGTGGCACTGTATGGTGGTATTACGCCTGAACAGACACGGGTTCCGTCACCTGGTCTGTATTCGAGCGATCAATGTTGCTTCACAGAGTCGCCAGGATAAAGGACTATGCTGTGCCCTGCTAACCTCACAGAGGGTCACAGCTCTCTAAGGGAGCAGGTAGCATATAGTGGTCACTAGGGTTGAGCGAAACGGGTCGTTCATTTTCAAAAGTCGCCGACTTTTCGCAAAGTCGGGTTTCATGAAACCCGATCCGACCCCTGTGCGGGGTCGGCCATGCGGTACGCGACTTTCGCGCCAAAGTCGCGTTTCAATGACGCGAAAAGCGCCATTTCTCAGCCAATGAAGGTAAACGCAGAGTGTGGGCAGCGTGATGACATAGGTCCTGGTCCCCACCATCTTAGAGAAGGGCATTGCAGTGATTGGCTTGCTGTCTGCGGCGTCACAGGGGCTATAAAGGGGCGTTCCCGCCGACCGCCATGTTACTGCTGCTGATCTGAGCTTAGGGAGAGGTTGCTGCCGCTTCGTCAGAAGCAGGGATAGCGTTAGGCAGGGTCCATTAACCACCAAACCGCTTGTGCTGTAGCGATTTCCACTGCCCAACACCACCTTCGGTGTGCAGGGACAGTGGAAGCTACATTTTTTTTTTTTCCCTCAGCGCTGTAGCTCATTGGGCTGCCCTAGAAGGCTCCCTGATAGCTGCATTGCTGTGTGTACGCCGCTGTGCAAACCAACTGCTTTTTTCAAAGCACAAATCCTCTTGTTCCTTCCTTTCTGCACAGCTATCTTTTTGGTTTGTACACACTTTTTATTTAATTTGTGCATCAGTCCACTCCTTATTGCTGCCTGCCATACCTGGCTGAGATTACTGCAGGGAGATAGTAATTGAAGGACACTCCCTGTTTTTTTTTTTTTTTTGTGGGAGATTAAGATTGACATTTCTGCTAGAGTGCCATCCCTGTCTGTGTCATCTCTCACTCAGTGGGCCATAGAAAGCCTATTTATTTTTTTGCTTGATTTGGGTTATAAAATCTACCTGAAAAAATCACTACATCAATCAGTGGGAGAAAAATATTGGCCTCAGGGCTTGTGTGCCACTCTTGACTCCTGTGTGCATCATCACTCACTCAGTGGGCCATAGAAAGCCTATTTATTTTTTTGCTTGATTTTGGTTCTAAAATCTACCTGAAAAAATCACTACATCAATCAGTGGGAGAAAAATATTGGCCTCAGGGCTTGTGTGCCACTCCTGACTCCTGTGTGCATCATCACTCACTCAGTGGGCCATAGAAAGCCCATTTTTTTTTTTTTTTTGCTTTATTTGGGTTCTAAATTCTACCTGAAAAAATCAATAAATCAATCAGTGGGAGATTAATATTGGCCTTTGGGCTTGTGTGCCAGTCCTAAGCGTGCCATCTCTCTCTCTCAGATAGTGGGCCATAGAAAGCCTATTTATTTTTTTTTTTTTTTAATGGGTTTATAAATTTTCCCTGGAAAAAAAAAAAAGTGGGAGATTAATATTGGCCTCTGGGCTTGTGTGCCAGTCCTGAGCGTGCCATCTCTCTCACAAAAAGTGGGCCATAGAAAGCCTATTTATTTATTTTTTTTTGGTTTTATAAATTCTCCCTTAAAAAAAAGGGAGATTAATATTGGCCTTTGGGCTTGTGTGCCAGTCCTAAGCGTGCCATCTCTCTCTCTCAGATAGTGGGCCATAGAAAGCCTATTTATTTATTTTTTTTTTTAATGGGTTTATAAATTTTCCCTGGAAAAAAAAAAAAAGTGGGAGATTAATATTGGCCTCTGGGCTTGTGTGCCAGTCCTGAGCGTGCCATCTCTCTCACAAATAGTGGGCCATAGAAAGCCTATTTATTTTTATTTTTTTTGGTTTTATAAATTCTCCCTTAAAAAAAAAGGGAGATTAATATTGGCCTTTGGGCTTGTGTGCCAGTCCTAAGCGTGCCATCTCTCTCTGTCTCTAAGATAGTGGGCCATAGAAAGCCTATTTATTATTTTTTTTATTGGGTTTATAAATTTTCCCTGGAACAAAAAAAAAAAAGTGGGAGATAAATATTGGCCTCTGGGCTTGTGTGCCACTCCTGACTCCTGTGTGCGTCATCTCTCACTCAGTGGGCCATAGAAAGCCTTTTTTTGTTTTATTTGTTTTCTAAATTCTCCCTGAAAAAATCATTTTATTTTCTTTGGTTTCTAAATTCTTCCTGAAAAAATCATTTTATTCTATTTTTTTTTTCCTAAAGTCTCCCTGAAAAAAAAAAAAAAAAAAAACAAATCAGTGGGAGATTAATATTGCCCTTTCTGCTTGTGTGCCAGTCTTGACTCCTGGGTGTGCCATCTCTCTCTCTCTCTCTCCAATTGTGGGCCATAGAAAGCCTATTATTTTTTTAGCTTGATTTGGGTTCCAAAATCTACCTGAAAAAATCACTACATCAATCAGTGGGAGATAAATATTGGCCTCTGGGCTTGTGTGCCACTCCTGACTCCTGTGTGCGTCATCTCTCACTCAGTGGGCCATAGAAAGCCTTTTTTTGTTTTATTTGTTTTCTAAATTCTCCCTGAAAAAATCATTTTATTTTATTTGGTTTCTAAATTCTTCCTGAAAAAATCATTTTATTCTATTTTTTTTTTCCTAAAGTCTCCCTGAAAAAAAAAAAAAAAAAACAAATCAGTGGGAGATTAATATTGCCCTTTCTGCTTGTGTGCCAGTCTTGACTCCTGGGTGTGCCATCTCTCTCTCTCTCTCCAATTGTGGGCCATAGAAAGCCTATTATTTTTTTAGCTTGATTTGGGTTCCAAAATCTACCTGAAAAAATCACTACATCAATCAGTGGGAGATAAATATTGGCCTCTGGGCTTGTGTGCCACTCCTGACTCCTGTGTGCGTCATCTCTCACTCAGTGGGCCATAGAAAGCCTTTTTTTGTTTTATTTCTTTTCTAAATTCTCCCTGAAAAAATCATTTTATTTTCTTTGGTTTCTAAATTCTTCCTGAAAAAATCATTTTATTCTATTTTTTTTTTCCCTAAAGTCTCCCTGAAAAAAAAACAAAAAAAAAACAAATCAGTGGGAGATTAATATTGCCCTTTCTGCTTGTGTGCCAGTCTTGACTCCTGGGTGTGCCATCTCTCTCTCTCTCTCCAATTGTGGGCCATAGAAAGCCTATTATTTTTTTAGCTTGATTTGGGTTCCAAAATCTACCTGAAAAAATCACTACATCAATCAGTGGGAGATAAATATTGGCCTCTGGGCTTGTGTGCCACTCCTGACTCCTGTGTGCGTCATCTCTCACTCAGTGGGCCATAGAAAGCCTTTTTTTGTTTTATTTGTTTTCTAAATTCTCCCTGAAAAAATCATTTTATTTTATTTGGTTTCTAAATTCTTCCTGAAAAAATCATTTTATTCTATTATTTTTTTTTCCTAAAGTCTCCCTTAAAAAAAAAAAAAAAATCAAATCAGTGGGAGATTAATATTTACATTTGTGCTTCAGTGACAGTCCTGCGTGTGTGGCATCTCTCTCATTTGTTGCCACCAACAACAGAGTGTGTAACATTGTGCCTGATTTTCGTTGTGGTCTCACTCACCTGTAAAGGGGTAGCTAAATCATACTGAAGTTATAGCTCACCGTGTAATTTGTGTGACAGCAACAAATACCGTTAGTTTGTTTACGTTTTTAAAACAATGAGGAAGTATGGTGGAAGAGGTCGTGGCCGGGGGCGTTCATTGTCAGCTGGTAATGAGGGTAGTGGTAGTGGTGGAGCATCAGCTGGTCGTGGGAAAAAAAATATTGCACCTAAGTCTGGAGCTGTGGAGCCAGGTTCGTCGTCTGGCTACACAAGGCCTCGAACGCTCCCTTTTCTGGGAGTAGGAAAACCGCTTTTAAAGCCGGAGCAGCAAGAGCAAGTTTTGGCTTATCTTGCTGACTCAGCCTCTAGCTCTTTTGCCTCCTCTCGTGAAACTGGTAAATGTCAAAGCAGCGCGTCGTTAGTGGATGTTCACGGTCAGGGACAAGTCGCTTCCTTGTCCTCTTCAGCAAAAACAACAACAGAGAAGAATGCAGCAGGCGACACAACGGGTTACTCCATGGAGCTCTTTACACATACCGTCCCTGGCTTAGAAAGTGAAGCAGTTAACAGTCCATGCCCATTACAAGTTGAATCTGACATGGAGTGCACTGATGCACAGCCACAGCCAGACTACTATGCTGGTCCTTTGACTCAGACAACAACATTGCCCTCGCAGGGTGCTGATCAAGAATCAGACCCTGATGAGACTATGTTGCCCCATCACGAACGCTATACCACCGACCGACACGGTGACACAGACGAAGTTGCACACGAGCTACAAGAAGAGGTAATAGATGACCCAGTTCTTGACCCCGATTGGCAGCCATTGGGGGAACAGGGTGCAGGCGGCAGCAGTTCTGAAGCGGAGGAGGAGGGGCCGCAGCAGGCATCAACATCGCAACAGGTTCCATCTGCCGGGCCCGTATCTTGCCCAAAACGCGTGGCAAAGCCAAAACCTGTTGGAGGACAGCGTGGCCATCCGGTTAAAGCTCAGTCTGCAATGCCTGAAAAGGTATCCGATGCTAGAAAGAGTGCAGTCTGGCATTTTTTTAAACAACATCCAATTGATCAGCGCAAAGTCATCTGTCAAAAATGTTCAACTACCTTAAGCAGAGGACAGAATCTGAAAAGTCTCAATACAAGTTGCATGCATAGACATTTAACCACCATGCATTTGCAAGCCTGGACTAACTACCAAACGTCCCTTAAGGTTGTAGCACCCTCGGCCAATGAAGCTAGTCAGCAACGCAACATCCCTTCCGGCAGTGTAGGGCCACCATTTTCCGCACCACCTGCAGTATCTGTGCAGGTTTCTTTGCCAGGCCAAAGCAGTCAGGGTCAGGGAATCACCAGTTTCGTAGTAGGAAACACTGCATCTAGGGCACCGGTGGCAACAATACCATCTCCCACCGTCTCTCAGTCTGCCATGTCCACCGGCACCCCCGCTAGTTCCACGATCTCCAGCTCTCCAGTCCAGCTCACCCTACATGAGACTATGGTTAGAAAAAGGAAGTACTTAGCCTCGCATCCGCGTACACAGGGTTTGAACGCACACATAGCTAGACTAATCTCGTTAGAGATGATGCCCTACCGGTTAGTTGAAAGCGAAGCTTTCAAAGCGCTGATGGACTACGCTGTACCACGCTACGAGCTACCCAGTTGACACTTTTTTCCAGAAAAGCCATCCCAGCCCTCCACCAGCATGTTAAAGAGCGCATCGTCCATGCACTCAGGCAATCTGTGAGCACAAAGGTGCACCTGACAACAGATGCATGGACCAGTAGGCATGGCCAGGGACGTTACGTGTCCATCACGGCACACTGGGTAAATGTGGTGGATGCAGGGTCCACAGGGGACAGCAAGTTTGGGACAGTTCTGCCTAGCCCACGGTCTAGGAAACAATTGGCTGTAGCCGTTCGCACCCCCTCCTCCTCCTCTTCGTCCTCCTCCAGAAGCGAGAGCTCGTCCACAGACCGCAGTCGCACAACCACTCCATCCGCAGCTGCCACTCTTGCACACCAGGTCTCCCATTATGGGGCAGCTACTGGCAAACGTCAGCAGGCTGTATTGGCTATGAAGTGTTTGGGCGACAACAGACACACCACGGAAGTTCTGTCCGAGTTCTTGCAGAAAGAAACGCAGTCGTGGCTGGGCACTGTAGATCTTGAGGCAGGCAAGGTAGTGAGTGATAACGGAAGGAATTTCATGGCTGCCATCTCCCTTTCCCAACTGAAACACATTCCTTGCCTGGCTCACACCTTAAACCTGGTGGTGCAGTGCTTCCTGAAAAGTTATCCGGGGTTATCCGACCTGCTCCTCAAAGTGCGTGGACTTTGCTCACATATCCGCCGTTCGCCCGTACACTCCAGCCGTATGCAGACCTATCAGCGTTCTTTGAACCTTCCCCAGCATCGCCTAATCATAGACATTGCAACAAGGTGGAACTCAACACTGCACATGCTTCAGAGACTGTGTGAACAGAGGCGGGCTGTTATGTTTTTGTGGGAGGATACACATACACGGGCAGGCAGTAGGATGGCAGACATGGAGTTGTCAGGTGTGCAGTGGTCGAAGATTCAAGACATGTGCCAAGTCCTTCAGTGTTTTGAGGAATGCACACGGCTGGTTAGTGCAGACAACACCATAATAAGCATGAGCATCCCCCTAATGCGTCTGCTGATGCAAAGTTTGACGCACATAAAGGATCAGGCGTCTGCAGCTGAGGAAGAGGAAAGCCTTGATGACAGTCAGCCATTGTCTGGCCAGGGCAGTGTACAGGACGAGGTAGCGGGCGAAGAGGAGGAGGAGGACGAGGAGGATGATGGGGATGATTATATTTTTAATGAGGAAGCTTTTCCGGGGCCACTGGAAATTGGTGGCGCGGCAAGGCCGGGTTCTGGTTTTTTGAGGGACACAAGTGACGTGGATTTGCCTGAAACTGCCCCTCAACCAAGCACAACCGCAGATTTGAGAACTGGAACTTTGGCCCACATGGCGGATTATGCCTTACGTATCCTCAAAAGGGACACACGCATAACTAAAATGATGAATGATGACGATTACTGGTTGGCCTGCCTCCTTGATCCTCGCTATAAAGGCAAATTGCAAAATATAATGCCACATGAGAACTTGGAACTAATATTAGCAACCAAACAATCAACTCTTGTTGACCGTTTGCTTCTGGCATTCCCTGCACACAGCGCCCGTGATCGTTCTCACATGAGCTGCAGGGGCCAGCAGACCAGAGGAGTTAGAGGGGCAGAAATCAGAAGTGGCGTTGGCCAGAGGGGTTTTCTGACCAGGTTGTGGAGTGATTTTGCTATGACCGCAGACAGGACAGGTACTGCAGCATCAATTCAAAGTGACAGGAGACAACATTTGTCCAGTATGGTTACAAACTATTTTTCATCCCTTATCGATGTTCTCCCTCAACCGTCATTCCCATTTGATTACTGGGCATCAAAATTAGACACCTGGCCAGAATTGGCAGAATATGCATTGCAGGAGCTTGCTTGCCCGGCAGCTAGTGTCCTATCAGAAAGAGTATTCAGTGCTGCAGGTTCAATACTAACAGAAAAAAGGACTCGTCTGGCTACCCAAAATGTAGATGATCTAACCTTCAATAAAATGAACCACAACTGGATTTCGAAATCTTTTGCCCCACCTTGCCCGGCTGACACCTAGCTTTCCTATGAAAAGGTCTTGCCTGTGGACTATTCTGAATGCCTTTTCCAATCTCGTAATTTTCTGCACCTGATTGTCCAGCATACGACATGTTTACACCTCACTAAATGGCCAAACTCCCCACACGGGGCCGTGGTATCGACACTTGGCGACAGCACCCGTGAGAGTGCAGTTTGTCTGAAGAGGTGGGTGAGCCCGCTTTTGGTCGACGGCACTGCCACTGGGTCCCTCCTAGTACAATAAAGTGTCTCTGGCGGTGGTGGTGCGCACCCAACGTCAGACACACCGTTGTAATATGAGGGGCCCTGGGCCTGTACCGCCGGCCACAAGACAGATTCCCCCCACCCCAGCTTAAACAGTGCTCTACCACTTGCAAAATTATCTCACAGCTCCACCAATGTTTAGTCTATGCGCTGACATCCTTCAATGCCTGCCACTGACAATACCATTGTATTGACATTTTTGTTATGTTAGGCCTTCGATGCCTGTCTGTGGTCACTCCTTCCACTAGGCCTCCGCTGACCACACCACTGCTGCCCGTGTACCCCTGTAACCAATTTAAAATTGCCTACAGCCATGTGTTATTATTTTAGGCCTTCGATGCCTGTCTGCGGTCACTCCTTCCACTAGGCCTCCACTGACCACACCACTGCTGCCCGTGTACCCCTGGAACCCATTTAAAATTGCCTACAGCCATGTGTTATTATTTTAGGCCTTCGATGCCTGTCTGCGGTGACTCCTTCCACTAGGCCTCCACTGACCACACCACTGCTGCCCGTGTACCCCTGGAACCAATTTAAAATTGCCTACAGCCATGTGTTATTATTTTAGGCCTTCGATGCCTGTCTGCGGTCACTCCTTCCACTAGGCCTCCACTGACCACACCACTGCTGCCCGTGTACCCCTGTAACCAATTTAAAATTGCCTACAGCCATGTGTTATTATTTTAGGCCTTCGATGCCTGTCTGCGGTGACTCCTTCCACCAGGCCTCCACTGACCACACCACTGCTGCCCGTGTACCCCTGGAACCAATTTAAAATTGCCTACAGCCATGTGTTATTATTTTAGGCCTTCGATGCCTGTCTGCGGTGACTCCTTCCACTAGGCCTCCACTGACCACACCACTGCTGCCCGTGTACCCCTGTAACCATTTTAAAATTGCCTACAGCCATGTGTTATTATTTTAGGCCTTCGATGCCTGTCTGCGGTGACTCCTTCCACTAGGCCTCCACTGACCACACCACTGCTGCCCGTGTACCCCTGTAACCAATTTAAAATTGCCTACAGCCATGTGTTATTATTTTAGGCCTTCGATGCCTGTCTGCGGTGACTCCTTCCACTAGGCCTCCACTGACCACACCACTGCTGCCCGTGTACCCCTGGAACCAATTTAAAATTGCCTACAGCCATGTGTTATTATTTTAGGCCTTCGATGCCTGTCTGCGGTGACTCCTTCCACTAGGCCTCCACTGACCACACCACTGCTGCCCGTGTACCCCTGTAACCAATTTAAAATTGCCTACAGCCATGTGTTATTATTTTAGGCCTTCGATGCCTGTCTGCGGTGACTCCTTCCACTAGGCCTCCACTGACCACACCACTGCTGCCCGTGTACCCCTGGAACCAATTTAAAATTGCCTACAGCCATGTGTTATTATTTCAGGCCTTCGATGCCTGTCTGCGGTCACTCCTTCCACTAGGCCTCCACTGACCACACCACTGCTGCCCGTGTACCCCTGTAACCAATTTAAAATTGCCTACAGCCATGTGTTATTATTTTAGGCCTTCGATGCCTGTCTGCGGTGACTCCTTCCACCAGGCCTCCACTGACCACACCACTGCTGCCCGTGTACCCCTGGAACCAATTTAAAATTGCCTACAGCCATGTGTTATTATTTTAGGCCTTCGATGCCTGTCTGCGGTGACTCCTTCCACTAGGCCTCCACTGACCACACCACTGCTGCCCGTGTACCCCTGTAACCATTTTAAAATTGCCTACAGCCATGTGTTATTATTTTAGGCCTTCGATGCCTGTCTGCGGTGACTCCTTCCACTAGGCCTCCACTGACCACACCACTGCTGCCCGTGTACCCCTGTAACCAATTTAAAATTGCCTACAGCCATGTGTTATTATTTTAGGCCTTCGATGCCTGTCTGCGGTGACTCCTTCCACCAGGCCTCCACTGACCACACCACTGCTGCCCGTGTACCCCTGGAACCAATTTAAAATTGCCTACAGCCATGTGTTATTATTTTAGGCCTTCGATGCCTGTCTGCGGTGACTCCTTCCACTAGGCCTCCACTGACCACACCACTGCTGCCCGTGTACCCCTGGAACCAATTTAAAATTGCCTACAGCCATGTGTTATTATTTTAGGCCTTCGATGCCTGTCTGCGGTCACTCCTTCCACTAGGCCTCCACTGACCACACCACTGCTGCCCGTGTACCCCTGGAACCAACATCAGAAAATATAAAAATAAGTATTTTGCTTATAAAAAAGAAAATACTGGAGAGATATCAAATGCAGACATTTTAACATTAAAAACAAACACATACAACAAAAATCTGGTACAGTACTAAAAATGGCCACCAGCTACAATAACTTTCTCCTGCAAGTAGTTAACTGAAAGGTTTTTTCAATTTTAAACACAGATATGGCATCCACCGAGTGTTGTCCTGTCGCGTCTTCTTTATATTATTGCCAAGAAGAAGCAAAACAATGAAAATAATAAAATCATTATTTACCAAAAAAATAGAGTAAGTCAAAACCACATTGCAAATAAACATTCATTACAAATAAAGAAGCAGGGCGTGTCCGAGGGTGAGTATATACCTAATAAGAATATAATCACCCTCGGACGCGCCCTGCTTCTTTCCGACAGCCTTCCTTCCTAAGAATCAGCCCTTCCGTGGTGTAGAGAGAGGGTTTGTTACACTCCAAGGTGTTCCCCAGGTTGCCTTTCCTGAGCTTCGATCTTCCGGCTCTCGTTTAGTAGTTGTTGGAAACTACGCTGCATTAGGCCTACAAATTGGGTATGGGGTGTAGAGAGATGGTGTGTTACACTCCAAGGTGTTCCCCAGGTTTCCTCTCCATTGCTTCGATCTTCCGGCTCTCGTTTAGTAGTTGTTGGAAACTACGCTGCATTAGGCCTACAAATTGGGTATGGGGTGTAGAGAGATGGTGTGTTACACTCCAAGGTGTTCCCCAGGTTTCCTCTCCAATGCTTCGATCTTCCGGCTCTCGTTTAGTAGTTGTTGGAAACTACGCTGCATTGGGCCTACAAATTGGGTATGGGGTGTAGAGAGATGGTGTGTTCCACTCCAAGGTGTTCTCCAGGTTGCCTTTCCTGAGCTTCGATCTTCCGGCTCTCATCTAGTAGTTGTTGGAAACTACGCTGCATTAGGCCTACAAATTGGGTATGGGGTGTAGAGAGATGGTGTGTTACACTCCAAGGTGTTCCCCAGGTTTCCTCTCCATTGCTTCGATCTTTCGGCTCTCGTTTAGTAGTTGTTGGAAACTACGCTGCATTAGGCCTACAAATTGGGTATGGGGTGTAGAGAGATGGTGTGTTACACTCCAAGGTGTTCCCCAGGTTTCCTCTCCATTGCTTCGATCTTCCGGCTCTCGTTTAGTAGTTGTTGGAAACTACGCTCCATTAGGCCTACAAATTGGGTATGGGGTGTAGAGAGATGGTGTGTTACACTCCAAGGTGTTCCCCAGGTTTCCTCTCCATTGCTTCGATCTTCCGGCTCTCGTTTAGTAGTTGTTGGAAACTACGCTGCATTAGGCCTACAAATTGGGTATGGGGTGTAGAGAGATGGTGTGTTACACTCCAAGGTGTTCCCCAGGTTTCCTCTCCATTGCTTCGATCTTCCGGCTCTCGTTTAGTAGTTGTTGGAAACTACGCTGCATTAGACCTACAAATTGGGTTCCACTGTAGAGAGATGGTGTGTTCCACTCCAAGGTGTTCCCCAGGTTTCCTCGCCAATGCTTCGATCATCATGCTCTCGTTTAGTAGTTGTTGGAAACTACGCTGCATTAGACCTACAAATTGGGTATGGGGTGTAGAGAGATGGTGTGTTCCACTCCAAGGTGTTCTCCAGGTTGCCTTTCCTGAACTTCTATCTTCAGGCTCTCATTAAATTGTGGTTAAACGGAACAACTGCATTTGGCGTACTAGTTGGTTTGGGGCCTACTATCGGTGTCTGCCGCTCCTTGCTGTTCTCCTGGTTTCCTGTCCTGAAATTCCGTTTTCAGGCGCTCGTTAAGTAGTTGTTAATGTTAGACTGCATTTGGCCTACTAGTTGGGTTGGGGCCTACTATCGGTGTCTGCCACTCCTTGCTGTTCTCCTCCACTGAACAAAGCTGTGCCGCCTGTTTACTACTGTTGCCAATTTTGAACTGCATTTCGACTACTTACTGATTTGGGCCTACTCTCTGTGTCAGCCTCTCATTCCAGTTGTCCTCCACTGCAATGCCCCCTGATTAGTCCTGTGTTACCAATTTTGAACTGCATTTAGTCCACTTTATTCTTTGGGCCTATATCTGTGTTTCCTCCTCATCCTCCCCATTGCCCAGCCAGTGATAGATGAGTCTGCTGGTACATTGACCCATAACGCAACATTTCCCGTGCACGCTACACTGCAAGATTGTGACCCTGCTGAAAGTCAGGTCCCCCTTCCCGCATACCATACCACCTTACACGGGGACAAACAGGAAGGTGCAGATGAAAGTGCAGGTTCCTTCATCAGGTGGGGGGAGGAATACTAGTTGGCGACGTCACTGGCACAGGGCCTCTCATGGTACGCAAAAGTGTTGCTGCCGGTGGGAGGCGCCCCCGCCGTGCAAACACACCGCTGTACTTTGAGGGGCCCTGTGCCAGTGCCAATGCCAACGAATGGGCCCCCCCTGCTTGCTCAGGTTCACAGCACTTGCAAAGTTGAAATACTTACCTCTCCGTGCTCCACTGCCGTGACGTGGTCCAGATTTCCTGGGCCCACTAATTACTTGAACCAGCCCTACCCACCACAACTTTAGCCAAATGACCCCCAATTTCAAATGCCTTCCAATTATTATAAGGTAAATTACGCTTGACAAGCTTCATTAAGAAGAATGGATGGTTTTGACATTAAAATGGGCACTCTAGGTGTTTTCCTGGCCCCCACTCACTGCCGACTATGCTGCCCCATTGACTTGCATTGGGTTTCGTGTTTCGGTCGATCCCGACTTTACGTCATAATCGGCCAATTTCACTCGACCCGACTTTTGAGATAGTCGGGTTTCGCGAAACCCGGCTCGACTCTAAAAAGGTCAAGGTCGCTCAACTCTAGTGGTCACCCAGTCAGCAACAGCACTCAAACAACTCCTCTCCGGAGGTGCTGGAATGCTAGTGGCTATACGCCAGCCCTGAATTCATACACACAAACTCCTCTCCGGAGGTGCCGGAATTCAAGTGGCTATACAGCAGACCCTGAGCACATGCTGACAGCGACCAAAAAAGTAGCTAAGCTTATACACACATGAACTTAAGTTGAAAATAGCGCATGGCCATGTGGCCATGCGAACCTTTTATAGAGGAAGCTCTCCAGGACCTTCCTAGTGGTCCAATAGGAACTGCTTCAGGACCTGAGCATGTGACTCCTGACCTCCAATGAGAGGTCGTCCGTTGGGCATGCCCAGTAGAGGAAAAGCAGGACTTAGTCCCAGGAGCATCTGCTTGTCACAGAACAGTGCTGGTTACAATGGCTGAGTCTGGAAGATAAGCAGTAACCCAGCGCACAGTATCTGCCTGAGCCAGACGCTGGGACCGACATCTGCTCTGAGCAGGCTCCACTGCGGCTGGAGAAGAATGGGAGACCGCAGCGGAAATGGGAACTCAACACCTAACATTACCCCCCCAGGGCCCCCCCTTGGACCTCACTATGTTCGAAAGCAGAAATGAGCTGCGGAACCCGAATGTGCTCAGCAAGCTCCCAGGACCTGTCCTCTGGGCCATAACCCTTCCAATCCACCCAAAAATTTTTTTGCTATGTAGCACCTTACACCTCAAGATAGCGTTCACCTCATAATCATCCATGTATGAACCCGATGTCCTGGCAGATGACTCAAAAAGCCGGGACATGTGAACGGGCTTTAGGAGGGACACATAAATGGTATCGGTGATACCTAGGCGTGGAGGAAGGGCTAGACAGTAGACCACAGAGTTAATCTGTTCCAGGACCTTGAAGGGACCCAAGTAGCGAGGTGCAAACTTAGTGGACTCAACTTGCAGCCTGATATTACGGGCGAAAAGCCACACTAAGTTGCCAGGAGCAAAAGTCGGAGCGGGGCGCAGATGTGCATTGGTGAAAACTCTCATTCTCTCCTTGGAGGCCCAGATAGCATCCTGTTTGCGGTCTCAAATGTCATGTGCCTCCACAGCTCAGTCTGCCACCTTGGAGTCAGCAGAAGACACAGGCATAGGCACAGGAACCCGCAGAAGCTGGCAGTAGTTAAGAAGGAATGGGGTGTGCACAGTGGAGTCGGCTAAGGCGTTGTTCAGCGCAAACTCCACCCACGAAATGTCGCAGATATGTGACCAGAGACTGGTTGGCCCTTTCCACTAACTCATTCGTCTCGGGATGGTATGCTGAAGAGAGATTCAGCTCCATGCTGAGTAGATGACAAAGATCTCTTCAGAACCGAGATGCAAACTGGGGACCCCGGTCACTGACAATTTTGTCCGGCATACCGTGTAGGCGGAGAATGTGTTTGATAAATAATGCTGCCAAGACCCGTGCAAAAGATAGCCGTGGAAGAGGCATCAAGTGCATCATTTTGGAAAAATGGTTGCTGATTACCCAAATAATGGTGCAGCCACGGGACTTGGGTAAGCCCACCACAAAGTCCATCCAGACCATCTCCCAGGGCCTGACTGCCACCAGCAGGGGTAAAGTAACCCAGCTGGCCGTTGTCGAGGAGACTTATTCTTGGCGCAGGAGACACACGCCCGAATATAGTCTCCAACATCATGGGCCATAGGCGGCCACCAGTACGTCCTCGCCAGAAGCTCAGATGTTCTTTTGGTCCCAAAGTCTCCAACCACCCTGGACGAGTGAGCCCAAGAGAGAACCTCTGGTCGCAAATTTGGTGGCACAAAACTCTTGTCCAGAGGCACCGACTCTAGCGAAACTGGAGCCACGGTCCTCAGGCTCTCTGAAGGGACAATTAACTGAGGCTCCTCCTCCACTGATGATTCTACGAAGTGGGAGAAAGTGTCGGCATGGATGTTCTTCTCCCTGGACAGATAATGGAGAGTGAAGTAGAAATGGGAGAAGAACAAGGACCATCTTCCTTGGCGAGAATTTAGCCGCTGGGCTGTCTGCAAGTAAACCAAATTTTTGTGGTCGGTATAGACTTGTTAGGGAAAGCGAGCCCCCTGCAGGAGGTGTCTCCACTCCGAGAAGGCCAACTTCATAGCTAGCAACTCCCTGACCCCAATGGAATAATTCTTCTCTGCCGGTGTGAAGGTCTTAGAGAAAAAGAAGCAAGGATGCTTCCGACCTTATGCATCCTTTTGGAATAGGACTGCTCCAGCACCGACAGATGAGACATCCACCTCCATTATGAAAGGTTTATCTACATTGGGGCGATGTAGAATGGGAGCGCTAGCAAAGAGGGACTTAATAGAGAGGAAGGCCTTGGAGACCTCCTACGACCACAGTTTGGGATTTGCTCCCTTTTTGGTGAGGGCAACCAAGGGAGCTACCAAAGTTGAGAAGTGGAGAATGAACTGGCGATAGTAGTTAATGAACCCCATAAAGCGCTGCACCACTTTGAAAGAATGGGGTTCCTGCCAGTATATCACAGCCTGTAGCTTGGCAGAATCCTTAGCCAATCCCTGGATGGAGATGATATAGCCAAGGAAAGGCAAGGACTACTGCTCAAACACACACTTCTCTAACTTGGCTAGAGGGAGTTTGCCCTTAGGAGGTTGAAGACTTTGCAAACATTTCTCCGGTGGGAGTCTATATCTGGACAAAAGATGAGAATATCATCCAGATAAACTTCAACCGAGGTGGAGAGCATATCCCGGAAGATATCATTCACAAAGTCTTGGAAAACGGCAGGAGCATTACAGAGCCAAAGGGCATCACCAGGTATTCATAGTGCCCATCCCTGGTGTTAAATGCCGTCTTCCATTCTTTCCCCTCAAGGATGCGAATCAGGTTGCAAGCACCCCACAGATTAAGTTTAGTAAATACCCTCGCTCCCCGCAACTTATCGAATAGCTCTGATATCAGAGGCAGAGGGTATTTGTTCTTAATGGTGATGGCGTTAAGACCACTGTAATCAATGCATGAACGTAGTTCTCCTTTCTTCTTCTGCATGAAGAAGAACCCAGCCCCTGCAGGTAACACTGACTTCCTAATGAATCCTCTTGCCAGATTCTCCTGGATGTATTGGGGCATCGCCTCCATCTCTGGAAGAGACAGGGGATAGACTCGACCCCGGGGAGGCTCTGCATCAGGCAAGAGGTCAATAGGACAGTCATAGGGGTGGTGAGGCTGAAGGGTCACCACAGCCTTCTTGGAGAATGCGTCCACAAAGGGCCAATAGTGCTTGGGGAGAGAGGAAAGATCTGAGGGTACTTTAGTAGTAGCAATCTGAACGCACTCCCTCAGACATCTGCCCTCACAAGATTCAATCCATCCCAAAATTCTCCATGAGGACCACGCTATATGAGGGGACTGGTAACGTAACCAGGCAATCCCTAGCAGAATCTCGTCTGTTCCCTTGCGAATGACAAGAAGGCGAATAATCTCCTGATGAGATGGAGACATAGATAATGAAAATGGAACAGTCTGGTGTGTTATTTGTGATGGCAGTGTCGACCCATTCACCACTCGTACAGTCACCAGCTTGGCGAGCATCACCAGGGGTATTGCGTGGCGTTGGGTGAAGGCAGAGGACATAAAATTCCCCTCTGCCCCAGAATCCACGCAAAGCTCGACTGTAAGAGTGGATGGGCCTCTGGTAATTGTCCCCTTGAAGGACAGTTTGGAGGAGAACATCGCCGTGTCTAGTATTCCTCCTCCAACAACGATTAGATGCTGACGTTATCGCGGCCGCTGGGAATATCTGGAGGCAATATGTCCTGACTGCCGGCAAACATAATGAACCTTGAGTGCACGAGCGGTCCGGGACTTAGATCCCGCCCATGACACCCTCATGGCCTCATGTGCCTTGGACTCCGGGAACGGAGATTCCAAAGGTTTGGCAAAGGTGGGAGCCAGCCAAAACCTCTGCCTACACTAGGCTCGCTCTTATCTCCGCTCGCTAATATGGAGGTCAATGCGAGTTGATACAGTTATTGGCTCCTCTAGTGTAGCGGGAATCTCCCTGGTGGCCAAAGTGTCCTTCACATGGTCAGCCAGCCCCCTCCAAAATATAGGGATGAGGGATTTATCTGGCCACTTCAGCTCAGATGCTAAAGTCCGGAAGTGGACGGCAAAATATCTGACCATGGATGAGCCCTGGGACAATGCCAGCAGTTGGAGTGCCGTATCATAGGTGACTCGAGGTCCTGAAAAGACCTGTTTCAGAGTGCTCAGAAACAACAGAGCACTCTGCACCACATGATCGTCGCACTCCCACAATGGCATAGCCCACTCCAATGTCCTGTCCGACAGAAGGGATATAATGAATCCCAATTTGCCCGCTCTGTGGAAAAGCACGCTGCCAGGAGCTTAAGGTGTATTGCGCACTGGCTCACAAATCCCCTACATGACTTACAATCACCAGAGTATTTATCAGGCAGCGGAAGGCGGGATAAGATCGGAACAGGGGTGGCAGTGGGCAAATTTGCTGCATCCATGCTAGCTGCCTGAATAACTACTGCGGTAACATCCACAGCTGAGGTTGCACGCCTCAGAGCTGCCAACCTGCCCTCCAGCTGCTGGATGGACCGCTGCAGTCGCTGTTCGTCTGCCATTACTAGCCAGACCCTGGGGCTAGTATACTGTTAGGGCTGGCGGAATGCACCGAGTAAATATGGAGATATTATTGGTGCGTTCGCAGCCCGGGGTCCACCGTGCAGGAGTGGAACCTGCTGCTAGTAAATGGCGGCACTATATGGTGGTATTATGCCTGTACAGACACGGAATCCATCACCCGGTCTGTATTGGAGCTAACTCTGTTGCTTCACAGAGTCGCCAGGATGAAGGATAATGCTGTGCCCTGTTAATCTAACAGAGGATCACAGCTCTCTAACGGAGCAGGTAGCATATAGTGCTCACACAGTCAGCAACACTACTCAAACAACTCCTCTCCAGAGGTGCTGGAATTCTAGTTGCTATACGCCAGCCCTGAATTCATACACACAAACTCCTCTCCGGAGTGCCGGAATTCTAGTGGCTATACAGTCGACCCTGAGCACATGCTGACAGCGACCACAAAAGTAGCTAAGCTCATACAGACATGAACTTAAGTTGATACTAGCGCATAGCCGTGCGCTATGCAAACCTTTTATAGAGGAAGCTCTCCAGGACCTTCCTAGTGGTCGAATAGGAACTGCTTCAGGACCTGAGCATGTGACCCCCGACCTCCAATGAGAGGTCGTCCCTTGGGCATGCTCAGTAGAGGAAAAGCAGGACTTAGTCCAAGGAGCATCTGCTCGCCGCAGAACAGTGCTGGTTACAATGGCTGAGTCTGGAAGATCAGCAGTAACCAAGAGCACAGTATCTGCCTGAGCCAAACGCTGGGACTGACGTCTCTGCTGAGCAGGCTCCACTGCAGCCGGAGAAGATTGAGAGACCGCAGCAGAGGCGGTTCGAGTTTCGCCCTGTGCAGCGGCGGGAACTCGACACCTAACAGTGGATTGTGGCCATTAGGGTTGAGCGAAATGGATCGGACAAATTCAAAAATCATCGACTTTCGGCAAAGTCGGGTTTCATGAAACCCGACCCGATCTTAGTGTGGGATTGGCCATGAGGTCAGCGATCTTCACGCCAAAGTCGCATTTCGTATGACGCTTTCAGCACCATTTTTCTGTCAATGAAGGAAGACACAGAGTGTGGGCAGCGTGATGACATAGGTCTCGGTCCCCACCATCTTAGAGAAGGGCATGACAGTGATTGGCTTGCTTTCTGCGGCATCACAGGGTCTATAAAGGGGTGTGCACACCGACCGCCATCTTACTTCTGCCGATCGTAGCATAGGGAGAGGTTGCGGCAGCTGCATCAGAAGAAGGGATATAGTTAGGGAGGGAAGATTAAGCCCCGAAACTGCTTGTGCTGTAACGATTTCCACTGTCCAACACCACCATTTGTTTGCAGGGACAGTGGAGGCTATATTTTTGTGCATCAGCTCTGTAGCTTACTAGGCTGCCTTATAAGGCTCCCTGATAGCTGCATTGCTGTTTGTTCACTGCTGTGCAAACCAACTGCTTTTTTAAAAGCAAAAATCCTGTTGCTCCTTTCTGCACAGTTATCTGGTTTATTTGTCCACACTTTTGTGTGCAGCAGTCCTTTTTATTGCTGCCATACTTTTCCTGAGATCATTGTAGGAAGATTGAAATTGTACTACAGTCCTTGTATTTTTTTTATATATCTTCCAGCCACTTTCTGCCACTTAGATTGTGTTGTTTTATACACTGGGCCTGAGTTTTGGGTCAGTCTCCATAAAAAAGGGAGTTTCAAATTCTCGCCAAGTGGATATACTGCAGTCCTGTTAGTTTGGTGTATGTCAGCCAGCCACTTTCTGCCACTTAGATTGCATTGTTATATACACTGGGCCTGAGTTTTGGGTCAGTCTCCCCCCAAAAAAGAGTTTTAAATTCTCGCCAAGTGGATCTACTGCAGTTCTGTTAGTTTGGTGTATGTCAGCCAGCCACTTTCTGCCACTTAGATCGTGTTGTTATATACACTGGGCCTGAGTTTGGGGTCAGACTCCCCCCAAAAAAGGGAGCTTCAAATTCTCACAAAGTAGATCTACTGCAGTCCTGTTAGTTCGGTGTATGTCAGCCAGCCACTTTCTGCCACTTAGATTGCGTTGTTATATACACTGGGCCTAAGTTTTGGGTCAGACTCCCCCCAAAAAAGGGAGTTTCAAATTCTCACAAAGTGGATCTACTGCAGTCCTGTTAGTTTGGTGCATATCAGCCACCCACTTTCTGCCACTTAGATTGCATTGTTATATACACTGGGCCTAAGTTGTGGTTTAGTCTCCCCCAAAAAAGAGGGAGATTAAAATTCTCGCAAAGTGGATATACTTCTGTCCTGTTAGTTTGTCGTATATCAGCCAGCCACTTTCTGTCACTTAGATTGCGTTGTTACAGGGCCGGCGTCAGCACCCGGCGCACCAGGGCAAGTGCCGGGGCCCTGACAAGACAGGGGGGCCCACTCACGCAGTCATACATCCATCTGGCCGCTTTAACCCTTTCTACCCTTTCAATTTGCCCTGGCTGGCACAAGCATCTTCTCAGTCAGTGCAGGGCCAGGCACATAGCGGTTAAGGACACAGCCAGCGTGACATTGTGGGCGGAGAGTTCTTCTGCTCTGCTCTCCTGGCTGTGTGCAGTGCTGAACTAATCAGGCACAGGCAGATTCCAGACTGGAGGAGCTGCTACTGGCACCTGAGTGAGTGCCATGCTATATCGCTGTATATTCGGACAGTCTGGGTGGCCTGGGGGGCGGCCATGGGCTGGGCGGCTGCAGCTGACATATATATATATATATATATATATATATATACTACAGCAGCCGCCCAGCCCAGGCCCCCAGCACAGCCTGTATAGATACAGTGTATATAATATATATACAGGACAGGTGCTGGGGGCCTGGGCTGGGCGGCTGTTGAAGTATATACACCGCACAGTACCTCTCCCCTGTATATATATACTGCACAGTACCTCTCCCCTGTATATATACACTGCACAGTACCTCTCCCCTGTATATATACACCGCACAGTACCTCTCCCCTGTATATATACACCGCACAGTACCTCTCCCCTGTATATATACACCACACAGTACCTCTCCCCTGTATATAAACACTGCACAGTACCTCTCCCCTGTATATATACACCGCACAGCACCTCTCCCCTGTATATATACACCACACAGTACCTCTCCCCTGTATATATACACTGCACAGTACCTCTCCCCTGTATATATACACCGCACAGTACCTCTCCCCTGTATATATACACCGCACAGTACCTCTCCCCTGTATATATACACTGCACAGTACCTCTCCCCTGTATATATACACCACACAGTACCTCTCCCCTGTATATAAACACTGCACAGTACCTCTCCCCTGTATATATACACCGCACAGCACCTCTCCCCTGTATATATACACCACACAGTACCTCTCCCCTGTATATATACACTGCACAGTACCTCTCCCCTGTATATATACACCGCACAGTACCTCTCCCCTGTATATATACACCGCACAGTACCTCTCCCCTGTATATATACACTGCACAGTACCTCTCCCCTGTATATATACACTGCACAGTACCTCTCCCCTGTATATATACACCGCACAGTACCTCTCCCCTGTATATATACACTGCACAGTACCACTCCCCTGTATATATACATTGCACAGTACCTCTCCCCTGTAAATATACACCGCACAGTACCTCTCCCCTGTATATATACACCGCACAGTACCTCTCCCCTGTATATATACACCGCACAGTACCTCTCCCCTGTATATATACACCGCACAGTACCTCTCCCCTGTATATATACACTGCACAGTACCACTCCCCTCTATATATACTCCGCACAGTACCACTCCTCCTGTCCTGTATATATACACCGCACAGTACCACTCCCCTCTATATATACACCGCACAGTACCTCTCCCCTGTATATATACACGGCACAGTACCTCTCCCCTGTAGATATACACTGCACAGTACCTTTCCTCTCTATATATACTCCGTTCAGTGCCACTCCTCCTGTCCTGTATATATACACCGCACAGTACCACTCCCCTCTATATATACACCGCACAGTACCCCTCCCCTGTATATATACACTGCACAGTACCACTCCCCTCTATATATACTCTGCACAGTACCTCTCCCCTGTATATATACACCGCACAGTACCTCTCCCCTGTATATATACACCACACAGTACCTCTCCCCTGTATATATACACCGCACAGTACCTCTCCCCTGTATATATACACTGCACAGTACCACACCCCTCTATATATACTCCGCACAGTACCACTCCTCCTGTCCTGTATATATACACCGCACAGTACCACTCCCCTCTATATATACACCGCACAGTACCTCTCCCCTGTATATATACACTGCATAGTACCACTCCCCTCTATATATACTCCGCACAGTACCACTCCTCCTGTCCTGTATATATACACCGCAGAGTACCTCTCCCCTGTATATATACACTGCACAGTACCTCTCCCCTGTATATATACACCGCACAGTACCACTCCTCCTGTCCTGTATATATACACTGCAGAATTTACAATAGCTATCACTCATGTAAGAAGTGAATTATGGCATTGGACTATACCTATATTTCTCTGCTGTATCTGGGCATAATAAATCGTGGTATGTGTTAAAGGGGGGGGCCCACTGAGACTCTTTCGCCCGGGGCCCTCAAAAACCTGGAGCCGGCCCTGCGTTGTTATATACACTGGGCCTAAGCTGTGGTTCAGTCTCCCAAAAAAAAGGGGAGATTCAAATTCTCAAAAAGTGGATATACTTCTGCCCTGTTAGTTTGTCGTATATCAGCCAGCCACTTTCTGCCACTTAGATTGCGTTGTAATATACACTGGGCCTAAGTTGTGGTTCAGTCTCCCCCCAAAAAAGGAGAAATTCAAATTCTCACAAAGTGGATATACTTCTGTCCTGTTAGTTTGTCGTATATCAGCCAGCCACTTTCAGCCACATACATTGTGTTGTTTTTTTGCACAGGGCCTGATTTTTTGCTCAGTCTCACAAAAAAAAGGGAGATTTAAAATCTCAACACATTTATATACACCTTCTACCTTGTTTTACAGTACCATATAATGGTTGTTATTTTGGTCAGATTTTCCAAAAAATGAGGAAGTCAGGTGGAAGAGGCTGTAAGCGATGGTTGCGAGCTGGTACTGATGGCTGTGGTGGTGCATCTGGTGGTAGTGGCAAAAGCACAATAGCACCTAAGGCTGGAGGTGTTGAGCCAGCGTCATCATCTGGCTACACAAGGCCTCGAAGGCCCCCTTATCTGGGAGTAGGAAAATGGCTTTTAAAGCCGGAGCAGCAGGAAAAAGTTTTGGCCTTCCTTGCTGACTCAGCCTCTAGCTCTTTCACCTCCTCTTCAGAAAGTTCCAAATATAAAAGCAGCGAGTCGTCAGTGGATGCTCCCGGACAGGAACAAGATGTTTCCTCGTGTCCTTCACCCAAACCAAAAGTGAAGGATGCGTCAGGCGACACTACAGGTTACTCCATGGAGCTCTTTACACATACCGTGCCTGGGTTAGAACGGGAATTTTTTAACTGCCCATTACAAGATGAATCGGACATGGAGCGCACTGATGCACAGCCACAGCTAGATTATAATACTGTTCTATTTACTCAGATCACTTCATTGCCCTCGCAGTTTACTGAGCCAGAATCTGACCCTGATGAGACTATGGTGCCCCGTCCCAAACGCTATAGCACCTTAGACAGTGACACAGATTAAGGTGCACATGACATTGAAGAGAAGGTGATAGAATACCCCATTGCTGACCCAGATTGGCAGCCATTGGAGGAAGAGGGTGCCGCTTTCAGTAGCTCTGAAGCGGAGGAGGATGATCCGCAGCAGCCATCTACATCGCAACAGCTTTCATCTGGCAGGCCCGTATCAGGCCAAAAATGTTTGTCAAAAACAAAAACAGTTTTAGGACAGTGTGGCCATCCGGTGAAAGATGCACAGCGTGCAATGCCTGAAAAGGTATTCCATAGTAGGAAGAGTGCAGTGTGGGAATTTTTTAACCAAGATCCGAATGATCAGTCAAAAGTTATCTGTAAGAAATGCTCAAAGACCTTTAGCAGTGGGAAGAATCTCCAAAATTTAAAAACAACGTGCATGCTGAGACATTTACCCAGTATGCACTTGCAAGCCTGGACTAACTGCCAAACATCCCGTACCGTTAGTGCACCTGCTCAGAATGAAGGTAGTCAGCAACGCTACATTGGTTCCCTCACTGTAAGCCCACCAGTTAGGACACCACCAACAGCAAATGTGGAGCGATCGTCGCAAGGCGAAAGCAGTCAGGGAATCACAAGGTTATTGGTAGGAAACACTGTAGGTAGGCCAACATCAAGAATACCATCACCAACCCTCTCTCAATCCGCCATGTCCACCACCACCACCACCACCGCTAGTTCCACCATATGCACCTCTCCAGTCCAGCTCACCCTACAAGAGACACTCATTAGGAAAAGAAAGTACTCATCCTCTCATCCGCGTACACAGGGTTTGAACGCCCACATTGCTAGATTAATCTCGTTAGAGATGATGCCCTACCGGTTGGTTGAAAGCGAAGCTTTCAAAGCCCTGATGGCCTATGCAGTACCATGCTATGACCTACCCAGTCGACACTTCTTTGCAAGAAAAGCCATCCCAGCCCTTTACCAGCATGTCAAAAACCGCATTGTCCATGCACTGAGGCAATCAGTCAGTAGAAAGGTGCACCTCACAACAGATGCATGGACCAGTAGGCATGGCCAGGGATGTTACGTGTCCATCACGGCACACTGGGTAAATGTGGTGGATGCAAGGTCCACAGGGGACAGCCATAGTGGGACCGTTCTGCCTAGCCCACGGTCTAGGAAACAGTTGGCTGTAGGCATTTGCCACCCCTCCTCCTCCTCCTCCAGAAGCGAAAGCTCGTCCACAGAGCGCAGTCGTACGACCACTTCATCCGCAGCTGCCAGTGTTGTACACGAGGTGTCCCATTATCGAAAAGCTAGTGGTAAGCGTCAGCAGGCTGTGTTAGAAATGAAGTGTTTGGGTGACAACAGACACACCACGAAAGTACTGGCTGAGTAATTGCAGCAACAAACTCAGTCATGGCTGGGCAGTGTACATCTTGAGGCAGGCAAGGTAGTCAATGATAAAGGAAGGAATTTTATGGCTGCCATAGCCATTTCAGAACTTAAACACATACATTGCCTGGCTCACACCTTGAACCTGGTGGTGCAGTGAATCCTCAAAAATTATCCAGAGTAACCAGCCCTGCTCCTGGAGGTGCGAAGACTTTGCTCGCATATCCGCCGGTCGCCCGTACACTCCAGCCATATGCTGAACCATCAGCGATCTCTGAATCTTCCCCAGCACCGCCTAATAATCGACGTTGCAACAAGGTGGAACTCCACACTGCACATGCTTCAGAGGCTGTGCGAACAGAGGCGTGCTGTGATTAATTTGTGGGAGGATACACATACACGGGCAGGCAGTTGGATGGCAGACATGGAGTTGTCTGGTGTGCAGTGGTCAAAGCTCCAAGACCTCTGTCAAGTCCTTGAGTGTTTTGAGAAATGCACATGGCTGGTAAGTGCAGACGACGCCATCATAAGCATGAGCATTCCACTAATGCATCTGTTGATGCAAAGTTTGACGCACATTAAGGAGCTGGCGTCTGCAACCAAGAAGGAGGGAAGCCTTGATGACAGTCAGCCATTGTCTGCTCAGGGAACTCTTCTGGACGAGGTGGTGAATGAAGAGGAGGAGGAGGATGATGGGGATGAATATTTATGGGAGGAGGATGCTTCTCAGGGGTCAATAGAAACTGGTGGCATTGCAAGGTCATTTTCAGGGCTTTTGCAGGCCACAAGTGATGTTGATTTGCTCCTCAACCCAGCACAAGCAGTGATTTGGCACCTGTAACATTGGCCCACATGGCTGAGTATGCCTTGCGTGTCCTAAAAAGGGACCCTCACATTTTCAAAATGATGACCGATGACGATTACTGGTTGGCCTGCCTCGTGGATCAACGATATAAAGGAAAATTACAAAATATAATGCCACATGAGAACCTTGAGCAAATATTGGCTACCAAGCAAACAACTCTTGTAGACGTTTGGTTCAGGCATTCCCAGCACACAGCGACGGTGATGGTTCTCACGCGAGCCATAGGGGGTGTAACGGGGTCTACTGTGCTGGAGTACCTCTTTCAGCACCCCCTGTGTTTCAGGAGGTCCACTCTGCTTTTGCTAGATTCTGAATGAAGGACGCTGGCAGGAATTTCTTGATTACATGAGAGTATATAAAAGCTGACTGCTTCTCCATGTATTTCCAGTCTAAGAACACCCTTTATTTACAGCACACAGAATATATAACACAGATACACAGGGCAGGCCAATAGGAAAATAACAGGCCAGACATACATTACAAAAGCCGCAGGGGGCCCTAGCCTGCCGATATTTACTGTGGGAATTACAAAGGTGGGGGGAGGTCAGAAAGAGAATATCTTGTCCAGGGGCGCAGCCTGTGGACTGATGCATTTCACATGGAAACTATTATACATACATATACTGCATAACATTCTTGGTGCTGGGGGGTTCTGTAACAGGGGGCATCATGGCAGAGGTTTTAGAGGTGCACAAATCGAAGTGGTGTTGGACAGAGGGGTTTTATGACCAGGTTGTGGAGTGATTTCGCAATGACCGCTGACACGACAGGTAGTGCTTCATCTATTTAAAGTGACAGGAGACAGCATTTGTCCAGTATGGTTACGAACTACTTTTCCTCCCTTATCAATGTTCTCCTTCACAGGTCATTCCCCTTTGATTACTGGGCATCTAAAATAGACACTTGGCCTGAATTGGCAGAATATGCATTACAGGAGCTCGCTTGCCCTGCTTCTAGTGTGCTATCAGAAAGAGTCTTCAGGGCTGCTGGTTCAGTACTGACCGAAAAAAGGACACGTCTGGCTACCCAGAATGTTGATGATCTAACCTTCATTAAAATGAACCAATCATGGATTTCAAATTATTTTGCCCCACCTTCTCCTGCTGACACGTAGCTTGCCTGAAAAATATCTTGCTTTTGGCCTCCTCTTACTGACTTCTCCTATTCCTCCATTTGCAGCTGCTGAATGTCCACCATAGGCCATTTTTGTACCTCCCTAAATGGGCTGACTCCCCCCACAGGGCCGTAGTCACCACCTGGCGCAAGCACGTGTGCAAGTGCTGTTTGCCTGGACAGGTGGGTTCGCCCACTCTTGGGCGACGGCACTGGCACAGGGTCCCTCATAGTACAATGAAGTGTCTCTGACGGTGGTGGTGCACAACCAATGTCAGACACACCGTCATAATATGAGGGGCCCTGTGCCAGTACTGCCGCCCATGAAAGAGTGTTCCCCCCAGCTCGAAAAGTGCTCTACCACTTGCAAAACTTACCTTTCCCTGCTCCACCACTGTGTGTTCTGTGCTATTAGATCCTTCAATGGCACTGCCAATACAAATTTGTTGAAATGATAGATGATGCTAAAAATATACAGGGGACCTTGCCTCCATTTAGACCAGTTAATACTTTGCACCAACTCCCACTGTCTGCTACTCAGCAGAGGAGCCCACCCATGTACCTAGCTATGCCACCTGTTTATTTATGAACAATTTTTTGGCAGACATTTAGCCCACTTTATTATTTTGGCCTACTAACTGTGTCAGCCACTCAATACAGTTGTCCTCCACTGAATAAAGCAATGCTGCCTGTGTACTCCTGTTACCAATTTTGAACTGCATTTAGCCTGCTTTATCATTTGGGCCTACTACCTATGTCTGGCTTTCAGCCACTCATTACAGTTGTCCTCCTCCACTGAACAAAGCAATGCCGCCTGTGTACTCCTGTTACCAATTTTGAACTACATTTAGCCTACTTTTTTATTTTAGACCTACTAAGTCTGTCTGTGCCACTCATTACAGTTGTCCTCCTCCACTGAACAAAGCAATGCCACCTGTGTACTCCTGTTACCAATTTTGAACTGCATTAAGCTTCCTTTTTTAGTTTGGGCTTACTAAGTTTGTCTGCGCCACTCAATACAGTTGTCCTCCATTGAACAAAGCTATGCCGCCTTTGTACTCCTGTTATCAATTTTGAACTGCATTTAGCCTACTTTTTAATTTTAGGCCTACCAAGTCCGTCTGCGCCACTCATTACAGTTGTCCTCCTCCACTGAACAAAGCTATGCCGCCTGTGTACTATTGTTACCAGTTTTGAACTGCATTTAGCCAACTTTTTTAGTTTAGGCCTACTAAATCTGTCTGAGCCACTCATTATAGTTGTCCTCTTCCACTGAACAAAGCAATGCCACCTGTGTACTCCTGTTACCAATTTTGAACTGCATTTAGCCTATTTTTTTAGTTTAGGCCTACTAAGTCTGTCTGAGCCACTCATTACAGTTGTCCTCCTCCACTGAACAAAGCAATGCCGCCTGTGTACTCCTGTTGCCAATTTTGAACTGCCTTTAGCCTACTTACTTATTTGGGCCTAGTAACTGTGTCAGCCATTCCTTACAGTTTTCCTCCACTGAACAAAGCTATGCCACCTGTGTACTCCTGTTACCAATTTTGAACTGCATTTAGCCTACTTTATCATTTGGACCTACTACCTTTGTCTGTCTGTCAGCCACTCATTACCGTTGTCCTCCTCCACTGAAAAAAAGCAATGCCGCCTGTGTACTCCTGTTATCAATTTTGAACTGCATTTAGCCTACTTTTTTAGTTTAGGCCTACTAAGTCTGTCTGCGCCACTCATTACAGTTTCCCTCCTCTACTGAACAAAGCAATGCCGCCTGTGTACTCCTGTTACCAATTTTGAACTGCATTTAGCCTACTTTTTTATTTTGGGCCTACTAAGTCTGTCTGCGCCACTCATTACAGTTGTCCTCCTCCACTGAACAAAGCAATGCCGCCTGTGTACTCCTGTTACCAATTTTGAACTGCATTTAGCCTACTTTTTTATTTTCGGCCTAGTAACTGTGTCAGCCGTCATTACAGTTGTCCTCCACTGAACAAAGCTATGCTACCTATATACTCCTTTTACCAATTTTGAACTGCTTTTAGCCTACTTTATCATTTGGGCCTACTACCTGTGTCTGGCTGTCAGCCACTCATTATCGTTGTCCTCCTCCACTGAACAAAGCAATGCCGCCTGTGTACTTCTGTTATCAATTTTGAACTGTATTTAGCCTACTTTTTATTTTAGGCCTACAAAGTCTGTCTGCGCCACTCATTAAAGTTGTCCTCCTCCACTGAACAAACCTATGCCGCCTGTGTACTCCTGTTACAAATTTTGAACTGCATTTAGCCCACTTTTTTAGTTTAGGCCTACTAAGTCTGTCTGCACCACTCATTACAGTTGTCCTCTTCCACTGAACAAAGCAATGCTGCCTGTGTACTCCTGTTACCAATTTTGAACTGCATTTAGCCTACTTTTTTAGTTTAGGCCTACTAAGTCTGTCTGCGCCACTCATTACAGTTGTCCTCCATTGAACAAAGCTATGCAGCATGTTTAGTTTTATTACCAATTTTGAACTGCTTTTAGCCTACTTTTTTATTTTGGGCCTATATCTGTGTTTCTGCCTCATCCTGCCCATTGCCCAGCCACTGCTAGATGAGTCTGCTGGTACATTGACCCAGACCATTACTTTCCCCTTGCACTCTACACAGCCAGCATCTGACCCTGCTGAAAGTCAGGTTCCCCTTCAAACATACTATACCACCTTACACGGGGTCAAAGAGGAAGGTGCAGATGAAAGTGCAGGTTCCTTCATCAGCTGGGGGGCATACTTGTTGGCACTGGCACAGGGCCCCTCATAGTTCACAAAATTGTCTCTGGCATTGGGAGGCGCCACCCGCCGTCAAACACACCGCCGTACTATGAGGGGCCCTGTGCCAGTGCCAACTAATGGGCCCCGTTTTATGACCTGGTGGTAAGGACAATAATGGACCTGGTGGTTAAGAGCACACGGAATGACCTAATAGTTACTAATAATATAGGACGAGCTCTGAGACGTGGGAACTCTGCTGACCGCAATCCCTGATCCTATCACACACACTAGAAATAGCCGTGGATTGCTCCTAACGCTCCCTATGCAACTCGACACAGCCTAAGAAACTAGCTAGCCCTAGAGATAGAAAAATAAAGCCTACCTTGCCTCAGAGAAATTCCCCAAAGGAAAAGGCAGCCCCCCACATATAATGACTGTGAGTAAAGATGAAAATTACAAACACAGAGATGAGATAGATTTAGCAAATTGAGGCCCGACTTACTGAACAGACAGAGGATAGGAAAGGTAACTTTGCGGTCAGCACAAAAAGCTACAAAAAGACCACGCAGAGGGCGCAAAAAGACCCTCCGCACCGACTCACGGTGCGGATGCGCTCCCTCTGCGTCCCAGAGCTTCCAGCAAGCAAGACAAAAATCAAAATAGCAAGCTGGACAGAAAAATAGCAAACCAGAGAAAGACAAGTGGAACTTAGCTTCTGCTGGGAAGACAGGTCACAAGAACGATCCAGGAGAGAACTAGACCAATGCTGGAACATTGACAGGTGGCATGGAGCAATGATCTAAGTGGAGTTAAATAGAGCAGCCAGCTAACGAATTAACCTCGTCACCTGTGGAAGGAAACTCAGAAGCCGCAGCTCCACTCACAACCACCAGAGGAAGCCCATGGACAGAACCAGCCGAAGTACCATTCATGACCACAGGAGGGAGCTCGACAACAGAATTCACAACAGCCCCCCCTGCTTGCTCAGGATCACAGCACTTGCAAAGTTGAAATACTTACCTCTCCCTGCTCCACCGTCGTGACTTATTCCGCGTTTCCTGGGCCCACGAAAATCTTGAGCCAGCCCTACCCCCCACAACTTTAACCAAATGACCCCCTGTTTTCAATGCCTAACTATTATTATAAAGTAAATTAAGATTGACAAGCTTCAGTAATACGAATTGATGTTTTTGGCATTAAAATGGGCACTGTAGGTGTTTTCCTGTCCTCCACTCACTGCCGACTTTGATTCCCCATTGACTTGCATTGGGTTTCGTGTTTCAGTCGGCCCCCGACTTTTCGCAATAATCGGCCGATTTCACCCGACCCGACTTTTGAGAAAGTCAGGTTTTGCGAAACCCGACTCGATCCTAAAAAAATAAAAGTCGCTCATGTCTAGTTAATAGTATTGGCAGTGTTCCTAACAATCCACGAGAATGCAGTTGTGAATTATAACTAGAGATAATTGAACTTATTCAGAAAACATTTGTAAATCTCAAAGTCAGCATGAACATCACACATGCGTGTTCAGATTCCCAAGCATTTTCAGCAAAATTGGTAAATGATCGAGTTTCCACTAAGGTTGTGATCTTACCTGCCATTATGATTGCAGTAAGACCATTACTTTTGGTCAGAGTGCTGCGGAGACATGCTGCCAGATATCAGTATGACCCCGCAGCTGTGACTATGACCAGTGGTACTGTAAATCATTTACCGTCAGTCAAAGAGCCACGGTTCCCAGGCTGTCAAATGACAGCGTGAGCCTGCAGCTGTGATCGGAGATAAAAATTTGATGGGACTACTACTCCTTTCAGCTGCCACCTGCTGCGACTAATAACAGCAAGAGCAGATGGCGGCTGATGGGAGTATTCATCAGCCAGTGACTGTGCTCTGGGTTCTCCTGTATTTTTGGTAACCAGCAAGGCAAAACTGACAGATGTGGGCTGCAACCCTCAGCTTTCAGCTTTATCAAGGTTGGTTATAAAAAATAGAGGGGTTCCTCTCATTTTTGACAATGAGCTTTGCTAAAGCACACAAATGGGGGCTGGTTTTCTCAGGCTGGTAAGTGGCAATGGATATTTGCCTCCCCCAGCCTAAAAATAGCATCCCACAGCTTCCCAGAAAAGGTGAACCTATTAGATTCACCAATTGTTGTACTTTGCTGGCTCTTATCACTTGCTCTGCAGCAGTGTCAAGTGGGGTACATATTTGTGGGGTTGATGTCACCTTTATACAGGTCCTTCTCAAAAAATTAGCATATAGTGTTAAATTTCATTATTTACCATAATGTAATGATTACAATTAAACTTTCATATATTATAGATTCATTATCCACCAACTGAAATTTGTCAGGTCTTTTATTGTTTTAATACTGATGATTTTGGCATACAACTCCTGATAACCCAAAAAACCTGTCTCAATAAATTAGCATATTTCACCCATCCAATCAAATAAAAGTGTTTTTTAATAACAAACAAAAAACCATCAAATAATAATGTTCAGTTATGCACTCAATACTTGGTCGGGAATCCTTTGGCAGAAATGACTGCTTCAATGCGGCGTGGCATGGAGGCAATCAGCCTCTGACACTGCTGAGATGTTATGGAGGCCCAGGATGCTTCAATAGCGGCCTTAAGCTCATCCAGAGTGTTGGGTCTTGCGTCTCTCAACTTTCTCTTCACAATATCCCACAGATTCTCCATGGGGTTCAGGTCAGGAGAGTTGGCAGGCCAATTGAGCACAGTAATACCATGGTCAGTAAACCATTTACCAGTGGTTTTGGCACTGTGAGCAGGTGCCAGGTCGTGCTGAAAAATGAAATCTTCATCTCCATAAAGCATTTCAGCCGATGGAAGCATGAAGTGCTCCAAAATCTCCTGATAGCTAGCTGCATTGACCCTGCCCTTGATGAAACACAGTGGACCAACACCAGCAGCTGACATGGCACCCCACACCATCACTGACTGTGGGTACTTGACACTGGACTTCAGGCATTTTGGCATTTCCTTCTCCCCAGTCTTCCTCCAGACTCTGGCACCTTGATTTCCGAATGACATGCAAAATTTGCTTTCATCAGAAAAAAGTACTTGGGACCACTTAGTAACAGTCCAGTGCTGCTTCTCTGTAGCCCATTTCGGCACCTGTAGCCCATTTCCTGCACACGCCTGTGCACGGTGGCTCTGGATGTTTCCACACCAGACTCAGTCCACTGCTTCCTCAGGTTCCCCAAGGTCTGGAATCGGTCCTTCTCCACAATCTTCCTCAGGGTCCGGTCTCCTCTTCTCGTTGTACAGCGTTTTCTGCCACATTGTTTCCTTCCAACAGACTTACCATTGAGGTGCCTTGATACAGCACTCTGGGAACAGCCTATTTGTTGAGAAATTTCTTTCTGGGTCTTACCCTCTTGCTTGAGGGTGTCAATGATGGCCTTCTTGACATCTGTCAGGTCGCTAGTCTTACCCATGATGGGGGTTTTGAGTAATGAACCAGGCAGGGAGTTTATAAAAGCCTCAGGTATCTTTTGCATGTGTTTAGAGTTAATTAGTTGATTCAGAAGATTAGGGTAATAGGTCGTTTAGAGAACCTTTTCTTGATATGCTAATTTATTGAGACAGGTTTTTTGGGTTTTCAGGAGTTGTATGCCAAAATCATCAGTATTAAAACAATAAAAGACGTGACAAATTTCAGTTGGTGGATAATGAATCTATAATATATGAAAGTTTAATTGTAATCATTACATTATGGTAAATAATGAAATTTAACACTATATGCTAATTTTTTGAGAAGGACCTGTATTGTACAATGACATCAAGCCCACGGCTTAGTAATGGTGAGGTCTCTACAACTGTATTGTAAAAAAACACACAGCAAGTATGAAGCCTTTTTTGGAAATAAAATAAAAAACAATTTTCCTTTTTTATTTAAAAATAACAAACACAGGTATAAACACCTAACTCTTACTCCATTGAAGCACTTGTCTACTGTAATAAATAGAAAATGAAAAATAACCATATACCTTATGTGACGCTAGTCACTTCTCACGGCCAAGCCCTGAGTCAGAGGGGTCAAGGAGTTCAAGGTAAGAAGCCAAGGAGGGTACATCATAAACAGAAGGAGGTGACAGAATCGTAGTCAGGTAATTTTCCAAGGTCAGAGTACACTGAGGAAAATGGATCAGAGCTGAAAGGGTTAAACAGGCGGATGGTCAGAACGAAGTTCAAGGTCAGGTAACAGATCAAGCATACAGAACTCAAGGCATAGGAAAGCACAAACCTCACAAGCTGAACGTACGTCAGGCAGTGTTCTGGGAGAAGATGCTCAGTTAAGTAGGCATGGTAATCTCCCAGGATAGTGAACACTTGGAGACAGCCAATGCCTCCCAGTCACAGATTGGATAATCGAGCTGTCAATCAACACACTGACAGCTCAGCATGCCCCTGTACCAGATTGCATGGCAATTCTGTCCATCAAAGTCCTGACAGCTTAAGCACGCCCCTATACCAGATTGGAAGGCCGAGCTCTCAGTAATTATAACCCAGGCCATTTGAGGGCTGGAACCGTGACACCTTACCTGTCCATCGTTCTGTCTCACGCCTTAATCCATGAAGTACGTGAGATTGCCACTAGCACAGTGAGAAATCTCCCACAGTGAATTGCAGTGAATTCATCGCTGCACCGTGAGACTTTTTCTCAGAAGTCCCTGCAGTTCAGGGGCCTGGCTGCAATGTAGCCTCTCTCAGCGGTGATAGACTTTATAATGTCACCACAAGTCACTGAGGCTGAGCTCGCAGTAACTCATTTCCCAGTGGTCTCAGCCTGGATGGTCGCATCTTGGCACCATCAAGGTTCAAAACTGTTTATCCCCAGGCATGGAGTATGGTGTGGGACAGAACGATAGACAGATGAGGGATATGGTTGCTTTATATTTTCTGTTTATTACAGGTGAGTATAGCTGTGTTTGCTATTTTTAAATAAAAATGGAAAAGAATGTTTTGCATTTAGTTCAAATAATTTTATACTTGCTTTGTGTTTATTTACAATACAACTATAGAATTAGTCATGGAGATGTATCTAATAGAATCTGCTCCATTATAAAGCCATAGGCTAATACAAAAGTGACATAAACCTCACAAATATGAACCTCACTTGCCACCGCCACAGGGCAAGCAGGAAGAACTGGGCAAAGCGCCAGATTTGGCTCACCTAATAGATGCGTCTTTTCTGGGGTGGCTGTGGGCTGCTATTTTTAGGCTGGGGTGGCCAACATCCATGGCCCCTTACCAGCCTGAGAATACCAACCCCAGCTATCCACCTTAGCAAGTCTGCTTGTCAAAAATGGGGGGACCTCACAAAGTTTTTAAAATTATTAATTTAAATAAATTTAAAAAAATGCGTGGGAACCCGTCTATCATGGGTAACCAACCTTGCTAAAGCTGTCAGGTGAGGGTTTCAGCATGCAGCTGTCAGTTTTGCCTGGCTGGTTATCAAAAATACAGGGAAACCCACAGTGATTTTCTTTTTAAATTTGTTTATTTAGAGCGCATGCTCTGACTGATGAATACTCCCATCAGCCGCAGCCCGCTCTCATTGTTAGTAGCGCAGCAGGCATACGCTGATTGGAGTAGTAGTCCCATTAGCTGATATCAGTGACCAGAGGTAAAATTTTTAACCTCTGATCACAGTTGCAGGCTCACGCTGTCAATTGACAGTGTGGGATCTGCGACTTTCTGACATGCGGTAATGATTTTACCACCGATCAGAGGCTGTGCTTGCCATGCTGTCATGAACATGACAGTGTGGCAAACACTGGATGTTTTGGCACACCCATTCAAGTGAATGGGGTCCTGGTTCACATTCTGGTACGGCACTGTTCTGTGCCCAAACCTAACCCTTTTGTAACTGTTCGCCTAACCCGCCGAAACAAAACATCTAAGGGTTCGCTCATCACTAGTGTTGAGCATTCCGATACCGCAAGTATCGGGTATCGGCCGATATTTGCGGTATTGGAATTCCGATACCGAATTCCGATACTTCCCGCGTATCGGATACCGGAATCGGAAGTTCCCAGAATTCAAACTGAACGCAGCAGCCAATGAGGAATGATTGGAAGTGTGGGCACATCCTGTTTAGCATGGTGGGCATGTAAGTACTGGCAAGGCTGTGATTGGCTGCTGAAATGATGTCACTCTGCACTATAAAAAACGCTGCCGCCATTTTGCGCTCACTCTGCTGTGATTTCAGTTAGGGACAGGACGCTGTGTTCTAACTGAGGGCCAGTTGAGATAGCTAATTGCTTTATTTTCCTTTCCAAAGGCTAATTTAGCAAAATGCTGTGTGTTCTTCACTGTTCACCTTGCTCTTGCCTTGCAGCGCTGTTTTAACAGCGTTCTGCAAGGTCTCTGTGTGTGTGTGTGTGTGTGCAGCTCAGTCTGTAGTCTGTGTGCAGCCATATACCAGGTTGTATTCAGCTCAGGGGGTGTCACACTGCCTCACACAGTTGTCCTTTTTTGCTCATAGTGCAGCCTGCTGCACATTTTTTCTCAAATTTCCTATTAGTGTTTTTCCACCCGTCTCCAGCTAAATTGTGGAAAAACACTACATAGGATAACCTAGAGGGGGATTTTTGGGCCTTGCAGCGCCGTTTACGGCTGTCTGCTCGGTCTCCGTGTGAGCCCAGCTCGCCCTGTAGTCTGTGTGCAGCCATAGCTGGTTGGATTCAGCTCAGGGTTCGTTACTGCCTCATACCTTGAGAAAAATTTTCCTTTTTTTCAAATAGTGCAGCCTGTTTAAAATTTAAAAAAAAAAATTCCTATTAGTGTTTTTCCACCCGTCTCCAGCTAAATTGTGGAAAAACACTACATAGGCTAACCTAGAGGTTTTTTTTTGGGCCTTGCAGCGCCCTTTACGGCTGTCTGCACGGTCTCTGTGTGAACGCAGCTCGCCCTGTAGTCTGTGTGCAGCCATAGCCGGTTGGATTCAGCTCATGGTGCGTTACTGCCTCATACCTTGAAAAAAAATTTCATTTTTTTCAAATAGTGCAGCCAGTTTAAAATTTCAAAAAAAAAAATTCCTATTAGTGTTTTTCCACCCGTCTCCAGCTAAATTGTGGAAAAACACTACATAGGCTAACCTAGAGGTTTTTTTTGGGGCCTTGCAGCGCCGTTTACGGCTGTCTGCACGGTCTCTGTGTGAGTGCAGCTCGCCCTGTAGTCTGTGTGAAGCCATAGCCGGTTGGATTCAGCTCAGGGTGCGTTACTGCCTCATACCTTGAGAAAAATTTTCCTTTTTTTCAAATAGTGCAGCCTGTTTAAAATTTTAAAAAAAAAATTCCTATTAGTGTTTTTCCACCCGTCTCCAGCTAAATTGTGGAAAAACACTACATAGGCTAACCTAGAGGGGTTTTTTTGGGCCTTGCAGCGCCCTTTACGGCTGTCTGCACGGTCTCTGTGTGAGCGCAGCTCGCCCTGTAGTCTGTGTGCAGCCATAGCCGGTTGGATTCAGCTCAGGGTGCGTTACTGCCTCATACCTTGAAAAAAAATTTCATTTTTTTCAAATAGTGCAGCCAGTTTAAAATTTCAAAAAAAAAATTCCTATTAGTGTTTTTCCACCCGTCTCCAGCTAAATTGTGGAAAAACACTACATAGGCTAACCTAGAGTTTTTTTTTGGGGCCTTGCAGCGCCGTTTACGGCTGTCTGCACGGTCTCTGTGTGAGTGCAGCTCGCCCTGTAGTCTGTGTGAAGCCATAGCTGGTTGGATTCAGCTCAGGGTTCGTTACTGCCTCATACCTTGAGAAAAATTTTCCTTTTTTTCAAATAGTGCAGCCTGTTTAAAATTTTAAAAAAAAAATTCCTATTAGTGTTTTTCCACCCGTCTCCAGCTAAATTGTGGAAAAACACTACATAGGCTAACCTAGAGGTTTTTTTTTGGGCCTTGCAGAGCCCTTTACGGCTGTCTGCACGGTCTCTGTGTGAGCACAGCTCGCCCTGTAGTCTGTGTGCAGCCATAGCCGGTTGGATTCAGCTCAGGGTGCGTTACTGCCTCATACCTTGAAAAAAAATTTCATTTTTTTCAAATAGTGCAGCCAGTTTAAAATTTCAAAAAAAAAATTCCTATTAGTGTTTTTCCACCCGTCTCCAGCTAAATTGTGGAAAAACACTACATAGGCTAACCTAGAGGTTTTTTTTGGGGCCTTGCAGCGCCGTTTACGGCTGTCTGCACGGTCTCTGTGTGAGTGCAGCTCGCCCTGTAGTCTGTGTGAAGCCATAGCCGGTTGGATTCAGCTCAGGGTGCGTTACTGCCTCATACCTTGAAAAAAAATTTCATTTTTTTCAAATAGTGCAGCCAGTTTAAAATTTTTAAAAAAAATTTCCTATTAGTGTTTTTCCACCCGTCTCCAGCTAAATAGTGGAAAAACACTACATAGGATAACCTAGAGGGTGTTTATTGGGCCTTGCAGCGCCGTTTACGGCTGTCTGCACGGTCTCTGTGTGAGCGCAGCTCGCCCTGTAGTCTGTGTGCAGCCATAGCCGGTTGGATTCAGCTCAGGGTGCGTTACTGCCTCATACCTTGAAAAAAAATTTCCTTTTTTTCAAATAGTGCAGCCTGTTTAAAATTTAACAAAAAAAATCCCTATTAGTGTCTTTCCACCCGTCTCCAGCTAAATAGTGGAAAAACACTAAATAGGATAACCTAGAGGAGGTTTTTTGGGCCTTGCAGCGCCGTTTACGGCTGTCTGCACGGTCTCCGTGTGATTTAAACTAGCTCTGTAGCCCGATCTGCAAAAAAAAAAAAAGTAAAGTTCACCAAACACAACTTAACACTTGTGTAGGCCACATTTGAAAAATAATAAAGTTTAGTCCACACTTTACAACATTAGTGTTTCTTACACCTGTTAGGAGGAGCATTTCAGGAATAAGCACACTAAGGCCTTAGTACTTTTCTGCTTATCTTTATCTGTCAACCAAGATGAAGAGGGCAGGGAGTAAGGCACGTGGGCGTGGGCGCGGAGCAGGGAGAGGAGCAGGGAGAGGACGTGGTGATTCTGTGCCTGCTGCGGGCGCCGGTGACTCGTCGTCACTCAGTTTCAGCAGGGAACAGTCCTTCATGCGCAGCTTTGTCGGAGAGCGCCGTGCACCACTGCTGCGTGAAGACCAAATTGAAGCCGTTGTCGGGTGGATGGCAGCTAACGCCTCGGCATCGACTTCAGTTAGTGCCACATCCTCTCAGGCACAGACCACTGGAGAGCAGCCATCTGTCTCTTCACCACCTGCCAAATTGGCCAGGCAGTCAGAGAGCCCAGGACAGGAGCCGTCTCTACTTCTGTTCTCTGAATCTCTTGGCTTGGAAACAGGGGGCCAGCCAAGCAGCATTGGAGAAATGGAAGAAGAGGCAGTGTGCAGTGATGCCCAACAGCTTTGTCTCTCTGACTCTGAAGAGGCGGGTGGGCCAGTGCCTCCGGTGACCACAGCGCAGTACGCATCTGATGATGAAACTCAGGTGCCGCTTTCTGGTGCGTACTGTGCTGCCGAGACTACCCAGGAGGAGCAGTTGGTGGCAGAGGGTAGTGGAGATGATGAGGTCGTTGACCCATCGTGGCGTGAGGAACAGTAAGGTGGTGGGAGCAGCTCTGAGGAAGAGATTCCCCTTACGGGCCAAAGAGGGAGAGGGAGGGGGAAGACTGCGGAGCCTGTAGCCTCCACTTTGGCATTAGTTAGGAGCCTGTCTCTTTCCAAAGCCAAAAAGGGCGCTCCCAAGACTTGCAGTGCCTGGTCCATTTTTGACACAGTTGCAGATGACATTTGTTTTGTCAAATGCAAGCTGTGTCATCAGAAAGTAAAAAGAGGGAAAAATGTCAGCAACCCCAATACCACAAATATGTGGAAACATGTGCGGACCAGGCACGCGGTGGAGTTACAGAAACAGACTGAAGATGTAGGCCAACCAACAGCGGCAGCTACCACCTCTTCAGCTCGTGTTGCCTCTTCCTCCAGCTCACGCACAGCTGGTTTGGCTTCCTCCCAGGATCGCCATGGAAGAACCTCTGGCACTGTTGTCCAGAGACCTTGTGTAATTCCACCCACAGCACCACCTTACCAGTCATCCTCACACTCACAGTCTACTCTACAGCCATCGGTAGTACAGGCATGGGAGAAAAGGCGGGCATTCTCGGCCAACCACCCCCGAGCACAGGCTCTGAATGCAGGCATTGCCAAACTGTTGTCCCTGGAAATGCTCTCGTTCAGGCTGGTGGAGACTGACAGCTTCCGTGACTTGATGGCATTGGCAGTCCCACAGTACAAGGTGCCCAGCCGCTTTTACTTCAGCAGGCAAGCTGTCCCTGCCCTGCACAGGCATGTTGAGGGAAACATAAAACATGCGCTACTGAACGCCGTCAGTAGCAAGGTCCACCTCACCACCGATGCGTGGACCAGTCAGCATGGACAGGGGCGATACGTTTCCCTCACTGCCCATTGGGTTAATGTTGTTGAGCCAGGTACAGATCGTGCGAGTGGCGCAGGACGTGTCCTGCCCACTCCAAGGATTGCAGGAATCCAGTCTGTACGCATTGACTCCTCCTCTTACACAAGTTCCTCAGAATCAACTCTGCAGGAGCTGTCACAGTCCACCTCCACATGGACCCGTGAACGTTTACCTATGACCGACATGAGCACAGCCGTGGCCAAACGTCAGCAGGCCGTCTTGAAACTAGTTTCATTGGGGAATCGAAGCCACACAGCGCAGGAGCTCTGGAATGCCATCAAGCAGGAAAGCGATGTGTGGTTACTGCCAGCGAATCTCCAGCCAGGCATGGTAGTGTGTGACAATGGCCGAAATCTGGTGGCAGCTTTGGCCCTTGGCAACCTCACTCACATCCCATGTCTGGCACATGTGCTCAATTTGGTTGTGCAGAGTTTTCTGAGGGACTATCCGGATCTTGATGCCCTGCTGCACAAGGTCCGCTTAGAGTGTGCTCACTTGCGGCATTCCAGCTTGGCCAGATCCCGCATTGCTGCTCTGCAGCGCCGATTCCGCCTTCCGGAACACCGCATCATATGTGACCTACCTACCCGGTGGAATTCCACGTTACATATGTTGGAGCGGTTGTGTGAGCAGCAGCAAGCAGTTATGGAGTACCAGCTGCATCAGGCGCAAAGAAGTCGCAGTCAGCGCCGATCAGACTTCACAACCACAGAGTGGGCCACTATGAAGGACGTCTGCCAGGTTTTGCGTCCTTTTGATTATTCCACGCGGATGGCAAGTGCAGATGATGCACTAGTCAACATGACTGTCCCCCTTATCTGCCTGCTTCAGCAAACTTTGCAAGGGTTAAGGGATGATGTTGTGGAAGAGGTGGAGGATGAGGAGTCACCTTTTCCATCAGCTTCTGGAGAGTCAGCGCCACGTGGTTCCTCACAAAGGGGTACGCAGGGGCCAATTTGTGAGGAGGATGAGGAGGAGTCAATGGAGGAGGAAGAGCTCCGTCCAGAGGAGGGAGCGACACAATTGTCCAGTGGTCAGTGTGTACAGCGAGGGTGGGGTGATGACGAGCGGGCAGAGATCATGTCTCAAGCAGGGGACAGCGTTTCTGGGCCAGTTGGCACTCTGCAGCACATGGTGGATTTCATGCTGCAGTGCCTGAGAAACGACCGCCGCATCGACCACATTCTCAACATGCCTGATTATTGGGTGTTCACCCTCCTCGATCCTCGCTACCGGGACAACGTCCAAAACCTCATCCCAGCGTTGACCCGGGAGCGTAAATTGCGGGAGTACCACGACACACTGGTGAATTCCATCATCTTCTCCTGTCCAACTGAGAGGAGTGCTGCTAGTGCTTTACAAAGCAGCTCAGTGTGTCGAGGCAGTGGGGGAGGCTCTGCCCAAAGAAGGAGCAGAAGCAGTGCCTCTGCCCAAGGCAAGCCCAGTATGGTACAACTCTGGCACACTTTTGTGTGCCCGCCCCAAATGTCTACACCATCACCGGCGGCTCCAGTCAGCAGGAGGCAACGGTTCCGTCAGATGGTGACAGACTACATGGCTTGCCCTCTTACTGTACTCCCAGACGGCTCTTCCCCGTTCAAGATTTGGGTCTCTAAGCTGGATACATGGCCAGAGCTAAGCCAGTATGCATTGGAGGTGCTGGCTTGCCCTGCGGCTAGTGTCTTATCGGAACGTGTCTTTAGTGCCTCAGGTGGTGTACTAACAGACCGTCGCATGCGACTGTCCTCCGATAACGTTGACCGGCTTACTTTCCTGAAAATGAACCAGGCCTGGATCTCGCAGGAATTTGCCACTCCTCTGCCTGATTAAGTAATTGGGTGTCATCCAGGTCTCCTGCTGTGTTCATCTTTCTACCACCTGAACTGCTATTCCTGGGCTCCAACACCGCCAGTTGCGGCTCAGAAGTGCAGGCTGCACAGTAAAAACATACGACCCAGTGTTATTGGGTTTCAGTAACGTCAGCTGATCCCCAGCTGTGTAGCCGGCAATGTGTCCTGCGACCGCCACGCTGGCACAACAACCTAAATGTAAGGGAACCTGTCCCCCACCCCACTCCCCCGTCGTTTGTTACTGAAAGAGCCATCTTGTGCAGCAGTAATGCTGCACAAGGAAAAGGTAGCTCTTTTGGTTTAGCTCCTTGCACACGCAGAACTTAACACTTATAAAATGTGTTCACTGATACCGTTATACCGTCCCGGAGCTGGGACTTTCCTTTGTAATGTGACGCAGCACAGCCGTCATTCCTACCCCCTTGGTGCCATGCGCTGCCTCCTCAGCGTTGTTTTAAGCTGTCACGGAGCCTGCGCTGTTCTGTTATCCCTTGGGCATCTCATATTTGCGCTGCCTGTCTTCTGACATAATTTGGTGTCAGGCTGGCTGCGCCTGTGCGGCCGCGCTGCCCGAGATCCCGCCTCGCAGTGTCTTCTGATTGAATCACACTGCGGGCCTGGGATCCATGGGCATGCGCAGTGCATATACTAGTCTCTCACGTCCCTTCTTCACGCTTCTTCAGACTACGCGGCGTCAGCTGATCCCTAATAGCATGCCACGGCCGTGACGCCGCACAGTCTGAAGAAGCAGGAAGGAGGTGAGTGAGAGGCGATGATATGCACTGCGCATGCCCATGGATCCAAGGCCCGCAGTGGGATTACGTTAGACGAGACTGCGAGGTGGGATCTGGAGCAGCTTGGACGCACAGGCACTGACAGCCTGACACCAAATTATGTCAGAAGACAGTCAGCGCTAATTGGGCATGGCCAAGGGCTAACAGAACAGCGCAGGCTCCGTGATAGCTTAAAACAACGCTGAGGAGGCAGCGCACGGCACCAAGGGGATAGGAATGACAGCTGTGCTGTGTCCCATTACGAAGGAAATTTGCACCTCCGGGACGGTTGAACGGTATAAGGGGACACATTTTTAGTGTTTACTTCAGTGTTTGCAAGGAGCATAATTAAAAGAGCAACCTTTTCCTTTTGCATCCTTAGTGCTGCACAAGATGGCTCTTTCAGCTACAAACGTCTTGGGGGGGGGTTAAAGGTTCCCTTTCAACTTGCTCCAATCAGGCTTCGGCCTACACTCTGTTCCTCTGCTCCTCCTGCTGACCCTGGGCTCTAACACCGCCAGTTGGTGCCTGGAAGTGCTGTGTGCAAAGTTATCAGTCGCTCCTCTGTTATTGGGGTTCAGTAACGTCAGCTGATCCCCAGCTGTGTGTGCAGCAATACCTCCAATCTGCTCCTCCTGCTGTCCCTGGGCTCTAACACCGCCAGTTGGTGCCTGGAAGTGCTGTGTGCACAGTTAACAGTCGCTCCTCTGTTATTGGGGTTCAGTAACGTCAGCTGATCCCCAGCTGTGTGTGCGGCAATACCTCCAATCTGCTCCTCCTGCTGTCCCTGGGCTCTAACACCGCCAGTTGGTGCCTGGAAGTGCTGTCTGCACAGTCAACAGTCGCTCCTCTGTTATTGGGGTTCAGTAACGTCAGCTGATCCCCAGCTGTGTATCCGGCAACGTGTCATGCGACCGCCACGCTGGCACACCTAAAATGTAAGGGGACCTGTCCCCCCCCCCCCTAGGCATTTGTTACTGAAAGAGTCACCATGTGCAGCACTAATACTGCACAAGGGAAAGGTCGCTCTTGAAATTATGCTAATTGCAAACGCTGAACTACACACTCATGTAATGTGTCCCCTCACACCGTCCAACCGTCCCGGAGGTTGGACTTTCCTTTGTAATGTGACGCAGCACAGCCGTCAGTGCTACCCCCTTGCCACCGTGCGCTGGCTCCTTAGCGTTGTTTGATTCCGTCATGGACCCTGCGCTGTTATGTTATCCCTTGGCCATGCACAGTTTGCGCTGCCCATCCTCTGACATCATTTGTTGTCGTCCTGGCTGCGCCTGTGCGTCCACGCTGCCCGAAATCCCACCTCGCAGTGTCGTCTAATGTGATCCCACAGTGGGCCTGGTATACATGGCCATGCGCAGTGCATATACTAGCCTCTCACTCCCCTTCTTCACGCTTTTTCAGACTAGGCGGCGTCAGCTGATCCCTAATAGCATGCCACGGCCGTGACGCCGCACAGTCTGAAGAAGCAGGAAGGAGGTGAGTGAGAGGCGATGATATGCACTGCGCATGTCCATGGATCCCTGGCCCGCCGTGGGACTACATTAGATGACACTGCAAGGTTGGATCTCGGGCAGCTTGGACGCACAGGCACTGCCAGCCTGACACCTACATGATGTCAGAAGACGGGCACCGCTAACTGTGCATGGCCAAGGGATAACATTACAGCGCGGGCTCCGTGACAGAACCAAACAACGTTGAGGAGGTGGCGCACGGCACCAAGGGGGTTGGAATGACGGCTTTGCTGTGTCACATTACAAAGGAAAGTCCCACTTCCGGGACGGTTTGACATTGTGAGGGGACACATTATATGAGTGTGTACTTCAGCGTTTGCAAGGAGCATAATTTTCGGAGCCACCATTTTCCATGTGCAGTATTACTGCTGTACAAGATGGCTCTTTCAGCAACAAATGCCTGGGGGGGGGTGGGTTAAAGGTTCCCTTTCAACTTGCTCCACTGCAGGCTTCGGCCTACACTCTGCTCCTCTTTGATTCCCTGGGTTTCAACACTGTCAGTTGCCACCTGGAAGTGTTGTCTACACAGAAAAAACACTAGGTGATGTTTCAGTGGGGTTCAGCACCGCCAGCTGTTCCCCTGCTGTGTAGTCGGCAACGTGTCCAGCACAAGCCACGCTGGCACAACAGAACAAAAGCTGCCACCAGTGCAGGCTTCGGCCTACACTCTGCTCCTCTCCTCCTCCTGCTGACCCTGGGCTTAAACACCGCTAGTTTTTGCCCGGAAGTGCTAGCTGCACAGAGAAAAACACCAGCCAATGTGTTAGTGGGGTTCAGCAACGCCAGCTGTTCCCCTGCTGTGTAGCCGGCAACGTGACCTGCAAACGCCACGCAGGCACATGAACTGAAATTAAAGGGAACCTGGCCCCACCCCCCCCAGGTGTTTCTATGTATAACAGCCACCTAGTACAGCAGTACTGCTGCATTTGTACAAGGTGGCTGTTTTTTTATCCTTGCCCACGTAGAATTAAACACGTAAAAAATGTGTCTCATTACAGACCATTACAATGTCCCTGAGGTGTGACTTTCCTTTTTAATGACACGCACCACCCCCCTTGGTAGCGCTGCCCGTCTTCTGACATCATTGGTTGGCTGCCTGTGCCTGTGGGTCCGCCCTGCCCGACACAACCCCCCTCGTTTCATATATTTTGGCTGCGAGGGTGTGATTGATGGGCATGTGCAGTGCATATGTTCGCCTGTCTTAACTCATCTCCTTCCGCCTTCTTCAGACTGTGCGGCCTCCTGGCCGTGGTAGGCGATAAGGGATCAGCTGAGGCCGCCCAGTCTGAAGCAGGTGTAAGGACATGTGTGAGCGGCAAACATATTTACTGCACAAGGCCACGAATCCCAGCCACGCAGTGTGATTTTTTGAAAACACACTGCGGGCCTGGGATTCATATCCATTGCTAACCGCAACGGCCAACATGAAATGAGGTGACAAGACAGGCAGCGCTCACAGCGCATGGCCAAGGGATCACAATAGCGCAGACTCCTGTACAGCTAATAACAACGCTCAGGAATCTGCGCCCACCACCTAGGTGTAAATTTTGACACCTGTGCTGTGTCTCCTTAAAAAGACAAGTCACGCCTCCACTACTGTTTGACAGTATAATGGGCTAAATAGTGTACGTGTTTTATTCAGCGTGTGCAAGGAGCAAACTAAATAGAGCAACCTTTTACTTGTGCAGCATTAATGCTGCACAAGGTGTGGCTCTAGTACCTGGCAACACCTGAGGGGGGGTTAAAGGTTACCTTTGAAATTGGTTCAACTAGGCTTCGGCCTACACTCTGCTCCTCTCCTCCTCCTGCTGACCCTGTTCTCTAACACCGCTAGTTTTTGCCCGGAAATGCGAGCTTCACAGAGAAAAACAACAGCCAATGTGTTAGTGGGTTTCAGCACCACCAGCTTTTCCCCTGCTGTGTAGCCGGCATCGTGTCCAGCACAAGCCACGCTGGTACAACCGACCAAAAGCTGCCACCAGTCCAGGCTTCGGCCTACACTTTGCTCCTCTCCTCCTCCTGCTGACCCTGGGCTATAACACCACAAGTTTTTGCCCGGAAATGCGAGCTTCACAGAGAAAAACAACAGCCAATGTGTTAGTGGGGTTCAGCACCGCCAGCTGTTCCCCTGCTGTGTAGCCGGCATCGTGTCCAGCACAAGCCACGCTGGCACAACCGACCAAAAGCTGCCACCAGTGCAGGCTTCGGCCTACACTTTGCTCCTCTCCTCCTCCTGCTGACCCTGGGCTCTAACACCGCCAGTTTTTGCCCGGACATGCGAGCTGCACAGAGAAAAACAACAGTCAATGTGTCAGTGGGGTTCAGCAACGCCAGCTGTTCCCCTGCTGTGTAGCTGGCAACGTGTCCTGCAAACGCCACGCAGGCACATGAACTGAAATTGAAGGAAGCCTGCCCCCCACCCCCAGGTGTTTCTATGTATAACAGCCACCTTGTAAAGCAGTACTGCTGCATTTGTTCAAGGTGGCAGACTTTTTCTCCTTGCCCACGTTTAATTAAACACGTACTAAATGTGTCTCATTGAGACCATTCCACTGTCCCTGAGGTGTGACTTTCCTTTCTAATGATACGCAGCACCACCCTTGTTAGCGATGCCCGTCTTTTGACATCATTGGTAAGCTGGCTGCGCCTGTGCGTCTACCCTGCTCGAAACAACGCCCCTCGGTGTCTTATTTTTTTGGACAACGAGGATGTGATTGATGGGCATGTGCAGTGCATATGTTTGCCTGTGTTCACTCATCTCCTTCCGCCTTCTTCAGATTGGGTGGCCTCATGACCGCGGCATGCGATAAGGGATCAGATGAGGCCGCCCAGTCTGAAGCAGGTGTAAGGACATGTGTGAGCGGCAAACATATTTACTGCACAAGGCCACGAATCCCAGCCACGCAGTGTGATTTTTAGAAAACACACTGTGGGTCTGGGATTCATGTCCATCGCTAACCGCAACGGCCGACATGAAATGAGGTCAGAAGACAGGAAGCGCTCACAGCGCATGGCCAAGGGATAACAAGAGCGCAGACTCCTGTACAGCAAATAACAACGCTCAGGAAGCTGCGCCCATGCACCAAGGTGTTATTTTCGACACCTGTGCTGCTTTTCTTTAAAAAGACAAGTCACGCCTCCACTACTGTTTTACAGTATAATGGGCTAAATAGTGTACGTGTTTTATTCAGCGTGTGCAAGGAGCAAAATGAAGAGAGCAACCTTAGACTTGTGCAGCATTAATGCTGTTCAAGGTGTTGCTCTTGTACCTTGCAACACCTGAGGGGGGGTTAAAGGTTACCTTTGAAATTGGTTCAACTAGGCTTCGGCCTACACTCTGCTCCTCTCCTCCTCCTGCTGACCCTGGGCTATAACACCGCCAGTTTTTGCCCGGACGTGCTAGCTGCACAGAGAAAAACACCAGCCAATGTGTTAGTGGGGTTCAGCACCGCCAGCTGTTCCCCTGCTGTGTAGCCGGCATCGTGTCCAGCACAAGCCACGCTGGCACAACCGACCAAAAACTGCCACCAGTGCAGGCTTCGGCCTACACTTTGCTCCTCTCCTCCTCCTGCTGACCCTGGGCTCTAACACCGCTAGTTTTTGCCCGGAAATGCGAGCTTCACAGAGAAAAAGAACAGCCAATGTGTTAGTGGGGTTCAGCACCGCCAGCTGTTCCCCTGCTGTGTAGCTGGCAACGTGTCCTGCAAACGCCACGCAGGCACATGAACTGAAATTGAAGGAAGCCTGCTCCCCACCCCCAGGTGTTTCTATGTATAACAGCCACCTTGTACAGCAGTACTGCTGCATTTGTACAAGGTGGCTGACTTTTTCTCCTTGCCCACGTGGAACTCAACACGTACAAAATGTGTCTCATTGAGACCATTCAACTGTCCCTGAGGTGTGACTTTCCTTTCTAATGATACGCAGCACCACCCTTGGTAGCGCTGCACGTCCTCTGACATCATTGGTTGGCTGCCTGTGCCTGTGCGTCCGCCCTGCCCAACACAACGCCCCTCATTGTCTCATATATTTTGGCTGCGAGGGTGTTATTGATGGGCATGTGCAGTGCATATGTACGCCTGTCTTAACTCATCTCCTTCCGCCTTCTTCAGACTGTGCGGCCTCATGGCCGCGGCATGCGATAAGGGATCAGATGAGGCCGCCCAGTCTGAAGTAGGTGTAAGGACATGTGTGAACGGCAAACATATTAACTGCACAAGGGCACGAATCCCAGCCACGCAGTGTGATTTTTTCCAAACACACTGTGGGTCTGGGATTCATGTCCACCGCTAACCGCATCGGCCAACATGAAATGAGGTCAGAAGACTGGAAGCGCTCACAGTGCATGGCCAAGGGATAACAAGAGCGCAGACTCCTGTACAGCAAATAACAACGCTCAGGAAGCTGCGCCCATGCACCAAGGTGTTATTTTCGACACCTGTGCTGCTTTTCTTTAAAAAGACAAGTCACGCCTCCACTACTGTTTTACAGTAGAATGGGCTAAATAGTGTACGTGTTTTATTCAGCGAGTGGAAGGAGCAAAATTAATAGAGCAACCTTTTACTTGTGCAGCATTAATGCTGCACGAGGTGTGGCTCTTGTACCTTGCAACACCTGAGGGGGGTTAAAGGTTACCTTTGAAATTGGTTCAACTAGGCTTCGGCCTACACTCTGCTCCTCTCCTCCTCCTGCTGACCCTGGGCTCTAACACCGCCAGTTTTTGCCCGGACATGCTAGCTGCACAGAGAAAAACACCAGCCAATGTGTTAGTGGGGTTCAGCACCGCCAGCTGTTCCCCAGCTGTGTAGCCGGCAACGTGACCTGCAAACGCCACGCAGGCACAACTGTTATGGCTGGCAATCAGGCAACACAGCGTGCAGTAATCAGCGCACATACAGAGATCTGGCAATAACCAAAAACAATAGGACGAGCTCTGAGACGTGGAATCTCTGTAGACTGCAGTACCTGATCTATCCTCACACAACTATAAGCAGCAGTGGATTGCGCCTATAACTACCTATGCAACTCGGCACTGCCTGAGGAGCTGACTAGCCTGAAGATAGAAATACAAGCCTGACTTACCTCAGAGAAATACCCCAAAGGAATAGGCAGCCCCCCACATATAATGACTGTTAGCAAGACGAAAAGACAAACGTAGGAATGAAATAGATTCAGCAAAGTGAGGCCCGATATTCTAGACAGAGCGAGGATAGCAAAGAGAACTATGCAGTCTACAAAAAACCCTAAAACGAAAACCACGCAAAGGGGCAAAAAGACCCACCGTGCCGAACTAACAGCACGGCGGTGCACCCCTTTGCTTCTCAGAGCTTCCAGCAAAAGTTAATAGCAAGCTGGACAGAAAAAACAGAAAACAAACTAGAAGCACTTATCTAGCAGAGCAGCAGGCCCAAGGAAAGATGCAGTAGCTCAGATCCAACACTGGAACATTGACAAGGAGCAAGGAAGACAGACTCAGGTGGAGCTAAATAGCAAGGCAGCCAACGAGCTCACCAAAACACCTGAGGGAGGAAGCCCAGAGACTGCAATACCACTTGTGACCACAGAAGTGAACTCAGCCACAGAATTCACAACAGTACCCCCCCCCTTGAGGAGGGGTCACCCGAACCCTCACCAGAACCCCCAGGCCGACCAGGATGAGCCACATGAAAGGCACGAACAAGATCTGGGGCATGGACATCAGAGGCAAAAACCCAGGAATTATCTTCCTGAGCATAACCCTTCCATTTGACCAGATACTGGAGTTTCCGTCTAGAGACACGAGAATCCAAAATCTTCTCCACAATATACTCCAATTCCCCCTCCACCAAAACAGGGGCAGGAGGCTCCACAGATGGAACCATAGGTGCCACGTATCTCCTCAACAACGACCTATGGAATACATTATGTATGGAAAAGGAGTCTGGGAGGGTCAGACGAAAAGACACCGGATTGAGAATCTCAGAAATCCTATACGGACCAATAAAACGAGGTTTAAATTTAGGAGAGGAAACCTTCATAGGAAAATGATGAGAAGATAACCAAACCAGATCCCCAACACGAAGTCGGGGTCCCACACGGCGTCTGCGATTAGCGAAAAGCTGAGCCTTCTCCTGGGACAAGGTCAAATTGTCCACCACCTGAGTCCAGATCTGCTGCAACCTGTCCACCACAGAATCCACACCAGGACAGTCCGAAGACTCAACCTGTCCTGAAGAGAAACGAGGATGGAACCCAGAATTGCAGAAAAATGGAGAGACCAAGGTAGCCGAGCTGGCCCGATTATTAAGGGCGAACTCAGCCAACGGCAAAAATGACACCCAATCATCCTGGTCAGCGGAAACAAAACATCTCAGATATGTTTCCAAGGTCTGATTGGTTCGTTCGGTCTGGCCATTAGTCTGAGGATGGAAGGCCGAGGAGAAAGATAGGTCAATGCCCATCCTACCACAAAAGGCTCGCCAGAACCTCGAGACAAACTGGGAACCTCTGTCAGAAACAATATTCTCAGGAATGCCATGTAAACGAACCACATGCTGGAAGAACAAAGGCACCAAATCAGAGGAGGAAGGCAATTTAACCAAGGGCACCAGATGGACCATTTTAGAAAAGCGATCACAGACCACCCAAATGACCGACATTTTTTGAGAAACGGGAAGGTCAGAAATGAAATCCATCGAAATATGTGTCCAAGGCCTCTTCGGGACCGGCAAGGGCAAAAGCAACCCACTGGCACGTGAACAGCAGGGCTTAGCCCTAGCACAAATTCCACAGGACTGCACAAAAGCACGCACATCCCGTGACAGAGACGGCCACCAGAAGGATCTAGCAACCAACTCCCTGGTACCAAAGATTCCTGGATGACCGGCCAGCACCGAACAACGAAGTTCAGAGATAACTTTACTAGTCCACCTATCAGGGACGAACAGTTTCTCGGCCGGACAACGATCAGGTTTATTAGCCTGAAATTTCTGCAACACTCTCCGCAAATCAGGGGAGATGGCAGACACAATGACTCCTTCCTTGAGGATACTCGCCGGCTCAGATAACCCCGGAGAGTCGGGCACAAAACTCCTAGACAGAGCATCCGCCTTCACATTTTTAGAGCCCGGAAGGTATGAAATCACAAAATCAAAACGAGCAAAAAATAACGACCAACGGGCCTGTCTAGGATTCAAGCGCTTGGCAGACTCAAGATAAGTAAGGTTCTTATGATCAGTCAAAACCACCACGCGATGCTTAGCACCCTCAAGCCAATGACGCCACTCCTCGAATGCCCACTTCATGGCCAGCAACTCTCGGTTGCCCACATCATAATTACGCTCAGCAGCAGAAAATTTCCTGGAAAAGAAAGCACATGGTTTGAACACTGAGCAACCAGAACCTCTCTGTGACAAAACCGCCCCTGCACCAATCTCAGAAGCATCAACCTCGACCTGGAACGGAAGAGAAACATCAGGTTGACACAACACAGGGGCACAGCAAAAACGACGCTTCAACTCCTGAAAAGCTTCCACGGCAGCAGAAGACCAATTAACCAAATCAGCACCCTTCTTGGTCAAATCGGTCAATGGTCTGGCAATGCTAGAAAAATTACAGATGAAGCGACGATAAAAATTAGCAAAGCCCAGGAATTTCTGCAGACTTTTTAGAGATGTCGGCTGAGTCCAATCCTGGATGGCCTGAACCTTAACCGGATCCATCTCGATAGTAGAAGGGGAAAAGATGAACCCCAAAAATGAAACTTTCTGCACACCGAAGAGACACTTTGATCCCTTCACGAACAAGGAATTAGCACGCAGTACCTGGAAAACCATTCTGACTTGCTTCACATGAGACTCCCAATCATCTGAGAAGATCAAAATGTCATCCAAGTAAACAATCAAGAATTTATCCAGATACTCACGGAAAATGTCATGCATAAAAGACTGAAAAACAGATGGAGCATTGGCAAGTCCGAACGGCATCACCAGATACTCAAAATGACCCTCGGGCGTATTAAATGCCGTTTTCCATTCATCTCCCTGCCTGATTCTCACCAGATTATACGCACCACGAAGATCTATCTTGATGAACCAACTAGCCCCCTTAATCCGAGCAAACAAGTCAGAAATCAATGGCAAGGGATACTGAAACTTAACAGTGATCTTATTAAGAAGGCGGTAATCAATACACGGTCTCAGCGAACCATCCTTCTTGGCTACAAAAAAGAACCCTGCTCCCAATGGTGACGACGATGGGCGAATATGTCCCTTCTCCAGGGACTCCTTCACATAACTGCGCATAGCGGTGTGTTCAGGTACGGACAAATTAAATAAACGACCCTTAGGGAATTTACTACCAGGAATCAAATCGATAGCACAATCACAATTCCTATGCGGAGGTAGGGCATCAGACTTGGACTCTTCAAATACATCCTGAAAGTCCGACAAGAACTCTGGGATGTCAGAAGGAATGGATGACGAAATAGACAAAAATGGAACATCACCATGTACTCCCTGACAACCCCAGCTGGTTACCGACATAGAGTTCCAATCCAATACTGGATTATGGGTTTGTAGCCATGGCAACCCCAACACGACCACATCATGCAAATTATGCAGTACCAGAAAGCGAATAACTTCCTGATGTGCAGGAGCCATGCACATGGTCAGCTGGGCCCAGTACTGAGGCTTATTCTTGGCCAAAGGTGTAGCATCAATTCCTCTCAACGGAATAGGACACCGCAAAGGCTCCAAGAAAAATCCACAACGTTTAGCATAATCCAAATCCATCAGATTCAGGGCAGCGCCTGAATCCACAAATGCCATGACAGAATACGATGACAAAGAGCACATTAAGGTAATGGACAAAAGGAATTTGGACTGTACAGTACCAATAACGGCAGAGCTATCGAACCGCCTAGTGCGTTTAGGACAATTAGAAATAGCATGAGTAGAATCACCACAATAGAAACACAGTCTGTTCAGACGTCTGTGTTCTTGCCGTTCTACTTTAGTCATAGTCCTGTCGCACTGCATAGGCTCAGGTTTACTCTCAGACAATACCGCCAGATGGTGCACAGATGTACGCTCGCGCAAGCGACGACCGATCTGAATGGCCAAGGACATAGACTCATTCAAACCAGCAGGCATAGGAAATCCCACCATTACATCCTTAAGAGCTTCAGAGAGACCCTTTCTGAACAAAGCCGCTAGTGCAGATTCATTCCACAGAGTGAGTACTGACCACTTTCTAAATTTCTGACAATATACTTCTACATCATCCTGACCCTGGCATAAAGCCAGCAGTTTTTTCTCAGCCTGATCCACTGAATTAGGCTCATCGTAAAGCAATCCCAGTGCCTGGAAAAATGCATCAACATTACTCAATGCAGAATCTCCTGGTGCAAGAGAAAACGCCCAGTCCTGTGGGTCGCCGCGCAAAAAAGAAATAATAATCAAAACCTGTTGAATAGGATTACCAGAAGAATGAGGTTTCAAGGCCAAAAATAGCTTACAATTATTTCTGAAGCTCAGGAACTTAGTTCTGTCACCAAAAAACAAATCAGGAATCGGAATTCTTGGTTCTAGCATCGATTTCTGATCAATAGTATCTTGAATCTTTTGTACATTTACAACGAGATTATCCATTGAGGAGCACAGAGCCTGAATATCCATGTCCACAGCTGTGTCCTGAAGCACTCTAATGTCTAGGGGAAAAAAAAGACTGAAGACAGAGCTAAGAAAAAAAAATGATGTCAGGATTTCTTTTTTCCCTCTATTGGGAATCATTGGTGTGGCTCCTTGTACTGTTATGGCTGGCAATCAGGCAACACAGCGTGCAGTAATCAGCGCACATACAGAGATCTGGCAATAACCAAAAACAATAGGACGAGCTCTGAGACGTGGAATCTCTGTAGACTGCAGTACCTGATCTATCCTCACACAACTATAAGCAGCAGTGGATTGCGCCTATAACTACCTATGCAACTCGGCACTGCCTGAGGAGCTGACTAGCCTGAAGATAGAAATACAAGCCTGACTTACCTCAGAGAAATACCCCAAAGGAATAGGCAGCCCCCCACATATAATGACTGTTAGCAAGACGAAAAGACAAACGTAGGAATGAAATAGATTCAGCAAAGTGAGGCCCGATATTCTAGACAGAGCGAGGATAGCAAAGAGAACTATGCAGTCTACAAAAAACCCTAAAACGAAAACCACGCAAAGGGGCAAAAAGACCCACCGTGCCGAACTAACAGCACGGCGGTGCACCCCTTTGCTTCTCAGAGCTTCCAGCAAAAGTTAATAGCAAGCTGGACAGAAAAAACAGAAAACAAACTAGAAGCACTTATCTAGCAGAGCAGCAGGCCCAAGGAAAGATGCAGTAGCTCAGATCCAACACTGGAACATTGACAAGGAGCAAGGAAGACAGACTCAGGTGGAGCTAAATAGCAAGGCAGCCAACGAGCTCACCAAAACACCTGAGGGAGGAAGCCCAGAGACTGCAATACCACTTGTGACCACAGAAGTGAACTCAGCCACAGAATTCACAACACACAACAGAACAAAAGCTGCCACCAGTGCAGGCTTCAGCCTACACTCTGCTCCTCTCCTCCTCCTGCTGACCCTGGGCTCATAACACCGCCAGTTTTTGCCCGGACATTCTAGCTGCACAGAGAAAAACACCAGCCAATGTGTTAGTGGGGTTCAGCACCGCCAGCTGTTCCCCAGCTGTGTAGCCGGCAACGTGCCCTGCAAACGCCATGCAGGCACATGAACTGAAATTGAAGGGAGCCTGCCCCCCACCCCCAGGTGTTTCTATGTATAACAGCCACCTTGTTCAGCAGTACTGCTGCATTTGTACAAGGTGGCTGACTTTTTCTCCTTGCCCACGTGGAACTCAACACGTACAAAATGTGTCTCATTGAGACCATTCCACTGTCCCTGAGGTGTGACTTTCCTTTGTAATGATACGCAGCACCCCCCTTGGTAGCGCTTCCCGTCTTTTGACATCATGGTTAGCTGGCTGCGCCTGTGCATCCGCCCTGCGTGAAACAACGCCCCTCGTTGTCTTATTTATTTTGTCAGTGAGGGTGTGGTTTATGGGCACGAGCAGTGCATATGATCGCCTGTCGTCACTCATGTCCTTCCGCCTTCTTCAGACTGTGCGGCCTCATGGCCGCGGCATGCGAAAAGGGATCAGCAGAGGCCGCCCAGTGTGAAGCAGGTGTAAGGACGTGTGTGAGCGTCGAAAATATTTACTGCTCAAGGCCACGAATCCCAGCACCGCAGTGTGACTTTATGAAAAGGCAGTGTGGGTCTGGGATTTATGGCCATCGTTAACCGCAGCGGCCAACATGAAATGAGGTCATAAGATGGGCAGCGCTAACAGGGCATTTGCAAGGGATAACACAAGAGCGCAGACTCCTGTACAGCAAAAAACAACGCTCAGGAAGCTGCGCCAAGCACAAAGGCGTTATTTGGGACACCTATGCTGCGTCTCCTTAAAAATACAAGTCACGCCTCAACTACAGTTTGACTGTAGAATGGGCTAAATTGTGTACGTGTTGCATTCAGCGTGTGCAAGTAGACAAATTAATAGAGCAACCTTTTCTTGTGCAGCATTAATGCTGCACAAGGTGTGGCTCTTGTACTTTGTAACACCTGAGGGGGGGTTAAAGGTTACCTTTGAAATTGGTTCAACTAGGCTTCGGCCTACACTCTGCTCCTCTCCTCCTCCTGCTGACCCTGGGCTGTAACAACATTAGTTTTTGCCCGGAAGTGCTAGCTGCACAGAGAAAAACACCAGCCAATGTGTTAGTGGGGTTCAGCACCGCCTGCTGTTCCCCCACTGTGTAGCCGGCAAAGTGTCCTGCAAACGCAACGCAGACACAAAGCTGACTCCAGTGCAGGCTTCGGCCTACACTCTGCTCCCCCTGCTTACCCTTTGCTCCAACACCGCTAGTTGGGGCTGTAGGAAGACAATGTTTGATAGGCAACGCATCTGGGTTCCAGCACCGCCAGCTGGTTCTCGGCAGTGTTTTTGTCACAGGTACTCCCTCGTGCCAAACCTGGTTTCAGCACCGTCAGCTTTTTCCGGGTTGTCTCAAGCTCACTGAGACGCCTATGCTTGCCCCGTCGTGGTGCGGTCGGGTTAGCCAACTCCAGGGTGCCTCCAGTTTAGGAGCTTCCTATGTGGGCTGCGTGAACTGGTAGTCAAGGCTGGTTCTGTAGTGCCAGTAGGCCCAGCTCCCCCTGTAGGACTGTTGGGGTTCAGTAACTGCGGCTGCCTCGCGGCCTAGCTGTTCTCTCCTCTCCTGTGGGCCTTCGGGTCCACCGCCTGGTTCCAGCACCGTCAGCTGGTTCCGGGCCGAGCCTTTGGCTTAGGTGCCTCCTCCTGGGTATCCGAGTTCCGCCAACACCAGGCGGTCCTTGGTAGTGCTTTTAAGCGCAGGCACCTACAGCTTAGTAACCGGGTTCCAGCACCGTCAGCTGGTCCTCGGTCGTGCCATTGGCTCTTGCACACTGGGGCAACGCATCTGGGTTCCAGCACCGCCAGCTGGTTCTCGGCAGTGTTTTTGTCACAGGTACTCCCTCGTGCCAAACCTGGTTTCAGCACCGTCAGCTGTTTCCGGGTTGTGTCATGCTCACTGAGACGCCTATGCTTGCCCCGTCGTGGTGCGGTCGAGTTAGCCAACTCCAGGGTGCTTCCAGTTTAGGAGCTTCCTATGTGGGCTGCGTGAACTGGTAGTCAAGGCTGGTTCTGTAGTGCCAGTAGGCCCAGCTCCCCCTGTAGGACTGTTGGGGTTCGGTAACTGCGGCTGCCTCGCGGCCTAGCAGTTCTCTCCTCTCCTGTGGGCCTTCGGGTCCACCGCCTGGTTCCAGCACCGTCCGCTGGTTCCGGGCCGAGCCTTTGGCTTAGGTGCCTCCTCCTGGGTATCCGAGTTCCGCCAACGCCAGGCGGTCCTTGGTAGTGCTTTTAAGCGCGGGCACCTACAGCTTAGTAACCAGGTTCCAGCACCGTCAGCTGGTCTTCGGTCGTGCCATTGGCTCTTCCACACTGGGGCAAAGCATCTGGGTTCCAGCACCGCCAGCTGGTTCTCGGCAGTGTTTTTGTCACAGGTACTCCCTCGTGCCAAACCTGGTTTCAGCACCGTCAGCTGTTTCCGGGTTGTGTCAAGCTCACTGAGACGCCTATGCTTGCCCCGTCGTGGTGCGGTCGGGTTAGCCAACTCCAGGGTGCCTCCAGTTTAGGAGCTTCCTATGTGGGCTGCGTGAACTGGTAGTCAAGGCTGGTTCTGTAGTGCCAGTAGGCCCAGCTCCCCCTGTAGGACTGTTGGGGTTCGGTAACTGCGGCTGCCTCGCGGCCTAGCTGTTCTCTCCTCTCCTGTGGGCCTTCGGGTCCACCGCCTGGTTCCAGCACCGTCAGCTGGTTCCGGGCCGAGCCTTTGGCTTAGGTGCCTTCTCCTGGGTATCCGAGTTCCGCCAACGCCAGGCGGTCCTTGGTAGTGCTTTTAAGCGCGGGCACCTACAGCTTAGTAACCGGGTTCCAGCACCGTCAGCTGGTCCTCGGTCGTGCCATTGGCTCTTGCACACTGGGGCAACGCATCTGGGTTGCAGCACCGCCAGCTGGTTCTCGGCAGTGTTTTTGTCACAGGTACTCCCTCGTGCCAAACCTGGTTTCAGCACCGTCAGCTGTTTCCGGGTTGTGTCAAGCTCACTGAGACGCCTATGCTTGCCCCGTCATGGTGCGGTCGGGTTAGCCAACTCCAGGGTGCCTCCAGTTTAGGAGCTTCCTATGTGGGCTGCGTGAACTGGTAGTCAAGGCTGGTTCTGTAGTGCCAGTAGGCCCAGCTCCCCCTGTAGGACTGTTGGGGTTCGGTAACTGCGGCTGCCTCGCGGCCTAGCTGTTCTCTCCTCTCATGTGGGCCTTCGGGTCCACCACCTGGTTCCAGCACCGTCAGCTGGTTCCGGGCCGAGCCTTTGGCTTAGATGCCTCCTCCTGGGTATCCGAGTTCCGCCAACGCCAGGCGGTCCTTGGTAGTGCTTTAAAGCGCGGGCACCTACAGCTTAGTAACCGGGTTCCAGCACCGTCAGCTGGTCCTCGGTCGTGCCATTGGCTCTTGCACACTGGGGCAACGCATCTGAGTTCCAGCACCGCCAGCTGGTTCTCGGCAGTGTTTTTGTCACGGGTACTCCCTCGTGCCCAGCCTGGTTCCAGCACCGTCAGCTGTTTCCGGGTACTGTCAAACTCACTGAGACACCTATGCGTTGCCCCGTCGTGTTGCGGTCGAGTTAGCCAACTCCAGGGTGCCTCCAGTTTAGGAGCTTCCTATGTGGGCTGCATGAATTGGTAGTCAAGGCTGGTTCTGTAGTGCCAGTAGGCCCAGCTCCCCATGTAGGACTGTTGGGGTTCGGTAACTGCGGCTGCCTCGCGGCCTAGCTGTTCTCTCCTCTCCTGTGGGCCTTCGGGTCCACCACCTGGTTCCAGCACCGTCAGCTGGTTCCGGGCCGAGCCTTTGGCTTAGGTGCCTCCTCCTGGGTATCCGAGTTCCGCCAACGTCAGGCGGTCCTTGGTAGTGCTTTTATGCGCGGGCACCTACAGCTTAGTAACCGGGTTCCAGCACCGTCAGCTGGTCCTCGGTCGTGCCATTGGCTCTTGCACACTGGGGCAACGCATCTGAGTTCCAGCACCGCCAGCTGGTTCTCGGCAGTGTTTTTGTCACGGGTATTCCCTCGTACCCAGCCTGGTTCCAGCACCGTCAGCTGTTTCCGGGTACTGTCAAACTCACTGAGACACCTATGCGTTGCCCCGTCGTGTTGCGGTCGAGTTAGCCAACTCCAGGGTGCCTCCAGTTTAGGAGCTTCCTATGTGGGCTGCATGAATTGGTAGTCAAGGCTGGTTCTGTAGTGCCAGTAGGCCCAGCTCCCCCTGTAGGACTGTTGGGGTTCGGTAACTGCGGCTGCCTCGCGGCCTAGCTGTTCTCTCCTCTCCTATGGGCCTTCGGGTCCACCACCTGGTTCCAGCACCGTCAGCTGGTTCCGGGCCGAGCCTTTGGCTTAGGTGCCTCCTCCTGGGTATCCGAGTTCCGCCAACGCCAGGCGGTCCTTGGTAGTGCTTTTAAGCGCAGGCACCTACAGCTTAGTAACCGGGTTCCAGCACCGTCAGCTGGTCCTCGGTCGTGCCATTGGCTCTTGCACACTGGGGCAACGCATCTGGGTTCCAGCACCGCCAGCTGGTTCTCGGCAGTGTTTTTGTCACAGGTACTCCCTCGTGCCAAACCTGGTTTCAGCACCGTCAGCTGTTTCCGGGTTGTGTCAAGCTCACTGAGACGCCTATGCTTGCCCCGTCGTGGTGCGGTCGGGTTAGCCAACTCCAGGGTGCCTCCAGTTTAGGAGCTTCCTATGTGGGCTGCGTGAACTGGTAGTCAAGGCTGGTTCTGTAGTGCCAGTAGGCCCAGCTCCCCCTGTAGGACTGTTGGGGTTCGGTAACTGCGGCTGCCTCGCGGCCTAGCTGTTCTCTCCTCTCCTGTGGGCCTTCGGGTCCACCGCCTGGTTCCAGCACCGTCAGCTGGTTCCGGGCCGAGCCTTTGGCTTAGGTGCCTCCTCCTGGGTATCCGAGTTCTGCCAACGCCAGGCGGTCCTTGGTAGTGCTTTTAAGCGCGGGCACCTACAGCTTAGTAACCGGGTTCCAGCACCGTCAGCTGGTCCTCGGTCGTGCCATTGACTCTTGCACACTGGGGCAACGCATCTGGGTTCCAGCACCGCCAGCTGGTTCTCGGCAGTGTTTTTGTCACAGGTTCTCCCTCGTGCCAAACCTGGTTTCAGCACCGTCAGCTGTTTCCGGGTTGTGTCAAGCTCACTGAGACGCCTATGCTTGCCCCGTCGTGGTGCGGTCGGGTTAGCCAACTCCAGGGTGCCTCCAGTTTAGGAACATCCTATGTGGGCTGCGTGAACTGGTAGTCAAGGCTGGTTCTGTAGTGCCAGTAGGCCCAGCTCCCCCTGTAGGACTGTTGGGGTTCGGTAACTGCGGCTGCCTCGCGGCCTAGCTGTTCTCTCCTCTCCTGTGGGCCTTCGGGTCCACCGCCTGGTTCCAGCACCGTCAGCTGGTTCCGGGCCGAGCCTTTGGCTTAGGTGCCTCCTCCTGGGTATCCGAGTTCCGCCAACGCCAGGCGGTCCTTGGTAGTGCTTTTAAGCGCGGGCACCTACAGCTTAATAACCGGGTTCCAGCACCATCAGCTGGTCCTCGGTCTCGCCATTGGCTCTTGCACACTGGGGCAACGCATCTGGGTTCCAGCACCGCCAGCTGGTTCTCGGCAGTGTTTTTGTCACAGGTACTCCCTCGTGCCAAACCTGGTTTAAGCACCGTCAGCTGTTTCCGGGTTGTGTCAAGCTCACTGAGACGCCTATGCTTGCCCCGTCGTGGTGCGGTCGGGTTAGCCAACTCCAGGGTGCCTCCAGTTTAGGAGCTTCCTATGTGGGCTGCGTGAACTGGTAGTCAAGGCTGGTTCTGTAGTGCCAGTAGGCCCAGCTCCCCCTGTAGGACTGTTGGGGTTCGGTAACTGCGGCTGCCTCGCGGCCTAGCTGTTCTCTCCTCTCCTGTGGGCCTTCGGGTCCACCGCCTGGTTCCAGCACCGTCAGATGGTTCCGGGCCGAGCCTTTGGCTTAGGTGCCTCCTCCTGGGTATCCGAGTTCCGCCAACGCCAGGCGGTCCTTGGTAGTGCTTTTAAGCGCGGGCACCTACAGCTTAGTAACCGGGTTCCAGCACCGTCAGCTGGTCCTCAATCGTGCCATTGGCTCTTGCACACTGGGGCAACGCATCTGGGTTCCAGCACCGCCAGCTGGTTCTCGGCAGTGTTTTTGTCACAGGTACTCCCTCGTGCCAAACCTGGTTTCAGCACCGTCAGCTGTTTCCGGGTTGTGTCAAGCTCACTGAGACGCCTATGCTTGCCCCGTCGTGGTGCGGTCGGGTTAGCCAACTCCAGGGCGCCTCCAGTTTAGGAGCTTCCTATGTGGGCTGCGTGAACTGGTAGTCAAGGCTGGTTCTGTAGTGCCAGTAGGCCCAGCTCCCCCTGTAGGACTGTTGGGGTTCGGTAACTGCGGCTGCCTCGCGGCCTAGCTGTTCTCTCCTCTCATGTGGGCCTTCGGGTCCACCACCTGGTTCCAGCACCGTCAGCTGGTTCCGGGCCGAGCCTTTGGCTTAGGTGCCTCCTCCTGGGTATCCGAGTTCCGCCAACGCCAGGCGGTCCTTGGTAGTGCTTTTAAGCGCGGGCACCTACAGCTTAGTAACCGGGTTCCAGCACCGTCAGCTGGTCCTCGGTCGTGCCATTGGCTCTTGCACACTGGGGCAACGCATCTGAGTTCCAGCACCGCCAGCTGGTTCTCGGCAGTGTTTTTGTCACGGGTACTCCCTCGTGCCCAGCCTGGTTCCAGCACCGTCAGCTGTTTCCGGGTACTGTCAAACTCACTGAGACACCTATACGTTGCCCCGTCGTGTTGCGGTCGAGTTAGCCAACTCCAGGGTGCCTCCAGTTTAGGAGCTTCCTATGTGGGCTGCATGAATTGGTAGTCAAGGCTGGTTCTGTAGTGTCAGTAGGCCCAGCTCCCCCTGTAGGACTGTTGGGGTTCGGTAACTGCGGCTGCCTCGCGGCCTAGCTGTTCTCTCCTCTCCTGTGGGCCTTCGGGTCCACCACCTGGTTCCAGCACCGTCAGCTGGTTCCGGGCCGAGCCTTTGGCTTAGGTGCCTCCTCCTGGGTATCCGAGTTCCGCCAACGTCAGGCGGTCCTTGGTAGTGCTTTTAAGCGCGGGCACCTACAGCTTAGTAACCGGGTTCCAGCACCGTCAGCTGGTCCTCGGTCGTGCCATTGGCTCTTGCACACTGGGGCAACGCATCTGAGTTCCAGCACCGCCAGCTGGTTCTCGGCAGTGTTTTTGTCACGGGTATTCCCTCGTGCCCAGCCTGGTTCCAGCACCGTCAGCTGTTTCCGGGTACTGTCAAACTCACTGAGACACCTATGCGTTGCCCCGTCGTGTTGCGGTCGAGTTAGCCAACTCCAGGGTGCCTCCAGTTTAGGAGCTTCCTATGTGGGCTGCATGAATTGGTAGTCAAGGCTGGTTCTGTAGTGCCAGTAGGCCCAGCTCCCCCTGTAGGACTGTTGGGGTTCGGTAACTGCGGCTGCCTCGCGGCCTAGCTGTTCTCTCCTCTCCTGTGGGCCTTCGGGTCCACCACCTGGTTCCAGCACCGTCAGCTGGTTCCGGGCCGAGCCTTTGGCTTAGGTGCCTCCTCCTGGGTATCCGAGTTCCGCCAACGTCAGGTGGTCCTTGGTAGTGCTTTTAAGCGCGGGCACCTACAGCTTAGTAACCGGGTTCCAGCACCGTCAGCTGGTCCTCGGTCGTGCCATTGGCTCTTGCACACTGGGGCAACGCATCTGAGTTCCAGCACCGCCAGCTGGTTCTCGGCAGTGTTTTTGTCACGGGTACTCCCTCGTGCCCAGCCTGATTCCAGCACCGTCAGCTGTTTCCGGGTACTGTCAAACTCACTGAGACACCTATGCGTTGCCCCGTCGTGTTGCGGTCGAGTTAGCCAACTCCAGGGTGCCTCCAGTTTAGGAGCTTCCTATGTGGGCTGCATGAATTGGTAGTCAAGGCTGGTTCTGTAGTGCCAGTAGGCCCAGCTCCCCCTGTAGGACTGTTGGGGTTCGGTAACTGCGGCTGCCTCGCGGCCTAGCTGTTCTCTCCTCTCCTGTGGGCCTTCGGGTCCACCACCTGGTTCCAGCACCGTCAGCTGGTTCCGGGCCGAGCCTTTGGCTTAGGTGCCTCCTCCTGGGTATCCGAGTTCCGCCAACGTCAGGCGGTCCTTGGTAGTGCTTTTAAGCGCGGGCACCTACAGCTTAGTAACCGGGTTCCAGCACCGTCAGCTGGTCCTCGGTCGTGCCATTGGCTCTTGCACACTGGGGCAACGCATCTGAGTTCCAGCACCGCCAGCTGGTTCTCGGCAGTGTTTTTGTCACGGGTATTCCGTCGTGCCCAGCCTGGTTCCAGCACCGTCAGCTGTTTCCAGGTACTGTCAAACTCACTGAGACACCTATGCGTTGCCCCGTCGTGTTGCGGTCGAGTTAGCCAACTCCAGGGTGCCTCCAGTTTAGGAGCTTCCTATGTGGGCTGCATGAATTGGTAGTCAAGGCTGGTTCTGTAGTGCCAGTAGGCCCAGCTCCCCCTGTAGGACTGTTGGGGTTCGGTAACTGCGGCTGCCTCGCGGCCTAGCTGTTCTCTCCTCTCCTGTGGGCCTTCGGGTCCACCACCTGGTTCCAGCACCGTCAGCTGGTTCCGGGCCGAGCCTTTGGCTTAGGTGCCTCCTCCTGGGTATCCGAGTTCCGCCAACGTCAGGTGGTCCTTGGTAGTGCTTTTAAGCGCGGGCACCTACAGCTTAGTAACCGGGTTCCAGCACCGTCAGCTGGTCCTCGGTCGTGCCATTGGCTCTTGCACACTGGGGCAACGCATCTGAGTTCCAGCACCGCCAGCTGGTTCTCGGCAGTGTTTTTGTCACGGGTACTCCCTCGTGCCCAGCCTGGTTCCAGCACCGTCAGCTGTTTCCGGGTACTGTCAAACTCACTGAGATACCTATGCGTTGCCCCGTCGTGTTGCGGTCGAGTTAGCCAACTCCAGGGTGCCTCCAGTTTAGGAGCTTCCTATGTGGGCTGCGTGAACTGGTAGTCAAGGCTGGTTCTGTAGTGCCAGTAGGCCCAGCTGCCCCTGTAGGACTGTTGGGGTTTGGTAACTGTGGCTGCCTCACGGCCTAGCTGTTCTCTCCTCTCCTGTGGGCCTTGGGGTCCACCACCTGGTTCCAGCACCGTCAGCTGGTTCTCGGCAGTGTCTTTTGCTCTTGTACCTTCTGCTCCCCATCCTGGTTCCAGTACCGTCAGCTGGTTCCGGGCAGAGCCTTTGGCTTAGGTGCCTCCTTCTGGGTATCCAAGTTCCACCAACGTCAGGTGGTCCTTGGTAGTGCTTTCAGGCACGGGTACCTCCTGCTTAGTAACCGGGTTCCAGTAACGTCAGCTGGTTCTCGGTAGTTCCATTGGCTCTTGGACCTTCGGCTACCCATCCGGGTTCCAGTACCGTCAGCTGGTTCTCGGCAGTGTCTTTTGCTCTTGTACCTTCTGCTCCCCATCCTGGTTCCAGTACCGTCAGCTGGTTCCGGGCAGAGCCTTTGGCTTAGGTGCCTCCTTCTGGGTATCCGAGTTCCGCCAACGTCAGGCGGTCCTTGGTAGTGCTTTTTAGCACGGGTACCTCCTGCTTAGTAACCGGGTTCCAGTAACGTCAGCTGGTCCTCGGTAGTTCCATAGGCTCTTGAACCTTCGGGTAGCCATTCGAGTTCCAGTTCCATCATCTGGTTCTTGGCATTTTCTCAGCCTTATTGTACCTTCTGCTACATTTCCAAGTTGAAGACCCTAAAGTCGACGACCCGGAAGACCACCCCGATGACGACGACGACAACCCGGAAGACCACCCCGATGACGACGACGACGACGGCGGAGACGACGACGGCGGAGACGACGGAGGAGATGACGACACTGGAGACGACGACATGGAAGACCGAGAAGCAGAAGAACAAGAGGCTGCAGAACAAAGAGCAGAAGAACATTAAGCATAACACTTAATATCAGAGCAAAAGATATTATCTTAATTATATGCAGAAGAAGACTAAGCAGTGTATGGGGGTGAGTCCGTTCCTACTCGTGGTGCCCCTGGATAAAGCCTGATGCTGCAGGCCAAACTGAACGCGGACAAATGTAACTTTTGTGACTGGCAGAACGGAAGGTGTAATCTTCCAACTTTTATAGATAACAACTACGGGAATGCCTGTCACAAATGAGAATATGATGAAGAAGTAGAATAGGAAGAATAATACAGTTGAATAAAATGAATATGTAGAATAGGAAGAATAATAATAGTTGAATAAAATGAATATGAAGAATGTAATAAAAAAAAAAAAAAAAAGGTAAAGGATGAAGAAGAAGATGAATAAGGTGAAGAAGAAGTTGATGTCAAAGATGCTGATGATGATGAAGATGAAAGTGTGGGAAAAGTAAAAAAAAAAGAAGGGGAAGGGCGTGGAATAGTGAAACATCAATATCTGACAAAATAAAAAAAATATTTACATAGTCAATATCTTTGTCACTCCGAACGTCTTTAAAAAAAAACAAAAAAACATGCTATTCTATTTGATTGCGCTAAACCTCTATGACTTTAATGTCTCCGCCACCTCCCCAAATACATCCTGCATTATTCTTAGTTGTTTTCCTTCATGTAGAATGAACCTACAAGGAAAGAAAGGGTTTATTTTAATTCCGATATTTTGGTCCCATTGACTTGCGTTGGGATCGGGTATCGGTATCGGCGATATCCGATATTTTTTGAATATCGGCCGATCCTATCCGATACCGATACTTTCCGATATCGGAAGGTATCGCTCAACACTACTCATCACTGATTTTAACCACACTGGAGAAAAATGGGTTTGTGATCGCTTCACACTTGATTCTTCTCAAATCTTTGGAAGTTAATGTGGGTCTTTTTTCTCAACATATTTTTTGAGACCCTGTTGATTTTTTGCAACAAAACTTTTGATGGTTCTGTGATTATGCCCCAATAGCTTAGCAATATAAAGCGTGCTGTATCCTCTGTTAGAATTCTATCAATTTGTGACTTTTCAGATTCAGTTACATTTCTTTCATTCTATAAACTTCTGACAACATTTCTGAATTTCCAAGCAATAAATTCTGTATTTTTTTCTGAAAAAAAGGTCAAAATTAAAAATCAGTTCTTTCAGACCTCAAATATTGCAAAGAAAACAAGTTCATAATCATTTAGAAACAACAATACTAATGTTTTAACTCGGGTAGAGTTCAGAAATCAATATTTGGTGGAATAACCATGATTTTTAATCACAGCTTTCATACGTCTTGGCATGCTTTCCACCAGTCTTTCACACTGCTTCTGGCGCAAAAATTTAAGCAGTTCCTTGTTGTGACTACCCATCATCCTTTTCATTACGTTCCAGAGGTTTCCAATGGGGTTCAGGTCTGGAGATTGGGCTGCCCAAGACAGGATTTTGATGTGGTGGTCTCTTAATTTTTGCCAAAGCTGTATGTATATATATATATAAATATATATATATATATATATATATATATATATATATACATATATATATATATATATATATATAGTTGTGGCCAAAAGAATTGACACCCATGCAATTCTGTCAGATAATACTCAGTTTCCTCCTGAAAATTATTGCAAACACAAGTTCTTTGGTATTATTATCTTCATTTAATTTGTCTTAAATGAAAAAACACAAAAGAGAATGAAGCAAAAAGCAAAACATTGATCTTTTCACACAAAACTCCAAATGGGCCAGACAAAAGTATTGGCACCCTCAGCCTAATACTTGGTTGCACAACCTTTAGCCAAAATAACTGCAACCAACCGCTTCCGTTAACCTTCAATGAGTTTCTTACAATGCTCTGCTGGAATTTTAGACCATTCTTCTTTGGCAAACTGCTCCAGGTCCCTGATGTTTGAAGGGTGCCTTCTCCAAACTGCCATTTTTAGATCTCTTCACAGGTGTTCTATGGGATTCAGGTCTAAACTCATTGCTGGCCACCTTAGAAGTCTCCAGTGCTTTCTCTCAAACCATTTTCTAGTGCTTTTTGAAGTGTGTTTTGGGTCATTGTCCTGCTGGAAGACCCATGACCTCTGAGGGAGACCCAGCTTTCTCACACTGGGCCCTACATTATGCTGCAAAATTTGTTGGTAGTCTTCAGACTTCATAATGCCATGCACACGATCAATCAATCCAGTGCCAGAGGCAGCAAAGCAACCCCAAAATATCAGGGAACCTCCGCCATGTTTGACTGTAGGGACCGTGTTCTTTTCTTTGAATGCCTTTTTTTCTCCTGTAACCTCTATGTTGATGCCTTTGCCCCAAAAGCTCTACTATTTTTTACTTTTTTTGTTTAGGCTTTTTCAGGTAAGTTTTGGCAAACTCCAGCCTGTTTTTTTTATATATCGGGGTAAGAAGTGGAGTCTTCCTGGGTCTCCTACCATACAGTGCCTTTTCATTCAGACACCGACGGATAGTACGGGTTGACACTGTTGTATCCTCGGACTGCAGGGCAGCTTGAACTCGTTTGGATGTTAGTCGAGGTTCTTTATCCAACATCCGCACAATCTTGCATTGAAATCTCTTGTCAGTTTTTCTTTTCCGTCCACATCTAGGGAGGTTAGCCATAGTGCCATGGGCTTTAAACTTCTTGATGACACTGCGCACGGTAGACACAGTAACATTCAGGTCTTTGGAGATCGACTTGTAGCCTTGAGATTGCTCATGCTTCCTCACAATTTGGTTTCTCAAGTCCTCAGACAGTTCTTTGGTCTTCTTTCTTTTCTCCATGCTCAATGTGGTACATACAAGGACACAGGGCAGCGGTTGAGTCAACTTTAATCCATGTCAACTGCCTGCAAGTGTGATTTAGTTATTGCCAACATCTGTTAGGTGCCACAGGTAAGTTACAGGTGCTATTAATTACACAAATTAGAGAAGATCACATGATTTTTCAAACAGTGCCAATACTTTTGTCCACCCCTTTTTTATGTTTGGTGTGGAATTATACCCAATTTGGCTTTAGGACAATTCTTTTTGTGTTTTTTCATTTAAGACAAATTAAATGAAGTTAATAATAACAAAGAATTTGTGTTTGCAATCATTTTCAGGAAGAAACTGAGTATTATCCGACAGAATTCCAGGGGTGTCAATACTTATGGCCACAACTGCATATATATATATATATATATATATATATATATATGTATATACATATATATATATATATGTATATATATATATATATATATATATATATATATATATATGTATTCTATGTATAGTTAGGGCCAGAAATATTTGGACAGTGACACAATTTTCGCGAGTTGGGCTCTGCATGCCACCACATTGGATTTGAAATGAAACCTCTACAACAGAATTCAAGTGCAGATTGTAACATTTAATTTGAAGGGTTGAACAAAAATATCTGATAGAAAATGTAGGAATTGTACACATTTCTTTACAAACACTCCACATTTTAGGAGGTCAAAAGTAATTGGACAAATAAACATAACCCAAACAAAATATTTTTATTTTCAATATTTTGTTGCAAATCCTTTGGAGGCAATCACTGCCTTAAGTCTGGAACCCATGGACATCACCAAACGCTGGGTTTCCTCCTTCTTAATGCTTTGCCAAGCCTTTACAGCTGCAGCCTTCAGGTCTTGCTTGTTTGTGGGTCTTTCCGTCTTAAGTCTGGATTTGAGCAAGTGAAATGCATGCTCAATTGGGTTTAGATCTGGAGATTGACTTGGCCATTGCAGAATGTTCCACTTTTTGGCACTCATGAACTCCTGGGTAGCTTTGGCTGTATGCTTGGGGTCATTGTCCATCTGTACTATGAAGCGCCGTCCAATCAACTTTGCAGCATTTGGCTGAATCTGGGCTGAAAGTATATCCCGGTACACTTCAGAATTCATCCGGCTACTCTTGTCTGCTCTTATGTCATCAATAAACACAAGTGACCCAGTGCCATTGAAAGCCATGCATGCCCATGCCATCACGTTGCCTCCACCATGTTTTACAGAGGATGTGGTGTGCCTTGGATCATGTGCCGTTCCCTTTCTTCTCCAAACTTTTTTTTTCCCATCATTCTGGTACAGGTTGATCTTTGTCTCATCTGTCCATAGAATACTTTTCCAGAACTGAGCTGGCTTCTTGAGGTGTTTTTCTGCAAATTTAACTCTGGCCTGTCTATTTTTGGTATTGATGAATGGTTTGCATCTAGATGTGAACCCTTTGTATTTACTGTCATGGAGTTTTCTCTTTACTGTTGACTTAGAGACAGATACACCTACTTCACTGAGAGTGTTCTGGACTTCAGTTGATGTTGTGAACGGGTTCTTCTTCACCAAATTAAGTATGCGGCGATCATCCACCACTGTTGTCATCCGTGGACGCCCAGGCCTTTTTGAGTTCCCAAGCTCACCAGTCAATTCCTTTTTTCTCAGAATGTACCCAACTGTTGATTTTGCTACTCCAAGCATGTCTGCTATCTCTCTGATGGATTTTTTCTTTTTTTTCAGCCTCAGGATGTTCTGCTTCACCTCAATTGAGAGTTCCTTTGACCGCATGTTGTCTGCTCAAAGCAACAGCTTCCAAATGCAAAACCACACACCTGGAATCCACCCCTGACCTTTTAACTACTTCATTGATTACAGGTTAACGAGGGAGACGCCTTCAGAGTTAATTGCAGCCCTTAGAGTCCATTGTCCAATTACTTTTGGTCCCTTGAAAAAGAGGACGCTATGCATTACCGAGCTATGATTCCTAAACCCTTTCTCCGATTTGGATGTGGAAACTGTCATATTGCAGCTGGGAGTGTGCACTTTCAGCCCATATTACATATATAATTTTATTTCTGAACATGTTTTTGTAAACAGCTAAAATAACAAAACTTGTGTCACTGTCCAAATATTTCTGGCCCTAACTGTATATATTCTATTCTAACCTGTCAGTGTGATTTTACTGTATGCGGCACATGAATTGACGGCTTTTCAAAGGACACTGATGCATAAAAATCAGACAGCATTCGCATGGTCCGAGTGCTGTGCAATCTTTTTCTTGCACCCATTGGCTTGCATTGGCGTGACTCAGCCGAATCTCGATTACAATCACAGCATGCTGTGATTTTACACGCATGCTGAATACGCCCAAGAAATTAAGCGGTGATGTGAGTTGCCCCATTGGTTAACACTGGTCTGAGAGCTATGCAATGTTTTCTCATTTAGCACTCGCTCGTATTCTCCAGTAGTGTGACGCTGTCCTTTAACTGAAGATTGATGGATGCAACGAAAGCCAATTGGGGACTGCATTTGACAGTACTACTGTCATCTAGAGCCTGTGTAAGTGGGACTTCTGCTGCTAGCTGCTGCTATTCTTAGCCATTGTATGTTTTGTTCTTATTTTTCTTATTATCACTACCTCGTGAAACTTTACGATCTTGATGCCGGTTTGCTGTGTTTTAGGAGCAATTAAATAGCTGACATCAAAATTGTATGTAACAGGCCACAAGGTAATATAATCAACATGGTGGATCAGCATTTAAAGGGAATCTGTCACTGGGTGTTTTGCTACCTCATCTGAGAGTAGTGTTATATAGAAAAAGAGACCCTAATTCCATATATATATATCACTTAGTTTAAAAGATGCAGCAGTTATGACATAATCAGAGTTCTTAGATGCAGCATGCAGAAGAGCTCCGAAAGCTGCCCCTGCTCACACCAGGCGCTCTATGTACATTGTCTATTGACAGTGAGCTGCTTATCATAAGAGGGGCATGGTCAGATGACTTGGCCCAAACAGCTTGTCAGGGCAATAATAATATCATAAAGATGATAAAATCTTCATTGTGAGTAAATAATTAAATAATTGCACTCAGCTTGATAAGTGACAAATTCAGTGTTTTAACCCCTACTTTACACTGTCCTCAGATTACACAGCAAAAACATAGTGAAAGATTCTCTTTCAACAATTCAAATTTTGTAATAAATAATTTACATTTTTTTGCTGTTTCCATTTAATTTTTATTTCAATAGTACTTCTGCATTCTATTCAGAATGATTAGTATTGTGTAAATTGTATGCTTTCCATAACCTGAGATTTTTCCATTTCGTTCTTTAAGCAGTTTGAAAAATCAATGGTTTTTCATTTACTTTGTACAACACAAACAGACACAATCCTATCGTGTGATGTGCAGCTTGCTACTTAAAATGAAGGATGTACTGCAGGTATAAAATACACATTGCTTGAATGTTATTTATAATACTCAGAAGAAACCGATTTAAAAAAAAAAACTGCTTTGGCTAATCCTATTATGTCTTGTTAAAAGATTTCCCATTGCTAAAAAGAGGTGAGAGAAACTCAAGAAAATCAACTGAAATCTATATCTATAATATATTTCTCTACATTTTATAAAAGGGAAACTGTGTTTTAAAGTGAAGTGTTCTTTTTAATTCTCTTCAATAGATTTTTGAGGTCAGCCTCAAAATCTATCTATATTTATTCATATTGTGAATGTTCTGAAGATTAAGTAGATGTTTTTCCTTACATTTTCTTGACTGAGGTAAATGTTGCCATTTACTCCTTTTCATCAAGTTGTCATTTAGTCCTTTTCTTTGTATTTCCTCCAGCAAACAGTACAATTAGTGAGTCATTGCTTCTATTAGTAATACAATGTTTTTGTAGTTTAAGTTACAAACATTAAAGATATAAGCCATTACCTAGCCATAATAATTACTGCCTAGTGATCTTTTTTTAATGGGATCATTTCATGACCCCATTAAAAACAATATAACATTTTTTTAATCATCATTATTTGTGTTGAGCATCTTCAGAAGAAGCCTCAGGGCAAAATGCACATCAGGGATTGAACTGAAGGCCCACTGTCGGGTTGGGTATTCCTCCCTAACAAAAGTTAGTAAATGTAATTATCTGTCACTTTGTACAGAATAGGGGTCTGCATTACAGATGAGAGGATCAATCTGCTATGAATCAATTTTTTCTCATTCGATTCTCAAGGATCTAAAGCAGACAATGGCTGACTGTCATCAAGGCTTCCCTCCTCCTCGGCTGCAGATGCCAGCTCCTTAATGTGCGTCAAACTTTGCATCAGCAGACGCATTAGTGGGATGCTCATGCTTATGATGGCGTCGTCTGCACTTACCAGCCCTGTGCATTCCTCAAAACACTGAAGGACTTGACAGAGGTCTTGGAGCTTCGACCACTGCACACCAGACAACTCCATGTCTGCCATCCAAGTGCCTGCCCGTGTATCCTCCCACAAATTAATTACAGCACGCCTCTGTTCACACAGCCTCTGAACCATGTGCAGTGTGGAGTTCTACCTTGTTGCAACGTCGATTATTAGGCGGTGCTGGGGAAGATTCAGCAAACGCTGATTGTTCAGCATACGGCTGGAGTGTACGGGCGACCGGCGGATGTGCAAGCAAAGTCTTCGCACCTTCAGGAGCAGGGCTGGTAACTCCGGATAATTTTTGAGGATGCACTGCACCACCAGGTTCAAGGTGTGAGCCAGGCAAGGTATGTTTTCAAGTTCTAAAAGGGCTATGGCAGCCACAAAATTCCTTCCGTTATCACTGACTACCTTGCCTGCCTCAAGATGTACACTGCCCAGCCATGACTGAGTTTGTTGCTGCAAGTACTCGGCCAGTACTTCCACGGTGTGTCTGTTGTCACCCAAACACTTCATTTCCAACACAACGTGCTGACGCTTACCACTAGCTGTTCGATAATGGGACACCTCGTGTGCAACACTGGCAGCTGCGGATGAAGTGGTCGTGCGACTGCGCTATGTGGAAAAGCTTTTGCTTCTGGAGGAGGAGGAGGAGGAGGAGAGGTGGCGAACGCCTACAGCCAACTGTTTCCTAGACCGTGGGCTAGGCAGACCTGTCCCACTGTCCCCTCTGGACCCTGCATCCACCACATTAACCCAGTGTGCCATGATGGACACGTAACGTCCCTGGCCATGCCTACTGGTCCATGCATCTGTTGTCAGGTGCACCTTTGTACTCACAGATTGCCTGAGTGCATCGACAATGCAGTCTTTTACATGCTGGTGGAGGGCTGGGATGGCATTTCTCGAAAAGAAGTGTCGACTGGGTAGGTCATAGCGTGGTACTGCGTAGGCCATCAGGGCTTTGAAAGCTTCGCTTTCAACCAACCGGTAGGGCATCATCTCTAACGACAATTGTCTAGCAATGTGGGCGTTCAAACCCTGTGTACGCAGATGAGAGGATGTGTACTTTCTTTTCCTAACGAGAGTCTCTTGTAGGGTGAGCTGGACTGGAGAGGTGCATATGGTGGAACTAGCGATGGTGGTGGTTTTGGACATGGCGTATTGAGAGAGGGTTGATGATAGTATTCTCGATGTTGGCCTACATACAGTGTTTCCTACAAATAACCTTGTGATTTCCTGACTGCTTTGGCCTTGTGACGATACCTCCACATTTGCTGCTGGTGGTATCCTAACTGATGGGCTTACAGTGAGGGAAGCAATGTAGCGTTGCTGACTACCTTCATTCTGAGCAGGTGCACCAACGGTACGGGACGTTTGGTAGTTAGTCCAGGCTTGCAAGTGCATGCTGGTTAAATGTTTACGCATGCACATTGTATTTAAATTTTGAAGATTCTTCCCTCTACTAAAGGTCTTTGAGCATTTATTACAGATAACTTTTGACTGATCATTCGGATCTTGGTTAAAAAATTGCCACACTGCACTCTTCCTACTGTGGAATACCTTTTCAGGCATTGCACGTTGAGCTACTTTCACCGGATGGCCACGCTATCCTAAAACTGTTTTTGTTTTTGACAAATGTTTTTGGCCTGATACGGGCCTGCCAGATGACAGCTGTTGCAATGTAGATGGCTGCTGCAGATCATCCTCCTCTGCTTCTGTGCTACTGGCAGCGGCACCTTCTTCCCCCAATGGCTGCCAATCTGGGTCAACAACTGGGTCACCTATCCCCTCCTCTTCAATATCATGTGCACCTTCATCTGTGTCACCGTGTAAGGTGCTATAGTGTTCAGGACAGGGCACCATAGTCTCATCAGGGTCAGATTCTGGCTCAGTACACTGCGAGAGCAATGTAGTGATCTGAGTCAATGGAACAGCATTATAATCTAGCTGTGGCTGTGCATCAGTGCAATCTATGTCCGATTCATCTTGTAATGGGCAGTTAACTATTTCCCGTTCTAACCCAGGCACGGTATGTGGAAAGAGCTCCATCGAGTAACCTGTAGTGTCGCCTGACGCATCCTTCACTTTTGGTTTGGGTGGAGGACATAAGAAAACGTCTTCTTCCTTGACCGGGAGCATCCACTGACGACTCGCTGCTTTTATATTTGGAACTTTCAGAAGTGGAGGCGAAAGAGCTAGAGGCTGAGTCAGCAAGGAAAGCCAAAACTTTTTCCTGCTGCTCCGGCTTTAAACGCCGTTTTCCTACTCCCAGAAAAGGGAGCCTTCAAGGCCTTGCGTAGCCAGACAATGACATTGGCTCAAAACCTCCAGCCTTATGTGCTATTTTGTTTTTGCCACTACCACCAGATGTACCACCACCACCATCAGTACCAGCTCGCAACCACCGCCCACGACCTCTTCCACCTGACTTCCTCATTTTTTGGTAAATCTAACCAAAATAACTACCATTATAGGGTACTGTAAAACAAAGTAGAAGGTGTATATAAACGTGTTGAGATTTTAAATCTCCCTTTTTTGGGGGGAGACTGAACAAAAAATCAGGCCCTGTGCAAAAAGCAACACGATTTAAGTGGCTGAAAGTGGTTGGCTGATATACGACAAACTAACAGGACAGAAGTATATCCACTTTGCGAGAATTTGAATCTCCCCTTTTTTGGGGGAGACTGAACCACAACTTAGGCCCAGTGTATATAACAACGCAATCTAAGTGGCATAAAGTGGCTGGCTGATATACCACAAACTAACAGGACTGAAATATATCCACTTTGTGATAATTTGAATCTCCCTTTTTTTTGGGGGGGGGAGTGTAAACCAAACCTCAGGCCCTGTGCATAAAACAACACAATGTAAGTGGCAGAAAGTGGATGGAAGATTTATGAAAAAATACAAGGACTGTAGTACAATTTCAATCTCCCTACAATGATTTCAGGACAAGTATGGCAGCAATAAAAAGGACTGCTGCACACAAAATTGAGGACAAATGAACAAGATAACTGTGCAGAAAGGAGCAACAGGATTTTTGGTTTTAAAAAAGCAGTTGGTTTGCACAGTGGCGTGCAAAAGCAATGCAGCTATCAGGGAGCCTTATAGGGCAGCCTAATAAGCGACAGAGCTGATGCACAAAAATATAGCCTCCACTGTCCCTGCAAACAAATGGTGATGTTGGACAGTGGAAATCGCTACAGCACAAGCAGTTCGGGGCTTAATCTTCCCTCCATAACTATATCCCTTCTTCTGATGAAGCTGCGGAGACCTCTCCCTATGCTACGATCGGCAGAAGTAAGATGGCGGTCGGCGTGCATGCCCGTTTATAGCCCCTGTGATGCCGCAGAAAGCAAGCCAATCACTGTCATGCCCTTCTCTAAGATGGTGGGGACCGGGACCTATGTCATCATGCTGCCCACACTCTGTGGCCTCCTTCATTGGCTGAAAAATGGTGCTGAAAGCATCATACGAAACGTGACTTTGGCGCAAAGATCGCCGACATCATGGCCAATCCCACACTGGGATCGGGTCGGGTTTCATGAAACCGCACTTTGCCGAAAGTCGGCGATTCTTGAATTTGTCTGATCCGTTTTGCTCAACCCTACTGGCTACAATGGCAGAAGCTGGAAAGGCAGCAGTAACCAGTCGTCCAGTATCAGCCTGAGCTAGACGCTGGGACCGACGTCTCCACTGCGGCTGGAGAAGAATGGGAGACCGCAGCGTAGATGGTTCGAGATTCCCCCTGTGCAGAGGCGGGATCTCGACACCTAACACATCATGCAACTCATTTAACTTATATACTTTTTTATTCCAATTAAACTCAGATCACACAAACATCAGTTTCATACAGTACTATTGGTAGAAAAATGGAAGGAAAGTAACACAAATATTTGACTGAAAGTTAGTGCAAGTTAGTGCAAGCCTGCCTGTCTAGGAGCCCTAATTACATAGGTAACCTTCAGATGGAGACCCAACTTGGAGTCTCCACATTTCAAAAAATAAATGTCACACACAACTATATTAGAATCAATTTCCACAGAGTAGAAATAGTAAAATAGGCTCCTGACACACCTTCCACCACAGCAAATTCACCAGAAGCAGTTCCAACTTGGAGTCTCCATATTTCAAAAAAATGTTTGTAAGATCTGCAGCAATAGCAACAGCAGGCACAGAAGACACCACAAAGATGGCACAGACTGCAATAATGCAATATCAATGCATGACACTAAAAATTACACTATCGCCTAGTCTGGCAAGTCTGAGACTGGGGTGCAAAACTTATGGAAGATCCATGACTTGTTCATTTTGATAAAAGCTATGCAGTCTACACTTTCCGGACACAGCTGGATGTGCTTATCTGTCAAGACATCTTCAGTCATGCTAAATACATGTTCTGAGAGAATGCTGGCTGCCAGGCATGACAAATCATCCAAGGCATGACAAGCAAGATCAGGCCACTCTTCCATTTTTGAAGACCAAAATGCAAAAAGGTCTAACTCCCCCTGATGGTATTGATATTGAGCTCCAGATACTCTTGCACCATCCTCTCCAATTGTTCACAACATGTCAGACTTGTACTCCGTTCTGCTGGTTCACATGCTGATCTAAAAAAAAGTGTGAAACGACAAAGAAATTACATATGCAACTTACACTGCTGCTGCTGCTAATGTTTTGATATGACTCCTTGACATTCCCAAGGTTGGACATCTTGAACTGGGGTGCACACTGTGTTCCTCACTGCTGTCTTGGGGATAACTGCTCTTAAGATTGTCTTCAAGCTTGTTTCGATGCTCCATCATGCGTGTGTCCCTTTCCAGGGAGGAATCATCTGGCAATATTTACTCTTGTATGGTGGATATAAGAGTATAGCAACCCAGTAGTATGCGCTAATTCTAACCCTAAGAATACTGACATGATGTTTAAGTGCAGCAAGAAGGCGCTCTTATGTCAGGCGGTTCTATGTAGTTCAAATCCCTGGTGTGTTGGTGGTGAGGTAACACTCAAGGTTGGTCCCTCTTCTCCCCACCAACCATGGGCAACAGAACGGGGATCATTATCCTCTTGATCTCCTGACTGTAGTGCATCCATCACCTTATCTTCCTCCATTTGTTCCCTGGCTCCTGCACATTTACTAACAGTTTGTCTGGCACCATGAGCCCCCTAGATCACTGTATGCCACCCTCCCATGGCACCAGCCTGTGAAATGAAAGTCTAGAAATGTGATACGATACACTTTATTGATCCTGGGGGCAATTACGGTATTACAGCAGGAATACAAACAGCAGTACATAAAATATTAGGACACAAATCTTGCAAACATATACCAACATTACATAACAAATAAATGTCGGTAGTTCAGGTATAAACATCACTGTTAATTGACATTAGTACACCTGCAATCAGTCATTGCTGTCTACCACCCTTAAGAAATTATTATACATCCCCATAGCAGTAGGTACAAACGATTTCCTGAATTTCTTCTTCTTACACCTTAGTAGGGTTAAACGGTTTCTGAATGTGCTCTTCTGCTTCAAGACCAGCTCGTATAGTGGGCATGTATTATTGATTATTATAGCCCTACACTTCTTATGAATTCTATCCTGCAATACCTCCTCAAAAGTGTCCAGATGGAGGCCAACAGCCGCGCTTGCCTTCTTGATAAGTTTGTTGAGCTTATTAGCATCAGATACTCGCACACTATTGTCCCAGCATATGATAGCAAAAAAAATGGCACTTGCTACAATGGACTGGTAGAATATTTCCAGCATTTTACTGCACACATTGAATGACCTGAGCTTCCGAAGAAGTACAGTCTGCTCATTCCCTTCTTGTAAACCTTTTCTGTATGACATCTCCAATCGAGTTTACTGTCAAGGTGAACCCCCAAATACTTGTAGCTCTCAACAGTCTCAACCTCCTGGCCAGCAATATTGATCGATAAGTAATCCTCCTTTTTCCTTCTATAACTCACCACCAACTCCTTGGTTTTCTTTACATTTAGTTCTAGACAGTTTGTCTGGCACCAATCCACAAAGTCAGAAACCACCCTTCTATATTCCTCCTCCCCCTAGCCCCCCACAATGCCCCTTACAATCATTGAGTCATTTGAGAATTTTTGGAGTTGACAAAAATCTGATTTATACTGAAAGTCAGCTGTATACAGTGTGAAGAGGAAGGGCGACAGCACTGTACCCTGAGGAGCTCCAACAGTGCTCTGTACACTGCCAGATACCACCTCCCCCATCCTTATAAACTGTGGCCTGTTTTTCAGGTAATCGCTTATCCAGTTCACCATCACCTCTAGTATCTGTGTCTCATTAGGGTCACCTCCACCCTTGGTGGTTAACGTCTAGTGATGAAGGTCTGGATTCTGCCCTGACCTTACTTCGTCTAGCCCCGGATCCAACATGAAAACATTTTGGACTTTGATGAAGATGCTTTCCTCCTCTGTAATCTGTGATTCTTCGGAGCAGACCTTTGATGACTACGGAATATAATATGTGGACAGCTCTTTCACCCACATGTGGTTCCCCACAGTCAGTTGGGCATTTGATAACTTGTGATGAAGGGGGGAAACAAGGGTGATTGGGGTGCCACCTCTGAAGATTGTACTGTGTGTTATGTTAAGGTGGAGAAAGAGGATGAGAGGTGCCTTTATACAGCGCTTGCCATCCACTAAAGTACATGCTCTTTCTGGCCCTCATCTTCAAGGCATACCACTGTGAAGCTAGTAAAGAAAGGGAGTGGAGTAGCCAGTCCATTAACAGATGTGGCAGTAGTCTTTGGATAGGGTGAGATGGTGTTTGTTCTGTTGAGTTTTCATTAACATTAACACCTAGCCCACGCACACGTCGAACATCAAGCCTATTCCTCCTTCCACCACAACCTTGATTTTTCCCACTTACATTCTATTTAGGCTTCCCCTCTTATAACCTGCTGTTTAACATCCTTAGGCCCACAGCTGTCAATCTCCTGTCACTAAATGAACAATCACTATTTATTTTCTTAGATAGTGTGCCTTAACAAAACTGTTATACCAAACAATTTTTAAATGGAAATCTGGCCTTCGGATAATTTATCACAAACTATTTGGATTAGCTTTTTGGGCCTCCTGGCTACACCCCAATATTAGGCATAACGATTTTTAAGTAGAAACCTGGCCTTCTGATTTCTCACTGAAACACAGTTCTATTACAAACTATTTGGATTAGGTAATTGGGCATCCTCGCTGTACCCCAATATTATACCTAACAATTTTTAAGTGGAAATCTGGCCTTCTGACGTTTCAGTGAAACAGTTTTATCACAAACTATTTGGAGTAGCTAATTAGGCTTCCTCATTGTGCCTCAATATTTACCCTAACAATTTTTAAGTGGAAATCTGGCCTTCTGATTTCTCACTGAAAGACAGTTTTATCACAAACTATTTGAATTAACTAATTGCGCCACATGGCAGCACCCCAATATTAGGCCTAATGATAATGATTTTTAAGTGGAAATCTGACCTTCTGATTTGTCTTTGAAACACAGTTTTATCACAAAAAAATTGGATTAGCTAAATGGGCCTCCTGACTGCACTCTAATATAAGGCCAAACATTTTTAAAGTGGAAATCTGGCCTTTTGATATTTTGCTAAAACACAGTTTTATCACAAACAATTTGGATTAGCTAATTGGGCCTCCTGACTCTACCCCAATGTGAGACCTAACAATTTTTTTTAGTTAGGAAGTTATAATAGCTTAAACCTGACCAGCAATTTCTCATTTTTACAACAAAATTTACAAAACACTTGTGTGGCTGTACAGTATTGCATAGCCATATGGAGGGACTCAGGAGGTACAGAGAGCTATTTGCATCCTGGAGCACATATTTTCCTAGAATAGTTTGTAGACTCCATATACGGAGTCCCTAAGTGCAGAATTTACCCTCAAGTGACCCCCATTTTGCAAATTATACCTCTTTGGGAATTTATATACAGGTGTAATGACAATTCTGACTACATGGTTTTTTTTCAGAAACAAGCTGTAGCAGATGCTGAGGAGTGAAAATTGCAAACTGACATTGTAGTGCCCAATATGCTGTAGTGACCTGTACATTATAGTGACCAGTACGTTATGCACAGCTCATGCTACTGGAGACATGCACGCATAAGTTAAGTGGGCTTTCATTACTAAAGAATGCCAACCGTGGCCGCTATATGTGGTTTAGGAACACTGTGGGGCTTAAAAGGGATGGAGCATTTAGATTTTGGAGTGCAGAATTTGCTGAATTTCTTTTAACATTCATTTCTGGAGACTGACGGAACCATGGTGCGAGCGATGTTCTTCGGTTTCTCGAGTGCATTTAACTCCCTGCAGCCACTTTTACTACACAAAAAGATGACTGATATGAAGGTTGAGGAGGGGATGAGAAATTGGATAACTGACTACCTATCAGATCGGCCACAGTTTGTACAGATGGGAGCAGTTGTGTCAAGCAAATTACTGAGCAGCGTAGGTGCCCCCCAGGGAACGGTGTTTGCGCCCTTTCTATTCACACTGTATACTTCAGACTTTCAGAATAAATCTGAACTTTGCCACCTTCAAAAATTTTCGGATGACTCCGTGGTTGTGGGATGCATCAGGGGAGATCAGGGGGATGAGGAATACAGAAGGGTGGTGTCGAATTTCATGGATTGGTGCAATGGTAACTATCTACAACTAAATGTTAAGAAAACTAAGGAGTTGGTGGCCAACTATAGCAGGATAAAGATGGAATGCTTACCGATCACTATTGCTGGTCAGGAGGTAGAGCAGGTGGAGAGTTACAAATATTTGGGGGTCCACTTGGATAGCAAACTGGACTGGAGATGCCACTCAGAGTTTGTCTAGAAGAAGGGGATGAACAGATTGTATTTCCTAAGGAAACTGAGGTCTTTTAATGTGTGTAGCAAAATGTTAGAAATGTTCTACCAATCTGTAGTGGTAAGTGCCATCTTTTTTGCAATCACGTGCTGGGGTAGTAGTGTGCGGGCCTCTGATGCTAATAAGCTGAATAAGATTATTAAGAAGGCAAGTTCTGCTGTCGGCTGTAATCTGTACTCTTTTGGGGAGGTAGTGGAGAAAAGAACTCTGAAAAAGTGTATGGCAATTATGAACAATAATGCACATCCACTATATGAGCTATTCATGAGACAGAAGAGCACCTTCAGTAACCGGCTAATACTTCTGAGGTGTAAGAAGGAAAAATATAGGAAATCGTTTGTGCCAACTGCTATGGGAATGTACAACAATAACATCAGGGTTAAATCACCAAGGTGAATGTCTACTTATTTCTCTACATTTCAGTTCACTCGTTGTGTATGTCCTATTCTAATGTATAATGTATAATGTTCTTTTGTCAACTCCACTGTCATGTCAACTATGTAATTCTTTTATGATTTTTATGATTTAAGTTGTGCTGCTGTGATACCATAATTTCCCACAGGATCAATAAAGTGTATCGTATCGTATCGTATCGTAAGGGGTGAGGAGCCATTTTGCTTTTCCAGAGCCATTGTACTACCAGTAATGTGGATGCCCCTATATTTCCATTAAATAGATTATGTACCTGAGTGGGGACTTGCTTTTTGGTGGATTAAGTTGATGTTTTTATTGGGAACATTTTACATAACATTTATTATCACATTTTCCAGCGCTCCACGCTAAGCACTTACTTTGGGGCTTTCATCTAAATCTCTGAGTTATGTTATTCAAATAAAACCCCTGAGTTATCTGTTCACTATCAAAAAGCAGCAGAGTTACTCTTGACTCCGTCTTGCTTATGTTCAGCATTGTCCTTCTTTTTAGAAGTGCACAAAATTGTGGCGGACTGCACTTTTTTGCTTGCCTAAAAATATTGAAACCGCCGGATCACAGGTCTTATGCCGTCCACAGCACATCCATTTGCCTCATTATAGGAAATCTTCCAGTGAGGTTTCTGTCTGGATTACGTATTTCAGAAATTTACACTGAAACCTCAGAGTAAGTGGTCAGTGCAGAGTGCAGAATAAATGTGTGCCGAGCCTTACTGCGATCTTTGGGTGGCAAAATGGAAAAAAAAAACAACAGCAGATGAAGATTTGGTTTCATTTATTTGTTACATAGTTCCTTGAGCGGTACAATTAATTAGACAACTTTATTATTTGGGTCATGCGATTAAAGCGATAGCAGATTTATATTGGATTTTTTTGTTTAGCTGCTGTTACACACTAAAAGACGCTTTTTATTGCAAAAAAATCCCCATATTTTGAGAGATATACATTTTTCATATTTTGGCTGGCAGAGTCATGTTATTGCTGTTTTTTTTTGCAGGACGAGTTGATGACTTTTTGGGCACATGATTTTCGGGAGGTAAAATTAACATAAACAAGAAATTAAGGAGTTGTTTTTTTTTATACAGTTCCACGTGTGGGAAAATTAATAAGGCAGCTTTACTCTATGGGTCAGTACGATTACAGCCATACTTTCACACAATAAAATCTATTTGAAAAAAAATATTATTATTTTTGCATCGCTTTATTCTGAGGCCTATAAGTTTTATATTTTTTGGAGCTTTATGGTGGCTTGTTTTTCTTTGCGGGACAAGATGACGTTTTCAGCAGTACCATCTTTATTTACATTTGTTCTTTTATTGCGTTTTATTGCACTTTTTGTTCAGTGGTATTATGATAAAGCATTGTATTTTGCTTAGTTTTTTTTCATTGCTGTGTTAAGGTGTTAACTAGTGGGAGATTTTATAGAGCGGGTAATTCTGGGTGAGGTTATACCAGATGTGTACATTTTTTTTTACATTAATAAATGTATTTATTGGATCAATATTATCTCTTTTTTTGTTCTTTTTGGGGATTAAAAAAAAATATTTTTACAGCTTTTAATAACTTTTTTTACATTTTACCAGTAGAGGACATCATTGTACAGTAACAGATCGCTGATCTGATACTCTGCAATGCTTCTGCACTACAGAGCATCAGATCAGCATCTGACAGGCAGGGAAGGAGGTGTCTCAGCTCCTGTTTTTAGCTAGCACTGTGAAGCCACCTTCCATGGAGGACCCTTGGCCATCTTGCAGCCAGGGGTCACCATAAAAATCATCAGCAAAACATGATCGCATCACGTAGTGCTGATGAAAGCACACAAGGAGCGATGTCCCTCTATGTCACTGTCACTATTGACAGCAGCATCAGAGGGAATAATCACCCACAATCAGCGCTTGAAGTGATCGTGGGCATTTCTGCATGGTGTTAGGTCTCACAATGCAGTGCAGTACATATAATTCTGTTTGCTGGAATGCAGCTCCGCAGAGCAGTATATGAATGGTGCATGTCGGGAAGGAGTTAAGAGGAAATCTGGCCTTCTGATTTCTCACTGAAAAACTGTTTTATCACAAACTATTTGGATTAGCAAATGGGGCATCCTGAGGCATCATACAGGACAGGATCCTATCTAACTAACTGACAAGTTCACTTGTAGCTCTATCAGGAGCGGCTTCTCTGCACTGTGACACTGAGACAATGGTATCTGCATAACAAGATGTCCACTTTTTATATGGCCAGGGACATGTGACTTCAGCAGCCAATCACAGAAGACCTTGTGTCACGATGTTGTGGATGGTTTATGCTCCCCGATTGACTGCCGGAACCAACACACATATCATTAAGGGGAAAAAAAAGAGAGCGGCCATCCTCTAACCTCTCCACACCCCCACATCAAACACGTCCCCTTCACTCATCATACAGAACCACTTTCCTAGCCAAAGTAATAACAAAAGCACTAGCATTAGTGGAAACATGATGATTTACTGAACTGTGACTAAATTTTGCCGACTTTGAGTAAACATGCTTGTGAAAGCAAACATACATTTGAATGTGCTATGTTCGTGACGAATTTGAGATTGCTGAACATTTTCTGAACAAGTTTGCTCATCTCTAATTTCAATCTTTGCTGCCTTGTTTTGATTTCTACACAATTTATTTTATTTGTATAAATATTTAACAGCTTGTTACTACTCTCTTGTTGTAATTCTGTAAATGCATGATTTTAATTTTATTAAGGAACAAAAGTGTCAAAAATCAATTCCCAAATTGTCCCCTGTAGGGAACCTGTAGCCAGGTTTGACCTATATAAATTGTATCCATTACCCTTGAGTTGTCCTTAATATTACTCAATCCTACAAAATATGCAGCTTCCCTTCCCATACCTGTGTAATGCCTTTTATATTTTTTTCTCTCCATAAGCCGTTCAAAGCAGAATGGTTTGATAGGCAACTTCGGACTGTGCTCGGTGAGTCCTCTGTCCCCTCCATCACCACTGCTTCCACCTCTATTAAAGTGTCTGTTGCCATTCAAACAGCATGCTGCACCTTCGCACTCTCTTTTCTCTGTTGCACAGACATAAAAGTTCAACTGACTGTGTGGATGATATGCAAATTGCCTCTTCTGAGAAAAAGAGGACTTAAACTCTATAGCGCCACCTGTTGGAGGTAGCGATCCTACAAGTCACAATCAACCCTTTAACAAGTCGTGCAATATGACTTAGGATAAAAGCCAAATTAGTATCTCAATCCGCAGACACGGTGTTTCGGGCTGTTGGCCCTCGTCAGTGCGAAGCATGAGAACTGATTTGGCTAAGTGAGAGGCTCTGGACTGGGTTCTAAGGGGTATCGTTTCTCCTTATGGAGAGTGACATACCATCTCTGGCTTGTCAAGGTAAGGAGGCTTATTCGCCGTGCAATGCTCCCCTGGGAAATACAATATGCAAATTGCCTCTTCTGAGATTATAATCAAGGTTGGAAAGGTGAAAATTGAAGGGGCCGAGGAGGTGCCTAGGGAACTCTGGAGATGTCCATTGGACCGCACTGTGCTGATTGTCATATGGAGGGAAACAAATATAAAATGCATTTTTTTAAGTATGCAAGGGGAACAATGACCTAATGACATGATTACAGAAGTGCTATGAAAGATGACTTAAAGGTAGTGGATAAAGTTTCTGAAGGGAAAACCTGGTGACCAATTTAATAAGGGAGGAAGTATACACTTTATATGAATACTGGAAAAGCACAGAAAACCAAAATAAAATTAAAATATAGCAAAGTAAAGATAAAAGTAATTTACCAATGTTGCAATACCATTCTATAATAACAAATTATATCACAAAGACTTTAGCAGATGTGAACAGAGACAATTTTAGTTAAAAAAAAATCATCAAAGCAGAATGCAGAGTTTCATTGGCATTACAATAGCCTATGCTATATTTCTGAAGAGGAGTGAGTAGTTGAGCATTCAATTATTGTGTAATATAGAATTGTCAAAAAATGTATATTACGTTAATTATTACTTTGTAACAATAAATGCTTTCTGACGCTTTTAAGTTAAGGTAAGTAGTTAAATTATAATAACAGTAATAAAATGATATGTTGTTTTTTTTTCAAATTACGTATATAATACAAATTTGCTTATTTCTGTCTTTTTAATTTTTGACCTTTTAAATATTCAACTGTGGTGTCTTGTTCTTTCCTCATCTTTACTAAGGAATCCTGTAGGGAAAAGGACTGAATGACCATCAGATCAAATGTGGAATACTGAAAAGGTTAAGAGTGCCACAAAAATTTACAGAACATAATAAACATTGGAATGCAGAACCTATTTTTAAATTGAAGCTTGTATGTAGAAAGCGTTTTATTGAATATTTTAAACAAGCTTGAAATTGCACTACATTATTAAAATACTCATTATTAGTATGTGTATTGACTTTTCCTCTAAGGGGTCTAAATAAGTATTTTGACAGAAAGACAGGCTGATGTATTAACTTAGATTTAGTATACAGTGAGCTTACATAATCACTTGGAATGTTAGAAATACCGTATATTATGTATTAAAGTTAGCCCGTCTTTTCACATAACCTTTCAGAATAAGCTCTCTAATGTATTCATGATGAACAACACTATTTATGGCTATTACATAACTAGTAAACTGCATTTTTTTACTTTTTACTTTGCAGGTCCTACCATCAATTTAAAGTTGTTTGCGACTTAATGGGAGGAAGACTAACTGCTAGCATGTCTCCCATACAGAATATATATTATTCCTATTTTTTTTACTGTAGCACACAGACAGAAACAGAAGCAGCATAGAGTTCATTATACATCATCACTGAGCAGTGTGGCTGCGAATCCAGCACTGAAGTTAAATAAATTTACTTGAAGCTGCAACACCATCTGCCAATTAGAGATGAGTGGTCAAACATTTGTGTTTTTTCCTGGGAAATTCAATGCACAAAAACTTTGCTAATTAAATGTCACTTAATTTGCTTTAGGGTCTCTTAATCCAAGAGCATAATAAATACAAGATATAAAAAAAAATGCTAATACTCACATCTCCTTCACATCTGCTCCTCATCATCACCTGTCCTGTCCTCGCCATATCTTTTCGTCATCGCCATTCACACTGAAATGCCTTTGCTTCTCCTGCTAGGTCTTGATTTCCAGATCTCATGAAGCTCAGGATGGTTTTGCGTAAGCAAGAGAAATATCCCACCATCATAACATCCCGACTTGAAACCTTACATGCATATATATAGAATTTCAGTACTCGGTGGCGGCAATCAGATTAACGCCCAGTACAGGTGTGTTTAATATTTTCATTTTTTAACACCTTTCCTGCCTTTGTGAGACATCCGAGCAAACTATACAACAATCAAGGCACTTTCATTTGAGACTGAATCAGTTCTTCTGGCTGCTTCAAGCACATAAGCCCAAAATTGTACTTGACGCTAAGAAATAGTCAATGATCCTATATAGAATGGATCTTCACACATTTCTACTAAAATATACTTAGATCAGAAAAAGACCTTGCAGTGATATCATTTCAACAGATTCTTGGAGGTCCAAATATTATATCTATAATCTAAATATCCAAATTGAAGACTGCACATTATATATTTATTTTATAAACAGAAGTATGTTCAGTTTTTTCATGGATCTGATTAGAAAACATCAGAACTCCTTTATCAAAGATCTAAATTATTTTCTGAAAATGATATATTGCTTTGCAGTTGCATTTTCACTTAATATATCAAAGTCCCATGAGTTCTCAAGCTAATGTAATTTTACAATCAACTCAAACACCACACCGGGGAGTGCCCACCTACTCAAAAACCATGGAGCAAGAAAATAAGCCTTTACATCAATCAGCAAAGAGTGGAAGAAAAGAATGAGACATGCAGGCTGATTACAGACAGCATTTCTGATTACACTACATCTGAAACACATTTATTGCTGCGATAAGTGTTTTTTGTGTGTATCATTGTGTGCTTTATTCTGTTGTCTCTAGTGTTGAGCATTCCGATACCGCAAGTATCGGGTATCGGCCGATATTTGCGGTATCGGAATTCCGATACCGAGTTCCGATATTTACCGCATATCGGATACCGGAATCGGAAGTTCCCAGAATTCAAACTGCACGAATTCAGCCAATGAGGAATGATTGCAAGTGTGGGCACATCCTGTTCAGCATGGTGGGCATGTAACTACTGGCAAGGCAAGGTGATTGGCTGCTGAAATGATGTCATGATGCACTATAAAAAACGCTGCCGCCATTTTGCGCTCACTCTGCTGTGAATTCAGTTAGGGACAGGACGCTGTGTTCTGACTGAGGGCCAGTTGAGATAGCGAATTGCTTCATTGCGCTTTTCCCACGCTAATTTAGCAACCGCTGTGTGTTCACCTTGCTCTTGCCTTGCAGCGCTGTTTTAACAGCGTTCTGCAAGGTCTCTGTGTGTGTGTGTGTGTGTGCGCAGCTCACTCTGTAGTCTGTGTGCAGCCATAGCCGGTTGTATTCAGCTCATGGGGGTTCACACTGCGTCATACTGTTCTATCCATTGCCCTTTTTTGCTAATAGTGCAGCCTGCTGCACATTTTTTCAAAAATTTCCTATTAGTGGCTTTCCACCCGTATCCAGCAAAATTATGGAAAAACACTACATAGGATAACATAGAGGAGGTTTTTTGGGCCTTGCAGCGCCGTTTACAGCTGTCTGCATGGTCTTGGTCTGAGTGCAGCTCGACCTGTAGTCTGTGTGCAGCCACAGCCGGTTGTATTCAGCTCAGGGTGCGTCACTGCCTCATACCGTAAAATACATTGTCCTTTTTTGCTAATAGTGCAGCCTGCTGCACATTTTTTCAAAAATTTCCTATTAGTGGCTTTCCCCCCGTATCCAGCTAAATTGTGGAAAAACACTACATAGGATAACATAGAGGAGGTTTTTTGGGCCTTGCAGTGTTGTTTACGGCTGTCTGCACGGTCTCCGTGTGAGTGCAGCTCGCCCTGTAGTCTGTGTGCAGCCACAGCCGGTTGTATTCAGCTCAGGGTGCGTTACTGATTCATACCGTAAAATACATTGTCCTTTTTTGCTAATATAGTGCATCCTGGTGCACATTTTTTCAAAAAATTCCTATTAGTGGCTTTCCACCCGTATCCAGCAAAAAAGTGGAAACATACTACATACGATAACAAAGAGGAGGATTTTGGGGCCTTGCAGCGCTGTTTACGGCTGTCTGCACGGTCTCTGTGTGAGTGAAACTCGCTCTGTAGTCAGATCTGCCCCCCCAAAAAAAAGTAAAGTTCACCAAACACATCACTTTACAGTTGTGTAGGCCACATTAGCTCATAATAAAGTCTAGTCCACACTTCAGAAAATTAGTGTTTCTTATACCTGTTAGAAGGAGCTGTTCAGGAATTAGCACACTTAGCCTTTAGTACTTTTCTGCTTATCTTTATCTGTCAACCAAGATGAAGAGGGCAGGGAATAAGGCACGTGGGCGTGGGCGTGGAGCAGGGAGAGGACGTGGTGATTCTGTGTCTGCTGCGGGAACCGGTAACTCATCATCACCCAGTTTCAGCAGGGAACAGTCCTTCATGCGCAGCTTTGTAGGAGAGCGCCGTACACCGCTGCTGCGCGAAGATCAAATTGAAGCCGTTGTCGGATGGATAGCAGCTAACGCATCGACTTCAATTAATGCCACATCCGCTCAGGCATAGAGCACTGGAGAGCAGCCATCTGTCTCTTCACCACCTGCCAAATTGGCCAGGCAGTCAGAGAGCCCAGGACAGGAGCCATCTCTACTTCTGTTCTCTGAATCTCTTGGCTTGGAAGCAGGGGGCCAGCCAAGCAGCATTGGAGAAATGGAAGAAGAGGCAGTGTGCAGTGATGCCCAACAGCTTTGTCTCTCTGACTCTATAGAGGCCGGTGGGCCAGTGCCTCCGGTCACCACAGCGCAGTACGCATCTGATGATGAGACTCAGGTGCCGCTTTCTGGTGCGTACTGTGCTGCTGAGACTACCCAGGAGGAACAGTTGGTGGCAGAGGGTAGTGTAGATGATGAGGTCCTTGACCCATCGTGGCGTGAGGTACAGGAAGGTGGTGGGAGCAGCTCTGAGGAAGAGATTCCCCGAACGGGCCAAAGAGGGAGAGGGAGGGGGAAGACTGCGGAGCCTGTAGCCTCCACTTTGGCACCCATTAGGAGCTTGTCTCTTCCAAAAGCCAAAAAGAGCACTCCCAAGACTTGCAGTGCCTGGTCCTTTTTTGACACAGTTGCAGATGACATTTGCATTGTCAAATGCAAGCTGTGTAATCAGAAAGTCAAAAGAGGGAAAAGTGTCAGCAACCTCAATACCACAAATATGTGGAAACATGTGTGGAACAGGCACGTGGTGGAGTTACAAAAACACACTGAAGACCTAGGCCAACCAACAGCGGCAGCTACCACCTCTTCAGCTCATGTTGCCTCTTCCTCCAGCTCACACACAGCTGGTTCGGCTTCCTCCCAGGATCGCCATGGAAGAACCTCTGGCACTGTTGTCCAGAGAACCACTGTAATTCCACCCACAGCACCACGTTCCCAGTCATCCTCACACTCCCAGCCCAGTTTACAGCCATCGGTAGAACAGGCATGGGAGAAAAGGCGGCCATTCTCGACAAACCACCCCCGAGCACAGGCTCTGAATACAGGCATTTCCAAACTTCTGTCACTGGAAATGCTCTCATTCAGGCTGGTGGAGACTGACAGCTTCCATGACTTGATGGCATTGGCAGTCCCACAGTACAATGTGCCCAGCTGCTTTTATTTCAGCAGGCAAGCTGTCCCTGCCCTGCACAAGCATGTGCAGGGACACATAAAACACGCACTACTGAATGCCGTCAGTAGCAAGGTCCACCTCACCACCGATGCGTGGACCAGTCAACAGGGGCGATACCTTTCCCTAACTGCCCATTGGGTTAATGTTGTTGAGCCAGGTACAGATCGTGCGAGTGGTGCAGGACGTGTCCTGCCCACTCCTAGGATTGCAGGAATCCAGTCTGTACGCATTGACTCCTCCTCATACACAAGTTCCTCAGAATCATCGCTGCAGGAGCCGTCACAGTCCACCTCCACATGGACCCGTGAACGTTTACCTGTTACGACCGACATGAGCACAGCCGTGGCCAAACGTCAACAGGCCGTCTTGAAATTAGTTTCTTTGGGGAATCGAAGCCACACATCGCAGGAGCTCTGGAATGCCATCAAGCAGGAGAGCGATGTGTGGTTTGTGCCAGCGAATCTCCAGCCAGGCATGGTAGTGTGTGATAATGGCCAAAATCTGGTGGCAGCTTTGGCCCTTGGCAACCTCACTCACATCCCATGTCTGGCACATGTGCTCAATTTGGTTGTGTAGAGTTTTCTGAGGGACTATCCGGATCTTGATGCACTGCTGCACAAGGTCCGCCTAGAGTGTGCTTACTTGTGGCGTTCCAGCACGGCAAGATCGCGCATTGCAGCTCTGCAGTGCCGATTCCGCCTTCCGGAATATCGCATCATATGTGACCTACCTACCAGGTGGAATTCCACGTTACATATGTTGGAGCGGTTGTGTGAGCAGCAGCAAGCAGTAATGGAGTACCAGCTGCATCAGGTGCAAAGAAGTCGCAATACGCGCCATTCAGACTTCACAACCACAGAGTGGGCCACTATGAAGGACGTCTGCCAGGTTTTGCGTCCCTTCGATTATTCCACGCGGATGGCGAGTGCAGATGATGCACTAGTCAGCATGACTGTCCCCCTTATCTGCCTGCTTCAACAAGCACTGCAAGCGCTAAGGGATGATGTTGGTGAAGAGGTGGAGGATGAGGATTTACCATTTCCATCAGCTTCTGGACAGTCAGCGCCACGTGGTTCCTCACAAAGGCGTAGGCAGGGGACACTTTGTGAGGAGGATGAGGAGGAGTCAATGGAGGAGGAAGACCTCCGTCCAGAGGAGGGAGTTACACAATTGTCCAGTAGTCAGTATGTACAGCGAGTGTGGGGTGATGAAGAGCGGGCAGAGATCACGTCTCAAGCAGGGGACAGCGTTTCTTGGCCAGTTGGCAGTCTGCAGTACATGGTTGATTTCATGCTGCAGTGCCTGAGAAACGACCGCCGCATCGACCACATTCTCAACATGCCTGATTATTGGGTGTACACCCTCCTTGATCCTCGCTACCGGGACAACGTACAAAGCCTCATCACACCGTTGACCCGGGAGCGTAAAATGCGGAGTACCAAGACACACTGGTGAATTCCATCATCTTCTCCAGTCCAACTGAGAGCAGTGCTGCTAGTGCTTTACAAAGCAGCTCAGTGCGTCGAGGCAGTGGAGGAGGCTCTGCACAAAGAGGGAGCAGAAGCAGTGCCTCTGCCCAAGGCAAGACCAGTATGGCCCAACTGTGGCACAGTTTTGTGTGCCCGCCCCAAATGTCTACACCATCACCGGCGGCTCCAGTCAGCAGGAGGCAACGGTTCCGTCAGATGGTGACAGACTACATGTCTTGCCCTCTTACTGTACTCCCAGACGGCTCTTCCCCTTTCAAGTTTTGGGTCTCTAAGCTGGATACATGGCCAGAGCTAAGCCAGTATGCATTGGAGGTGCTGGCTTGCCCTGCGGCTAGTGCCTTATCGGAACGCGTCTTTAGTGCCGCAGGTGGTGTACTAACAGACCGTCGCATGCGACTATCCTCCGATAACATTGACCGGCTTACTTTTCTGAAAATGAACCAGGCCTGGATCTCGCAGGAATTTGCCACTCCTCTGCCTGATTAAATAATTGGGTGTCATCCAGGTCTCCTGATGTGTTCATCTTTCTACCACCTGAACTGTAATTCCTGGGCTCCAACACCGCCAGTTGAGGCTCAGAAGTGCAGGCTGCACAGTCAAAACATACGACCCAGTGTTATTGGGTTTTAGTAACGTCAGCTGATCCCCAGCTGTGTAGCCGGCAATTTGTTCTGCGACCGCCACACTGACACAACAACTGAAATGTAAGGGAACCTGCCCCCCAGGCGTTTGTTACTGAAAGAGCCACCTTGTGCAGCAGTAATACTGCACAAGGAAAAGGTAGCTCTTTTAGTTTAGCCCCTTGCACACGCAGAACTTAACACTTATAAAATGTGTCCACTGATATCATTAAACCGTCCCGGAGCTGGGACTTTCCTTCGTAATGTGACGCAGCACATCCGTCATTCATACCCCCTTGGTGCCGTGCGCCGCCTCCTCAGCATTGTTTTAAGCTGTCACGGAGCCTGCGCTGTTCTGTTATCCCTTGGCCATGCACACTTAGCGCTGCCAGTCTTCTGACATAATTTGGTGTCAGGCTGGCTGCACCTGTGCGGTCGCGCTGCCCGAGATCCCGCCTCGCAGTGTCTTCTGATTTAATCACACTGCGGGCCTGGGATCCATGGGCATGCGCAGTGCATATCTTCACCTCAGGCTCTCGCTCATCTCCCTCTGCCTTCTTCAGACTGTGCGGCATCAGCTGATCCCTAATAGCATGCCACGGCCATGACGCCGCACAGTCTGAAGAAATCGGAAGGAGGGGAGTGAGAGGCGAGGATATGCACTGCGCATGCCCATGGATCCCAGGCCCACAGTGGGATTACATTAGACAACACTGCGAGGTGGGATCTCGGGCAGCGTGGACGCACAGGCGCAGCCAGCCTGACACTTAAATGATGTCAGAAGACGGGCAGCGCTAAGTGTGCATGGCCAAGGGATAACATTACAGTGCAGGCTCCATGACGGCTTCAAAATACGCTGAGGAGGCGGCGCACGGCACCAAGGGGGTAGGAATGACGGCTGTGCTGCGTACCATTATGAAGGAAATTCCCACCTCCGGGATGGTTTCACGGTATCAGGTGACACATTTTATAAGTGTTTAGTTCTGTGTTTGCAAGGAGCATAATTAAAAGAGCAACCTTTTCCTTTTGCATCCTTAGTGCTGCACAAGATGGCTCTTTCAGCTACAAACGCCTTGGGGGGATTAAAGGTTCCCTTTTAACTTGCTCCAATCAGGCTTCGGCCTACACTCTATTCCTCTGCTACTCGTGCTGTCCCTGGTCTCTAACACCGCTAGTTGGTGCCTGGAAGTGCTCTCCGCACAGTCAACAGTCGCTCCTCTGTTATTGGGGTTCAGTAACGTCAGCTGTTCCCCAGCTATGTGTGCGGCAATACCTCCAATCTGCTCCTCCTGCTGTCCCTGGGCTCTAACACCGCCAGTTGGTGCCTGGAAGTGCTGTCCGCACAGTCAACAGTCGCTCCTCTGTTATTGGGGTTCAGTAACGTCAGCTGATCCCCAGCTGTGTGTGCGGCAATACCTCCAATCTGCTCCTCCTGCTGTCCCTGGGCTCTAACACCGCCAGTTGGTGCCTGGAAGTGCTGGCTGCACAGTTAACACTAGCTGCCGTGTTATTGGGTTTCAGTAACGTCAGCTGATTCCCAGCTGTGTATCTGGCAATGTGTCATGCGACTGCCACGCTGGCACACTAGCAGAAATTTAGATGCCTACAGTGCAGGCTTCGGCCTACACTCTGTTCCTCCTGCTGTCCCTGGGCTCCAACACTGCTGGTTGCTGCCCGGAAGTGCTGTTTGCACAGAGCCAAACACCTCGCCAAATGTGTTAGTGGGGTTCAGTCACGCCTGCTGCTCCCCTGCTGTGTATCCGGCAACGTGTCATGCGACCGCCACACTGGCACAACTAAAATTTAAGGGATCCTGTCCCCCCCAGGCATTTGTTACTGAAAGAGTCACCTTGTACAGCAGTAATGCTGCACAAGGAAAAGGTGCCTATTTTCGTTGTGCTCCTTGCACACGCTGAACCTAACACTTATGAAATGTGTCTCCTCACACCGTTAAACCATCCTGGAGGTGTGACTTTCCTTTGTTATGTGACGCAGCACAGCCATCATTCCTACCCCCTTGGCTCCATGTGCTGGCTCCTCAGCATTGTTTGATTTTGTCATGGACCCTGTGCTGTTATGTTATCCCTTGGCCATGCACAGTTTGCGCTGCCTGTCTTCTGACATCATTTGGTGTTTTCCTGTCTGCGCCTGTGCGTCCACGCTGCCCGAGATCCCACCTCGCAGTGTCATCTAATGTAATCCCACTGCGGGCCTGGGATCCATGGGCATGCGCAGTGCATATCCTCGCCTCTCACTCCCTTCCTTCCGGCCTCTTCAGACTGTGCGGCATCTGCTGATCCCTAATAGCATGCCACGGCCTTGACGCCACACAGTCTGAAGAAGCCGGAAGGAGGGGAGTGAGAGGCGAGGATATGCAATGCGCATGCCCATGGATCCCAGGCCCGCAGTGGGATTACATTAGACAACACTGCGAGGTGGGATCTCGGGCAGCGTGGACGCACAGGCGCAGCCAGCCCAACACCAAATGATGTCAGAAGACGGGCAGCGCTAAGTGTGCATGGCCAAGGGATAACATTACAGCGCAGGCTCTGGGACAGATTCAAACAACGCTGAGGAGGCGTCGCACGGCACCAAGGGGGTAGGAATAATGGCTGTGCTGCGTCACATTACAAAGGAAAGTCCCACCTCTGGGACGGTTTTACGGTGTGAAGGGACACATTACATGAGCGTCTAGTTCAGCGTTTGCAAGGAGCATAATTAAAAGAGCCACCGTTTCCTTTTGCAGCATTAGTGCTGTACAAGATGGCTTTTTCAGCAACAAACGCCTGGGGGGGGGGTAAAAGGTTCCCTTTCAACTTGCTCCAGTGCCGGCTTCGGCCTACACTCTGCTCCTCCTGCAGACCCTGGGCTCTAACACCGCCAGTTGGTGTGTTGTGAATTTTGTGGTCAAGCTCCCTCCTGTGGTCATGAGTGGTACTTCAGCTGGCTCTGTCTATGAGCTTCCTCTGGTGGATGTGAGTGGGGCTGCGGCTTCTGAGTTTCCTTCCTCAGGTGATGAGGTTAAGTCGTTAGGTGCTGCTCTACTTAACTCCACCTAGTTCTTTGTTCCTGGCCTCCAGTCAATGTTCCAGTATTGGTCTTGCTCTCTCCTGGATCATTCTTGTGGCCTGTCTGCCCTGCATAAGCTAAGTTCTGCTTGTGTTACTTTTGTTTGCTATTTTTTCTGTCCAGCTTGCTATATTGTTTTTTCTTGCTTGCTGGAAGCTCTGGGACGCAGAGGGAGCACCTCCGTGCCGTTAGTTGGTACGGAGGGTCTTTTTGCGCCCTCTGCGTGGTTGTTTGTAGGTTTTTGTGCTGACCGCAAAGCTATCTTTCCTATCCTCGGTCTATTCAGTAAGTCGGGCCTCACTTTCCTAAAACCTATTTCATCTCTGTGTTTGTATTTTCATCTTTACTCACAGTCATTATATGTGGGGGGCTGCCTTTTCCTTTGGGGAATTTCTCTGAGGCAAGGTAGGCTTATTTTTCCATCTTCAGGGCTAGCTAGTTTCTCAGGCTGTGCCCGAGGCGCCTAGGTCTGGTCAGGAGCGCTCCACGGCTACCTCTAGTATGGTGTGATAGGATTAGGGATTGTGGTCAGCAGAGTTCCCACGTCTCAGAGCTTGTCCTATGTTATTAGTAACTATCAGGTCACTTGTGTGCTCTTAACCACCAGGTCCATTGTGTTTCTGAATCACCAGTTCATAACATTGGTGCCCGGATGTGCTAGCTGCACAGAGAAAAACACCCGCCAATGTGTCAGTGGGGTTCAGCAACGCCAGCTGTTCCCCTGCTGTGTAGCCGGCAACGTGTCCTGCAAACGCCACGCAGACACAACAGACCTAAAACTGTCACCAGTGCAGGCTTCGGCCTACACTCTGCTCCTCTCCTCCTCCTGCAGACCCTGGGCTCTAACACCGCCAGTTGGTGCCCGGAAGTACTAGCTGCAAGGAGCCAAACACCCGCCAATGTGTCAGTGGGATTCAGCAACGCCAGCTGTTCCCCTGCTGTGTAGCCGGTATCGTGTCCTGCAAACGCCACGCAGACACCTGAAATGAAATTAAAGGGACCCTGCCCCCCCAGGTGTTTGTATATATAACAGCCACCTTGTACAGCAGTAATGCTGCATTTGTACAAGGTGGCTCACTTTTTCTCCTTGCACACGTCGAACTCAACACGTAAAAAATGTGTCCCCTGAGACCATGAAACCGTCCCTGAGGTGTGACTTTACTTTTTAATGACATGCAGCTACACCCTTGGTAGCGCTGCCCGTCTGCTGACCTCATTGGTTGGCTGGCTACGCCTGTGCGTCCGCCCTGTCTGACACAACGCCCCTCGGTGTCTTATTTATTTTGACTGCGAGGGTGTGATTGATGGGCATGAGCAGTGCATATCTTCACCTGTCTTCACTCATCTCCTTCCGCCTTCTTCAGACTGTGCAGCCTCATGGCTGTGGCATGCGATAAGGGATCAGCGGAGGCCGCCCAGTCTGAAGCAGGTGTAAGGACAAGAATGAGAGGTGGATATATTTACTGCGCAAGGCCATAAATCCCAGCCCCGCAGTGTGAATTTATGAAAAGACACTGCGGGGCTGGGATTCATGGGCATCGCTAACTGCACCGGCCGACATGAAATGAGGTCAGAAGACGGGCAGCGCTAACAGCACATGGCCAAGGGATAACACAAGAGCGCAGACTCCTGTACAGCAAATAACGATGCTCTGGAGGCTGCGCCCAGCACCAAGGTGGGATTTTTGACAGTTGTGCAGCGTCTCATTAAGAAGGTAAGTCACGCCTCCAAGACAGTTTGACAGTATAAGGGGCTAAATTGTATACGTGTTTCATTCAGCGTGTGCAAGGAGCAAAATTTAAAGAGAAACCTATTACTAGTGAAGCATTACTGCTGCACAAGGTGTGGCTCTTCTAGTTTGTAACACCTGAGGGTGGGTTAAAGGTTACCTTTGAAATTGGTTCAATTAGGCTTCGACCTACACTCTGCTCCTCCTGCAGACCCTGGGCTCTAACACCGCCAGTTGGTGCCTGGAAGTGCTGGCTGAACAGAGAAAAACACCCGCCAATGTGTCAGTGGGGTTCAGCAATGCCAGCTGTTCCCCTGCTGTGTAGCTGGCAACATGTCCTGCAAATGCCACGCAGACACAAAGCTGCCTCCAGTGCAGGCTTCGGCCTACACTCTGCTCCCCTGCTGACCCTTTGGTCCAACACCGCTAGTTGGTGCTCTAGGAAGACAATCTTGAATAGGTCCACATCCTGATTCCAGCACCGTCAGCTGGTTCCGGGCAGAGCCTTTGGCTTAGGTGCCTCCTTCTGGGTATCCGAGTTCCGCCAACATCAGGCGGTCCTTGGTAGTGCTTTTTAGCATGGGTACTTCCTGCTTAGTAACTGGGTTCCAGCACCGTCAGCTGGTCCTCGGTCGTGCCATTGGCTCTTGCACACTTGAGCAACGCATCCGGGTTCCAGTACCGTCAGCTGGTTCTTGGCAGTGTCTTTGTCACGGGTACTCCCTCCTGCCCAGCCTGGTTCCAGCACCGTCAGCTGGTTCCGGGTAGTGTCAAGGTCACTTACACACCTATACGTTGTCCCGTCGTGTTGCGGTTGGGTTAGCCAACTCCATGGTGCCTCCAGTTTAGGAGCTTCCTATGTGGGCTGCGGGAAGTGGCAATCAATGCTGGTTCTCTAGTGCCAGTAGGCCAAGCTCCCCCTGTAGGACTGTTGGTGTTCGCTAACTGCGGCAGCCTCGCGGCCTAGCTGTTCTCTCTTCTCCTGTGGACCTTCTAGTCCACATCCTGGTTCCAGCACCGTCAGCTGGTTCCGGGCAGAGCCTTTGGCTTAGGTGCCTCCTTCTGGGTATCCGAGTTTTGCCAACGTCAGGCGGTGCTTGGTAGTGCTTTTTAGCACGGGTACCTCCTGCTTAGTAACCGGGTGCCAGCACCGTCAGCTGGTCCTCGGTCGTGCCATTGGCTCTTGCACACTTGAGCAACGCATCCGGGTTTCAGTACCGTCGGCTGGTTCTCGGCAGTATCTTTGTCACGGGTACTCCCTCCTGCCCAGCCTGGTTCCAGCACCGTCAGCTGGTTCTGGGTAGTGTCAAGGTCACTTACACGCCTATACGTTGTCCCGTCATGTTGCGGTCGGGTTAGCCAACTCCATGGTGCCTCCAGTTTAGGAGCTTCCTTTGTGGGCTGCGGGAAGTGGTAATCAAGGCTGATTCTGTAGTGCCAGTAGGCCAAGCTCCCCCTGTAGGACTGTTGGTGTTCGGTAACTGCGGCAGCCTCGCGGCCTACCTGTTCTCTCTTCTCCTGTGGACCTTCTGGTCCACATCCTGGTTCCAGCACCATCAGCTGGTTCCGGGCAGAGCCTTTGGCTTAGGTGCCTCCTTCTGGGTATCCGAGTTCCGCCAACGTCAGGCGGTCCTTGGTAGTGCTTTTTAGCACGGGTACCTCCTGCTTAGTAACCGGGTTCCAGCACCGTCAGCTGGTCCTCGGTCGTGCCATTGGCTCTTGCAAACGTGGCCAACGCATCCGGGTTCCAGTACCGTCAGCTGGTTCTCGGCAGTGTCTGTTGCTCTTGTACCTTCTGCTCCCCATCCTGGTTCCAGTACCGTCAGCTGGTTCCGGGCAGAGCCTTTGGCTTAGGTGCCTCCTTCTGGGTATCCGAGTTCCACCAACGTCAGGTGGTCCTTGGTAGTGCTTTCAGGCACGGGTACCTCCTGCTTAGTAACCGTGTTCCAGTAACGTCAGCTGGTCCTTGGTAGTTCCATTGGCTCTTGGACCTTCGGCTACCCATCCGGGTTCCAGTACCGTCAGCTTGTTCTCGGCAGTGTCTTTTGCTCTTGTACCTTCTGCTCCCCATCCTGGTTCCAGTACCGTCAGCTGGTTCCGGGCAGAGCTTTTGGCTTAGGTGCCTCCTTCTGGGTATCCGAGTTCCACCAATGTCAGGTGGTCCTTGGTAGTGCTTTCTGGCACGGGTACCTCCTGCTTAGTAACCGGGTTCCAGTTCCATCAGCTGGTTCTCAGCATTTTCTCAGCCTTCTTGTACCTTCTGCTGCATTTCCAAGTTCAAGACCCTAAAGACGACGACCCGGAAGACCACCCCTAAGATGACGATGACACAAGAGTTGACAACCACCGAGATGACGACGACCCTGGAGACGATGACCCTGAAGACCACCCCGATGACGACGACGATGACCATGACGACGACTGCGGAGACGACGACCCTGGAGATGACGACCCTGGAGACGATGACATGGAAGACCGAGAAGAAGAAGAACAAGAGGCTGCTGAACAAAGAGCAGAAGAACATTAAGCATAACACTTAATATCAGAGCAAAAGATATTATCTAAATTATAAGCAGAAGAATACTAAGCAGTGTATGAGGGTGAGTCCGTTCTTCCTCGTGGTGCCCCTGGATAAAGCCTGATGCTGCAGGCCAAACTGAACGCGGACAAATGTAACTCTTTTGTGACAGGCAGAACGGAAGGTGTAATCTTCAAACTTTTATAGATAACAACTACAGGAATGCCTGTCACAAATAAGAATATGATGAATAAAATAAGAATAATAATAGTTGAATAAAAAGAATATGAAGAATGTAACAAAAAAAAATAGGTAGAAGATGAAGAAGATGAATAAGGTGAAGAAGAAGTTGCTGTCAAAGATGCTGATGATGATGAAGAAGAAAGTGTGGGAAAAGTAAAAAAAAGGTGAAGGGCGTGGAAGTAGTGAAACATCAATATCTGACAAAATAAAAAAAAATCTTAACATAGTCAATATCTTTGTAACTCCGAACGTCTTAAAAAAAAAAATCATGCTATTCTATTTGATTGGGCTAAATCTCTATGCCTTTAATGTCTCCGCCACCTCCCCCAATACATCCTACATTATTCTCAGTTGTTTTCCTCCATGTAGAATGAACATACAAGGAAAGAAAGGGTTTATTTTAATTCCGATATTTTCGTCCCATTCACTTGCATTGGTATTGGGTATCGGCGATATCCGATATTTTTTGAATATCGGCCGATCCAATCCGATACCGATACTTTCCGATATCGGAAGGTATCGCTCAACACAGTTGTCTCTAACATGCAAACTTTTTTACACTTTTCCTTTTTTTAAAATTGAGCTCTTGACTTTGGTTGAGATAATTAAAACCCACAAAAATATACAACTAGATGACATTGCAGTTTATAAACTTTTCTGAAAACAAGCCGAGAAGTAAAAGGTATTAATTTTATGAGGTTATTTGTACTGTAGAAGGTGAGATTCAGGTTGTTACTCAGTAAATGTCACTTTTAAGGTGAAGGAATGTTGCTGTAGGCACGTCAGTCAACAAATCTTTCTCAATGTAATGAAAGAACATTTGCATTGCAACAAGTTAAAAAACCGAAGGCTGTAGCTGCAAACTATATATTTTTCATGCTATAGTATATTTTGAAATTAGCTCCATAAAGATGTATTCAAGGTCACTGCTTTTATGGTTTTCAGGAAAGTTGTTTTCCCAGGCGCAAAAAATAAAAAATAAACTATGCTTTACTCACCATTCCAAAGCCAAACAATGATTCTCTGCTACTGATTCCGCTGTATGCTGAGGTCTGTAGGACTGACATCACATTGACAGCACTTCAGAAATCTGGTGAGCTCAAATTCTTACAGTCATGGCCAAAAGCATTAACACCCCTGGAATTCTGTCAGATAATACTCATTTTCTTCCTGAAAATGATTGCAAACACAAATTGTTTGATATTATTATCTTCATTTAATTTGTCTTAAATGAAAAAACACAAAAAGAATTGTCCTAAATCCAAATTCGATATAATTCCACACCAAACATAAAAAGGGGGTGGACAAAAGTATTGGCACTGTTCGAAAAATCATGTGATGCTTCTCTAATTTGTGTAATTAACAGCACCTGTAACTTACCTGTGGCACCTAACAGGTGTTGGCAATAACTAAATAACACTTGAGCCAGTTGACATGGATTAAAGCTGACTCAACCGCTGCCCTGTGTCCTTGTGTGTACCACATTGAGCATGGAGAAAAGAAAGAAGACCAAAGAACTGTCTGAGGACTTGAGAAACCAAATTGTGAGGAAACATGAGCAATCTCAAGGCTACAAGTCCATCTCCAAAGACCTGAATGTTCCTGTGTCTACCGTGCGCAGTGTCATCAAGAAGTTTAAAGCCCACTGTGGCTAACCTCCCTAGATGTGAACGGAAAAGAAAAACTGACAAGAGATTTCAACGCAAGATTGTGCGGATGTTGGATAAAGAACCTCGACTAACATCCAAACAAGTTCAAGCTGCCCTGCAGTCCGAGGGTACAACAGTGTCAACCCGTACTATCCATCGGCATCTGAATGAAAAGGGACTGTATGGTAGGAAACCCAGGAAGACCCCACTTCTTACCCCAAGACATAAAAATGCCAGTCTGGAGTTTGCCAAAACTTACCTGAAAAATCCTAAAACGTTTTGGAAGAATGTTCTCTGGTCAGATAAGACAAAAGTAGAGCTTTTTGGGCAAAGGCATCAACATAGAGTTTACAGAAGAAAAAAAAGAGGCATTCAAAGAAAAGAACACAGTCCCTACAGTCAAACATGGCGGAGGTTCCCTGATGTTTTGGGGTTGCTTTGCTGCCTCTGGCACTAGACTGCTTGACCGTGTGCATGGCATTATGAAGTCTGAAGACTACCAACAAATTTTTCAGCATAATGTAGGGCCCAATGTGAGAAAGTTGGGTCTCCCTCAGAGGTCATGGGTCTTCCAGCAGGACAATGACCCAAAACACACTTCAAAAAGCACTAGAAAATGGTTTGAGAGAAAGCACTGGAATCTTCTAAGGTGGCCAGCAATGAGTCCAGAATCCTGAGTTTTGTGTGAAATAATCAATGTTTTGCTTTTTGCTTCATTCTCTTTTGTGTTTTTTTCATTTAAGACAAATTAAATGAAAATAATAATACCAAATAATTTGTGTTTGCAATCATTTTCAGGAAGAAAATGAGTATTATCTGACAGAATTGCAGGGGTGTCAATACTTTTGGCCATGACTGTATGTGTGTATGTCCGGGATTGGCATCTGCACTGTCGCAGCTACGCAGCTACAGCCACAGAATTTTACAGTCACACGTCTGGACCCCGAAAGTGTCATAGGCCATGTTGTGAGGCTAAATTTTATTGGCGTGCATTCCAATTCACTAAACAATTTTGTCCCTATCTACATAATGGGGAAAAAGTGAAAGGAAAAGTGTTGGAGGCAAATTGACAGCTGCCAGAAGTGAACAAGGGGGACTTAAAGAATGAGAGTGATGGCGCCAAAGAGTATATACCATACAGTTGCTAAGGTGGGGCCCCGACATGGGATACTCACCACACACGGGGATATGAACACATACACAAAATGCGCCACACACTACCACGTGCTTGAACACATATACCACCCTCAGCAGACATTTCACCACACATACACCAACCTCGCCACATAAAAGTCAAAACACAAAAGTCGCCACTCAAAACTCGCCACGCGCAAAGTTCGCCACATGCAAAACTAGGCTCACGCAAATTTTGCCACACGTGCAAAACTCACCTCATGGGAATCTCACCACACGCAAAACGTGCACACGTGGAAAAATTGCCACATGCACAAAAGTTGCAACACATGCAAAAGTTGCCTCACACCAAACTTGCACATACTCAAAACGCATCACACATAAAACTCGCCACGCGCAAAACTCACCATGCGCAAAACTTGCTGCATACAGCTTGCTACACTAATCTGTCACATGCAACTCAACACACAAAAAGTTGCTACACGCATGTTGCCACACAACTCATCTCACAAAAGTCGCTACTTGCATGTCGCCACACACAACACAACACACACAACTTGACACATGAAACTCGCCCTAAAACACACACAAGTCTAGTAATATCCTTCAAAAATAAAAATCTGATTAATTAGCAAACTACAAGAGCAACAAATGTACCATATAGGAAATACGGCAGCTGTCAGTCACATGACCTGTCTATTATGTGTATGTGTGAGCTAATATATACTGCCAGGGGGGAGGGCTTCCTGTTGGCTGGGGATTTATCAGGCTGCCAATTTAGCTTAGAAATACTGAGGTAAAAATACTGACCAAATAACGTGTGAACGAGGTCTAATACAGGAGGAGATGACATACACGTACATACTATACACAGGGGAGATGACACACAGGTATATTATTATTATTATTTATTATTATAGCACCATTTATTCCATGGCGCTTTACATGTGAGGAGGGGTAAACATAATAAAAACAAGTACAATATTCTTGAACAATACAAGTCACAGCTGCTACAGGATGAGAGAGGACCCTGCCCACGAGGGCTCACAATCTACAAGGGATGGGTGAGGATACAGTAGGTGAGGATAGAGCTGGCCATGCAGTGGTTTGGTCAATCGGTGGTTACTGCAGGTTGCAGGCTTGCCAGAAGAAGTAGGTCTTCAGGTTCTTTTTGAAGGTTTCAATGGTAGGTGAAAGTCTGATATGTTGTGGTAGAGAGTTCCAGAGTAGGGGTGATGCGCGAGAGAAATCTTGTATGCAATTGAGGGAGAGGAGATAAGAGGGGAGTAGAGTAGGAGATCTTGTGAGGATCGGAAGTTGCGTGCAGAAAAGTATCGGGAGACGAGGTCACAGATATTTGGAGGAGACAGGTTGTGGATGGCCTTGTATGTCATGGTTAGGCTTTTGTACTGGAGTCTCTGGGTAATGGGGAGCCAGTGAATGGATTGACAGAGAGGAGAAGCCAGGGAATAGCAGGGGGACAGGTGGATTAGTCGGGCAGCTGAGTTTAGAATAGATTGGAGGGTTGTGAAAGTGTTAGATTGTGGCCACAGAGCAGGAGGTTACAGTAGTCGAGGCAGGAGGTGATGAAGGCATGTACTAAGGATTTTGCAGCAGGAAATGGAAAGGGCTTGGATATGCGATTTGAAAGAGAGATCAGTGTCAAGGATTACCCAGAGGCAGCGAGCTTGTGGGACTGGGGAGAGTGGGCAGCCGTTTACTGTAATGTGGGGGGTCGCAGGAAAAACAATGAATTCTGTTTTGTCCATGTTAAGTTTTAGAAATCTAGCGGAGAAGAAGGATGAAATAGTGGATAGACATTGAGGGATTATGGTTAGTAGGGTGCTGGTATCTGGTCCAGAGATGTAGATCTGTGTGTCATCAGCATAGAGACAATACTGAAAACCGTGAAATTCTATGAGCTGTCCCAGGCCAAAAATGTAAATGGAGAGGAGCAGGGGCCCTAGAACTGAACCTTGCGGGACTCCGACAGAGAGGGGGCGAGGTGAGGAGGTGGTGTGTGAATGGGAGATGCTGAATGTTCGGTCAGTTAGGTATGACGAGATCGAGGATAGGGCCAAGTCTGTGATGCCAAGGGATGAGAGGGTCTGTAGTAATAGGGAATGGTCCACTGTGTCAAAGGCAGAGGACAGGTCCTGGAGGAGGAGGATAGAGTAGTGTCGCTTGCTCTTGAGGTTAATAAGTCATTGGTGACCTTAGGGCAGTTTCAGTGGAGTGGTGTGACCAGAATCCTGACTGTAAGCAGTTGAAGAAGGAGCAAGATGAGAGATGGGAGGACAGTTCAAGATGGACGTGTTGTTCCAGTAGTTTTGAGGCATAGGAGAGAAGTGATAAAGGGCGATAGCTAGATACAGAGGATGGGTCAAGAGAGGGCTTTTTGAGGATAGGTGTGATTAAGGCATGCTTAAAGCTTGAGGGGAAAACACCAGTTGTAAGTGATAGGTTGAAGAGATGGGTTAGAGTTGGGATGAAGACTGTGGCGAGGTATATACTATATACAGGAGCAGATGACACAAAGGTATATACTGTATACAGGAGGAGATGACATACAGGTATACACTATATACAGGGGAGATGACATACAGGTATATACTATATAAAGGAGGATATGACTTCCAGGTATATACTATATACAGGAGAGATGACATACAGGTATATACTATATACAGGAGGAGATGACATACAGGTGTATACTATATACAGGAGGAGATGACACACAGATATATACTATATACAGGAGGAGATGACATACAGGTACATACTATATATAGGAGGAGATGAAACACAGGTATATACTATATACAGGAGGAGATGGCACACAGATATATACTATACACAGGGAAGATGACACACAGGTATATACTATATATAAGAGGCAATGACATACAGGTATATACTATATACAGGAGGAGATGACACACGTGTATACTATATACAGGAGGAGATGACATACAGGTATATAATATATACAGGGGAGATGACACACAGGTATATACTATATACAGGAGGAGATGACATACAGGTATATACTATATATAGGAGGAGATGACATACAGGTGTATACTATATACAGGAGGAGATGACACACGTATATACTATATACAGGAGGAGATGACATAAAGGTATACACTATATAAAAGAGGAGATGACACATAGGTTTATAGAGGAGGAGATGACATACAGCAGGTATATACTATTTACAGGTGAGATGACATACAGGTATATACTATATACAGGGGAGATGACATACAGGTATATACTATATACAGGAGATGACATACAGGTGTATACTATATATAAGGGAGATGACAAACATGTATATACTGAGGGGAAAATGAGAAGTGTGAGGTGAAAATGAGAGGTGTGATGTGAAAATGAGAGGTGTGAGGTGAAAATGAAAAGGTGTGAGTGCCAAATGAGAGGAGTGAGGGAAAATAGTGGAGTGATGGGAAAATGACAGATGTGAGGTCGAAATTACAAGTGTTAGGGGGGAATGAGAGGAGTGAGGGGGGAATGAGAGGAGTGAGGGGAAAATAAGAGGAGTGAGGGAGAAAATGAGATGTGAGGGGGAAAATGAGAGGCATGATAGGAAAATAAGAGAAGTGAGGTGCTATAACTAACCACACATATTTACTATGCCCAGGCAACGCCGGACTCTTCAGCTAGTCCTATATATAACTCATAAAGAAAATAAATTATTTTCAACTTAAAAATATATGAGAAAAATGGTTCACATATGTAGACTAATGTGCACTGAGCTGCAACAGTAAGGTTGGGGAGCCACTATCAGGTTTGCCCATGTTATAGCAGTGGTATTTTACTGTCTGATCAGAATGTTAGCTAAAAACCTTGTGTTCGGTTTTAACCCCTTCATGACCGTGGGATTTTTCATTTTTCCGTGTTCGTTTTTCACTCCCCTCCTTCCCAGAGCCATAACTTTTTTATTTTTCCGTCAATTTGGCCATGTGAGGGCTTATTTTTTGCGGGACGAGTTGTACTTTTGATCGACTTCATTGGTTTTACCATGTCGTGTACTAGAAAATGGGAAAAAAATTCCAAGTGCGGTGAAATTGCAAAAAAAGTGCAATCCCACTTTTGTTTTTTGCTTGGCTTTTTTGCTAGGTTCACTAAATGCTAAAACTGACCTGTCATTATGATTCTCCAGGTCATTACGAGTTCATACAGTACAAGAGATGTGGTGCACTCCGCATGGAAAAAAGGTGCAGGCTGAACACAAAGTCACAGTGTCTATAGAAAAAAAAACTGCACACTCAAGACTTGCAGGTTTTTACGTGAAAGTTGTATTTTTTATTATTAGTACAGGCATCACCAAATGCTTATTAGTGTTCAGAGAAAATGACGGATACTTTAAGTTACAGTTAACGTTTCGACCAAGGCTGGTCTTTGTCAAAACCACACTTCTAATGGAGGGTAGAAAAGGTGCAGAAGTAGCCCGGAGTAGGCGAAGTCTGCAATGGTCCTGTAGCACTGAGTCCGTCACATTGGTCTGCAAGCCTTGAGTGTGCGGCTGTTTTTTCTATAGACATTATGAGTTCATAGACACCTAAAATGACTAGGTTATATTTTACCTAAGTGGTGAAAAAAAAATCCAAACTTTGCTTAAAAAAAAAAAAAAAAAAAAAAAAATTGCGCCATTTTCCGATACTCGTAGCGTCTCCATTTTTCATGATCTGGGGTCGGTTGAAGGCTTATTTTTTGCGTGCTGAGCTGGCGTTTTTAATGATTCCAATTTGGTGCAGATACGTGCTTTTGATCGCCCGTTATTGCATTTTAATGCAATGTCGCGGTGACCAAAAAAACGTAATTCTGGCGTTTCAATTTTTTTTCTCGTTACGCCATTTAGCGATCAGGTTAATGCTTTATTTATTGATAGATCGGGCGATTCTGAACGTGGCGATACCAAATATGTGTAGATTTGATTTTTTTTATTGATTTATTTTGATTGGGGTGAAAGGGGGGTGATTTAAACTTTTATATTTTTTTTATTTTTTTCACATTTTTTTTAACTTTTTTTTTTAACTCTTGCCATGCTTCAATAGCCTCCATGGGAGGCTAGAAGCAGGCACAGCACGATCGCCTCTGCTACATAGCAGCAATCTGCTGTTCGCTGCTATGTAGTAGAAAATCAGGTGTGCTGTGAGCGCCGACCACAGGGTGGCGCTCACAGCTACCAGCGATCAGTAACCATAGAGGTCTCAAGGACCTCTATGGTTACAATGGAGAAGCATCGTCGACCCCCGATCATGTGACGGGGGTCGGCGAAGACGTCATTTCCGGCCGCCAGGCCGGATGCGGTAGTTAAATGCTGCTGTCTGCGTTTGACAGCGGCATTTAACTAGTTAATAGCGGCGGGTGAATCGCGATTTCACCCGCCGCTATTGCGGGCACATGTCAGCTGTTCAAAACAGCTGACATGTCCCGGCTTTGATGCGGGCTCACCGCGGAGCCCTGCATCAAAGCAGGGGAGCTGACATTGGACGTACTATACCGTCCGATGTCAGTAAGGGGTTAAACATGTTTTAATAGACGCAATAGGTAAATGTTTAAGTTTTAGATGTGCTGTACAAGTCTTTTTTCTACAGTTTTCTTGTAGGCCAATGTTTATTCAGTGTATTCAACAAGGTAAGCAGATCATGTTTCTTCAAAAGACAAGAGGCCATTTCCCCTGTCTAGAGAAGTACAGGATCAATCTTTAAAGGAGACTGGCTTTTTTTCCAATATGATCTAATAATTATTTATTGAATAGTCAATCTCAAACTCTCGTCACAGACAAATCCGATTATGGTTTCAAAAAGGGCTTAAATTCTTTTTCAGAAGAAAATAAAAAATTATGCAAAGTTGTTTTCTGCCTATTTGGTCGGGTGGTTCTTAGATATACCTAGATTGAACTTGATAGACACTGGAATGGTGTTGACACTGGGGGTGAGTATAATTGATATTATTTTACAAGAGGGAAACATAGGGATGGAGAAGGGGTTGTCCAAAAAGTGGACCACCACTTAAAGCTAAATCCAGCATCTTCCTTTAAAACAGAAGGTACAGGAATGCTAATATTTAACTTTCCCATCATTAGGCTACTGTATATATTACATGGTCAGCCTCTCTTGCTGAAATTGGTAGATTTACTTAGAGGTTTTTTTGCAGCTAAATAGCATAATGGTTACGTGGTTAGCATTGCATCTGTTAGGGGTCGAGTTCCTGCCTCTGCACAGGGGGAATTTCGGGCCATCTCCGCTGCGGTCACCCATTCTTCTTCTGCCGCAGTGGAGCCTGCTCAGTGGAGACGTTGATCCCAGCATCTCGCTCAGTCTGACTCTGTGCTAAGAGTTACTGCTGCATTTCTTGCTTCTGCCATTGAAGTCAGTGCTGGGCAGCGGCGAGCAAACGCTTCTGGGGCTAAGTCCTGCTTTTCACATTCTGAGCATGCCCAGGGTAAGATCTCTCAGTGGAGATCGAGGGTCACATGATCAGATACTGCAGCTAAGGTCCTTTTAGGTGCTAGGACTAAATCCTGCTTTGCACTCTGAGCATGCCCAGGGCAAGATCTCTCAGTGGAGATCTAGGGTCACATGCTCTGGTTCTGCAGCAACTCCATTGGTCCTTTTTTGAAAGGTCCTAAACGTGCTGCAACTATTTAAGGCCCGCATGGCCATGCGCTAGTATTGTCTATTGTTATGTGCTTTGCGCCAGTGTGGTCACATGTGAGTGTGTTCAGGGACCGGGCTGAAATAAGCCCCTAGAATGCTGGCACCTCCGGTGAGGAGTTTGTGTTTGGATGTATTCAGGGACCCGGCTGAAATAAGCCCCTAGAATGCTGGCAGCTCCAGCGAGGAGTTTTGTGTACATGCGTGACCACTGACTGCTCTCTGTTTGGGCAGTTAGCCTTTGCCTCTGTGGAGTCTAACAGGGCACAGTGCTTCTCTTTCACGGCTACTCGGTGAATTAACTGAGTTAGTCTATACCGCCATATAGTTCCGCCGTTTGCTAGCAGCAGGTACTCCTGCACGGTGGACCCCGGGCTGCGAACGCACCAATATCAATAAAAACATCTCTATTTACTCGGTGCGTTCCGCTAGCCCTAACAGCATCTTTGCAGCATTGTTGTCCAGGCTTGAGCTGGGCTTATTCTCTTGTGCTTGTCTTGGTTTCCTCCAAAGTCTAAAAACATCCTGTTGGAAAATGTAAATTGCATGTCCAATGGTGACATTGATGATGATGTCTCAATAGTGTTTTGGAACTAATGGAGCTATATAGGCGAGTAAATAAAATAAATACTGAAGCATATAAATCCTATCAGAAATAAAGAAACTGCACAAAGGGCCCATTGCTAAAATACTGCTCTGTAACTGAGCTGTCACATGTGGATGAGTGACCTCCAACTCCATTTTGCATGCAACAGTCCAATCAAATAACAAAGTAAGGATATTCCTGTCTGTGCATTAATGGCTCAGCCAGCAGCTCTGCATTGTGTTATGAACTGTGATGGAAAAGCAGCATCATTTTTAAGTATTTTTATAGCAATATTTCCAACATTTTTGGTCATGACTTTTAATGTGCTGCAATCTGAATAGATATATCAATTGATAAACTAACAGGTGATGCCATTTCATTATGTTAATAGCAAAATAAAATGCATGGTAATAAGATATTTTATGAAAGGTGGATTTGGGAGGGTATTTTTAAAAATGCTCATAGTAGCACCTGCCTAGCTAAATAATTTATTCATCCAGTCTTTAAAGAAGTTAAGAATTTCCTGAGATTATCTTCATGTAATTCTCTAAAGCATGATACTTAAGCTTGATTTTTAATATTATAGTAATCTAAGAATAAGACTTGGACAGCTGCAATTCCTTGCATACAATAATTATACTACAACAGCTGCATGTTTGATTGTCCATAATTGCAGCTACTTGTGTTTTATTCATGTTTCCTGCACTGTTTCTAAAAGAAAAAATATATATATTTTCAGCTATTTTGTACCTTTTCATTTTCACAGTAAAAGTACTAGAGTGTACAAATAAATAGCACATTATTGCCTTTTTAAGAAATCTTAACTTATTTATATAATGAATGGAAAATATTCCCCCAAAAATGGGAACTTGCTATCAAATCTAGCATGGTAGAAACACATGCAAGTGTTGACACAGTTTATGACGTATGGCGATTTTTAATCGAATAGCACATAGACACCACTATGACCCATGATACTCAAAAGTGCTGTTCACATGAAGAATTGTTCCTCAGTCTGACTGTTGTGATGCAGTGACCCCTGTTACAGTTACATGGAGGCGTATCTGTGGTTATAATGATGGTGAAACAGTGACTGGCAAAGTCGTAAATGGCCAATATGTGTTGCAGAGGGAGTCTGCGCTGTAATCCTGAAGTAATGTTGTTGTTATGGGATCTGTAGTCTCACAAATGTTTGTATAATTGTGAAAAGAGGCTTACAGGGCTAGTTATGAGAGCTGGGCGGGTTGAACTAGCCACACACACACCACCCATCTATGGGAGTGGTTACAACTACATAATGTGGCCAGGGTGTGGGTTACATGGTTCCTGTGTATGGACCTGAATGTTCTCTGGAATGGAGAGTGTGAGGTCCTGGACGGCTTGTGTGTTGGGAAGTCCTGTGTGTGGACTGGATCCCTGAACAGCACACTGTGATGCCGTGGATCTGAAGACTGGTGTGTTGGGAGATCCTGGGAGTAGTATTGGATCCCTGAACAGCGCACTTAGAGACTTGTGTGCGCTATGGTCCCAGGTAGGGACTGACGTCCTGAATAGCGCACTTAGTGGCCAGTGTTGGAAGTCTTGGGAGTAGGATTCCTGAATAGTACAACCTGTGTTGGAAGTCCTGGGAGTAGGATTCCTGAAGAGCACATGGGAGGGAGTGGAGGCAGAGTCTGCAACGGCACTGCACTTTGGGAACTACAGGTCATCTGAGGATCTCGACCATCAGGTGGTCTAGTGAGCAAGGCATTGTCCAGAATGATGATTCCAGGTCGGCAGCTTCCCTGAGGGAGAGAGGACTGACAGGAGGTCAGCATGTGGAGCAGGAGCTCCAGAAAGGTAACACCCAGAAAAGGGGGCTATCATAACGGCACAGAAGCATCTGCCAGTAGAACAGACTGTTGGTGCTTATTGTGTTCCATGAACTAATTAACTGTGCAGCATGCGGTCACCCATGGCAACTGGATAACATAAGGTCAACATGTTTAGTGTCTGTTAGATGAAGCCGTATATGAAGTGATGTAATGAAATGTTCGTGGTTGCGGTTTATGATACCTGAATGAACCGGAGAGATTGTTTTGTGTTTAAAACCGTGCCTGCGTGCATTTATCCCGTTGCTTAATGAGTATTCCTTACCTGTTAGTGAGTGGTATCTCACACTGTCCATGCAAAAAAAAATTGCAGCATGCACTACTTTCATCCAAGTCTCAGATGAGACTCACACATTCAAGTTTATGGGTGCATACAAAAAAATCGGATAGCACTTTGACCATCCAAGTGGTATCCGATTTTTAAAGATGAAGTTCTACTATAAACCTAAAAAAACTGTATTTAATCATGTACTTTTAATGTAGTTATATGAAAATGAATAGCACATGGACAGCACACTGATGTCACCCCAATGTCATGCAGGTTTAAAAAGTGGAGACACACAGATGGCACATGGATGAAAATGAGATGAAAATTAGTAAAAAATTGTTCAATTTTTCTAAATGAAATGATTTTTCAAATACCCATCTGCAGGTGACCTGAAGCACAGTTTTTGATTCAATTTTTTAAGCAAAAACCAGATGATAAAAGTGGGAAATTAAGAAAAAGATAATACTTCTCTTTTCAGCTGGATCCATTTTGGACTTTGGCTCAAAAAACTATGTGAAAAAAGATCAACAAAAACTGACAGAAAAACTGCATGTGTGCTTCCAGCCTTATATTACTTTAACAAAATGACAAGTTAAAATGAAAAGATATGGTTCCTCCTGCACATATAAATAGTCCTGCATGGTCGTTTTCAACTAAAATAGCAGATGGAAGCTGGAAAAATTGATCCCATTGTTTGCAATTGGATTTTTCTCACCTGTCCAGTACATGAGTAGTTGTGCCAGACATATGCAGTGGGCCATGTCGGGGCCAGATTAAATCTCTTGAGGTAACATTGTGATCTTTACACAAACTAATGCCTTTGAGAAAAAGCCTGATGACATCTGATACCATTTAGCTTCAGTTTTGGCATTATTTTTGATCTGTTTAGTAGCATTAGGTCGGGGTCACACTTGTGAGTGCAGTGGGAGAAACTGGCACGAGTTTCTCGCCTCAATACCCAGCACTGTCGCTGGCACTTGGGACAAGAGCATGCTGCTGCATGTATTTCTATGCAGCTGAACACTCGCGAGTGCTGGCGGCAGGGCTGGACAGACTCAGACTGGCCATTAGGGTAACAGGGAAGTCTCCTGGTGGGCCCCTGTGCAGATCTGGGTCCCCAACCGCACTGTACAGGCAGTACTTGGCATAATTCACTTGATTCACTCTGTACAGAAAAAAGCAGGATCTCATCATTCATTAACCAAGCTACCTAGTTTATTATTATATAGAGATGTAGGTAAATTTGTGAACGAGGTAAGTCTAATATTTGTATTCAGGTGAAAAGTGTGCCCCCCAAAGTCAGGGATACTGATGGACCCTTGCCATCCCAGTCCAACACTGGTGCTGGGTATTGATGCAAGAGACTCATGTGAGTTTCTTGCATTGCACTCGCAAGTGTGACCTCGGCCTTAGGTTCAAAAAACTGAACCTGATTTAACTTAAATGCATGAATTCAGCAGCAGATTAGGCAAACAACTAACATAAAACAGCTTGCAGTTTTGAAGTAATCACAAAATAAAAGATGAGGCATTTCTATAGATAAAAAATCAAAAACATGTAGAAAACAAACACAACAAAAACAAAGTTGAACAGCTGTATGGCTCCATAACAAAATACTTTCCTACAGGTGAAAGAAATTGGGCAGAGGAAGTTTAATAAAAGCCAGCACCTAGCACACACTGTTGTGAATTCCGCTCTTGGGCTCCCTCCGGTGGTTGTAAGTGGCACTTTTGTGAGTTCTGCTCTTGGGCTCCCTCTTGTGGTTTCTAGTGGTATGGCTGCTCCTTGGAGTTAGCTGTCATCAGCTGCCTCCACTTATCTTCTCTTCTGCTCGGCTATTTAGGCCTGGCTGTTTCTTCAGCCAGTGCCACTTGTAAATGGTTCCTGGTTGGATTCACATCTCTTTGGAGTTCCCTGTTATCCTGACCAGTTCAGCAAAGCTAAGTTTTTGCTTGCTCTTTTTTGTCCATAGATTGTGGACTTATCCATTCTGCGCTTTCTATGTTTGTCCAGCTTATCAGTGTGAATTAATTCTGTCTTGCTGGAAGCTCTGGGAGGCAGATTTGCCCTCCACACCTTTAGTCAGGTGTGGAGATTTTTTGTAAACTCTGCGTGGATTTTTGTAGTGTTTTATACTGACCACACAGTATTCCATCCTGTCCTATCTATTTAGCTAGTCTGGCCTCCTGTGCTCATTCTGGTTTCATTCTGTGTATGTCTTTTCCTCTCCACTCACAGTCATTATTTGTGGGGGGCTAATCTATCCTTTGGGGATTTTCTCTGAGGCAAGATAGCTTTCCTGCTTCTTTCTTTAGGGGTAGTTAGCTCTTAGGCTGTGATGAGATGCCTAGGGAGAGTTAGGAGCATTCCACGGCTACTTCTAGTGTTGTGTTGAGCTTAGGGACTGTAGTCAGTACAGTTACCACTTCCTTCAGAGCTCGTTCCATGTTGCTCCTAGACCACAGTATCATAACAGTACAAGTGGCCAAAAATGAATTAAATGCATCTCAAAAGAAGGAAAAGAAAGTTCTGAACCATTTTTTTTTCTGTGCTCTGTTTTGTCTTTTTTTTCCTCTTGATATCTGGGTGGTTCAGGATATATGCTTTGGCATGGATGTTCAGGGTTTGTTTTCTCGTGTGGATCAACTTGCTGCAAGAGTACAGAGTATCCAGGACTATGTTGTCCAGAATCCGGCTTTAGAGCCTAGAATTCCTACTCCTGATTTGTTTTTTTGGGGACAGATCCAAGTTTTTGAACTTTAAAAATAACTGCAAATTGTTTTTTGCTTTGAAACCCCATTCTTCTGGTGATCCCATTCAGCAGGTACAAATCATCATATCCTTGCTGCGTGGTGACCCTCAAGACTGGGCTTTTTCTCTTGAAACAGGGGATCCGGCATTATTGAATGTAGATGCATTTTTTCAAGCGCTCGGATTATTGTATGACGAACCTAATTCTGTGGATCATGCAGAAAAAACCCTGTTGGCCTTGTGTCAAGGTCAGGAAGCGGCAGAGTTATACTGCCAGAAATTTAGAAAATGGTCTGTGCTCACTAAATGGAATGAAGAGGCTCTGGCTGCTATTTTCAGAAAAGGTCTTTCTCAAACCCTTAAAGATGTTATGGTGGGCTTTCCTACGCCTACCGGTTTGAGCGAATCTATGTCTCTAGCCATTCAGATTGATCGGCGTCTGCGCGAGCGCAAAGCTGTGCACCATATGGCAGTATCCTCTGAGCAAAGTCCTGAACCTATGCAATGTGATAGGATTTTGACTTGAATAGAACGGCAGGAATTCAGACGTCAGAATAGGCTGTGTTTTTACTGTGGTGATTCGGCTCATGTTATCTCTGATTGCCCTAAGCGTACTAAGAGAGTCGCTATGTCTGTTACCATTAGTACTATACAGCCTAAATTTCTCTTATCTGATTTGCTCATTGTCATCCTTTTCTGTCATGGCATTTGTGGATTCAGGCGCTGCCCTGAACTTAATGGACTTAGAATTTGCCAGGTGCTGTGGTTTTTCCTTGTGCTCCTGCACATCAGGAAGATTGCCGTTTTCTGGTGTTGCATAACCTGCATGATGCTGTTGTACAGGGATTTCCATGGTTACAGGAACATAATCTGGTGCTGGATTGGAAAACTATGTTGGTAACTAGTTGGGGTTGTCAAGGGGTACATAGTGACCTTCCTTTGATGTCAATTTCCTCTTCCCCCTCTTCTGAGGTCCCTGAGTTTTTGTCGGATTTCTAGGATGTATTTGATGAGCCCAAGTCCAGTTCCCTTCCTCCGCACAGGGACTGTGATTGTGCTATTAACTTGATTCCTGGTTGCAAGTTCCCTAAGGGCCGACTTTTCAATCTGTCTGTGCCAGAGCATGCCGCCATGCGGAGTTTTGTTAAGGAGTCTTTGGAGAAGGGGCATATTCGGCCCTCTTCGTCACCATTGGGAGCGGGTTTCTTTTTTGTTGCTAAGAAGGATGGCTCCTTGAGACCCTGTATTGATTATCGTCTTCTTAATAAGATCACGGTCAAATTCCAAAACCCCTTGCCTTTGCTTACTGATTTGTTTGCTCAGATTAAGGGGGCTAGTTGGTTTACTAAGATTGACCTCCGAAGGGCATATAGTCTTGTTCTTATTAAACAGGGTGACGAATGGAAAACTGCATTTAATACGCCCGAAGGCCATTTTGAATACCTTGTGATGCCATTTGGGCTCTCTAATGCTCCATCTGTGTTCCAGTCTTTCATGCATGATATTTTCCGCAACTATTTTGATAAATTCATGGCCGTATATTTGGATGATACTTTGATTTTTTCCGATGATTGGGAGTCTCATGTGAAGCAGGTCAGGATGGTGTTCCAGATCCTTCGTGATAATGCTTTATTTGTGAAGGGGTCTAAGTGCCTATTCGGAGTTTAGAAAGTCTCTTTTTTGGGTTTTATTTTTTCTCACTCGTCTATAGAAATGGATCCTGTTAAGGTCCAAGCTATTCATGACTGGATCCAACCCACATCTGTGAAGGGTCTTCAAAAATTTTTGGGCTTTGCTAATTTCTATCGCCATTTCATTGCCAACTTTTCCAGTGTGGTTAAGCCCCTTACTGATTTGACGAAGAAAGGCGCTCATGTGACGAATTGGTCCTCTGAGGCTGTTGAGGCCTTTCAGGAGCTTAAGCGCCGATTTTCTTCTGCCCCTGTGTTGCGTCAGCCGGATGTTTCTCTTCCTTTTCAGGATGAGGTCGACGCTTCTGAGATTGGGGCAGGGGCCGTTTTGTCTCAGAGGGAGTCTGATGGCTCTTTAATGACCGATCATAAGAATCTGATTTACCTCGAGTCAACCAAGCGGCTGAATCCTAGACAGGCTCGATGGTCCCTGTTTTTCTCCCGTTTTGATTTTGTGGTCTCGTATCTTCCGGGATCTAAGAATGTTAAGGCTGATGCCCTCTCTAGGAGTTTTTTGCCTGATTCTCCTGGAGTTCTTGAGCCGGTTGGCATTCTTAAGGAGGGGGTGATTCTTTCTGCTATCTCCCCTGATTTGCGGCGGGTGCTTCAGGAATTTCAGGCGGATAGGCCTGACCGCTGTCCAGTGGGGAAGCTGTTTGTTCCTGATAGATGGACAAGTAAGGTAATTTCTGAGGTTCATTGTTCAGTTTTGGCTGGTCATCCTGGGATTTTTGGTACAAGAGATTTGGTTGCTAGGTCCTTTTGGTGGCCTTCCTTGTCGCGCGATGTGCGTGCTTTTGTGCAGTCCTGTGGGACTTGTGCCCGGGCCAAGCCTTGCTGTTCCCGTGCTAGTGGGTTGCTTTTGCCTTTGCCAGTCCCTGAGAGGCCCTGGACGCATATTTCCATGGATTTTATTTCGGATCTTCCTGTTTCCCAGAAGATGTCTGTTATCTGGGTTGTTTGTGACCGGTTCTCTAAAATGGTCCATCTGGTACCTTTGCCTAAGTTGCCTTCCTCCTCAGATCTGGTTCCATTATTTTTTCAGCATGTGGTTCGTTTGCATGGCATTTCGGAGAATATTGTGTCTGACAGAGGTTCTCAGTTTGTCTCTAGATTTTGGCGGGCCTTTTGTGCTAGGATGGGCATTGATTTGTCTTTTTCTTCGGCGTTTCATCCTCAGACTAATGGCCAAACTGAGCAAACTAATCAGACCTTGGAGACCTAATTGAGATGCTTTGTGTCTGCTGATCAGGATGATTGGGTGTCTTTCTTGCCGTTGGCCGAGTTTGCCCTTAGTAATCGGGCTAGTTCGGCTACTTTGGTTTCACCTATCTTTTGTAATTTTGGTTTTCATCTTCGTTTTTCTTCTGGGCAGGTTGAGCCTTCTGATTGTCCTGGTGTTGATTCTGTGGTGGACAGGCTGCAGCAGATTTGGACTCATGTGGTGGACAATTTGACGTTGTCTCAGGAAAGGGCTCCACGTTTTGCTAACCGCCGTCGGTGTGTTGGTCCCCGGCTTCGTGTGGGGGATTTGGTTTGGTTGTCTTCTCGTCATGTTCCTATGAAGGTTTCTTCTCCTAAGTTTAAGCCTCGGTTTATTGGTCCTTATAAAATTTCTGAAATTATTAATCCGGTGTCTTTTCGTTTGGCTCTTCCAGCCTCTTTTGCCATTCATAATGTTTTCCATAGATCTTTGTTGCGGAGATATGTGGTGCCCGTTGTTCCCTCGGTTGACCCTCCTGCCCCGGTGTTGGTTGAGGGAGAGTTGGAATATGAGGTTGAGAAGATTTTGGATTCTCGTTTTTCGAGGCGGAGGCTTCAGTATCTTGTCAAGTGGAAGGGTTATGGCCAGGAGGATAATTCTTGGGTTGTTGCCTCTGATGTCCATGCCACCGATTTGGTTCGTGCTTTTCACTTGACTCATCCTGATCGGCCTGGGGGCTCTGGTGAGGGTTCGGTGACCCCTCCTCAAGGGGGGGTACTGTTGTGAATTCCGCTCTTGGGCTCCCTCCGGTGGTTGTAAGTGGCACTTTTGTGAGTTCTGCTCTTGGGCTCCCTCTTGTGGTTTCTAGTGGTATGGCTGCTCCTTGGAGTTAGCTGTCATCAGCTGCCTCCACTTATCTTCTCTTCTGCTCGGCTATTTAGGCCTGGCTCTTTCTTCAGCCAGTGCCACTTGTAAATGGTTCCTGGTTGGATTCACATCTCTTTGGAGTTCCCTGTTATCCTGACCAGTTCAGCAAAGCTAAGTTTTTGCTTGCTCTTTTTTGTCCATAGCTTGTGGACTTATCCATTTTGCGCTTTCTATGTTTGTCCAGCTTATCAGTGTGAATTAATTCTGTCTTGCTGGAAGCTCTGGGAGGCAGATTTGCCCTCCACACCTTTAGTCAGGTGTGGAGATTTTTTGTAAACTCTGCGTGGATTTTTGTAGTGTTTTATACTGACCGCACAGTATTCCATCCTGTCCTATCTATTTAGCTAGACTGGCCTCCTGTGCTCATCCTGGTTTCATTCTGTGTATGTCTTTTCCTCTCCACTCACAGTCATTATTTGTGGGGGGCTAATCTATCCTTTGGGGATTTTCTCTGAGGCAAGATAGCTTTCCTGCTTCTTTCTTTAGGGGTTGTTAGCTCTTAGGCTGTGATGAGATGCCTAGGGAGAGTTAGGAGCATTCCACGGCTACTTCTAGTGTTGTGTTGAGCTTAGGGACTGCGGTCAGTACAGTTACCACTTCCTTCAGAGCTCGTTCCATGTTGCTCCTAGACCACCGTATCATAACAACACCCACTCCAAAACACACCTAAACCCCTCCCTCCTCTATCTTCAATCTGTGATGTCATTTCTGTCCAACTTCCTCCTTTACATTTGTCCAACCCACACTCCATTACACACACAGATAGACAGATAGATAGATAGATAGATAGATAAACGAAACATTGCAAGCCATCCACTATGCATAAATTCCAATAAAAAAGAAAAAATAAGGCAGCACTCTTTTTCTTCAAGTGAAAATCTGTGTTTTAATTCAGACCCACATGGCAGGCGACGTTTCGGCTCTGAATGAGCCTTTCTCAAGCAGTGAATCATTCACAACTGTGTGCTTAAATACACGTGCTAATTACACACTCTATTTTTTCAACAGTCTCACAAACATTGATAATTTTTTAGAAAGACAAATACATAATATTTTGTGCATGGATCCAATGTGTAATATACTGTGCTTCTTGCTAGGAAATATCTTCTCATATAGTGCATTGTGCATTGTAAACAAAGCGATTCTCTATTAAATATTGATAAAGTGCTGTTGTGTTTTAAAATATTATAAGAAAACTCACCACAAAATTGGGATCACAGTAAAACACATGGAGGACGCTATTCCGCCCTTGGCGTGTATACAGGTATATTGCGCCTGCGCAAGATTCTCATTGCGTCAGCAGGCTTTTACAGCCAATCAAGTTCATTGTGTGTCAATATTTCCTCAGCGCTTGCGCATTTTTTCTATTATGACATGCGGGCGCCATCTTGGTTGGGGAAAAATAATAGTTTATCACTATTATATTGGACTACATTGGACAGGGAGTACTTGTGTTGACTTATTATTTTATTTTTGTTGCAGGAGCTCGAGGGATTCGGGGATTAAGAGCTGCAGTAAGTATGGTTTAACTCCTTCATGACCTTGGGATTTTTCATTTTTCCGTGTTCGTTTTTCACTCCCCTCCTTCCCAGAGCCATAACTTTTTTATTTTTCCGTCAATTTGGCCATGTGAGGGCTTATTTTTTGCGGGACGAGATGTACTTTTGAACGACATTATTGGTTTTAGCATGTCATGTACTAGAAAACAAGAAAAAAATTCCAAGTGCGGTGAAATTGCATAAAAAGTGCAATCCCACACTTGTTTTTTGTTTGGCTTTTTTGCTAGGTTCACTAAATGCTAAAACTGACCTGCCATTATGATTCTCCAGGTCAGTACGAGTTCATAGACACCTAACATGACTAGGTTATTTTTTATCTAAGTGGTGAAAAAAAATTTCAAACTTTGGTAAAAAAAAAAAAAATTGCGCTATTTTCCGATACTCGTAGCGTCTCCAATTTTCGTGATCTGGGGTCGGTTGAGGGCTTATTTTTTGCATACCTAGATGACGTTTTTAATGATAGCATTTTGGTGCAGATACGTTAGTTTGATCGCCCGTTATTGCATTTTAATGCAATGTCACGGCGACCTAAAAAACATAATTCTGGCGTTTCAAATTTTTTTCTCGCTACGCCGTTTAGCGATCAGGTTAATACTTTTTTTTATTTGATAGATCGGGCGATTCTGAGCGCGGCGATACCAAATATGTGTAGATTTGCTTTTTTTTTATTGATTTATTTTGATTGGGGCGAAAGGGGGGTGATTTAAACTTTCATATTTTTTTATTTTTTTCACATTTTTTTTAACTTTTTTTTTTTAACTTTTGCCATGCTTCAATAGCCTCCATGGGAGGCTAGAAGCAGGCACAACTCGATCGTCTCTGCTACATAGCAGCGATCTGCTGTTCGCTGCTATGTAGCAGAAATGGAGGTGTGCTGTGAGCGCCGACCACAGGGTGGCGCTCACAGCCACCGGTGATCAGTAACTATAGAGGTCTCTAGGACCTCTATGGTTACCATCCTGATGCATCGCCGACCCCCGATCATGTGACGGGGGTCGGCGATGATGTCATTTCCGGCCGCCCGGCCGGAAGCGGTGGTTAAATGCCGCTGTCTGCGTTTAACAGCGGCATTTAACTAGTTAATAGGTGCGGGCAGATCGCGATTCTGCCCGCACCTATTACGGGCACATGAAAGAACAAGAGAAAAAGAGAACCACTCTAAACTACTGCACACCACAATGAATATTAAATTGCATAAAAAGGCAAACTTTATTGATGCAAAAGTAAAAACATTAAAAACAAGTAAACACACCACAAATCCCCACAATGATCCGTAAAGATTACAGTGGCCAAAGAGGGGCATGTGCCCTATGAGTGATACAGAGTAAAGTATCACCTAACCTAAGCAATATGCATGTCTAAACAACAAATCGATATGATAAGCATACACTAGGTATAACACATAAAAATAGCCCTGTATGACTATGCCTCCTAAATAACCACAAGGTTCCCTAAATGGAAGATATGTATAATGAACGTTCAGGTAAGAACATGGACCCTGTCAAAGAGTATAAACAAGAATGGCAGAAATGATCAACACCTGTATGTCAGCACACAGTCCAATAGCCCTGTAAGGTTTATGTCAGATAACAGTCAAAGAACAGGGTGCCAAAAGAAAAGGCGAATGCATCAAGTGCCCTCCGTATGGGGCTACAATGGCCACATACCCACAATATATGTGAAGGTCCTAGGTCCAGCCATGCGGAGCAAACCGAGCAAAACCGCCAGGAGAACAATGTGCAAGGAGGCAGGGATCAGAGCGGGGAGAGACCCCAAGCGTATCGCCGTTACAAGGACGGCTTCGTCAGGGGAAGGAACTTCATTGTAGCCCCATACGGAGGGCACTTGATGCATTCGCCTTTTCTTTTGGCACCCTGTTCTTTGACTGTTATCTGACATAAACCTTACAGGGCTATTGGACTGTGTGCTGACATACAGGTGTTGATCATTTCTGCCATTCTTGTTTATACTCTTTGACAGGGTCCATGTTCTTACCTGAACGTTCATTATACATATCTTCCATTTCGGGAACCTTGTGGTTATTTAGGAGGCATAGTCATACAGGGCTATTTTTATGTGTTATACCTAGTGTATGCTTATCATATCGATTTGTTGTTTAGACATGCATATTGCTTAGGTTAGGTGATACTTTACTCTGTATCACTCATAGGGCACATGCCCCTCTTTGGCCACTGTAATCTTTACGGATCATTGTGGGGATTTGTGGTGTGTTTACTTGTTTTTAATGTTTTTACTTTTGCATCAATAAAGTTTGCCTTTTTATACAATTTAATATTCATTGTGGTGTGCAGTAGTTTTGAGTGGTTCTCTTTTTCTCTTGTTCTTTCATAGTCATTACATTACCACTTTGCTGCACCTCTCTCTATTTGATATACAGTATTGGTAGTGCGCTGGTGCCCCATATCTTGTTATTACGGGCACATGTCAGCTGTTCAAAACAGCTGACATGTCCCGGCTTTCATGCGGGCTCACCGCGGAGCCCTGTATCAAAGCAGGGGATCTGACCTCGGACGTACTATCCCGTCCGAGGTCAGAAAGGGGTTAATTAAGACTAATAAAGAAGTCTGTGTCATTCTTTCAAATAAAGGATTTTATTCTGGCTGTGTGTTTATTTGCCATATCACTAAAGGATTAGAAAAGGATAGGTGTCTTATTGACGCTTCTCCATTACTAAGCCATGGGTTTGATGTCACCAGAAAATACACAGGTGACATCAACACCACAAATATTATTCTACTTGCCAACGCTACAGGGCAAGTTGGAAAAATGAGGCTAAGTGCCAGAATTGGCGCATCTATAAGAGGCACCATTTCTGGGGCAGCTGTGAGCTGACGTTTTTAACCTGGGGGTGCCAATATACATGGCTCCTTCCCAGGCTATTAATATCAGCCCGCAGTTGTCTGCCAAGCCTTTGCTGGTTTGATTTAATTTGTTCTGGTCCCCTTGTAAACTAGCCAGTACAGGCTAAGCAAACAGCTCTGAGGTGATATTAACACCTTGGAACCTTTATTGGCTCCTTCCCAGAATATTAACATCAGCCCTCAGCCATCAGCTTTCTCTCTGCTGGTTATGGAAATTACACCGGAGTCCATGCATTTTTTCTTTAAATAAAGAAATAAAGAAATATTGAGTTTCAATCAAATTTTGTGTGTGTGTATCTTTTATTTAACTCTTTTTGTACCATTTTATCAATGAGGGTATCTGGCTGATATATATATATATATATATATATATATATATATATATATGTATATATATATATATATATATTATATTTACGTACATTTGTTTTGTGTGTAAGCATTATATGTGAACATGGTATCTGGCTGCCACATATATATATATATACAGTGGGGCAAAAAAGTATTTAGTCAGTCAGCAATAGTGCAAGTTCCACCACTTAAAAAGATGAGAGGCGTCTGTAATTTACATCATAGGTAGACCTCAACTATGGGAGACAAACTGAGAAAAAAAAATCCAGAAAATCACATTGTCTGTTTTTTTAACATTTTATTTGCATATTATCGTGGAAAATAAGTATTTGGTCAGAAACAAACAATCAAGATTTCTGGCTCTCACAGACCTGTAACTTCTTCTTTAAGAGTCTCCTCTTTCCTCCACTCATTACCTGTAGTAATGGCACCTGTTTAAACTTGTTATCAGTATAAAAAGACACCTGTGCACACCCTCAAACAGTCTGACTCCAAACTCCACTATGGTGAAGACCAAAGAGCTGTCAAAGGACACCAGAAACAGAATTGTAGCCCTGCACCAGGCTGGGAAGACTGAATCTGCAATAGCCAACCAGCTTGGAGTGAAGAAATCAACAGTGGGAGCAATAATTTAGAAAATGGAAGACATACAAGACCACTGATAATCTCCCTCGATCTGGGGCTCCGCGCAAAATCCCACCCCGTGGGGTCAGAATGATCACAAGAACGGTGGGCAAAAATCCCAGAACCACGCGGGGGGACCTAGTGAATGAACTGCAGAGAGCTGGGACCAATGTAACAAGGCCTACCATAAGTAACACACTACGCCACCATGGACTCAGATCCTGCAGTGCCAGACGTGTCCCACTGCTTAAGCCAGTACATGTCCGGGCCCGTCTGAAGTTTGCTAGAGAGCATTTGAATGATCCAGAGGAGTTTTGGGAGAATGTCCTATGGTCTGATGAAACCAAACTGGAACTGTTTGGTAGAAACACAACTTGTCGTGTTTGGAGGAAAAAGAATACTGAGTTGCATCCATCAAACACCATACCTACTGTAAAGCATGGTGGTGGAAACATCATGCTTTGGGGCTGTTTCTCTGCAAAGGAGCCAGGACAACTGATCCGGGTACATGAAAGAATGAATGGGGCCATGTATCGTGAGATTTTGAGTGCAAACCTCCTTCCATCAGCAAGGGCATTGAAGATGAAACGTGGCTGGGTCTTTCAACATGACAATGATCCAAAGCACACCACCAGGGCAACGAAGGAGTGGCTTCGTAAGAGGCATTTCAAGGTCCTGGAGTGGCCTAGCCTGTCTCCAGATCTCAACCCTATAGAAAACCTTTGGAGGGAGTTGAAAGTCCGTGTTGCCAAGCGAAAAGCCAAAAACATCACTGCTCTAGAGGAGATCTGCATGGAGGAATGGGCCAACATACCAACAACAGTGTGTGGCAACCTTGTGAGGACTTACAGAAAACGTTTGACCTCTGTCATTGCCAACAAAGGATATATTACAAAGTATTGAGATGAAATTTTGTTTCTGACCAAATACTTATTTTCCACCATAATATGCAAATAAAATGTTAAAAAAACAGACAATGTGATTTTCTGGATTTTTTTTTCTCAGTTTGTCTCCCATAGTTGAGGTCTACCTATGATGTAAATTACAGACGCCTCTCATCTTTTTAAGTGGTGGAACTTGCACTATTGCTGACTGACTAAATACTTTTTTGCCCCACTGTATATATATATATATATATATATATATATATATATATATACAGTGTTCAAAAAAATAAAGGGAACACTAAAATCCCCCATCCTAGATATCACTGAATGAAATATTCCAGTTGAAAATCTTTATTCATTACATAGTGGAATGTGTTGAGAACAATAAAACCTAAAAATGATCAACATAAATCACAACTAATATCCCACGGAGGTCTGGAGTTGGAATGATGCTCAAAATCTAAGTGGAACATGAAGTTACAGGCTGATCCAACTTCAGTGGAAATGCCTCAAGTCAAGGAAATGATGCTCAGTAGTGTGTGTGGCCTCCACGTGCCTGTATGACCTCCCTACAACACCTGGGCATGCTCCTGATGAGGTAACGGATGGCCTCCTGAGGGATCTCCCCCAGACCTGGACTATAGAATCTGCCAACTCCTGGATAGTCTGTTGTGCAAGATGATGTTGGTGGATTGTGCGAGACATGATGTCCCAGATGTGTTCAATTGGAGACAGGTCTGGGGAACGGGCAGGCCAGTCCATTGTTTCAATGCCTTCATCTTGCAGGAACTGCTGACACACTCCAGCCACATGAGGTCTGACATTGTCCTGCATTAGGAGGAACCCCTGGCCAACTGCACCAGCATATGGATCTCATGAGGATCTCATCTCCGTACCTAATGGCAGTCAGGCTACCTCTGTTGAGCATATGAAGGGCTGTGAGGCCCTCCAAAGAAATGCCACCCACACCATTACTGACCTACTGCCAAACCGTTCATGCTGAAGGATGTTCCAGGCAGCAGATCGCTCTCGACGGCATCTACAGACTCGGTCACGTCTGTCACATGTGCTCAATATGAACCTGCTTTCATCTGTGAAGAGAACAGAGCACCAGTCGTGAGTTTGCCAATCCTGGTGTTCTATGGCAAATGCCAAACGTAGTGCACGGTGTTGGGCTGTGAGCACAAGCCCCATCTGTGGACGTCTGGCACTCAGACCATCCTCATGGAGATGGATTCTAACTGTTTGTGCAGACACATGCACATTTGTGACCTGCTAGAGGTAATTTTGCAGGGCTCTAGCAGTGCTCCTTCTGTTCCTCCTCACACAAAGGCTGAGGTAGCGGTCCTGTTGCTGGGTTGTTGCCCTACTACGGCCCCCTCCATGTCTCCTGGTACCACCTCCAGCCTCTGGACACTACGCTGACAGACTAAGCAAACCTTCTTGCAACAGCTCGCATTGATGTGCCACCTGGATGAGTTGCACTACCTGAGCCACTTGTGTGGGTTGTAGAGTCCATCTCATGCTACCATGAGTGTGAAACCAACATTCAAAAGTGACCAAAACATCAGCCAGAAAGCATTGGTACTGAGATGTGGTCTGTGGTCCCCACCTGCAGAACCACCCCTTTATTGAGTGTGTCTCGATAATTGCCAATCATTTCTATCTGTTGCCTATTCCATTTGCACAACAGCATGCAAAATTGATTGTCAAACAGTGTTGCTTCCTAAGTGGGCAGTTTGATTTCACAGAAGCTTGATTTACTTGGAGTTATATTCTGTTGTTTAAGTGTTCCCTTTATTTTTTGAGCAGTGTATATATCTATAATATAACGCTGGGAGCGTCACTCTGTCCGAAGCATTTATAGACTGCGCAAGCGCAAGCGCCAGCGCAGTCTGGGCCTCACAGAGTGACGCTCCCAGGAGATTGCGGAATGCGTAAACACTGAACACACACCGCGATCTCCACCGGAGAGTCAGGGACCGCCAGGAGGGTAAGTATATTCACCTGTCCCCCGTTCCAGCGCTGCGTGCGGCTCCGTCTCCCGGGTCCTCTGCTGTGACGTTCCCAGTTCAGAGGGCGCGATGACGCGCTTAATGCACGCCGGCGCCACCCTCTGACTGAACAGTCACAGCCAGAGGAGCCAGAAGATGGCGGCGCGCAGCGCTGGAACGGGACAGACAGGTGAGTATGGCAAGTGCTGGGGGCCTGAGCTAGCGGTGACTCCGGCACTTGACCCCCACAGCGCGCCGGTGTCCCCGCCTGCTCAGGCCCCCAGCACTCGGCGCCCAGCGACGTTAGGTGAGTATGGTATTTTTTTTATATATATATGGCAGCAGCATACGGGGCATATATAATGGAGCATCTTATGGGGGGGCATATAATACAATGGTGGCGCAGGATGGGAGCAGCACATGACAGAACAGGGGTGCAGGATGGGAGCAGCACATGACAGAACGGGCGCAGGATGGCAGCAGCACATGACAGTACGGGCGCAGGATGGTAGCAGCACATGACAGAACGGGGGAGCAGGATGGGAGCAGCACATGACAGAACGGGCGCAGGATGGCAGCAGCACATGACTGAACGGGCGCAGGATGGTAGCAGCACATGACAGAACGGGGGCGCAGGATAGCAGCAGCACATGACAGAATGGGGGCGCAAGATGGGAGCAGCACATGACAGAACAGGGGCGATGGATGGGAGCAGACAGAACAGGGGCGCAGGATGGGAGCAGCACATGAAAGAACGGGGGCACAGGATGGGAGCAGCACATGACAGAACGGGGGCACAGGATGGGAGCAGCACATGACAGGATGGGAGCAGCAAATGACAGAATGGAGGCGCAGGATGTGTGCAGAACATATCAGAATGGAGGCGCAGGATGGATGCAGCACATGTCACAATGGGGCGCAGGATGGGAGCAGCACATGACAGAATGGGGGCGCAGGATGAGTGCAACACATGACAGAATGGGGGCGCAAGATGGGTGCAGAACATGTCAGAATGGAGGCGCAGGATGGGTGCAGAACATGCCAGAATGGGGGCGCAGGATGGGAGCAGCACATGTCACAATAGGGGCGCAGGATGGAAGCAGCACATGACAGAATGAGGGCACAGGAAGGGTGCAATACATGACAGAATGGGGGCGCAAGATGGGTGCAACACATGGCAGGATGGGGGCGCAGGATGGGTGCAGCACATGACAGGAGGGTGATGCAGGATGGAGCAGCACATGTCAGAATGGGGGTGCAGGATGGGTGCAGCACATGTCAGAATGGGGACGCAGGATAGAGCAGCTCATGACAGGATGGGGACGCAGGATGGAGCAGCACATACAAGGATGGAGACCATATACCAATATAGATGCTCGCCACCCGGGCGTAGAACGGGTTCAATAGCTAGTATATATATATATAATCGTCTAAGGGTTTTTCCATCTGTCTGTCTGTCTGTCCTGGAAATCCCGCGTCTCTGATTGGTCAAGGCCGCCAGGCCTCAACCAATCAGCAACGGGCACAGTATCGACGTAGATGTCATAATGGTTGCCATGGCGACGATGATGTCATAAAGGTTGCCTCAACCAATCAGCGACAGGCACAGTCTGCCACGAATTCTGGAATCATCATTGTCCATATACTACGGGGACATGCATATTCTAGAATACCCGATGCGTTAGAATCGGGCCACAATCTAGTATATGTATAATTGTCTAAGGGTTTTTTCGTCTGTCTGTCTTTTGTGAATTCTGCTCTTGGGCTCCTCCGGTGGTTGTAAGTGGCACTTTTGTGAGTTCTGCACTTGGGCTCCCTCTTGTGGTTTCTAGTGGTATGGCTGCTCCTTGGAGTTAGCTGTCATCAGCTGCCTCCACTTATCGTCTCTTCTGCTCGGCTATTTAAGTCTGGCTCTATCTTCAGCCAGTGCCACTTGTAAATGGTGATATGTGGTGCCCGTTGTTCCCTCGGTTGACCCTCCTGCCCCGGTGTTGGTTGAGGGAGAGTTGGAATATGAGGTTGAGAAGATTTTGGATTCTCGTTTTTCGAGGCGGAGGCTTCAGTATCTTGTCAAGTGGAAGGGTTATGGCCAGGAGGATAATTCTTGGGTTGTTGCCTCCGATGTCCATGCCACCAACTTGGTTCGTGCTTTTCACTTGGCTCGTCCTGATCGGCCTGGGGGCTCTGGTGAGGGTTCGGTGACCCCTCCTCAAGGGGGGGTACTGTTGTGAATTCCGCTCTTGGGCTCCCTCCGGTGGTTGTAAGTGGCACTTTTGTGAGTTCTGCACTTGGGCTCCCTCTTGTGGTTTCTAGTGGTATGGCTGCTCCTTGGAGTTAGCTGTCATCAGCTGCCTCCACTTATCGTCTCTTCTGCTCGGCTATTTAAGTCTGGCTCTATCTTCAGCCAGTGCCACTTGTAAATGGTTCCTGGTTGGATTCACATCTCTTTGGAGTTCCCTGTTATCCTGACCAGTTCAGCTAAGCTAAGTTTTTGCTTGCCCTTTTCTGTCCATAGATTGTGGACTTATCCATTCTGTGCTTTCTATGTTTGTCCAGCTTATCAGTGTGACTTATTTCTGTCTTGCTGGAAGCTCTGGGAGGCAGATTTGCCCTCCACACCTTTAGTCAGGTGTGGAGATTTTTTGTAAACTCTGCGTGGAATTTTGTAGTGTTTTATACTGACCGCAAAGTATTCCATCCTGTCCTATCTATTTAGCTAGACTGGCCTCCTGTGCTCATCCTGGTTTCATTCTGTGTATGTCTTTTCCCTCTCCACTCACAGTCATTATTTTTGGGGAGCTAATCTATCCTTTGGGGATTTTCTCTGAGGCAAGATAGCTTTCCTGCTTCTATCTTTAGGGGTAGTTAGCTCTTAGGCTGTGACGAGATGCCTAGGGAGAGTTAGGAGCATTCCACGGCTACTTCTAGTGTTGTGTTGAGCTTAGGGACTGCGGTCAGTACAGTTACCACTTCCTTCAGAGCTCGTTCCATGTTGCTCCAAGACCACCGTATCATAACAGTACAAGTGGCCAAAAATGAATTAAATGCATCTCAAAAGAAGGAAAAGAAAGCTCTGAACCATTTTTTTTCTGTGCTTAGTTTGTCTTTTTTTTTTTCTTTTCCTCTTGATATCTGGGTGGTTCAGGGTATATGCTTTGGCATGGATGTTCAGGGTTTGTTTTCTCGTGTGGATCAACTTGCTGCAAGAGTACAGAGTATCCAGGACTATGTTGTCCAGACTCCGCTTTAGAGCCCAGAATTCCTACTCCTGATTTGTTTTTTGGGGACAGATCCAAGTTTTTGAACTTTAAAAATAACTGCAAATTGTGTTTTGCTTTGAAACCCCGTTCTTCTGGTGATCACATTCAGCAAGTAAAAATCATCATATCCTTGCTACGTGGTGACCCTCAAGACTGGGCTTTTTCTCTTGAAACAGGGGATCCGGCATTATTGAATGTAGATGCATTTTTTCAAGCGCTCGGCTTATTGTATGACGAACCTAATTCTGTGGATCATGCGGAAAAAACCCTGTTGGCCTTGTGTCAAGGCCAGGAAGCAGCAGAGTTACACTGCCAGAAATTTAGAAAATGGTCTGTGCTCACTAAGTGGAATGAAGAGGCTCTGGCTGCTATTTTCAGAAAAGGTCTTTCTGAAACCCTTAAAGATGTTATGTTGGGCTTTCCTACGCCTGCCGGTTTGAGCGAATCTATGTCTCTAGCCATTCAAGTTGATCGGCGTCTGCGCGAGCGCAAAGCTGTGCACCATATGGCAGTATCCTCTGAGCAAAGTCCTGAACCTATGCAATGTGATAGGATTTTGACTAGAATAGAACGGCAGGAATTCAGACGTCAGAATAGGCTGTGTTTTTACTGTGGTGATTCGGCTCATGTTATCTCTGATTGCCCTAAGCGTACTAAGAGAATCGCTAGGTCTGTTACCATTAGTACTATACAGCCTAAATTTCTCTTATCTGTGACCCTGATTTGCTCATTGTCGTCCTTTTCTGTCATGGCATTTGTGAATTCAGGCGCTGCCCTGAACTTAATGGACTTAGAATTCGCCAGGCGCTGTGGTTTTTCCTTGCAGCCTTTGCAGAGCCCTATTCCTTTGAGGGGTATTGATGCTACACCTTTGGCCAAGGATAAACCTCAGTACTGGACACAGATGACTATGTACATGGTTCCTGCACATCAGGAAGATTGCCGTTTTCTGGTGTTGCATAACCTGCACGATGTTGTTGTACAGGGATTTCCATGGTTACAGGAACATAATCTGGTGCTGGATTGGAAAACTATGTTGGTAACTAGTTGGGGTTGTCAAGGGGTACATAGTGACGTTCCTTTGATGTCAATTTCCTCTTCCCCCTCTTCTGAGGTCCCTGAGTTTTTGTCGGATTTCCAGGATGTATTTGATGAGCCCAAGTCCAGTTCCCTTCCTCCGCACAGGGACTGTGATTGTGCTATTAACTTGATTCCTGGTTGTAAGTTCCCTAAGGGCCGACTTTTCAATCTGTCTGTGCCAGAGCATGCCGCCATGCAGAGCTATGTTAAGGAATCTTTGGAGAAAGGGCATATTCGGCCCTCTTCGTCACCATTTGTTGCGGGTTTCTTTTTTGTTGCTAAGAAGGATGGCTCCTTGAGACCCTGTATTGATTATCGTCTTCTTAATAAGATCACGGTCAAATTCCAATACCCCTTGCCTTTGCTTACTGATTTGTTTGCTCAGATTAAGGGGGCTAGTTGGTTTACTAAGATTGACCTCAGAGGGGCTTATAATCTTGTTCGTATTAAACAGGGTGACAAATGGAAAACTGCATTTAATACGCCCGAAGGCCATTTTGAATACCTTGTGATGCCATTCGGGCTCTCTAATGCTCCATCTGTGTTCCAGTCTTTCATGCATGATATTTTCCGCAATTATCTTGATAAATTCATGGTCGTATATTTGGATGATATTTTGATTTTTTCCGATGATTGGGAGTCTCATGTGAAGCAGGTCAGGATGGTGTTCCAGATCCTTCGTGATAATGCTTTATTTGTGAAGGGGTCTAAGTGCCTATTCGGAGTTCAGAAGGTCTCTTTTTTGGGTATTATTTTTTCTCCCTCGTCTATAGAAATGGATCCTGTTAAGGTCCAAGCTATTCATGACTGGATCCAACCCACATCTGTGAAGGGTCTTCAAAAATTTTGGGGTTTTGCTAATTTCTATCGCCGTTTCATTGCCAACTTTTCCAGTGTGGTTAAGCCCCTTACTGATTTGACAAAGAAAGGCGCTGATGTTACGAATTGGTCCTCTGAGGCAGTTGAGGCCTTTCAGGAGCTTAAACGCCGATTTACTTCTGCCCCTGTGTTGCGACAACCGGATGTTTCTCTTCCTTTTCAGGTTGAGGTCGACGCTTCTGAGATTGGGGCAGAGGCCGTTTTGTCTCAGAAGGAGTCTGATGGTTCTTTGATGAAACCGTGTGCTTTTTTTTCCAGAAAGTTTTCGCCTGCGGAACGCAATTATGATGTCGGCAATCGGGAGTTGTTGGCTATGAAGTGGGCGTTTGAGGAGTGGCGACATTGGCTTGAGGGAGCTAAACACCGTGTTGTGGTCCTGACCGATCATAAGAATCTGATTTACCTAGAGTCGGCGAAGCGGCTGAATCCTAGACAGGCTCGATGGTCCCTGTTTTTCTCCCGTTTTGATTTTGTGGTCTCGTATCTTCCGGGATCTAAGAATGTTAAGGCTGATGCCCTCTCTAGGAGTTTTTCACCTGATTTTCCTGGAGTCCTTGAGCCGGTTGGCATTCTAAAGGAGGGGGTGATTCTTTCTGCTATCTCCCCTGATTTGCGGCGGGTGCTTCAGGAATTTCAGGCTGATAGGCCTGACCGCTGTCCAGTGGGGAAGCTGTTTGTTCCTGATAGATGGACAAGTAAAGTAATTTCTGAGGTTCATTGTTCAGTGTTGGCTGGGCATCCTGGGATTTTTGGTACCAGAGATTTGGTTGCTAGGTCCTTTTGGTGGCCTTCCTTGTCGCGCGATGTGTGTGCTTTTGTGCAGTCCTGTGGGACTTGTGCCCGGGCCGAGCCTTGCTGTTCCCGCGCTAGTGGGTTGCTTTTGCCTTTGCCGGTCCCTGAGGGGCCGTGGACGCATATTTCCATGGATTTTATTTTGGATCTTCCTGTTTCCCAGAAGATGTCTGTTATCTGGGTGGTTTGTGACCGGTTCTCTAAAATGGTCCATCTGGTACCTATGCCTAAGTTGCCTTCCTCCTCAGATCTGGTTCCATTGTTTTTTCAGCATGTGGTTCGTTTGCATGGCATTCTGGAGAATATTGTGTCTGACAGAGGTTCTCAGTTTGTCTCTAGATTTTGGCGGGCCTTTTGTGCTAGGATGGGCATTGATTTGTCTTTTTGTTCGGCGTTTCATCCTCAGACTAATGGCCAAACTGAGCGAACTAATCATACCTTGGAGACCTATTTGAGATGCTTTGTGTCTGCTCATCAGGATGATTGGGTGTCTTTCTTGCCGTTGGCTGAGTTTGCCCTTAATAATCGGGCTAGTTCGGCTATTTTGGTTTCACCTTTCTTTTGTAATTTTGATTTTCATCCTCGTGTTTCTTCTGGGCAGGTTGAGCCTTCTGATTGTCCTGGTGTTGATTCTGTGGTGGTCAGGCTGCAGCAGATGTGGACTCATGTGGTGGACAATTTGACGTAGTCTCAGGACAGGGCTCAACGGTTTGCCAACCGCCGTCGGTGTGTTGGTCCCCGGCTTCGTGTGGGGGATTTGGTTTGGTTATCTTCTCGTCATGTTCCTATGAAGGATTCTTCTCCGAAGTTTAAGCCTCGGTTTATTGGTCCTTATAAAATTTCTGAAATTATTAATCCGGTGTCTTTTCGTTTGGCTCTTCCTGCCTCTTTTGCCATTCATAATGTTTTCCATAGGTCTTTGTTGCGGAGATATGTGGTGCCCGTTGTTCCCTCGGTTGACCCTCCTGCCCCGGTGTTGGTTGAGGGAGAGTTGGAATATGAGGTTGAGAAGATTTTGGATTCTCGTTTTTCGAGGCGGAGGCTTCAGTATCTTGTCAAGTGGAAGGGTTATGGCCAGGAGGATAATTCTTGGGTTGTTGCCTCCGATGTCCATGCCACCAACTTGGTTCGTGCTTTTCACTTGGCTCGTCCTGATCGGCCTGGGGGCTCTGGTGAGGGTTCGGTGACCCCTCCTCAAGGGGGGGTACTGTTGTGAATTCCGCTCTTGGGCTCCCTCCGGTGGTTGTAAGTGGCACTTTTGTGAGTTCTGCTCTTGGGCTCCCTCTTGTGGTTTCTAGTGGTATGGCTGCCTCTTGGAGTTAGCTGTCATCAGCTGCCTCCACTTATCGTCTCTTCTGCTCGGCTATTTAAGTCTGGCTCCATCTTCAGCCAGTGCCACTTGTAAATGGTTCCTGGTTGGATTCACATCTCTTTGAAGTTCCCTGTTATCCTGACCAGTTCAGCAAAGCTAAGTTTTTGCTTGCCCTTTTCTGTCCATAGATTGTGGACTTATCCATTCTGTGCTTTCTATGTTCTGGCTTATCAGTGTGAATTATTTCTGTCTTGCTGGAAGCTCTGGGAGGCAGATTTGCCCTCCACACCTTTAGTCAGGTGTGGAGATTTTTTGTAAACTCTGCGTGGATTTTTGTAGTGTTTTATACTGACCGCACAGTATTCCATCCTGTCCTATCTATTTAGTTAATATCACAATCACGAAGATGCTCACTAAAACAGGAGGTGCTCAGGAGAAAACAAAATATGTAGAAGGAAAAAACTCCGGCACACTACAAAGTCCAAAGAAATTTGCTTGTAATTTATTTATCAGCAGTTTTCAGCAATGCACAACACACCATCGGGTTTCCAGAAAAAGAGACGTTTATATATACTTTGCGTGGACAAATGTAATATCTTCCTCAACGTTTCGGCTAGACAAGCCTTTTTCAAGAGATTAAGATGTCCTTTTGCAATACAGGGAACCGGGTAAGGAAACCCACTTAGTAGAAGCCACAAGACGGCGTCGCATACAATGCAGGAAAGCTGTGACCGCTGTTACGGAGGCTTTCCGGTCCCCTGCATTGTATGCGACGCCGTCTTGTGGCTTCTACTAAGTGGGTTTCCTTACCCGGTTCCCTGTATTGCAAAAGGACATCTTAATCTCTTGAAAAAGGCTTGTCTAGCCGAAACGTTGAGGAAGATATTACATTTGTCCACGCAAAGTATATATAAACGTCTCTTTTTCTGGAAACCCGATGGTGTGTTGTGCATTGCTGAAAACTGCTGATAAATAAATTACAAGCAAATTTCTTTGGACTTTGTAGTGTGCCGGAGTTTTTTCCTTCTATCTATTTAGTTAGACTGGCCTCCTGTGCTCATCCTGGTTTCATTCTGTGTATGTCTTTTCCCTCTCCACTCACAGTCATTATTTGTGGGGGGCTAATCTATCCTTTGGGGATTTTCTCTGAGGCAAGATAGCTTTCCTGCTTCTATCTTTAGGGGTAGTTAGCTCTTAGGCTGTGACGAGATGCCTAGGGAGAGTTAGGAGCATTCCACGGCTACTTCTAGTGTTGTGTTGAGCTTAGGGACTGCGGTCAGTACAGTTACCACTTCCTTCAGAGCTCGTTCCATGTTGCTCCTAGACCACCGTATCATAACATCTGTCTGTCTGTCTGTCTGTCTGTCCTGGAAATCCCGCGTCTCTGATTGGTCGAGGCCGCCAGGCCTCGACCAATCAGCGACGGGCACAGCATGGCGATGATGATGTCATAAAGGTTGCCTCGACCAATCAGCGACGGGCACAGTCTGCCGCGAATTCGCCTCGACCAATCAGTGACGGGCACAGTATCGACGTAGATGTCATAATGGTTGCCATGGCGACGATGATGTCATAAAGGTTGCCTCGAAAGGTTGCCTCGCGTAGAAATCCCGCGTCTCTGATTGTCGAGGCCTGGCGGCCTCGACCAATCAGCGACGGGCACAGCGACGATGATGTCATAAAGGACGTAGATATCCCGCGTCTCTGATTCAGTGACGGGCACAGTATCGATGTAGATGTCATAATGGTTGACATGGCGACGATGATGTCATAAAGGTTTCCTCGACCAATCAGCGACGGGCACAATCTGCCGTGAATTCTGGAATCATCATTGTCCATATACTACGGGGTCATGCATATTCTAGAATACCCGATGCGTTAGAATCAGGCCACAATCTAGTATATATATATATATATATATATATATACATCTGTTCAAAAGTTTAGGGTCACCCAGACAAAATTCACCTCATGCTTCCAGAAGCCCCTCCCACAAGCTGGTTTGGCTTGATGGGCACTTTTTGCGTACTGTACGGCCAAGATGCTCCCACAACAGCTCAATAGGGTTGACTTGAGATCTGGTGACTGCACTGGCCACTCCAATACAGATAGAATACCAGCTGCCTGCTTCTTCCCTAAATAGCTCTTGCATAATTTGGAGGTGTGCTTTGGATCATTGTCCTGTTGTATTATGAAATTAACTCGCATCAAATGCTGTCCACAGGGTATGAAATGGTGTTGCTAAAGGAAGTGATTGCCTTCCTTATTCAAAATCCCTTTTACCTTGTTCAAATCTCCCACTTAACCAGCACCAAAGCAACCCCAGACAATCACATTACCTCCACCATGCTTGACAGATGGCGTCAGGCACTTTTCCAGCATCTTTTCAGTTGTTCTGCGTCTCACAAATGTTCTTCTGTGTGATCCAAACACCTCAAACTTGGATTTTTCTGTCCATAACACTTTTTTTCCAATCTTCCTCTGTCCAATGTCTGTGTTCATTTGCCCATATTAATCTTTTTTTTTTATTAGCCAATCCCAGATATTGCTTTTTCTTTGCCACTCTGCCCTGAAGGCCAGCATCCTGGAGTCACCCCTTCACTGTAGACGTTGACACTGGCGTTTTGCTTTTACTATTTAATGAAGCTACCAGTTGAGGACCTGTGAGGAGTTGATTTATCAAACTACAGACTCTAATATACTTGTATTGTTGCTCAGTTGTGCAACGGGGTCTCCCACTTCTCCTCTCTACTCTGGTTAGACCCTGTTTGTGCTCTCCTCTGAAGGAAATAGTACACACCGTTGTAGGAAATCTTCAGCTTCTTGCCAATTTCTCGCATGGAATAGCCTTCATTTCTAAGAACAAGAATAGACTGTTGAATTTCACTTGAAAGTTCCTTTTTTTCTGGCCATTTTGTGAGTTTAATGGAACCAACAAATTTAATGCTCCAGATTTTCAACTAGCTTAAAGTAAGGTCAGGTTTATAGGTTCTCTAATCAGCCAAACTGTTTTCAGCTATGCTAACATACTTGCACAAGGATTTTCAAGGGTATTCTAACCATCCATTAGCCTTCTTACACAGTTAGCAAGCACAAAGTGCCATAAGAACACTGGAGCGATGGTTGTTGGAAATGGGCCTCTACACACCTATGAAGATATTGCTTTACAAACCAGACGTTTGCAGCTAGAACAGTCATTTACCACATTAACAATGTTTAGAGTGTAACTCTGAATCATTTAATGTTAGCTTCATTGGAAAAAACTGTGCTTTTCTTTCAAAAATAAGGAAATGTCTAAGTGACCCTAAACTTTTGAACAGTAGTGCATATATATATTTCTTTTTTTTCACCTACATTTCTGTTGTGTGTAAACATTATATTAGAACAAGGTATGTAATGATAATATGATCTTCAATGGAGAATGTAAAATAAGAGGTCGGACAAGGAAATGACAACACAATTCTTTTTTTTTGTTAAATAATATATCTTTACTTATCTTGCAAACCCACAGACAAATAAGCAGAGAAAACCGCATGAGAATCTGCATCAAATCCGCATCAAAACTGCAAGGATTTCCAACTGCGTTTTCTGCCAAGAGAGGCAGAATCGGCACAGATTTTTAAAAAGGCAAATCTGCAAAATGCGCACATACCCTTATAGTCTCCATATCCAAGTAAGGTCAGAGGCCTGGCATCCACAACCTCCTTGGAGCAGATTCTTGAGATGTTGTATTGAGTCAAAAATCCTTCTGAGAGTTTTAGTCCTATGTGGATGGAATCAAACATTTTAATAAGTTTGTATTCCCAAACCCTGCAATGTTTTTGTGAATTAAAATTTGATTTTTAATATGACAAATTTTAAATTGTTTATGTTGTGTCTGGAACCACAGAAATGTTTAGCCTCTGGTAAATGTTTTTTTATCTGTAATTGTGTGGCAATTAGACATAGTAACATAGTAACATAGTAACATAGTTAGTAAGGCCGAAAAAAGACATTTGTCCATCCAGTTCAGCCTATATTCCATCATAATAAATACCCAGATCTACGTCCTTCTACAGAACCTAATAATTGTATGATACAATATTGTTCTGCTCCAGGAAGACATCCAGGCCTCTCTTGAACCCCTCGACTGAGTTCGCCATCACCACCTCTTCAGGCAAGCAATTCCAGATTCTCACTGCCCTAACAGTAAAGAATCCTCTTCTATGTTGGTGGAAAAACCTTCTCTCCTCCAGACGCAAAGAATGCCCCCTTGTGCCCGTCACCTTCCTTGGTATAAACAGATCCTCAGCGAGATATTTGTATTGTCCCCTTATATACTTATACATGGTTATTAGATCGCCCCTCAGTCGTCTTTTTTCTAGACTAAATAATCCTAATTTCGCTAATCTATCTGGGTATTGTAGTTCTCCCATCCCCTTTATTAATTTTGTTGCCCTCCTTTGTACTCTCTCTAGTTCCATTATATCCTTCCTGAGCACCGGTGCCCAAAACTGGACACAGTACTCCATGTGCGGTCTAACTAGGGATTTGTACAGAGGCAGTATAATGCTCTCATCATGTGTATCCAGACCTCTTTTAATGCACCCCATGATCCTGTTTGCCTTGGCAGCTGCTGCCTGGCACTGGCTGCTCCAGGTAAGTTTATCATTAACTAGGATCCCCAAGTCCTTCTCCCTGTCAGATTTACCCAGTGGTTTCCCGTTCAGTGTGTAATGGTGATATTGATTCCCTCTTCCCATGTGTATAACCTTACATTTATCATTGTTAAACCTCATCTGCCACCTTTCAGCCCAAGTTTCCAACTTATCCAGATCCATCTGTAGCAGAATACTATCTTCTCTTGTATTAACTGCTTTACATAGTTTTGTATCATCTGCAAATATCGATATTTTACTGTGTAAACCTTCTACCAGATCATTAATGAATATGTTGAAGAGAACAGGTCCCAATACTGACCCCTGCGGTACCCCACTGGTCACAGCGACCCAGTTAGAGACTATACCATTTATAACCACCCTCTGCTTTCTATCACTAAGCCAGTTACTAACCCATTTACACACATTTTCCCCCAGACCAAGCATTCTCATTTTGTGTACCAACCTCTTGTGCGGCACGGTATCAAACGCTTTGGAAAAATCGAGATATACCACGTCCAATGACTGACCGTGGTCCAGCCTATAGCTTACCTCTTCATAAAAACTGATTAGATTGGTTTGACAGGAGCGATTTCTCATAAACCCATGCTGATATGGAGTTAAACAGTTATTCTCATTGAGATAATCCAGAATAACATCCCTCAGAAACCCTTCAAATATTTTACCAACAATAGAGGTTAGACTTACTGGCCTATAATTTCCAGGTTCACTTTTAGAGCCCTTTTTGAATATTGGCACCACATTTGCTATGCGCCAGTCCTGCGGAACAGACCCTGTCGCTATAGAGTCACTAAAAATAAGAAATAATGGTTTATCTATTACATTACTTAGTTCTCTTAGTACTCGTGGGTGTATGCCATCCGGACCCGGAGATTTATCTATTTTAATCTTATTTAGCCGGTTTCGCACCTCTTCTTGGGTTAGATTGGTGACCCTTAATATAGGGTTTTCATTGTTTCTTGGGATTTCACCTAGCATTTCATTTTCCACCGTGAATACCGTGGAGAAGAAGGTGTTTAATATGTTAGCTTTTTCCTCGTCATCTACAACCATTCTTTCCTCACTATTTTTTAAGGGGCCTACATTTTCAGTTTTTATTCTTTTACTATTGATATAGTTGAAGAACAGTTTGGGATTAGTTTTACTCTCCTTAGCAATGTGCTTCTCTGTTTCCTTTTTGGCAGCTTTAATTAGTTTTTTAGATAAAGTATTTTTCTCCCTATAGTTTTTTAGAGCTTCAATGGTGCCATCCTGCTTTAGTAGTGCAAATGCTTTCTTTTTACTGTTAATTGCCTGTCTTACTTCTTTGTTTAGCCACATTGGGTTTTTCCTATTTCTAGTCCTTTTATTCCCACAAGGTATAAACCGCTTACACTGCCTATTTAGGATGTTCTTAAACATTTCCCATTTATTATCTGTATTCTCATTTCTGAGGATATTGTCCCAGTCTACCAGATTAAGGGCATCTCTAAGCTGTTCAAACTTTGCCTTCCTAAAGTTCAATGTTTTTGTGACTCCCTGACAAGTCCCCCTAGTGAAAGACAGGTGAAACTGTACAATATTGTGGTCGCTATTTCCTAGATGCCGGACCACCTGCAGATTTGTTATTCTGTCAGGTCTATTAGATAGTATTAGGTCTAAAAGTGCTGCTCCTCTGGTTGGATTCTGCACCAATTGTGAAAGATAATTTTTCTTGGTTATTAGCAGAAACCTGTTGCCTTTATGCGTTTCACAGGTTTCTGTTTCCCAGTTAATATCCGGGTAGTTAAAGTCCCCCATAACCAGGACCTCATTATGGGTTGCAGCTTCATCTATCTGCTTTAGAAGTAGACTTTCCATGCTTTCTGTTATATTTGGGGGTTTGTAACAGACCCCAATGAGAATTTTGTTACCATTTTTCCCTCCATGAATTTCAACCCATATGGACTCGACATCCTCATTCCCTTCGCTAATATCCTCCCTTAAAGTGGACTTTAGACAAGACTTTACATAGAGACAAACCCCTCCTCCTCTCCGATTTTTACGATCCTTTCTAAACAGACTGTAACCCTGTAAGTTAACTGCCCAGTCATAGCTTTCATCTAACCATGTCTCGGTTATTCCCACTATGTCAAAGTTACCTGTAGATATTTCTGCTTCTAGTTCTTCCATCTTGTTTGTCAGGCTTCTGGCGTTTGCGAGCATGCAGTTTAGAGGATTTTGTTTTGTTCCAATCTCCTCACTGTGGATTGTTTTAGAAATGTTCTTACCTCCCTTCTGAGTATGTTTTCCTGGGTCGTCTTTGTTCGAGTCTAATGTTTTTCTTCCCGTCCCCTCTTCTTCTAGTTTAACGCCCTCCTGATGAGTGTAGCGAGTCTTCTGGCGAATGTGTGTTTCCCAGGTTTGTTGAGGTGTAGTCCGTCTCTGGCGAGGAGTCCATCATACCAGTAATTCACACCGTGGTCCAGGAATCCAAATCCTTGTTGTCTGCACCATCGTCTTAGCCAGTTGTTTGCATCAAGGATCCTGTTCCATCTCCTGGTGCCATGCCCGTCTACTGGAAGGATAGAAGAAAAAACTACCTGTGCATCCAGTTCCTTTACTTTCTTCCCCAACTCTTCAAAGTCCTTGCAGATTGTCGGTAGGTCCTTCCTTGCCGTGTCATTGGTGCCAACATGTATCAGAAGAAATGGGTGGACGTCCTTGGAGCTGAAGAGCTTTGGTATCCTATCGGTCACATCCTTGATCATCGCACCTGGAAGGCAGCATACTTCTCTTGCAGTTATGTCCGGTCTGCAGATGGCTGCTTCGGTGCCTCTCAGTAGTGAGTCTCCCACCACCACCACTCTTCGTTGCTTCTTGGCTGTACTTTTTGCTGTCACTTGTTGCTGTGTGCCCTTTTCTTTTTTGCTTGCTGGTATTGCTTCATTCTTAGGTGTGCCATCTTCATCCTCTACAAAGATTTGATATCGGTTCTTCAGTTGTGTGGTTGGTGATTTCTCCGTGGTCTTCTTGCTTCTTTTGGTCACATGCTTCCACTCATCTGCTTTTGGAGGTTCTCTGACACTTTTTGCACCTTCTGTGACCAGTAGAGATGCTTCTGTTCTGTCTAGAAAGTCTTCATTCTCTTTGATGAGTTTCAAAGTTGCTATTCTTTCTTCCAGACCCCGCACCTTTTCTTCTAAAAGGGCCACTAGTCTACACTTCTGACAGGTGAAATTGGATTCTTCTTCTGGTCGATCTGTGAACATGTAGCACATGCTGCAGCTCACCATGTAGGTTGTCACATCTGCCATGTTGCTCCTAGATCCTGCTGACTTGCTGTGTGTTTTCCTTCTTGTGTAATCTACTCAGCCAAGCTTTCTTGCAATAATATCCTACAGGCAAAAATTACGGCGCGCGGTTTGGTGATGCTTTCGAAGCAGCTGGTCCCGGCTGTACCCAACGATCTTCTAGCTTAGGGAGACTTCGCTTCTCCCAGAAGGCACCTGGAATATGCAAATTAGCCTCCTGAAGCTTGAATCCCTGGTTTGGTGATGCTTTCGAAGCAGCTGGTCCCGGCTGTACCCAACGATCTTCTAGCTTAGGGAGACTTCGCTTCTCCCAGAAGGCACCTGGAATATGCAAATTAGCCTCCTGAAGCTTGAATCCCTGGTTTGGTGATGCTTTCGAAGCAGCTGGTCCCGGCTGTACCCAACGATCTTCTAGCTTAGGGAGACTTCGCTTCTCCCAGAAGGCACCTGGAATATGCAAATTAGCCTCCTGAAGCTTGAATCCCTGGTTTGGTGATGCTTTCGAAGCAGCTGGTCCCGGCTGTACCCAACGATCTTCTAGCTTAGGGAGACTTCGCTTCTCCCAGAAGGCACCTGGAATATGCAAATTAGCCTCCTGAAGCTTGAATCCCTGGTTTGGTGATGCTTTCGAAGCAGCTGGTCCCGGCTGTACCCAACGATCTTCTAGCTTAGGGAGACTTCGCTTCTCCCAGAAGGCACCTGGAATATGCAAATTAGCCTCCTGAAGCTTGAATCCCTGGTTTGGTGATGCTTTCGAAGCAGCTGGTCCCGGCTGTACCCAACGATCTTCTAGCTTAGGGAGACTTCGCTTCTCCCAGAAGGCACCTGGAATATGCAAATTAGCCTCCTGAAGCTTGAATCCCTGGTTTGGTGATGCTTTCGAAGCAGCTGGTCCCGGCTGTACCCAACGATCTTCTAGCTTAGGGAGACTTCGCTTCTCCCAGAAGGCACCTGGAATATGCAAATTAGCCTCCTGAAGCTTGAATCCCTGGTTTGGTGATGCTTTCGAAGCAGCTGGTCCCGGCTGTACCCAACGATCTTCTAGCTTAGGGAGACTTCGCTTCTCCCAGAAGGCACCTGGAATATGCAAATTAGCCTCCTGAAGCTTGAATCCCTGGTTTGGTGATGCTTTCGAAGCAGCTGGTCCCGGCTGTACCCAACGATCTTCTAGCTTAGGGAGACTTCGCTTCTCCCAGAAGGCACCTGGAATATGCAAATTAGCCTCCTGAAGCTTGAATCCCTGGTTTGGTGATGCTTTCGAAGCAGCTGGTCCCGGCTGTACCCAACGATCTTCTAGCTTAGGGAGACTTCGCTTCTCCCAGAAGGCACCTGGAATATGCAAATTAGCCTCCTGAAGCTTGAATCCCTGGTTTGGTGATGCTTTCGAAGCAGCTGGTCCCGGCTGTACCCAACGATCTTCTAGCTTAGGGAGACTTCGCTTCTCCCAGAAGGCACCTGGAATATGCAAATTAGCCTCCTGAAGCTTGAATCCCTGGTTTGGTGATGCTTTCGAAGCAGCTGGTCCCGGCTGTACCCAACGATCTTCTAGCTTAGGGAGACTTCGCTTCTCCCAGAAGGCACCTGGAATATGCAAATTAGCCTCCTGAAGCTTGAATCCCTGGTTTGGTGATGCTTTCGAAGCAGCTGGTCCCGGCTGTACCCAACGATCTTCTAGCTTAGGGAGACTTCGCTTCTCCCAGAAGGCACCTGGAATATGCAAATTAGCCTCCTGAAGCTTGAATCCCTGGTTTGGTGATGCTTTCGAAGCAGCTGGTCCCGGCTGTACCCAACGATCTTCTAGCTTAGGGAGACTTCGCTTCTCCCAGAAGGCACCTGGAATATGCAAATTAGCCTCCTGAAGCTTGAATCCCTGGTTTGGTGATGCTTTCGAAGCAGCTGGTCCCGGCTGTACCCAACGATCTTCTAGCTTAGGGAGACTTCGCTTCTCCCAGAAGGCACCTGGAATATGCAAATTAGCCTCCTGAAGCTTGAATCCCTGGTTTGGTGATGCTTTCGAAGCAGCTGGTCCCGGCTGTACCCAACGATCTTCTAGCTTAGGGAGACTTCGCTTCTCCCAGAAGGCACCTGGAATATGCAAATTAGCCTCCTGAAGCTTGAATCCCTGGTTTGGTGATGCTTTCGAAGCAGCTGGTCCCGGCTGTACCCAACGATCTTCTAGCTTAGGGAGACTTCGCTTCTCCCAGAAGGCACCTGGAATATGCAAATTAGCCTCCTGAAGCTTGAATCCCTGGTTTGGTGATGCTTTCGAAGCAGCTGGTCCCGGCTGTACCCAACGATCTTCTAGCTTAGGGAGACTTCGCTTCTCCCAGAAGGCACCTGGAATATGCAAATTAGCCTCCTGAAGCTTGAATCCCTGGTTTGGTGATGCTTTCGAAGCAGCTGGTCCCGGCTGTACCCAACGATCTTCTAGCTTAGGGAGACTTCGCTTCTCCCAGAAGGCACCTGGAATATGCAAATTAGCCTCCTGAAGCTTGAATCCCTGGTTTGGTGATGCTTTCGAAGCAGCTGGTCCCGGCTGTACCCAACGATCTTCTAGCTTAGGGAGACTTCGCTTCTCCCAGAAGGCACCTGGAATATGCAAATTAGCCTCCTGAAGCTTGAATCCCTGGTTTGGTGATGCTTTCGAAGCAGCTGGTCCCGGCTGTACCCAACGATCTTCTAGCTTAGGGAGACTTCGCTTCTCCCAGAAGGCACCTGGAATATGCAAATTAGCCTCCTGAAGCTTGAATCCCTGGTTTGGTGATGCTTTCGAAGCAGCTGGTCCCGGCTGTACCCAACGATCTTCTAGCTTAGGGAGACTTCGCTTCTCCCAGAAGGCACCTGGAATATGCAAATTAGCCTCCTGAAGCTTGAATCCCTGGTTTGGTGATGCTTTCGAAGCAGCTGGTCCCGGCTGTACCCAACGATCTTCTAGCTTAGGGAGACTTCGCTTCTCCCAGAAGGCACCTGGAATATGCAAATTAGCCTCCTGAAGCTTGAATCCCTGGTTTGGTGATGCTTTCGAAGCAGCTGGTCCCGGCTGTACCCAACGATCTTCTAGCTTAGGGAGACTTCGCTTCTCCCAGAAGGCACCTGGAATATGCAAATTAGCCTCCTGAAGCTTGAATCCCTGGTTTTCAAATCCTTCCTCTCAGTTTCTGTCCTGTTTCTCCCACATAGCGGCCACCAATAGGACATAGAGAGCACAGAATAAAGTACATCACATTGAAAGAAGAACATGTGAATATCTTGGAAATCTTACAATCGTGCTGTGTGTTGAGAATCGGTATCCTGTCTTGGATCTTTACATGAGTGCAAGGTTTGCATCTCTTCCCTTTGCATAGATAAGTTCCTCTCGGTGTATCTGAGGGCATTGAACTTTGGATTGTGATGCTTCTAATATTTGGAGGCTGCCTGTAGCTCAACAAGGGTCTTTGAATATTGTTTTTAGCCAGTAATCCTTGTGTAAGATGTTGTGAAGTGTTTTAGTAGCCTTTCTCAGTAACGCAAGCTGTGGGTTGTAGGTCACCATCAGAGGTATCCATAAATGAAAAGAGAATGGTTCCAGCTTCAATAAAATCATGAAAATTTATTCCAATTTTTAAAATGGAGAAACAACTCCTGGGACAGCACCATAGCACATGCGAGGTAGGCTACGCGTTTCGACCGACACAGCGGTCTTTATCACAGCCTACCTCGCATGTGCTATGGTGCTGTCCCAGGAGTTGTTTCTCCATTTTAAAAATTGGAATAAATTTTCATGATTTTATTGAAGCTGGAACCATTCTCTTTTCATTTATGGAATCCTACTGCGTCTTGTCAGGACGAAGTTCCGGGCTTCTTGCAATGATCGGTGAGCTGGCTTTTGCCGTATATTCTGTTTATACCATCAGAGGTACACAATTATTTTCCTCTTTTTCTCAGTGTTGAAGTAATTGACTTGTAGGGATCCTTTTGGCTCTAATTATCTGATCATCAATGGATGTGGGGTGGTAACCTTGATTTAAAAATGAATTTTTAATTTCTTTGAAATTTCAACATCTAAGTTGAAAAACAATGTTTTATTGTTGTAATACAGGAGACTATTAATGAAAAAAAATCCTGAGGATATAACTTTGGTACATTTCCATTTACTTATGAAGATATTGTACAGTCTATGAAAAAAAACCGAAGGGGTGACAATAATGGTGGGCAGCACTGTACATATGTGGTGGTCTGGTGTCCCCTGTTCCACTTGCCTGCTTGCTTTCCTTTCTTGCTGTTCCATGTGCATTTAGGCAATTCATGCCCATTGTGCCATTCCTCTGGGTCAATGTAGTTCACCCTGGCCTGCAACTTAGAGAATCAATTTCACTAGGTGAACCCTTAACATTAATATTCCAGTGTTCAACTATGATTTGCTAATATTGTGCAGTTTTGAGAAGCATCTAATTCAAAGAGTCAACACCTACAAGTAGTCTTTGCAAAGAGGCTGCCGGTATGAGACTGAACATGAGAAATAAGGACATGAAAGCAACTGTCAATTTATTTTAAGATTGTGTATGCAGTAAATTTAGTAGACTTGCTGCACGAGCAAGCTGATAGTCCACTATTTTATTTAAGTACACAGAAGAAAATGTAGTCAATAGTGTTTGTGTCTAAATCTCATCTTACCACAATAAATATTAGACACATACGACATTCTCTATGTATGCTAATATACATACAAACTTTATTGCAACTTTATATTTTACAAAGACCAGTTAATATATTGGAAAAATTATATTGAAATAAATACAGTGTTAGGGCTAGCGGAACGCACCGAGTAAATATAGATGCTTATTATTATTGATGCATTCGCAGCCTGGGGTCCACCGTGCACGAGAACCTGCTGCTAGTAAATGGTGGCACTATTTGGCGGTATAGACTAGCTCTGTTACTTCACAGAGTAGCCGTAAAAGGAAAGCACTGCACCCTGTTAGACTTCACAGGAGCACAGACTAACTGCCCAACAGAGAGCAGTCAGTGGTCATGCTTGCACACAATCTCCTCACCGGAGGTGCCGGTATTCTAAGGGCTTATTTCAGCCAGGTCCCTGAATACCCTCAAACACACAATCTCCTCACCGAAGGTGTCGGTATTCTAGGGGCTTATTTCAGCTGGGTCCCTGAATACAATCTCACATGACCACACTGGCGCAAAGCACATAACTCAGAAAGATACTAGCGCATGGCCGTGCGGACATGCGCACCTTATATAGCTGCAGCAACTACAGGACCTTCCAAAAAAGGACCAATGTGAAACTGCCACAGAACTTGAGCAACTTCAGGACCTTGCTAGAGTACCAATGGGAATAGCTGCAGTACCTGAGCATGTGACCCCTGATCTCCAATGAGAGATCTTACCCTGGGCATGCTCAGAAGGGGAAAAGTAGGACATAGTCCCAAAGACATCTGCTCGCCGCTGACCAGTACTGGCTACAATGGCAGAAGCTGGAAGGACAGCAGTAACCCTTTGCACAGTGTCAGACTGAGCATGACGCTGGGACCAATGCCTCCGCTGAGCAGGCTCCACTGCAGCAGGAGAAGAATGGGAGACCGCAGCGGAGATGGCTTGAGATTCACCCTGTGCAGAGTAACTCGACCCCTAACATAAAGTGGCTTAAAAATGTATTAATAGCCCCTGAACTATTCTACATTTTTGTCACATAACACACATACACGTCCATGTATTTAATTGGGATTTATGTGACATACCAACACAAAGTAGCAAGCATTTGCTAACTGTAAAGGAAGCAATGCATGGTTTAATACTTTTTTTTTTTAAAGTCCAGAAATTGCAACATGCACTTGCATTCAGCTGCCTTTAGTGTGATACCCCTAAAAAAAATCCTGACTGAATAATTGCCTCCAGAAGTTACATAATATGTAAATTTAATCCACCTTTGTGTAATTTATTCTCAGTGTAACTACAGCTTTTCTGTGAAGGCATCAGTAGTTTTTTTCGCTTGAGAACATTAGACATCAAACACCATAATGGAAACCAAGGAACACACATGACAGGTAAGGGATTAAATTGTGGAGACGAGGTAAGCAAGATTAGGTTACAAAAAAAATTGAAAAGCAATGCTCATTCCATCATCCACAAATCAAAGGAGTATGGTACAACTGCAAACCTCCCAAGACATGGCCACCTAAACTGACATTTCAAGGAAGGAGAGCACTAATTAGTGAATATCCAAGAGGCCCATTGGTCACTTGGGAGGAGCTGCAAAGATCCATAGCTCTGGTGTGAAAATCTGTTCACGGGACATCTATTAGGTCAGGGTCACACTTGCGAGCTCAATGCGAGAAACTCACACTAGTCTCTTGCATCAAGTTCTGGTGCCGCCGCCGACACTCGGGAACGGAGCAAGCAACTGCGTGTATTTCTATGAAGACACACTCCGGTCCCGAGTGCTGGCGACAGTGCCGAGACTTGATGCGAGAGACTCGTGCAAATTTCTCACATTGAAATTGCAAGTGTGACCCCAGTCCCAGTCATATACTCCACAAATCTGGCCTTTATGGAAGAGTGTGAAGAAGAAAGCAAGCTATAAGAAGTCCTGTTTGCAGTTTGCAAAAAGCTATGTAGGTGACACAGATAGCATGTGGAAGAAGGTGCTCTGATCAAATGAAACAAAGTAGAACTTTTGGGACTAAAGGCAAAAAGCTATGTCTGGCAGAAAACTAATGCAGCACATCATTCTGAAAACACTATCCCACCATCAAACATGGTAGTGGCAGCATCATGCTATGGGGATGCTTTTTCTTCAGCAGTGACATGGAAGCTGGTAAGAGTCGATAGGATGATGGATGGTGTTAAATACAGTGTAGTCATGTGTTCCTACAAAGGATTGACTCAGGAGAGCTGAATAGAAATGCACATCACAGTTTTCAGATTTATAGTTTTAAAATATGTAGAATATCATGTATAATTTATTTTACACTTCACAAATACTTGCTACTTTGTTAGGTATATCAAATAAAATCCCAATAAAATGCATTTAAGGTTGTAGATGTAGAGTGAAAAAATGTGGGACGTTCATTCAGCTATAGGGTATATTTGTATGTGGAGTTCTTTCTTTTTATGATTTAAAGGGAACCTATGACCAGAAATAATGCTCTCAAGCTGCAGATATGTGGTTAATCTGCAGGATAACAGCGTTATTATGCACGCAGCCGGATTCTGTGGAGAGAAAATTATTTTTATTCTCATCATGAGAATTTGGTTCCAGTCATAGGGGTGAGGGCGGTGCCGGTTCAGTCACTGCTCTGAGTATACAGAGTTGCCACTGTAACTTTGTCCCCAGCTCTGACTAACACTTATTTTACAGGGTGGGCAATTTATATGGATAGACCTGGGTGGGCCATGTATATGGATACACCTAAATAAAATGGGAATGGTTGTTGATATCGACTTCCTGTTTATGGCACATTAGTATTTGGGAGGTTGAAAACTTTTCAAGATGAGTCGTGACCATACCAGCCATTTTGAAATCGACCATTTTTTTATGCAACTTTAGAAATGGCACACCCAGGTGTATCCATGTCATTGGTTCACCCTGTACATTGTAACTGGCTGTGAGTGAGTCAGGACCAGGGGCACGGTTACCGCCTCCTTGTATGTATGGCTCCCTCATCCCTATCATTACATGCATTGTCCCTTCATCCCCATCCTGGTATGCATGGCCCGCTCATCTCCATTCTGGTATTCATGGCTCCTCACTCCTATCCTGGTAGGCACGACTCCTGATCCCTATCCTTATATGCATGGCTCTTCATACCTATCCTGGAATGCATTGCACTTCAACCATATCCTTGTATGCATGGCTCCTCATCCCTATCATTGTATGCATGGCCCCATCAGAAAAACAAAACAAAAAAAGCTATCCCACTTTCTGTCCCTGTGATACCTCACAATGTCTTTTTTTGCTGCCAGCAGCTGCAGTGGTGGGGAGATCACATGTGCCCGCTGCTTGAGGGAATTAATATTCACTACCCTCCATGCCTATGAGAGTATGAGTCGAAGCTACTGGCTAGTGCCTCCTGTGATCAGCTGCTCTGTATCAGGATCATGTCAGCACCGGTGCACTGTCACGGCTGAACAGGGTGACTCACCCACACTGCGGGAGAGCCCGGGGTCAGATACTGCAGGGAAAGCTCAGGCAGACTGGACCTGAGCAGCGTGCTGAGTATAGCAGGCTTAGCATCCTGCTGCTGGAGATGAGTGCAGGATTCTACAGGGAACCTAAAGTAGAGGAGTGGGGAACTCAGGTCAGACAGGCAGGGGTCATACACCGAGAGGGCAGTGCGGTACAGGAGGGGCGATCAGAGAATAGTCAGAACGTAAGAAAGGAGTCATACATGGAGATAGCAGAGCAGTACAGGAGGGACAGACAGAACTCTAAACGGGGACAGAACCATACAAGCATAAGGTAACAAAGGCACAAAGCACAGACACAGGCACAACAGGGTCACACACACACGGCCAAGGGTCAGAGTATAAGCGACGAGGAATGACCCCACAATGAGGCTATAAGAAGCCTCCCAGAATCCCATAGTGAGGCCATCCAGATTAACCTCTGAACTACCTAATTCCACAAACTAAGCAGATCATGACATCTGCCACTGCAGCTTCCACTCCAACTTCTGAGACCCTCACTAGAGTATAAGCCGAGGGGGCATTCAAGCACAAAAAAGTGTACTGAAAACCTCAGCTTAAACTTTAGTATATATGGTATTTTATTATATAGGTGCTTCTCAAAAAATTAGAATATCATCAAAAAGTTAATGTATTTTAGTTCTTTAATGCAAAAAGTGAAACTCATATTATATAGAGTCATTACAAATGGAGTGATCTATTTCAAGTGTTTATTTCTGTAAATGTTGATGATTATGGCCTACAGCTAATGATAACCCAAAAGTCATTATCTTAGTAAATTAGAATACTTTATAACACCAGCTTGAAAAATGATTTTAAAATCCGAAATGTTGGCTTACTGAAATGTATGTTCAGTGAATGCACTCAATACTTGGTCGGGGCTCCTTTTGCATCAATTACTGCATCAATGCAGCATAATGTTCAGCCTGTGGTACTGTTGAGCTGTTATCGAAGTTGTTGCTTTGATAGCAGCTTTCAACTCTTCTGCATTGTTGAGTTTGGTGTATTTCATCTTCCTCTTGACAATATCCCATAGATTCTCTATGGGGTTAAGGTCAGGTGAAGTTGCTGACCAATCAAGCACAGTAATACTGTTATTTTAAAACCAGGTATTGGTACATTTGGCAGTGTGGACAGGTGCCAAGTCCTGTTGTAGGATGAAATTCCCATCTCCAAAAGCTTGTCAGCAGAGGGAAGCATAAAGTGCTCTAAAATTTCTGGGTAGAAAGCTGCACTGACTTTGTCCATAATATACTATGGACCTACACCAGCAGATGACATGGCTCCCCAAAGCATCACTGATTGTGGAAACTTCACACTAGACCTCAAGCAGCTTGGACTCTGGGACCTTGATTTCCAAATGAAATGCAAAATTTGTTTTCATCTGAAAAAAACACCTTGGACCACTGAGCAACAGTTCAGGTCTTTTTCTCCTTGGCCAAGGTAAGACTCTTTTGGCTTTGTCTATTGGTCATTAGTGGCTTGACACAAGGAATTTGACACTTGTAGCACATGTCCTGGATATGTTTGTGTGTGGTGTCTCTTGAAGCAATGACTGCAGCAGCAATCCACTCCTTGTGAATCTTCCCCAAATATTTGAAAATCCTTACAAGGTTGCTGTTATCTCGATTGTGTGTGCACATTTTCTACCACACTATTTCCTTCGACTTAACTTTCCATTAATATGCTTGGACAGAGCACTCTGTGAACAGCCAGCTTCTTTAGCAATGACCTTTTGTTGCTTACCCTCCTTGTGGAGTGCATCAATGACTGCCTTCTGGACATCTGTCAAGTCAGCAGTCTTCCCATGATTGTGGGGACTACTGAAACAGACTAAGGGACCTTTTTAATGCTTAGGAAGCCTTTGCACGTGTTTTTTGTTAATTATTCTAATTTATTGAGATAATGACTTTTGGGCTGTGTTTGGCTGTCAGCCAGAATCATCAACATTAACAAAAATAAACACTTGAAATTGATCACTCTGTTTGTAATGAATCAATATAATATATTAGTTTCACTTTTTGTATTGAAGAACTGAAATTAATTAACTTTTTGATGATATTCTAATTTTGTGATAAGCACCTCTAGCTTCACTAGCATCTCTATAATAAACCCAATCAACAATCCATCAGACTGTTTTCTGTATTATGTTTGGCTTCCATTATTTTAAACAGGTGATGCTATAGAGTTTAAGTCCTCTTTTTTTTTGAAGAGGTAATTTGCATATTATTTTAAATTTAACTTTAAAACTTTTCAGACAAATTCCCATGGTATAACTAGGCAATTCTGTTTGCTCTACCTATTTCCTCTGTTTGCCGGCTAGCATTTTTATTTGATCTTCAAAAGTGAGTACGGTACATTGTGGGTACATAAAAACAGAATTTCAAAGCTCTTATGAGATGTGTATGAAGTAAAAATGCTTAGCTGAATAGTATCAATAGGTTTTCTGTGGACTCTAATGCAATTTTAGTACAGTGAAGAAAGATAATTTGCAGTATTTATGAAACAGATAATTACTTTAATAATCTCAAGTGTTTAGCAGAAATGAGTGAAATGATTTTTCACAAAATTAATTTGGTAGAATTATTTTCAAATGCCTTGAAGTATGTCAATTTGAAAAATTCTTGATTTGAATGAACCGGATGAATTGCCGGACATGGCCATAAGTATGTTACGAACAGCATTAAACAGAAAATAAGTAAAATAATGCCTCAGATTTGGGCCAGTGGACCTCCCCATAGTGCTGTAGATTTATCCAACCCTAAACTGAAATCAGTCAATAATTAGTTTAGGGTTGGATAAATCTACAGCACTATGGGGAGGTCCACTGATTTACTTTAAACCAATAAGCATTGAAGTTTATAAGTTGTAAAATATGAAAAAAATTATAATGTGGTCAAAATACTTACCTAATTATTAGGTAAGTATTTTGACCATATTATAATTTTTTTCATATTTTACAACTAAAAAACTTCAATGCTTATTGGTTTAAAGTAAATCAGGTGGAATGCGTATTGGCTTAAAGCTACACTACTCTGTCCTCCTTCTACTGGACCTGTCTTCTGCCTTTGACACTGTGGACCATTCCTTCTTGTTACAGATTCTCTCATCTCTTGGCATCATAGATTAGGCCCTATCCTGGATCTCGTCATATCTAATAGACAGGACATTCAGTGTCACGCTCTCCCACACCACCTCCTCACCACACCCACTGTCCGTCGGTGTTCCCCAAGGCTCAGTTCTAGGACCCCTACTCTGCTCCATCCACACCTTCGGCCTCGGACAGATCATAGAATCCCACGGTTTGCAGTGTCATCTCTACGCAGATGACATGCAGATCTACCTATCTGGACCTGACATCACCTCATTACTGACCAAAATCCCACAATGTCTGTCCGCTATTTTATCTTTCTTTTCTGCTCACTTTCTAAAACTGAACATGGACAAAATTGAATTCATCATGTTTCCTCGTCTCATTACCCATCCCCTGACCTATCCATCAATGTCAATGGCTGCTCACTTTCCACTGTCCCGCATGCTCGGTGCCTTGGGGTGATCCTCGACTCTGCACACTCTTTCAAGCCACATATCCAAGTCCTCTTCTCAAGATCTCCTTCTCTACTCCCCTCTTATCTCTTCTTCCAACAACTACATACAAGACTTCTCCCATGCTTCCCCCATATTCTTGAACTCTCTAACCCAACACATCAGATTCTCACCTACCATGGAAACCTTCAAAAGGAACCTGAAGACTCACATAATCTGACAAGCCTACAACCTGCAGTGATCCTCAGTCTACTGAACCGCCGCACAACCAGCTCTACCCTCACCTAGTGTATCCTCACCCTCCCCCTGTAGACTGTGAGCTGTCGCGGGCAGGGTCCTCTCTCCTTCTGTACTTGTGTGTGTCTTGTATTGCCCATGTTTATTGTACTTGTCTATGCATGCCCCTTTTTCACATGTAAAGTGCCATGGAAAAAATGGAACTATAATAATGAATAATAATAATATCAGGTGCTATGTACTGGTACAAAGCTGGATGGTGTGGCATAAGAATATCAATATACTTTACCAATGTGTGCATAACTATTTGGAAGCTTGTCTCTCAAAAAAGAGATTAACTGATTCTGAAACGTCAAAATTGTTACAAATCTGAAATTGCTAAGATATTAGGGTGTGTTTACAGAACCATCAAAAGTTTTGTTGTAAATAGTCAACTTAGCGCATAAATTGTCCAATTCATGAGTACCTGACAGCCACAATAAGGCGATTCTTATTGCTGGAAACATTATCTAATGTGAATCCTCTCTTTAGCTTGAAGCCTACATTTATATCGGGAGGTAGGATTCTGCTGCAATTAAAAATGCCTGAGGCAGAGGGGTGGAGTGCTCAGTCAGAGAGCATATGTATCCAAATATCAAAAGACTGACTGTAATTTGCTAGACAGAAAACAAATGTGTACAGGTGTTTACTAAGAGTAGTCATCTCTATATACAGCTGTTGCAAAAATTAAAAGACCACTGCAAAATGTTCAGTTTGTCTGATTTTTCTCTTTCGATGTATATTTTTGAGTAAAATGTAAATTGTTCTTTAATTCTATAAACTCTGACAACATGTCTCCGAATTTCCAAGCAATAAATTTTGTATTTTTTTTCTGTCAAAGAAAAATGGTCTAAATGTAAAAAAAAATCCAGTACTTTCAGACCTCATTGCAAAGAAAACAAGTTCATAATCATTTAGAAACAACAATACTAATGTTTTAACTCAGGAAGAGTTCAGAAATCAATATTTTGTGGAATAACCATGATGTTAAATCACAGCTTTCATGCGTCTTGGCATGCTTTCCACAAGCCTTTCACAATGCTTCTGGAAAAAAAATGTAAGCAGTTCTTCTTTGTTTGATGGCTTGTGACGATCCATCATCCTCTTGATTACATTCCAGAGATTTTCAATGAGGTTCAAGTCTCGAGGTTGGGCTGCCCATGTCAGGGTTTTGATATGGTGGTGTCTTAATTTTTACCAGAGCTATATAACCAAGAAATAAAGTAGCATTCTTTAGCGTTGCAGCATGCGAATGTGAAATATATGAAATGCATTACTGCCTTAAAAAATTAGAATACTTGAGAATACTTAGTGCATAAATTGGCCATTTCATGTGAACCCGGAAGCCATGATAAGGTGATTCTCATTGCTGGAAACCTACATAATGTGACTCCTCTCTGTTGTAGTGATAAGCGAGCGTGCTCGCCACTACTCAGTACTCGCCGGAGCATCTCTCTGCTCGAGATGCTCGGAGCTCATCGAGTATTTCCGGGGTTGCTCGTCGGGAGCTAAGGACCCCTCCCTGCATGTTTTGTGCTCTTTAGAAAGCCAATGAACATGTAAGGATTGTCTGCCACACACTGTAATGCCACAGCCATGTTGGTTGTGGCATTACAGTGATTGGCTGGTCACACAGCTTTATCAGGTTTATATCAGACCTTGTAGCACCATGCTCGTCACAGTCTACTGCAGAATCAGGCAGTGCAGGGAGAGGTGCTGCTGAGCTAGGGAGAGATTGGCTTGTTTCTCGTTAGTGTAGGTACACCACAATATATTATGCAAATATTCCTCTCAACTAACAATCCTTTTGAAGACTAATCCAGCTGCATAGATATCAGTGCTAGGCAAGCAGGCACTGTATGTGTCAGACTGCAGTAAATATAGCAAGAAGATGCATTCCAGTTCTGTCTGCTGCTGCTTTTACAGATATTTCTAGATATAGCCCCAGGTATCAGGGGCCAGGAATATATTTTGGGGGTCTTAATCTTAATTATTTGCTTAAAAAGCAATCCAAAGAACACCATATTTCTGCTCAATTTGCTTGTTGGCACTGCAAAATACAGCCAGATCCTTTCCATGCGCAAATATGCACGCCAACACCCCACAGGCCAGACTACTAAATTCCCACATTTTGCCACTACTTGTGCTCAAAATGTTGCCTTTTAGGCTCAAGGAGATGGAAGCATTCTGTGTTCTGGAACACATCCTCCTGATGCCAAGGATTGTGGGCCCTTGGTCAATGAGGGTTGCCCCCACAGTGTACAGCTCCCGCACATCATCATCCTCATCCTGCTCCTCCTCTGTACTCTCCATCTCCGAAATTACAATGTTAGTCACAAGCTAGAAGCACTGCCTCAGCCAAGTGACAACATGATGTGCTAAAGGTAATATGCTTAGGTAACAATACGTACAATGTTGAAGAGTTGTGGACAGCTCTGAAGGAGCAGACAGATCTGTGGCTAACACTGCTGGACCTACAGCCAGTTATGGTCATGTGTGACAATGGCCAGAAACTGGTTATGGCACTGAGGCAAGGCGAGCTCACACACATACCAAGCCTGGCCCCTGTGCTTAACATCGTGTTTCAGTGGTTTATCAAAGCCTACCCAGAGATGCCGGACCTGCTTGTCAAAGTATGCCACCTGTATGCCCATTTTAAAAAGTCAGCTACAGCTTCCGCCACCCTTGCTGTGCTTCAGCAGTGTTTGCAGCTTCCAGCTCACCGATTGGTGTGTAATGTCCCCACACATTGGAACTCTACATTGCAGATTTTGGGAAGGATTTGTGAGCAGAAGAGGACAGTTGTTGACTACAGCATCAATAAGGCTGTCGGTATTCAGTTCAGACTCCACGCACAAGACCTCAGGAGTGGACATGGATGTCAGACATACAGTACAGCCCAAAAGTTTGGACACACCTTCTCATTTAAAGATTTTTCTGTATTTTCATGATGATGAAAATTGTACATTCACACTGAAGGCAGAAAAACTATGAATTAACACATGTGGAATTATATACTTAACAAAAAAGTGTAAAACAACTCAAATTATGTTTTATATTCTAGGTTCTTCAAAGTAGCCTCCTTTTGCTTTGATGACTGCTTTGCACACTCTTGGCATTCTCTTGATGAGCTTCAAGAGGTAGTCACCGGGAATGGTCTTCCAACAATTTTGAAGATGTTCCCAGAGATGCATAGCACTTGTTTGCCCTTTTGCCTTCACTCTGCGGTCCAGCTCACCCCAAACCATCTCGATTGGGTTCAGGTCTGGTGACTGTGGAGGCCAAGTCATCTGGCGTATTACCCCATCACTCTCCTTCTTGGTCAAATAGCCCTTATACAGCTTAAAGGTGTGTTTGGGGTCATTGTCCTGTTGAAAAATAAATGATGGTCCAACTAAACGCAAACCGGATGGAATAGCATGCCGCTGCCATATGCTATGGTAGCCATGCTAGTTCAGTATGCCTTCAATTTTGAATAAATCCCCAACAGTGTCACCAACATAGCACCCCCACACCATCACACCTCCTCCTCCATGCTTCACGGTGGGAGCCAGGCATGTAGAGTCCATCCGTTCACCTTTTCTGCATCGCACAAAGACACGGTGGTTGGAACCAAAGATCTCAAATTTTGACTCATCAGGCCAAAACACAGATTTCCACTGGTCTAATGTCCTTTCCTTGTGTTCTTTAGCCCAAACAAGTATATTCTACCTGTCCTTAGCAGTGGTTTCCTCACAGCTATTTTACCATGAAGGCCTGCTACACAAAGTCTCCCTTAACAGTTGTTGTAGAGATGTGTCTGCTGCTAGAACTCTGTGTGGCATTAACCTGGTCTCTAATCTGAGCTGCTGTTAACCTGTGATTTCTGAGGCTGGTGACTCGGATAAACTTATCCTCAGAAGCAGAGGTGACTCTTGGTCTTCCTTTCCTGGGGCAGTCCTCATGTGAGCCAGTTTCTTTGTAGCACTTGATGATTTTTTCCACTAAATTGGGGACACTTTCAAAGTTTTCCCAATTTTTCAGACTGACTGACCTTCATTTCTTAAAGTAATGATGGCCACTCCTTTTTCTTTACTTAGCTGCTTTTTTTGCCTTAAAACAAATTCTAACAGTCTATTCAGTAGGACTATCAGCTGTGTATCCACAAGACTTCTGCACAACACAACTGATGGTCCCAACACCATTTATAGGGCAAAAAATCCCACTTATTAAACCTGACAGGGCACACCTGTGAAGTGAAAACCATTCACGGTGACTACCTCTTGAAGCTTATCAAGAGAATGCAGAGTGTGCAAAGTAATCATCAAAGCAAAAGGTGGCTACTTTGAAGAACCTAGAATATAAGACACAATTTCAGTTGTCTCACACTTTTTTGTTAAGTATATAATTCCACATGTGTTAATTCATAGTTTTGATGCCTTCAGTGTGAATGTACAATTTTCATAGTCATGTAAATACAGAAAAATCTTTAAAAGAGAAGGTGTGTCCAAACTCTTGGTCTACTTTTGGTTACATTAGAGCATAGGGGCGGATCTCCGCCTCCTCTTTTGAATCTCTAAGCGTTCCTCCATTGATATGCATGTGGAGGATATGCATGTGGAAAACCCCAGAAAAGGTGGGTTGGTTAGCGTTTAGGGTCACAGGGAGTAACCCTTAACAAGGAAACCACTATAAATTGCTAAGACAAGAGCGGCGGCAGACCGCAAGATGATTTTGAACAAGAAGGCTGTTTATTCCTTATGAGGAAAACACCTTCCTTGCCCAACCTGGCAAATTATTTATCCATATCTATCCATTTAATCCTCCCCTGATGATTTGAGAGATGAAACGCGTCGGGAGGCCACGGGGATAATATTTGATGCTTGAAAATCCTAATGGTGGGTTTTGAAGTTTATGGGGACTGATGTATGCCCATTCACCAAATTTGGATTAACAAAAGCATCTTTTTGGAGCTGTCCGAGAGACCAGGAAGAATCAATGTATATGAATCTGAGTGAGATTGTTCCATTATTTTAAGCAGATTTTTTTTGGTTGATATTAATGGCTACTATGAAATATGTGACATTTGAATAATACAGCTACATCGTAGTGTAGAGAGCAGCTGCATAGTACCAAAGGTCACTGCTTTGTTATGATATTGCTCAAGTTGTATGAGTCTATTAATTAAGAGATTAAGATTCAGGAACTCATTTGAGTAAGTATTTTGATATACCAGTAGAAGGTGTGTACGTAACTTTGGGTGCATGGTGTTGTTTGTAGTTTACTGTCTGTTTTGTTGTTCTTGTCAAAATTTGGTTTTAATTACTAATATTAAAGGTTAAATTTTAGTCCAATTTAGCACCATTTCTACCTTGCTGCATTCAAAATTGATAACAGGACTAAACAGGCGGCATAGCTTTGATCAGTGGAGGACAACTGTAATGAGTGGCGCAGACACAGTAAGTAGGCCCAATATGAAAAAGTAGGCTAAATGCAGTTCCAAATTGGTAACAGGACTAAACAGGCAGCATAGCTTTGTTCTGTGGAGGACAACTGTAATGAGTGGCGCAGACACAGTTAGTAGGCCCAAAATAAAAAAGTTGGCTAAATGCAGTTCAAAATTGGTAACAGGTCTAAACAGGTGGCCTAGCTTTGTTCAGGTGAGGACAACTGTAATGAGTGGCGCAGACACAGTTAGTAGGCTCAAATACAAAATAGGCTAAATGCAGTTCAAAATTGGTAACAGGACTAAACAGGCGGCCTAGCTTTGTTCAGTGGAGGACAACTGTAATTAGTGGCGCAGACTAAGTTAGTATGCCCAAAATAAAAAGTTGGCTAAATGCAGTTCAAAATTGGTAACAGGACTAAACAGGCGGCCTAGCTTTGTTCAGTGGAGGACAAGTGTAATGAGTGGCGCAGACACGGTTAGTAGGCCCAAATGCAAAAGTAGGCAAAAGGCAGTTCAAAATTGGTAACAGGACTAAACAGGCGACATAGCTAGGTACTGGGGTGGGCTCCTCTACTGAGTAGCAGACAGTGGTAGAAGGCGCAAAGTATTAACTGGTAAAAATGGAGGCCAGGGCCCCTGTATATTTTAACTATCATCTATCATTTCAACAAATTTGTATTAAGGTAGCTAGAAGGAATATAGAGCGCACATAGGGTCTTATCCGAGATAAAGGGAATATTCGTGAGAGATAGTATGAATTCACTCACCTATTATGGTTGTGTAAGACACAACCACTGCACTTAGCATAGGCGGCTGCTGCAAGCCCCGATGTGATGATCCTTGGCTAGATGAAGAGAATGGGGCATCAGACTGCGCTACTCGCCTGTCAGGATAATGTACCAGAGAAGTCCAAATAGAAGTAATAGAGAATAGACTTTATTTCTACGCGTTTCGTGGTGATCACACCACTTCCTCAGGACAGTCTATACACATACACATACAGGGTCTTGTATTTATAGCAAAAGAAGGCACATGGAGACGCCTCTTTTCAAAGAAAAAAAAAAAAAACACAAACAAGAAACACCACACCCAGTAGGTGGGGAATCTGACTTTTTAAACACATATTCAAACATATATGTACATCATAAAACACACAAAACAATCATAAAATATAATTGAGTAAAGCACTTAAAACAATTGCTCATACATGTAAAAATCTAAATACAAAAAAACACATTAAAAAGAGTAGTTAAGCAAATAAATAACTTTTACAAGCTGGGCGAGTGCTAGAACCTACAGTGTTAAAACATGTATTCTTTGTCAGGACCCTGCTACTGATGTTTTGAACCATTGAGCCATGGGTGGATTTGATTGGATTGTTTTGTTTGGTGGTAGTTTCACAAGAGTCTGTGAAATCAAATAGATAACAGTGGAAAGAAGAAAAAAAAAATCCCTGAGAATTATTTTTTATTTTTATTTTTTCCCCTTCAATTAAACAAATCAGTTGTTTCTTTGAGTCCATGGGGATTTATGGTGTTCAGCTTGTGAATCCAGAAGATCTCTTTTCTGTTGAGAGTCTGGACTCGATTAGGATTATCAAGGGGGACATGGTCAATAGGGATCACCCTGAAGGATATCCTTTTGTTGTGATACATTGCATAATGCCTGGAAAGGCCATGCTGTAAAAATCCTTCTTTTATATTATACCTGTGTGAGTTTATTCTTTAATGCAGCTGTTGCGTTGTCCTGCCCACATATAATTTCTTACATTCGCATATAATGACATAGATGACAAAACTGGATTGGCAAGTCAAATGGTATTTAATTTGAAACTCATCTGAATTTCCACTGTCTAATGAAAAAGTTTTTGCATCATGAATGATGCTTGAGCAACATAGGCATCTCGGGATGCCACATCTATAGGAGCCTTACTAGACAAAGAAACCTCAAAAGCATTATGTCAGTATTACATCTATGGCTGTAAAGAGTACGAACCGCCTCAATACACAAACAAAACCCGCTCAAAAATATCAATTATAAATGCGGAGGACACAAGAGCAAATAGGTATATATAAAAGTAGAAAATTTATTAACACACTGAATATTATAATACACAAAAAACACATACTATATGCAGGAACAACACATAAGAGCACCAAGGACTCCACACTGCATGCTAGGCTGGGCAGCTGCCATATAAACAGTAACGAGTATACCTGCTACAAGCAAGTCCCATAAGGGCAGCCTACCCACACCCCTATGCCTCACAGTAACCCATGATCAGACACATAGTATCCCGAGGCTAGAAGAGTGCTCACCTATAGGCACACGATGGGGAGTCCAGAACCGGGCGTGAGTGCCCCCGACGCACGTTTCGCGGGTGTGGAAACATGCTTTTTCAAAGCCGCTTTTTTTTTTAAAAAGCGGGTTTCCACACCCGCGAAACGCGCGTCGGGGGCACTCACGCCCGGTTCTGGACTCCCCATCGTGTGCCTATAGGTGAGCACTCTTCTAGCCTCGGGATACTATGTGTCTGATCATGGGTTACTGTGAGGCATAGGGGTGTGGGTAGGCTGCCCTTATGGGACTTGCTTGTAGCAGGTATACTCGTTACTGTTTATATGGCAGCTGCCCAGCCTAGCATGCAGTGTGGAGTCCTTGGTGCTCTTATGTGTTGTTCCTGCATATAGTATGTGTTTTTTGTGTATTATAATATTCAGTGTGTTAATAAATTTTCTACTTTTATATATACCTATTTGCTCTTGTGTCCTCCGCATTTATAATCTATAGGAGCCTTGTCTGGGCTTTTTTGAAGAGGGATTGAGATCCTCTTTTTTCTTTAGCCGGCTGAGGGCAAACATGTTTTTCAATGTTGGGGCCCTTCGAAACGTTATCAGGGGATTGCTAGGAAGAAGCTTCCCCAATATGGGATCATTAAGAAGTATGCCCCAATGTTTTTTCAGAACCAGGCGAATTCTCTTGTTCTGGGCTGAAAAAGTGGTAATAAAATTGAAGCTGAACTTAGTATCAGATGCAGATGTTTTTGTTTTTATATTATTAGAGATTATGTCTATCTGTTCTATTTTTTTGCTTTCAGAGAAGGCTCTATGGATCAATTTTTTGGGGTAACTTCTCTCAAGAAATCTATGTGATAAAACTTTTGATTGGTTAATGAAATCTATATCCGTACTGCAGTTCCTCTTGATGCTTTTATATTGGTTGAGTGGAATATTCCTCAACCATTTGGTGTAGTGTCCACTTTGATAATGGACATAACTGTTAGCATCCACAGGTTTGAAGTAGGTTCTTGTATGAATTTTTATATGGTCATGAAAAAAAGTGAGGTCAAGGAAGTCAACTGTGTCAGGGTTTACTACAGGGGTGAAACCCAAACCCCAGGTGTTGTCTTCAATGCTCCTGAGGAATGACCCCACATCATCATTTGAATTATCATAAATAAAGAATAAATCATCTATGTAACGTTTGTAAATGATGATGTTGAGTGCATGTATACTGCTGTATATGAAAATGGACTCGAAGATGGCCATAAACAAATTTGCATAACTTGGCGCCACCTTCAAGCCCATTGCGGTCCCAAGTATCTGATGGTATAGAGTATCTTGAAAGGTAAAAAAATTATTATGGAGTATGAACTGCATGCTTTCATATAAAAAATCTTTTTGTCTAGGTATCAAACGTGGATCAATGTCTATGAAGGTTTTAAAACACACCAGTCCCAAATCATGTGGGATGCTGGAATAGAGGGCGGATACAGCCATGGAAATAAAAACAAAAGTGTTCTTCCATGGGATGTCCTTCGTAAGTCGGATTAGATGACTAGAGTCCCTCAAGTAACTGTGTAGTTGGTCTACATGTGTGTGCATCACTACATCCACATAATTTGCAAGGTTTGATGTCAGGGACCCTATCCCTGAAATTATGGGTCTCCCAGGGGGCCTTTTAACATCCTTGTGGATTTTCGAAAGGTGATAGAAAAAAGCAATCGGGGGATTGACAACTCTTAAAAGTTTTTTCTCTGATTTATTCAGAATGCTCTGTCTATCAGCTTTTGATATCAAAGCGTTATAAGCAATAACTGCATTATTATATTGAGTGTTATCAACCTTATTGTAAGTCTTGGGGTCAGATAATAGTCTAAATGCTTCTGCTAGATAATCCCCCCGGTCCTGTACTACTATTCCTCCCCCCTTGTCTGCCATGCGGATGACAAGGTCTGGATTGCTCTTTATGGATTTTAATGCCTCTTTTTCTTTTGGGGTGAGATTGGATTCCCCCTTGCTATGTGTCAAAATTATTTTGTCCAGGTCGTTTGAAACCAAATCAGAGAAAGTTTTCAGATGGTGGCCCTGACTTTGGTTGGGGTAAAAATTAGACGTTCCTTTTAATCCTGTATGATAAATAGGATCTTCCGTTATTTTTGTGCTCTGGAGTGGGTTTTCTTTGGAGAAATGTCGCTTAAGTGTTAGCTTTCTTATAAAGGACTGAAAGTCCATGAATAGATCTATGTCTCTAGTGTTATAGGTGGGGCAAAAAGAAAGACCTTTCTGTAGGAGAGAGGTTTCTGTAAAGGAAAGGTTATAACTGGATAGATTGAAAATATTGTTACTTTTTGTGATAGAACCATTGGTAGCTGTATCCATGTCATTTCCATTTGTTGTTACAACTTTTATATCAGGGATGGCCTCCCTTTTTTGTTTATGTTTTCCACCCCCTCTTTTCCCTCTGGGGCGTTTTTTCGTTTTACTGATTTTACTGAGAGGTACTTCGTGATGACATTGTTCTGGAAGGAAGCCCTGGGTAAAAAAGGCACCAGAGAGCTTCCCCCATCAGTATTGTCAATTACAACCATATTTCCATCTGTTTCTATTTCATTTGTAATAAGTGATGATGTTTGAGAGGATGCTCCCTCTTCTGTCTCGTGTATACTGAAATCAAGGAGATTAATCTCCACCTGATCGGTATTCCCTTTATCAGGTGAAGTTTTTGTCTTGTCAATACTTTCATTATCAGACAAAAAAATTTGGGATTTTTTTTATTTTTTCTATCTGCTCAATGATAGCCCTCTAATTGACTGGAGTGTCAAACAGGGTTTTTTCTTTTGTTCCATTGTTATCATGTTTGCACTCCGCAGTGTGGATTGGATTGATCTCTGGGACCTGTTCTGTGGGGATTGTAACAGCCTTTGGTTTGTTTGTAATTAGTTCATCTCCCTTGTGTGTATTCTCATTGATGTTAGGTGATTCAGTGGTGATCAGATCCACCCTTGTAACAATATTGTCAGTTCCTTTTTGTTGTTTGAGGAGCATGTTTGTCCCTGGACTAGAAATAGGTGTATGACCTTTTTGAATGGGAAGGAATTTCTTAGGGGGACCATTCCCTATGGGGGACTCAGTCCTCTTGTAACTGCTATTAGTGAACCTCCTTTTGTGAATGAATTCCCCCCCTCTGTTTCCATTGGGAGGTCTGGGCACCAGATTGGGATTAGGTGCTTGGGAGTTAACAGGCGCTCCCTTGTTACTGGAGTTATAATCCTCCCTATCTCTATAAAGTTTTTTTGATTTTTTTAAAATAGTTTCCTGTTCCAGTTGCAGAATTTTTGTAGTGATAGCTGAATTCAATTTATTATATTCAGGGTGTGTATTAAAATGCAACAGTTCCATAGACACCCGAGTGATTCTCTCTGCTGCAGCTTCAGCAATGGTAGTCCGTTTTTTAAACAAGCATTGCAACATACCTTGGGTACAATTGTTTAAAACAGTCTCCCACTCCTCTGTGAAAACCGGGTCCTGTGGGAAAGCAGATAGATGGTTGATCCTCAGACCTCTAGGACAAAGTTTTTCATCCAGGTAAATAGAGAGGAACCGTGCATCGATATAATAATGCAGTTCCTCTCTTAGTAAGTTTTCTAGTTGATGGAATAATTTCCTCATCCTTGTAGAATCCTCCTCCGTGAAAGGTGTTGTGTCATTGAGGTCAATTTGCGGCTGAGACTTGTTTCCAATGGTTTGCACAATGAGTCTCTCTCGGGATGACAGTCTGTGTGGGAAGTAGTCCATAATGCCCCGCTGCTGCTCAAAACCGTAAAAGAGGAGGTCTTGAGGAACCTCCTGAACGTGTAACAAGATAGCTAGAAGGAATATAGAGCGCACATAGGGTCTTATCCGAGATAAAAGGAATATTCGTGAGAGATAGTATGAATTCACTCACCTATTATGGTTGTGTAAGACACAACCACTGCACTTAGCATTGGCGGCTGCTGCAAGCCCCGATGTGATGATCCTTGGCTAGATGAAGAGAATGGGGCATCAGACTGCGCTGCTCGCCTGTCAGGATAATGTACCAGAGAAGTCCAAATAGAAGTAATAGAGAATAGACTTTATTTCTACGCATTTCGTGGTGATCACACCACTTCCTCAGGACAGTCTGTACACATACACATACACATACAGGGTCTTGTATTTATAGCAAAAGAAGGCACATGGAGACGCCTCTTTTCAAAGAAAAAAAGAAAAAACACAAACAAGAAACACCACACCCAGTGGGTGGGGAATCTGACTTAAACACATATTCAAACATATATGTACATCATAAAACACACGAAACAATCATAAAATATAATTTAGTAAAGCACTTAAAACTAGGGTTGAGCGAAACGGGTCGGCCACTTTCAAAAGTCGCCGACTTTTGGCAAAGTCGGGTTTCATGAAACCCGACCCGACCCCTGTGTGGGGTTGGCCATGAAGTCGGCGATCTTCTGAATCTGGAATCGGAATTCCGATACCGATTCCCGATATGTTTAAGATATCGGGAATTGGTATCGAAATTCAGATTTAAGTGTAAAATAAAGAATAAAAATAAAAAATATCGCTATACTTACCCTCTGACGCGCCCTGGTACTAACCGGGAACCTTCCTTCCTTCGAATCAGCGCTTTCAGGACCTTGCGGTGACGTCGCGGCTTGTGATTGGTCGCGCGACCGCCCATGTGACCGCCGCGCGACCAATCAGAAGCCGTGACGTCACCGCGACGTCACCGAAGGTCCTGGAAGCGCTGATTCTTAGGAAGGAAGGCTGCCGGAAAGAAGCAGGGCGCGTCCGAGGGTGAGTAAATACCTAATAGGAAGATACTCACCCTCGGACATTATATGCGAATGTAAGAAATTATATGTGGGCAGGACAATGCAACAGCTGCATAAAAGAATAAACTCACACAGGTATAATATAAAAGAAGGATTTTTACAGCATGGCCTTTCCAGGCATTATGCAATGTATCACAACAAAAGGATATCCTTCAGGGTGATCCCTATTGACCATGTCCCCCTTGATAATCCTAATCGAGTCCAGACTCTCAACAGAAAAGAGATCTTCTGGATTCACAAGCTGAACACCATAAATCCCCATGGACTCAACAAAACAACTGATTTGTTCAATTGAAGGGGAAAAAATAAAAATAAAAAATAATTTTCAGGGATTTTTTTTTTTCTTCTTTCCACTGTTATCTATTTGATTTCACAGACTCTTGTGAAACTACCACCAAGCAAAACAATCCAATCAAATCCACCCATGGCTCAATGGTTCAAAGTATCAGTAGCAGGGTCCTGACAAAGAATAAATGTTTTAACACTGTAGGTTCTAGCACTCGCCCAGCTTGTAAAAATTATTTATTTGCTTAACTACTCTTTTTAATGTGTTTTTTTTGTATTTTTAGATCTTTACATGTATGAGCAATGGTTTTAAGTGCTTTACTCAATTATATTTTATGATTGTTTCGTGTGTTTTATGATTTACATATATGTTTGAATATGTGTTTAAGTCAGATTCCCCACCCACTGGGTGTGGTGTTTCTTGTTTGTGTTTTTTTTTTTTTCTTTGAAAAGAGGCGTCTCCATGTGCCTTCTTTTGCTATAAATACAAGACCCTGTATGTGTAGGTGTATAGACTGTCCTGAGGAAGTGGTGTGATCACCACGAAACGCGTAGAAATAAAGTCTATTCTCTATTACTTCTATTTGGACTTCTCTGGTACATTATCCTGACAGGCGAGCAGCGCAGTCTGATGCCCCATTCTCTTCATCTAGCCAAGGATCAACAAATTTGTATTGGCAGTGCCATTGAAGGATTTAACAGCCCAGACTACACAGTGGTGGAGCAGGGAGAGGTAAGTACTGCAAGTGGTAGAGCACTTTCCTGTGGGCTGCGGTACTGGCACAGGGCCCCTCATATTACGACGGTTTGTCTGACATTGGTTGTGCACCACCACCGTCAGAGACACTTCATTGTACTATGAGGGAACCTGTGCCAGTGCCGTCGCCCAAGAGTGGGCGCACCCACCTGTCCAGGCAAACGGCACTCGCACGGGTCCTTGCGCCAGGTGGTGACCACGGCCCTGTGGGGGAAGTCAGCCCATTTAGGGAGGTATAAAAATGGCCTATGGTGGACATTCAGCAGCTGCAAATGGCAGAATTAGAGAAGTCAGTAAGAGGAGGCCAAAAGCAAGACATTTTTCAGGCAAGCTACGTGTCAGCAGGAGAAGGTGGGGCAAAATAATTTGAAATCCATGATTGGTTCATTTTAATGAAGGTTAGATCATCAACATTCTGGGTAGCCAGACGTGTCCTTTTTTCGGTCAGTATTGAACCAGCAGCACTGAAGACTCTTTCTGATAGCACACTAGAAGCAGGGCAAGGGAGCTCCTGTAATGCATATTCTGCCAATTCAGGCCAGGTGTCTATTTTAGATGCCCAGTAATCAAAGGGGAATGACCTGTGAGAGAGAACATCGATAAAAGAGGAAAAGTAGTTCATAACCATACTGGACAAATGCTGTCTCCTGTCACTTTAAATCGATGCAGCACTACCTGTCGTGTCAGCAGTCATTGCGAAATCACTCCACAACCTGGTCGTAAAACCCCTCTGTCCAATGCCACTTCGGATTTGTGCACGTCTAACACCTCTGCCATGTTGCCCCCTACGGCTTGTGTGAGAACCATCACAGCCGCTGTGTGCTGGGAATGCCTAAACCAAATGGTCTACAAGAGTTGCTTGTTTGGTAGCCAATATTTGCTCAAGGTTCTCATGTGGCATTATATTTTGAAATTTTCCTTTATATCGTGGATCCAGGAGGCAGGCCAACCAGTAATCATCATCGGTCATCATTTTGATAATGCGGGGGTCCCTTTTTAGGATACGCAAGGCATACTCAGCCATGTGGGCCAATGTTCCAGGTGTCAATTCACTGCTTGTGCTGGGTTGAGGAGCACTTTCTTGCAAATCAACATCACTTGTGTCCCGCAAAAACCCTGTACCTGACTTTGCAATGCCACCAGTTTCTATTGCCCCCTGTGAAGCATCCTCCTCCCACAAATATTCATCCCCATCATCCTCCTCCTCCTCTTCATCCGCCACCTCATCCAGGAGAGTTCCCTGAGCAGACAATGGATGACTGTCATCAAGGCTTCCCTCCTGCTCGGCTGCAGACGCCAGCTCCTTAATGTGCGTCAAACTTTGCATCAGCAGACGAATTAGTGGGATGCTCATGCTTATGATGGCGTCATCTGCACTTACCAGCCGTGTGCATTCCTCAAAACACTGAAGGACTTGACAGAGGTCTTGGAGCTTCGACCACTGCACACCAGACAACTCCATGCCTGCCATCCAACTGCCTGCCCGTGTATGTGTATCCTCCCACAAATTAATTACAGCACGCCTCTGTTCGCACAGCCTCTGAACCATGTGCAGTGTGGAGTTCCACCTTGTTGCAACGTCGATTATTAGGCGGTGCTGGGGAAGATTCAGCGATCGCTGATGGTTCAGCATACGGCTGGAGTGTACGGGTGACCGGCGGATGTGCGAGCAAAGTCTTTGCACCTTCAGAAGCAGGGCTAGTAACTCCGGATAATTTTTGAGGAAGCACTGCACCACCAGGTTCAAGGTGTGAGCCAGGCAAGGTATGTGTTTAAGTTCTGAAAGGGCTATGGCAGCCATAAAATTCCTTTCGTTATCACTGACTACCTTGCCTGTCTCAAGATGTACACTGCCCAGCCATGACTGAGTTTGTTACTGCAAGTACTCGGCCAGTACTTCCGCGGTGTGTCTGTTGTCGCCAAAACACTTCATTTCTAACACAGCCGGCTGACGCTTACCACTAGCTGTTCGATAATGGGACACCTCGTGTGCAACAGTGGCAGCTGCGGATGGAGTGGTCGTGCAACTGCACACTGTGGACATGCTTTCGCTTCTGGAACTGTTTCCTAGACTGTGGGCTAGGCAGAACTGTCCCACTATGGCTGTCCCCTGTGGACCCTGCATCCACCACATTAACCCAGTGCGCCATGATGGACACGTAACATCCCTGGCCATCACTACTGGTTCATGCATCTGTTGTGAGGTGCACCTTTCTACTGAATGATTGCCTCAGTGCATGGACAATGCAGTCTTTAACATGCTGGTGGAGGGCTTAGATGGTTTTTCTCGCAAAGAAGTGTCGACTGGGTAGGTCATAGCATGGTACTGCGTAGGCCATCAGGGCTTTGAATGCGTCGCTTTCAACCAACCGGTAGGGCATCATCTCTAACGAGATTAGTCTAGCAATGTGGGTGTTCAAACCCTGTGTACACGGATGAGAGGATGAGTACTTTCTTTTCCTAACGAGAGTCTCTTGCAGAGTGAGCTGGACTGGAGAGGTGCATATTGTGGAACCAGCGGAGGTGGTGGACATGGCGGATTGAGAGAGGGTTGGTGATGGCATTCTCGATGTTGTCCTACATACAGTGTTTCCTACCAATAACCTTGTGATTCCCTGACTGCTTTGGTCTTGCAACGATACCTCCACATTTGCTGCTGGTAGTGTCCTAATCGGTGGGCTTACAGTGAGGGAAGCAATATAGCGTTGCTGACTACCTTCATTCTGAGCAGGTGCACCAACGGTACGGGATGTTTGGTAGTTAGTCCAGGCTTGCAAGTGCATGCTAGTTAAATGTGTAAGCATGCACATTGTATTTAAATTTTGAAGATTCTTCCCTCTGCTAAAGGTCTTTGAGTTTTTCTTACAGATAACTTTTGACTGATCATTCGGATCTTGGTTAAAAAATTGCCACACTGCACTCTTCCTACTATGGAATACCTTTTCAGGTATTGCACGCTGTGCTACTTTCACCGGATGGCCACGCTGTCCTAAAACTGTTTTTGTTTTTGACAAACGTTTTTGACCTGATACGGGCCTGCCAGATGACAGCTGTTGCGATGTAGATGGCTGCTGCAGATCATCCTCCTCCGCTTTTGAGCTACTGGCAGCAGCACCCTATTCCCTCAATGGCTGCCAATTTGGGTGAACAAGTGGGTCATCTATCACCTCCTCTTCAATTTCATGTGCACCTTCCTCTGTGTCACCGTGTAAGCTGCTATAGCGTTTGGGACGGGGCACCATAGTCTCATCAGGATCAGATTCTGGCTCAGTACACTGTGAGGGCAATGTAGTGATCTGAGTCAATGGAACAGCATTATAATCTAGCTGTGGCTGTGCATCAGTGCACTCCATGTCCAATTCATCTTGTAATGGGCAGTTAACAATTTCCTGGTCTAACCCAGGCACAGTATGTGTAAAGAGCTCCATGGAGTAACCTGTAGTGTCGCCTGACACAACCTTCACTTTTGGTTTGGGTGAAGGACACAAGGAAACGTCTTGTTCCTGACCGGGAGCATCCACTGACAACTCGCTGCTTTTATATTTGGAACTTTCTGAAGAGGAGGCGAAAGAGCTAGAGGCTGAGTCAGCAAAGAAAGCCAAAACTTTTTCCTGCTGCTCCAGCTTTAAAAGCCATTTTCCTACTCCCAGATAAGGGAGCCTTCGAGGCCTTGTGTAGCCAGACGATCGATAATGCTGGCTCAACACCTTCAGCCTTAGGTGCTATTGTGCTTTTGCCACTACCACCAGATGCACTACCACCACCATCAGTACCAGCTTGCAACCACCGCCCACGGCCTCTTCCACCAGACTTCCTCATTTTTTGGAAAATCTAACCAAAATAACAACCATTATATGGTACTGTAAAAAAAGGTAGAAGGTGTATATAAACGTGTTGAGATTTTAAATCTCCCTTTTTGGGGGGGGAGACTGAACAAAAAATCAGGCCCTGTGCAAAAAACAACACAATGTAAGTGGCTGAAAGTCGCTGGCTGATATACAACAAACTAACAGGACAGAAGTATATCCACTTTGTGAGAATTTGAATCTCCCCTTTTTTTGGGGAGACTGAAACACAACTTAGGCCCAGTGTATATAACAATGCAATCTAAGTGGCAGAAAGTGGCTGGCTGATATACGACAAACTAACAGGACAGAAGTATATCCACTTTGTGAGAATTTGAATCTCCCCTTTTTTTTGGGGAGACTGAACTACAACTTAGGCCCAGTGTATATAACAACGCTATCTAAGTGGCAGAATGTGGGTGGCTGATATACGACAAACTAACAGGACAGAAATATATCCACTTTGTGAGAATTTGAATCTCACTTTTTTTGTGGGAGACTTAACCAAAACTCAGGCCCAGTGTATAAAGCAACACAATGTAAGTGGCAGAAAGTGGCTGGAAGATATATGAAAAATACAAGAACAATTTCAATCTCCCTACAATGATCTCAGGAAAAGTATGGCAGCAATAAAAAGGACTGCTGCACACAAAAGTGTGGACAAATAAACAAAATAACTGTGCAGAAAGGAGCAACATGATTTATGCTTTTAAAAAAGCAGTTGGTTTGCACAGCGGCGTGCAAACAGCAATGCAGCCATCAGGAGCCTTATAAGGCATCCTAATAAGCTACAGAGCTGATGCACAAAAATATACAGTAGCCTCCACTGTCCCTGCAAACAAATGGTGGTGTTGGACAGTGGAAATCGCTACAGCTCAAGCAGTTTGGGGCTTAATCTTCCCTCCCTAACTATATCCCTTCTTCTGATTAAGCTGTGGCAACCTCTCCCTATGCTACGATCGGCAGAAGTAAGATGGCGGTCGGCGTACACACGCCTTTATAGCCCCTGTGATGCCGCAGAAAGCAAGCCAATCACTGTCATGCCCTTTACTAAGATGGTGGGGACCGAGACCTATGTCATCACGCTGCCCACACTCTGTGTCCTCCTTCATTGGCTGAAAAATGGCGCTGAAAGCATCATACGAAACGTGACTTTGGAACGAAGATCGCCGACCTCATGGCCGATCCCACACTAGGATCGGGTCGGGTTTCATGAAACCCAACTTTGCCGAAAGTCGGCGATTTTTCAATTTGTCCGATCCGTTTTGCTCAACCCTAGTGATGAGTGAATAGTGAAATATTTGGATTAGGCAAAATCGTAACAAATACTTTCTAATATCCGTGTATTCGAATCAAATAATGGATCCAATGCAAATCAATGGAAAAGCCTAATATTTTTCTGCTGGACCAAATAAACAGGTCTGTAGCCTTGAGAAGAAAAGCTGAAAGGGATGGGAAAGTGCTAAAACTAAATGGAACAGCATGGAGAAGATGCCTGCATGCCTTTCTGACTCACACCATGCGATACACTCCCTGACAGAAGTTATGTCCCTTATCCATGTTATGTAAATAAAAGCTTATCACCTGATGTGAAATTCATCCATTGGTTGTATAAATTATTCTTTTGAAAGCTGAAACCCTCCGAAATGTGGTTTAGGTTAAGAGAATAAGTTGTCATCAATGCAGAAATATTGATCAGTTAATGGACACAGTATGGTCAGATTTTGGCAAGACAAAAGTTTTGTAGCGTGGTCATATAATGCACCCAATCCTAGTTAACATCCCCACACATGCTCAGTAAATGATCATTTAATTAGTGTGTGTGTGTATTAAAAGAAACCCACCACCCCAGACCTTCACTTGAACTGCAACTTGAGCTCTGACAACATGCCAAAAATCCACCTTGCGACCAAAGCCTGGATAATCAAGAGGCTGAAGACCAGATCCACTGCAGAGGTGGCTGGCACCTTTAATGTGTCTCAGCATCAAGTGCACAGAATTAAAAAAAATTTGAAGAGACTGGAGATGTGTTTGACAAGCCCAGGTCTAATAGACCCCGCAAGACAACTGCTCAGGTGGAAGATTTGTTGGTTATAAAATGCAAAGCAAGCCCCTCTTCAACTGCAGCAGAGCTCCAACAGGCCTGGTCACCTCAAGTCCCTGTGTCAATGAGAACAGTTTGTAGGATTCTGTCTCGAAATGGCCTCCAAGGTCGAATCAGTGCCCAGAAGCCAGCACTAAACAAATGGGAAATAAAAAACCGTGTGGCATTTGATAAGTCCCACAGCCTGCTAAACAGATGGACGCTGGAAAGTGGCAGAAGGTCGATTTCTCTGATGAATCTTCAGTAGAATTACACCACACCTGCCGCAAATACTGCAGGAGACCTTATGTAGCCCGTATGGATCCAAAATAGACCCAGAAAACAGTTAAATTTGGTGGTGGAAAGATCATGGTCTGGGGTTACATTCAGTATGGGGGTGTGCAAAACATATGCAAGGTGGAAGGCAATATCAATAGCCTTAAATATCAAGAAGTATTAGCTACCTCTTATATTCCAAATCATAAAAGGGGTCAAATTCTGCAGCAGGTTGGTGCTCCATCTCATATATCCATCTCTACAACAAAGTTCCTCCAGGCAAAAAAGATCAAGGTGCTCAAGGACTGGCCTGCCCATTGAGCATGTTTGGAGTAGAATGAAAGAGGAAGTTTGGAAGACAAAACCAAAGAATCTAGCTGAACTCTGGGAGGCATGTACGACTGCATTCTTTGCTTTTCCTGATGACTTAATTAATAAATTGTATTAAATGTATGATAAAATGTATCATTGCTGAAGCGCATGGATGCAGTCCTTCAAGCTCATGGAAGTCACACAAAATATTAAATATGACTCTAATAGCACCACAACTTCATTCACCAATGTTATGCAACATATATTTGTATTTTAAGTTAATTATTTGTTTGAATATCACATTACTTTCTGTGGGCAACAAAACTTTTGTCTTTCCAAAATCTGACCATTCTGTGTCCATTAACTGATCAATATTTCTTCATTGATGCCAAATTATTTTCTTAACCTAAACCACATTTCAGAGGGTTTCAGCTTTCAAAAGAATAATTTATACAACCATTGGATGAATTTAATGTCAAATTATAAGCTTTTATTTACATAACATGGATAAGCGACATAACTTCTGTCAGGGAGTGTAGATGAAAAGCTGGTAATTCGTAAGCTGCACGCAGGAGCCGACAGGATAGAATAGAGATATTGCATACAGTAAATAGATATAGAATAGATACATATATAGAGGTCAGTGGCTCACAAATATATTGCATTAAGTATGTACTGTGTTTTACATAGATAGATAGTTAGAAGAAAAGCCAGCAATTCAGCAACCATGTACTGTAAAATCACAGCAGGGGCCAACAGGATAGAATAAAAGGATTACATACAGTAAATACACCTAAAATAAATAGATATATAGCTGGCAGTGATATATACAATTAGTACAGTGTGTGTACAGCTTAATGCATATGTATTTATTAAAATGTTCTTTTTCTGAAATAAAATGGCATGTGCTCCTGCCTAATTTTCTTAACCAGCAGAGGGAAAGCAGATGGCTGTTTAAAGCTTGGGAACGGGTAATACCCATGGATCTTTCCAGGCTATTACTATCAACTCACAGCTGTATACTTAGCCTTTACTGGCTGTTAAAATGGGGACCCCAAAAAAATTATGTAGGTTCCCCCTACAATTGATGACCAGCAAGGGCTATGCATACATCTGCAGGCGGACATTAATAGCATAGGAAAGGGACATGGATACTGGCCCCCAGGCTAAAAACATCAGCTCTCAGCCTCCCCAGAAAAGGTGCATCTATAAAAGTTGCCAATTCTGGCACTTAGCCTTGCTCTTCCCACTTGCCCTGTAGCAGTGCAAAGTGGGGTGATAGTTGGAGGATGATGTCACCTTTGAATTGTGAGGTGACATCAAGCCCCGAAGTTAGTAATAGAGAGGCATCAATAAGATGCCCCTATTACTAACCCTATAGTCATATCATATAGAAACACACACACCTAGAAAAAAGCCATTTAATTGAAAGAATGACACAGACTCCTTTAATAAATCTTCATTAAAACATACTCACGACCTCACCCATTCCACCAATGCCATTGTCTTCTGCAAAAGAGTTAAAAAACAAAGTTTTTACGGTCCTGGTACCTTCAGATATTTTCCCACGGCGCTCATGCTAACGTCAGATACGTGAAATGAGTTAATTGGCTGTGAACTCCCAGGACCTTGCTGAAGGCATTAGGACTGCAAAAACCTTTTCACTCTTGCAGTAACATCAGACAGGTCCTACCAATTACAATTAATGTCAAATCAGTACTGGAAATGGCAGTAACCATGTGTGTAAAATTTGTGGCACGTGTTGCAACCGTGTGCCACCCATGTGCTGCATCAGTACCACATGTCAGGCGTCAGAGAAGCAGCAGTACAGTAAGTGCTGTTCCTCAGCACCGAGTGATGTAAATGACTCTCCTCATTCTCCTCTTCTCTGCCGGCGATCAGCACAAGTAAGGGAGAATGATGAGAGTTGTATTCAACTGAGAACAATGACAGTATCCCTGACCTGCAGTGAAATCACTGAGCTTAAACTGCAGTGACCTCATTACTCACTTTTTCCCATGCTGCTGAAGTCACCAGCCTGGCTGGGAACGCAGCTTCCATGACTGGCAGTAACCTTCATGACATCACTGCCAGTCACTGAGGCTGCACTCGCAGCAGCACATTCACCAGTGGTTCTCAGCCTGGACGGTCGCATCTTGGCACCATCCAGGTTTAAAACTATTAATCCCCAGACATGGATTATGGCATGGGGCTGAACGATGAAGAGGTGAGAGATTTTTTATTGTTATTTTCTTGCAGAAGATGAGGGATTCAGTGGAATGAGGTTTTAGGTGATTATAAATGTTTGTTATTTCAAAATAAAAATGGAAAACTGTGTTTTGTTTTATTTCTAATAAAAGACTTTATTCTGTCTGCGTCTTTTTTGCCATATAACTGTAGGATAAGTAATGGATAGGTGTCTTATAGATGAATCTCCATTACTAACCCATGGGATTGATGTCACCTGACAATGCAAAGGTGACATCAACACCACAAATATGAACCCCACTTGCCACCGCTACATGGCAAGTGGAAGGAGCTGGGCAAAGAGCCAGAATTTGTGCATCTAATAGATACAAATTTTCTGGTCAGCTGCAGGTTGCAAATTTTAGGCTGGAGAGGTAAAAAGGGCCCCTTACCAGCCTGAGAGTACAAGCCCCCAGCTGTCTGCTATAGCAAGGCTGGTTGTCAAAAATGGGGGTACCCCACACCATTTTTTAAATTATTTATTTAAATAATTAAAAAATACGATGTGGCGACCCCTCTAATCTTGAAAACCTGCCTTGCTGAAGGTGGCAGCTGAGGGTTGTAGCCACCAGCTGTGATTTCTGCCTGGCTGGTTATCAAAAATGTGGGGGAATCCACGCAGTTTTTTTAAAATTATTTATTTACAGCGCAGAAGCAGCTGATGAATCCTGCAATCAGCAGCTCTGGCCCATCAGCCAACACCAGTGACCAAAGGTAAGCTTTATACCTCCAATCACAGCTGAGCTCTCACACTGTCTTTGACAGCGTGGGAACCTCGGCTCTCTGACTAGCGGAGATGTTTTCACCGCTGATCAGATCCAGTGTTTGCTGTGCTGTCATGCACATAACAGTGCAACAAACACCAGGAGTTCGTGTAGCCAATCACAATGATGCCACACCAAAGATGATGCCGTATTACATGTGATTGGCAAGCAAATAAAGTGCCAAACATTTTGGGCATGTCATTCGATTATAACGAGGTGAAAAACTATTTACTCATCGAGTAACAAATAGTGCCAAATGTATTCACTCATCACTGTTTATTAGGCAACCAAACCAGAACAGTGAACTGGATTTTCATAACATAGTCAATGTTCGGGGTTCGGTACCAGACACTAGGTATCTGGTACGAACACCTGAACTTTACAGTTTGAGTTTGCTTATCCCTACTCTTAAGTCTTCCATAGCTGAGAACTCATAAACCCTTTCTAAACAATAGGTATGGTGAAGCGCTTTGGTGGCATTGGGGACAGTCGTGTATTAAGAGGTGTCTGCTTACTATTCATCCAGCTCGGCCACCAGTGTTGCCATCTTCTCTGCCAAGTCTACTAGTCGCTGATTTATTGTGTACTGAAGTCTCAGAAAGAAGGGAAGTGGAGGCCATATCTGCACACTCTTCCAATATTTGTTCCAATTACATTTTTCTTGAAACACACCCACTTCATGTATGTTTCCTTGGTGCGACCAATTTGAAGATTTACCCAGAGGAGATAACTTCTGGTTCCATGTTGTCACAGAATGAGAATGTCAAGGCAAAGACATCTTCTGAATCTCTTCTATCTATCAAACAGAATAAGGATTCTCAGTCCTTCTTTGTTTCTTCCAAAGGGATAGCTAGACTTGTCAGGCTTAGAGAAACTCAGCAATTAATGGTACCTGTTTCCAAACACGATCTGTTTGACTCTGAGGATGTCCAGTCGGTGAGAAACATTCTTATCAAGAAGAAGGTGGGAGATGTAATCTTTCTTGACTGGAGGAAACTTGGTCCTGATGCAAGGTCATGGTAGTTCAAGATGAAGAATCTGGTTTCCTCCTCTCTGCAGGGAGTCCTCACTGGCATGAAAAAGATGGTGCTAAAGAGGGGTACTGTAATGTCCATTGTCTGTGCCCCTGCATGGTTCCCCTCCTTTCTCCATAATAGGATGCCGGCATACTCACCACCCTGGTTACGTCAGCATCGACGTGCTTCTTCACCTCCTTCTCCTATGCACACTGTGCACATCTAGCGTGTGCACTCTCCCCTTGATTTTAAAGGGACAGCACAAGCTCCTACAAAGATGTACTTAGCCAGAAACTGGGTGGCATCTTGTATAAAAGTTACACTCCCCAACAGGGAGGTGCCTCAGCAACTCCTGAAGTTATTCAATGGTGGTTGCTGAGTGCAACTCCCCTGTCCTTAGTCTACTATTGTTATTTTCCTATCCTGTACAGTCACTGCAGTCTTGTGTAGTTTATATGTTACCCTGAAGCTTTGTCGGCTGTACCTGAACCGTTTCCCTAGAACTTTGTGTCTGAATGAATAACTAGCCCAAAATCCACATTGTCGTACTATCTGTCAGTTTCCAAATCCTATCTGTCTGTGATTCCGCTCACGTGTTCCCGCTCAACTCAATCTAACCCTAGGATTGGTAGCTGCGGGGATTGCCTAAGAGTGGTACCTGGCATCTACCTGCAGCTCATGCCTGACTCCACCTCCAGTAAACATCAGGTAGCCACTTTGCTATGTCCCTCCTAGGAAAGCCCGGTTAAGTGGCACAGTGGGTCCATGAACCACGTGCATCACCGGTGAGTGTGACAAATTGTAAACTTAGTAACTTTTGAAGAAAGTTTATCTTTTAGTGACAGCTCATAAGCAAAGATGTTTGACTATTTAATGATGTAATTGCTGCAGCTTAAGTTGTTTTAGCTAATTTTGCGCATTTAAATAACTATAGCTTACATTTAAGTTACAAAAAATCTTCTATACAGGAGTTGCTTTATGTTTCCGGTGTTTGTGTTACATTTTTCAAGTAACAATAAGAACAAAGAAAAGTTCTTTCGATGCGGAGCAGAATTTTAGAGAATAGAGATTCATCGTGTCAATAGCTTGAAGGCATTCTTTACTTTTGATTTTAGCATTTTGAAATGACACTCCATTTAGCTGTGAAACTTTTACTTGATTACACATAAATGTACAGTATGACACTTATCTGGGAGAGAAAGCTAGGGATAAAAAACTAACATTTCAAAGTTGAAAAGAATTGGAAAAGGAAATGCATGGATCTTAACTCCTTTCCCCTACACACTGCAAATTGCAAAATATTCCCTAGATAGTCAATTTTAGTATCTTCACCTGCATTTGTTAAGATAGCACAAATCAATTAATAGATATCAGAAAAAAATATAACCACCTTATTTTTCCCCATAATGTCATATAGTTTAAACACTGTTTCTCATTATTTAAAAATTACCTGGCACTAAAACTTTTATCATCAAATTTAAAAGCTGATGCTATAAACCAAAAAAAATGTCATTAAACTCTTTAGCAAAGCTGAGGAAAATCAATTTTCTTAGCACAAAACTAGTGTGCAAATGATACAAATGCAGTCAAAGTCACCTCCAAGATATTCCCCATGCTTAGCCTACATACAGTAACTGATGAATATAATCCTTCAAATAGTCCAGCACTGAGCACTCATGAGCACTCATGAGAAAAAGCATAGCAATTTTCAGACTGTGGACATTGAGGCAATGGCCCCTCTATGTCTCTCACTATTCAGGAGATTCTTCCATGTAAAGTAAATGAATCATCTTTTTTTAATATTTGTTCTTATAACATATGTCATAGCAGTCTGAGATTTAGCTGTGAGCCATAGGCTGCTTTGTAAATAATAGAGCGGAATCACGATCCGCCCACGCCCATTAACTAGTTAAATGTCACTGTCAAACTCTGACAGCGGCATTTAACAAGCGCCACCTGCCGCGCAGCTGGAAGCGCTCGCACCACTGACCCCGTCACATGATCAGGGGTCAGAAGGTGAATTGCCATAACAACCTGAGGTCTCCTTGAGACCTCTATGGTTGTTGATGGCAGATTGCTTTGAGTACCACCCTGTGGTCGGCGCTCAAAGCAATGCTGCATTTCTGTGCTTCACCTCTATGTAGTAGAGGCGATCATGTAGTGGCATCTTCTAGCCTCCTATGAAGGCTATTGAAGCATGCCAAAAAAAAAGTGTTTAAAAATATAAAAAAAATAAAAAAATATAAAAGTTCAAATCACCCCCTTTCGCCCAATCAAAATAAAACAATAAAAAAATCAAACTGACACATATTTGGTGTCGACACATTCAGAATCGCCCGATCTATCAATAAAAATAGGATTAGCCTGATCGCTAAACGGCATAGCGAGAAAAAAATCAAAACGCCAAAATTAATTTTTTTTTCTCGCCACGACATTGCATTAAAATGCAATAATGGGCCATCAAAAAAATGTAGCTGCACAAAAGTGGTATCAATAAAAATGTCTGCTCAGCATGCAAAAAATAAGCCCTCACCTAACTCCAGATCACAAAAAATGGAGACGCTACGGGTATAGGAAAATGGCACAATTTTTTATTTTTTTTAGCAAAGTTTGGATTTTTATTTCACCACTTAGATAATAAAGAACTTAGACTTTTTTGGTGTCTATGAACTCATAATGACCTGGAGGATCATAATGGCAGGTCCGCTTTAGCATTTAGTAAACCTAGCAAAAAAGCCAAACAAAAAACTAGTGTGGGATGGCACTTTTTTTGCAATTTCATCACACTTGGAATTTTTTTCCCATTTTCTATTACATGACATGGTAAAACCAATGGTATCGTTCAAAAGTATAACTCATCCCACAAAAAATAAGCCCTCACATGGCCATATTGACGGAAAAATAAAAAAGTTATGGATCTGGCAAAAGGGGAGCGAAAAACGAAAATGAAAAAACTCAGGGGTTAAGGAGTTAAAATTGCCTCAAATCAGTAAACATGAGCATATTTGGTATCCATTCACTCATAGAAACCCATACTATATTTATGGTGATTGGTGAATTGCATAAATATATTATGACTGTTCCAACTATGAGCTAATGAATGAAAAAAACAAATCTGGTCATCTGAATTGATGCATCACAAAAATGCCATTGCATGTACAGTTGTCACCAAAAGTTTTGAGACTGACATAAATTTTGGTTTTCACGAAGTTTGTTGGTGCAGGAATTTTTGATCTTTGGACTGGTTTTTATGCTATAATCAAGTACAATTATAAACATTGGGGAATATTGTAATTCCTTCTTGACAAATACATCAAGTTTATGCCTTTAATTTTAGTTGAGTGTATCATCGAAATATCTAAGAAATCTAAAAACACTGAAGCAGCAAACTTTGTGAAAACTAACTTTCTTGTCAGATAAAGAAAATATGATCAAGTACTGAAAGAGTAACTAATGGAGTAAAACTCAATGTTTACAAAATACGATTGAAATGCTCATTCATACAGTGGGGCAAAAAAGTATTTAGTCAGTCAGCAATAGTGCAAGTTCCACCACTTAAAAAGATGAGAGGCGTCTGTAATTTACATCATAGGTAGACCTCAACTATGGGAGACAAACTGAGAAAAAAAATCCAGAAAATCACATTGTCTGTTTTTTTATCATTTTTTTTGCATATTATGGTGGAAAATAAGTATTTGGTCAGAAACAAACAATCAAGATTTCTGGCTCTCACAGACCTGTAACTTCTTCTTTAAGAGTCTCCTCTTTCCTCCACTCATTACCTGTAGTAATGGCACCTGTTTAAACTTGTTATCAGTATAAAAAGACACCTGTGCACACCCTCAAACAGTCTGACTCCAAACTCCACTATGGTGAAGACCAAAGAGCTGTCAAAGGACACCAGAAACAAAATTGTAGCCCTGCACCAGGCTAGGAAGACTGAATCTACAATAGCCAACCAGCTTGGAGTGAAGAAATCAACAGTGGGAGCAATAATTAGAAAATGAAAGACATACAAGACCACTGATAATCTCCCTCGATCTGGGGCTCCACGCAAAATCCCACCCCATGGGGTCAGAATGATCACAAGAACGGTGAGCAAAAATTCCAGAACCACGCGGGGGGACCTAGTGAATGAACTGCAGAGAGCTGGGACCAATGTAACAAGGCCTACCATAAGTAACACACTGCGCCACCATGGACTCAGATCCTGCAGTGCCAGACGTGTCCCACTGCTTAAGCCAGTACATGTCCGGGCCCATCTGAAGTTTGCTAGAGAGCATTTGGATGATCCAGAGGAGTTTTGGGAGAATGTCCTATGGTCTGATGAAACCAAACTGGAACTGTTTGGTAGAAACACAACTTGTCGTGTTTGGAGGAAAAAGAATACTGAGTTGCATCCATCAAACACCATACCTACTGTAAAGCATGGTGGTGGAAACATCATGCTTTGGGGCTGTTTCTCTGCAAAGGGGCCAGAACGACTGATCCGGGTACATGAAAGAATGAATGGGGCCATGTATCGTGAGATTTTGAGTGCAAACGTCCTTCCATCAGCAAGGGCATTGAAGATGAAACGTGGCTGGGTCTTTCAACATGACAATGTTCCAAAGCACACCACCAGGGCAACGAAGGAGTGGCTTTATAAGAAGCATTTCAAGGTCCTGGAGTGGCCTAGCCAGTCTCCAGATCTCAACCCTATAGAAAACCTTTGGAGGGAGTTGAAAGTCCGTGTTGCCAAGCGAAAAGCCAAAAACATCACTACTCTAGAGGAGATCTGCATGGAGGAATGGGCCAACATACCAACAACAGTGTGTGGCAACCTTGTGAAGACTTACAGAAAACGTTTGACCTCTGTCATTGCCAACAAAGGATATATTACAAAGTATTGAGATGAAATTTTGTTTCTGACCAAATACTTATTTTCCACCATAATATGCAAAAAAAATGTTAAAAAAACAGACAATGTGATTTTCTGGATTTTTTTTTCTCAGTTTGTCTCCCATAGTTGAGGTCTACCTATGATGTAAATTACAGACACCTCTCATCTTTTTAAGTGGTGGAACTTGCACTATTGCTGACTGACTAAATACTTTTTTGCCCCACTGTATATGATCTTATCCACACAACAGAAACAATATACCTATGCATTTTGGTGTATAGCTGTTACAACTAGCAACCGCAGACGCGGCCCAGCCGATGCCTCCACGTCGCCAGACCGCGACAACGTGGGGCGAGCATCCCAGGTGGAAATGGAATGTGGACCCACTGTACCATAGAAGGGAACCTGGACCTACACAGGCTAGGGAAGGGCAGCAAGCAGGGTCTGTGATAGCTGAGCTTGTGGACAAGATGGTGACATGCAGAACTAGATAACACCGCACAACTTCAGGTATGAAGAAAGATAATGTTTACTCAAACAAAATCACAGTACATAAACAGAACACAACTATGCCAGGCTCCCGATTACGCACATCAAGAAAGGGTACATGTCTCCGGGAAACAGACGAAGGCAGGAGGACATCACGAGTTGATGCGGTCCAGGATTATTTGGCACGGGCATACTAGGATGGCCTCTCTTTCTGGCCTCAGGCATAGCACAGGCTCAGCAGGAGAACATCAGACACTGACCTCGGACAGACTTCAGATGATGGCAGGGGTCATCATCGGTTTATGCAGTCCAAGGTCATTTGGCATGGGCATACTAGGGTGGCCTCTCTCTCAGGCCTCAGGCATAGCACAGGCTCAGCAGGAGAACATCAGACACCGACCTCGGACAGACGTCAGACAATGGCAGGGTTCATCACTTGTTGATGCAGTCCAGGGTCATCTGGCACAGGTATACGAGGATGGCCTCTCTCTCGGGCCTCAGGCGTAGCACAGACTCAGCAGGAGAACATCAGACACTGACCCAGGACAGACATCATCACAGGGTTGATCCCCCGGGAACCAGCGGGATATCGGAACACAGGCAAGGTACAAACACACAACAGCATTATTCATGGCATAAGCTGTGATGTGTCTTCCTTTATTTAAATGGTAAAGATATGGTCCCATGGTCATAAAACAACTAGCGATGAGCGAGTATATTCGCTGCTCGAGATTTCCCGAGCATGCTCGGATGGTCTCCGAGTATTTCGGCATGCTTGAACATTTAGTTTATGTCGATGCAGCGGCATGATTTGCGGCTTCCAGACAGCTTGAATACATATGGGGATTGCCTGCTTGTTAGGGAATCCCCTCATGAATTCAGGCTGTCTAGCAGCCGCAAATCATGCAGCTGCGTCGACATAACCTAAATCTCCGAGCAAGCCAAAATATTTGGATTCCACCCAAGCATGCTCGGGAAATCTCAAGTAACGAGTACACCTAACATCACTAAAAACAACCTATTACACATTTTATAATTAACAACACTCAAAGAGTGTGATGTTCATAAATAAGTTATGTGCAGTAATGAGGAATGACAAAGGGAAAAGTATTGAACATGTGTACTGAAATTTATTTAATGCTTCGTACAAAATCTTTTGTTGATGATTAGTGTTGAGCATTCCGATACCGCAAGTATCGGGTATCGGCCGATATTTGCAGTATCGGAATTCCGATACCGAATTCCGATACTTCCCGCGTATCGGATACCGGAATCGGAAGTTCCCAGAATTCAAACAGAACGCAGCAGCCAATGAGGAATGATTGGAAGTGTGGGCACATCCTGTTTAGCATGGTGGGCATGTAAGTACTGGCAAGGCTGTGATTGGCTGCTGAAATGATGTCACTCTGCACTATAAAAAACGCTGCCGCCATTTTGCGCTCACTCTGCTGTGATTTCAGTTAGGGACAGGACGCTGTGTTCTAACTGAGGGCCAGTTGAGCTAGCTAATTGCTTTATTTTCCTTTCCAAAGGCTAATTTAGCAAAACGCTGTGTGTTCTTCACTGTTCACCTTGCTCTTGCCTTGCAGCGCTGTTTTAACAGCGTTCTGCAAGGTCTCTGTGTGTGTGTGTGTGTGCAGCTCACTCTGTAGTCTGTGTGCAGCCATATACCCGGTTGTATTCAGCTCAGGGGGGGTTCACACTGCCTCACACAGTTGTCCATTTTTGCTCATAGTGCAGCCTGCTGCACATTTTTTCTCAAATTCCCTATTAGTGTTTTTCCACCCGTCTCCAGCTAAATTGTGGAAAAACACTACATAGGATAACCTAGAGGGGGGTTTTTGGGCCTTGCAGCGCCGTTTACGGCTGTCTGCATGGTCTCCGTGTGAGCCCAGCTCGCCCTGTAGTCTGTGTGCAGCCATAGCCGGTTGGATTCAGCTCAGGGTTCGTTACTGGCTCATACCTTGAGAAAAATTTTCCTTTTTTTCAAATAGTGCAGCCTGTTTAAAAATTTTAAAAAAAATTCCCTATTAGTGTTTTTCCACCCGTCTCCAGCTAAATTGTGGAAAAACACCACATATGATGACCTAGAGGGGGGTTTTTGGGCCTTGCAGCGCCGTTCACGGCTGTCTGCACGGTCTCCGTGTGAGCCCAGCTCGCCCTGTAGTCTGTGTGCAGCCATAGCCGGTTGGATTCAGCTCAGGGTTCGTTACTGGCTCATACCTTGAGAAAAATTTTCCTTTTTTTCAAATAGTGCAGCCTGTTTAAAAATTTAAAAAAAAATTCCCTATTAGTGTTTTTCCACCCGTCTCCAGCTAAATTGTGGAAAAACACTACATAGGATAACCTAGAGGGGGGTTTTTGGGCCTTGCAGCGCCGTTTACGGCTGTCTGCATGGTCTCCGTGTGAGCCCAGCTCGCCCTGTAGTCTGTGTGCAGCCATAGCCGGTTGGATTTAGCTCAGGGTTCGTTACTGGCTCATACCTTGAGAAAAATTTTCCTTTTTTTCAAATAGTGCAGCCTGTTTAAAATTTAAAAAAAAAAATTCCTATTAGTGTTTTTCTACCCGTCTCCAGCTAAATAGTGGAAAAACACTACATAGGATAACCTAGAGGGGGTTTATTGGGCCTTGCAGCGCCGTTTACGGCTGTCTTCACGGTCTCTGTGTGAGCGCAGCTCGCCCTGTAGTCTGTGTGCAGCTATAGCCGGTTGGATTCAGCTCAGGGTGCGTTACTGCCTCATACCTTGAAAAACAATTTACTTTTTTTCAAATAGTGCAGCCTGTTTAAAATTTAAAAAAAAAATTCCTATTAGTGTCTTTCCACCCGTCTCCAGCTAAATAGTGGAAAAACACTACATAGGATAACCTAGAGGAGGGTTTTTTGGCCTTGCAGCGCCGTTTACGGCTGTCTGCACGGTCTCCGTGTGATTTAAACTAGCTCTGTAGCCCGATCTGCACAAAAAAAAAAAGTAAAGTTCACCAAACACAACTTAACACTTGTGTAGGCCACATTTGAAAAATAATAAAGTTTAGTCCACACTTTACAACATTAGTGTTTCTTACACCTGTTAGGAGGAGCATTTCAGGAATAAGCACACTAAGGCCTTAGTACTTTTCTGCTTATCTTTATCTGTCAACCAAGATGAAGAGGGCAGGGAGTAAGGCACGTGGGCGTGGGCGCGGAGCAGGGAGAGGAGCAGGGAGAGGACGTGGTGATTCTGTGCCTGCTGCGGGCGCCGGTGACTCGTCGTCACTCAGTTTCAGCAGGGAACAGTCCTTCATGCGCTGCTTTGTCGGAGAGCGCCGTGCACCGCTGCTGCGTGAAGACCAAATTGAAGCCGTTGTCGGGTGGATGGCAGCTAACGCCTCGGCATCGACTTCAGTTAGTGCCACATCCTCTCAGGCACAGAGCACTGGAGAGCAGCCATCTGTCTCTTCACCACCTGCCAAATTGGCCAGGCAGTCAGAGAGCCCAGGACAGGAGCCGTCTCTACTTCTGTTCTCTGAATCTCTTGGCTTGGAAACAGGGGGCCAGCCAAGCAGCATTGGAGAAATGGAAGAAGAGGCAGTGTGCAGTGATGCCCAACAGCTTTTTCTCTCTGACTCTGAAGAGGCAGGTGGGCCAGTGCCTCCGGTGACCACAGCGCAGTACGCATCTGATGATGAAACTCAGGTGCCGCTTTCTGATGCGTACTGTGCTGCCGAGACTACCCAGGAGGAGCAGTTGGTGGCAGAGGGTAGTGGAGATGATGAGGTCCTTGACCCATCGTGGCGTGAGGAACAGGAAGGTGGTGGGAGCAGCTCTGAGGAAGAGCTTCCCCTTACGGGCCAAAGAGGGAGAGGGAGGGGGAAGACTGCGGAGCCTGTAGCCTCCACTTTGGCACCCGTTAGGAGCCTGTCTCTTTCCAAAGCCAAAAAGGGCGCTCCCAAGACTTGCAGTGCCTGGTCCTTTTTTGACACAGTTGCAGATGACATTTGTTTTGTCAAATGCAAGCTGTGTCATCAGAAAGTAAAAAGAGGGAAAAATGTCAGCAACCTCAATACCACAAATATGTGGAAACATGTGCGGACCAGGCACGCGGTGGAGTTACAGAAACAGACTGAAGATGTAGGCCAACCAACAGCGGCAGCTACCGCCTCTTCAGCTCGTGTTGCCTCTTCCTCCAGCTCACGCACAGCTGGTTTGGTTTCCTCCCAGGATCGCCATGGAAGAACCTCTGGCACTGTTGTCCAGAGACCTTGTGTAATTCCACCCACAGCACCACCTTCCCAGTCATCCTCACACTCCCAGTCTACTCTACAGCCATCGGTAGTACAGGCATGGGAGAAAAGGCGGGCATTCTCGGCCAACCACCCCCGAGCACAGGCTCTGAATGCAGGCATTGCCAAACTGTTGTCCCTGGAAATGCTCTCGTTCAGGCTGGTGGAGACTGACAGCTTCCGTGACTTGATGGCATTGGCAGTCCCACAGTACAAGGTGCCCAGCCGCTTTTACTTCAGCAGGCAGGCTGTCCCTGCCCTGCACAGGCATGTTGAGGCAAACATAAAACATGCGCTACTGAACGCCGTCAGTAGCAAGGTCCACCTCACCACCGATGCGTGGACCAGTCAGCATGGACAGGGGCGATACGTTTCCCTCACTGCCCATTGGGTTAATGTTGTTGAACCAGGTACAGATCGTGCGAGTGGCGCAGGACGTGTCCTGCCCACTCCAAGGATTGCAGGAATCCAGTCTGTACGCATCGACTCCTCCTCTTACACCAGTTCCTCAGATTCCTCTCTGCAGGATCCGTCACAGTCCACCTCCACATGGACCCGTGAACGTTTACCTATGACTGACATGAGCACAGCCGTGGCAAAACGTCAGCAGGCCGTCTTGAAACTAGTTTCATTGGGGCATCGAAGCCACACAGCGCAGGAGCTCTGGAATGCCATAAAGCAGGAGAGCGATGTGTGGTTACTGCCAGCGAATCTCCAGCCAGGCATGGTAGTGTGTGACAATGGCCGAAATCTGGTGGCAGCTTTGGCCCTTGGCAACCTCACTCACATCCCATGTCTGGCACATGTGCTCAATTTGGTTGTGCAGAGTTTTCTGAGGGACTATCCGGATCTTGATGCCCTGCTGCACAAGGTCCGCCTAGAGTGTGCTCACTTGCGGCGTTCCAGCTTGGCCAGATCCCGCATTGCTGCTCTGCAGCGCCGATTCCGCCTTCCGGAACACCGCACCATATGTGACCTACCTACCCGGTGGAATTCCATGTTACATATGTTGGAGCGGTTGTGTGAGCAGCAGCAAGCAGTTATGGAGTACCAGCTGCATCAGGCGCAAAGAAGTCGCAGTCAGCGCCGATCAGACTTCACAACCACAGAGTGGGCCACTATAAAGGACGTCTGCCAGGTTTTGCGTCCTTTTGATTATTCCACGCGGATGGCAAGTGCAGATGATGCACTAGTCAGCATGACTGTCCCCCTTATCTGCCTGCTTCAGCAAACTTTGCAATGGTTAAGGGATGATGTTGTGGAAGAGGTGGAGGATGAGGAGTCACCTTTTCCATCAGCTTCTGGAGAGTCAGTGCCACGTGGTTCCTCACAAAGGGGTACGCAGGGGCCAATTTGTGAGGAGGATGAGGAGGAGTCAATGGAGGAGGAAGAGCTCCGTCCAGAGGAGGGAGCGACACAATTGTCCAGTGGTCAGTGTGTACAGCGAGGGTGGGGTGATGACGAGCGGGCAGAGATCATGTCTCAAGCAGGGGACAGCGTTTCTGGGCCAGTTGGCACTCTGCAGCACATGGTGGATTTCATGCTGCAGTGCCTGAGAAACGACCGCCGCATCGACCACATTCTCAACATGCCTGTTTATTGGGTGTTCACCCTCCTCGATCCTCGCTACCGGGACAACGTCCAAAACCTCATCCCTGCGTTGACCCGGGAGCGTAAATTGCGGGAGTACCACGACACACTGGTGAATTCCATCATCTTCTCCTGTCCAACTGAGAGGAGTGCTGCTAGTGCTTTACAAAGCAGCTCAGTGCGTCGAGGCAGTGGGGGAGGCTCTGCCCAAAGAGGGAGCAGAAGCAGTGCCTCTGCCCAAGGCAAGCCCAGTATGGCACAACTCTGGCACACTTTTGTGTGCCCGCCCCAAATGTCTACACCATCACCGGCGGCTCCAGTCAGCAGGAGGCAACGGTTCCGTCAGATGGTGACAGACTACATGGCTTGCCCTCTTACTGTACTCCCAGACGGCTCTTCCCCGTTCAAGTTTTGGGTCTCTAAGCTGGATACATGGCCAGAGCTAAGCCAGTATGCATTGGAGGTGCTGGCTTGCCCTGCGGCTAGTGTCTTATCGGAACGTGTCTTTAGTGCCGCAGGTGGTGTACTAACAGAACGTCGCATGCGACTATCCTCCGATAACGTTGACCGGCTTACTTTCCTGAAAATGAACCAGGCCTGGATCTCGCAGGAATTTGCCACTCCTCTGCCTGATTAAGTAATTGGGTGTCATCCAGGTCTCCTGCTGTGTTCATCGTTCTACCACCTGAACTGCTATTCCTGGGCTCCAACACCGCCAGTTGCGGCTCAGAAGTGCAGGCTGCACAGTAAAAACATACGACCCAGTGTTATTGGGTTTCAGTAACGTCAGCTGATCCCCAGCTGTGTAGCCGGCAATGTGTCCTGCGACCGCCACGCTGGCACAACAACCTAAATGTAAGGGAACCTGTCCCCCCCCCCCGTCGTTTGTTACTGAAAGAGCCATCTTGTGCAGCAGTAATGCTGCACAAGGAATAGGTAGCTCTTTTTTTTTAGCTCCTTGCACACGTAGAACTTGACACTTATAAAATGTGTTCACTGATACCGTTATACTGTCCCGGAGCTGGGACTTTCCTTCGTAATGTGACGCAGCACAGCCGTCATTCCTAACCCCTTGGTGCCATGCGCTGCCTCCTCAGTGTTGTTTTAAGCTGTCACGGAGCCTGCGCTGTTCTGTTATCCCTTGGGCATGCCCTATTTGCGCTGCCTGTCTTCTGACATAATTTGGTGTCAGGCTGGCTGCGCCTGTGCGGCCGTGCTGCCCGAGATCCCGCCTCGCAGTGTCTTCTGATTGAGTCACACTGCGGGCCTGGGATCCATGGGCATGCGCAGTGCATATCTTCCCCTCGGGCTCTCGCTAATTTCCCTCCGCCTTCTTTAGACTGTGCGCCGTCAGCTGATCCCTAATAGCATGCCACGGCCGTGACACCGCACAGTCTGAAGAAGAGGGAAGGAGGGGAGTGAGAGTCGAGGATATGCACTGTGCATGCCCATGGTTCCAAGGCCCGCAGTGGGATTACGTTAGACGAGACTGCGAGGTGGGATCTGGAGCAGCGTGGACGCACAGGCACTGACAGCCTGACACCAAATTATGTCAGAAGACAGGCAGCGCTAATTGGGCATGGCCAAGGGCTAACAGAACAGCGCAGGCTCCGTGACAGCTTAAAACAACGCTGAGGAGGCAGCGCACGGCACCAAGGGGATAGGAATGACAGCTGTGCTGTGTCCCATTACGAAGGAAATTCGCACCTCCGGGACGGTTTAACGGTATAAGGGGACACATTTTTAGTGTTTACTTCGGTGTTTGCAAGGAGCATAATTAAAAGAACCACCTTTTCCTTTTGCATCCTTAGTGCTGCACAAGATGGCTCTTTCAGCTACAAACGTCTTGGGGGGGGGGTTAAAGGTTCCCTTTCAACTTGCTCCAATCAGGCTTCGGCCTACACTCTGTTCCTCTGCTCCTCCTGCTGTCCCTGGGCTCTAACACCGCCAGTTGGTGCCTGGAAGTGCTGTGTGCACAGTCAACAGTCGCTCCTCTGTTATTGGGGTTCAGTAACGTCAGCTGATCCCCAGCTGTGTGTGCAGCAATACCTCCAATCTGCTCCTCCTGCTGTCCCTGGGCTCTAACACCGCCAGTTGGTGCCTGGAAGTGCTGTGTGCACAGTCAACAGTCGCTCCTCTGTTATTGGGGTTCAGTAACGTCAGCTGATCCCCAGCTGTGTGTGCGGCAATACTTCCAATCTGCTCCTCCTGCTGTCCCTGGGCTCTAACACCGCCATTTGGTGCCTGGAAGTGCTGTGTGCACAGTCAACAGTCGCTCCTCTGTTATTGGGGTTCAGTAACGTCAGCTGATCCCCAGCTGTGTGTGCGGCAATACCTCCAATCTGCTCCTCCTGCTGTCCCTGGGCTCTAACACCGCCAGTTGGTGCCTGGAAGTGCTGTCTGCACAGTCAACAGTCGCTCCTCTGTTATTGGGGTTCAGTAACGTCAGCTGATCCCCAGCTGTGTATCCGGCAACGTGTCATGCGACCGCCACGCTGGCACAACTAAAATGTAAGGGGACCTGTCCCCCCCCCCCCCCTGGGCGTTTGTTACTGAAAGAGCCACCATGTGCAGCACTAATACTGCACAAGGGAAAGGTCGCTCTTGAAATTATGCTCCTTGCAAACGCTGAACTACACACTCATGTAATGTGTCCCCTCACACCGTCCAACCGTCCCGGAGGTGGGACTTTCCTTTGTAATGTGACGCAGCACAGCCGTCATTGCTACCCCCTTGGCACCGTGCGCTGCCTCCTTAGCGTTGTTTGATTCCGTCATGGACCCTGCGCTGTTATGTTATCCCTTGGCCATGCACAGTTTGCGCTGCCCGTCCTCTGACATCATTTGTTGTCGTCCTGGCTGCACCTGTGCGTCCACGCTGCCCGAAATCACACCTCGCAGTGTCGTCTAATGTGATCCCACAGTGGGCCTGGTATCCATGGCCATGCGCAGTGCATATACTAGCCTCTCACTCCCCTTCTTCACGCTTCTTCAGACTAGGCGGCGTCAGCTGATCCCTAATAGCATGCCACGGCCGTGACGCCGCACAGTCTGAAGAAGCAGGAAGGAGGTGAGTGAGAGGCGACGATATGCACTGCGCATGCCCATGGATCCCTGGCCCGCAGTGGGACTACATTAGATTACACTGCAAGGTTGGATCTCGGGCAGCTTGGACGCACAGGCACTGCCAGCCTGACACCTACATGATGTCAGAAGACGGGCACCGCTAACTGTGCATGGCCAAGGGAAAACATTACAGCGCGGGCTCCGTGACAGAACCAAACAACGTTGAGGAGGTGGCGCACGGCACCAAGGGGGTTGGAATGACGGCTGTGCTGTGTCACATTACAAAGGAAAGTCCCACTTCCGGGATGGTTTGACGGTGTGAGGGGACACATTATATGAGTGTGTATTTCAGCGTTTGCAAGGAGCATAATTTTCGGAGCCACCATTTTCCATGTGCAGTATTACTGCTGTACAAGATGGCTCTTTCAGCAACAAATGCCTGGGGGGGGGGTTAAAGGTTCCCTTTCAACTTGCTCCACTGCAGGCTTCGGCCTACACTCTGCTCCTCTTTGATTCCCTGGATTTCAACACTGTCAGTTGCCACCTGGAAGTGTTGTCTACACAGAAAAAACACTAGGTGATGTGTCAGTGGGGTTCAGCACCGCCAGCTGTTCCCCTGCTGTGTAGTCGGCAACGTGTCCAGCACAAGCCACGCTGGCACAACAGAACAAAAGCTGCCACCAGTGCAGGCTTCGACCTACACTCTGCTCCTCTCCTCCTCCTGCTGACCCTGGGCTCAAACACTGCTAGTTTTTGCCCGGAAGTGCTAGCTGCACAGAGAAAAACACCAGCCAATGTGTTAGTGGGGTTCAGCACCGCCAGCTGTTCCCCTGCTGTGTAGCCGGCAACGTGACCTGCAAACACCACGCAGGCACATGAACTGAAATTAAAGGGAACCTGGCCCCACCCCCCCAGGTGTTTCTATGTATAACAGCCACCTAGTACAGCAGTACTGCTGCATTTGTACAAGGTGGCTGTTTTTTTATCCTTGCCCACGTAGAATTAAACACGTAAAATATGTGTCTCATTACAGACCATTACAATGTCCCTGAGGTGTGACTTTCCTTTTTAATGACACGCACCACCCCCCTTGGTAGCGCTGCCCGTCTTCTGACATCATTGGTTGGCTGCCTGTGCCTGTGCGTCCGCCCTGCCCGACACAACCCCCCTCGTTTCATATATTTTGGCTGCGAGGGTGTGATTGATGGGCATGTGCAGTGCATATGTTCGCCTGTCTTAACTCATCTCCTTCCGCCTTCTTCAGACTGTGCGGCCTCCTGGCCGTGGTAGGCGATAAGGGATCAGCTGAGGCCGCCCAGTCTGAAGCAGGTGTAAGGACATGTGTGAGCGGCAAACATATTTACTGCACAAGGCCACGAATCCCAGCCACGCAGTGTGATTTTTTGAAAACACACTGTGGGCCTGGGATTCATATCCATTGCTAACCGCAACGGCCAACATGAAATGAGGTGAGAAGACAGGCAGCGCTCACAGCGCATGGCCAAGGGATCACAATAGCGCAGACTCCTGTACAGCTAATACAACACTCAGGAATCTGCGCCCACCACCTAGGTGTAAATTTTGACACCTGTGCTGCGTCTCCTTAAAAAGACAAGTCACGCCTCCACTACTGTTTGACAGTATAATGGGCTAAATAGTGTACGTGTTTTATTCAGCGTGTGCAAGGAGCAAACTAAATAGAGCAACCTTTTACTTGTGCAGCATTAATGCTGCACAAGGTGTGGCTCTTGTACCTTGCAACACCTGAGGGGGGGTTAAAGGTTACCTTTGAAATTGGTTCAACTAGGCTTCGGCCTACACTTTGCTCCTCTCCTCCTCCTGCTGACCCTGGGCTCTAACACCGCCAGTTTTTGCCAGGACATGCGAGCTGCACAGAGAAAAACACCAGTCAATGTGTTAGTGGGGTTCAGCAACGCCAGCTGTTCCCCTGCTGTGTAGCCGGCATCGTGTCCAGCACAAGCCACGCTGGCACAACCGACCAAAAGCTGCCACCAGTGCAGGCTTCGGCCTACACTTTGCTCCTCTCCTCCTCCTGCTGACCCTGGGCTCTAACACCGCCAGTTTTTGCCCGGACATGCGAGCTGCACAGAGAAAAACACCAGTCAATGTGTCAGTGGGGTTCAGCAACGCCAGCTGTTCCCCTGCTGTGTAGCTGGCAACGTGCCCTGCAAACGCCACGCAGGCACATGAACTGAAATTGAAGGAAGCCTGCCCCCCACCCCCAGGTGTTTCTATGTATAACAGCCACCTTGTACAGCAGTACTGCTGCATTTGTACAACGTGGCAGACTTTTTCTCCTTGCCCACGTTTAATTAAACACGTACTAAATGTGTCTCATTGAGACCATTCCACTGTCCCTGAGGTGTGACTTTCCTTTCTAATGATACGCAGCACCACCCTTGTTAGCGCTGCCCGTCTTTTGGCATCATTGGTTAGCTGGCTGCGCCTGTGCGTCTGCCCTGCTCGAAACAACGCCCCTCGGTGTCTTATTTTGTTGGACAACGAGGATGTGATTGATGGGCATGTGCAGTGCATATGTTTGCCTGTGTTCACTCATCTCCTTCCGCCTTCTTCAGACTGTGTGGCCTCATGACCGCGGCATGCGATAAGGGATCAGATGAGGCCGCCCAGTCTGAAGCAGGTGTAAGGACATGTGTGAGCGGCAAACATATTTACTGCACAAGGCCACGAATCCCAGCCACGCAGTGTGATTTTTAGAAAACACACTGTGGGTCTGGGATTTATGTCCATCGCTAACCGCAACGGCCGACATGAAATGAGGTCAGAAGACAGGAAGCGCTCACAGCGCATGGCCAATGGATAACAAGAGCGCAGACTCCTGTACAGCAAATAACAACGCACAGGAAGCTGCGCCCATGCACCAACGTGTTATTTTCGACACCTGTGCTGCTTTTCTTTCAAAAGACAAGTCACGCCTCCACTACTGTTCTACAGTAGAATGGGCTAAATAGTGTACGTGTTTTATTCAGCGTGTGCAAGGAGCAAAATTAAGAGAGCAACCTTTTACTTGTGCAGCATTAATGATGCACAAGGTGTGGCTCTTGTACCTTGCAACACCTGAGGGGGGGTTAAAGGTTACCTTTGAAATTAGTTCAAGTAGGCTTCGGCCTACACTCTGCTCCTCTCCTCCTCCTGCTGACCCTGGGCTATAACACCGCCAGTTGTAGCCTGGAAGTGCTAGCTGCACAGAGAAAAACACCCGCCAATGTGATAGTGGGGTTCAGCACCGCCAGCTGTTCCCCTGCTGTGTAGCCGGCATCGTGTCCAGCACAAGCCACGCTGGCACAACTGACCAAAAGCTGCCACCAGTGCAGGCTTCGGCCTATACTCTGCTCCTCTCCTTCTCCTGCTGCCCCTGGGCTCTAACAACGCTAGTTTTTGCCCGGAATTGCTAGCTGCACAGAGAAAAACACCAGTCAATGTGTTAGTGGGGTTCAGCACCGCCAGCTGTTCCCCTGCTGTGTAGCCGGCATCGTGTCCAGCACAAGCCACGCTGGCACAACTGACCAAAAGCTGCCACCAGTGCAGGCTTCGGCCTACACTCTGCTCCTCTCCTCCTCCTGCTGCCCCTGGGCTCTAACAACGCTAGTTTTTGCCCGGAATTGCTAGCTGCACAGAGAAAAACACCAGCCAATGTGTTAGTGGGGTTCAGCACCGCCAGCTGCTCCCCTGCTGTGTAGCCGGCAACGTGACCTGCAAACGCCACGCAGGCACATGAACTGAAATTGAAGTGAGCCTGCCCCACACCCCCAGGTGTTTCTATGTATAACAGCCACCTTTTACAGCAGTAATGCTGCATTTGTACAAGGTGGCTGACTTTTTCTCCTTGCCCACGTGGAACTCAACACGTACAAAATGTGTCTCATTAGAGACCATTACAATGTCCCTGAGGTGTGACTTTCCTTTTTAATGACACGCAGCACCCCCATTGTTAGCGCTGCCCGTCTTCAGACATCATTGGTTGGCTGCCTGTGCCTGTGCGTCCGCCCTGCCCGACACAACACCGCTCATTGTCTCATATATTTTGACTGCGAGGGTGTGATTGATGGGCACGAGCAGTGCATATGTTCGCCTGTCTTCACTCCCCTCCTTCCGCCTTCTTCAGACTGTGCGGCCTCATGGCCGTGGCAGGCAATAAGGGATCAGCTGAGGCCGCCCAGTCTGAAGCAGGTGTAAGGACATGTTTGAGCGGCGAACATATTTACTGCACAAGGCCACGAATCCCAGCACCGCAGTGTGACTTTCTGGAAAGGCACTGTGGGTCTGGGATTTATGGCCATCGTTAACCGCACCGGCCAACATGAAATGAGGTCATAAGACGGCCTGCACTAACAGGGTATTGCCAAGGGATAACACAAGAGCGCACTCTCCTGTACTGCAAATAACAACGGTAAGGAGTCTGCGCCCAGCACCTCGGTGTAAATTTTTACACCTGTGCTGCGTCTTCTTCAAAAGAAAAGTCACGCCTCCACTAATGTTTGACAGTATAATGGGCTAAATAGTGTACGTGTTTTATTCAGCGTGTGCAAGGAGCAAAATGAAGAGAGCAACCTTAGACTTGTGCAGCATTAATGCTGTTCAAGGTGTTGCTCTTGTACCTTGAAACACCTGAGGGGGGGTTAAAGGTTTCCTTTGAAATTGGTTCAACTAGGCTTCGGCCTACACTCTGCTCCTCTCCTCCTCCTGCTGACCCTGGGCTCTAACACCGCCAGTTTTTGCCCGGACGTGCTAGCTGCACAGAGAAAAACACCAGCCAATGTGTTAGTGGGGTTCAGCACCGCCAGCTGTTCCCCAGCTGTGTAGCCGGCAACGTGACCTGCAAACGCCACGCAGGCACAACCGACCAAAAGCTGCCACCAGTGCAGGCTTCGGCCTACACTCTGCTCCTCTCCTCCTCCTGCTGACCCTGGGCTCTAACACCGCCAGTTTTTGCCCGGACGTGCTAGCTGCACAGAGAAAAACACCAGCCAATGTGTTAGTGGGGTTCAGCACCGCCAGCTGTTCCCCAGCTGTGTAGCCGGCAACGTGACCTGCAAACGCCACGCAGGCACATGAACTGAAATTAAAGGGACCCTGCCACCCACCCCAAGGTGTTTCTATGTATAACTGCCACCTTGTACAGCAGTACTGCTGCATTTGTACAAGGTGGCTGACTTTGTCTACTTGCCCACGTTTAATTAAACACGGAAAAAATGTGTCTCATTACAGACCATTACAATGTCCCTGAGGTGTGACTTTCCTTTTTAATGACACGCAGCACCCCCCTTGTTAGCGCTGCCCGTCTTCTGACATCTTTGGTTGGCTGGCTGCGGCTGTGCGTCCGCCCTGCCTGAAACCACGCTCCTCGTTGTCTTGCTTATTTTGACTGCGAGGGTGTGATTGATGGGCACGAGCAGTGGATATCTTCGCCTGTCTTTACTCATCTCCTTCCGCCTTCTTCAGAATGTGCGGCCTCATGGCCGCGGCATGCGAGAAGGGATCAGATGAGGCCGCCCAGTCTGATGCAGGTGTAAGGACATGAGGGACAGGCGACAAAATTTACTGCGCAAGGTCACGAATCCCAGCTCTGCAGTGTGACTTTATTAAAAGACACTGCGGGTCTGGGTTTCATGTCCATCGCTAACCGCACCGGCCAACATGAAATGAGGTGAGAAGACAGGCATCGCTCACAGCGCTTGGCCAAGGGATAACAAGAGCGCAGACTCCTGTACAGCAAATAACTATGCTCAGGAATCTTCGCCCAGCACCTAGGTGTAAATTTTGACACCTGTGCTGCATCTCCTTAAAAAGACAAGTCACGCCTCCACTACTGTTTGACAGTATAATGGGCTAAATAGTGTACATGTTTTATTCAGCGTGTGCAAGGAGCAAAATTAATAGAGCAACCTTTTACTTGTGCAGCATTAATGCTGCACAAGGTGTGGATCTTGTACCTTGCAACACCTGAGGGGGGGTTAAAGGTTACCTTTGAAATTGGTTCAACTAGGCTTCGGCCTACACTCTGCTCCTCTCCTCCTCCTGCTGACCCTGGGCTCTAACACCGCCAGTTTGTGCCCGGACGTGCTAGCTGCACAGAGAAAAACACCAGCCAATGTGTTAGTGGGGTTCAGCACCGCCAGCTGTTCCCCAGCTGTGTAGCCGGCAACGTGACCTGCAAACGCCACGCAGGCACAACAGAACAAAAGCTGCCACCAGTGCAGGCTTCGGCCTACACTCTGCTCCTCTCCTCCTCCTGCTGACCCTGGGCTCATAACACCGCCAGTTTTAGCCTGGAAGTGCTAGCTGCACAGAGAAAAACACCAGCCAATGTGTTAGTGGGGTTCAGCACCGCCTGCTGTTCCCCCACTGTGTAGCCGGCAAAGTGTCCTGCAAACGCAACGCAGACACAAAGCTGACTCCAGTGCAGGCTTCGGCCTACACTCTGCTCCCCCTGCTTACCCTTTGCTCCAACACCGCTAGTTGGGGCTGTAGGAAGACAATGTTTGATAGGCAAAGCATCCGGGTTCCAGCACCGCCAGCTGGTTCTCGGCAGTGATTTTGTCACAGGTACTCCCTCGTGCCAAACCTGGTTTCAGCACCGTCAGCTGTTTCCGGGTTGTGTCAAGCTCACTGAGACGCCTATGCTTGCCCCGTCATCGTGCGGTCGGGTTAGCCAACTCCAGGGTGCCTCCAGTTTAGGAGCTTCCTATGTGGGCTGCGTGAACTGGTAGTCAAGGCTGGTTCTGTAGTGCCAGTAGGCCCAGCTCCCCCTGTAGGACTGTTGGGGTTCGGTAACTGCGGCTGCCTCGCGGCCTAGCTGTTCTCTCCTCTCCTGTGGACCTTCGGGTCCACCACCTGGTTCCAGCACCGTCAGCTGGTTCCAGGCCGAGCCTTTGGCTTAGGTGCCTCCTCCTGGGTATCCGAGTTCCGCCAACGTCAGGCGGTCCTTGGTAGTGCTTTTAAGCGCGGGCACCTACAGCTTAGTAACCGGGTTTCAGCACCGTCAGCTGGTCCTCGGTCGTGCCATTGGCTCTTGCACACTGGGGCAACGCATCTGGGTTCCAGCACCGCCAGCTGGTTCTCGGCAGTGTTTTTGTCACAGGTACTCCCTCGTGCCAAACCTGGTTTCAGCACCGTCAGCTGTTTCCGGGTTGTGTCAAGCTCACTGAGATGCCTATGCTTGCCCCGTCGTGGTGCGGTCGGGTTAGCCAACTCCAGGGTGCCTCCAGTTTAGGAGCTTCCTATGTGGGCTGCGTGAACTGGTAGTCAAGGCTGGTTCTGTAGTGCCAGTAGGCCCAGCTCCCCCTGTAGGACTGTTGGGGTTCGGTAACTGCGGCTGCCTCGCGGCCTAGCTGTTCTCTCCTCTCCTGTGGACCTTCGGGTCCACCACCTGGTTCCAGCACCGTCAGCTGGTTCCAGGCCGAGCCTTTGGCTTAGGTGCCTCCTCCTGGGTATCCGAGTTCCGCCAACGTCAGGCGGTCCTTGGTAGTGCTTTTAAGCGCGGGCACCTACAGCTTAGTAACCGGGTTTCAGCACCGTCAGCTGGTCCTCGGTCGTGCCATTGGCTCTTGCACACTGGGGCAACGCATCTGGGTTCCAGCACCGCCAGCTGGTTCTCGGCAGTGTTTTTGTCACAGGTACTCCCTCGTGCCAAACCTGGTTTCAGCACCGTCAGCTGTTTCCGGGTTGTGTCAAGCTCACTGAGACGCCTATGCTTGCCCCGTCGTGGTGCGGTCGGGTTAGCCAACTCCAGGGTGCCTCCAGTTTAGGAGCTTCCTATGTGGGCTGCGTGAACTGGTAGTCAAGGCTGGTTCTGTAGTGCCAGTAGGCCCAGCTCCCCCTGTAGGACTGTTGGGGTTCGGTAACTGCGGCTGCCTCGCGGCCTAGCTGTTCTCTCCTCTCCTGTGGGCCTTCGGGTCCACCACCTGGTTCCAGCACCGTCAGCTGGTTCCGGGCCGAGCCTTTGGCTTAGGTGCCTCCTCCTGGGTATCCGAGTTCCGCCAACGTCAGGCGGTCCTTGGTAGTGCTTTTAAGCGCGGGCACCTACAGCTTAGTAACCGGGTTTCAGCACCGTCAGCTGGTCCTCGGTCGTGCCATTGGCACTTGCACACTGGGGCAACGCATCTGGGTTCCAGCACCGCCAGCTGGTTCTCGGCAGTGTTTTTGTCACAGGTACTCCCTCGTGCCAAACCTGGTTTCAGCACCGTCAGCTGTTTCCGGGTTGTGTCAAGCTCACTGAGATGCCTATGCTTGCCCCGTCGTGGTGCGGTCGGGTTAGCCAACTCCAGGGTGCCTCCAGTTTAGGAGCTTCCTATGTGGGCTGCGTGAACTGGTAGTCAAGGCTGGTTCTGTAGTGCCAGTAGGCCCAGCTCCCCCTGTAGGACTGTTGGGGTTCGGTAACTGCGGCTGCCTCGCGGCCTAGCTGTTCTCTCCTCTCCTGTGGACCTTCGGGTCCACCACCTGGTTCCAGCACCGTCAGCTGGTGCCGGGCCGAGCCTTTGGCTTAGGTGCCTCCTCCTGGGTATCCGAGTTCCGCCAACGTCAGGCAGTCCTTGGTAGTGCTTTTAAGCGCGGGCACCTACAGCTTAGTAACCGGGTTCCAGCACCGTCAGCTGGTCCTCGGTCGTGCCATTGGCTCTTGCACACTGGGGCAACGCATCTGGGTTCCAGCAACGCCAGCTGGTTCTCGGCAGTGTTTTTGACACAGGTACTCCCTCGTGCCAAGCCTGGTTTCAGCACCGTCAGCTGTTTCCGGGTTGTGTCAAGCTCACTGAGATGCCTATGCTTGCCCCGTCGTTGTGCTGTCGGGTTAGCCAACTCCAGGGTGCCTCCAGTTTTGGAGCTTCCTATGTGGGCTGCGTGAACTGGTAGTCAAGGCTGGTTCTGTAGTGCCAGTAGGCCAAGCTCCCCCTGTAGGACTGTTGGGGTTCGGTAACTGCGGCTGTCTCGCGGCCTAGCTGTTCTCTCCTCTCCTGTGGACCTTCTGGTCCACCACCTGGTTCCAGCACCGTCAGCTGGTTCCAGGCCGAGCCTTTGGCTTAGGTGCCTCCTCCTGGGTATCCGAGTTCCGCCAACGTCAGGCGGTCCTTGGTAGTGCTATTAAGCGCGGGCACCTACAGCTTAGTAATCGGGTTCCAGCACCGTCAGCTGGTCCTCGGTGCCATTGGCTCTTGAATAGAGTTGAGCGACCTTGACCTTTTTAGAGTCGAGCCGGGTTTTGCGAAACCCGACTATGTCCAAAGTCGGGTCGAGTGAAATCGGCCGATTATGACGTAAAGTCGGGATCGACCGAAACACGAAACCCAATGCAAGTCAATGGGGCAGCATAGTCGGCAGTGAGTGGGGGCCAGGAAAACACCTAGAGTGGCCATTTTAATGTCAAAACCATCCATTCTTCTTAATGAAGCTTGTCAAGCGTAATTTACCTTATAATAATTGGAAGGCATTTGAAATTGGGGGTCATTTGGCTAAAGTTGTGGGGGGTAGGGCTGGTTCAAGTAATTAGTGGGCCCAGGAAATCTGGACCACGTCACGGCAGTGGAGCAGGGAGAGGTAAGTATTTCAACTTTGCAAGTGCTGTGAACCTGAGCAAGCAGGGGGGGCCCACTCGTTGGCATTGGCACTGGCACAGGGCCCCTCAAAGTACAGCGGTGTGTTTGCACGGCGGGGGCGCCTCCCACCGGCAGCAACACTTTTGCGTACTATGAGAGGCCCTGTGCCAGTGACGTCGCCAACTAGTATTCCTCCCCCCACCTGATGAAGGAACCTGCACTTTCATCTGCACCTTCCTCTTTGTCCCCGTGTAAGGTGGTATGGTATGCGGGAAGAGCAACCTGACTTTCAGCAGGGTCACAATGTTGTTGTGTAGCGTGCACGGGGAATGTTGCGTTATGGGTCAATGTACCAGCAGACTCATCTATCACTGGCTGGGCAATGGGCACGATGAAGTGGAAACACAGATATAGGCCCAAAGAAGAAAGTGGGCTAAATGCAGTTCAAAATTGGTAACACAGGAATAACCAGGGGGCATTGCAGTGGAGGACAACTGGAATGAGAGGCTGACACAGAGAGTAGGGCCAAATCAGTAAGTAGTCGAAATGCAGTTCAAAATTGGCAACCGTAGTAAACAGGCGGCACAGCTTTGTTCAGTGGAGGAGAACAGCAAGGAGTGGCAGACACCGATAGTAGGCCCCAAACCAACTAGTACGCCAAATGCAGTTGTTCCATTTAACCACAATTTAATGAGAGCCTGAAGATAGAAGCTCAGGAAAGGCAACCTGGGGAACACCTTGGAGTGTAACACACCATCTCTCTCCACCCCATACCCATTTTGTATGGCCTAATGCAGTGTACTTTTCTACAACTACTAAACGAGAGTCGGAAGACCGAAGCAATGGCAAGGAAACCTGGGGAACACCTTAGAGTGTAACACACCCTCTCTCTACACCCCATACCCAATTTGAAGGCCTAATGCAGTGTAGTTTCCAAGAACTACTAAACGAGAGCCGGAAGATCGAAGCTCAGGAAAGGCAACCTGGGGAACACCTTGGAGTGTAACACACCCTCTCGCTACACCCCATACCCAATTTGAAGGCCTAATGCAGCGTAGTTTCCAACAACTACTAAACGAGAGCCGGAAGATCGAAGCTCAGGAAAGGCAACCTGGGGAACACCTTGGAGTGGAACACACCATCTCTCTACACCCCATACCCAATTTGAAGGCCTAATGCAGAGTAGTTTCCAAGAACTACTAAACGAGAGCCGGAAGATCGAAGCTCAGGAAAGGCAACCTGGGGAACACCTTGGAGTGTAACACAACGTCTCTCTACACGACGGAAGGGCTGATTCTTAGGAAGGAAGGCTGTTGGAAATAAGCATTGCGCGTCCGAGGGTGATTATATTCTTATTAGGTATATACTCACCCTCGGACGCGCCCTGCTTCTTTATTTGGAATGAATGTTTATTTGCAATGTGGTGTTGACTTTCTCTATTATTTTGGTAATTAATGATTTTATTATTTTCATTATTTTGCATCTTCTCGGCAATAATATAAAGAAGACGCGACAGGACAACACTCGGTGGATGCCATATGTGTGTTTTCAATTTAAAAAAACTTTCAGTTAACTACTTGCAGGAGAAAGTAATTGTAGCTGGTGGCCATTTTTAGTACTGTACCAGATTAGAGTTGTGTGTTTGTTTTTAATGTTAAAATGTCTGCATTTGATATCTCACCAGTATTTTCTTTTTTATAAGCAAAATACTTATTTTTATATTTTCTGATGTTGGTTCCAGGGGTACACGGCCAGCAGTGCCCTGGTCAGTGTAGTAGTAGTTGAAAGAATGGACCGCAGACAGGCATCGAAGGCCTAAAATAATAACACATGGCTGTAGGCAATTTTAAATTGGTTCCAGGGGTACACGGACAGCAGTGGTGTGGTCAGTGGAGGCCTAGTGGAAGGAGTGACCGCAGACAGGCATCGAAGGCCTAAAATAATAACACATGGCTGTAGGCAATTTTAAATTGGTTCCAGGGGTACACGGGCAGCAGTGACCTGGTCAGTGTAGTAGTAGTTGAAAGAATGGACCGCAGACAGGCATCGAAGGCCTAAAATAAAAAAATTGGGCTGGCTGTAGGCAATTTTAAATTGGTTCCAGGGGTACACGGGCAGCAGTGGTGTGGTCAGTGGAGGCCTAGTGGAAGGAGTGACCGCAGACAGGCATCGAAGGCCTAAAATAATAACACATGGCTGTAGGCAATTTTAAATTGGTTCCAGGGGTACACGGACAGCAGTGGTGTGGTCAGTGGAGGCCTAGTGGAAGGAGTGACCGCAGACAGGCATCGAAGGCCTAAAATAATAACACATGGCTGTAGGCAATTTTAAATTGGTTCCAGGGGTACACGGACAGCAGTGACCTGGTCAGTGTAGTAGTAGTTGAAAGAATGGACCGCAGACAGGCATCGAAGGCCTAAAATAAAAAAATTGGGCTGGCTGTAGGCAATTTTAAATTGGTTCCAGGGGTACACGGACAGCAGTGGTGTGGTCAGTGGAGGCCTAGTGGAAGGAGTGACCGCAGACAGGCATCGAAGGCCTAAAATAATAACACATGGCTGTAGGCAATTTTAAATTGGTTCCAGGGGTACACGGACAGCAGTGGTGTGGTCAGTGGAGGCCTAGTGGAAGGAGTGACCGCAGACAGGCATCGAAGGCCTAAAATAATAACACATGGCTGTAGGCAATTTTAAATTGGTTCCAGGGGTACACGGACAGCAGTGACCTGGTCAGTGTAGTAGTAGTTGAAAGAATGGACCGCAGACAGGCATCGAAGGCCTAAAATAAAAAAATTGGGCTGGCTGTAGGCAATTTTAAATTGGTTCCAGGGGTACACGGACAGCAGTGGTGTGGTCAGTGGAGGCCTAGTGGAAGGAGTGACCGCAGACAGGCATCGAAGGCCTAAAATAATAACACATGGCTGTAGGCAATTTTAAATTGGTTCCAGGGGTACACGGACAGCAGTGGTGTGGTCAGTGGAGGCCTAGTGGAAGGAGTGACCGCAGACAGGCATCGAAGGCCTAAAATAATAACACATGGCTGTAGGCAATTTTAAATTGGTTCCAGGGGTACACGGACAGCAGTGACCTGGTCAGTGTAGTAGTAGTTGAAAGAATGGACCGCAGACAGGCATCGAAGGCCTAAAATAAAAAAATTGGGCTGGCTGTAGGCAATTTTAAATTGGTTCCAGGGGTACACGGGCAGCAGTGACCTGGTCAGTGTAGTAGTAGTTGAAAGAATGGACCGCAGACAGGCTTAGAAGGCCTAACATAACAAACTTGGGCTGGCTGTAGGCACTTTTAAATTGGTTCCAGGGGTACACGGGCAGCAGTGGTCTGGTCAGTGGAAGTCTAGTGGAAGGAGTGACCGCAGACAGGCTTCCAAGGCCTAACATAACAAACTTGGGCTGGCTGTAGGCACTTTTAAATTGGTTCCAGGGGTACACGGGCAGCAGTGGTCTGGTCAGTGGAAGTCTAGTGGAAGGAGTGACCGCAGACAGGCTTCCAAGGCCTAACATAACAAACTTGGGCTGGCTGTAGGCACTTTTAAATTGGTTCCAGGGGTACACGGGCAGCAGTGGTCTGGTCAGTGGAAGTCTAGTGGAAGGAGTGACCGCAGACAGGCTTCCAAGGCCTAACATAACAAACTTGGGCTGGCTGTAGGCACTTTTAAATTGGTTCCAGGGGTACACGGGCAGCAGTGGTCTGGTCAGTGGAAGTCTAGTGGAAGGAGTGACCGCAGACAGGCTTCCAAGGCCTAACATAACAAACTTGGGCTGGCTGTAAGGCACTTTTAAATTGGTTCCAGGGGTACACGGGCAGCAGTGGTCTGGTCAGTGGAAGTCTAGTGGAAGGAGTGACCGCAGACAGGCTTCCAAGGCCTAACATAACAAACTTGGGCTGGCTGTAGGCACTTTTAAATTGGTTCCAGGGGTACACGGGCAGCAGTGGTCTGGTCAGTGGAAGTCTAGTGGAAGGAGTGACCGCAGACAGGCTTCGAAGGCCTAACATAACAAAATTGGGCTGGCTGTAGGCACTTTAAATTGGTTCCAGGGGTACATGGGCAGCAGTGTATGGTCAGTGGAAGTCTAGTGGAAGGAGTGACGGCAGACAGTCTTCGAAGGCCTAACATAACAAAATTGGGCTGACTGTAGGCACTTTTAAATTGGTTCCAGGGTAACACGGCCAGCAGTGGCCTGGTCAGTGTAGTAGTTGTAGAAAGAAGGGACCGCAGACAGGCTTCGAAGGCCTAACATAACAAAAATGTCAAAACAATGGTATTGTCAGTGCCAGGCATTGAAGGATGTCAGCGGCTAGACTACACATTGGTGAAGCTGTGAGAGATAATTTTGCTAGTGGTAGAGCACTGTTTGAGCTGGGGGGGGGAACTGTCTTGTGGCCGGCGGTACAGGCACAGGGCCCCTCATATTACAACGGTGTGTCTGACGTTGGGTGCGCACCACCACCGCCAGAGACACTTTATTGTACTATGAGGGACCCAGTGGCAGTGCCGTCGACCAAAAGCGGCCACACCCACCTCTTCAGACAAACAGCACTCTCAAGGGTCCAAGCGCAAAGTGGCGATAGCACGGCCCCGTGTGGGGAGTTTGGCCATTTCGTGAGGTGGAAACATGTCGTATGCTGGACAATCAGGTGAAGAAAATTACGAGATTGGAAAAGTCATTCAGAATAGTCCACAGGCAAGACCTTTTCATAGGAAAGCTAGGTGTCAGCCGGGCAGGGTGGGGCAAAAGATTTTGAAATCCAGTTGTGGTTCATTTTAATGAAGGTTAGATCATCTACATTTTGGGTAGCCAGACGAGTCCTTTTTTCTGTTAGTATTGAACCTGCAGCACTGAATACTCTTTCTGATAGGACACTAGCTGCCGGGCAAGCAAGCTCCTGCAATGCATATTCTGCCAATTCTGGCCAGGTGTCTAATTTGGATGCCCAGTAATCAAATGGGAATGACGGTTGAGGGAGAACGTCGATAAGGGATGAAAAATAGTTTGTAACCATACTGGACAAATGTTGTCTCCTGTCACTTTGAATTGATGCTGCAGTACCTGTCCTGTCTGCGGTCATAGAAAAATCACTCCACAACCTGGTCAGAAAACCCCTCTGTCCAACGCCACTTCTGATTTCTGCCCCTCTAACACCTCTGGTCTGCTGGCCCCTGGAGCTCGTGTGAGAACGATCACGGGCGCTGTGTGCAGGGAATGCCAGAAGCAAACGGTCAACAAGAGTTGATTGTTTTGTTGCTAATATTAGTTCCAAGTTCTCATGTGGCATAATATTTTGCAATTTGCCTTTATAGCGAGGATCAAGGAGGCAGGCCAACCAGTAATCGTCATCGTTCATCATTTTTGTAATGCGTGTGTCCCTTTTGAGGATACGCAAGGCATAATCCGCCATGTGGGCCAAAGTTCCCGTTGTCAAATCTGCGGTTGTGCTTGGTTGAGGGGCAGTTGCAGGCAAATCTACGTCACTTGTGTCCCTCAAAAAACCAGAACCCGGCCTTGCCACGCCACCAATTTCCCGTGCCCCCGGGAAAGCTTCCTCATTAAAAATATACTCATCCCCATCATCCTCCTCATCCTCCACCTCCTCTTCGCCCGGTACCTCGTCATGTACACTGCCCTGACCAGACAATCGCTGACTGTCATCAAGGCTTTCCTCTTCCTCTGGTGCAGACGCCTGATCCTTTATGTGCGTCAAACTTTGCATCAGCAGACGCATTAGGGGGATGCTCATGCTTATTATGGCGTTGTCTGCACTAACCAGCCGTGTGCATTCCTCAAAACACTGAAGGACTTGACACATGTCTTGAATCTTCGACCACTGCACACCTGACAACTCCATGTCTGCCATCCTACTGCCTGCCCGTGTATGTGTATCCTCCCACAAAAACATAACAGCCCGCCTCTGTTCGCACAGTCTCTGAAGCATGTGCAGTGTTGAGTTCCACCTTGTTGCAACGTCTATGATTAGGCGATGCTGGGGAAGGTTCAAAGAACGCTGATAGGTCTGCATACGGCTGGAGTGTACAGGCGAACGGCGGATATGTGCGCAAAGTCCACGCACTTTGAGGAGCAGGTCGGATAACCCCGGATAACTTTTCAGGAAGCACTGCACCACCAGGTTTAAGGTGTGAGCCAGGCAAGGAATGTGTTTCAGTTGGGAAAGGGAGATGGCAGCCATGAAATTCCTTCCGTTATCACTCACTACCTTGCCTGCCTCAAGATCTACAGTGCCCAGCCACGACTGCGTTTCTTGCTGCAAGAACTCGGACAGAACTTCCGCAGTGTGTCTATTGTCGCCCAAACACTTCATAGCCAATACAGCCTGCTGACGTATGCCAGTAGCTGCCCCATAATGGGAGACCTGGTGTGCAACAGTGGCAGGTGCGGATGGAGTGTTTGTGCGACTGCGGTCTGTGGACGAGCTCTTGCTTCTGCAGGAGGACGAGGAGGAGGAGGAGGAGGGGGTGCGAACGGCTACAGACAACTGTTTACTAGACCGTGGGCTAGGCAGAACTGTCCCAAACTTGCTGTCCCCTGTGGACCCTGAATCCACCACATTTACCCAGTGTGCCGTGATGGACACGTAACGTCCCTGGCCATGCCTACTGGTCCATGCATCTGTTGTCAGGTGCACCTTTGTGCTCACAGATTGCCTGAGTGCATGGACGATGCGCTCTTTAACATGCTGGTGGAGGGCTGGGATGGCTTTTCTGGAAAAAAAGTGTCGACTGGGTAGCTCGTAGCGTGGTACAGCGTAGTCCATCAGGTCTTTGAAAGCTTCGCTTTCAACTAACCGGTAGGGCATCATCTCTAACGAGATTAGTCTAGCTATGTGGGCGTTCAAACCCTGTGTACGCGGATGCGAGGCTAAGTATTTCCTTTTTCTAACCATAGTCTCATGTAGGGTGAGCTGGACTGGAGAGCTGGAGATCGTGGAACTAGCGGGGGTGCCGGTGGACATGGCAGACTGAGAGACGGTGGGAGATGGTATTGTTGCCGCCGGTGCCCTAGATGCAGTGTTTCCTACTACGAAACTGGTGATTCCCTGACCCTGACTGCTTTGGCCTGGCAAAGATACCTGCACAGATACAGCAGGTGGTGCGCTAAATGGTGGTCCTACACTGCCGGAAGGGATGTTGCGTTGATGACTAGCTTCATTGGCCGAGGGTGCAACAACCTTAAGGGACGTTTGGTAGTTAGTCCAAGCTTTCAAATGCATGGTGGTTAAATGTCTATGCATGCAACTAGTATTGAGACTTTTCAGATTCTGACCTCTGCTTAAGGAAGTAGAACATTTTTGACAGATGACTTTGCGCTGATCAATTGGATGTTGTTTAAAAAAATGCCAGACTGCACTCTTTCTAGCATCGGATACCTTTTCAGGCATTGCAGACTGAGCTTTAACCGGATGGCCACGCTGTCCTCCACCAGGTTTTGGCTTTGCCACGCGTTTTGGGCAAGATACGGGCCCGGCAGATGGAACCTGTGGCGATGTTGATGCCTGCTGCGGCCCCTCCTCCTCCTCTGCTTCAGAACTGCTGCCGCCTGCACCCTGTTCCCCCAATGGCTGCCAATCGGGGTCAAGAACTGGGTCATCTAATAACTCTTCTTGTACCTCCTGCGCAACTTCGTCTGTGTCACCGTGTCGTTCGGTGGTATAGCGTTCGTGATGGGGCAACATAGTCTCATCAGGGTCTGATTCTTGATCAGCACCCTGCGAGGGCAATGTTGTGGTCTGAGTCAAAGGACCAGCATAGTAGTCTGGCTGTGGCTGTGCGTCAGTGCACTCCATGTCAGATTCAATTTGTAATGGGCATGGACTGTTAACTGCTTCACTTTCTAAGCCAGGGACGGTATGTGTAAAGAGCTCCATGGAGTAACCCGTTGTGTCGCCTGCTGCATTCTTCTCTGTTGTTGTTTTTGCTGAAGAGGACAAGGAAGTGACTTGTCCCTGACCGTGAACATCCACTAACGACGCGCTGCTTTTACTTTTACCAGTTTCACGAGATGAGGCAAAAGAGCTAGAGGCTGAGTCAGCAAGATAAGCCAAAACTTGCTCTTGCTGCTCCGGCTTTAAAAGCGGTTTTCCTAATCCCAGAAAAGGGAGCGTTCGAGGCCTTGTGTAGCCGGACGACGAACCTGGCTCCACAGCTCCAGACTTAGGTGCAATATTTTTTCCCCCACGACCACCTGATGCTCCACCACTACCACTACCCTCATTACCAGCTGACAATGATCGCCCCCGGCCACGACCTCTTCCACTAGACTTCCTCATTGTTTTAAAAACGTAACCAAACTAACGTTATTTGTTGCAGTCACACAACTTACACGGTGAGCTATAACTTCAGTATGATTTAGCTACCCCTTTACAGGTTGGTGAGACCACAGCGAAAATCAGGCCCAATGTTACACACTCTTTTTTTGGTGGCTGCAAATTAGAGAGATGCCCCACACGCAGGACTGTCACTGAAGCACAAATGTTAATATTAATGTCACACTATTATTTTTTTTTTATTTTTATTTTTTTCAGGAACACTTTAGAAACCCCCCAAAAAAAAAAAAATAGATTTTTGCAGGGAGAATTTAGAAAACAAATGTAACAAACTATATGCTTTCTATGGGCCACTGAGTGAGAGATGACGCACACAGGAATCAGGAGTGGCACACAAGCCCAGAGGCCAATATTTTTCTACCAATGATTGATGGAGTTATTTTCTCTGGTAGATTTTGGAACCCAAATCAAGGAAAAAAAATGTAGGCTTTCTATGGACCACAATTGGAGAGAGAGAGAGAGAGAGATGGCACACCCAGGAGTCAAGACTGGCACACAAGCAGAAAGGCCAATATTAATCTCCCACTGTTTTTTTTTTTTTTTTTTTTTTTTTTTTTTTTTTTCAGGGAGACTTTAGAAAAAAAAATAATAAAAAAAATATGATTTTATCAGGAAGAATTTAGAAACCAAATAAAATAAAATGATTTTTTCAGGGAGAATTTATAAAACAAATAAAAACAAAAATAGGCGTTCTATGGCCCACTGACTGAGAGATGACGCACACAGGAGTCAGGAGTGGCACACAAACCCAGAGGCCAATATTTTTCTACCAATGATTGATGTAGTTATTTTCTCTGGTAGATTTTAGAACCCAAATCAAGGAAAAAAAATATAGGCTTTCTATGGACCACAATTGGAGAGAGAGAGAGAGAGAGAGAGAGAGAGAGAGAGAGAGAGAGAGAGAGATGGCACACCCAGGAGTCAAGACTGGCACACAAGCAGAAAGGCCAATATTAATCTCCCACTGTTTTTTTTGGTTGTTTTTTTTTTTTTTTTTTTCAGGGAGACTTTAGAAAAAAAAATAATAAAAAAAATATGATTTTATCAGGAAGAATTTAGAAACCAAATAAAATAAAATGATTTTTTCAGGGAGAATTTATAAAACAAATAAAACCAAAAATAGGCGTTCTATGGCCCACTGACTGAGAGATGACGCACCCAGGAGTCAAGACTGGCACACAAGCAGAAAGGCCAATATTAATCTCCCACTGTTTTTTTTTGGTTGTTTTTTTTTTTTTTTTTCAGGGAGACTTTAGAAATAAAAATAATAAAAAAAATATGATTTTATCAGGAAGAATTTAGAAACCAAATAAAATAAAATGATTTTTTCAGGGAGAATTTAGAAAACAAATAAAACCAAAAATATGCGTTCTATGGCCCACTGACTGAGAGAGAGAGAGAGATGGAACGCTTAGTACTGGCACACAAGCCCAAAGGGCAATATTAATCTCCCTTTTTTTTTCCAGGGAGAATTTCTGAAACCCAAAAAAAAAATAAAATAGGCTTTCTATGGCCCACTATTTGTGAGAGAGATGGGACGCTCAGGACTGGCACAGATGGCACGCTCAGGACTGGCACAGAAGCCCAGAGGCCAATATTAATCTCCCTTTTTTTCTGGGAGAATTTATAAAACCAAAAAAATATTTAAATAGGCTTTCTATGGCCCACTATTTGTGAGAGAGATGGCACGCTCAGGACTGGCACAGATGGCACGCTCACAACTGGCACACAAGCCCAGAGGCCAATATTAATCTCCCTTTTTTCAGGGAGAATTTCTAAAACCCAAAAAAAAAATAAAATAGGCTTTCTATGGCCCACTATTTGTGAGAGAGATGGGACGCTCAGGACTGGCACAGATGGCACGCTCAGGACTGGCACAGAAGCCCAGAGGCCAATATTAATCTCCCTTTTTTTCTGGGAGAATTTATAAAACCAAAAAAATATTTAAATAGGCTTTCTATGGCCCACTATTTGTGAGAGAGATGGCACGCTCAGGACTGGCACAGATGGCACGCTCACAACTGGCACACAAGCCCAGAGGCCAATATTAATCTCCCTTTTTTCAGGGAAAATTGATAAAACAAAAAAAAAAATTAAATAGGCTTTCTATGGCCCACTATTTGTGAGAGAGATGGCACGCTCAGGGCTGGCTGGCACAGATGGCACGCTCAGGACTGGCACACAAGCCCAGAGGCCAATATTAATCTCCCTTTTTTTCTGGGAGAATTTATAAAACCAAAAAAATATTTAAATAGGCTTTCTATGGCCCACTATTTGTGAGAGAGATGGCACGCTCAGGACTGGCACAGATGGCACGCTCACAACTGGCACACAAGCCCAGAGGCCAATATTAATCTCCCTTTTTTCAGGGAAAATTTATAAAACAAAAAAAAAAATTAAATAGGCTTTCTATGGCCCACTATTTGTGAGAGAGATGGCACGCTCAGGGCTGGCACAGATGGCACGCTCAGGACTGGCACACAAGCCCAGAGGCCAATATTAATCTCCCTTTTTTTCAGGGAGAATTTATAAAACCAAAAAAAAAAATAAATAGGCTTTCTATGGCCCACTATTTGTGAGAGAGATGGCACACTCAGGACTGGCACACAAGCCCAAAGGCCAATATTAATCTCCCACTGTATTTTTATCAGGGAGAATTTATACACCCCACAAAAAAAAATACAGAAAAATGAAAAGGCTTTCTATGGCCCACTATGTGAGAGAGATGGCACACACAGGGATGGCACTCTAGCAGAAATGCCAAATTGCCAATCTTAATCTCCCACCAAAAAAAAAAAAAAAAAAAAAACAGGGAATGTCCTACAATTACTATCTCCCTGCCTGCAGTAATCTCAGCCAGGTATGGCAGGCAGCTACTATCTCCCTGCCTGCAGTAATCTCAGCCAGGTATGGCAGGCAGCAATAAGGAGTGGACTGATGCACAAATGAAATAAAAAGTGTGGACAAACAAAAAAGATAGCTGTGCAGAAAGGAAGGAACAAGAGGATTTGTGCTTTGAAAAAAGCAGTTGGTTTGCACAGCGGCGTACACACAGCAATGCAGCTATCAGGGAGCCTTCTAGGGCAGCCCAATGAGCTACAGCGCTGAGGGGAAAAAAAAAAAAAAAAAAACTTCCACTGTCCCTGCACACCGAGGGTGGTGTTGGACAGTGCAAATCGCTGCAGCACAAGCGGTTTTGTGGTTAATGGACCCTGCCTAACGCTATCCCTGCTTCTGACAAAGCGGCAGCAACCTCTCCCTAAGCTCAGATCAGCAGCAGTAAGATGGCGGTCGGCGGGAACGCCTCTTTATAGCCCCTGTGACGTCGCAGACAGCAAGCCAATCACTGCAATGCCCTTCTCTAAGATGGTGGGGACCAGGACCTATGTCATCACGCTGCCCACACTCTGCGTTTACCTTCATTGGCTGAGAAATGGCGCTTTTCGCGTCATTGAAACGCGACTTTGGCGCGAAAGTCGCGTACCGCATGGCCGACCCCGCACAGGGGTCGGATCGGGTTTCATGAAACCCCGACTTAGCCAAAAGTCGGCGACTTTTGAAAATGTTCGACCCGTTTCGCTCAACCCTACTCTTGAACACTGGGGCGAAGCATCCGGGTTCCAGCACCGCCAGCTGGTTCTCGGCAGTGTTTTTGTCACGGGTACTCCCTCGTGCCCAGCCTGGTTCCAGCACCGTCAGCTGTTTCCGGATAGTGTCAAGCTCACTGAGACACCTATGCTTGCCCCGTCGTGTTGTGTTTGGGTTAGCCAACTCCAGGGTGCCTCCAGTTTAGGAGCTTCCTATGTGGGCTGCGTGAATTGGTAGTCAAGGCTGGTTCTGTAGTGCCAGTAGGCCAAGATCCCCCTGTAGGACTGTTGGGGTTCGGTAACTGCGGCTGCCTCGCGGCCTAGCTGTTCTCTCCTCTACTGTGGACCTTCTGGTCCACATCCTGGTTCCAGCACCGTCAGCTGGTTCTCAGCAGTGTCTTTTGCTCTTGTACCTTCTGCTCCCCATCCTGTTTCCAGTACCGTCAGCTGGTTCCGGGCAGAGCCTTTGGCTTAGGTGCCTCCTTCTGGGTATCCAAGTTCCACCAACGTCAGGTGGTCCTTGGTAGTGCTTTCAGGCACGGGTACATCATGCTTAGTAACCGGGTTCCAGTAACGTCAGCTGGTCCTCGGTAGTTCCATTGGCTCTTGGACCTTCGGCTACCCATCCGGGTTCCAGTACCGTCAGCTGGTTCTCGGCAGTGTCTTTTGCTCTTGTACCTTCTGCTCCCCATCCTGGTTCCAGTAACGTCAGCTGGTTCCGGGCAGAGCCTTTGGCTTAGGTGCCTCCTTCTGGGTATCCGAGTTCCGCCAACGTCAGGCAGTCCTTGGTAGTGCTTTTTAGCACAGGTACCTCCTGCTTAGTAACCGGGTTCCAGTAACGTCAGCTGGTCCTCGGTAGTTCCATAGGCTCTTGAACCTTCGGGTAGCCATCCGAGTTCCAGTTCCATCAGCTGGTTCTTGGCATTTTCTCAGCCTTCTTGTACCTTCTGCTACATTTCCAAGTTGAAGACCCTAAAGACGACGACCCGGAAGACCACCCCTAAGATGACGACGATACCAGAGACGACAACCAGTGAGATGACGACGACCCTGGAGATGACGACCCTGAAGACCACCCCGATGACGACGACGACGGCGGAGACGACGACGGCGGAGACGACGACGGCGGAGACGACGACGACCCTAGAGACGACGACATGGAAGACCGAGAAGCAGAAGAACAAGAGGCTGCAGAACAAAGAGCAGAAGAACATTAAGCATAACACTTAATATCAGAGCAAAAGATATTATCTAAATTATATGCAGAAGAAGACTAAGCAGTGTATGGGGGTGAGTCCGTTCCTCCTCGTGGTGCCCCTGGATAAAGCCTGATGCTGCAGGCCAAACTGAACGCGGACAAATGTAACTTTTGTGACTGGCAGAACGGAAGGTGTAATCTTCAAACTTTTATAGATAACAACTACGGGAATGCCTGTCACAAATGAGAATATGATGAAGAAGTAGAATAGGAAGAATAATAATAGTTGAATAAAATGAATATGAAGAATGTAATAAAAAAAAAAATAGGTAGAAGATGAAGAAGAAGATGAATAAGGTGAAGAAGTTGATGTCAAAGATGCTGATGATGAAGAAGATGAAAGTGTGGGAAAAGTAAAAAAAAGAAGGGGAAGGGCGTGGAATAGTGAAACATCAATATCTGACAAAATAAAAAAAAAATTACATGGTCAATATCTTTGTTACTCCGAACGTCTTTAAAAAAAAATAATAATAATGCTATTCTATTTGATTGGGCTAAACCTCTATGACTTTAATGTCTCCGCCACCTCCCCAAATACATCCTGCATTATTCTTAGTTGTTTTCCTTCATGTAGAATGAACCTACACGGAAAGAAAGGGTTTATTTTAATTCCGATATTTTGGTCCCATTGACTTGCATTGGGATCGGGTATCGGTATCGGCGATATCCGATATTTTTTGAATATCGGCCGATCCTATCCGATACCGATACTTTCCGATATCGGAAGGTATCGCTCAACACTATTGATGATAGCTTGGAGAAACTAGTTGCATTCATTGCTCAGGTGTGATTTTGGCCCATTATTCCACACAACCACTCTTAAAATCCTGAAGGTTCTGTGGGCTCTAACTATGAACTCTGAGCTTTAGTTACTTCCTTAAATTTTCTTTTGGTTTCAGGTCAGATTATTGGCTGGCCCAGTAAATCAGCTTTATTTGCATTCAAAAATACAAAATAGCTAAAACTGAAAGTAAAAAATATATAAAGACAAATATTTCAAGGTTTGGTCCAGTCTAATATTCAAACCTGACAGGACTCTGGTTTCAAGAATGAACATTCACTTAGATTCTCTATTGAGATTTTGTTTTGATGTCCCATACCAAAATCAGTTTACACACCTTTTCTATACCCATAAAACCAAAATCTGTAACAGGTCTCTCGTGTTTATGTTTGGAAAGTGTAAATATGTTGACTGCGATAAGTTTGCGTGCATTTGATAGATGTCTCTTAATACGCACTTGCACAGGTCCCATAGTACAGCAGATCTACTGAATATTGCCAAGTGTGTATTCAGTAAAATTAATTGCGTGAGACATATTACAATTTATGAAATCTTACATAAAAAACCTGCCAAATCAGTAGATTTGTGAGCATCTTCGCAAGATTTACATTTATTATGATCACATTTTTTTAAAAAGCACTCAAGAATAGCCATGTTCTTCCTGAACATTCATTCCCACTCCTGAAAAGTCTTGATGATAAAATATAAACTCGTTTGGATGGTTTTTGACACATATCTAACATTTTCCCAACATATTTTGTAACTCTGGATCTTTATTTAATATAAATGCAAGTATTTCTTTATTATTTTTAAAATGTCATTGAGGACTGAAATGTATGGAAAGTGTGACTTATGATATAATAAGTGACATTTTTAAAAATTTCTTGAACACTCATATAGTAGTGACAGTGAATTAGTTAGCAGCCAGTGGTCATAACTATGGACACCTAGGTTACTGCAATGCCCTGTACATGGGGTAAGTGACATAGCTAATCAGAAGAACTATACTACACTGTGGGCCATGTATATGGATACACCTAAATAAAATGGGAATGGTTGGTGATATCAATTTCCTGATTGTGGCACACTAGCATATGGGAGGGGAAAAACTTTTTAAGATGGATGGTGACCATGGTGGCCATTTTGAAGTCGGCCATTTTGGATCCAGCTTTATTTTTTCCAATGGGAAGAGGGTCATGTGACACATCAAACTTATTGAGAATTTCACAAGAAAAACAATGGTGTGCTTGGTTTTAAGATAGCATTATTCTTTCAAGAGTTATTTGCACGTTTCTCTTTGTTTACAGCCATTCTGAGTTTGCAGAATGGGCAAAACAAAAATTGGAAGAGAACACTCAGTTTACTTTTTTGGGTGGGCCCTTTATATGGATACACCTAAATAACATGGGAATGGTGACAGTTTTCTTGCTTAGGGTGTCTTGCATTGAAATCTTCTGCAATGACCCAGGTACTGCGTTCACCAGACATCAACACAATTTCTATCTGCCCCTCACGTCTTAACCTCTGCAACATGTTAATGGCTGTAAACAAAGAGAAACTTGTAAATAACTCATGAAAGAATAGAGTTACATTAAAATCAAGCACACCATTGTTTTTCTTGTGAAATTTCCCAATAAGTTTGATGTGTCTCAAGACCTTTTTCTCATTGGAAAAAATAAAGTTGGATCCAAAATGCCCTACTTCAAAATGTCCGCCATGGTCACCACTTACAGTACAGACCAAAAATTTGGACAAACATTTAAAGATTTTTCTGCATTTTCATGACTATGAAAATTGTACATTCAGACTGAAGGCATCAAAACTATGAATTAACACATGTGGAATTATATACTTAACAAAAAAGTGTGAAACAACTGAAAATACGTCTTATATTCTAGGTTCTTCAAAGTAGCCACCTTTTGTTTTGATGACTGCTTTGCATACTCTCGGCATTCTCTTGATGAGCTTCAAGAGGTAAACTCCATAAACTGGAGCTGCAGCCTCTGCAAGGTCTTCTGCTGCACTCCTAGAGACCCGTCTGCATGAACTGAGATGACGTCAGTAAGTTTACCTCAGTTCACAGCAGCCAGTTATCACAAGGGCAGCACATGTGCTGGAAAGATGAGCGACTGCCTCCCCGGATATCTTACTATCACAGCGAGACATTAGTGGTCACCCCATATGTTTTGATCCCAACATGGATCCGGTTTCTGTACTTGCAAAACAAATGCAGACTCTGTCTGTCATGGTGTTACCTCAACAAAGCAGAGCCAGAAGACCGCAGCATCTGATGGCTCCTGCTTCTCCGCTGAGAAGAAGAACTTCTCCGATGTATTAAATGTGTTTGTTTTCTTTCAGCGGGACAGGGGTTAATCAGCTATGTGGAAATCCCTGCATTCAGATGTGCTTGGTTAATCACTCCTCTCTTCTTAAAAAGCTAGATCTGCTGAGCAGGTCCTTGTCTGAGTTAGCACTTGCTACAAAGATCTGGAAATGGAGAAGCTGGTGTTTGGAGAGCTGGAGTAGTTTATTGTGCGACTGTTGCTTGGTTTGTTCTCTTGGAAATTCCTCATCCTTACCTGCCTTATTTTCTTTCCCCCTTCCTACACACCCTGGTGAATACCTCTGTTATTTGTGAGAGTATATTTGTGTGAGTGAAGTTTTATTTTACTCTTGTCTTGATTCCCCTGTTTGTCGGGTTGGTGTTCTACGGTATACAGTAGTGCCTCTCTTCTCCAGGTGGGAGAAAGTTATTATCACAGGGCTGCAGCTAGGAGACAGGGTAAGGGTGGAGGCCCCGGCATCCTCGCCATCTAAGGTATCCTAGGGAACAGGGTGTGTTTGGGCACCCCCTAGTGTTAGGGCCAGGAAAGGTGCCCCTGGTCCCAGTTTTCTTGCCAGTCCTATCACAACACTGTCTTTGGAGGTAACAGATCTCCAGTCTTTAGTTGAACAGCAACAACAGCAGACTACGGGTGTGGGCATCTCAACTGCCATTCAAACCCAGCCTGAACACAAGGTGGTCCTTCTGGACCGATTCCCTGGGGGAACGGCCTTTAGGGAAGCATCTAAACTGTATTTCAGGCTATGTTCATGTACATCTGGGAGTAAGGAACAATGGGTGGAAATTATTGTCTCCCTACTTCAGAGGAATCTCCAATCCTAAGCCTTTTCTCTTCCAGTTTCCTCCCAATCACTCTTGTCTGTTGATATTTTTTTTTCAGCCTTAGGCCTTATTTATGATGACCTTGACTGGGACTATCTTGCTGAGTTTAAGCTATGTATGCTCCAGCAGTGAGGGTGATTGACCATTAGATGGGCTTGTTCTGAGTTTCGGAGAAAATATTAATAATAATCTTTATATAGCACTAAGATATTCCACAGTGCTTTACAGTTTGCACACATTATCATGAGCCATTGACACAAGGTGGAACAATTCAGCCCTCAGAAAGCAGTTTTATTAAGGGCTTCCAGAAATGCTAAAAAATGCTTCTTCCTGTATGAAAATCCAGAGTTCTTGGAGGCTGCTTTGACCTTAGTTATCCAGATTGACAGATACCATAGAGAGAGCCCCCTCGTGTGTCCTGATGAACCTATGCAGTTGGGGAGGACCTCAGTTCTGTCCAAACCTCATGATGTCTGTCGTACAGTTGGGGTTGCTTCTTTTGTGGTTAGAGGGGTTACGTCCTTGGGGTCTGTCCATCTGCACTTAAATTGAAGAAATGGACTGAAAACTTCTGTCCCCAGTTTGGGAGGAGGATAACAACCTTGGCATATACATTTCCTCCATGTGCACCTCTCAGTTTGTCTTACCTGCAGAGGTTGTGGTTGGTACGAAAACTGATGGATTGTCTATTCTATTGGATAATGAGGCAAGGGCCAATGTGGTATATGAGTGATTTGCCAGGACTCACGGCTAATCTTGTTGTGTTCTGGCAAAACCAATCTTCGTATTTAATATTAATTAATCTCCACTTGGCCAGGGGGTGTTTCACACAGGTGGTGCATAATTTGGGCCATAAGATTGGGGTTCTTCATAAAGAACGCTTTTCTTGCTATGTGCTGGAAGGTCTTCAAACTGCAATTGTACTGGACCTTCCATGGTATGGTTATGCATAACCTCTTTAGTGAGTGGCAGTCTAGGGAAATAGCAAAATAGAGTGAATTCTTTAACAATAGCTGTCTTAATACCTGTCTTCCTACCGTTACCACTAAAATCCTAGCATATTTTCTGTCCAGTTTTGAGGAAGTATACTTTGAAGAGTGATGCCAGTTATTGTCTCCTCATTGGGCTTATGACTGTCCTGCTAACTTGCTCTCTGAGCAAAACTACCCAAATCCAGGTTGCACAATCTTTTAGGCTCAAATTGACACACCATGAAGGAGCATATCACGGAAAGTCTTGCTAAGAGACACATCAGACTTTCATTTTTCCCCATTGCTTTTTTTTTGTCAAGAACTGAATTTTCTGGAGTTAAATAGTATTATCAACTGAGACTAGTGTTGAGCATTCCGATACCGCAAGTATCGGGTATCGGCCGATATTTGCGGTATCGGAATTCCGATACCGAATTCCGATACTTCCCGCGTATCGGATACCGGAATCGGAAGTTCCCAGAATTCAAACAGAACGCAGCAGCCAATGAGGAATGATTGGAAGTGTGGGCACATCCTGTTTAGCATGGTGGGCATGTAAGTACTGGCAAGGCTGTGATTGGCTGCTGAAATGATGTCACTCTGCACTATAAAAAACGCTGCCGCCATTTTGCGCTCACTCTGCTGTGATTTCAGTTAGGGACAGGACGCTGTGTTCTAACTGAGGGCCAGTTGAGCTAGCTAATTGCTTTATTTTCCTTTCCAAAGGCTAATTTAGCAAAACGCTGTGTGTTCTTCACTGTTCACCTTGCTCTTGCCTTGCAGCGCTGTTTTAACAGCGTTCTGCAAGGTCTCTGTGTGTGTGTGTGTGTGCAGCTCACTCTGTAGTCTGTGTGCAGCCATATACCCGGTTGTATTCAGCTCAGGGGGGGTTCACACTGCCTCACACAGTTGTCCTTTTTTGCTCATAGTGCAGCCTGCTGCACATTTTTTCTCAAATTTCCTATTAGTGTTTTTCCACCCGTCTCCAGCTAAATTGTGGAAAAACACTACATAGGATAACCTAGAGGGGGGTTTTTGGGCCTTGCAGCGCCGTTTACGGCTGTCTGCACGGTCTCCGTGTGAGCCCAGCTCGCCCTGTAGTCTGTGTGCAGCCATAGCCGGTTGGATTCAGCTCAGGGTTCGTTACTGGCTCATACCTTGAGAAAAATTTTCCTTTCTTTCAAATAGTGCAGCCTGTTTAAAAATGTAAAAAAAATTCCCTATTAGTGTTTTTCCACCCGTCTCCAGCTAAATAGTGGAAAAACACTACATAGGATAACCTAGAGGGGGTTTATTGGGCCTTGCAGCGCCGTTTACGGCTGTCTGCACGGTCTCTGTGTGAGCGCAGCTCGCCCTGTAGTCTGTGTGCAGCTATAGCCGGTTGGATTCAGCTCAGGGTGCGTTACTGCCTCATACCTTGAAAAACAATTTCCTTTTTTTCAAATAGTGCAGCCTGTTTAAAATTTAAAAAAAAAAATTCCTATTAGTGTCTTTCCACCCATCTCCAGCTAAATAGTGGAAAAACACTACATAGGATAACCTAGAGGAGGGTTTTTTGGCCTTGCAGCGCCGTTTACGGCTGTCTGCACGGTCTCTGTGTGAGCGCAGCTCGCCCTGTAGTCTGTGTGCAGCTATAGCCGGTTGGATTCAGCTCAGGGTGCGTTACTGCCTCATACCTTGAAAAACAATTTCCTTTTTTTCAAATAGTGCAGCCTGTTTAAAATTTAAAAAAAAAAATTCCTATTAGTGTCTTTCCACCCGTCTCCAGCTAAATAGTGGAAAAACACTACATAGGATAACCTAGAGGAGGGTTTTTTGGCCTTGCAGCGCCGTTTACGGCTGTCTGCACGGTCTCCGTGTGATTTAAACTAGCTCTGTAGCCCGATCTGCACAAAAAAAAAAGTAAAGTTCACCAAACACAACTTAACACTTGTGTAGGCCACATTTGAAAAATAATAAAGTTTAGTCCACACTTTACAACATTAGTGTTTCTTACACCTGTTAGGAGGAGCATTTCAGGAATAAGCACGCTAAGGCCTTAGTACTTTTCTGCTTATCTTTATCTGTCAACCAAGATGAAGAGGGCAGGGAGTAAGGCACGTGGGCGTGGGCGCGGAGCAGGGAGAGGAGCAGGGAGAGGACGTGGTGATTCTGTGCCTGCTGCGGGCGCCGGTGACTCGTCGTCACTCAGTTTCAGCAGGGAACAGTCCTTCATGCGCAGCTTTGTCGGAGAGCGCCGTGCACCGCTGCTGCGTGAAGACCAAATTGAAGCCGTTGTCGGGTGGATGGCAGCTAACGCCTCGGCATCGACTTCAGTTAGTGCCACATCCTCTCAGGCACAGAGCACTGGAGAGCAGCCATCTGTCTCTTCACCACCTGCCAAATTGGCCAGGCAGTCAGAGAGCCCAGGACAGGAGCCGTCTCTACTTCTGTTCTCTGAATCTCTTGGCTTGGAAACAGGGGGCCAGCCAAGCAGCATTGGAGAAATGGAAGAAGAGGCAGTGTGCAGTGATGCCCAACAGCTTTTTCTCTCTGACTCTGAAGAGGCAGGTGGGCCAGTGCCTCCGGTGACCACAGCGCAGTACGCATCTGATGATGAAACTCAGGTGCTGCTTTCTGATGCGTACTGTGCTGCCGAGACTACCCAGGAGGAGCAGTTGGTGGCAGAGGGTAGTGGAGATGATGAGGTCCTTGACCCATCGTGGCGTGAGGAACAGGAAGGTGGTGGGAGCAGCTCTGAGGAAGAGCTTCCCCTTACGGGCCAAAGAGGGAGAGGGAGGGGGAAGACTGCGGAGCCTGTAGCCTCCACTTTGGCACCCGTTAGGAGCCTGTCTCTTTCCAAAGCCAAAAAGGGCGCTCCCAAGACTTGCAGTGCCTGGTCCTTTTTTGACACAGTTGCAGATGACATTTGTTTTGTCAAATGCAAGCTGTGTCATCAGAAAGTAAAAAGAGGTAAAAGTGTCAGCAACCTCAATACCACAAATATGTGGAAACATGTGCGGACCAGGCACGCGGTGGAGTTACAGAAACACAGTGAAGACGTAGGCCAACCAACAGCGGCAGCTACCACCTCTTCATCTCGTGTTGCCTCTTCCTCCACTGTTGTCCAGAGACCTAGTGTAATTCCACCCACAGCACCACCTTCCCAGTCATCCTCACACTCCCAGTCTACTCTACAGCCATCGGTAGTACAGGCATGGGAGAAAAGGCGGGCATTCTCGGCCAACCACCCCCGAGCACAGGCTCTGAATGCAGGCATTGCCCAACTGTTGTCCCTGGAAATGCTCTCGTTCAGGCTGGTGGAGACTGACAGCTTCCGTGACTTGATGGCATTGGCAGTCCCACAGTACAAGGTGCCCAGCCGCTTTTACTTCAGCAGGCAGGCTGTCCCTGCCCTGCACAGGCATGTTGAGGCAAACATAAAACATGCGCTACTGAACGCCGTCAGTAGCAAGGTCCACCTCACCACCGATGCGTGGACCAGTCAGCATGGACAGGGGCGATATGTTTCCCTCACTGCCCATTGTGTTAATGTTGTTGAGCCAGGTACAGATCGTGCGAGTGGCGCAGGACGTGTCCTGCCCACTCCAAGGATTGCAGGAATCCAGTCTGTACGCATCGACTCCTCCTCTTACACCAGTTCCTCAGATTCCTCTCTGCAGGATCCGTCACAGTCCACCTCCACATGGACCCGTGAACGTTTACCTATGACCGACATGAGCACAGCCGTGGCCAAACGTCAGCAGGCCGTCTTGAAACTAGTTTAATTGGGGCATCTAAGCCACACAGCGCAGGAGCTCTGGAATGCCATCAAGCAGGAGAGCGATGTGTGGTTACTGCCAGCGAATCTCCAGCCAGGCATGGTAGTGTGTGACAATGGCCGAAATCTGGTGGCAGCTTTGGCCCTTGGCAACCTCACTCACATCCCATGTCTGGCACATGTGCTCAATTTGGTTGTGCAGAGTTTTCTGAGGGACTATCCGGATCTTGATGCCCTGCTGCACAAGGTCCGCCTAGAGTGTGCTCACTTGCGGCGTTCCAGCTTGGCCAGATCCCGCATTGCTGCTCTGCAGCGCCGATTCCGCCTTCCGGAACACCGCATCATATGTGACCTACCTACCCAGTGGAATTCCACGTTACATATGTTGGAGCGGTTGTGTGAGCAACAGCAAGCAGTTATGGAGTACCAGCTGCATCAGGCGCAAAGAAGTCGCAGTCAGCGCCGATCAGACTTCACAACCACAGAGTGGGCCACTATGAAGGACGTCTGCCAGGTTTTGCGTCCTTTTGATTATTCCACGCGGATGGCAAGTGCAGATGATGCACTAGTCAGCATGACTGTCCCCCTTATCTGCCTGCTTCAGCAAACTTTGCAAGGGTTAAGGGATGATGTTGTGGAAGAGGTGGAGGATGAGGAGTCACCTTTTCCATCAGCTTCTGGAGAGTCAGTGCCACGTGGTTCCTCACAAAGGGGTACGCAGGGGCCAATTTGTGAGGAGGATGAGGAGGAGTCAATGGAGGAGGAAGAGCTCCGTCCAGAGGAGGGAGCGACACAATTGTCCAGTGGTCAGTGTGTACAGCGAGGGTGGGGTGATGACGAGCGGGCAGAGATCATGTCTCAAGCAGGGGACAGCGTTTCTGGGCCAGTTGGCACTCTGCAGCTCATGGTGGATTTCATGCTGCAGTGCCTGAGAAACGACCGCCGCATCGACCACATTCTCAACATGCCTGATTATTGGGTGTTCACCCTCCTCGATCCTCGCTACCGGGACAACGTCCAAAACCTCATCCCTGCGTTGACCCGGGAGCGTAAATTGCGGGAGTACCACGACACACTGGTGAATTCCATCATCTTCTCCTGTCCAACTGAGAAGAGTGCTGCTAGTGCTTTACAAAGCATCTCAGTGCGTCGAGGCAGTGGGGGAGGCTCTGCCCAAAGAGGGAGCAGAAGCAGTGCCTCTGCCCAAGGCAAGCCCAGTATGGCACAACTCTGGCACACTTTTGTGTGCCCGCCCCAAATGTCTACACCATCACCGGCGGCTCCAGTCAGCAGGAGGCAACGGTTCCGTCAGATGGTGACAGACTACATGGCTTGCCCTCTTACTGTACTCCCAGACGGCTCTTCCCCGTTCAAGTTTTGGGTCTCTAAGCTGGATACATGGCCAGAGCTAAGCCAGTATGCATTGGAGGTGCTGGCTTGCCCTGCGGCTAGTGTCTTATCGGAACGTGTCTTTAGTGCCGCAGGTGGTGTACTAACAGACCGTCGCATGCGACTATCCTCCGATAACGTTGACCGGCTTACTTTCCTGAAAATGAACCAGGCCTGGATCTCGCAGGAATTTGCCACTCCTCTGCCTGATTAAGTAATTGGGTGTCATCCAGGTCTCCTGCTGTGTTCATCTTTCTACCACCTGAACTGCTATTCCTGGGCTCCAACACCGCCAGTTGCGGCTCAGAAGTGCAGGCTGCACAGTAAAAAATACGACCCAGTGTTATTGGGTTTCAGTAACGTCAGCTGATCCCCAGCTGTGTAGCCGGCAATGTGTCCTGCGACCGCCACGCTGGCACAACAACCTAAATGTAAGGGAACCTGTCCCCCCCCCGTCGTTTGTTACTGAAAGAGCCATCTTGTGCAGCAGTAATGCTGCACAAGGAAAAGGTAGCTCTTTTTTTTTAGCTCCTTGCACACGCAGAACTTAACACTTATAAAATGTGTTCACTGATACCGTTATACTGTCCCGGAGCTGGGACTTTCCTTCGCAATGTAACGCAGCACAGCCGTCATTCCTACCCCCTTGGTGCCATGCGCTGCCTCCTCAGCGTTGTTTTAAGCTGTCACGGAGCCTGCGCTGTTCTGTTATCCCTTGGGCATGCCCTATTTGCGCTGCCTGTCTTCTGACATAATTTGGTGTCAGGCTGGCTGCGCCTGTGCGGCCGTGCTGCCCGAGATCCCGCCTCGCTGTGTCTTCTGATTGAGTCACACTGCGGGCCTGGGATCCATGGCCATGCGCAGTGCATATCTTCCCCTCGGGCTCTCGCTCATTTCCCTCCGCCTTCTTTAGACTGTGCGCCGTCAGCTGATCCCTAATAGCATGCCACGGCCGTGACACCGCACAGTCTGAAGAAGAGGGAAGGAGGGGAGTGAGAGTCGAGGATATGCACTGAGCATGTCCATGGTTCCAAGGCCCGCAGTGGGATTACGTTGGACGAGACTGCGAGGTGGGATCTGGAGCAGCGTGGACGCACAGGCAGTAACAGCCTGACACCAAATTATGTCAGAAGACAGGCAGCGCTAATTGGGCATGGCCAAGGGCTAACAGAACAGCGCAGGCTCCGTGACAGCTTAAAACAACGCTGAGGAGGCAGCGCACGGCACCAAGGGGATAGGAATGTCAGCTGTGCTGTGTCCCATTACGAAGGAAATTCGCACCTCCGGGACGGTTTAACGGTATAAGGGGACACATTTTTAGTGTTTACTTCGGTGTTTGCAAGGAGCATAATTAAAAGAACCACCTTTTCCTTTTGCATCGTTAGTGCTGCACAAGATGGCTCTTTCAGCTACAAACTTCTTGGGGGGGGGGTTAAAGGTTCCCTTTCAACTTGCTCCAATCAGGCTTCGGCCTACACTCTGTTCCTCTGCTCCTCCTGCTGTCCCTGGGCTCTAACACCGCCAGTTGGTGCCTGGAAGTGCTGTGTGCACAGTCAACAGTCGCTCCTCTGTTATTGGGGTTCAGTAACGTCAGCTGATCCCCAGCTGTGTGTGCGGCAATACCTCCAATCTGCTCCTCCTGCTGTCCCTGGGCTCTAACACCGCCAGTTGGTGCCTGGAAGTGCTGTGTGCACAGTCAACAGTCGCTCTTCTGTTATTGGGGTTCAGTAACGTCAGCTGATCCCCAGCTGTGTGTGCGGCAATACCTCCAATCTGCTCCTCCTGCTGTCCCTGGGCTCTAACACCGCCAGTTGGTGCCTGGAAGTGCTGTGTGCACAGTCAACAGTCGCTCCTCTGTTATTGGGGTTCAGTAACGTCAGCTGATCCCCAGCTGTGTGTGCGGCAATACCTCCAATCTGCTCCTCCTGCTGTCCCTGGGCTCTAACACCGCCAGTTGGTGCCTGGAAGTGCTGTGTGCACAGTCAACAGTCGCTCCTCTGTTATTGGGGTTCAGTAACGTCAGCTGATCCCCAGCTGTGTATCCGGCAACGTGTCATGCGACCTCCACGCTGGCACAACTAAAATGTAAGGGGACCTGTCCCCCCCTCCTCTAGGCGTTTGTTACTGAAAGAGCCACCATGTGCAGCACTAATACTGCACAAGGGAAAGGTCGCTCTTGAAATTATGCTCCTTGCAAACGCTGAACTACACACTCATGTAATGTGTCCCCTCACACCGTCCAACCGTCCCGGAGGTGGGACTTTCCTTTGTAATGTGACACAGCACAGCCGTCATTGCTACCCCCTTGGCACCGTGCGCTGCCTCCTTAGCGTTGTTTGATTCCGTCATGGACCCTGCGCTGTTATGTTATCCCTTGGCCATGCACAGTTTGCGCTGCCCGTCCTCTGACATCATTTGTTGTCGTCCTGGCTGCGCCTGTGCGTCCACGCTGCCCGAAATCACACCTCGCAGTGTTGTCTAATGTGATCCCACAGTGGGCCTGGTATCCATGGCCATGCGCAGTGCATATACTAGCCTCTCACTCCCCTTCTTCACGCTTCTTCAGACTAGGCGGCGTCAGCTGATCCCTAATAGCATGCCACGGCCGTGACGCCGCACAGTCTGAAGAAGCAGGAAGGAGGTGAGTGAGAGGCGATGATATGCACTGCGCATGCCCATGGATCCCTGGCCCGCAGTGGGACTACATTAGATGACACTGCAAGGTTGGATCTAGGGCAGCTTGGACGCACAGGCACTGCCAGCCTGACACCTACATGATGTCAGAAGACGGGCACCGCTAACTGTGCATGGCCAAGGGATAACATTACAGCGCGGGCTCCGTGACAGAACCAAACAACGTTGAGGAGGTGGCGCCCGGCACCAAGGGGGTTGGAATGACGGCTGTGCTGTGTCACATTACAAAGGAAAGTCCCACTTCCGGGATGGTTTGACGGTGTGAGGGGACACATTATATGAGTGTGTACTTCAGCGTTTGCAAGGAGCATAATTTTTGGAGCCACCATTTTCCATGTGCAGTATTACTGCTGTACAAGATGGCTCTTTCAGCAACAAATGCCTGGGGGGGGGGTTAAAGGTTCCCTTTCAACTTGCTCCACTGCAGGCTTCGGCCTACACTCTGCTCCTCTTTGATTCCCTGGGTTTCAACACTGTCAGTTGCCACCTGGAAGTGTTGTCTACACAGAAAAAACACTAGGTGATGTGTCAGTGGGGTTCAGCACCACCAGCTGTTCCCCTGCTGTGTAGTCGGCAACGTGTCCAGCACAAGCCACGCTGGCACAACAGAACAAAAGCTGCCACCAGTGCAGGCTTCGGCCTACACTCTGCTCCTCTCCTCCTCCTGCTGACCCTGGGCTCAAACAACGCTAGTTTTTGCCCGGAAGTGCTAGCTGCACAGAGAAAAACACCAGCCAATGTGTTAGTGGGGTTCAGCACCGCCAGCTGTTCCCCTGCTGTGTAGCCGGCAACGTGACCTGCAAACGCCACGCAGGCACATGAACTGAAATTAAAGGGAACCTGGCCCCACCCCCCCAGGTGTTTCTATGTATAACAGCCACCTAGTACAGCAGTACTGTTGCATTTGTACAAGGTGGCTGACTTTTTCTCCTTGCCCACGTGGAACTCAACACGTACAAAATGTGTCTCATTGAGACCATTCCACTGTCCCTGAGGTGTGACTTTCCTTTCTAATGATACGCAGCACCCCCCTTGGTAGCGTTTCCCGTCTTTTGTCACCATGGTTAGCTGGCTGCGCCTGTGCATCCGCCCTGCAAGAAACAACGCCCCTCGTTGTCATATTTATTTTGTCAGCGAGGGTGTGGTTTATGGGCACGGGCAGTGCATATGTTCGCCTGTCTTAACTCATCTCCTTCCGCCTTCTTCAGACTGTGCGGCCTCCTGGCCGTGGTAGGCGATAAGGGATCAGCTGAGGCCGCCCAGTCTGAAGCAGGTGTAAGGACATGTGTGAGCGGCAAACATATTTACTGCACAAGGCCACAAATCCCAGCCACGCAGTGTGATTTTTTGAAAACACACTGTGGGTCTGGGATTCATGTCCATCGCTAACCGCAACGGCCGACATGAAATGAGGTCAGAAGACAGGAAGCGCTCACAGCGCATGGCAAAGGAATCACAATAGCGCAGACTCCTGTACAGCAAATAACAACGCTCAGGATTCTGCGCCCAGTACCTAGGTGCAAATTTTGACACCTGTGCTGCGTCTCCTTAAAAAGACAAGTCACGCCTCCACAACTGTTTGACAGTATAATGGGCTAAATAGTGTACGTGTTTTATTCAGCGTGTGCAAGGAGCAAACTAAATAGAGCAACCTTTTACTTGTGCAGCATTAATGCTGCACAAGGTGTGGCTCTTGTACCTTGCAACACGTGAGGGGGGGTTAATGGTAACCTTTGAAATTGGTTCAACTAGGCTTCGGCCTACACTCTGCTCTTCTCCTCCTCCTGCTGACCCTGGGCTCTAACACCGCCAGTTTTTGCCCGGACATGCGATCTGCACAGAGAAAAACACCAGTCAATGTGTCAGTGGGGTTCAGCAACGCCAGCTGTTCCCCTGCTGTGTAGCTTGCATCGTGTCCAGCACAAGCCACGCTGGCACAACCGACCAAAAGCTGCCAACAGTGCAGGCTTCGGCCTACACATTGCTCCTCTCCTCCTCCTGCTGACCCTGGGCTCTAACACCGCCAGTTTTTGCCCGGACATGCGAGCTGCACAGAGAAAAACACCAGTCAATGTGTCAGTGGGGTTCAGCAACGCCAGCTGTTCCCCTGCTGTGTAGCTTGCATCGTGTCCAGCACAAGCCACGCTGGCACAACCGACCAAAAGCTGCCACCAGTGCAGGCTTCGGCCTACACATTGCTCCTCTCCTCCTCCTGCTGACCCTGGGCTCAAACACCACCAGTTTTTGCCCGGACATGCGAGCTGCACAGAGAAAAACACCAGTCAATGTGTCAGTGGGGTTCAGCAACGCCAGCTGTTCCCCTGCTGTGTAGCTTGCAACGTGACCTGCAAACGCCACGCAGGCACATGAACTGAAATTGAAGGGAGCCTGCCCCCCACCCCCAGGTGTTTCTATGTATAACAGCCACCTTGTACAGTAGTACTGCTGCATTTGTACAAGGTGGCTGACTTTTTCTCCTTGCCCATGTGGAACTCAACACGTACAAAATGTGTCTCATTGAGACCATTCCACTGTCCCTGAGGTGTGACTTTCCTTTCTAATGATACGCAGCACCACCCTTGTTAGCGCTGCCCGTCTTTTGACATCATTGGTTAGCTGGCTGCGCCTGTGCGTCTGCCCTGCTCGAAACAACGCCCCTCGGTGTCTTATTTTTTTGGACAGCGAGGGTGTGATTGATGGGCATGTGCAGTGCATATGTTTGCCTGTGTTCACTAATCTCCTTCCGCCTTCTTCAGACTGGGTGTCCTCATGGCCGCGGCAGGCGATAAGGGATCAGATGAGGCCGCCCAGTCTGAAGCTGGTGTAAGGACATGTGTGAGTGTCAAACATATTTACTGCACAAGGCCACGAATCCCAGCCACGCAGTGTGATTTTTTGAAAACACACTGTGGGTCTGGGATTCATGTCCATCGCTAACCGCAACGGCCGACATGAAATGAGGTCAGAAGACAGGAAGCGCTCACAGCGCATGACCAAGGGATCACAATAGCGCAGACTCCTGTACAGCAAATAACAACGCTCAGGAATCTGCGCCCAGCAGCTAGGTGTAAATTTTGACACCTGTGCTGCATCTCCTTAAAAAGACAAGTCACGCCTCCACTACTGTTTAACAGTATAGTGGGCTAAATAGTGTACGTGTTTTATTCAGCGTGTGCAAGGAGCAAATGAAATAGAGCAACCTTTTACTTGTGCAGCATTAATGCTGCACAAGGTGTGGCTCTTGTACCTTGCAACACCTGAGGGGGGGTTAAAGGTAACCTTTGAAATTGGTTCAACTAGGCTTCGGCCTACACTCTGCTCCTCTCCTGCTGACCCTGGGCTCAAACACCGCTAGTTTTTGCCCGGAACTGCTAGCTGCACAGAGAAAAACACCAGTCAATGTGTTAGTGGGGTTCAGCACCGCCAGCTGTTCCCCCGCTGTGTAGCCGGCATCGTGTCCAGCACAAGCCACGCTGGCACAACCGACCAAAAGCTGCCACCAGTGCAGGCTTCGGCCTACACTCTGCTCCTCTCCTCCTCCTGCTGACCCTGGGCTCAAACACCGCCAGTTTCTGCCCGGACATGCTAGCTGCACAGAGAAAAACACCCACCATTGTGTCAGTGGGGTTCAGCACCGCCAGCTGTTCCCCCGCTGTGTAGCCGGCATCGTGTCCAGCACAAGCCACGCTGGCACAACTGACCAAAAGCTGCCACCAGTGCAGGCTTCGGCCTACACTCTGCTCCTCTCCTCTTCCTGCTGACCCTGGGCTCAAACACCTCCAGTTTCTGCCCGGAAGTGCTAGCTGCACAGAGAAAAACACCAGCCAATGTGTTAGTGGGGTTCAGCACCGCCAGCTGTTCCCCTGCTGTGTAGCCGACAACGTGACCTGCAAACGCCACGCAGGCACATGAACTGAAATTAAAGGGAACCTGGCCCCACCCCCCCAGGTGTTTCTATGTATAACAGCCACCTTGTACAGCAGTACTGCTGCATTTGTACAAGGTGGCTGACTTTTTCTCCTTGCCCACGTGGAACTCAACACGTACAAAATGTGTCTCATTAGAGACCATTCCACTGTCCCTGAGGTGTGACTTTCCTTTCTAATGACACGCAGCACCCCCATTGTTAGCGCTGCCCGTCTTCTGACATCATTGGTTCGATGGCTGTGCCTGTGCGCCCGCCCTGCCCGACACAACGCCCCTCGTTGTCTCATATATTTTGACTGCGAGGGTGTGATTGATGGGCACGAGCAGTGCATATGTTCCCCTGTCTTCACTCCCCTCCTTCCGCCTTCTTCTGACTGTGCGGCCTCATGGCCGCGGCATGCGATAAGGGATCAGCTGAGGCCGCCCAGTCTGAAGCAGGTGTAAGGACATGTGTGAGCGGCGAACATATTTACTGCACAAGGCCACGAATCCCAGCACCGCAGTGTGACTTTAGGAAAAGGCACTGTGGGTCTGGGATTTATGGCCATCGTTAACCGCACCGGCCAACATGAAATGAGGTCATGAGACGGCCTGCACTAACAGGGTATTGCCAAGGGATAACACAAGAGCGCAGTTTCCTGTACTGCAAATAACAACGGTAAGGAATCTGCGCCCAGCACCTAGGTGTAAATTTGTACACCTGTGCTGCGTCTCCTTAAAGAGACAAGTCACGCCTCCACTACTGTTTGACAGTATAATGGGCTAAATAGTGTACGTGTTTTATTCAGCGTGTGCAAGGAGCAAAATTAAGAGAGCAACCTTTGACTTGTGCATCATTAATGCAGTTCAAGGTGTGGCTCTTGTACCTTGCAACACCTGAGGGGGGGTTAAAGGTTACCTTTGAAATTGGTTCAACTAGGCTTCGGCCTACACTCTGCTCCTCTCCTCCTCCTGCTGACCCTGGGCTATAACACCGCCAGTTGTAGCCTGGAAGTGTTAGCTGCACAGAGAAAAACACCAGCCAATGTGTTAGTGGGGTTCAGCACCGCCAGCTGTTCCCCTGCTGTGTAGCCGACATCGTGTCCAGCACAAGCCACGCTGGCACAACCGACCAACAGCTGCCACCAGTGCAGACTTCGGCCTACACTCTGCTCCTCTCCTCCTCCTGCTGACCCTGGGCTCAAACACCGCCAGTTTCTGCCCGGACATGCTAGCTGCACAGAGAAAAACACCCACCATTGTGTCAGTGGGGTTCAGCACCGCCAGCTGTTCCCCCGCTGTGTAGCCGGCATCGTGTCCAGCACAAGCCACGCTGGCACAACTGACCAAAAGCTGCCACCAGTGCAGGCTTCGGCCTACACTCTGCTCCTCTCCTCCTCCTGCTGACCCTGGGCTCAAACACCTCCAGTTTCTGCCCGGAAGTGCTAGCTGCACAGAGAAAAACACCAGCCAATGTGTTAGTGGGGTTCAGCACCGCCAGCTGTTCCCCTGCTGTGTAGCCGGCAACGTGACCTGCAAACGCCACGCAGGCACATGAACTGAAATTAAAGGGAACCTGGCCCCACCCCCCCAGGTGTTTCTATGTATAACAGCCACCTTGTACAGCAGTACTGCTGCATTTGTACAAGGTGGCTGACTTTTTCTCCTTGCCCACGTGGAACTCAACACGTACAAAATGTGTCTCATGAGAGACCATTCCACTGTCCCTGAGGTGTGACTTTCCTTTCTAATGATACGCAGCACCCCCCTTGGTAGCGCTGCCCGTCTTCTGACATCATTGGTTGGCTTGTCGCGCCTGTGCGTCCGCCCTGCCTGAAACAATGCTCCTCGTTGTCTTACTTATTTTGACTGCGAGGGTGTGATTGATGGGCACGAGCAGTGCATATCTTTGCCTGTCTTAACTCATCTCCTTCCGCCTTCTTCAGACTGTGCAGCCTCATGGCCGCGGCATGCGAGAAGGGATCAGCAGAGGCTGCCCAGTCTGAAGCAGGTGTAAGGACGTGTGTGAGCGGCCAAAATATTTACTGCTCAAGGCCACGAATCCCAGCACCGCAGTGTGACTTTATGAAAAGGCACTGTGGCTCTGGGATTTATGGCCATCGTTAACCGCACCGGCCAACATGAAATGAGGTCATAAGACGGGCAGCTCTAACAGGGCATTGCCAAGGGATAACACAAGAGCGCAGACTCCTGTACAGCAAATAACAACGCTCAGGAAGCTGCGCCAAGCACCAAGGCGTTATTTGGGACACCTGTGCTGCGTCTCCTTAAAAAGCCAAGTCACGCATCCACTACAGTTTGACTGTAGAATGGGCTAAATTGTGTACGTCTTTCATTCAGCGTGTGCAAGTAGACAAATTAATAGAGCAACCTTTCACTTGTGCAGCATTAATACTGCACAAGGTGTGTCTCTTGTAGTTTGTAACACCTGAGGGGGGGTTAAAGGTTTCCTTTGAAATTGGTTCAACTAGGCTTCGGCCTACACTCTGCTCCTCTCCTCCTCCTCCTGCTTCACCACGGGCTCTAACATCGCAAGTTTTTGCCCGCAAGTGCTAGCTGCACAGAGAAAAACACCAGCCATTGTGTTAGTGGGGTTCAGCAACGCCAGCTGTTCCCACACTGTGTAGCCGGCAAAGTGTCCTGCAAACGCAACGCTGACACAAAGCTGCCTCCAGTGCAGGCTTCGGCCTACACTCTGCTCCCCCTGCTTACCCTTTGCTCCAGCACCGCTAGTTGGGGCTCTAGGAAGACAATCTTTAATAGGCAACGCATCTGGGTTCCAGCACCGCCAGCTGGTTCTCGGCAGTGTTTTTGTCACTGGTACTCCCTCGTGCCAAACCTGGTTCCAGCACCGTCAGCTGTTTCCGGGTAGTGTCAAGCTCACTGAGACGCCTATGCTTGCCCCGTCGTGGTGCGGTCGGGTTAGCCAACTCCAGGGTGCCTCCAGTTTAGGAGCTTCCTATGTGGGCTGCGTGAACTGGTAGTCAAGGCTGGCTCTGTAGTGCCAGTAGGCCCAGCTCCCCCTGTAGGACTGTTGGGGTTCGGTAACTGCGGCTGCCTCGCGGCCTAGCTGTTCTCTCCTCTCCTGTGGGCCTTGGGGTCCACCACCTGGTTCCAGCACCGTCAGCTGGTTCCAGGCCGAGCCTTTGGCTTAGGTGCCTCCTCCTGGGTATCCGAGTTCCGCCAACGTCAGGCGGTCCTTGGTAGTGCTTTTAAGCGCGGGCACCTACAGCTTAGTAACCGGGTTCCAGCACCGTCAGCTGGTCCTCGGTCGTGCCATTGGCTCTTGCACACTGGGGCAACGCATCTGGGTTCCAGCACCGCCAGCTGGTTCTCGGCAGTGTTTTTGTCACAGGTACTCCCTCGTGCCAAACCTGGTTTCAGCACCGTCAGCTGTTTCCGGGTTGTGTCAAACTCGCTGAGACGCCTATGCTTGCCCCGTCGTGGTGCGGTCGGGTTAGCCAACTCCAGGGTGCCTCCAGTTTAGGAGCTTCCTATGTGGGCTGCGTGAACTGGTAGTCAAGGCTGGTTCTGTAGTGCCAGTAGGCCCAGCTCCCCCTGTAGGACTGTTGGGGTTCGGTAACTGCGGCTGCCTCGCGGCCTAGCTGTTCTCTCCTCTCCTGTGGGCCTTGGGGTCCACCACCTGGTTCCAGCACCGTCAGCTGGTTCTAGGCCGAGCCTTTGGCTTAGCTGCCTCCTCCTGGGTATCCCAGTTCCGCCAACGTCAGGCGGTCCTTGGTAGTGCTTTTAAGCGCGGGCACCTACAGCTTAGTAACCGGGTTCCAGCACCGCCAGCTGGTCCTCGGTCGTGCCATTGGCTCTTGCACACTGGGGCAACGCATCTGGGTTCCAGCACCGCCAGCTGGTTCTCGGCAGTGTTTTTGTCACAGGTACTCCCTCGTGCCAAACCTGGTTTCAGCACCGTCAGCTGTTTCCGGGTAGTGTCAAGCTCGCTGAGACGCCTATGCTTGCCCCTTCGTGGTGCGGTCTGGTTAGCCAACTCCAGGGTGCCTCCAGTTTAGGAGCTTCCTATGTGGGCTGCGTGAATTGGTAGTCAAGGCTGGTTCTGTAGTGCCAGTAGGCCCAGCTCCCCCTGTAGGACTGTTGGGGTTCGGTAACTGCGGCTGCCTCGCGGCCTAGCTGTTCTCTCCTCTCCTGTGGGCCTTGGGGTCCACCACCTGGTTCCAGCACCGTCAGTTGGTTCCAGGCCGAGCCTTTGGCTTAGGTGCCTCCTCCTGGGTATCCGAGTTCCGCCAACGTCAGGCGGTCCTTGGTAGTGCTTTTAAGCGCGGGCACCTACAGCTTAGTAACCGGGTTCCAGCACCGCCAGCTGGTCCTCGGTCGTGCCATTTGCTCTTGCACACTGGGGCAACGCATCTGGGTTCCAGCACCGCCAGCTGGTTCTCGGCAGTGTTCTTGACACAGGTACTCCCTCGTGCCAAGCCTGGTTTCAGCACCGTCAGCTGTTTCCGGGTTGTGTCAAGCTCACTGAGACGCCTATGCTTGCCCCGTCGTGGTGCGGTCGGGTTAGCCAACTCCAGGGTGCCTCCAGTTTAGGAGCTTCCTAAGTGGGCTGCGTGAATTGGTAGTCAAGGCTGGTTCTGTAGTGCCAGTAGGCCCAGCTCCCCCTGTAGGACTGTTGGGGTTCGGTAACTGCGGCTGCCTCGCGGCCTAGCTGTTCTCTCCTCTCCTGTGGGCCTTTGGGTCCACCACCTGGTTCCAGCACCGTCAGCTGGTTCCAGGCCGAGCCTTTGGCTTAGGTGCCTCCTCCTGGGTATCCGAGTTCCGCCAACGTCAGGCGGTCCTTGGTAGTGCTTTTAAGCGCGGGCACCTACAGCTTAGTAACCGGGTTCCAGCACCGTCAGCTGGTCCTCGGTCGTGCCATTGGCTCTTGCACACTGGGGCAACGCATCTGGGTTCCAGCACCGCCAGCTGGTTCTCGCAGTGTTTTTGTCACGGGTACTCCCTCGTGCCAAACCTGGTTTCAGCACCGTCAGCTGTTTCCGGGTTGTGTCAGACTCGCTGAGACGCCTATGCTTGCCCCGTCATGTTGCGGTCGGGTTAGCCAACTCCAGGGTGCCTCCAGTTTAGGAGCTTCCTATGTGGGCTGCGTGAACTGGTAGTCAAGGCTGGTTCTGTAGTGCCAGTAGGCCCAGCTCCCCCTGTAAGACTGTTGGGGTTCGGTAACTGCGGCTGCCTCGCGGCCTAGCTTTTCTCTCCTCTCCTGTGGACCTTCAGGTCCACCACCTGGTTCCAGCACCGTCAGCTGGTTCTCGGCAGTGTCTTTTGCTCTTGTACCTTCTGCTCCCCATCCTGGTTCCAGTACCGTCAGCTGGTTCCGGGCAGAGCCTTTGGCTTAGGTGCCTCCTTCTGGGTATCCAAGTTCCACCAACGTCAGGTGGTCCTTGGTAGTGCTTTCGGGCACGGGTACCTCCTGCTTAGTAACCGGGTTCCAGTAACGTCAGCTGGTCCTCGGTAGTTCCATTGGCTCTTGGAACTTCGGCTACCCATCCGGGTTCCAGTACCGTCAGCTGGTTCTCGGCAGTGTCTTTTGCTCTTGTACCTTCTGCTCCCCATCCTGGTTCCAGTAACGTCAGCTGGTTCCGGGCAGAGCCTTTGGCTTAGGTGCCTCCTTCTGGGTATCCGAGTTCCGCCAACGTCAGGCGGTCCTTGGTAGTGCTTTTTAGCACGGGTACCTCCTGCCTAGTAACCGGGTTCCAGTAACGTCAGCTGGTCCTCGGTAGTTCCATAGGCTCTTGAACCTTCGGGTAGCCATCCGAGTTCCAGTTCCATCAGCTGGTTCTTGGCATTTTCTCAGCCTTCTTGTACCTTCTGCTACATTTCCATGTTGAAGACCCTAAAGTCGACGACCCGGAAGACCACCCCGATGACGACGACGACGACCCGGAAGACCACCCCGATGACGATGGCGGAGACGACGACGGCGGAGACGACGACGGCTGAGACGACGACGGCGGAGATGACGACACTGGAGACGACGACCCTGGAGACGACGACATGGAAGACCGAGAAGCAGAAGAACAAGAGGCTGCAGAACAAAGAGCAGAAGAACATTAAGCATAACACTTAATATCAGAGCAAAAGATATTATCTAAATTATATGCAGAAGAAGACTAAGCAGTGTATGGGGGTGAGTCCGTTCCTCCTCGTGGTGCCCCTGGATAAAGCCTGATGCTGCAGGCCAAACTGAACGCGGACAAATGTAACTTTTGTGACTGGCAGAACGGAAGGTGTAATCTTCCAACTTTTATAGATAACAACTACGGGAATGCCTGTCACAAATGAGAATATGATGAAGAAGTAGAATAGGAAGAATAATAACAGTGGAATAAAAAGAATATGTAGAATAGGAAGAATAATAATAGTTGAATAAAATGAATATGAAGAATGTAATCAAAAAAAAAAAAAAAAAGGTAAAGGATGAAGAAGAAGATGAATAAGGTGAAGAAGAAGTTGATGTCAAAGATGCTGATGATGATGAAGATGAAAGTGTGGGAAAAGAAAAAAAAAAGAAAAAAAAGAAGGGGAAGGGCGTGGAATAGTGAAACATCAATATCTGACAAAATAAAAAAAAAAAAATTTACATAGTCAATATCTTTGTCACTCCGAACGTCTTAAAAAAAAACAAAAAACATGCTATTCTATTTGATTGGGATAAACCTCTATGACTTTAATGTCTCCGCCACCTCCCCAAATACATCCGGCATTATTCTTAGTTGTTTTCCTTCATGTAGAATGAACCTACAAGGCAAGAAAGGGTTTATTTTAATTCCGATATTTTGGTCCCATTGACTTGCATTGGGATCGGGTATCGGTATCGGCGATATCCGATATTTTTTGAATATCGGCCGATCCTATCCGATACCGATACTTTCCGATATCGGAAGGTATCGCTCAACACTATCTGAGACCCTTATCCCCTTACACTCACTCCGGATTTGTTTAATCAGATTGTTGGAGAAAATGGTTTACTAAGTTGGGCCTTATAATTTTATTAGAATCAGAAAAGGGTAAGCCAGGAAAATGGCTTCTAGCATCCCTGAAGCACATTTCGATAACCTCATCATGCCATTTTGTCTGACTAAGGCCGCCCCCTCCATTTTCAACATATTATCAATGATATCTTCTGTCATCTGGTGGGCAAATTTGTGATGGTATACCTCAACAACATTTTAATTTTCTCACTCGATTATGGGAGACGTTAGACAGGTAAAACAGATATTGCAGGAAAATAAACTGTATGCTAAGCCTAAGAAATGTTGGCTCGCCTTTCAGGAGGTGCAATTCCTTGGTTTCTTGGTGTTGGCTTCAGGTTTCCGGATGGACCCTGAGAAGGTCCACGTGGTGCTGGAATGTGACCTTCCAGAAAATCTTAAAGCCCTACAATGCTCTCTGGAAGTTTATCCGGAACTTCTCGTCCATTGTCAAACCATTCACGGACATGATTATAAAGGATACATATTTCTCTAATTGGCCGACATTGCCCATCACGCATGCAATTTTCTAAACAAAATGTTTTTCCTCAGCTCCGGTACTCATTCAGACTAATGTTACACAAATGTTATTGTGGAGGTGGACGCATCTGAAGTGGAGGTTGGTACCATCTTATCACAAGGAAATTATGACATACTTGAGAGGACTTTTGGCCACTAAGTTGGCCTATGAGGAGCGTCGTCATTTTCTGGAGGGGAAACTCACCCTGTCATGGCATTCACTGACCATAAAAATTTGTTGTCTTTGGAATCCGCAAAACGTCTCACTCTGAGACAATCCAGGTGTTCCGGAGTATCCCTGGGGTAGGTAGCACTGAGGACTCTGTTCCTATTCTACAAAAGAGAGTGGTCATTTCTGTCATATGTTCTAATGTTGAGGGTGAGGTATTGAAGACTCAGTTGACACTCCTGCTTTCTGCACTTCAGGGAAATTATTTATGCCATTACATTTATGTTTAAAAATTTTAGAGGACATCAACACTCGGTTCTTGTGGGTTACCCAGGTAACATGGTTACTGTGGATCTTGTTTAGCAAAATGGCACATTTTGTTTCTTTACCAGCATTGTCAAATTCTAAAATGTTGTCTGAAGGTGTTTTTTTAATGAGATTCTAAAGGTTCATGGGTGTTAGGTGTCGAGTTCCCGCTTCTGCACAAGGGGAATCTCGAGCCATCTCCGCTCCGGTCTCCCATTCTTATCCAGCCGCAGTGGAGTCTGCTCAGCAGAGACGTTGGTCCCAGCATCTTGCTCAGTCTCACTCTGTTAGGAGTCGAGTTTCCTCTGCTGCACAGGTGGAATCTCGATCCATGTCTGCTGTGGTCTCCCATGCTGCTTCGGCCGCAGTGGGCTCTGCTCAGCGGAGGCGTCGCTCCCAGCATCTCGCCGGGACTGATTCTGTGCAGAGGGTTACTGCTGCCTTTTCTGGCTCTCCTGTTGTACCCTGCACTGATCTGCGGCGAGCGAGCTTCTCTGGGACTAAGTCCTTATTTGCACACACTGAGCATGCCCAGGGCAAGATCTCCCATTGGAGATCGAGGGTCACATGCTCAGGTAGTGCAGCACATCCCATTGGTCCTCCTGGCAGGTCCTGAAAGGGCAAAACTTCTGTAGCAGCTTCCTGTGCTGCAACTATATAAACTGCGCATGACCGCACGGCCATGCGCTAGTATTGTCTTGATAATGTGTGTGTGTAGATGGATGTATGTCGATGGATGAAAGCTCCTAAGTATCCCTCCCTAGTGTTGTTGACTGCTCGCGGATGATGGTAGCTAGTAGTGCCCGACTAGCCATCTGCACGTAACACACATCACAGCGTCCAGCTGCTGTGTCCGCCAGTACGGCGCCGTGCGCTTCCTCTGCGCTTTCCTTACCCAAGCCTGGGTGGTTAGTGGCGTCCGTCATGCCCAGGGCAAGATCTCCCATTGGAGATCGAGGGTCACATGCTCAGGTACTGCAGCATATCCCATTGGTCCTCCAGGAAGGTCCTGAAAGGGCAAAACTTTGGTAGCAGCTTCCCATTGGTCCTTTATTGGAAGGTCCTGAACGTGCTGCAACTATATAAGCTGCGCATGACCGCATGGCCATGAGCTAGTGTACAATTGTAAATGTGTGTGTGTTGTGAGTGAAAGTCACTCTTTAAATAACCCTCCCTATTGGATGACTGTTCGCGGAAGGTGTATGTTTGCTATCTAGCGCCCGACTTAGCCATCAGCACGTAAACACACAATACAGCGTCTTATTGCTATGACCGCCAGTGCGGCGCCTTGTGCTTTCACAGCGCTTTCCTGACCCAAGCCTGGGTGGTTAGTGGCGTTCGCCAGTGTGGCACTGCATGCACTCTCGTGCTTCTATTGCTGTCACTCTGACACCTCAGTAGCGGTGTCGAGCGCATGAGGTCTATGTACTCAAATCCTGTGTCTTGGGATTGAGTTCTGAGACTCGATGCTTGCGCTCTTGGTGCGGTACCACGGCCCTGTGACGTAACAGGGTTCGCTTCCTTCACACAGGGTGAGGTTAGCCCATGTGTGTATTCACTTTGTACCGCCATATAGTCCGTCATTACTTGGCAGCAGGTTCCATCTCTGCACGGTGGACCCCAGGCTGCGAACGCACCATACTCTATCTGTCTTATTATTTGGTGCGTTCCGCTAGCCCTAACATTATACTAGCGCCAGGGTCTGGCTAGTAATGACAGACAAACAGCAATCCTTGCGGTATATCCAGCAGCTGGAGGGTAGGTTGGCGGCTCTCGAGAGCTCAACCTCAGCTGTGGATGTTACCGCAGTTGCTGTACAGGCTGCTAGCATGGCTGCAGCAACCTTGTCCATTGCCACCCCTGTTCCGACATTATCTCGCCTCCCGCTGCCATAAAAATTTTCTGGTGATAGCAAATTTTGTAGGAGATTCGTGAGTCAGTGCTCTATTCACCTCGAGCTCCTGGCTGCACGTTTTCCCACAGAGCGGGCTAAGGTGGGATTTATAGTGTCTCTCTTGTCGGACAGGGCGTTGGAATGGGCTACGCCGCTGTGGGAGCGTGGCGATCATGTGGTGCAGAGTGCTCCGCTGTTCCTGAGCACTCTGAAACAGGTCTTTTTAGGACCTCAAGTCACCCATGATACTGCGCTCCAACTGCTGGCATTAACTCAGGGTGAGTCCTTGGTCAGTCATTTTGCCGTCCAATTCCGCACTTTAGCTTCTGAGCTGGACTGGTCAGATAAAGCCCTTATCCCCATATTTTGGAGGGGCCTGGCTGATCACGTTAAGGACGCTCTGGCCACTAGGGAGATTCCTGCCACACTGGAGGAGTTAATAACTGTCTCCACTCGAATTGACCTCTGTTTTAACGAGCAGAGGTTAGAGCGAGCCCAGTGTAGGCAGAGGTTTCGGCTGGCTCCTACCTTCGCCAAACCTCTGGAATCTCCGGTCCTGGTTCCTGAGTCACATGAGACCATGGAAGTGTCACAAGCGGGATCTAAGTCCCGGACCGCTTGTGCACTCAAGGTCTGTCATGTTTGCCAGCAGTCAGGACATCTAGCCACCAGATGTCCTCAGCGGTCGAGGAAACGTCAGCGTCTAGTGGTAGTAGGTGGAGGTACACTAGACACGGTGACGTTTGCCTCTAAATTGTCCTTTAAGGGGACAATTATTATAGGCTCATTCTCCCACTCGGTAGAGCTCTGCGTGGATTCTGGGGCGGAGGGCAATTTTATGTCTTCTGCCTTCGCCCAACGTCAAGCAATACCCCTGGTTATGCTAGCTCAACCAGTAATGGTACGAGTGGTGAATGGGTCGACACTGCCCTCTCAGATAACACACCAGACCATCCCTTTTACTCTGTCCATGTCGCCATCTCATCAGGAGATTATATCTCTGCTCGTCATTCCTGAGGGAATTGATGAGGTCCTGTTGGGAATACCTTGGCTACGGTACCACTCTCCTCATATCGAGTGGTCCTCAGGCAGAATTCTGTGATGAGGCGAATCTTGTGGGGGTAGGTGTCAGAGGGAGTGCGTTCAGGTTGCTACTACAGAGGTACCCGCAGATCTATCCTCTCTCCCCAAGCAGTATTGGTCTTATGCAGACGTGTTCTCCAAAAAGGCGGCGGAGATCCTTCCGCCCCATCGCCCCTATGACTGTCCTATTGATCTCTTGCCTGGTGCTGAGCCTCCCCGGGGTTGAGTCTATCCGTTATCTCTCCCGGAGACGGAGGCAATGTCACAGTACATCCAAGAAAATCTGGCAAGAGGATTCATTAGGAAGTCAGTGTCACCTGCTGGGGCAGGGTTCTTCTTCGTGCAGAAGAAGAATGGGGAACTGCGTCCATGCATAGACTACAGGGGTCTTAACGCCATCACCGTTAAGAATAAGTATCCTTTGCCCTTGATATCTGAGCTCTTCGATAGGCTTCGGGGAGCAAGGGTATTTACTAAATTAGATCTGCGGGGTGCTTACAACCTGATTCGCATCCGTGAGGGGGACGAATGGAAGACGGCTTTTTACACCAGGGATGGGCACTATGAATATCTGGTGATGCCCTTCGGGCTCTGTAATGCCCCAGCCGTTTTCCAAGACTTTGTGAACGACATCTTCCGGGATATGCTTTCCACCTCGGTCGTAGTCTATCTGTATGATATTCTCATCTACTCTCCAGATATTGACTCCCACCGGAGAGATGTTTGCAAAGTCTACGACCTCCTACGGGCAAACTCCCTCTATGCCAAGTTGGAGAAGTGTATGTTCGAGCAGGAGTCCTTACCTTTCCTAGGCTACATCATCTCTGCCCAGGGATTGGCTATGGATCCTGCCAAACTACAGGCTGTGATGGACTGGCAGGAACCCCATTCTCTTAAAGTGGTGCAGCGCTTTATGGGGTTCATTAATTATTACGCCAGTTCATTCCGCACTTCTCAACTTTGGTAGCTCCCTTGGTTGCCCTCACCAAGAAAGGGGCAAAACCCAAATTGTGGTCTGAGGAGGTCTCCAAGGCCTTTAACTCCATAAAGTCACACTTCGCTAGCGCTCCCATCCTACATCGCCCCGATGTTGATAAGCCATTTATCATGGAGGTGGAAGCCTCTTCTGTTGGTGCTGGAGCAGTCCTCTTCCAAAAGGATGCTCAAGGTCGGAAGCATCCTTGCTTCTTCTTTTCTAAGACCTTCTCACCAGCAGAGAGGAATTATTCCATCGGGGACAGGGAGTTGCTAGCCATGAAGTTGGCTTTCTCGGAGTGGAGACATCTCTTGGAGGGAGCACGTTTTCCCTTCCAAGTCTTCACAGACCATAAAAATTTGGTGTACCTGCAGACAGCCCAGCGGTTGCATTCTCGCCAGGCCAGATGGTCCTTATTCTTCTCCCGGTTTCATTTCACCCTCCATTTTCTTTCTGGGGAGAAGAACATTCGGGCCGACGCTCTCTCTCGCTCCGTTGTGTCATCTGCGGAGGAGGAAGAGGAGCCTCGGCTTATTGTCCCCACCGAGAGCTTGAGAACTGTGGCCCCGGTTTCGCTAGAGTCTGTGCCTCCGGGCAAGACTTTTGTACCATCCAGTTTGCGACCGGAGGTTCTCTCTTGGGCACACTCGTCCAGGGTGGGTGGACATTTTGGTTCCAAAAGGATATCTGAGTTACTGGCGAGGACATACTGGTGGCCGCATATGGCTCGTGATGTCGCAGAATATGTTCGGGCATGTGTCTCTTGCGCCAAGAACAAGTCCCCTCGGCAACGGCCAGCTGGTTTGCTTTACCCTCTGCTGGTGGCGGACAGGCCCTGGGAGATGGTCGGGATGGACTTTGTGGTGGGCTTACCCAAGTCTCGTAACTGCACCATTATCTGGGTGATCACCGACCATTTTTCCAAAATGGTGCACTTGGTGCCTCTTCCACGGCTACCTTCTGCACGGGCGTTGGCTGTCTTGTTCATCAAACATATCTTTCGCCTACACGGTATGCCAGACAAAATTGTTAGTGACCGGGGTCCCCAGTTTGCGTCTCGATTCTGGAGAGAGCTTTGTCGTCTACTCAGTATTGAGTTGAATCTCTCTTCGGCATATCATCCCGAGACGAATGGGTTGGTAGAGAGGGCCAACCAGACCTTGGTCACATATTTACGACATTTTGTTTCTGCAAGGCAGGATGACTGGGCATCCTTGCTACCGTGGGCAGAGTTTGCGCTTAACAACGCCGTAGCCGACTCCACCGGTCAGACTCCATTCCTCCTAAATTACGGCCAGCATCCGCGTGTCCCTGTGCCCATGCCTGTGTCTTCTGCTGACTCCAGGGTGGCAGACTGGGCTGTGGAGGCACGGGACATTTGGGACCGCACTCAGGATGCCATTCGGGCCTCCAAGGAGAGAATGAGGTCCTCCGCCGATGCTCATCAGCGTCCCGCTCCGACCTTTGCTGCTGGCGACTTAGTGTGGCTCTCCGCCCGTAACATCAGGCTGCGTGTTGAGTCCACTAAGTTTGCACCTCGCTGCTTAAGTCCCTTCAAGGTCCTTGAACAGGTTAACCCTGTGGTCTACCGTCTGGCCCTTCCTCCACGCTTGGGTATCACCGACACCTTTCATGTGTCCCTCTTGAAACCCGTATACATGTCCCGGTTTTCTGAGTCATCTGCCGGGACATCGGGTTCATCTACGGACAATTACGAGGTGAACGCTATTTTGGGGTGCAAGGTGGTACGTGGCAAAAAGTTCTATCTGGTGGATTGGAAGGGTTATGGCCCAGAGGACAGGTCATGGGAGCCTGCTGAAAACATTCGGGCCCCACAGCTCATTGCTGCCTTCGAGCGTAGCGAGGCCCAAGGAGGGGTGGATCCTAGGAGGGGGGGTAATGTTAGGTGTCGAGTTCCCGCTTCTGCACAAGGGGAATCTCGAGCCATCTCCGCTGCGGTCTCCCATTCTTATCCAGCCACAGTGGAGTCTGCTCAGCAGAGACGTCGGTCCCAGCGTCTTGCTCAGTCTCACTCTGTACAAAGAGTTACTGCTGCTTTTCCTGCTTCTGCCATTGAAGTCAGTGTTGGTCAGCGGCGAGCAGATGCTTTTGGGGCTAAGTCCTGCTTTTCTCTTTCTGAGCATGCCCAGGGCAAGATCTCCCATTGGAGATCGAGGGTCACATGCTCAGGTACTGCAGCATATCCCATTGGTCCTCCAGGAAGGTCCTGAAAGGGCAAAACTTTGGTAGCAGCTTCCCATTGGTCCTTTATTGGAAGGTCCTGAACGTGCTGCAACTATATAAGCTGCGCATGACTGCACGGCCATGCGCTAGTGTACATTTGTAAATGTGTGTGTGTTGTGAGTGAAAGTCGCTCTTTAAATAACCCTCCCTATTGGATGACTGTTCGCGGAAGGTGTATGTTTGCTATCTAGCGCCCGACTTAGCCATCAGCACGTAAACACACAATACAGCGTCTTATTGCTGTGACCGCCAGTGCGTCGCCTTGTGCTTTCACAGCGCTTTCCTGACCCAAGCCTGGGTGGTTAGTGGCGTTCGCCACTGCATGCACTCTCGTGCTTCTATTGCTGTCACTCTGACACCTCAGTAGCGGTGTCGAGCGCATGAGGTCTATGTACTCAAATCCTGTGTCTTGGGATTAAGTTCTGAGACTCGTTGCTTGCACTCTTGATGCGGTACCACGGCCCTGTGACGTAACAGGGTTCGCTTCCTTCACACAGGGTGAGGTTAGCCCATGTGTGTATTCACTTTGTACCGCCATATAGTCCGTCATTACTTGGCAGCAGGTTCCATCTCTGCACGGTGGACCCCGGGCTGCGAACGCACCATACTCTATCTGTCTTATTATTTGGTGCGTTCCGCTAGCCGTAACACATGGGGTTACCTCTGATGTGGTCTCAGATTGGGGAACCCAATGTTAGGGTTGGCAGTTTGCGCTAAATAAAATAAATATTATAGCACAATTGCAACCCAAGGCCAACTATGCAGAGATGGAAAAAAGCTGATAATAAGCCATGATGGAACACTAAGAGAGCAATTGCTGGCACACATTGAGTTAAACGCCACTCAGTGTGAGCAGCACATGGACTGAACTCGCACACAGAAACAAAGCAGATGTATTGTAACTGAGCTGTGTCACTCACACACAGAAATGGAACAGATGCTCTGCAACTAAGCTGTGTCACTCGCACACAGAAACGAAAGAGGTATGGTGCTAGAAACGACTCCCTCACAGGGGAATGTAGCCTGCTAACAGCTTAAAAAGCAAACAGTGGTTACACAGTCAGCAAATGCACTCAACCAACCCCTCTCAAGAGGTGCCAGAATTTTAGTGGCTAGATGCCAGCCCTGAATTCACACAATCTCCTATCTAGAGAACCGGAATTCTAATGGCTTACAGCCAACCCTGAGCACATGCTGGAAAGACCACCCTGGTGCAATGTCCCATACACACAGTTGTAAGGAGAATGATAATAGTACGCCCGTCTGCGTCTCTGAGACTTTTTTTGTTCAGCTCATGTCCAGACAGACGGGACCTTGCTCGCGGACCAATCCAGAGCTGCCAAATCACCAGAGCGCTGATGACCAATCACCAATGAGACGCCACCAAATCACGAGCATGCTCAGTAGGGTGATTTCTGGACTTAGCCTCCAGAGAGTCCGTACGTCGCTGCCTACCGCTGGTTACCATAGACTTGGCTGAAGACCCAGCAGTAACCAGACGAAGAGCACGAGCTTAAGCAAGATGCTGGGACCAACGTCTATGCTCAGCGGCAACCGCAGCAGCTGAAGCTGAATGGGAGAGAGCAGTTGCAGACAAGGCTTGAGATCTACCCTGTGCACAGTGGGAGAATACCAGCGCCTAATATTACCCCCCCCTGCTAGCATCCCTCCCGGTGACTTTCGCCACACTCAAAACCTGCAATAAGCTGGGGGGCACGAACGTGTTCTATAGGCTCCCAGGTCCTATCCTCAGACTCGTGACCCTTCCAGTCCACCCCAAAAAAATGTTTGCCGTGTACTGCCTTGGACCCACAATGGCATTGACTTTAATATCGACCGAGGATGTAACAGAGCTCCCGGCAGAAGTCCCAGAAGAAAGAGATATATATGCAGGTTTCAACAAAGACACGTGGAATGTGTCGGTGATGTGTAGTGGAAGACTGAGTCGATAGACTACAAGGTTAACCTGTTCCAGGGCCTTGAAATGACCTAGGTAGCGGAAAAAAAATTTTGTGGACTCTGCATGTAGCCTGATGTTACGAGCAGAGATCCAAACTAAATCGCCAGGGGCAAAGACAAGAGCCGGACAAAGATGCGTGTTGGTGGAGATCCTCATTCTCTCCTTAGAAACCCTAATGGCATCCTGCGTGAGGTCCCAGATGTCACGGGCCTCCACTGCCCAGTGCACCACCCTAGGGTCGGAAGACGAGACAGGCATGGGCATGGGAACATGCAGATGCTGACTGCAGTGAAGGGTAAACGACATCTGCCCTGTGGAATCGGAGATGGCATTATTTAAAGCAAACTACACCCAAGGCAGTAAGGAAGCCCAGTTGTCATGCCTGGAAGAGGCAAAATGCCATAGGTACATGACCAGAGTCGGATTGAACCTCTCCACCTGCCCATTTGTCTCAGGATGATATGCAGAAGGGGGACCAGATGTACCAATTTGGAGAAATGGTCAGTGACCACCCAAATGACTGTGTTGTTACAGGACAGGTCCCCAATAAAGTGCATTCCGGCCATCCCCCAGTGCCTATCTGCCACCGGCAAGGTTTGAATCAAGCCCACAGGTCTCAGCCGGGAAGACCAATTCCTGGCACAAGAAACACAAGTTTGAACATAGTCCCTCACCTCATGTGCCATCCTTGGCCACCAATAAGTCCTCACCAAAAAGTCAGTGGTCCTCTTGATGCCGAAATGCCCACCTAACTTGGAAGTGTGGGCCCAAGAGAGGACCTCCGGCTGCAGGTTAGATGGTACATAGGATTTGACAATAGGGACCTGCTCAGCGAGTCCTGAGCCACTGTTTGAAGACTCTCCAAAGGGATAATTAGCCATGGCTCGTCTCCCTCCTTGGATGAGGCTACGGAATGGTATAGGGCATCAGAATGTATATTCTTCTCCCCAGAAAGAAAATGAACAGTGACATTAAATCGGGAGAAGAATAAGGACTACCTGGCCTGAGAAGAATTCAAGCGTTGGGCCGTCTGCAGATATAGCAGATTTTTGTGGTCCGTAAATACTTAGAAGAGATGCCGAGCTCCCTCTAAGAAATATCTCCACTCTGAGAAGGTCAACTTCATGGCCAGTAACCCCTCCCTTCCTCTCCACAAGTGAGAAGGTCTTAGAGAAAAAGAAACAAGACTAAACTAAATGATTTACATCTGTTAGCCAGCATAAATACATGTGGGGATTCCCTAGCAACCAGGCAACCCTCACATGTACTTATGCTGGCTAACAGATGTAAATCATTCAGCTGCGGCAAGAAAAACTAAATCTCCGAGCACTAAAAAATACTCGGAGGACCCCCGATCATGCTCGAGAAATCTCGAGTAATGAGTATATTCACTCATCACTACTCAGCAACAACCTGCAGAGGCCAAAGCTGAATGGGAGACCGCAGATGCAGGAAAGGCTTGAGATCTACCCTGTGCAGCGGGAGAATCCCGGCGCCTAACACAAAGCTAAAGCCCCTAACCAGCTAACCCTGATTACAACTGGGTGACGCACCTTAATAGTGAAGGAGAACCTCAGCCGATGACAGTGCTGTTACTGAAAATAATCTTTAAATACAGACCAACATGGATATTACCACCATATGGTCAGTGGTAGATACCAGCTCTAAAGAACATATAAGAGATCACAGCAGAGTTACAGATAATGTCTTACCGCTGACGTTCTTTCTGATGGAGTCATTCATTTTTTTCGTCTTTTCCATCTGACCCAGACCAATACAACTTCTTCCAACCAGGACTCGTCTGCAGAGAATACAACAAAGATAAATTTCACTTCTCATATTCCAGCCATCACCATCTATTCCCGACCTTCACAAACCCCTTATCCTGCTGATATCCCAATATTGAGCTGCAGCTGCCGTATGTGTCCCTATTACTGCACCTGCTATGTTTTTCTCTGTGCCCTCTAAATTCTAATGCAATCCTCTATAATATAGTAATGCCGGATGCAAGTGCCCTAGAAAACATATGTCCTGTATGTGCCCCTTTGATAGTCACAGTAAGATGAGTTCCTCTATAAAAATAAGTGCCCACTTTACATTTACTAATGTCCCGAGTCTGCCCCCTGTACAACTCCCGTATACATAGTATGATGCTCTCTTAAACACAGTATAATGCCCCTCACTGTATAGTACCACCCACACAGTATACTGACCCCTTATATCCTCCAAACTGTTTGATGGCTCCAACACTGTATGTTGGCCCATTCACTGGAATCCCCACACTTTACGACGGCCACCTCACTGTAATCTCCACATTGTATGATGGCCCCTAGATAGCCTCCATATAGTATAATGCACCATATAGTCCTAAATGTAGTATAATGCAGTCCCCATAAGCCTCCATATAGTATAATGTACTCCCCATAGGCCTACTATATATTGTATAATGCACCCCAAAGTCAGACTCTCTAGCACAAGGCAGCCCCTAAAAGGTAAACTCTTTACTGCATATTGCATCCCCATAGGCAGACTCTATAGCACAAGGCAGCACCCACAGGGGAAGACCCTGTAATATAAGGCAGCACCCCAATAGGCAGACCCTGTAGTATTAGACAGCACCATTATAGGCAGACCCTGTAATATAAGGCAGCACCCATATAGGCAGACCCTGTAAAATAAGGCAGCACCCCTATAGGCAGTATATGAGAACATGCCCCCCCTATATTAAAGCCTACTGATAACTCGGGTGAGTAAAGCACCATAGTGCCATATAAATCTAAACCCACAGCATGCGGCGACTCCACTATTATATAGATAAATAAACAAAATTATGATCAAAGATAGCCAATCCAACCAAAACCCCGAACGTGTACACCCATACTCAATACCAATTGTGGATTAGCTAAAATGCAAAACACATCATTCTGAGAAGACAAAATCCCATCCATCAATCTGATAAGATGTATAGCCATACAGATGGGCTCACTTTGTTAGGGCTAGCGGAACGCACCAAATAATAAGACAGATAGAGTATGGTGCGTTCGCAGCCCGGGGTCCACCGTGCAGAGATGGAACCTGCTGCCAAGTAATGACGGACTATATGGCGGTACAAAGTGAATACACACATGGGCTAACCTCACCCTGTGTGAAGGAAGCGAACCCTGTTACGTCACAGGGCCGTGGTACCGCACCAAGAGCGCAAGCAACGAGTCTCAGAACTCAATCCCAAGACACAGGATTTGAGTACATAGACCTCATGCGCTCGACACCGCTACTGAGGTGTCAGAGTGACAGCAATAGAAGCACGAGAGTGCATGCAGTGCCGCACTGGCGAACGCCACTGACCACCCAAGCTTGGGTCAGGAAAGCGCTGTGAAAGCACAAGGCGCCGCACTGGCGGTCACAGCAATAAGATGCTGTATTTTGTGTTTACGTGCTGATGGCTAAGTCGGGCACTAGATAGCAAACATACACCTTCCGCGAACAGTCATCCAATAGGGAGGGTTATTTAAAGAGCGACTTTCACTCACAACACACACACATTTACAAATGTACACTAGCGCATGGCCGTGCGGTCATGTGCAGCTTATATAGTTGCAGCACGTTCAGGACCTTCCAATAAAGGACCAATGGGAAGCTGCTACCAAAGTTTTGCCCTTTCAGGACCTTCCTGGAGGACCAATGGGATGTGCTGCAGTACCTGAGCATGTGACCCTCGATCTCCAATGGGAGATCTTGCCCTGGGCATGCTCAGAAAGAGAAAAGCAGGACTTAGCCCCAAAAGCATCTGCTCGCCGCTGCCCAACACTGACTTCAATGGCAGAAGCAGGAAAAGCAGCAGTAACTCTTTGTACAGAGTGAGACTAACATAGTAACATAGTAACATAGTTAGTAAGGCCGAAAAAAGACATTTGTCCATCCAGTTCAGCCTATATTTCATCATAATAAATCCCCAGATCTACGTCATTCTACAGAACCTAATTGTATGATACAATATTGTTCTGCTCCAGGAAGACATCCAGGCCTCTCTTGAACCCCTCGACTGAGTTCGCCATCACCACCTCCTCAGGCAAGCAATTCCAGATTCTCACTGCTCTAACAGTAAAGAATCCTCTTCTATGTTGGTGGAAAAACCTTCTCTCCTCCAGACGCAAAGAATGCCCCCTTGTACCCGTCACCTTCCTTGGTATAAACAGATCCTCAGCGAGATATTTGTATTGTCCCCTTATATACTTATACATGGTTATTAGATCGCCCCTCAGTCGCTGGGACCAACGTCTCTGCTGAGCAGACTCCACTGCGGCTGGATAAGAATGGGAGACCGCAGCGGAGATGGCTCGAGATTCCCCTTGTGCCGAAGCGGGAACTCGACATCTAACATTACCCCCACTCCTAGGATCCCCCCTCCTTGGGCCTCGCTACGCTCGAAGGCAGTAATGAGCTGTGGGGCCCGAATGTTTTCAGCAGGCTCCCAGGACCTGTCCTCTGGGCCATAACCATTCCAATCCACCAGATAGAACTTTTTGCCACGTACCACCTTGCACCCCAAAATAGCGTTCACCTCGTAATCGTCCGTAGACGAACCCGATGTCCCGGCAGATGACTCGGAAAACCGGGACATGTATACGGGTTTCAAGAGGGACACATGAAAGGTGTCGGTGATACCTGTTGTGAATTCTGTGGCAGAGCTCCCTCCTGTGGTCACAAGTGGTACTTCGGCTGATTCTCTCTATGAGCTTCCGTTGGTGGAGGAGAGTGGTACTGCGGCTTCTGAGTTTCCTTCCTCAGGTGATGTGGTGAAGTCGTTAGGTGCTGCTCTATTTAACTCCACCTAGTGCTTTGATCCTGGCCTCCAGTCAATGTTCTAGTATAGGACTTGCTTCCTCCTGGATCGTTCCTGTGGCCTGCTGCTCTGCATAGCTAAGTTCCGCTTTTGTTATTTTTGTTTGCTGTTTTTTTCTGTCCAGCTTGCTTGTTTGGTTTTTCTTGCTTGCTGGAAGCTCTGGGACGCAGAGGGTGTACCTCCGTGCCGTTAGTCGGTACGGAGGGTCTTTTTGCCCCCTTTGCGTGGTTATTTGTAGGGTTTTGTGTTGACCGCAAAGTTACCTTTCCTATCCTCGCTCTATTCAGAAAGTCGGGCCTCACTTTGCTAAATCTATTTCATCTCTACGTTTGTCTTTTCATCTTATCTCACAGTCATTATATGTGGGGGCTGCCTTTTCCTTTGGGGTATTTCTCTGAGGCAAGGTAGGCTTGTTTTCTATCTTCAAGCTAGCTAGTTTCTCAGGCTGTGCCGAGTTGCATAGGGAGCGTTAGGCGCAATCCACGGCTGCTTCTAGTGTGGTTGGAGAGGATTAGGGATTGCGGTCAGCAGAGTTTCCACGTCTCAGAGCTCGTTCTATGTTTTTGGGTTATTTTCAGGTCACTGTGTGTGCTCTGACGTCTATGTCCATTGTGGTACTGAATTACCTAATCATAACAGTACTGGAGGCCGAAAGTACTAATGATTCTCAATAGAGGGAAAAAAGAAGTTCTGAGACCATTTTTTTTTCTCTGCACTGTGTTTTGCCTTTTTTTTCCCCTAGACATTTGGGTGGTTCAGGACACAGGTGTAGCGATGGACATTAAAGGTCTGTCTTCATGTGTGGATCAGCTCACGGCAAGAGTACAAAATATTCAAGGCTTTGTGGTTCAGAATTCTAAGTTAGAACCAAGAATTCCTATTCCTGATTTGTTTTTTGGAGATAGAACTAAATTTCTGAGTTTCAAAAATAATTGTAAACTTTTTCTGGCTTTGAAACCTCGCTCCTCTGGTGACCCAGTTCAACAAGTTAGGATCGTTATTTCTTTTTTACGTGGCGACCCTCAGGACTGGGCATTTTCTCTTGCGCCAGGAGATCCTGCATTAAGTAATATTGATGCATTTTTCCTGGCGCTCGGATTGCTGTACAATGAACCTAATTCAGTGGATCAGGCAGAGAAAAATTTGCTGGCTCTGTGTCAGGGTCAGGATGAGATAGAGGTATATTGTCAGAAATTTTGAAAGTGGTCCGTACTCACTCAATGGAATGAAGGTGCGCTCGCAGCTATTTTCAGAAAGGGTCTCTCTGAAGCCCTTAAGGATGTCATGGTGGGATTTCCTATGCCTGCTGGTCTGAATGAGTCTATGTCTTTGGCCATTCAGATCGGTCGACGCTTGCGTGAGCGTAAATCTGTGCACCATTTGGCGGTATTATCTGAGCATAAACCTGAGCCTATGCAGTGCGATAGGACTTTGACCAGAGTTGAACGGCAAGAACACAGACGTCAGAATGGGCTGTGTTTCTACTGTGGTGATTCCACTCATGCTATCTCTGATTGTCCTAAGCGCACTAAGCGCTTCGCTAGGTCTGCCACCATTGGTATGGTACAGTCAAAATTTCTTTTGTCCGTAACCTTGATCTGCTCTTTGTCATCTTATTCTGTCATGGCATTTGTGGATTCAGGCGCTGCCCTGAAGTTGATGGACTTGGAGTATGCTAGGCGTTGTGGGTTTTTCTTGGAGCCCTTGCAGTGTCCTATTCCTTTGAGAGGAATTGATGCTACGCCTTTGGCCAAGAATAAGCCTCAGTACTGGACCCAGCTGACCATGTGCATGGCTCCTGCACATCAGGAGGTTATTCGCTTTCTGGTGTTGCATAATCTGCATGATGTGGTCGTGTTGGGGTTGCCATGGCTACAAGTCCATAATCCAGTATTAGATTGGAAATCCATGTCTGTGTCCAGCTGGGGTTGTCAGGGGGTACATGGTGATGTCCCATTTCTGTCTATTTCGTCATCCACCCCTTCTGAGGTTCCAGAGTTCTTGTCTGATTACCGGGATGTATTTGATGAGCCCAAGTCCGATACCCTACCTCCGCATAGGGATTGTGATTGTGCTATCGATTTGATTCCTGGTAGTAAATTCCCAAAAGGTCGACTGTTTAATTTATCTGTGCCTGAGCACGCCGCTATGCGGAGTTACGTGAAGGAGTCCTTGGAGAAGGGGCATATTCGCCCGTCATCGTCGCCATTAGGAGCGGGGTTCTTTTTTGTGGCCAAGAAGGATGGTTCGCTGAGACCTTATATAGATTACCGCCTTCTAAATAAGATCACGGTTAAATTTCAGTACCCCTTGCCGCTGTTATCTGATTTGTTTGCTCGGATTAAGGGGGCTAGTTGGTTCACCAAGATAGATCTTCGTGGTGCGTATAATCTAGTGCGTATTAAGCGAGGCGATGAATGGAAAACTGCATTTAATACGCCCGAGGGCCATTTTGAGTACCTAGTAATGCCATTCGGACTTGTCAATGCTCCATCAGTGTTTCAGTCCTTTATGCATGACATCTTCCGAGAGTACCTGGATAAATTCCTGATTGTATACTTGGATGATATTTTGGTCTTCTCGGATGATTGGGAGTCGCATGTGAAGCAGGTCAGAACGGTGTTTCAGGTCCTGCGTGCTAATTCTTTGTTTGTGAAGGGATCAAAGTGTCTCTTTGGTGTTCAGAAGGTTTCATTTTTGGGGTTAATTTTTTCCCCTTCTACTATCGAGATGGACCCTGTTAAGGTCCAAGCCATCCATGATTGGACTCAGCCGACATCTCTGAAAAGTCTGCAAAAGTTCCTGGGCTTTGCTAATTTTTATCGTTGCTTCATCTGCAATTTTTCTAGTATTGCTAAACCATTGACTGATTTGACCAAGAAGGGTGCTGATGTTGTCAATTGGTCTTCTGCTGCTGTGGAAGCTTTTCAAGAGTTGAAGCGTCGTTTTACTTCTGCCCCTGTGTTGTGTCAACCAGATGTTTCGCTTCCATTCCAGGTCGAGGTTGATGCTTCTGAGATTGGAGCAGGGGCTGTTTTGTCGCAGAGAAGTTCTGGTTGCTCGGTGATGAAACCATGCGCCTTCTTTTCCAGGAAGTTTTCACCTGCTGAGCGAAATTATGATGTTGGCAATCGAGATTTGCTGGCCATGAAGTGGGCATTCGAGGAGTGGCGTCATTGGCTTGAAGGAGCTAAGCATCGCGTGGTGGTCTTGACTGATCATAAGAACTTGACTTATCTCGAGTCTGCCAAGCGGTTGAATCCTAGACAGGCTCGTTGGTCACTGTTTTTTGCCCGTTTTGACTTTGTGGTTTCGTACCTTCCGGGCTCTAAAAAGGCGGATGCCCTGTCTAGGAGTTTTGTGCCCGACTCTCCGGGTTTATCTGAGCCGGCGGGTATTCTCAAAGAGGGAGTAATTGTGTCTGCCATCTCCCCTGATTTGCGGCGGGTGCTGCAAAAATTTCAGGCTAATAAACCTGATCGTTGCCCAGCGGACAAACTGTTTGTCCCTGATGGGTGGACGAATAAAGTTATCTCTGAGGTTCATTGTTCGGTGTTGGCTGGTCATCCTGGAATCTTTGGTACCAGAGAGTTAGTGGCTAGATCCTTTTGGTGGCCATCTCTGTCGCGGGATGTGCGTTCTTTTGTGCAGTCCTGTGGGATTTGTGCTCGGGCTAAGCCCTGCTGTTCTCGTGCCAGTGGGTTGCTTTTGCCCTTGCCGGTCCCGAAGAGGCCTTTTGACACATATCTCTATGGATTTTATTTCAGATCTTCCCGTCTCTCAAACTCTCAAAAAATGTCAGTCATTTGGGTGGTTTGTGATCGCTTCTCTAAGATGGTCCATTGGGTACCCTTGTCTAAATTACCTTCCTCCTCTGATTTGGTGCCATTGTACTTCCAGCAGGTGGTTCGTTTACATGGCATTCCAGAGAATATCGTTTCTGACAGAGGTTCCCAGTTTGTTTCGAGGTTTTGGCGAGCCTTTTGTGCTAGGATGGGCATTGACTTGTCTTTTTCCTCGGCTTTCCATCCTCAGACTAATGGCCAGACCGAACGAGCCAATCAGACCTTGGAAACATATCTGAGATGCTTTGTTTCTGCTGATCAGGATGACTGGGTGTCCTTTTTGCCTTTGGCTGAGTTCGCTCTTAATAATTGGGCCAGCTCGGCTACCTTGGTTTCGCCGTTTTTCTGCAACTCTGGGTTCCATCCTCGTTTCTCTTCAGGGCAGGTTGAGTCTTCGGACTGTCCTGGTGTGGATACTGTGGTGGAAGTTGCAGCAGATTTGGACTCATGTAGTGGACAATTTGACCTTGTCCCAGGAGAAGGCTCAACGTTTCGCTAATCGCAGACGCTGTGTGGGTCCCCGACTTCGTGTTGGGGATTTGGTTTGGTTGTCTTCTCGTCATATTCCTATGAAGGTTTCCTCTCCTAAGTTTAAACCTCGTTTCATTGGTCCGTATAGGATTTCTGAGGTTCTTAATCCTGTGTCTTTTCGTTTGACCCTTCCTGATTCTTTCTCCATCCATAACGTATTCCATAGGTCATTGTCGCGGAGATACGTGGCACCTATGGTTCCATCTGTTGATCCTCCTGCCCCGGTTTTGGTGGAGGGGGAGTTGGAGTATATTGTAAAGAAGATTTTGGATTCTCGTGTTTCAAGACGGAAACTCCAGTATCTGGTTAAGTGGAAGGGTTATGCTCAGGAAGATAATTCCTGGGTCTTTGCCTCTGATGTCCATGCTCCCGATCTTGTTCGTGCCTTTCATATGGCTCATCCTGGTCGTCCTGGGGGCTCTGGTGAGGGTTCGGTGACCCCTCCTCAAGGAGGGGGTACTGTTGTGAATTCTGTGGCAGAGCTCCCTCCTGTGGTCACAAGTGGTACTTAGGCTGATTCTCTCTATGAGCTTCCGTTCGTGGAGGAGAGTGGTACTGCGGCTTCTGAGTTTCCTTCCTCAGGTGATGTGGTGAAGTCGTTAGGTGCTGCTCTATTTAACTCCACCTAGTGCTTTGATCCTGGCCTCCAGTCAATGTTCTAGTATAGGACTTGCTTCCTCCTGGATCGTTCCTGTGGCCTGCTGCTCTGCATAGCTAAGTTCCGTTTTTGTTATTTTTGTTTGCTGTTTTTTCTGTCCAGCTTGCTTGTTTGGTTTTTCTTGCTTGCTGGAAGCTCTGAGACGCAGAGGGTGTACCTCCGTGCCGTTAGTCGGTACGGAGGGTCTTTTTGCCCCCTTTGCGTGGTTATTTGTAGGGTTTTGTGTTGACCGCAAAGTTACCTTTCCTATCCTCGCTCTGTTCAGAAAGTCGGGCCTCACTTTGCTAAATCTATTTCATCTCTACGTTTGTCTTTTCATCTTATCTCACAGTCATTATATGTGGGGGCTGCCTTTTTCTTTGGGGTATTTCTCTGAGGCAAGGTAGGCTTATTTTCTATCTTCAGGCTAGCTAGTTTCTCAGGCTGTGCCGAGTTGCATAGGGAGCGTTAGGCGCAATCCACGGCTGCTTCTAGTGTGGTTGGAGAGGATTAGGGATTGCGGTCAGCAGAGTTTCCACGTCTCAGAGCTCGTTCTATGTTTTTGGGTTATTGTCAGGTCACTGTGTGTGCTCTGACTTCTATGTCCATTGTGGTACTGAATTACCTAATCATAACAGATACCCAAGCGTGGAGGAAGGGCCAGACGGTAGACCACAGGGTTAACCTGTTCAAGGACCTTGAAGGGACCCAAATAGCGAGGTGCAAACTTAGTGGACTCAACACGCATCCTGATGTTACGGGCGGAGAGCCACACTAAGTCGCCAGGAGCAAAGGTCGGAGCGGGACGCTGATGAGCATCGGCGGAGGACCTCATTCTCTCCTTGGAGGCCCGAATGGCATCCTGAGTGCGCTCCCAAATGTCCCGTGCCTCCACAGCCCAGTCTGCCACCCTGGAGTCAGCAGAAGACACAGGCATGGGCACAGGGACACGCGGATACTGGCCGTAATTTAGGATGAATGGAGTCTGACCGGTGGAGTCGGCTACGGCGCTGTTTGTTATGGCTGGCAATCAGGCAACACAGCGTGCAGTAATCAGCGCACATACAGAGATCTGGCAATAACCAAAAACAATAGGACGAGCTCTGAGACGTGGAATCTCTGTAGACTGCAGTACCTGATCTATCCTCACACAACTATAAGCAGCAGTGGATTGCGCCTATCACTACCTATGCAACTCGGCACTGCCTGAGGAGCTGACTAGCCTGAAGATAGAAATACAAGCCTGACTTACCTCAGAGAAATACCCCAAAGGAATAGGCAGCCCCCCACATATAATGACTGTTAGCAAGATGAAAAGACAAACGTAGGAATGAAATAGATTCAGCAAAGTGAGGCCCGATATTCTAGACAGAGCGAGGATAGCAAAGAGAACTATGCAGTCCACAAAAAACCCTAAAACGAAAACCACGCAAAGGGGCAAAAAGACCCACCGTGCCGAACTAACAGCACGGCGGTGCACCCCTTTGCTTCTCAGAGCTTCCAGCAAAAGGTTATAGCAAGCTGGACAGAAAAAACAGAAAACAAACTAGAAGCACTTATCTAGCAGAGCAGCAGGCCCAAGGAAAGATGCAGTAGCTCAGATCCAACACTGGAACATTGACAAGGAGCAAGGAAGACAGACTCAGGTGGAGCTAAATAGCAAGGCAGCCAACGAGCTCACCAAAACACCTGAGGGAGGAAGCCCAGAGACTGCAATACCACTTGTGACCACAGAAGTGAATTCAGCCACAGAATTCACAACAGTACCCCCCCCCTTGAGGAGGGGTCACCGAACCCTCACCAGAACCCCCAGGCCGACCAGGATGAGCCACATGAAAGGCACAAACAAGATCTGGGGCATGGACATCAGAGGCAAAAACCCAGGAATTATCTTCCTGAGCATAACCCTTCCATTTGACCAGATACTGGAGTTTCCGTCTAGAGACACGAGAATCCAAAATCTTCTCCACAATATACTCCAATTCCCCCTCCACCAAAACAGGGGCAGGAGGCTCCACAGATGGAACCATAGGTGCCACGTATCTCCTCAACAACGACCTATGGAATACATTATGTATGGAAAAGGAGTCTGGGAGGGTCAGACGAAAAGACACCGGATTGAGAATCTCAGAAATCCTATACGGACCAATAAAACGAGGTTTAAATTTAGGAGAGGAAACCTTCATAGGAATATGACGAGAAGATAACCAAACCAGATCCCCAACACGAAGTCGGGGTCCCACACGGCGTCTGCGATTAGCGAAAAGCTGAGCCTTCTCCTGGGACAAGGTCAAATTGTCCACTACCTGAGTCCAGATCTGCTGCAACCTGTCCACCACAGAATCCACACCAGGACAGTCCGAAGACTCAACCTGTCCTGAAGAGAAACGAGGATGGAACCCAGAATTGCAGAAAAATGGAGAGACCAAGGTAGCCGAGCTGGCCCGATTATTAAGGGCGAACTCAGCCAACGGCAAAAATGACACCCAATCATCCTGGTCAGCGGAAACAAAACATCTCAGATATGTTTCCAAGGTCTGATTGGTTCGTTCGGTCTGGCCATTAGTCTGAGGATGGAAGGCCGAGGAGAAAGATAGGTCAATGCCCATCCTACCACAAAAGGCTCGCCAGAACCTCGAGACAAACTGGGAACCTCTGTCAGAAACAATATTCTCAGGAATGCCATGTAAACGAACCACATGCTGGAAGAACAAAGGCACCAAATCAGAGGAGGAAGGCAATTTAACCAAGGGCACCAGATGGACCATTTTAGAAAAGCGATCACAGACCACCCAAATGACCGACATTTTTTGAGAAACGGGAAGGTCAGAAATGAAATCCATCGAAATATGTGTCCAAGGCCTCTTCGGGACCGGCAAGGGCAAAAGCAACCCACTGGCACGTGAACAGCAGGGCTTAGCCCTAGCACAAATTCCACAGGACTGCACAAAAGCACGCACATCCCGTGACAGAGATGGCCACCAGAAGGATCTAGCAACCAACTCCCTGGTACCAAAGATTCCTGGATGACCGGCCAGCACCGAACAATGAAGTTCAGAGATAACTTTACTAGTCCACCTATCAGGGACGAACAGTTTCTCGGCCGGACAACGATCAGGTTTATTAGCCTGAAATTTCTGCAACACTCTCCGCAAATCAGGGGAGATGGCAGACACAATGACTCCTTCCTTGAGGATACTCGCCGGCTCAGATAACCCCGGAGAGTCGGGCACAAAACTCCTAGACAGAGCATCCGCCTTCACATTTTTAGAGCCCGGAAGGTATGAAATCACAAAATCAAAACGAGCAAAAAATAACGACCAACGGGCCTGTCTAGGATTCAAGCGCTTGGCAGACTCAAGATAAGTAAGGTTCTTATGATCAGTCAAAACCACCACGCGATGCTTAGCACCCTCAAGCCAATGACGCCACTCCTCGAATGCCCACTTCATGGCCAGCAACTCTCGGTTGCCCACATCATAATTACGCTCAGCAGCAGAAAATTTCCTGGAAAAGAAAGCACATGGTTTGAACACTGAGCAACCAGAACCTCTCTGTGACAAAACCGCCCCTGCACCAATCACAGAGGCATCAACCTCGACCTGGAACGGAAGAGAAACATCAGGTTGACACAACACAGGGGCACAGCAAAAACGACGCTTCAACTCCTGAAAAGCTTCCACGGCAGCAGAAGACCAATTAACCAAATCAGCACCCTTCTTGGTCAAATCGGTCAATGGTCTGGCA